>NC_053392.1:70054803-71508074 GCF_905171765.1 Bufo bufo | reverse complement strand
GTGTTATGTCCTGGACGGTCTTCCGGCTCCTATGGTATTGGGGCTTCCCTGGCTGGTGACTCACAATCCAGTGGTGGATTGGCAGGCCGGGGAGATTGTGGAGTGGAGTGAACATTGTAAGGACAACTGCTTGAGTAGTAGGTGCTCTACACTCTCTGTAACATCTTTACCTGCCTTTCTGTCAGATTTTATGGATGTGTTTTGTGAGAAGGGTTGTCAGGGGTTACCACCTCATCGTCCATATGATTGCCCGATTAATCTACTACCTGGGGCCAAACTACCTAAAACCCGGTTATACAATCTTTCCGGCCCGGAGAGGAAGGCTATGAAAGATTATATTTCGGAGAGTTTGGCTAAGGGACACATCAGACCCTCTTCTTCACCTGTGGCTGCAGGGTTCTTTTTCGTTAAAAAGAAAGATGAGGGCCTACGTCCTTGCCTGGATTTCCGGGAATTAAACCGGATAACTATCCGAGATCCCTATCCTCTTCCTCTCATTCCCGACCTCTTTAATCAGGTTGCTGGTGCTAAATGGTTCTCCAAAATGGATCTCAGAGGAGCCTATAACCTGGTTCGCATCAAAGAGGGGGATGAGTGGAAGATGGCTTTTAATACTCCGGAAGGGCTCTATGAAAATCTGGTCATGCCATTTGGTCTTACTAATGCGCCTGCGGTATTCCAACATTTTGTCAACGATATTTTTAGTCACCTTATTGGGAGATTTGTTGTGATATATCTTGATGACATCCTGGTCTATTCCCCGGATCTGGATACACATAAGATCCATGTGAGACAAGTGCTGCAGATATTAAGGGCCAACAAATTGTTTGCTAAGTTAGAAAAATGTGTGTTCGCCGTAAAAGAACTGCCATTTCTGGGGTATGTGTTGTCAGATTCAGGTTTCCGCATGGATCCAGAGAAAGTCCGGGCGATTATAGACTGGGATCTGCCTGAGAACCTGAAGGCATTGCAACGCTTCCTGGGGTTTGCCAATTTTTATAGAAAGTTTATAAAAAATTATTCCTTGGTGGTCAAACCACTGACGGACATGACCCGAAAGGGATCTGATTTTTCCAAATGGTCACATGCAGCCAAAACTGCCTTTGCATCTCTGAAGGAGAGATTCACCTCGGCCCCTATTCTCGTACAGCCAGATGTCTCGCTTCCTTTTATTGTAGAGGTTGACGCATCAGAGGTGGGGGTGGGAGCGGTACTATCTCAGGGCCCGTCCCCTGGTGAATGGCGTCCGTGTGCTTTCTTTTCGAAGAAATTGTCTACTGCAGAAAAGAACTATGATATTGGCAACAGGGAACTTTTGGCTATTAAGTTGGCTTTTGAGGAGTGGCGTCATTTTTTGGAGGGGGCGGTTCATCCCGTCACGGTGATTACTGATCACAAAAACGTATTATATCTGGAGTCTGCTAAACGTCTCACCCCTAGACAGGCTCGGTGGTCGTTATTTTTTACTAGGTTTAATTTTGTAATAACCTATCGCCCGGGGGCAAAAAATACTAAGGCGGATGCATTGTCTCGAAGTTTTCCTGGAGGGGGTGATGTTGAAGTACCAGAGCCCATTTTGCAAAAGGGGGTGGTGGTCTCTGCATTACACTCAGGTTTGGAGGGGAGGGTGTTGGAAGCTCAGGGGGATGCCCCGGCCTCCTGCCCCTCGGGTAAACTGTTTGTGCCAGAAAATTTACGACTGGAGATACTAAAAGAACACCATAACTCCACACTGGCAGGACACCCAGGTAGTAGGGCAACCTCTGAGTTAGTGTCTCGTCGGTTCTGGTGGCCTAAATGGCGCCAGGAGGTGTTGAATTTTGTGTCTGCATGTGCTACCTGTGCTCGTTCTAAGGTAGATCATACTCGTCCGGCAGGGCGTCTTTTACCTCTTGCCATCCCCAACAGGCCTTGGACGCACCTGTCAATGGATTTCATTACGGATCTACCAGTATCAGCGGGGAAGACTGTTATTCTTGTAGTTGTTGACAGATTCAGTAAAATGGTGCACTTTATTGCTCTTGCCGCATTGCCTAATGCTAACACACTGGCTCAGGTTTTTATTGACCACATCGTGAAGCTTCACGGGGTCCCTTCCGATATTGTTTCGGATCGTGGTACCCAATTCGTTTCTAAATTTTGGAAAGCTTTTTGTTCTCGTTTAGGGGTTCATCTGTTGTTTTCTTCATCTTTCCATCCACAGTCCAACGGTCAGACTGAACGTACCAATTAAAACCTAGAGACATATTTGAGATGCTTTGTTTCCGAAAATCAGGAGGAATGGTCATCTTATTTACCGTTAGCCGAGTTTGCCATTAATAATCGTCGTCAAGAATCCACCGATAAGTCACCATTTTTTGGTGCGTATGGTTTCCATCCTCAGTTTTGTACGTTTAGTGAGGGGAAGCCGTCTGGAATTCCCGAGGAGGAACGATTTGCGTCTTCACTTTCTTCAGTGTGGCAGAGTGTGCAAGAAAGTTTGAAGAGAATTGGTGGTAGATACAAACGTGCGGCTAATAGGAAGCACTCTGAAGGTCCGGACCTTGGGGTGAATGACTTGGTGTGGTTGTCTACCAGAAATATCAAGTTGAAGGTTCCCTCGTGGAAATTAGGTCCGAGATTTATTGGTCCTTATAGGGTAATTAAGATCATTAACCCGGTGGCTTTTCGTCTGGAGCTACCTCGGACTCTAAGGATCCATAATGTCTTCCACAGATCTCTGCTTAAGAGATATGTAGAACCTCCTAAACCATTGCCACTACCGCCTCCACCGGTGGTTGTTGATGGCAGTCTTGAGTTTCAGGTAGAAAAGATTGTTGATTCACGATATGTTCGCCGCTCTCTTCAGTACCTGGTGCACTGGAAAGGTTATGGTTCCGAAGAGAGAATGTGGGTTCCAGCATCAGAGATAAAAGCGGACAGACTCATTCGGGCTTTTCATAGCTCCCATCCGGAGAGGCCTGGACTTGAGGGTCCAGGGGCCCCTCGTAGAAAGGGGTACTGTCACGACTGTGACTGATCCAGACAGGTCTGGGAGGAGAAGGTCGCAGCGACTTGCTACTCGCGATAGCTTGTGAGTTTGCTCCGTGGTTCAGGGTATGTCATCTGGGTTTTGCCTTGTGAACCTTTTTGTCCTGACTGGGAGTTTGTAGGCATCCTTCTCAGGTGAGTCCTGTCTGCCACTCACAGCTACTATTAGTTTCACTTTCACTTGCAGTCATTGCCAGATATAGTCCTTACTTCCAGTTCTATTCTGACCTTTGAAGGAGATCGTTTGATGGTGTTGCTGTGGAGCTCTTGTCCGGCATGGACTGTCGCGATTAGGATCGCCTTCTCTGCTCGTGACTGGATAAGTCTATCTCTGATATAGTTTGTTTGTTGCTGTCTTCCCCTGCTGTTCTCCTAGACATGAGTGATGGTGACTAGTGCTCCCATCGGCCTTTCCCCACTCTAGGCTTGTTAGGGTGACTGAGGGTTTTAGGCATCCAGCTCGCCGCACGGGTTCACACCCCATCTAGGGTATCAGGGCAGACAGGTGCCAGCTTAGGGTTAGTCAGGGGTGGCCATACTATTCCCATCCGTAGATAAGGGTCCCCCTTCCCCTCCGTCTGGTGCGACACGACTGCTGCTTGGGCAGCGGTCGTGACAGGTACAGGGTCAAAGTTTGCTCAATGATGACTTATAGGGGGTAGACTGAACATTGCATATGTTCGCCCGCCACGGCGAACGCGAACAAGCGATGTTCGCCGGGAACTGTTCGCCGGCGAATAGTTCGGGACATCTCTATTGACTACATTCAGAACAAAGGTGGAACAGTGTGAATATGTCTGTGTCTGTATTGATCTCTTTCCAGGATATTCGGAGATTTGGCCTGTAGCAAAGTCTATAGCTAAAAGATACTGACTGAGGTAAGAATACCTACCCCTGAGGCTTTTCTCCATCCGGTACACACCTAACCGGAAGATAGGCCTAAATCCTTATGAAGTACTATAGTACTCTTTGGGAATGCCCCTAGATTAGGTCTCTATTTCCCTAACAGCTCCAGATGCAGCATAGTAGTTTTTCAAATTATGTTGTCTGTTGCACAAATTGATTGTCTAATGTGTATTTCCAAGTTTTAGTTTGTTTTTTTAGAATCCAGACTGTATAGAATCAATTCATGCTTTACAATCAGGAGATTGGGTAGTGGTGAAAAGAGAGACATGAGGAAAGTCCTAGAGCTACGGTTTGAAGATCTACATGAAATCCTGATAACCACCGCCACTGCTGTCGAATTGGAAGGAGAGCCTAATTAGATCTACGTGTCATATTGCAATCAAGTGCCAGGACTATAAGAGGCATAATGTTTTTGCATGTCGTATTGTTTGTTTCATATTGTACAAGGGGAAAATCACAGTCAAATCAAATTCCAACAGTGTTATATTATCAAGATGAGTCAGGAACAACTAAGTTGACTTTTGCAGTATAATGGACTATAAGACAGATGACAGATAGGACACTTGGTTTTGGTCTGATAAGTACATCTGTGTGACTGGAACTGTCTAAGTCTATGGTAATTGTGTTTAGATATGACCATACCAACTGTAGATAATGGAGATTAACAGAATGGAGCACTAGTCTGAAGTGTTGGGAATATAAACCAGTGGAAACTACCTCTAGAGTCAGTAAAGGTGAAGGTTTGTTGCAAAGGATGACTGTCCTGAAGGTAAAACCACCAAACAGTTGTAAACATAATGTGTAATCCTCTGTTCCTGTTACGGTTCCTCAGGTAACTAATGTCAGGAGATCAAGGAGACTGGCTGAGCGTTGAGGAAACTAACAGCCTCCTTGATTTCTCTTGATTCAGTGTTGATAGGGTTAATGACCATTTCCCTTTTCTCAGCTGTTGCTCAGTGGTCATCACTTCTACCTTTTATAGTCTGACCCCACCCTTCTGACTATGCAGTAGATTGCTTCATTTGGTTTTGGAAAGAGCTGGAGTGTGGTTATTCCTGAGTTCCTGCTCATCCTTCTACAATAGAAGCTAAGTATCTCGCTTGTTTGTATTTTGTCTTTTCCCCTTGGTTGTTGTTACTAGGCCTCAGTGAGATGCTTGTTCCTTCATCTTGGAAGGAATGGGTTGTCTCATCCCTGCAAATATCTTTAGGGCTCCTCGGGGTCTCCAGGGCTTTCAGGTTCCTGGGTATGGACATTTCTATCTTCAAGGGGTGTCCATACGGTTAGGAGTCAGGGCCAGGTGTAGGGTTCTTTAGGTAGTGAATGGTGATCCTTTCCCTTCCCTAGCGTTGAAACCTAGTGGCTTTTCCCTTCCCCCCCTTGTTGTCGGTGTGGTGTTTACTCCTTTACCTCATCCGTGACAGTTCCTGTCCATTAGAAATCCTATCCAACAGGATTCAGGGATATATGTTTTAGGAGCATGTGTTAGTGACAAAGATCACCTAGGCAAATTTAGAATGTTGGTAAGGGAAAAACCTCAAAGTTCAGTTGCATTTGTGGCTCCTACATCCTTACCTATACAGGGAGTGCAGAATTATTAGGCAAGTTGTATTTTTGAGGATTAATTTTATTATTGAACAACAACCATGTTCTCAATGAACCCAAAAAACTAATTAATATCAAAGCTGAATATTTTTGGAAGTAGTTTTTAGTTTGTTTTTAGTTTTAGCTATTTTAGGGGGATATCTGTGTGTGCAGGTGACTATTACTGTGCATAATTATTAGGCAACTTAACAAAAAACAAATATATACCCATTTCAATTATTTATTTTTACCAGTGAAACCAATATAACATCTCAACATTCACAAATTTACATTTCTGACATTCAAAAACAAAACAAAAACAAATCAGTGACCAATATAGCCACCTTTCTTTGCAAGGACACTCAAAAGCCTGCCATCCATGGATTCTGTCAGTGTTTTGATCTGTTCACCATCAACATTGCGTGCAGCAGCAACCACAGCCTCCCAGACACTGTTCAGAGAGGTGTACTGTTTTCCCTCATTGTAAATCTCACATTTGATGATGGACCACAGGTTCTCAATGGGGTTCAGATCAGGTGAACAAGGAGGCCATGTCATTAGATTTTCTTCTTTTATACCCTTTCTTGCCAGCCACGCTGTGGAGTACTTGGACGCGTGTGATGGAGCATTGTCCTGCATGAAAATCATGTTTTTCTTGAAGGATGCAGACTTCTTCCTGTACCACTGCTTGAAGAAGGTGTCTTCCAGAAACTGGCAGTAGGACTGGGAGTTGAGCTTGACTCCATCCTCAACCCGAAAAGGCCCCACAAGCTCATCTTTGATGATACCAGCCCAAACCAGTACTCCACCTCCACCTTGCTGGCGTCTGAGTCGGACTGGAGCTCTCTGCCCTTTACCAATCCAGCCACGGGCCCATCCATCTGGCCCATCAAGACTCACTCTCATTTCATCAGTCCATAAAACCTTAGAAAAATCAGTCTTGAGATATTTCTTGGCCCAGTCTTGACGTTTCAGCTTGTGTGTCTTGTTCAGTGGTGGTCGTCTTTCAGCCTTTCTTACCTTGGCCATGTCTCTGAGTATTGCACACCTTGTGCTTTTGGGCACTCCAGTGATGTTGCAGCTCTGAAATATGGCCAAACCGGTGGCAAGTGGCATCTTAGCAGCTGCACGCTTGACTTTTCTCAGTTCATGGGCAGTTATTTTGCGCCTTGGTTTTTCCACACGCTTCTTGCGACCCTGTTGACTATTTTGAATAAAACGCTTGATTGTTCAATGATCACGCTTCAGAAGCTTTGCAATTTTAAGAGTGCTGCATCCCTCTGCAAGATATCTCACTATTTTTGACTTTTCTGAGCCTGTCAAGTCCTTCTTTTGACCCATTTTGCCAAAGGAAAGGAAGTTGCCTAATAATTATGCACACCTGATATAGGGTGTTAATGTCATTAGACAACACCCCTTCTCATTACAGAGATGCACATCACCTAATATGCTTAATTGGTAGTAGGCTTTCGAGCCTATACAGCTTGGAGTAAGACAACATGCATAAAGAGGATGATGTGGTCAAAATACTCATTTGCCTAATAATTCTGCACACAGTGTAATTGGCATTAAATATTTTGCCAATTTAAAAATATGAAGACAAACTGACCTTAGAGACACGATTTAGATTGGATTAACATCTCTATTGTCATCAACAGAGATTTGTGAATTACACCTGTGATGCTACGAAGCGAATGGTGGTACAACTGAGCTCTTTTTCAGTAATGACTCTACAAAACCGACTGGTCCTTGACAGCAGAAAAAGGAGGGGTCTACAAGATCGTTAGATGTTCCTGCTGCATCTACATTCCGGGCAACACTGCCCCTGATGGAAGGATCACCAAGGATCTAAAGAAACTGATGGACTTTATCAAATGAACTGATGGGAAAAATTCTGAAATTAATCACATCATGGCTAGAACAATGTTTTGGTAACTAGTTCAGTGACGACAGTGTTTTTAGCATTTGGCTTTAACAGGCTCCGTTAGAGTTCTCCGTTTTAGGAAAATTGTTGTTAAAAATGTTTAATACATCCATGCCCACACTATGTATATGAGCTGTGCCCCTGTCAAAGACAAAGATTATTCCATCCTGAAGTAAAAACAAACAAAAAAAAACAACTTTTTGATGGTTGCAGGTTAAATAGGACAAGGTGAAGGCAAACCCCAAAAGGGAGTTAAGGGGACCTGGTGAAGCAATAAAGAAAGTCCAGCTCTTCGCTGTTTAGGGCTTTGGGAGAGGGCCTCACTTTGGATGTTCACCTTTGGTCTATTTCCCAAAAAGGAGAGATTTGTGAGAGATAGGTTTTTATATACAGTTGCAAGAAAAAGTATGTGAAACTTTGGAATGATATGCATTTCTGCACAAATTGGTCATAAAATGTGATCTGATATTCATCTAAGTCACAACAATAGACAATCACAGTCTGCTTAAACTAATAACAAACAAAGAATTAAATGTTACCATATTTTTTTTGAACACACCATGTAAACATTCACAGTGCAGGTGGAAAAAGTATGTGAACTCTTGGATTTAATAACTAGTTGAACCTCCTTTGGCAGCAATAACTTCAACCAAACGTTTCCTGTAGTTGCAGATCAGACGTGCACAACGGTCAGGAGTAATTCTTGACCATTCCTCTTTACAGAACTGTTTCAGTTCAGCAATATTCTTGGGATGTCTGGTGTGAATCGCTTTCTTGAGGTCATGCCACAGCATCTCAATTGGGTTGAGGTCAGGACTCTGACTGGACCACTCCAGAAGGCGTATTTTCTTCTGTTTAAGCCATTCTTTGGGTTGCTGTCCTGTTGCAACACCCATCTTCTGTTGAGCTTCAGCTGGTGGACAGATGGCCTTAAGGTCTCCTGCAAAATGTCTTGATAAACTTGGGAATTCCTTTTTTCTTCGATGATAGCAATCCGTCCTGGCCCTGACGCAGAAAAGCAGCCCCAAACCATGATGCCTCCACCAGCATACTTCACAGTTGGGATGAGGTTTTGATGTTGGTGTGCTGTGCCTCTTTTTTTCCACACATAGTGTTGTGTGTTTCTTCCAAACAACTCAACTTTGGTTTCATCTGTCCACAGAATATTTTGTCAGTACTGCTGTGGAACATCCAGGTGCTGTTGTGCAAATTGTAAACGTGCAGCAATGTTTTTTTTGTACAGCAGTGGCTTTCTCTGTGGTATCCTCCCATGAAATCCATTCTTGTTTAGTGTTTTAAGTATCGTAGATTCGCTAACAGGGATGTTAGCATATGCCAGAGACTTTTGTAAGTCTTTAGCTGACACTCTAGGATTCTTCGTCACCTCATTGATCAGTCTGCGCTGTGCTCTTGCAGTCATCTTTACAGGACGGCCACCCCTAGTGAGAGTAGCAGCAGTGCTGAACTTTCTACATTTATAGACAATTTGTCTTACCGTGGACTGATGAACAGCAAGGCTTTTGGAGATACTTTTATAACCCTTTCCAACTTTATGAAAGTCAACAATTCTTAATCATAGGTCTTCTGAGAGCTCTTTTGTGCAAGGCATCATTCACATCAGGCAATGATTCTTGTGATTCTTTGTTATAGGGCAGGGCAGCAGTAACCAACACCTCCAATCTCATCTCATTGATTGGACTCCAGTTGGCTGACACTTCACTCCAATTAGCTCTTGGAGATGTCATTAGTCTAGGGGTTCACATACTTTTTCCACCTGTACTGTGAATGTTTACATGGTGTGTTCAATAAAAACATGGTAACATTTAATTCTTTGTATGTTATTAGTTTAGGCAGACTGTGATTGTCTATTGTTCTGACTTAGATGAAGATCAGATCACATTTTATGTCCAATTTGTGCAGAAATGCATATCATTCCAAAGGGTTCACATGCTTTTTCTTGCAACTGTATATTGTGAACATCCTGTAGTACACAATAGTAACCAGCTATGTGAGCCTCTGTATATTTCTTTGTTTTTAAGACAACTGTAGAGAGGTTAAATGCTATTTGCAGTTTTCAAATCTACCTATGAACTCAGAGTTGAAGTTGCTGAAACCACTCCTATCAAGTTAAGGAGCCAATAGTCTTTTCTTAAGGAACACCCCATTTGTGATGTCATGTCTGCTATTTAAGTGAATGTATCTTGAATAAAGCACTCTTGCTCAAGGGGATGAAACCAACTTGTGCGTCTGGTCTCATTATGAAAGCAGTATGGAACATGCATACTTATACTTCTAATTATTTTGGCACCACACAAAGAAGATGAGAATCGCTTAAGTTGCAATAACAGCTTATATCTGTCTAAAAAGATAAATATATACGCATTCGACTTCTTCAGTTATTTGTGTTGAAAGAGTCTAGTGGCCTATTTCATTACCAAAAGGAAAAATATATACGCATTTCACTTCTGCAGTTATATGTGGTGAAAGCGTTCAGTGTCCTATTTCAGTACCAAAAGGAAAAAAATATATGCACTTCACTGTTGCATTTATTTGTGGTGAAAGAGTTTAATGGCCTATTTTAGTACACTTCACTGGTGCATTTTTTTTTCAGCTAAAAGCATTTAGTGGCCTATTTCAGTACAAAAAGAAAAATATATTCTCTGTTCACTTAGTAACATAGTAACATAGTAACATAGTACATAAGGCCGAAAAAAGACATTTGTCCATCCAGTTCGGCCTGTTATCCTGCAAGTTGATCCAGAGGAAGGCAAAAAACCCTGTGAGGTAGAAGCCAATTTTCTCCACTTTAGGGGAATAAAAAATTTCTTCCCGACTCCAATCAGAATAACTCCCTGGATCAACGACCCCTCTCTAGTAGCTATAGCCTGTAATATTATTACGCTCTAGAAACACATCCAGGCCCCTCTTGAATTCCTTTATTGTACTCACCATCACCACCTCCTCAGGCAGAGAGTTCCATAGTCTCACTGCTCTTACCGTAAAGAATCCTCTTCTATGTTTGTGTACAAACCTTCTTTCCTCCAGACGCAGAGGATGTCCCCTCGTCACAGTCACAGTCCTGGGGATAAATAGCTGATGGGATAGATCTCTGTACTGACCCCTGATATATTTATACATATTAATTAGATCTCCCCTCAGTCGTCTTTTTTCTAAAGTGAATAACCATAATTTTGATAATCTTTCAGGGTACTGTAGTTGCCCCATTCCAGTTATTACTTTAGTTGCCCTCCTCTGAACCCTCTCTAGCTCTGCTATGTCTGCCTTGTTTACAGGAGCCCAGAACTGTACACAGTACTCCATGTGTGGTCTGACTAGCGATTTGTAAAGTGGTAGGACTATGTTCATATCACGGGAATCTATGCCCCTTTTGATGCAACCCATTATCTTATTGGCCTTGGCAGCAGCACTTCTCCAGTTATATGTGTTTAAAGCATTTATTGGCCTATTTAGTACAGAAAGTAAAACATATATGCACTTTACTGGTGCAGTTATTTCTGCTAAAATCATTTAGTGGCCTATTTCAGTACAAAAAGAAAAATATATTCTCAGTTCACTTCTGCAGTTATATGTGTTGAATGCTTTTAATGGCCTATTTCAGTAAAGAAAGAAAAATATATATGCACTTCACTAGTGGAGTTATTTTGGCGAAAGCATTTACTGGCCTATTTCAGTACGGAAAGAAAATATATATGCACTTCACTTATGCACTTATTTGTGGCAAAAACATTTAGTGGCCTATTTCAGTACAGAAAAAAAAAAATACTCACTTCACTGGTGCATTTATTTCTGCTAAAAGCGTTTACTGGCCTATTTCAGTGCTAAAAGAAAAATATATTATCAGTTCACTTCTACAGTTATATGTGTTGAAGGCGTTTAGTGGCCTATTTCAGTACAGAAAGAAAAATATATACGCACTTTACTGGTGCAGTTATTTCTGCTAAAAGCGTTTAGTGGCCTATTTCAGTACAAAAAGAAAAATATATTCTCAGTTCACTTCTGCAGTTATATGTGTTGAAAGCATTTAATGGCCTATTTCAGTAAAGAAAGAAAAATATATATGCACTTCACTGATGCACTTATTTGTGGCAAAAGCATTTAGTGGCCTATTTTAGTACAGAAAGAAAAATATATACTCACTTCACTGGTGCATTTATTTCTGCTAAAAGCGTTTAGTGGCCTATTTCAGTACAGAAAGAAAAATATATACGCACTTCACGTGTGAATTTATTTCTGGAAAAATAGTTTAGTGGCCTATTTCAGTACAAAAAGGAAAAATATATATGCATTTTACTTCTGCAGTTATATGTGGTGAAATCGTTCAGTATCCTATTTCAGTACAAAAAGGAAAAATATATACGCATTTTAGTGTAGAGCGAGCATGCTCGGCCGAACTACTGTTTGGCTCGTGCATCGCCAGCACATCCGAGTGCTCAGCTGAATACTGCGGGTGCTCGAGAGCAATTTAATACAATGAAAGACAATGGGAGACTCGAGCATCAAACCAGGCACCCCCTGCTCTGTCTGGTTTACAAAAAGAGTTTATAAATTAATGGAAACCACATCAAAATGGTTTGGAAACAGCTTTAAGAAGATGGCTGGCTGTGTCTTGGACTCCTATTATCTACAACATACAATAAACAACCACACAAAGGCTATATGTCAAAAGCCAGGGATATGCAAGCAATCAATCTATTCATCCATGAGACAGATGGCAGATTTGTGCACTATGAGACTCTCATCTGACTGAAAGCCAGTAAGCCTCAAAGTTCCTTCAGATCTGTTGGATGGCTTGGGTGGACCTGCGCACCTAGATCAATATCATTAGGGAGACAAAACGTTTTCTGATTGTCCTAATCTTCAATAACCTTTCTATACAGTTTTGTCATGTAAAAACTCATTTGCATAAACATGGGCATATGGGAAAGACATGCAAATGAGCAGAATCTGCCTTGTTTTTCAGCTGAAAAACCATTTGCATGAAAAATTTACGATCTACACTACTCATGAACAGCGCCATCTATTGGTTTCATAGTCTTATGACAAGATTATTAGTGTAGCCTTTTGCATGGAAAATTTGTGATTAGAATATTCTCGATCTACACTACTTATGAACAGTGGCATCTATTAGTTTCATAGTCTTATGACAAGACGATTACTCTTGTCATAAGACTATAAAACCAATAGTTGCCGCTGTTCATCTTGTTGGGGCGCTAGTAAGTAGGGCACACTGCTCAACAGAGTCCACACACCGTGTAGCACTCAGCCTATAATAGCCTGCGCTAACACTGAGGTGTATATCGGATTGCTGCTATCATTGACACATCTTCTAGCACTTTATCTGCGGTAATATAAGCTTGCTAGGGTGTATGTCACGGTGGACGTGCACAGTTAAACAGAAAACACACCAACCAGGCTCTGGAAGAGAGACAGGGGAAGGGTCACCTCCTAATTTATCCCTGACCTCTTTCCCTGCAATGCTCAGCCCACAGACAAATCTTGATGGTAGATTTGCTGTGTCCACCAGCCTATGCTAACAGAACCCTGAATTCCCTGAGATGGTAAAGTAGGGAGAAAGGAGCTGCCAGCTCGCACAGAACCTGGATGGGTAAGATGACATAAACAACCAAACAAGAAAAGACACTTATCTGCTGAGAGCAGGAACAAACAGCCAACCTTCCTTCCCAGCTTCCAAGACCACAATGATGAGTATAATCCGCTCAGAGCACTTTAGCTGGAGACTATTTAAACTAATGACTCCACCCAGTGCACCTGATGCGAGGCGGATCCAGCACAGCATCAAAACAAATACTAGACTCGTGCTGCAATCCTGGCTGACCTCCGCACATCGTAGAGTGGGGCATGACAGTACCCCCCCTTCTACGGGTGACCTCCGGACACCCTGGACCAACCTTATCCGGATGGGACCTATGAAAGGCCCTCACCAGACGGCTGGCGTTGACATCTGACGCCGGAACCCACATCCTCTCCTCAGGACCGTATCCCCTCCAGTGAACCAGGTACTGGAGGGAACCCCGCAGAACTTTTGAGTCGAGAATCCTGGAGATCTCGAACTCCAAGTTTCCCTCAACCAGAACAGGAGGGGGAGGCAATGGTGATGGTACCACCGGTTTAACATATTTTTTTAGTAAAGACTTGTGGAAGACATCGTGGATCCTCCAAGTCTGCGGCAGATCAAGTCGAAATGCCACAGGATTGATCACAGCAGAAATCTTATATGGACCAGCAAATCTTGGACCCAGTTTCCAAGATGGCATTCTCAACTTGATATTCCTAGTGGACGACCACACCAAATCACCCACACACAGGTCCGGACCAGTCACACGTCTCCTGTCAGCCATTCGTTTATACCTCTCACCCATCCTCTCCAAATTCCCTTGAATCCCCCGCCAGATAGAGGATAAGGCAGAAGAAAATCTCTCCTCCTCTGGCATCCCGGAGGAACCAGACCCAGAAAAGGTACCAAACTGAGGATGGAAACCGTATGCGCCAAAAAATGGCGACTTACCCGTGGACTCCTGCCTACGGTTATTCAATGCAAATTCTGCTAAGGGCAAGAATGAGGATCAGTCCTCCTGATTCTCAGCCACAAAGCACCTCAAGTAGGTCTCCAGGTTTTGATTGGTACGCTCCGTCTGACCATTCGACTGTGGATGAAAAGCCGACGAGAAAGAAAGTTGAATGCCAAGTCGAGAGCAGAACGCCCTCCAAAACCTGGAGACAAACTGCGTGCCCCTATCAGAGACAATATCCAAAGGAATACCGTGCAATTTAACAATATTATCCATCCATTTTACTGAAACGATTGACTACCACCAAAATCACTGTTCTCCCGGAGGAACTCGGTAGGTCCGTAATAAAGTCCATGGACAAATGTGTCCAAGGACGAGATGGAATAGACAATGGAAGAAGTGAACCAGGCGGTCGAGTATGAGCAACCTTAGACCGAGCACAGGTTTCACAAGCTGCCACGTAATTCTCAATACTCTTACGCAAACCTGGCCACCAGAACCTCCGGGACACCAGATCACAGATGGACTTACCACCAGGATGTCCAGCGAGAACAGTATCGTGATGTTCCTTGAACACCTTGTATCGTAGGCCCTCAGGAACAAACAACCTCCCTGGGGGACACGAACCAGGAGCCTCCTCCTGAGCTCCCAACACCTCCATCTCCAATTCAGGGTACAGAGCGGAGACCACCACTCCATCCGCCAAAATCGGCGCTGGATCTTCTGAATCACCTCCCCCAGGGAAGTTGCGAGACAAGGCATCTGCCTTGACGTTCTTGACCCCTGGGCGAAAGGTAACCACGAAATTGAACCTGGTGAAAAACAATGACCATCTGGCCTGTCTAAGGTTCAGATGCTTGGCAGATTGCAGGTAAGCCAAATTCTTATGGTCTGTATACACAGTAACGGGGTGAGAAGCCCCCTCTAACCAGTGACGCCATTCTTCAAAGGCCAACTTGATCGCCAACAACTCCCTATCTCCAACATCATAATTCCTCTCAGCGACCGAGAGCTTCCTGGAGAAGAAGGCACACGGGACCCACTTGCCAGGAGAAGGACCCTGCGAAAGCACCGCCCCAACCCCCACCTCTGATGCATCAACCTCGACCACGAATGGCCGAGATACATCCGGCTGCACCAGAATGGGAGCAGACGCAAAGCGCTCCTTAATAGCCGAAAAGGCCTGCAATGCCTCATCCGACCAGACAGAGACATCAGTGCCCTTCTTGGTCATATCAGTAAGAGGTTTGACTAGCGTGGAATAATTCAAAATAAATTTTCTATAATAATTCGTAAACCCCAAAAATCGCATCAAAGCTTTCTGATTCTCCGGTCGGTCCCACTCCAGAACCGCCCGGACCTTTTCGGGGTCCATACGAAAACCAGAATCAGAAAGCATGTATCCCAAAAATGGAAGCTCTTGCACCGTAAACAAACATTTCTCCAATTTGGCGTATAACTTATTCTCCTGCAGGATCGTCAAAACCTGTCTCACATGATCCTGATTGGTCTTCAGATCAGGAGAATAAATTAAAATGTCATCAAGGTAGACTACTACGAACCTCCCCACCAAATGATGAAAAATATCATTGACGAATCGCTGAAATACCGCTGGCGCATTCGTCAACCCAAAAGGCATTACCAGGTTCTCAAAATGACCCTCGTGCGTAATGAAGGCCGTTTTCCACTCATCCACCTCCTTGATCCTGATCAGATTGTATGCTCCTCTCAAATCCAACTTGGAGATCACCTTGGCTCCAACAATCTGATCAAAAAGATCAGAGATCAAAGGCAGGGGATATGGATCCCGGACTGTAATACAATTCAGCTCCCGGAAATCCAAACACGGTCTCAGTGATCCATCTTTCTTCTTCACGAAGAACAAACCTACAGCCACTGGAGACTTAGATGGTCTAATATGACCCTTTGCCAAACTCTCGGCGACATACTTTCGCATGACCTCTCTCTCGGGTTGAGAGAGGTTGTAGAGCCGAGACTTAGGCAACTTAGCCCCCGGAATGACATTCACAGGACAATCATAGTCACGATGAGGGGGCAATTCCTGAGCCCCACCCTCCGCAAACACGTCCGAAAAATCTGAGAGATACTGAGGCAAGGCCGTAACGGACACTTCAGAAATAGATGTGACAAGACAATTATCCGAACAAAACTTGCTCCAACCAATGATTTGTCTCGCCTGCCAGTCTATAATTGGGTTATGTTTAGACAACCATGGCAACCCCAAAACTATTGGAGCTGGCAAATCCTTCATGACGAAACAGGAAATAATCTCAGCATGTGAATCACCCACCCTTAAATGAATATCATGAACAACGTGAGTAAGGCTCCCTTGAGAAAGAGGGGAAGAATCAATGGCAAAAACACGAATCTCGTTCTCTAATGTGCAAAGACTTAGTCCCAAACCCTCAAGAAACCGAAAGTCAATTAAATTTACCCCAGCACCACAATCAAGAAAAACATCAACAAACACTTTCGAGACTCTAGCGCCACCATAGCTGAAAGGAGAAAACGGGAACTGCAGGGAACTTGCATACCAGTCTGCTCTACCACACCATTCATACTACCAAGTGTGAGGGAGGTTTTTTTTTCTTTTTCTTTTTTCTTTATCACTCTCCCCTGTGGTTCAACATACGGACAAGAAAAAACAAAATGACCCCTCTTTCCACAAAAGAAACATAAATTGTGCGCTTTACGAAAGTCTCTACTATCCGAATTGAAAGATATCTGACCTAACTGCATGGGTTCCTCTCCTAGGCCAGAATAACAAGCAATATCTCCCTGGGCAGCTGGTGGAACAAAACTACACGCGGGAGGAATCCCCTGCACAGAGGGACCCTTACTCCTCTCTCTGATACGTCTATCCAAACGTATCGCCAAAGACATTGCATTTTCCAAAGTATCAGGGTATTCATGAAAAGCCAGAGCATCCTTCAACCTTTCAGATAACCCCTGACAAAACTGGCTACGTAACGCGGGGTCGTTCCACCCTGACTCAGTAGCCCACCTCCTAAACTCTGTGCAGTAAACCTCAGCAGTATGTTTACCCTGTAGTAAGTTACGTAATTTTGACTCTGCCATTGAAACTCGATCTGGGTCATCGTAAATCAATCCCAGGACTTTAAAAAATTCCTCCACCGACCGGAGAGCCAGAGAACGGGGCGGCAGGAAAAAAGCCCAGGATTGCGCGTCCCCTTTCAGCAAAGACATGACGATACCACCCTCTGATCCTCATTACCTGATGAAAATGGGCACAAACGAAAGTACAATTTACATCATTCCTTGAAACGGAAAAAATCATCAGTACCCCCTGCAAATTTCTCCGGAAGAGCGACTTTAGGCTCCCCAACAATTTGACCTGTACCTGAAGCCAACACCCTCTGACACTGTGTGACCGTACTACGTAGATCCGCAACCTCCAGGGACAAACCCTGCATGCGGTCAACCAGTGCTTCAATTGACGCCATCACATAAACACTGAGAAATGGCGGTCACAGTTTGGCGGATTATAATGTCACGGCGGACGTGCACAGTTAAACAGATAACACACCAACCAGGCTCTGGACGAGAGACAGGCGAAGGGTCACCTCCTAATTTATCCCTGACCTCTTTCCCTGCAATGCTCAGCCCACAGACAAATCTTGATGGTAGATTTGCTGTGTCCACCAGCCTATGCTAACAGAACCCTGAACTCCCTGAGATGGTGAAGTGGGGAGAAAGGAGCTGCCAGCTCGCACAGAACCTGGATGGGTAAGATGACATAAACAACCAAACAAGAAAAGACACTTATCTGCTGAGAGCAGGAACAAACAGCCAACCTTCCTTCCCAGCTTCCAAGACCACAATGATGAGTATAATCCGCTCAGAGCACTTTAGCTGGAGACTATTTAAACTAATGACTCCACCCAGTGCACCTGATGCGAGGCGGATCCAGCACAGCATCAAAACAAATACTAGACTCGTGCTGCAATCCTGGCTGACCTCCGCACATCGTCAGAGTGGGGCATGACAGTGTATCTAAGGACTACATTACACTGCTTGTAATGACTCATGAACAGCGCCATCTATTGGTTTCATAGTCTTATGACAAGACTATGCATCCAATAGATGGCGCTGTTCATGAGTAGTGTAGATCACAAATATTCTAATCGCAAATTTTTATCGTGAATCTTCCATGCAAAAGGCTACACTAATAATCTTGTCATAAGACTATGAAACCAATAGATGGCGCTGTTAATGACTCATGAACAGCATCATCTATTGGTTTCATAGTCTTATGACAAGATTATTACTCTTGTCATAAGACTATGAAGACAAAAGATGGCGCTGTTCATGAGTAGTGTAGATCTCAAATTTTTTCATGCAAATGGTTTTTCAGCTGAAAAACAAGGCAGATTCTGCTCATTTGCATGTCTTTCCCATATTCCCATGTTTATGCAAATGAGTTTTACATGACAAAACTGTATAGAAAGGTTATTGAATATTATGTTAGGACAATCATAAAACTTTTTGTCTCCCTAATGATATTGATCTAGGTGCGCAGGTCCACCTAAGCCATCCAACAGATCGGAAGTAACTTTGAGGCTTACTGACTCTCAGTAAGATGAGAGTTGGTTTGGAATGTCTCATAGTGCACAAGGCTGCCATTGTAAGCTATGCTGACTAAGCCTGTTATCTGTCTCATGGATAGGTTGATGGCTTGCACATACAGTCAGGTCCATAAATATTGGGACATTGACACAATTCTAACATTTTTGGCTCTATACACCACCACAATGGATTTGAAATGAAACTAACAAGATGTGCTTTAACTGCAGACTGTCAGCTTTAATTTGAGGGTATTTACATCCAAATCAGGTCAACGGTGTAGGAATTACAACAGTTTGCATATGTGCCTCCCACTTGTTAAGGGACCAATAGTAATGGGACAGAATAATAATCATAAATCAAACTTTCACTTTTTAATGCTTGGTTGCAAATCCTTTGCAGTCAATTACAGCCTGAAGTCTGGAATGCATAGACATCACCAGACGCTGGGTTTCATCCCTGGTGATGCTCTGCCAGGCCTCTACTGCAACGGTCTTCAGTTCCTGCTTGTTCTTGGGGCATTTTCCCTTCAGTTTTGATTTCAGCAAGTGAAATGCATGCTCAATCAGATTCAGGTCAGGTGATTGACTTGGCCATTGCATAACATTCCACTTCTTTCCCCTAAAAAACTCTTTGGTTGCCTTTGCAGTATGCTTTGGGTCATTGTCCATCTGCACTGTGAAGCGCCATCCAATGAGTTCTGAAGCATTTAGCTGAATATGAGCAGATAATATTGCCCGAAACACTTCAGAATTCATCCTGCTGCTTTTGTCAGCAGTCACATCATCAATAAATACAAGAGAACCAGTTCCATTGGCAGCCATACATGCCCACGCCATGACACTACCACTCATGAGGTGGTATGCTTAGGATCATGAGCAGTTCCTTTCCTTCTCCATACTCTTCTCTTCCCATCACTCTGGTACAAGTTGATCTTGGTCTCATCTGTCCATAGTTTGTTGTTCCAGAACTGTGAAGGCTTTTTTAGATGTCGTTTGGCAAACTCTAATCTGGCCTTCCTGTTTTTGCGGCTCACCAATGATTTACATCTTGTGGTGAACCCTCTGTATTCACTCTGGTGAAGTCTTCTCTTGATTGTTGACTTTGACACACATACACCTACCTCTTGGAGAGTTTTCTGGCCAACTGTTGGTAAGGGTGTTTTCTTTACCAGGGAAAGAATTCTTCAGTCATCCACCACAGTTGTTTTCCGTGGTCTTTCAGGTCTTTTGGTGTTGCTGAGGTCAACGTTGCGTTCCTACTTTTTAAGAATGTTCCAAACAGTTGTTTTGGCCACTCCTAATGTTTTTTCTATCTCTCTGATGGGTTTGTTTTGTTTTTTCAGCCTAATGATGGCTTGCTTCACTGATAGTGATTAGTGACAGCTCTTTGGATCTCATCTTGAGAGTTGACAGCAACAGATTCCAAATGCAAATAGCACACTTGAAATGAACTCAGGAACTTTTATCTGGGCATTGTAATTGGGACAATGAGGGAATAACACACACCTGGCCATGGAACAGCTGAGAAGCCAATTGTCCCATTACTTTTGGTCCCTTAACAAGTGGGAGGCACATATGCAAACTGTTGTAATTCCTACACCGTTGACCTGATTTGGATGTAAATACCCTCAAATTAAAGCTGACAGTCTGCTGTTAAATCATGTCTAGTTCGTTTCATTTCAAATCCATTGTGGTGGCGTATAGAGCCAAAAATCTTAGAATTGCGTTGATGTCCCAATATTTATGGACCTGACTGTATGTGGATTTTGGCATATAGCCTTTGTGCGGTTGTCTATTGTATGTTGTAGATAATAGGAGTCCAAGATGCATCCAGCTATCCTCTTAATGCTGTTTCCAAACCATTTTGATGGGGTTTCCATCAATTTCTAACCTTTTTTTGTAAACCAGGCAGACATCCTTTTCTCTTCCGAGCAGCGGGTGCCTGGGGTTCTCCCATTGATTTCTATTGTGCTCGATAGAGCACACGAGCACTTTGGTGCTTGATCAACACTAACGCATTTCACTTCTGCAGTTATATGTGGTGAAAGCGTTCAGTGTCCTATTTTAGTACAAAAAGGAAAAAAATATACGCACTTCACTGTTGCATTTATTTGTGGTGAAAAAGTTTAGTGGCCTATTTAAGTACAAAACAAAAAATATATACTCACTTCACTTCTGCAGTTATTATTATTTCAGTACAAAAACTAAATATATTCAGCGTTCACTTTTGTAGTTATATGTGGTAAAACCTTTAGTGGCATATTTCGGTAGAAAAACAAAATATATTCAGCGTTCACTGTTGCAGTTATATGTGGCAAAACCTTTAGTGATGTATTTCGGTCGAAAAACAAAATACAGTATTTTTTGCCCCATTTATGGGAAAAATACTAATGAGGTGCTTCCATTTTGCAAGTTCTTCATTAGTACCGGAGGACCGGGAAGCGGTGAAGGATCTGTTCTCACCACTTCCTGATCCTCGGCTCGGCTGTCTGCTGCGCAGGGCTGCGCACCATTGAACTCACTGTGAGCAGCCTTCACAACTGACAGCTGAGAACCAGGAAGAAGAGAGAGAGTTCTGGTGGTGAGGAGCGGCAGCGTCTAGGAGCAGGAGAGGTAAGTTATTTTTTTTTTCATTTTATTTGCGCTGATGGCTGACATGGGGAGGCATGATGGCTGACATGGGGGCATGATGACTGACATGGGGGCATGATGGCGGACAATGGGGGGCTGATGGATGGGGCTGATGGCTGACATGAGTGGCCGATGGGTGACATGGGCGGCTGAAGGGTGACATGGGGGCACGATGGCTGACATGGGGGCATGATGGGTGGCTGATGGCTGACATGGGGGCTGATGGGTGACATGGGGGCATGATGCCTGACATGGGGGGCTGATGGCTGACATGGGGGCTGATCTGAGGCATTGGGGGTCTGATCTGAGGTCTGATTAACATTTGGGGTCTGATTGCTGGTCTGACCTGAGGTGTAAAGGAAAATATTTTTTTCTTATTATCCTCGTCTAAAACTTAGGTGCGTCTTATGGACCGGCGCATCTATAGGGCAAAAAATAAGGTATATTCAGCGTTCAGTAATGCAATAATATTTGTGGTAAAACCTTTAGTGAGTATTTCGGTAGAAAGTGATACATTTATTCTGCATTCAGCACCGCAGTTATACGTGGTAAAGCCTTTAGTTGCATATTTCAGTAGAAAACGAAAAATGTATTCCTATAAAAATGTATCCTTATTAAGGAGGGGTCGAAGGGTTCATGGAAGCAGCGGCGGTAGCAGTCAGTCAGTGTGTAGTGTTGTCGGTAAAATCACCTACTCTGCAGTGTGGCAGTTTTTTTGTACAGCCTCTGGAGGAGGTGAACATGGCCATATGTAGAATCTGTGGACAGAAGGTGAAGAGTGGCCAGTGTGCCAATGTTGGCACCACGGCCCTGCATCAACCTATGCAGCATCACCATAAAGTGGCCTAGGAGAACCGTGCTCCAATGTGGTGGTCCAGCCTGCCGTAGCAACTTCTGCATCACCCAGTGGCACGTCGCACCTGATTTCAGGCAGTCAAGACCCCACCCCCTCAGGCGAAGGAGCTGTCTGTCGTTCCCATCGTCTGCTGGTCCTGATGCTCCTGCTCCTCCTACTCCTCGTCAATCATTCCATCAGCAATCGATCATCGGAGCGATTGCCAAGAGACAACAGTATGCATGCACGCATCCAATGGCGCTGAATCTGAACGTGCTCCTGTCCAAGTTGCTGGTGCTGCAGACCCTCCCTTTCCAAGTGGTGCACCTTTCAGAGAACTGATGGCTTGTGGCGAGCCGAGGTGGAGAGTCCCAAGCCTTTAATTTCCAGGTGGAGAGAAATCGTTTTTTTAGAATGCTTTCTCCATCGTCGAATAAACTGAAGACTGGCGGATTCTCTTAATTTTAATTATTAAATATTAAATTGAACCAAAACTTGATTAAAATTATAAGAAAGTAAACTTAAATTTGCCAATATATTATCCCAATCTTCAAGGGAAATTCACGGCCAATCAATTTGCCAAGCCTTTTGTTCTGGAGAACGTGTATTATTAAATCGTATTTTAAGCAACACTTTATAAAGTTGAGAAATTTTAACCTTCTGTTCTGTCCCATATTCCCTATAAATGAATAGACAAAGAGGCCACAGAGCCTCCTCATGCTGCTGCCACCTCCACAATCACTCGTCGTCTTGCCACTCTGTGGCCTCCTGATGCTGCTGCCACCTCCACACTATGTCACCTTGCCACTCTGTGGCCTCCTGATGCTGCTGCCACCTCCACACTATGTCACCTTGCCACTCTGTGGTCTCCTGATGCTGCTCCCGCCGCCACCTCCACACTCTATCATTGTGCCAATCTGTGGACTCCTACTAATGCTGCTGCTGCCAGCTCCAGACTCTGTCATTGTGCCACTCATTGGCCTTCTCCTGATGCTGCTACTGCTGCTGCCACCACCTCCAGACTCTGTCCTTGTGCGACTCGGTGGCCTCCTCATGCTGCCACCACCTCCAGACTCTGTCATTGTGCCACTCTATGGCCTCCTCATGCTGCCGCCACCTCCACACTGTCATTGTGCCACTCTGTGGTCTCTTCATGCTGCCACCACCTCCAGACTCTGTAATTATGCCAATTTGTGGCCTCCTGATGCTGCCGCAGCCTCCAGACCCTGTCATTGGGCCAATCTGTGGTCCCCTCATACTGTTCCCACCCTCCCCACTTGACTGGGACACTATTTTGCCTTTCATCCTGGCTGACATCATAATTTATTTGACCTTTCTTCTGATCTGTCAGAAGGAAGGAAAAATTAGACGCACAACGGATCCTGTCTGTGTAGCAGCTGTAAGGCCTGTATGGTCCTATCAGAATTGGATTATGATTTGGTAGCCAAAAGCAGGAGTGGGTACAAAACACAGAAGACATGCAAATATTCCATTCACGTGTCATCTCTGTTTTAGATCCACTCCTTTTTTTGGCATTAGCAATACTAATGGATTATTGAGCAAATGCTGACCGAGTGAAGGCGGATGCTCGATAGACAGGATCCGTTTTTTGTGGGTTATTGCTCTGATGGATCAGATGAAGGGCAAAATAATTATTGACATCAACACAAACTTACTGCTGACACCCTCTCCACTCTGAAGATGTATCAGCCGGACCTCCATATATATGGTAAGTGGGGCGCGCGTCCAGGGTCTGCGTCCCTTTAATACAAAAACAAAAAAGACCGGCACACACTTTATTGGATGCAATTTTATCTCTTTAATTCCCACATGGAGGTAATTAAAGAGATAAAATTGCATCCAATACAGTGAGTGCCAGTCTTTTTTGTTCTTACCCTCTCCACTATGTCTGTGGGCTCTACTTGTATAAGCGTTTAATAGAACAGGTTCTGATAAC
Source organism: Bufo bufo (assembly GCF_905171765.1). Classification (NCBI taxonomy): domain Eukaryota; kingdom Metazoa; phylum Chordata; class Amphibia; order Anura; family Bufonidae; genus Bufo; species Bufo bufo. The sequence continues at coordinate 71,484,049 of NC_053392.1, read as the reverse complement.
ATCTATGTGGAATCAGCTGGCGACGATGTAAAAGGAGTGCGCTTCTTCTTGGCACTAACATCGACCTGTAAGGCTGAGTTCATAATTTAGTTATTTGGTCAGTTTCGGCCCCGTGACTTCCCTATTAAGTGAAGTGTGCAGTGATTCTCAGAGCGACGCCTGTCATCTGCATGTCATACGGACTCACAGTATTCTTTCACTACCACAGCAAACTCCCTATGCATGTTACTACAAGGCCCAGTGTTCTACACCACTATAAAGGCTCTCAGCAGTCAGGAAATGGCCGTTTTTCAACTTAATTCACCGCAAATATATTCGGATCAAACCAAATTTTTTCCAAAAAATTCGGCGAACTGGCAAATCGAAATTTAGAAAAATTTGCTCATCTCTAGCCATGACTTTACAGCTTTTTTTGCAGGTTGATGGAGGCATATTTTTGTAAATGAAGTTATACTATTCTCCATTAAATGAATTGAAATTGTGAAAGTACAGTGACTCTTTAAGTAGGAACAACAATACTGTTAAGGGAGCATGACCTGCTCAACCACCTAGCTTTTATATTCAAAATACGTAATCAATGGCCGGCTATTTACCAAAAAAGGACAAAAAAAAAGCAAAACAAAAAAAAGCAATAAAATAATCAAAAAATAATAAAACAGTATATAAAATGTTAATATGTAAAAAATGATATACCTATTTATTAATAATGTTATCTCATGATTAAAATGTCAGCCAAAATTTTAAATACACCCCAAATCCCAAGCTTAAAGGGAATCTGTCACCTGCTTTTACCATTTTAAGCTGTCACCATCGCTATGTTCACTAAAGTACCTTATTTCCAGCAGTCTTCTTTTTACTTTATTTCGTTTTGTCCTTTTGATATAAAAGCTCTTTTTATGATATGTTAATCAGGCTCCAAGGTGCCCAGAGGGCGTTTTTTTCCCTCTCCGGTGTTTTTTTCCCTCTCCGGTTTCTGCGGCCAGAAAACTCGCTCAGGCGCCTGCGGCCTGCGGCCTGCGCGATCATCAACCTCCTCAGGCCAACAGTGCTGAGGTCACATCACTGGGCTCGGCGCATGCCCAGTGAGACTTTTGAGGCTGTTGCCCTCAAGAGCTTGATGATCGCGCAGGCCGCAGGCGGTACTGCGCCTGCGCGAGTTTTCTGGCCGCAGACAGGAAGAAGGATGGGGCATTTCTAGAAGGTAGACGATGACGTGGGGAGGGGGCGGAACCGTTTGCCGGGGCTGTGGGAGGTTATTTGAGGATCAGGAGGCGTTCTTGGGCACTGCAGGGGGGCGTCACTGAGCACCGGAGAGGGAAAAAAACGCCCCTCTGGGCACCTTGGAGCCTCATTAACATATCATAAAAAGGGCTTTTATATCAAAAGGACAAAACGAAATAAAGTAAAAAGAAGACTGCTGGAAATAAGGTACTTTAGTGAACATAGCGATGGAGACAGCTTAAAATGGTAAAAGCAGGTGACAGATTCCCTTTAAAAATGGCCAATATAACAAATTGCTCGTATAGAGTTTAAGTTGGAGTATTATACAGTCACAGTCCCTCACTTAGGCCCCTTTCACCCGAGCGAGTTTTTCACGTGGGTGCAATGCGTGACGTGAACGCATAGCACCCGCTCTGAATCCTCACCAATTCATTTCAATGAGCTCTTTTTTTTCACGCATCAGTTCTGCGTTGCGTGAAAAATGCAGCATGTTCTATATTCTGCGTTTTTCACGCAGCCCTGGTCCCATAGAAGTGAATGGGGCTTCAGTGAAAAACGCATTGCATCCGCAAGCAAGTGCGGATGCAATGCTCTTTTCACTGATGGTTGCTAGGAGATGTTTGTAAACCTACAGTTTTTAATAACGTGCGTGAAAAACGCATCAAAACGCATTGCACGCGCGTGGAAAAAACTGAACAACTGAATGCAATTGCAGACAAAACTGACTGAACTTGCTTGCAAAATGGTGCGAGTTTGACTGAACGCATCCTGAATGCATCCGGACCTAATCCGTCATGCTCGTGTGAAAGGTGCCTTAGTCACATGTGCTGAGCTCTCACACTTTTTGGGACTCTGTTTTATTCTTCAACGATGTTGCACAATATTTCAACTGCTTGTATTTATAATCTAGAAGTAGTTTCGTTATTGCCACATTATATCTTATATTCCCTCTCCAATATCAAAAGTATTTAGAGATTTGTGTCAGCGTCTCAGTTGAATAACATATAGTGTTTTTGTGCTTACCAGACTTCCAACATGTAGTATCACTGGTATCTATGACGGTCGGCGTGACTATCACATACGTGACACAGAGGGAGGGAACAAGGAAGGCCCTGCCCAAGTGAGAGGGAAGGTGGTGACCCCTGACTCACCTAGCGGCTGGCACCTGGCTGCCCTGACGTCCCTAGACGGGTTCCTCACCCGTACGCTGATCACGTGCCTAAAGCCCTGGCTTTCCCTAAGCTGAGCCCTAGATAGTGAACAGGGCGGTGGGAACACTAGTCCGCACCACTAGCTCTAAAGGAAAACACCAAGGGAAGGACAGACAATACAAACTCAACATATAATCCCGAGGAAAGAATGTGGGTTCCAGCGTCAGAGGTAAACGCCAACAGGTTAATTCAGGCTTTCCATGCCTCTCATCCGGAGAGACCTGGTCCTGAGTGTCCGGAGGCCCCTCGTGAAAGGGGGGGTACTGTCACGAGGGTATCAAGAGCCACGTCTGACTCCGTTATACCCGGGGTCAGGAGGTCGCAGCGGGTGGCTGCGACCTCCTGACCCCGGGTATAACGGAGTCAGACGTGGCTCTTGATACCCTCGTGACAGTACCCCCCCTTTCACGAGGGGCCTCCGGACACTCAGGACCAGGTCTCTCCGGATGAGAGGCATGGAAAGCCTGAATTAACCTGTTGGCGTTTACCTCTGACGCTGGAACCCACATTCTTTCCTCGGGACCGTAACCCCTCCAATGCACCAGATACTGAAGAGAGCGGCGGACCCGACGAGAATCAACAATTCTGGCTATTTGAAACTCCAGATTACCATCCACAATAACAGGAGGAGGTGGCAGCGGTGATGGTTCTAGAGGTGGAACATACTTCTTGAGTAACGATTTATGGAAGACGTTATGCATCTTAAAAGTCTGAGGTAGCTCCAGGCGAAAAGCCACAGGGTTAATGACGGCTACTATTTTATAAGGACCAATGAACCTAGGGCCCAGTTTCCAAGAGGGAACCTTCAACTTAATATTCCTAGTAGACAACCACACATAGTCATTCTCTCCTAGGTTCGGACCTGGCGACCGTTTCTTATCGGCCATGCATTTATATTTACCACTCATCTTTTTCAAGTTAACTTGCACCTTCTGCCATACCAATGAAAGAGATGAAGAAAACCTTTCCTCTTCGGGAACCCCAGAAGACCCCTCCTCTTTGAAAGTACAAAATTGGGGATGAAAACCGTATGCACCAAGGAATGGTGACTTGCCAGTGGACTCCTGATAATGATTATTTATGGCAAACTCAGCTAACGGTAAATATGATGACCACAACTCTTGGTTTTCAGACACAAAACACCTTAAATATGTTTCTAGGTTTTGGTTGGTACGCTCAGTCTGTCCATTCGACTGAGGATGGAAAGCTGAGGAAAAGGACAAGTGTACCCCCAAACGGGAACAAAAAGCTTTCCAAAACTTAGAAATAAACTGGGTTCCCCGATCCGAAACCACATCAGAAGGGACCCCGTGAAGCTTCACGATTTCACTGATAAACACCTGAGCAAGAGTTTTAGCATTAGGAAGTGCGGGTAGCGCAATAAAGTGTACCATTTTGCTAAACCTGTCTACTACTACCAAAATAACTGTTTTACCCGCAGACAACGGTAAGTCAGTGATGAAATCCATTGACAGATGTGTCCATGGCCTATTGGGGATAAAAAGTGGCAATAAAGACCCTGCTGGACGTGTATGAAAGACTTTCGCGCGTGCACAAGTAGAGCAAGTAGACACGAAATCCATTACATCCTGACGCAACCTTGGCCACCAAAAACGACGAGATAATAGCTCCAAGGTTGCTTTACTACCCGGGTGCCCAGCAAGTGCCGAATTATGATGTTCTTTTAATAATTCAAGACGCAGGTTTAACGTAACAAACAATTTCTCTGAGGGGCAAGAGGCCGGGGCGTCCCCCTGGACCTCTAACACCTTTCCATCTAGAACAGAGTGTACAGCAGAGACAACCACTCCTCTTTGTAAAATAGGTACCGGATCGCTAACATTACCCCCTCCAGGGAAACTACGAGATAACTCGTCTGCCTTGGTATTTTTTGCCCCAGGACAATAGGTGATTACAAAGTTAAATCTGGTAAAGAATAACGACCACCTAGCTTGTCTAGGGGTGAGACGCTTAGCTGATTCGAGGTACAGAAGGTTTTTGTGATCCGTAATCACCGTGACGGGGTGGATTGCTCCCTCTAAGAAGTGACGCCACTCTTCAAGCGCTAGTTTAATCGCCAACAGTTCCCTATTTACAACATCATAGTTCTTCTCTGCAGAAGATAATTTTTTGGAAAAGAAAGCGCAAGGGCGCCTTTTGCCAGGAGACGGACCCTGAGACAATACAGCCCCCACTCCCACCTCTGACGCATCTACCTCAACAATAAAAGGCTGGGAGACATCAGGTTGAATTAGAACAGGTGCCGAGGTAAACCTCTCTTTTAGAGAGGAAAATGCATTTTTAGCGGCGTCAGACCATTTGGAAAAATCAGTCCCCTTCCTAGTCATGTCGGTAAGGGGTTTAACGATCACTGAATAATTTTTTATGAACTTTCTATAGAAATTTGCGAAACCCAAAAACCGTTGTAGGGCTTTAAGGTTCTCAGGAAGATCCCAATCTAAAATTGCCTGGACCTTCCCAGGATCCATACGGAAACCTGAAGCAGATAATAGATATCCCAGGAACTGTATTTCCTGAACGGCGAAGACACATTTTTCAATTTTCGCATATAATTTATTCGTCCGTAGGACCTGCAGTACTTGCCTGACATGCACCTCATGTGTTTTCAGATCAGCCGAATAAATTAAGATATCATCTAGGTATATGACTACAAACCTGCCGATGAGATGACTAAAAATATCATTAACGAAATGTTGGAAGACAGCGGGGGCATTGGTCAGACCGAAAGGCATAACTAGATTTTCATAATGCCCCTCAGGGGTGTTAAAAGCTGTCTTCCACTCATCCCCTTCCCTGATACGAATCAGATTGTAGGCCCCCCTAAGATCAAGTTTGGAGAACCACCTAGCACCCGCAATCTGATTAAAAAGGTCAGGAATGAGAGGAAGAGGGTATGGGTCTCGGATGGTTATCTGGTTTAGCTCACGGAAATCTAGGCAAGGACGCAGGCCCCCATCTTTCTTTTTAACAAAGAAAAACCCTGCAGCCACGGGTGAAGAAGAGGGTCTGATGTGTCCCTTAGCCAGACTCTCGGAGATATAATCTTTCATGGCTTGTCTCTCGGGACCCGAAAGATTATACAACCTGGACTTGGGTAATTTTGCACCGGGAATCAGGTTAACCGGGCAATCATAAGGACGATGAGGTGGTAGCTTCTGACAACCCTTTTCAGAAAAAACGTCCTCAAAGTCCGAAATAAATGTAGGTAGGGAAGCTATGGAGGCGATTAAGCAATTGTTATTTAAGCAATTCTCTCTGCAATGCTCACTCCACTCCAATATCTCCCTGGCCTGCCAATCCACCACTGGATTGTGCGCTACCAACCAGGGAAGACCCAATACCACAGGAGAGGGAAGGCCCTCCAGAACGTAACATGAAAGACACTCATTATGGTGGTCCCCTACCCGAAGGTGTAAATTGTGAACAATGTGGGTGAGGTTTCTCTGAGACAGAGGAGCCGAATCTATAGCGAATACGGGAATAGGTCTCTGCAGCGTACAGAGAGACAAACCCATAGTGCGGGCAAAATGGGCATCTATCAAATTTACCCCTGCTCCACTGTCTAGAAAAAAAGAAATAGACTCCGTCTTAACACCAAAAACAATAACCGCTGGTAACACAAATTGAGATGTTCGTATGGAGGAAACGTATACCCCCCGGCTGACATCCTCCGCACAGCCTGGGGTTAGTAGTTTTCCGACGGTCTTTTGTTTTTGAGAAAGGAGGGACAGACATTAATGAAATGACCCTTCCCCCCACAGAAAAAACAAGCCCCCCCCCCTACGGCGAACCTCAGGAGGACGGACCTGACGAGAAGTTCCGCCTAGCTGCATAGGCTCATCTAAGTCAGTACAGACTAATTGTTGCTTGGGAGAGGTATCCAATTGCTCAGGAATTTTCGATCTCTCCCTAAGACGCCTATCTATTCTGATAGAGAGGGACATAACAGCATCAAGGGAAAGGGGGGTCTCATACAGCGCCAGTGCATCCTTAACCCTTTCAGATAACCCAGAGCAGAACTGACTCCTGAGAGCCGGGTCGTTCCACTGAGTATCCGTAGCCCACCTACGGAACTCTGAGCAATATTCCTCTGCTGACCGATCTCCCTGTAGGAGTCTCCGTAACTTCGACTCAGCCAGGGCGACTCGGTCAGGGTCATCATATATGAGACCTAAAGCCCCAAAAAATCCCTCCACTGACCGGAGAGCCTGGGAACCAGGGGGTAACGAGAACGCCCAGGATTGTGGGTCCCCCTGAAGCAGGGAAATGACAATCCCTACCCGCTGTTCTTCATTACCTGAGGAGTAAGGGCGCAACTTAAAGTATAATTTGCAGGCCTCACGGAACGTCGCAAATTTGTCCCTTCCCCCAGAAAATCTGTCAGGAAGAACAACCTTGGGTTCTGTAACAACCTGGTTACCCATAGCAACCGCTGGGGGTGCGGTCTGCTGCATTTGCTGCTGTTGTTGGAGGACAGACGACTTCAATCCTGCCACCTCCAAAGACAGGCCTTGAAGCTGTTTTGCCAAGGCAGCAATAGGATCCATATTGGATTATAAGTAGAGAAAAAAAAACAACAAAAAGAAATTTTTTTATTTTTTTCTCAAAAAGTAAAGGCCAGTTATAATATCACGGTCGGCGTGACTATCACATACGTGACACAGAGGGAGGGAACAAGGAAGGCCCTGCCCAAGTGAGAGGGAAGGTGGTGACCCCTGACTCACCTAGCGGCTGGCACCTGGCTGCCCTGACATCCCTAGACGGGTTCCTCACCCGTACGCCGATCACGTGCCTAAAGCCCTGGCTTTCCCTAAGCTGAGCCCTAGATAGTGAACAGGGCGGTGGGAACACTAGTCCGCACCACTAGCTCTAAAGGAAAACACCAAGGGAAGGACAGACAATACAAACTCAACATATAATCCCAGGTGGGCGACAACAGGAGACAACAAGAAGCCCAACAGGGATCCGGAGGGTAGCACTCTGGAACGACAACCAGGATTCACAACTCCAGTGGGTCAGTATAGATGTCCAGGCAGGAAGCTCTATAACTGGCAACTAGAGAAGTGTGAGGGGAGAATATAAGGAGGTTGGGAGTGGCAGACAAGAAACAGCTGAGGAGGAGAAGCTACGGATCCCTGATTGAGACAAAAAGGATAGCAAGGCAAACACAGAAAACAATCACTAAGAAACAACGTGATCTTTAGATATAGAGCGCGCAGCCACCCGCTGCGACCTCCTGACCCCGGGTATAACGGAGTCAGACGTGGCTCTTGATACCCTCGTGACAGTATCTAAGTGCATATGTATTCAGTGTCTCTCCCATTCAGCTGCAAAGGTCTAGCGCTGATGATTCCTGTAGCTGGTCTGCGCGTTGGTGCCGGCACTTCACTGCGCATGAGGGTTGGGAGCTCCGGGACACTGAATTGATTTTCCAGTATGGATTAGCTTTAGTCACAGTGCGATTTTCCAGCTATCGCAAATTTCTTGTGCTGTACCGCTGTATTCAGATGTCTGCCAGACGCGTTTCGAAACCTTGCCAGTTTCTTCCTCAGTGGACAGAAGTTATATCATATATCAAGTTCATCTAATGTGTATGGTGAAGCCTTAACTTTCTTATGAAGGCAGATGCCATCCCAACCATTTTGTTCTGAGGCGAGACAAGCCACTGGCAGAGATATTTGGCATTTTTTTTTACCTGCTTGAGCAGCAGCTACCTTAAGTGTGTGACCACCTTTAGGTCAAGCAACAAGTCAAGATACTGAAGTTGTGAGAAAAGGATATTTTATAGGTGATCTATATGTATTCTTTCTTTGGTTATCACGGAGACAAGAGTCATATTGCCAGATCAGTGTTATTTAGGGGGTTCTTTCATGCGTGTACTGCCTTGAAGTCTGTTGGGGCATTTTGGAGGCATCTTGATGATAACATTCTTAGAGCAGTTTGAAAATAAAAATCAAATATCAAAATCAAACATTCAATAAATGCAGATATGTTAAACGCTCCAAAGGAAGTTCAAATGTCTTTTTTATTTATTCTGGAGTATGGCCAGAATGACATCAAGAGAAAACATTCCCTTGACATTTTACAAGACAATTCTCTATTGTAATATATTGTATGAAACAGTTAAACATTTCAAACAGGGAGATTTGTAACATCAAGATCATCATGGGTCTGTTCTGTTAACATGTCAAAAATGTCTTTAAAATAAATTTCCACCCATGAACACCATTTAGTTTTTTTTAATTCTTAAGTCTAGAGTGCAGCTGATTAATATCTGCATATACAGTACACTCACTGACAAAACAAAAAAAAAACAACGCGCCAAGAAGTTGTTCGAATCAAAGGAAACTTTATATTTGTGAATGTATTAATGATTACAAGTTATTACAATATTAGAGCAAAAGGATGAGTTTATTGGGGAAACTATACAATTAAAAGGAGGATCTAGGACCCTGTTTGCGCCTCTAGCCTAGATACAGGATTAGATATAGTTGTGCATGGAGGCATACAGGTTCTGTATGGTATCTTGCAGCAACTTGCCCACAAATATTACAGCAGGGCCTGTAGATCCTGCAAACTTGTATGTTGCTGAAGCTGGTCCCATAAATGCTCGATTGACTATAAATCTTGTGACAGGGTAGGCCAAGGAAGTTTTGTATTCTGGAAGAGACATTCCTGGGCAACTCTTGCTGTGTGTGGATGAGCATTATCCTGCTGAAAAATTCCATTTGGAAGACTTGCCATGAAAAGAAACACATGGCCGCAGGATGTCCTGCACATTTTGCTGAGCTGTTAGTGTCCCTTGTATCATTACTAGAGGTAACTGTCTCCCCAGGCTCTCTAAATGACCCTAAGATCATCACACCAGCAGTAGAAGTGGTGTGTCGCTCCAGCGCAAAGGCAGAATTGAAGCACTTACCTCAAGGACACTATATTTAAACCCAACCTTCATGGGATTTGAAACAGAACCTGGATTTGATGTTAAAGACAAAATGGCTCAAGTCCTCAGTAGTCCACAGTGCATCGTAATGGCATGTCTAGCAGTCAATTATCTCTCACCAAGAGGTATACTACCCAAAAGTAGCCTTTGAGAGCCATTTTATAAGGCTTTATGGTAAGACCCAGCGTCTACTCAGACAACACCTGCGATCATTTACATATCTGCCTTAGACATAACTGCATGCTGAGTGTTGCAGCAATCCAAAATTTCTATCTGGATGCATTTTTTTGGTCAATAGGTGTCTAGAATTCAGAAACAGTGAATATATATTTATATACAGTACAGACCAAAAGTTTGGACACACCTTCTCATTCAAAGAGTTTTCTTTATTTTCATGACTATGAAGGCATCAAAACTATGAATTAACACATGTGGAATTATATACATAACAAACAAGTGTGAAGCAACTGAAAATATGTCATATTCTAGGTTCTTCAAAGTAGCCACCCTTTGCTTTGATTACTGCTTTGCACACTCTTGGCATTCTCTTGATGAGCTTCAAGAGGTAGTCCCCTGAAATGGTCTTCAAACAGTCTTGAAGGAGTTCCCAGAGATGCTTAGCACTTGTTGGCCCTTTTGCCTTCACTCTGCGGTCCAGCTCACCCCAAACCATCTTGATTGGGTTCAGGTCCGGTGACTGTGGAGGCCAGGTCATCTGGCGCAGCACCCCATCACTCTCCTTCATGGTCAAATAGCCCTACTTTCAAAGTTTTCCCAATTTTTCGGCTGACTGACTGACCTTCATTTCTTAAAGTAATGATGGCCACTCGTTTTTCTTTACTTAGCTGCTTTTTTCTTGCCATAATATAAATTCTAACAGTCTATTCAGTAGGTCTATCAGCTGTGTATCCACCTGACTTCTCCTCAACGCAACTGATGGTCCCAACCCCATTTATAAGGCAAGAAATCCCACTTATTAAACCTGACAGGGCACACCTGTGAAGTAATAACCATTTCAGGGGACTACCTCTTGAAGCTCATCAAGAGAATGCCAAGAGTGTGCAAAGCAGTAATCAAAGAAAAAGGTGGCTACTTTGAAGAACCTAGAATATGACATATTTTCAGTTGTTTCACACTTGTTTGTTATGTATATAATTCCACATGTGTTAATTCATAGTTTTGATGCCTTCAGTGTGAATCTACAATTTTCATAGTCATGAAAATAAAGAAAACTCTTTGAATGAGAAGGTGTGTCCAAACTTTTTTTTCTGTACTGTATATATATATATATACATACAGTGCTGCCCAAGGCAAATTTTGATTTAAAGTTACTTTTATTCAACCAGCAAGTAAATTTTTGACGGGAAATGACATAGGTGTCTCCCAAAAGATAATAAGACGATGTACAAGAGGCATTTTTGTGAAAAAATTCTCAGCTTTTTTTTACATTTGAGCAAAAAATACAAGATGTTCCGCACTGTGGAAAATCTCAGAGGACGTGGTCGGCCGTGTGCTGGCCAGGAGGATAGTTAGAGAGGTGAAAAAGTATCCAAGGATCACCACCAAGGCCATCCTGGTGAATCTGGGCTCTGCTGGTGGCAATGTCTCAAGGCAGATGTAAAGGGGGAATATTAATTACCAATATTTATGCAAATATCGACAATTAATATTCATAAATAGGAGGAGCCGACTATCGATGACTCCGCCTATTTATACCTTTATAATAATAATACACTATACTAATACACTATTTATGTCCGGCGGCCCGCACTGCCGCACCGTTCACACTGTGGTGCGCAGGCGCGCGTCACCATCAGGGGCACGTGGGCTGGTGCAGTGAGATGACGTCATTGCGCAAGCACACGCGTCCCTGCACGAGCACGTCGGGGACGCGCTGCTTCCTGACAGGCGGGAGAATCCTTTGATCTCCTGCCTGTAACACTTCCCATTCCGGTCAGCGCGATAGTAATTGCGCAGCCGGAATGCGCATAATAGAAGGATAGGAGGTTTCTCCTCCCTCCTCCAATTATACATAATTATCTCCAGTGGCGCTGGAGATAATTGATACAAAGGTCTCCGATTCTATTGAATCGGAGTTCTTTAAAGCATACAGGATGACCGGACTCTTGTCCGGTCATTCTGATGCCATTAACCAGATGGCATCAGTGTGAATGCTTGGGGCACATTCACACTGATACCTCTGGTTTTAGTTTGTAAGGGGACATCATATATAATATATACAGTATGTATATGGATGCTTGGGGCACATCCATACACATGTATACACTATATGGACAGGATTTTGGGCTATGAGGGGACACATAGGGGAATATATATATACATATAAGGGGGCACATATTCCCCACAGGGGCCGCAATGAGTCCCTGTGGACCACTAAGGGCAGATGTGCGCAGATGTTGGGCAAATCTGCGCACATCATCCTATAATGTGGCTATTAATGTATGCATATATATTATACATGCATGCCCGTGTTTGCATGCATATATTTATATATATATGCATACGTCTCAACCCTTCCTCAACAATCCCCCTGTTGTCGGAAATACGACAATATATCTTGGGGGAAAGGGTTGAGATATATTTGCCCCCCCTCAACCCCATCCTTGGTGATAGTTCAGTTGCCCAACAGAATCTTAGACACCTAGACATCACCCATCCAGACCTACTTCCTCCGACCTGCCGTTCACCGTAACCTACTCCTCCATCCACAGGATACACCGTCTTCTTCTTTAGAACTTTCTTGACATCTTTTGCTTTGATCGTTTCGGTATCAGCCCCTCCTACTGTCATTTTTCTTGACTTCCGGAGCAGCTTGACCCTCGCAGTCTTTAACTGGCCTTTCTTTCAAGTAATAGTCTTCCAGTGTCGGCCACCCCCAATGTTTGGAGTGACCACATCCCCACAGTCTCTCGGTAGTATTGCTGATCTTCAGGTGTCCCCCCCCTCCCCAAGGAATCTGGAGCGGGTTCACCCTCACCGCTGTTGCTCCAGCCTGTAACACTAGCTTCCCTACAGGTTTGGTTCGGGACAGATAGACCCACTGAGTAAAGGTCCAGCATCCTTCGTCTACTGCCTCGCAAAAAGGCCACTTAAACAAACCATCTATATTGATGTCAAAGTTAATATCTCTGCCCCTGGGGTCTTTCCAATCGGAAGACACATACCTACCCCGGTATTCTTCAGTCATAGGGGTACCATCCATCCATATATCCACCGTAGGGGTATCTACCCCGTTGCACACCAAATCCCACCTCCAGGGATTAGTGTCCAACATCACCATCTGGGTTTCTTGCTCCCAGTGGGCATAGGTGACAAAATAGTATCCTGTCACCTCAGGAACACAGTTGTCTCTCATGATCGTGATCATGAAAGACCATATGGATGGAGATCCCTTTAACTGAACATACCTAGGGTCCTTGGCATCGGTCCGTACCTTTAAAACTGTGGCTCGATATAAACCTTCCAGTTTTACTGGACCACTCTGATCGTTCCAGATGGCCTGACCAGAGTCACTGCAGTTTAACTTTAACATCATTATACTAGTTCGTAAGTAATCAGTGGACACATGTCCCTGAACATAACTGGATTCCCTGGTGATAATCATCTGGGAATCCCTCAACATGCACTAAGCCTTGAGGGTGCCTTTTACTGGAATGGGCCTATGAAAATACGTCCTAACCTTTAACCTGTCCTGGCTTTCCTTCCCCAGGAAGGTAGCCTTCAGGATGTACCAACCGCTGTACTCTGCCCCAGTGACATCTTCAGGACTCAGCATTCCCTCCTTGGTGCACAACACCATAGTAGTGTTGGCTCTCACTTGCTGGTAAGGGTGCAAGTGTGGGTCCCTAGACACCTATCTTAAGGATTTGATAGGTGTAGGGTCCGAGTCCTGAAAATGTCTGAATTCCTTGAGACAGAGGGCGTGTAAGTCATGTTGAATGGCAGACACATTCTCCACCGGGTATAATGCTGAATTACACCGTTGGCAAAACCCTCTCTCTGGAAACCATACAGATAGCACTGACCCGATGTAAAGGTGAAGTTCTCGTATGGTTTCCGGATTTTGCCACCCAAATTCCACCATTAAAAGGCCGGGTCCATTAAGTGATATGTTAGCCATATCAATGTTAGTCCCCAGGCCCTCCCCTGAAGAGGCCGATCCTGCCATCAACATGCTTACCACCAGTGTCACAAGCTGGAGACGTATCCCGTTCAGAGGACGCCTAGCTCTTCCCTGGCCATGTGGTCCAATGGCGCATCTCCCTCTTGTGTTCTGTAATTAGATGGAGTGTGATAAGTATAATGGATTTGTCATCGACCCACCAAGTCCTCTTCCTCCCCCCTTCACCCAACTCGGAACGGTATGCGTTATTGAGTTGAGGAAGCCCGGGTGGCTTTGGCCTGGTCGATGTGAATCCACAAGAGTTCCTGCCGTCTACGGGATTTCTTTTTGTTTGTGATTGGCCTTTGTACCTTCAACATGGTGTCTCCCATTACTTCAAGGACCTTGTAGGGTCCTTCCCAGTTTGCGTCCCATGGGCCAGCCCGACGGAAGACTTTCACCATCACCATTTCTCCTACATCGGGCATTGGTGTTTCCCCCTGTAGATACGGTTTGTGCAACCGTATTGCTGCGTGAGGCAGTAACTCCTTCAGGTTCTGTTGAACCTGTTGGAGAAACATGTCTCTGGCGATGGCGTTCTTCGTGGGCTCCAACACTTGGGGTTCCTTAGGTAAACATAGGGGCATCTTACGTCCGGTCATCAGTTCAAATGGGGAGATACTGGTACTGGAGGCCTCGGTGGCTCGAATACCCATTAGCACGGCTGGAATATAGGTTACCCAAGAGGAACCCTTCTCCAACAGTGCCTTGGAAAGCCGGGTTTTGATGGTCCGGTTCATCCGCTCCACGATGCCCGCTGACTGAGGGTGATAAGACACATGAAACCTTTGCTTTATGTCTAAGAGACCACAAAGCGCTTTCATTACCTTACCCATGAAATGGATCCCTCTGTCTGATTCTATCACTCTGGGGATACCCCATTGTGACAGAACCTGTTCCCAGAGAACACGGGCAGTGGTGGTAGCCGTATCATTGACCGCGGGGATGGCTTCTACCCATTTCGAGAAGACATCCGCTATTACCAGTGCGTAACGGCAGTTACGACTTCCGGTCGGCAATGGTCCGATAAAATCAATTTGTATCGCGGACCACGGACCATCGGCAGGAGGAACTCGCTGCAACACCAGCTTCAGGGCTGACGCCCTTGGGTTGACTTGAGCACACACCAGGCACTGTTGAGTAACCTCCTCTACTGAATTGGACATTCCTGGCCAGTATAATTTGTCTCTCAGGAGAGGCAAGAGTTTATTCCGGCCGAGGTGTCCAAACAGTTGGTGGTTCAATCGCGTCAGCTCTGCTTGCAGATGCTGCGGGACCACCAGAAGAGGAAGTTGCTGAGTACCGGTATCGTAACACAGGATCCCTTGCTGTACAGACCAGGGATGTTGTGGTGATTTGATATGTGTCATTAGAAGAGGATCTTTGGTTTGTTCCTCTTCAAATGACACCGGGCCGTCACTCAGATGGGTACGAGCTGCAATCCGGTGCGTTGGTAGTGGCCCAATGCCTGGTTCCCGGAGGGTACCAGACACTGCCGCTAGTTTAGCCAGCTTGTCTGCCTTTTTGTTACCCATTATCAAAGGTTCATCCCCTTTTTGATGCGCCAGGATTTTGATAATGGCTGCTTCCGTCATGTGTGCCATGCCCCACTCCCACAGCTCCTTGAGGACCGACACATGAGCCAGAGGTTTGTTTTGACTGTCCACAAATCCTCTCCTCTTCCATATGTCAAGATGCAGGGTGAGGGAGCGAACTACATATGAGCTGTCACTATATATAGTTAGTTTCCCTGGGGGCTGAAGAAGCAGAGCTTCTTTAACAGCCTCTAGCTCTGCCCGCTGTGCCGACATGTGACCCGGTAACCTGACAAAACTCTGGGTACCAGTGGTCTCATCCAGCACAGCAAAACCCGTGGCATATTCCCCCTCCAGATAGAATCGAGAGCCAACAAAGATGACTATTTCGTCTGGACGCCTGTCGGTCCTGAACATCTGTGGTGAGTCGTCCAGTTCTGGTTGGCCACAGTCATGTTCGGTTCCAGTCAGGTTTAGCAACTGGGACAGAACATACTTGGCTTTGTGGTCCACCTGCAGATTCCGGCCACTGAGATCCATGATCGATCTCCCGAATCTCTGTTGGGAGACTCCAGGGAGAGTATCACGGAGCAAGAGGGCTAAAGGAGAATGTGGAGTCTGCAAGGTCAGGGGTCGGAAGAATATGCTCGGTAGTCTTGACGGCATAGTGTATGGCTGCCAGTTGCTTGGCACATTCATCGAACCCTCATTCGATGGGCGAAAGTAGCCTGGAGAAATATCCCAGTGGTCTGGTCTCATACCCTACTTTCTGTAGAAGGACCGCTGCGATAGACTCCATCCCTGCATGCGCCTGTATGGCAATTTCCCCATCTGGGTGTAGAGTGGCCAACACAGGCGCGAGGAAAGATCCCTTTTCAAAGTGGAAAAGGCCTCCTCCTGGGCATTGGACCAACCTTTGATTGAGGGTTCTTCTCCTCGAAGGAGCTCATAGAGAGGTTTCGCTTTGGCAGCGAAATCCTCTATGAATTCCCTCATGAAGTTGGACACCCCCAGGAATTTCCTTAAATCCTGAAGAGTGCCGGGCCTGGGTAACTTCACCATGGCTTCCACACGGGCTGTCATGATTCCTTTGGTTCCAAAGGAAATTTGGACCCCAAGGAAGGTTACCTCCGCTTTGGCCAAATTTGCCTTATGGGGACTCAGCTTGAGTCCTGACTTTGCCAGGAGTCCCAGCAGCTCTCTCAACAGAACCAAATGTTCCTCCATGGTTTCTGTATGCAATAGCAGGTCATCCACGTATTGTAGAAGGCATTCCGGCCGTGAGAACACACTCAGTACGGCCGCCAATGCCTGATGAAAATACGTGGGGCTGCTGTGTAACCCCTGGGGCAGTACAGCAAACATGTACTGTTTGTCCCCCACCGTAAAGGCAGATTTGTACCGGCATGACTCCGTGAGTTCGATGGAGAAGAACCCGTTAGCAACATCTATGGTCGAAAATACGCAGCTTTTGCCGCTTATTCTGGCCATGATGTCGGGAGTCTGGACCACCACTGGAGCTGACATTGGGGTGTATTTCTTTTTGAGGATCCGGAGGTCTATGGTAAGCCTCTATGCATTAGTGTCCTTCTTCTTGACTGGCCAGAAGGCATTGTTGCATTTTGAATTGCCCTCAATGACCACACCCCTAGTCTTCAATTCCTGGACCGTGTCCATAATTGAATGGGTGGCCTCTGGTGGAAATCGGTATTGGCGTTGAGGTGGAGGGTCAGGACCCTGTATGTCCACCTGAACGCCAACCAGTCTGCCACAGTCGTTTTTGCTCTGGGCCCACAGCTCGGGATGCTCGTACACAATAGGCTCCAGGTCTAGATTGTGTGAGACCTCAGGCCACTTGAGTTCGAGCATATCAGTAGAATTTTCTACTGCTTGCAGAGGTGGTCCCAGACACTGGCGTTGGATGACAAACACCTTATTTTGCCTGAGACCCTTCCACACAATGCAGTTTGCCAAATCCAGGATCCACCCATTTTGTGTCATTACATCGGTTCCGATAATGTTATCAGAACCGGGATAATACCACATGGGTATCCTGAGGGTCGTGCACCTGGTAATCTGGACGATAACCTCTTCAATTCTGTGGGCCATCACCCCCCCCCCCTTGTTGGTGATCAAATTCGATCACCACACATTGGGGGCTGTTGGGGTGTAAATCGTGCTTGACATTAGTGATGGAGATTTCCGCACCTGTGTCAAGCATGATTTTCGTTTCCTGTTCTTTTATTGTGGCTTTTATGTGGGGTCTCCCTGAAGAGTCCAGTATAATGGGACATACTGGTGCCAATTCTTGAGGGACCCCTAACCCTCAGTCGATGTCCACCAGACTCCCAGTAGGTACCTGTGAGGTACATACTGCCACTTGTGCCTTTTCACCCTGAGTATTTGCTTTTGATTCCACACCCCCTGGGACATTCAAACGTTTTGGCGATTGGCCTGGTGAATGTCCCAGATTCTTATCAATGCGTTCCCCACTGACTTGGCAAAATTAGGTTTCATTCTGAAACCATTATTATTGCCAGTCTTTTCCGGGTTTGTCCAGTTATTTTGTGGACAATTCCTTCTAATGTGTCGTATTGTAAACACAGGAAACAACGAATGTTTCCTGGCTTTTCCCATGGCGGGGCCGTGGGGCGAACCTTGTGTGCTGTACCCGTTCATCTTGTGATCTAACGTGTACAGGCACACGCTCCCTCACTTTAACGGACTTCTTATTGTGCAGTATATCCTGTCTATACTGCTCAATAGTCATGGCCGCATCCGTGAGGGATGTCTCCCTAGCTGCACTTAGTCAGATTGCAGTATCAAGGTATGGGAACTTTTCCAAAAACATGCGCACCATGCCTTGTGGAATCCCAATACCCTGATCCTTAGTAACCCTCCTGTACATCGCTTCAAACCGACTACACAATGACAAGGGTTCATCATGGATAGCAGGCTTGAACTTTGACAGGACCTCTGGGGTGACGTCCCAATGACCCGTGGCAAGTCTCGTGACTATGGAGAGGCGTTCCTCCTTATCATGAAACTGGCCATTCGTGGGTTGCATCCTCCCTGTTACCTCATACCTTTGGTTAAGTCACGGAACAAAAGTTTAAACTGAGAAAATGTACTATTTTAAGGGAAAAATATGTTGAATCAGAATTTCATGGTGTCAACAAATCCCCAAAAAGTTGGGACAAGGCCATTTTCACCACTGTGTGGCATCTCCCCTTCTTCTTACAACACTCAACAGACGTCTGGGGACCGAGGAGACCAGTTTCTCAAGTTTAGAAATAGGAATGCTCTCCCATTCTTGTCTAATACAGACCTCTAACTGTTCAATCGTCTTGGGCCTTCTTTGTTGCACCTTCCTCTTTATGATGCGCCAAATGTTCTCTATAGGTGAAAGATCTGGACTGCAGACTGGCCATTTCAGTACCCGGATCCTTCTCCTACGCAGCCATGATGTTGTGATTGATGCAGAATGTGGTCTGGCATTATCTTGTTGAAAAATGCAGGGTCTTCCCTGAAAGAGATGACGTCTGGATGGGAGCGTATGTTGTTCTAGAACCTGAATATATTTTTCTGCATTGATGGTGCCTTTCCAGACATGCAAGCTGCCCATGCCACACGCACTCATGCAACCCCATACCATCAGAGATGCAGGCTTCTGAACTGAGCGTTGATAACAACTTGGGTTGTCCTTGTCCTCTTTGGTCCGGGTGACATGGCGTCCTAGATTTCCAAAAAGAACTTCGAATCGTGACTCGTCTGACCACAGAACAGTCTTCCATTTTGCCACACTCCATTTTAAATGATCCCTGGCCCAGTGAAAACGCCTGAGCTTGTGGATCTTGCTTAGAAATGGCTTCTTCTTTGCACTGTAGAGTTTCAGCTGGCAACGGCGGATGGCATGGTGGATTGTGTTCACTGACAATGGTTTCTGGAAGTATTCCTGAGCCCATTCTGTGATTTCCTTTACAGTAGCATTCCTGTTTGTGGTGCAGTGTCGTTTAAGGGCCCGGAGATCACGGGCATCCAGTATGGTTTTACGGCCTTGACCCTTACGCACAGAGATTGTTCCAGATTCTCTGAATCTTCAGATGATGTTATGCACAGTTGATAATGATAGATGCAAAGTCTTTGCAATTTTTCGCTGGGTAACACTTTTCTGATATTGCTCCACTATCTTCTGCGCAACATTGTGGGAATTGGTGATCCTCTACCCATCTTGGCTTCTGAGAGACACTGCCACTCTGAGAAGCTCTTTTTATACCCAATCATGTTGCCAATTGACCTAATTAGTGTTAATTGGTCTTCCAGCTCTTCGTTATGCTCAAATTTACTTTTTCCAGCCTCTTATTGCTACTTGTCCCAACTTTTTGGGGATTTGTTGACACCGTGAAATTTTGAATCAACGTATTTTTCCTTTAAAATTTACTCGGATTAAACGTTTGATCTGTCATCTACGTTCTATTACAAATAAAATATTGACATTTGCCATCTCCACATCATTGCATTCAGTTTTTATTCACAATTTGTTTAGTGTCCCAACTTTTTTGGAATCCGGTTTGTACATTGGGATCGTATTTTGGGATCTCCTTGCAGATCCGTAAAAGGAAGTTTATCCTTTCCATACTGGAATGGTTAGGATAAACCCCTTTATGTTTCTCCGGACGTGTTGGTGGGTTGGAAGCGGAATATGGCCATCCACTTTCCTCTTCCCATCCATTGTCCTGTTCCTGAAAACGGCTGCTACTCCTATTCTCCCCGGGTGTCATAGGGATCGGTCCACCTGTCCCATAGTATCTACCACTGCGGATGTGTTATCCGCTGGAGACCTTGGCGCTGTCGCCGCTGTCTCCCCCTGTGCCGTTCCCGAAACGCAAACCTGTTTCGTGGGCACCATACCGTTGGTACTAGGCCTGGACAAATTGAAGATTGCCTGCTGCAAATCCGCAATGCTTTGCGTCTTTGCAGCCAGGTCCTCTCTCATTTGAACAATCAGGGCATCCATAGATGCCATATTGTTCCTGTACTGATTATTCTCAGTGTACAGCCGGATTTGCTCTCTGTCCATGTCAGAGCAGAAACCCTCCTTGTCCGAGAGTCTCGACTCTAACACGCAGATCTCTCTACCCCTTTCGACTGTACACTGGGTTTCTTCTTGTATCTGAGCCTCTAGTGTGTATATTCTTCTAATGTTGCCAACACAACAATTGCAGTGAAAGTTTGCCTTATCAGCAACCTCCCCTGCCTTTCCTGTGTTGGCGAGGTGTCTCTGTGTGTTCTGCCTTCCAAAGGTGAGAACCAATTTGGCCAACATTTGAAAGCGTTTGTCTTGTTGAAGACACTCCTACTGATACAAATCCGGTCATGAGCGTAAGCCTGGTCCAGCAAAGCGGACCATAGCAGCTCAGCGGATTTGTATGTAGTAGGGATAATGGGATTAAAAGTCCGGTGTTTACTCAAGTGTTGCAGTGTGGAGAAGTTCATACTCACTTTTTGCTGAGCGTCCATCTTCTCGTTGGGGCCGTACTTCTTTGTCCTACGTAGCTGCTTGGAAGAAGTCCTTTTTCTACCGGATCGCTTCTTCCCGACCAGCCGGACTTGTACGCTGCTCCAATAAAGATGGATCTTCTCCAGTGACGTATCTTCTTCTCCCTAGCAACATTCGAGCGACGCTGTGGTTATGTAAGGCAAATATAAAAATATTAATACACAGATAGATTATAGATTCTCTGCTAGAGATTTTGATCTGCGTTTGGTACTATAAGAAAGAGTCGCGTTACCTGTCTGAATTATCAGGTCCTAGACGCTCAGACCACTGACCGCGTCTCTCTTGCCTGATAATTCACAGTATAAGCGACCTCTAGCCTCAAAACCAAACACAGATTTCAAAATCTAAGCAGTGGGCCTGGCTCGCCAATGTAAAGGGGGAATATTAATTACTAATATTTATGCAAATATCGATAATTAATATTCATAAATAGGAGGAGCCGACTATGGATGACTCCGCCTATTTATACCTTTATAATAATAATACACTATACTTTGCCTTACGCTAATCACTAAGCTAGCTGCAAGCGCCTAACTGAGCTAGCTACCGCTAATAACACGTTACACAGTGGGTTCAAATAACACACAGTATTTATTAACCTACAGTACACAATGTACGTAAAGCACTAACAATACAGTACTAACAATGCCGTACTAACAATACCGTACTAACAATACAGTACTAACAATGCCGTACTAACAATACCGTACTAACAATACAGTACTAACAATACCGCACTAAATATACAGTACTAAACTACACTACATAATCCCAAGTTCCACCCACAACCTAACTATACAGTATACACACACACATACATTAGCAGCCCACCCAATCCTGGCAATATACTATCCCTACGGGGAATAAAGGGTCACTCCACAGGGAAAGGGTTAACTGAGGGTTAGCACTATAAGGAGAACAATACAGTGCCGGTTGTATAAGTATACAGCAGGACAGCAGCAGGGGTTAAGGATACAGGGAAATGCAATACGGGGTTCCTAGGGGTTAAATGCAGGGGAATGAGATGGTATTGGGTAGGGAATGCAAGGGTCAATTATAGGGTAGGGAAGCAAGGGTATGTTGGTGGTATAGGGGTATAAATGCAGGGGAAGGTAAGGGTTAAATATATAATGATATGGTAGGGGATCGTTGGTGGTATAGGGCAGGGTTAATAATCGTTGGTGGGATAGTGGTCTGGGGAATAGGATAAAATAAGGGTAAATCGTTGGTGGGATAGTGGTACTCAGCCCTCCAGGGGATTAACGGCTCGTCTTGTGCTCGTTTCCAGTGGTCTTCTGTAGAGGGGGGGGGGGGGGCGGCTCGGCTCTTCTCCTTAGTGCCGGAGCCGCCGGATATTTATGTCCGGCAGCCCACACTGCCGCACCGCCCACACTGTGGCACTCGGGCGTGCGCCACCATCAGGGGCACGTGGGCCAGCGCAGTGAGATGACATCACTGAGCCAGCCCGCGCGTCCCTGCACGAGCGCGTCGGGGACGCGCTGCTTCCTGACTGGCGGGAGAATCCTTTGATATCCCGTTATTAACACTTCCCATTCCGGACAGCGCGATAGTAATCGCGTTGCCGGAATGCGCATAATAGTAGGAGGGGAGGTTTCTCCCCTCTTCCTATTATGCATAATTATCTCCAGCGGCGCTGGAGATAATTGATACAAAGGACTCCGATTCTATTGAATCAGAGTTCTTTGAAGCATACAGGATGCCATTAACCAGATGGCATTAGTGTGAATGCTTGGGGCACATTCACACTGATACCTCTGGTTTTAGGTGGTAAGGGACATCATATATAATATATATGTATATGGATGCTTGGGGCACATCCATACACATGTATACACCATATGGACAGGATTTTGGGCTATGAGGGGACACATAGGGGAATATATATATACATATAAGGGGGCACATATTCCCCACAGGGGCCGCAATGAGTCCCTGTGGACCACTAAGGGCAGATGTGCGCAGATGTTGGGCAAATCTGCGCACATCATCCTATAATGTGGCTATTAATGTATGCATATATATTATACATGCATGCCCGTGTTTGCATGCATATATATATATATATGCATACGTCTCAACCCTTCCTCAACAGCAGACAATCCAACGGACACTGCACAATGCAGACCAAGGAGGATGCCACTTCTCCAGATAAGGCACACAAAAGCTCGCTTGGCCTTTGCAAAAGCTCATCTGGACAAAGAAGAAGACTTCTGGTTTTCTGTGTTATGGTCAGATGAAACAAAAATTGAATTGTTTGGTCACAATAATGTTTCCTTCATTTGGTGTAAAAAAGGAGAAGCCTTCAACCCAAAGAACACCATCCCCACTGTTAAACATGGTGGTGGGAACCTAATGCTTTGGGGGTGTTTTTCAGCCAATAGACCAGGGAACGTAATCACAGCAAACGGCACCTTGAAAAAAGAGCAATACATGAGGATTCTCAACAACAACATCAGGCAGTCTGCAGAGAAACTTGGCCTTGGGCACCAGTGGACATTTCAGCATGACAATGACCCAAAACACATAGCAAAAGTGGTGAAGAAATGATTAGCAGACACATTAACGTTTTGGAGTGGTCCAGCCCGAGTCCAGACTTGAATCCAATTGAGAATCTGTGGAGGGAGCTAAAGATCAGGGTGATGGCAAGAAGGCCCTCCAACCTGAAAGATTTGGAGCTCATTGCTAAAGATGAATGGGCAAAAATACCTGTGGAGACATGCAAAAAGTTGGTCTGCAATTATAGGAAGCGTTTAATTGCTGTTATAGCCAATAAAGGCTTTTCTATTGATTATTAAGAAGGGTATGAGAAATTTTGGACTGGACACTTTTTGCTCAAATGTAAATAAAATCTGAGAATTTTTTTTTTCCCACAATAATGCCTCTTGTACATCGTCTTATTATCTTTTGGGAGACACCTATGTCATTTCCCGTCAAAACATTACTTGCTGGTTGAATAAAAGTAACTTTAAGTCAAAATTTGCCATGGGTATGAATAATTATGGGCAGCACTGTATATACAGTATATATAAAAGCTAAAGCAATAAAGCAGGTTTCACATATTTGGAGTCATCCAAGAGTGTGTTCTTTTATTCTTTTACCCTCATGGAAGAGAAAGAGACAACTGTGTGTCAGGTCTTCTGGTATTTCTTCTTTTTATTTTTTAATTGATTTGCTTGTTTTTATGTCATTTTTATTTTGTCTTGTTTTGCCTTTGTAAGTAAGCACTCCAACAGCTTTTTCCAATAAAGCTTAAAACTTTAATAGAAAATACAAATGTGATAGCACTCTGCATCCAGCATTCTGCCCTGCCTCCATGCTGGATGAGGCATTGGTGTACATTTTGGCCAAAGCGTAATAAGCCACTCACCACGGCAAGGTCGCCTCTATTGAGTGGTCCCTAACACTAGTTCCTACCTGTTTATGGGCCATGACAGCCACACAAAGTCGAGGGAATGCAGGTCAGCATGCACGCCAAGCACACTCTGCTTTTAACCCCGTCCGGTGCCATTACAGCTTTCATCGGATCCAGGGATGCAAGTACCAACATGCATGCTGAGCCCACCATATACTTCTCCTGGAGCCAAATGGCTACTGGTAGGTGCTATATAAGCAGACTCAGTTTTATACTGACTTTAAAACCAGCCTCCAGGACAGATTGACTGGTTAGGTGTGCATGACTGCATGGAGATCGCCACGCCTCCAATATATACTACAAAGAAAAAATGTGGGGGGTTCAGTCAGCACAGTCTGCTGGATGCAGAGTGCTATCACATTTGTATTTTCTGTTTGTATATGTATTTCGCCATAGTGATGTGCACCTACATACAGGTTGTGCTGACTGAACCCCCCACATTTTTTCTTTGTAGTATATATTGGAGGCGTGGCGATCTCCATGCAGTCATGCACACCTAACCAGTCAATCTGTCCTGGAGGCTGGTTTTAAAGTCAGTATAAAACTGAGTCTGCTTATATAGCACCTACCAGTAGCCATTTGGCTCCAGGAGAAGTATATGGTGGGCTCAGCATGCATGTTGGTACTTGCATCCCTGGATCCGATGAAAGCTGTAATGGCACCGGACGGGGTTAAAAGCAGAGTGTGCTTGGCGTGCATGCTGACCTGCATTTCCTGGACTTTGTGTGGCTGTCATGGCCCATAAACAGGTAGGAACTAGTGTTAGGGACCACTCCATAGAGGCGACCTTGACGTGGTGAGTGGCTTATTACGCTTTGGCCAAAATGTACACCAATGCCTCAGAATGCTGGATGCAGGACAGAATGCTGGATGCAGAGTGCTATCACATTTGTATTTTCTGTTTGTATATGTATTTCGCCATAGTGATGTGCACCTACATACAGGTTGTGCTGACTGAACCCCCCACATTAAAACTTTAATAGTTTTAGTCCCTGTATGCCCTAAAAGAATACATGGCCTTTGTAGAAGTGTTTAACCATCTGACTGATGGAAAGCATAGTTTGTGTGTTGAGTCCCAGAATTTAGTAGGTGATGGCAGCATGTTTACGGGGTTGGGGGAGTGTATTGGTATGTAATTCATGCTCTGTTTGCAGCCCAAGTGGAAGGTAATTGAGTAAGTGGAGGTTTAGTAACCCCTTGGAGTCTCATGCTGGCATAGTACTAAATGACACATGATCCAGTCAGGTTTTGATTTATTCTGCCCAATCCTCTGAAACTCCTATGACATGCTGCTCTAGAGGTGTCTAGCAGTGATTTATTTCCTTCCATCCATAGAAGTCTGTTATGAAGGCGACCTTGTCTGCCACTGCCCCGTTCTCCTTTGAGAGTATGAGTGTCAAATCTCTTACCTTGCCCTGCATCCTGTCCCGACCGGCGCTCTCTTCTGCCACCTGCGGCAGATTTGGCCCCCAGCACTCCATGTGCCCGCTGCTGTCCCACTCCTCTGGTACAGACCAAGACCTGCGTTCTCTTTCCAAGTCGATCGAGTAGAGCATGCATATGCTTGCTCTCAGCCTTTTATAAGGCCAGCACACACATGTTCAAAAATTCACCTGTCTGTATCTGGTATTCCCTGGGTATATGAGACACCTTTCCTAGTGTGAAGGTGCCCGAGCTTTAGGTTCCTAGCTTGCTAGTTTACCCAGTGAACATATGCTATTCAGATTGTCTACCTGTGTACTAAACCACAACTTCTTTACTAATCTTAGTATTCCTTTACCTGTCCTGACCATAGCCTGTTTCCTGTGTTGATATTCAGCTGCCTGTGATGACCTGTTTTGACAACACCTACCTGTCCTTAAAAGACAGCTGGGCTCAGCAGAAAGTGGTCTCTGTTTTGGGATCTGAGGCATGGTGCCGTGCTAAAGGGCTGAGAGCCGCACGCTGGAAAACAGGCCCCCTAAAGCCTGCTGTGGACTGCTGGGGATAAAACGGCCAACAAGGTGATATTTTTGTTCTGTGGATTTTGCATTGTGTGAACTAACACCAAGACTGTACAGAGTCGCTTTACTTTTGCCTTATGTGTGAATAAACACTAAAGTTTTGCTTTACAAACTTGTTTTCACCTCTGTACTGCGTCCACTTACCCTGCCTACCAGAGCAAATCCCCACAATATATATATATATATATATATATTGTAGCGGGATTAGCTCACGGGACCGCCGTCTCCTGGGATAGACGGGCGCTATAGGCACATAAACACAGTCCAGTCCAAGCAAGTATGGTGCAACTGGCCTCAGCCAGTTTTATTGACTTTTGCAGAAAAAGAATTAAACAAAACAGTTCAAAACAAATGAAATACCTGGCCGTCTGGCCACTACTTCTAGACAGGTAGTAGTCCCTAACTACATGAAACTGAGCCTTGTGCCCAGCTCCATCAACAAAACACACTGTTGTTTTTACTCACACATAAGGGTTCTTCCCAGGAGCAGAGAGATCAGCTAGTGAGCTGTTTGCCCTTTTATAGCACACTCAGGTTGCAAGGTGATTAGCCACAGTTACACTGAATACCTGGAGTGGCTAATTGGAGCAGGGACCCACCCAACTCTCCCTGCTCCAAGCAGCCAGGCCCTTCTAACCAGGTTTTTAACAAAACCCTTGCAAAGAGAAAACCTAGTTTTCCTTGCTGTCAATTCCCTGGCTGCTTTTTAGAACGTATGTGACAGGAACCTAGGTGAAATGTAGACTCCTTCCACCACTTTCCCCCTGGTCCTGTCACATATCCTCCCCCCCTGTTTCGACCTTGGGGTAGGAACACTCTGTGCCCTTAAACAGTACATCCTGGACAGGGCATCTGCGTTTCCAAGCTGACGCCCGGGCCTATGTTCAACTGTAAAACTATAATCTTGAAGAGACATGAACCATCGGGTCACTCGCCTGTTTTTCTCACGGTTTTGGCACATCCATTTAAGGGGGGCATGGTCAGTTACCAGTTTGAATGTTCTCCCTACCAAATAATACCTGAGAGCTTCTATGGCCCACTTAACTGCCAAACACTCCTTTTCTACAATGGAGTATTTCTTTTCATGTTCATTTAACTTTTTACTCAGGTATACTACAGGATGCTCTTCCCCAGCCCTTACTTGCGACAACACAGCCCCTATACCAACATCCGAGGCATCTGTTTGCACAATAAACTCCTTTTTAAAATCTGGTGTGACTAACACTGGGTGGGCACATAGAGCCTGCTTCAGGTTCTGAAAGGCCTGTTCCGCTTCCGTGGTCCATTTGACCATGGTTGAATCCTTCCCTTTTGTAAGGTCTGTTAAAGGGCTCGCAATGCTGGCAAAATTTTCAATAAAACGCCTATAATAACCAGTTAAACCTAGGAATGCTCTGACTTGTTTTTTGTTCAAAGGCCTTGGCCAGCTCTGGATGGCTTCCACTTTGTTTATTTGAGGTTTTATAACTCCTCGCCCAATCATGTACCCCAAGTACTTTGCCTCTTCTTGCCCAATGGCACATTTTTTTGGATTCGCTGTTAACCCTGCTTCCCTAATAGAATTCAGGACGGCTTCTACCCTGGGTAGATGACTTTCCCAATCCGTGCTATGGATTATCACATCATCTAAATAGGCAGCTGCGTATCTACGATGTGGTCTTAAAATTTTGTCCATCATCCTCTGAAATGTGGCCGGGGCCCCATGCAAACCAAAGGGAAGGACTACATACTGAAAATGGCCATCAGGGACACTAAAAGCAGTTTTTTCTTTGGCCCCCTCAGGCAACGGTACTTGCCAGTAACCTTTTGTAAGATCTAATGTGGTAAAGAACCTAGCATTACCAAGCCTATCAATCAGCTCATCCACTCGAGGCATTGGGTAAGCATCAAACTTTGAGACAGTGTTCAGTTTCCTGAAGTCATTACAGAAACGTATGGTGCCATCAGGTTTGGGAACCAAGACTATAGGACTAGACCAGTCACTATGGGACTCCTCTATAACCCCTAACTGAAGCATTGTTTGGACTTCTTGGGAGACAGCTTTACGTCTAGCCTCAGGTATTCTATAAGGCTTTTGGCTGACTCTGACCCCTGGTTCGGTTACAATATCATGTTCAATTATATCTGTTCGACCAGGTAGCTCAGAAAATACATCTTTATTTTTTATTACAAACTCCTTTGCCTCTTGGGTTTGAGATCCTGACAAAGTGTCTGCAATTTTTACCTCTGGTATCTCAAAGCTACATTCCTTTTTCCCACTGCTGTAAGCTGCTAACACCTCTCGGTCCTTCCAGGGTTTGATTAGGTTCACATGATAAATTTGGTAGGGCTTACGTCTACCTGGTTGGTGAACCCGGTAATTCACCTCTCCGACCTTCTCAACTATTTCATAAGGTCCTTGCCATTTGGCCAAAAATTTACTTTCTACTGTGGGGACAAGGATTAATACCCTATCCCCAGGGTTGAAGTTTCTTACTTTAGCCGACCTGTTGTAAACCCGGGACTGACTCTCCTGGGCCTGCAGCAAGTGTTCTTTTACAATGGGCATTACTTTTCCAATCCTTTCCTGCATTTGGGACAAGTGTTCAATCACACTTTTGTAGGGTGTAGCCTCACTCTCCCAGGTCTCTTTGGCAATATCCAAAAGACCCCGAGGGTGCCGACCATACACTAGCTCGAACGGAGAAAATCCGGTAGATGCTTGAGGCACCTCCCGTACAGAAAACATAAGATATGGTAAAAGACAATCCCAGTCTTTCCCATCCTGTGCCACCACTTTTCTGAGCATCCCTTTTAAGGTTTTGTTGAACCTTTCAACTAATCCATCCGTTTGGGGATGATAAACTGAGGTACGCAAGTGAGTTATTTTCAACAGTTTACACAACTCTTTTGTAACCTTTGACATAAAGGGCGTCCCCTGGTCAGTGAGTACTTCTTTAGGTATGCCCACTCTAGTAAACATCTGGAACAACTCCTTGGCTATCACTTTTGCAGAGGTTTTCCTTAGAGGTATTGCTTCAGGATAGCGGGTAGCATAATCAAGGACAACCAAAATGTATTGGTGACCTCTGGCAGACTTAACAAGAGGTCCCACCAAATCCATTGCAATCCTCTCAAAGGGAGTTTCAATAATCGGGAGTGGTACTAACGGACTCCTAAAGGTCGCTACCGGGTTGTGTAATTGACACTCTGGGCATGAATCACAGTATTCTTTTATCTCTTTATGTACCCCGGGCCAATAAAACCTCTGCAAAATCCGGTCTTTGGTTTTTTCATAGGCCAAGTGCCCTCCTAGCACATGTGAATGGGCTAGATCCATCACCTTTTGGCGATGCGATTTTGGGACCACAAGTTGCTCCACAACCTGCCCATTTTGCTCATCAACTCTATATAAGAGTTCATTCTCTATAGAAAAATGGGGAAATATTTTCTCTACCCCAGTATCTTGAGGTACCCCATTGACTACTTTCACACTTTGCCATGCGTGGGTTAATGTTGGGTCCCTGAGTTGAGCTGTCCCAAAGTTATCATTGGAGACTGGCAAGTCAGGGAGACCAATTTCCGGGACATCATCAGTATCACCTGCAAGCACTGCTAAGGGAAAATTCTCGGTTTCACTCTGGGTCACCCCTACTGTTTGCACATTTTCAGTCTCAGCCAGGGGAATGGGATCTACAGCAGACCCACTTAAACACTTATCAAGCATATTCCACATTTTCCAAAACAGAGGAAAATCACACCCCACAATGACAGTATGCAACAGACTGTTTACAACCCCCACTTCATGGGTTACTTTCCCGCACGGGGTTTCAAAAGAGACTATAGCAGTGGGGTACTCTTTTGTATCCCCATGTATGCAGATGACCCCCATCTGTCTCTTTTGCAGCTTCCTAGTGTCCACCAGGCTGCCATGCACAAGAGTCACTAGACTACCAGAGTCCAACAGAGCTTGAACTGAGTGTCCTTCAATCACCAAGCTGCAAGTTTGTCGCTCCATATCTGGGGTCGGCAAGGCAGAGTAGGCAGGTCCCGCAAACAATGACCTCCTCCGCCCACTGTCACACTCCATAGGCTCAGCCAAAGGACAGTTGGCAGCCACGTGGCCCAGTCCTTGACATCGCCAGCAAACAATGTTTTTGAACGCCCAAGGCTGTCTAGGGCTAACTGGCTTAAGAGGTCTGGCTAATAGGTCGGTCTCAGTTCCTACTTTACGGCCCTCCCTCGCCCCCTTTAGATTAGGAACAGTCTTACCGCGATCAGTAGACTTCTGGCTCCCTGGGGCCGGCCAAGTAGGAGAGAGGTCTTGGAGATACTCCTCGGTGTTCAGATACCGCTCCACTAGGGCGACGAGCTGATCCACATCCCTGGGGTCCGCTTGTCCCACACAGCGCTGTATCCGAACTGGTAGAGCACAAACAAACCGGTCCAGGACCACTCTTTCCACCACCTGAGTGGCTGTAGATACCTCTGGCTGTAGCCATTTTTTAGCCAGGTGAAAAAGATCATACATTTGCGACCTCGCTGGTTTATCCAATTGGAAAGTCCAGTTGTGCACTCGCTGGGCTCTGACCGCAGATGTTACACCCAAGCGAGCGAGAATTTCTGCTTTCAGTTTTGGGTACTGTCTGGCATCCTGCTCACTCAAATCATAGTAGGCTTTCTGTGGCTCTCCACTCAGGAAAGGAGCAAGGGTGTCTACCCACTGTTCGGCTGGGAGTTTCTCTCTTTCAGCGGCTCTTTCAAAAATGGTGAGGTAGGTCTCCACATCATCCCCTGCTACCATTTTTTGAAGGGAAGCTTGCACTCTCCTCCCCACAGAGATGGATTCCTCCTGGACATGGGGCCTTTCAGCCAGCACCGCTATCTGCTCCACCAGACTTTTATTAAGCGATTGCTGTTCTCTGAAACCAGCTTGCGTAGTCTCCATGAACAACCGATTGGTTTCCTGCTGGTTAGCATTCGCCTTTTGGAGCTGTATGTTAGCCTGGATCAGCTGTTTCAGCACTTCCTCCATATCTGCACTGTTTGTTTTTTTCAGAACAGCAGACTTAACCCAGGACATAAAACTTGCTGGATTTTTGTGCCAGCGCAGCCTCCACCATATGTAGCGGGATTAGCTCACGGGACCGCCGTCTCCTGGGATAGACGGGCGCTATAGGCACATAAACACAGTCCAGTCCAAGCAAGTATGGTGCAACTGGCCTCAGCCAGTTTTATTGACTTTTGCAGAAAAAGAATTAAACAAAACAGTTCAAAACAAATGAAATACCTGGCCGTCTGGCCACTACTTCTAGACAGGTAGTAGTCCCTAACTACATGAAACTGAGCCTTGTGCCCAGCTCCATCAACAAAACACACTGTTGTTTTTACTCACACATAAGGGTTCTTCCCAGGAGCAGAGAGATCAGCTAGTGAGCTGTTTGCCCTTTTATAGCACACTCAGGTTGCAAGGTGATTAGCCACAGTTACACTGAATACCTGGAGTGGCTAATTGGAGCAGCGACCCACCCAACTCTCCCTGCTCCAAGCAGCCAGGCCCTTCTAACCAGGTTTTTAACAAAACCCTTGCAAAGAGAAAACCTAGTTTTCCTTGCTGTCAATTCCCTGGCTGCTTTTTAGAACGTATAGGACAGGAACCTAGGTGAAATGTAGACTCCTTCCACCACTTTCCCCCTGGTCCTGTCACAATATATATATAAACTCAGCCTGTCCTAACTTAGGCCTGTTTTGGACGAGTATTGCCTGATCCCTTTAGTGCTTCTATTCCAGTGACTCTGACCTCTGTGGGTCACCTGACAACCACACCAGGACTATCCCATGATGTAACAGTCTGGTGGGTCCCCTGCAGCAAAGGCCAAATCTTCGTATAGATGTTAAACGGTGAAAACCAGGGGATCTCCAGGACAGCACCCATAAGGTTAGTCCAAAGCCAAACCGGTTAGTTGAGACACTGGCTCCACCCACTGCCCGTCACAAAATCACATGCCCATTCATGTTAAAGGGGTTTCCCACAATAGACATTTTTTACTTATCTACAGGATATGTGAAAAAGGTCTAATCTCTTGGGGTCTCACTCATAAGAATAGGTGTCCTGAAATCTCAGTTTCTCTTTACTACACAACTGTAGACAGGAGGAGTTTGAGTGGAACATACTGTCAGTCAAGCCTGCTTGGTGCTATCCGTTCAATATTTTTGACAGCAATCAGGCATTTTCTACTAATGCTATGGATCAGTCCTATGGACAATGGCTAGATGATAAATGTATGGTCCCAAAATAAAGGTAACATGAACTAGTGACAGATCCCAATATTAAAATAATGGGTCACTTTCTTTAGTTGACTCGGCCATTTTGCTAAATTCTTGTATTGAACAACTCCAGAGCATGCTGAATGAGTCTTAATATTCATGAACACTTGATTTTCTCTGTCCCTCTGCTTCTAATTCATTTGGAAAAATAACTGTAAATCAGTGGTAGGGGGTAGGAGAGCCAGAAGCTCATGAGTATCAGAACTCATTGGCATGAGCTGGAGTTGTTTGAACCTAGCAGCATAAAACTGGTGACAGATTCCCTATTAAGAAAAATGGTTAATCATAAATGTGGTGGTAGCACATTACATGGGGAGTATAGTAGCTCAGTGGTTAGACAAAAAAGATTTTGCTTGACAGATAAAAGTATAATCTTTTATGGAAAGACTATGTTAAAAGCGTTCAAATATAGAAAAATGTACAAGGCAGGGAAAATACTCTGCTTATGCTCTCAGTCATTGCTACAACATGTAAGCACAGTTTTATTTGAAGTGTCGGTCCGTTTAGCAAGTTTTTTGTCCATTCATTTGTTGGCAAATGGAGCTCTTCCCTGAAATTATGTGCTAAAATTGGAAGGTGAGCCTGCATTTCTTTAGATATACTTTGTTGGCCCTGTGGTTAGCATTAGAGCGTCGAATCGGCCTTCAGATTCAAAAGTGTCCCAGTTGCCTTGAAAAGTTGTGTATGACTCTCTAGGGTCACCTAGGACTGCATACATTTCAAGCTCTTTAATGCCAAGACAGCATTAGTAATATGCGTGAGAGACATACAGTACATTCAGAAATTCTTCAGACCCTGTCACTTTTTCATATTTTCTGCTGCAGCCTCGTGCTAAAATAAAAAATACAAGTTTCCTTCTATGAATCTACACTCACTCCCCCTAATGAGGGCGAATTTATTGAAAAATAAAAACTAAAACTTCACATGGACATAAGTTATTATAAGTTATTAAGATATTTATATCCTCTGGTATGACACTTAAAATTTAGCCCCTGGGGCCTCTCATTTCCACACCTTGATTGGTGTCCATCTGTGTTAAATTTCGTTGACTGGACTGGAAAGACACAGCCCTACAGACCTACATAAGGTCTTAATGCTGACAATGAATAACAGAGCAAAAAACAAGCCATGGGGAGGAAAGAACTGCCCATAGAACCCAGAGACAATAATTGTGGGGAAGCACAGGTCTGGTGAAGGGTATAACTAAATTCTGCTCCATTGAAAGTTCCCAAGAGCACAGTGGGCTCCATAATACTTAAATGGAAAAAAGTTTGGAACAACCAGGACCCTTCCTAGAGTTGGCCACCCCATCAAACTAGGTAATCGAGGGAAAAGGGCCTTAGTAAGAGATGTAACCATGAACTCAAAGGTCACTCTGGCTGAGCTCCAAAGAACCTGTAGGCAAATGGGATAAACTTCCAGAAGGTCAGCCATCACTGCACCACTCCCCTAATCTGGGCTTTATGGAAGATTATCTGGTCTCATTGACATTTTTGGACTAAATTCTAAGGATCATGTTTGGAGAAAATCAAGTACTGCCCAATATCATCCCTACAGTAAAGAGTGGTGGTGGCAGCATCATGCTATGGGGGTGATTTTCAGCGGCTGGGGCCAGGAGACTGGTCAGAGTTGAGGGAAAGCTCAATGAAGGAAAAATAAAGAAATATTCTTAACTAAAATCTAATTCAGAGTGCTCTGGTCCTCAGACTGGGCCGAAGGCTTACCTTCCAACAAGACAATATCCCTAAGCACACAGCCAAGACAAGACAGGAGTGGCTTAGAGACAACTACTGTATCTGGATGTCCTTGGGTGGCCCAGCCAAAACCCTGACTTGAATCCAATGGAACATCTCTGGAGAGACCTGTAAATGGCTGTCCACTGATGGTCCCCATCCAACCTTACAAAGCTTGATAAGATTTACAGAGAAGAAAGGCAGAAAATTACCCAAACCAGGTATGCAAGCCTAGTATTATCATCCCCAAGAAGGCTGGAGG
Source organism: Bufo bufo (assembly GCF_905171765.1). Taxonomy (NCBI): domain Eukaryota; kingdom Metazoa; phylum Chordata; class Amphibia; order Anura; family Bufonidae; genus Bufo; species Bufo bufo. The sequence continues at coordinate 71,449,641 of NC_053392.1, read as the reverse complement.
TTGAAATCACTGCCAAATAAGCATCAACTAAGTCCTGAGTAAGTGGTTTCAATACTTATGTCAATGCAAGATTCCTAAAATTATGTTTTCACTTTCTTATTATGGAGTGTTGAGTGCAGATTGATGGGCAAAAATTTGAACTTTTTTTTATTTTACCACAAGGCCATAACATAACAAAATGTGAAAAATGTGAAAGGGTGTGAAGACTTTCCAAATGCACTGCATGTGGCCATGGTTAAACGGATGGTTGCCGTTAGTAACTAACACCCTGTTTATTAACACACTGTTGGATTTTATTTGAATTATAAAAATGGTCTACACTTTTTTGGTGGCAGTCTTCCTCGCTGTCTTCTGATCTGTAAAATGGTGGCTACCATTTTAAGCGATTTGTGCAGGACAAATCACAAAAGTTTCAGATTTGCCAAAATTAGAACCTTTGGAAAATTGTTGTAAATTTGTAACAGCTTCTATTTGTATAGAATCGATTTGCTCATCTCTAGGCACTGGTGCCTTGCTGCACCGGGTTTGAATCCAACCAAATGCAGCATCTCAATAGAGTTTGCATAATCATTGATCATTTGGATTGGATTATTTATTTTAAACCCCTTCAAGGCCATGTGATTTTCTGTTTTTGAGTTTTTGTTTTTAAATCCCTGTCTTCCCGGGGCCATAATTTTATTTTTCCATTCCATTCCATACATATCGGTATGAGGGCTTGTTATTCGTGGGAAAAATTGTACTTTCTAATGGCACTATTTAATATTGCATAAAATGTAGTGGGAAGCTGGAGAAAATTCCACCAAATTTTCATAGTTTTATGGGTTTTGTTTTTACGGCATTTTCTCTGTAGTAAAACTGATCACCATTACATCCGATACCTCCATTTCCCGATCAGTACAATAACAACAATATGTTTTTATATAGTTTTTCATGTGTTTTATCACAAACAAAAAAAAACACCTTTGGAAAAAAAGAAATTCTTTGCATCGCAAAGGACTATGGACTTGAGTGAGGGCTCATATTTTGCTAGGCAATCTGTGCTTTTTAGTTATACCATTTAGGCGTGTGACTTTTTGATCACTTTTTATTTGTTTCTTTTTTTGGGAGGTGAAATAAAAAAAAAAGGCAAATCAGCCATTTTTATTTATTTTTTCCATTATTTTCCATTATTTACCGTACGGTGGGAAAATACATTTTTATTTCAATAGAAATAGGTGTTTTGGGATGTGGTGGTGCAAATTATCTTTTTATTGTTTATTTCTTAGGGAAAGGGGGGACTTGAATTTTTATGTTTTTTTTCCACTCATATTTAGTCCCCTTAGGAGACTTGAACAGGCAAGGCTGCTCCATTGCAAAACATAGCAATGGTAAGCCTGGCAGCCTCTAGCAGGATCGAGGCTACCACCATGAATGAACAGCTCCCCTGATCTCTGTGTAGGGGAGCCTTTTAGGCGCGGAAGTGAAGCATTCCTGGGCAAAAGCGTCCTAGATGCTGTAGTAACAATTGACCATGGGATCTGAGGGATTAAATGTCCGTAATCAACATTATCGCAGATCACAGACATTAGCCCCAGGTGCCTGCTGTTTAAAATATCCGAAACCAAGAATGGTACTCACCCAGCTTTTAAGTGGGCGACTTCTTAAAGACCCAATTTTGGGAAGGTCGGAAAGTGGTTAAAATGCCATTGATTCCAAGTTGTTATACATATAAAAACGGGTATACATATTTAATATAATTCAAAGACAAGTACAATAATCATTCATTAGCTGAGTGACAGACTAGTACAGAGAGGGAGATGATCCTGCCTGTGAGGTCTTCCAATTTAAAAGAGAGGGGGTAGGAGACTTAAGGGAAGGGTAGAAGCTGCTCATGTAGCTGTCTAGTGGCAGCTATGGACCGACTGGCCATAGACCCTACAGGGAAATTTTGTGATGGGATGATGCCCAAAGGGCTGCCCAAGCCCTCCTCTTTCCTTTTGGCCACCAGCCAGGTACATAAAGATCTGATGCTCTCAGTATTAATTAGAGGTGGGACGAATCCAATTTTTTTCGAATCCGAATCCGAAAAGGTTCTCGAATATATCGAATCTTTCGAATCTCGAATCCTACGAATCCTGTACATAATTGTGTGAACGCACGGTGTAAGAAACAAAGTCAGACCGCGTCAGTTTGTCTGAACCTCCACCTCCCAGTCACGGTCGCACCCTATATGACCGCGATGACCCCTGCTCCTATCACTACAGAACATACAGGGTAATACAGCCCCATACCTCTTACATCCAGTGACGTCTCTTGTAGATGTTCTCTTTCCTCATCTTCTCCTTTCAGACCTTCAGACCAGACCACCAGTTTTCAGCCATTTTTCGTCTCTGCAGCTTGACAAAAAAATAAAAAATCTGTTTACTACTTTTCCATCATCCTCCCATCTTCTGGACAAATCATCCTAACACCCCCAAAACTGTTCCGCTGTGCTCCCCAATACTATACTGCAGAAACAGATAATACCCCTGATAATACTAGTACCACACAGAGCCCCCCATATAAAATACCCCTTCTTTGTGGCCTCAGTAGATGCCCCCATGGTGCCCCCCAATAATGTGCCAATAAGAAGTGGCCCCACAGTGCCACCCAATAATGTGCCAGTAAGTGTCCCCATAGATGCCCCCCTAATCATGTGCCAGTATCAAGTGCGGAGTGCCTCTCTCCCCCCCCCCCCCATGTGCCGGTATCATAGTGCCATCTCCCCCCCAATGTGCCCGTATCATAGTGCCACCTCCCCCCATAATGTGCCCTTATCATAGTGCCACCTCCCCCCATAATGTGCCCGTATCATAGTGCCACCTCCCCCCATAATGTGCCCGTATCATAGTGCCATCTCCCCCCATAATGTGCCCGTATCATAGTGCCTCCCCCCAATGTGCCAGTAGTATCATAGTGCCTCTCACCTCTCCCCCTGGCATTCACAGATCCCCCCACCCCATAACAGTGCCATCCACAGACCCCCCCACCCCATAACAGTGCCATCCACAGACCCCCCCATCCTATAACATTGCCATCCACAGACCCCCCCACCCCATAACAGTGCCATCCACAGACCCCCCCCCATCCTATAACAGTGCCATCCACAGACCCCCCCACCCCATAACAGTGCCATCCACAGACCCCCCCATCCTATAACAGTGCCATCCACAGACCCCCCCACCCCATAACAGTGCCATCCACAGACCCCCCCACCCCATAACAGTGCCATCCACAGACCCCCCCACCCCATAACAGTGCCATCCACAGACCCCCCCCATCCTATAACAGTGCCATCCACAGACCCCCCCACCCCATAACAGTGCCATCCACAGACCCCCCCACCTCATAACAGTGCCATCCACAGACCCCCCCCACCCCATAACAGTGCCATCCACAGACCCCCCCACCCCATAACAGTGCCATCCACAGACCCCCCCCATCCTATAACAGTGCCATCCACAGACCCCCCCACCCCATAACAGTGCCATCCACAGACACCCCCCCACCCTATAACAGTGCCATCCACAGACCCCCCCCACCCCATAACAGTGCCATCCACAGACCCCCCCACCCCATAACAGTGCCATCCACAGACCCCCCCATCCTATAACAGTGCCATCCACATACCCCCCACCCCATAACAGTGCCATCCACAGACCCCCCCACCCCATAACAGTGCCATCCACAGACCCCCCCACCCTATAACAGTGCCATCCACAGACCCCCCCCACCCCATAACAGTGCCATCCACAGACCCCCCCACCCTATAACAGTGCCATCCACAGACCCACCCCCCACCCCTTAACAGTGTCATCCACAGACCCCCCCCCCCCCCCCATTGCTGCTCCAGTAGTTATAAAATGTGTAATTGTGATTAATAATCATGCTGCCCCCTCTGTCTGTAGTATTACATGATTCAATAAATCTTACTTACAGGGCTACTGCTATCGTAACAGGCCGGCCGGGCAGACGAGCGGCAGCGTCACTGACTGACGTCACCTGTCTGAGCCGCCTGCTTTATGAAGGAAGGACTATGGGGTGCATAGGCAGCGACCAACTGACTACAAAGGATGTCTTGATAGTAGTTGAGTTTTTTATCCAGAAGGCGTAGCTATCAGAAGGTGTAAAAAGGGCCCCCATTTTGTGGTAAGCCGGTATTCATCCCTCTGTGGAATGATAATAATGTGGCTGCCATCGTCCTCCTCCTCCTGTGCCAGTTCACAGTCCACAGGGCTCAGGTTGCCGTGAGATGTAGGAATGACATCATTCACCCTGTAGTTCTGGGGACTGACAAATAAAGTGGCCTCCTCAAAGGGCAGCAAACGGCAGGTGTCTCGCATGAGCTGCTACTGGCTAATGGAAGACTTCAGAAACAGGGTTACAACCAGATTGAAAAGGTGCACCATGCAGGGCACATGGGTCAGCCCTTTCTGATGCAGAGCACACAGAATGTTCTCCCCATTATCGGTGACCATGGTTCCTATCTCCAGTTGTTGAGGAGACAGCCAGGATTCAATTTCTTGGTTGATGACACGGAGCAGTTCCTCCTCGCTGTGACTCTGTTCGCTGAGGCTGACCAGGTGCAGAACCGTGTGACAATTTTTTTTGTGTTGATTGTGAATATTCTAATAGCAAATTTTTTGGGTGAATATCGGCACTTAGAGAATTAGCGAATATCTAGAATATAGTGCTATATCTTGATAATCATGAATATTCTAGATTTTTTTTCATTAGTATCCTTACTGCTTCTTGTTTGTGGGCCAATGAGAAGGCTGCAATATATTTGTCTGAGCTTAGAAACCAATAGGAAAGTTGCCTACAACTTACTATATAGGAAACTCCCCAGCAGCCATTTTCTGCAGTTTTTTGCAGTTCTGAGAGAGAGCCGCGTCATTGCTGTGCTCTGTGCTTTGCTGTGTCATCTGGATCCTTTTTCAATTACATTAGCTAGAGTGTGTGTGTGTGTGTGTGTGTGTGGTATATAGTGTGTGGCAGGAAAATGAACGTGCAATGTGCATGTGAGAGATATTTATCCAATTTTTTTCAAATCTGAATCCAAAAAGGTTCTCGAATCTATTGAATCTTTCGAATCTCGAATCCTACGAATCCGGTATATAAGAATTGTGTGAACGGTGTAAGAAACAAAGTGATCCAAACACTTATGGGGGGGATCTGTGGATGACACTGCTATGGGGGGGATCTGCGGATGGCACTGTTATGGGGAGGATCTGTGGATGGCACTGTTATGGGGGGATCTGTGGATGGCACTGTTATGGGAGGATATGGGGATGGCACTGTTATGGGGGATTTGTGGATGGCACTGTTATGAGGGATCTGTGGATGGCACTGTTATGGGGACCTCTGGATGGCACTGTTATGGGGATCTGTGGATGGCACTGTTATGGGGGATCTGTGGATGGCACTGTTATGGGGATCTCTGGATGGCACTGTTATGGGGTATCTGTGGATGGCACTGTTATGGGGATCTGTGGATTGCACTGTTATGGGGGATCTGTGGATGACACTGTTATGGGGATCTCTGTATGGCACTGTTATGGGGGATCTGTGGTTGGCACTGTTATGGGAGATCTCTGAATGGCACTGTTATGGGGGATCTCTGGATGGCACAGTTATGGGGATCTCTGCATGGCACTGTGATTGGGGTATCTGTGGATGACACATATATAGCATCTTATGCTATGTGCCATCCACAGATTCCCCCATAACAGTGTCCCTGCAGTGTGAATCACCCCCAATATAGGGGCTGGGGCCGGCATCTGGATTAGGAATGACAGCGGGGACCTGTGCAGTCCCTGTATTCAAATTCACCGCCCCGCTCACTGTAATATAATCTTATGATCTAACCTGCATTGTTAAGATATAACAATATAACTACGCCACGTGCCTGCGCCGCCCACTTTATGAATGAAGCAGGCGGCACAGGCACGTGACGTAGTGAGTGACGCGCCTCCTGCTTGTCCTCCCGGCCTGCCTCCTCCCTCCTCTCTGCTACGGAACTTAATGTTGCAATGTAAGTAATACAGATGGATTAATATATCTTATCAATGCAGGTAAGATCAGAAGATTATACTACAGTGAGCGGGGCCGGTGCATTAGAATACAGGGACTGCACCGGTCCCCGCTGTCATGGATTTGTCGGATTCAAATTTAGTAAATGAGGTCGGGAGTCCACGAATCCCTCGAATACAACAAGATTCGAGGGATTTGTGGATTAGACAGATTAGTCATCCCACCTCTAGAATATTGCCCATTCTGCTCATCACTAGTGACAAGCTCATGCTTTGCTTAGGTGGTATGATGGAGGATCACTCTCTACAGTGGAGGCTGTGGACAAGGTGGAGGATGAGAATGCAGAGGGGGACATTGTCACAGAAATCCCATGATTTCAACACGGAGACGGCATTGCCATCACCTGGCCAAGTTGCTGGTGTGCCTGGGCCGGGAACCACATTTACCCAGTTGGCTTTAAAGGACATATATTGTCATATTGATATATAGTTACAGCTCCACAGGTCATTGCTGGCATGAACCATACCAGACACCGACAGGCTCAAGGACTGGCCCACCTTCTTCTCAACATACATGTGCAGGGCGAGTACAGTAAATGGAGGGACTGTAGTAACAGCAACTTGGCCAGGTGCACGTTCAGTTTCTGTGCCGCTGGATGAATGCATGCATACTGTTGTCTCTTTGCAATCACCCAAGATGGTAGGAAAGCTTGTCACCGTTGCTGCCTGCTATTGGTTGCACAACCCTCCATCGCGGGATGTTTTGACCTGCGTGATGGGGAGATGCAGCATCGGCCATACAGGGATCTGGAGTGACGCAGGTGCCAGGGAGCAGGGGAAGTATGATCTATAGGAGGGGCCCAGGCATTGTGTGGGCATTTTTAGAATTGGATAACCCGTTTAAAGGGCTTCTGTTACCCCACTAAACTCATTATTTTTTTTTTTTTGTACTTATAATCCCTATCCTGCCATATTGCCATACATTATGTTATTAATAATTTTCGTTCAGTAGATTTAGCAAAAAACATACTTTTATGATATGCTAATTACCTTTCTACCAGCAAGTAGGGCGTCTACTTGCCGGTAGCAGCCACAGAAAACCGCCCCCTCCTCTTGTTGATTGACAGGGCCAGCCGCGATCTCCTCCTCCGGCCAGCCCTGTCAGCATTCGCGCGCCTGTGTTGATTCGGCGCAGGCGCTCTGAGATAAGGAGGCTTGCATCCTCAGCACTCCCTCAGTGCAGGAAGGCTATTCCATGCATCCACTACTCTCTCAGTAAAGTAATACTTCCTGATATTACTTTTAAACCTTTGCCCCTCTAATTTAAAACTATGTCCTCTTGTAGCAGTTTTTCTTCTTTTAAATCTTCTCTCCTCTTTTACCTTGTTGATTCTCTTTATGTATTTAAAGGTTTCTATCATATTCCCTCTGTCTCGTCTTTCTTCCAAGCTATACATGTTAAGGTCCTTTAATCTTTCCTGGTAAGTTTTATCCTGCAATCCATGTACTAGTTTAGTAGCTCTTCTCTGAACTCTCTCCAAAGTATCAATATCCTTCTGGAAATATGGTCTCCAGTACTGAGCACAATACTCCAAATGAGGTCTCACTAGTGCTCTGTAGAGCGGCATGAGCACCTCCCTCTTTCTACTGTTAATGCCTCTCCCTATACACCCAAGCATTCTGCTAGCATTTCCTTCTGTTCTATGACATTGTCTGCCTACCTTTAAGTCTTCTGAAATAATGACCCCTAAATCCCCTTCCTCAGATACTGAGGTTAGGACTGTATCACTGATTTTATATTCTGCTCTTGGGTTTTTACGCCCCAGGTGCATTATCTTGCACTTAAATTTTAGTTGCCAGATTTTTGACCATTCCTCTTGTTTTCCTAAATCCTTTTCCATTTGGTGTATCCCTCCAGGAACATTAACCCTGTTACAAATCTTTGTGTCCTCAGCAAAAAGACACACCTTACCATCGAGGCCTTCTGCAATTTCTCTGATAAAGATATTAAACAATATGGGTCCCAGAACAGATCCCTGAGGTACCCCACTGGTAACAAGACCATGGTCTGAATATACTCCATTGACTACAACCCTCTGTTGTCTGTCCCTCAGCCACTGCCTAATCCATTCAACAATATGGGAGTCCATGCACAAAGACTGCAATTTATTGATAATCCTTCTATGTGGGACAGTATCAAAAGCCTTACTAAAGTCTAGATAAGTGATGTCTACTGCACCTCCGCCATCTATTATTTTCACCCAATCAAAAAAATCAATAAGATTAGTTTGACATGATCTCCCTGAAGTAAACCCATGCTGTATTTTATCTTTCAATCCATGGGATTTTAGATGTTCCACAATCCTCTCCTTAAGTATGGCTTCCATTAATCTCCCCACTATTGATGTCAGGCTTACTGGCCTATAGTTGCCTGGTTCCTCCCTACTGCCTTTCTTGTGAATGGGCACAACATTTGCTAATTTCCAATCTTTTGGGACAACTCCTGTTACCAGTGATTGGTTAAATAAATCTGTTAATGGTTTGCTAGTTCACCGCTAAGCTCTTTTAATAGCTTTGGGTGTATCCCATCAGGCCCCTGTGATTTATTTGTATTAATTTTAGACAGCTGACTTAGAACCTCTTCCTCTGTAAAGACACATGCATCAAAAGATTCATTAGTCTTCCTTCCTAACTGAGGTGCTTTTCCTTAATTTTCCATTTGTAAAAACTGAACAGAAGTATTCATTGAGGCAGTCAGCTAGTTCTTTATCTTCTTCCATATACCTTCCTTCTTTTGTTTTTAATTTGGTAATTCCTTGTTTTAGTTTCCTTTTTTTATTTATGTATCTGAAGAATGTCTTATTGCCTTTTTTCACTGACTGAGCTAATTTTTTTTATGCCTGTGCTTTAGAAGCTCTTATAACTTGCTTGGCCTCTCTCTGCCTAATCTTATAAATTTGCCTGTCATCCTCATTTTTTTATTTTATTATAATTACTAAATGCTATCTTTTTGTTTTTAATTGATTTTGGCCACTTCTGCTGAGTACCACAGTGGTCTCTTCCTTTTTTTGCTTTTACTGACAAGCCTAATGCAATTATCTGTTGCCTTCAATAGTGCCACTTTTAAGTAGTCCCATTTCTCCTGGACTCCATTGAAACTGTTCCAATCTGATAGGGACTCGTATACCACTAATCTAATTTTAGAAAAGTCCGTTTTTCTAAAATCTAAAACTTTTGTTTTTGTGTGGTGTGACTCAGTCACTGTACTTATAGTAAACCACACTGACTGGTGATCACTAGATACCAAGCTTTCCCCTACAGTAATATCAGATACCAAATTCCCATTTGTGAATACTAAATCTAAAATGGCCTCCTTCCAGGTTGGCTCCTCCACTACTTGCTGTAGAGATAATCCCAGTAGGGAATTTAGAATATCTGTACTCCTGGCAGAACTAGCTATTTTGGTTTTCCAGTTTACATCAGGAAGATTAAAGTCTCCCATAATGAAAACTTCCCCTTTCAATGTCATTTTAGCTATTTCCTCAACTAGTAGATTATCAAATTCTTTGACTTGGCTAGGTGGTCTATATATCACACCTACACGAGTTACCTTATGATTATCAAGCTGCAACGTAACACAAACTGACTCTAAATTGGTCTCGCTCACTTGTATTAAATTAGATTTTATGCTATCTTTCACATACAGGGCCACCCCTCCCCCTTTCTTGCCTTCTCTGTCTTTCCTATATAGAGAGAACCCTGGTATTGTTATATCCCATTACTCCCATTGAACCATGTCTCAGTAACAGCCACTAAATCTATATTCTCAGATGCCATTATAGACTCAAGTTTATTGATCTTATTCCCTAAACTGCGAGCATTTGTAGACAAGACTCTGAGCTTGTCATTTCTTAACCTATGTGCTACTGGCATCTTCTGGCATTGTTCCGGGGGGGGGGGAGGGGGGCAGTCGGACTGCTGGATTATCACTCTTTTTCCCCCCTTTCCTAGTTTAAATGCTCCTTAGCAAATACTTTGAACTGTTCACTGAGAACATTCGTTCCCTTGAGAGAAAGATGCAAACCATCTTTCTTGTAAAGTTCTTTTCCATCCATCAGTAACCTCCCTTCTTACTTGTGGGCCAATGAGAAGGCTGCAATATCTTTGTCAGAGCTTAGCAACATCCCTAGCAACCAATAAGAAAGTTTCCTACCACTTACTATATAAGAAACTCCCCAGCAGCCATTTTCTGCAAATTTTTTTTGAAGTTCTGAGAGAGCAGGGTCATTACTGTGCTCTGTGCTTTCATCTGGATTCTATTTCTTATCCAATTACATTAGATAGTTAGTTAGCTCATATATATAATATAGATAGTTAGTGGAAGATAGTCAGTGTAGGTTAGGTAGTAATATAGTGTAGCTGATGGGTTCCAGTACAGGGTGTTAGGTAGTGTGATAGGAATAACTGTTTCTCTGCTGTCCATACATACATGCTACAGACATAGTGCTGTGATGTCACAACAATACTTAGTGCACCAATCAGTAATATCTACTCAGACCTGATAAAATGTGAAAATGCAAGTATTGCGCAAAAAATATGCGCATCATTAGTGCCGATTTGCGCAATTGCAAAAATAATGACTGGAGATCACGAATTCTAGAATTCACGAATTTGATGCGAATATTATGCGAAAAATTCCCAAAATATTGCGAAAACTAATATTGCCTATGCTGCTCATCACTATTGGCAATAAGTCTGATACACGATAAGTCTCTGTATAACTGAACAGATTAATTATTAATGGTGCAACAGATTAACTAGGTACACACGCCTATATATTAGACCAGCTGTTAAGACTAAGTCTGATGGACTGTCTGTCTATGTATAACAGAACAGATTGAGAATGAATGGCACAGCAGTGGAACAAGATACACAGGGCGATTAACACAGAGCATACACTGACCCTTCACTGTCCCTGCTGTCTTCATATGCTCTCCCTACAGTATATGAAAACTCTCCCTATGATCTCCCTACATTGTCCCTGCACTGTCTCTATCCAATATTCTAAGATTAACAAAACACTGTCCTTAGCACTTGCCACGTCTCTCCCTATGCTCAGCCTACAGTAAAATAGCAGAGTCTAGGACTGTGACAGCACAGGGGATAACTATCTGCTGATTGGCTAGCTGCAAGGCATTATGGGTCATAACACATGTAGCCACCATTTTATGTAAAAAATGATTTGTTACAATGAAGCGAGAGGAAATTTGGATTTGTGGAAAATTGAAGTTTCCCTGAAAGTCTGATCAAATTTGTTCAATTATTTTCACTTTGATTCGCTCATCATTAATACTGATAAATTAATTAACCTTAACGTTTGCATCTGAGATCGGGAAGTTACACAGAGGACAGGGACTGATAAGAATGATAATATTTTTTTTTGGTTGGTTTCCTCTGGGAACTCTGGTTTTCTGCAATATTCCAATAACCATTGCTTTCCCATAAAACCTTATTATGTACAGACCTGTGGAATATGTTGGGTCCATAACAGGAAATAAATAATTATTATGTAAAATTATTATGTAAATAATATGATTATTACCATTTTTAGATTAAAGGTCTTTGAGAAAAATATTTCATTATCAAGCTATACCTATGGCCCAATAGCATTTTTAGCATTTTTTTCCTTTATATGTTTCATATTTATATATGTATCATATTTATGTCCTGGATCTTAATAACATATTTATGTTAGTAGAAAGGATTTCAATGATCTCAATGTCGGCTGAATTTTTTCCCATAGCAATTTATTTCACTCCAGGAGACCCCTAACTCCAAGAATGTTTGCCAATGTTGAACAAATTAGTTATTAGATTGTTGTTATGACTCATTTATGGCTCTGGTATATTGTACAACTCATTTAGGAAGAATTAGGAAAGAAAACTGCTGAACTTGGTTCTCACTGACAGTGACAAATCTTTGAGGGAATCAAGTTGGGTTTCTTAGCATTTTACAGGAGGGCTGTCACCTGGGCTATGTAAATGAATTCATGACATTTGTACTAATGTGAGGAACACCCATCCTAACTTCCACCAAAAACCTAGTTCTCCAAAATGTTGTTCTTCCTTGATTTTATCCATTTTATAAATTCACAGTGCATGGTCCTTGATTTGAAATCCATTTCATCCATGTAAATTTCATTGTAAATACATATGGTCCAGGCAATACTGGCTCAACATTTATGTGGATGCTTAAAGGGATTGTTCAGGATTTTTCTTTTTGAAACATCCTTCTAGCGAGACCTGTGAAGAGAGCTAACTATGCTCACGGTCACTCCGTTCAGGCTCCGTGGCTACCAGACTTTCTTCACCAGACTTTCAGTTCCCAATGTAAACTTTCTGCAAGGACAGGGTCAAGTGTGTTGCTGCAGCCAATGGCTGGCCTCAGCGGTTACATGTCCCCAAGCAGCACGCCACCTCTGAGTCATTTGCTGCTTGGGGGCACGTCACCTCTGAAGCCATTGATTGGATTCAGCAGTGTACATGACTAGTGTTCTAATCGCAAATTTTTATCGCTAATATTGGCATTTGAGAAATCACGAATATCTAGAATATAGTGCTGTATCTTCGTAATCGCTAATATTCTAGATTTTTTTTCATCAGTACCCATGATGATCCCTCACTGCTTCTTGATTGTGGGCCAATGAGAAGGCTGCAATATCTTTGACTTTAGGAGTAGTGTTGATCGCGAATTTTCGTATCGCAAATTTTTATCGCAAATTTTTGGATTGCCTATAATGATTGGAGATCACAAATTCTCAGATTCTCGGATTCGCGAATATATGATGAATATTCGCCCAAATATTTGCGAAATATCCACGGAGCCCTAATGGAGCCCTAATGGAGCAGTAGGAAGCAGGTAAGTATAACTTTCTTCACAGGTCACGCTGGGGGCACATTTAAAAAATAAATCCTGGACAATCCCTTTAAGCAACAATGTCATAGGGCGTCCTATTATATCCCAACCAGTTTTACTTATCCAATGGACTGTACAACCACCAAACAAGCAGCTATGTCTTCTAGAACCTTTGTCCCATTTTCATGCTCCAAGATTCTACTTGATAAAGGCCTCAACTAGAGCAAAACATTGTTTGATTTAATCTGCTTACACTGAAATTTGATTTGCTGGAAGAGATTTATCTTGTACTCAACTATTTCTACAGATCACGTGATTGGATCTTAATAAAAATTGATCTTCCTTTGCACACAAACACGTCTGCCCTGAACTTTTTCTGTAATAGTAAGAACATGCCACAAACTATGAAACTCAACACCTTCACCACTGGATACGTTAGCGCTGTGTTTGTTCAGGTGACCGGAAAAGTTTCTTTTCATTTTAACCGTTACATATTACCAAATTTTTAAAGAAGAAACCACATAGGACATAACAAAAAAAGGCAGAAGTGACACTCACCTCCACCACTACCAGACACTGGACAGGGGTAGCAAGGCAACTGTTATCATTTTAGTCTATTTCAGCATATACATTGCTCAATAACCAGCTTGGATTAAATAGGAACTGTAGTATCTACTGTCTTCATTTAATCTGATGATTACATGACCAATCACTAGAGGTTTGGTCATCCACTATATGAAAGAGCTACTTGGCCTTCACAGATCAGGTCTACTTGGGACTGCTCTTACAAAAAAGGGCTGTTTTCCTAGTAATTGCCCAAGTGATGTTCATGATGCCATCAGAGGTGCCGTTACATTTGACAGCAAGAATAGAACAGGACCAAATTGCAGGACACGCTGACCGGACCTCGATGGACCCCATTATAAGTCAATGGGGTCTACAGCACAAAAACGTTACTACAGATGAACCTGAAGGGGCATTCTGGTAATTTTAAGTTATCCACAGGATAGGGGATAATTATTAGATTAGTGAGGTTCTACTGCTGGGAATCCCACAAATCATGTGAATGAAATCAATGGTTGAGCACGCACACTGCAGCTCCATTCATCTCTATGCATTCACCGAGAGATTCGTAGAGATGAATTGGCAGTGCGCATGCCCAACCAGCCTGTGGGTAGGCGATAACCTGGAATTTCCAGAATAATGCTGTAAAGGTTTTCTCATAAGACTCGTAGTCACCGAAACAAATTACAAGTGCGCACCGCAGTCCACTCCTGTGCCTCTCACTGTTCACATCTATCCTTTGTCATTGGGCAAGAAGCCACCATTACACTGGACTGTCATGGCTGCAACAAAAAAGCACAATAATCAAACACACAATATGGCAAATAAAGCAAAGCTCAATAGAATTATAAACATAATGCAACACGTGAAGGAAAGATGTGTCTCTCATGGAGAACTTCTACGTTTTTTTGAACGCTGGATGGATTTTTCTGTATACTGTATTTATTTTTTTGGGTTCCAGATCATTTTAATAGCTTTGTGTTTCCCCTCGTTTAACAAAATTTCTGTGTTAAATCGACTTTGATTAAACATAGTGTATATTTTCTGTGGTTTCACGTTTTGAAAGAAACCATATATAATACCACAAGTGTTTTATGATCGACCAGTTGGATACAAACCATCAAACCTTTAATCTGTATGACAACTTGTGCATACATATTGATTCCTCTAATCATAAATTCAGTTTGGATCATATAAAGTTATGTTTTTTGTTTTTTTTACAACATTCATATCTCAGTTTTTTTGGCTCAGCGTCCCTTGGAACCAAAATAATATTCAAGAGCCATCAGTCTGATGATGTGTTACTACAGAGCTGACAAGTATATGGGAGCAGGGATCTGTGACTCAAGTTCTACTTGTATGAGAATAGTGTGTTATTAATACAAAAAACTCTATAATAGCGTTTCTCTTTCATTACATCCATAAAATCACATAGTTACATAGTTGATGCAGTCAAAAAAAAAGACAATCCATCTATTAACTTATCTTCTGTAACCTATGTTGATCCAGAAGTCCTAAAAACCCCTATGAGGCATTTGCCAATTGCCTCCAACTAAAGGGAAAAAATTTTCCCGATGCAAAATATGAATCAACGACCCATCTCCAGGAACCTAGAACATATATCTTATGTTTTGTGGATGTCATCCTGGCCCGCTCTTGAACTCAATGAATCAACCATCACAACATCTTTCGGCAGAAAGTTCCATAGGTTCACAGCCCTTATAGTAAAGAACCATCTTCTGTGCAAGAACCAATTACCAATCCACTGCAGTTCTGACTGTGCCAGGTCCCTTCTGCATCCCACTTCATGGTACTGTCTCAACATGGCAGGAAATGGCTGTGAACGCTGTTCAGCCAATCAAAGGCTGCAGCCATGACCCACCTCAGCCAGTGACTGGGTCACACCATGACCCATAAGTGTCCCTCCTTGACCATCCAAAAAGTTGGGTTGGGTTGGGCTTTGTTGGGGGTACCGTGCTGTACATGAACATATACTCTATAAAATCTATATGTTATATCGCTTTGGCCGTGCTCACCTATAACAATAGACTTACTGATGGAAAAACAAGGGAAATTTCTATAAATATATCTTTATGATCTTGAGTAATTCCACAAATCTAACGCTGAATCCTTTGATGTGGATGGTTGTGCAGTGGCTGGATTTTGACATAAGCAGACAATCCAGGCGTTGAAAGGAGTCTCTGTACATCTACTGCTCTTCTATGCTTAGATCATTTCAAAAGGAAGCTGAAGATTGACATTTCTTGGCATCTATATCCTGTGTCATTCATTGTGTGCCAAGAGAAGTGTTAAGCCCATGAACTCTTACAATCACACAGATTACATCGGGGTTTTGCTTCCTCCTTTCTATCCACCTCTTAAATGCTCTCAATCCCATCTGTTGACTTTTTGTTCATGGTCTTTTTGTGTTGTATTCTCTGTAACATCTGCTGACGTAAAAAAGCCAAAGAAAAGACTGCGACCGTATTATCAGGATGAAGTTAATGATTTAGGTTATTATTAATAAGCTTCAGGTATGTGAAACCAAGATAGAATATAGCTTGCAATGGCTTTGGGATTTACATATTGCTGATATCAAGGGGAGAAAAACAGAACTGGATCGCACATCCACAACGCCAGCCATGCCTAGATCCAATCAAATTCGCTTCTCAGCACAATATTAAAGTGCACAACCCCCTATACTGCATGCTGTACAAGAGGCATTAGTGTACATTTTGATCAAAAGGTCTTTGTCACCGCACTGTGCTGCGCCTTTTTGTCAGAGTAGGTCCCACTCAAAGAGGCAAACTTGGCGTGGTGAGTGGGCTTATGCCTTTTGATCAAAATGTACACTAATGCCTCTTGTACAGCATGCAGTATGGGGGGCTGTACACTATAATATGGCGCTGAGATGCGAGTTTAATTAGATCTAAGCATAGCATTGTGGATGTGCGATCCAGTTCTGTTCTTCTCCCCTTGATATTTACATATTGCTGACCTGTCCTCAGGATAGGTCATCAATATGAGATCGACAGGGGTCTGACTCTTTCCCACCCCCCATCTATCAGCTGTACAAAGAGACCATGTGACATCACGTTTATTGGTCACTTGACTTAGGCACAACAATACCTAGGAGCTGCAATGCCAAGCACAGCCACTATGCAATGTACTATCATTGGTCCAACTTGATTTTATTAGTAGGTACAGTACAGGCTGGTCTTAGATGCTATTCATCACACCAACTGTCTCACACCAACCAGCTCACACCATGATTTATCAGGTCAAAAATTGTGACATTTACAGAACAAAGTGGGACAGAGGGACTTGTGTCAGAAAGAAGGACACTTAGGAGCATGCTCCAACCTGTGGTCGGGAGCCAAATGTCTCTCTTATACCCTCTGTTATACACAAGTAGCAGTAGGGGGGTTATAGTATTACTAGAATCACTAATCACTAATTTTTTAACTTTTAACCTCTTCGTGACATTTGCCATACATGTACAGCAGATGTCGGATTTTTTAAGATAGCACTCACTCCGAGGTTAATGCCTGCAATCAATAATAACCAATCACAAAAATTTTATCTCCCAGATGCCATGGTCAAATTTGACCACAACATCTGAGAGCTTAAAAGCACAGGAGCCCACACTGCTCGGGCTGGAATGGCTTCCCTTAGCTGAAATCGAGGAAGCCGTTTCATAGTATTAATAGGCCTGAGTCTGTACAAGACTTCCAGGTCTATTACTGGTATATTGCAATGCAGGCCTGCAGTTGGCAGCATTGGAATATACTGAATGTTCTATTCAGTAATGGAATCTACCTATCTATCTATCTATCTATCTATCTATTGATAATATTGAACACTGGTTCGTCTAAGTGGTGTCCCTTAGAAATGGTAGAGTTAAAAATTCCAAGCCCTGCCCATAGGTACGATGCTAAGGTGCTCCTTAACCTAATTAGAATGTAGAATTCCTTGCCAAAGAGCATAGCATAGAGGGACATCTGACTCCTTACAGTAAAGCTGGCCATGCACAATAGACAGCTATTCCTCCTGCCCCCCCCCCTTATATACATGCATGCATAGCCAAACATGCATATCTGAGCCACTGCCAGAGATCTCTGTTGGTGGCTCATCTTCCCTGAGACCAAATGGGGTGGGCCTGTTGAAATCCAACAGTCAAACATTTTCTTCCCTGATATCTGACATTGAGGACGAGTTGGAAGGCCCAGATATACATTACAGAGGTTCTCCAGTCCCATAAAGACATTCATTTATCTGTCCAGAGTACGCAAAACACCACATATTTTTGCCCCATATGCCTGATTTTCATGCTAGCGCTTTCCTCTCCCTGTTCTCAGCCTCACTGCATCCTGGCAGGATGTTTACTTGGCTTCCTCCCTTTCTTCATCCTACTTTACTCTGTATTGTTTCACAGGGCGTGTTCTGTCTCAATAACATAGAAAAGTGAGGAGTAGGGCATGATTACTTCAGAGGGAACAATGTGGCAGGAGGAGCAAGTCCTGAGAAACATTACAGAGCAAGGCATGCTGGGATTGGTTAGAAAACCCACCACAAGGCTGATAAAAACAGGAAGTTCTGCATGTAAACATCCTGCCAGGATCCAGTGATGGTGAGAAAAGAGGTAGGAAAGTGCTGACATGAAAAACAGGTATATCAGGCAAAAATACGCAGTGTTTTGGGTAGTCTGGGTAGATAAAAATCTATTATGGGACTGTAGAAACCCTTGACCTGCTCAGTCCTAACAACATTGGCTGCTTCAGATAACGTTAATCTAATGTGTGTGGCCAGCTTTAATCATCAGGGACATATCCTCTAGCTCCTCAGACTTTTTCTAGCCTGTTTCTCATATGCCCACAGTTTCAGGCCTCTGTCTAAAATGCAATTACTAATAAGGCCCATGCACCCATGTAATTGTGTATTCATGTTCCCTCCCCTGGAGCTTACACTTCACTAGATAACAGCTTTCAGCCTTCTCTCAACATAAAGAAAATTTCCATAAGTAATAGAACATTAAAAGCATAAACAGGCATCTCCGAAAAAATGCTATAAAACTGCAAAGTGTTTTAATGGTGAATTTCACTTTTATTTATGAGGACCCTTGACTTTTTATATATTTGTAGATATTTGTGAAATGAACATCTTGTCTGCCTTGAGTTTGTAGCCAGCTGCAGAATTGAAATATCTTTGCTCATGAGCCTAAAAAAATTCTTTAACAGCTCCAAAATGTCAAATTTACTGGACTATGTGGAGTTGTCAGGGATATATCTCTTTCACTGCCTGTGATGCAGACTTTCATCTATGATGAACACAGATGTCAAGACTGAGCGTTACAGTCAAACAATTCTGTGCCATTGTTTTCCTAAAATAGGAGCCATCTTCTGTTGTAACAGCTCATCCTTCATCCCACCGCTCAGCTCTCAGAGTTCACTCAATGCAGTAGCTCTATGTCTATGTGAAATTACTGGCATAGACAGGAAAAATGTAATTCTTGAGCATAAAACCTGTTAAAAGCTGTAGTAATAAAAAAATGAATAAGCAATTTACATTTGGAGTACATGACATTTAGATATTAGAGAATGCTACATAAAATCTAGGGCATACTATATCTCCATGTGGAGAATGTCAAATCGGCGTGAGGAGTCTTATAGGCCAGACAACTCTGCTCTGGAATTTGAAGAGGGTATACAAATGAGCTCTTAGCAAGGTCTGCCTCAAATGCCACTAGATGTAAGGTAGCCATCCTATAAGGCAATGTTCAACCTTTTAAACAGGCCTTGAGACATGCTCATTTGCATACCCTCTTCCTAGAATTCCAGAGCAACGTTGTCTGGCCTATAAGACTCCTCATGCTGATAAGACACCTCCATAAGGAGATATATTATCCCCCAAACCCTGACCTAGGCCTCTCACCTAGTTAAGCCAGTACTTTCTGCTCTGCACTGATGAGGGGCAATTGCCTCAAAACAGATGAGGTGCTGGCTCACTTATTATCCAAGTCATATCTCAAGGCCTGCTTTAAGGGTTAATCATTGACTTATAGGATAGCTGCCTTACATCTGGTGGCATCAGAGGCAGAGCTTGTTAAGAGCTCATTTGCATCCCTTCCTTACATAAAATCTAGGATTTTTTATTAAATCTGATAGAAGCCCTTTTGGCAATGAAGATATTTTTAATGATTTTTTTGTAAACGTT
Organism: Bufo bufo; assembly: GCF_905171765.1. Taxonomy (NCBI): domain Eukaryota; kingdom Metazoa; phylum Chordata; class Amphibia; order Anura; family Bufonidae; genus Bufo; species Bufo bufo. The sequence goes on along the minus strand of NC_053392.1, from coordinate 71,429,899 downwards.
TTCTAGGTTGCTATCTACATGAAATAAGTCATACAATCTAGCAGTTTTCATACTGACGATTGAGCCTTATAATAGCCTGCCAGTTCTCAGAAGTCATCTCATGATTATGAGGCATGAGGCATATTTACAATAACAGATAACACCTCTATGGTGATGACACAGGACTCATCATTCATAATATGTGATGCCATCCACAGGACGACAATACAATTGAATCTAATGTGGTGGAAAAGCTAAAGGACCTGTGGTGACATCACAGGTCATGTGATCAGTAAAACAGTCAGTGTTAGAGAAGGACCTGCGATGATGTCACCATCATGTGACCAGTGCAGGAGAAGGCGGCAGTTAGGAGGGGAAGAAGCTGAGGTGATGTCTGCTACATCAGGAGAGGTAAGTGAAGGGAGAGGCAGAGCATTGCTGGGAGTTGTGGTTATTTCACTGGGACTGTATGTTAGGGCTGAAGGGAGGGATGTTATTTACATGGAACTGTGTGACTGTATGTTGATGGCGGCTGTGGAAGGGAGTGATGTTATTTACATGGGAATGAATGTTCAGGGGAGATGTTATTTACGTGGGACTGTATGTTAAAGGTGGCTGGTGAGGGGGAATGATGTTATTTACACGGGACTGAATGTTGAGGTGGTGATGTTTACATGGGAATGCATGTTGGAGGCATCTGGGGAGGGGGTGATATTATTTACTTGGGACTGTATGTTGAAGGCGATTGGGGAGGAGGTGATATTTACATGGGACTGTATGTTGGAGGGGGTGAAGGGAGGGGAGTGATGTTATTTACATCGGACTGTATTTTAGAGGGGGCAGGAGAGATAGTGTGATGTTATTTACATGGGACTGTATGGTGGAGGCAGGAATATAACAACAGGGGGCACTGCAAATTCAGGGGACATTATAGGCGTTCTTATTACTACTGGGAGCTCTATAGGAGGGACTTATAGATCCGCCTTATTTCTACTAAGAGCACTATGGGGACCTTATTACTACTGAGGGGTCTGTAGAGAGCTTTATTACCACCAAGGGAACAATAGGGGGCCTTATTTCTACTGGGGGCTCTGTTAGGGTATTATTAATACTGGAGGGCTCTTCTACTAATGGTGGTAACTCTTGGGGAGCATTATCACAGTTGGGGGCACTGTAGGGGGCAGTATTACGATGGGGGCACAAATTTTTCTTCAGGATAGTATCTGGGGGTATTGGGGGGCACAGCGAGCATCAGGATAACACTGTTGGGACTCCAGATTGGGGGATGAAGATAGAAATGTGAGGAAGCTAAGATGTCTGTGTGTCACACTCTGCAGAGATGAGGCGGCTGAGAGAAGTTGTACGGACCGAAGGGAGAAGATGATGACAGAGAAGATCTACATCCGAGGAGACGTCACCTGGGAGGCCTTTGATGTGAGAGGTATGTGCTGCTGTATAGCAAGTACAGCTAAATGCGATGTGTGGGGGGAGGGGGAAAGAACTGGGCCATATTCATTGGGGCTTGGGCCCCGGATCTTTTGAGACCCTAGCAATGCCCCTGCCTGGTATTGACTTCCCCTTGTAGGACTCAGCTTTGTTCCCTGTAGTCCCATGCATTTAGGAAGGGACCGTCATCCAGTTGCGGGACATCATTTAGGGCAGATCATGCAAGCAGGTAGGGACAGTGGTGCGGGCGAAGTCCAGGGCCTCACTGATTCCTACCATGACACACAGCTTACATACTCCTCATCCCTGCACAATGGCATCTGCATACATCACAGAGCATGTCTAAAGTACTCCCTTTTAGAAATCAATGAGTCATCTTCAGACTAAAGGTTCCTATTTTCCATGTATATGTTGTAAAGCACATCTTTGAATGTTGTTAACAGCAGATCATGCCAAATGGCTGCCCCATAATCATGCGTATAAAACAGAATGAAAGCTGATCTTTAATCTGAAAGTAAAATCAACTGAGAAAAAAATATTCATATTAGTAATACTAATATTAGTATGCGATTTTAATTAGCAAAAAAATAAGTTGACACATTCCCCTTAAAGGCTCTCTAAGGTAAAAAAAAATAATATCCCAGAACATACAGTAGCACCACACCTGCCCATGGCTGTTGCACTTAAGTGGAATACCAGACACACTCCCTGGATAGAGGTGGTGCGGTACATGGAAAAAATATTACATGTATGGCTGTTTTACATTGGAAATATAGCTTGAAGCCACTTTCATGAATATGTGGTGAACTGCATACTGTAGCTTGTACTTCACTCATACAATGCTATACCAGTAAGGCCTCACGCACACAAACATATATATTTTTTCCGTTTCCGTTCCATTTTATTACAGGTCCGTATGCGGAACCATTCATTTCAATGGGACAAGGACAGGCATTGTTACAATGGATCCGCCAAAAAAACAAACGGATGCAACACGGATGTCATCCATTTTTTTTTTTTACGGATCTGTGTTTTGCGGACCGCAAAATACATACGGTGGTGTGCATGAGCCCTAAAGGTGATTCAATAACAATCCTCAAGTGCTGCGTAAACTTGAAATTCTATACCACTCTTCTTCAGGGTCTGTCACCACAATGCAGGTCCCAATTATATCATCTAGTATTAAGTTAAGGCATTCCTGACATAAGCTGGTAAAAATAAAAAATTTTGGCGTATCTCTGTCCTCAAAAAAAGAAAATTAAATCTACACCTTCCATGCTCTGTTCTGGCTGGGCCAGTCACTTACAGATCACTGGCAGATCCAGGGGGAGGGCAACGGGACAATTTACCACAACCGAGCAGGGCACAGGGAGATGAGCACTTTCATTGTGGAAGCGTTCATCTCCATAGTCATCTGTATAGCCTATCAGAGGCCGGCAAAGGTGGCGCCATGACGTCATCGCGCCACCTGAGCCATAAAGCGCAGGACACAGGCCGGAAGAGGCACATGATGGGGGGGGGGCTCTTATTACTGGCACATGATGGGGGGGCTCTTATTACTGACACATGATTGGGGTTGCTCTAATTACTGGCACATGATTGGGGGGCATCTATGGGGGCACATTTTACGGGCACATGATTGGGGGCACATTTTACTGGCACATTATTGGGGGCACTTCTTACTGGCACATTATTGGGGCACTTATTACTGACACATTATTGGTGGGCACTATAGGGGCATCTACTGAGGCCACAAAGAAGGGGTATTTTATATGGGGAGCTCTGTACAGTAGCATTTTATACTGGGACACATTATGGTGGGTACTATGGGGAAGGGGGGAGAGGAGTACTATGGGGTCATCTACAGGGGGCACTAAGAAGGGGTATTTTATACTTGCAAATCATGGGGGAAACTGAGGGCATCTACTGGGGCACTATATATGGGGCATTTTATACTGGTACATTATGGGGGGCACTAGGAGGAAGGGGGGAGAGGAGCACTATGGGGGCATTTACTGGGGGCACTATATAGGGGTATTTTATACTGGCACATTATGGGGGCACTATGGGCACATTATCTCAACTGGGGGCATTACAAGGGGGTATTTTTTGCACTGTTACATTATAAGGAGAATTTTTTCTACTGGGGGGGGCATTATGGTGGGCTTTATTACTCCCCCATGGTATGAGCCGCCTAGTAGCAGCACCAGCCTCTCTCTGCTCTGCTATCCCTCTGCTCCTTCTCCAAATCCTTATTATGAAATCTTTCTCATTAGGATAAAACACAACATCAGTTCCGCTGAGCCCCCGGCCAAAGTGTTGAAGTGGTGTCCGAGATCCCCAAGGGCCAAGCCAAGTAATTGTAAGTTTTCATGTGAAATATGCTTATGTTATACACATATAGCATACAATGTGCCACACAATATACAACATACCTCTTCACTGTGTAGTTTGTTCTATAAGCACCATTGTTTTGTGACGGCAGACAGAAAATAATCTGGAAGTGCCCCTCCCGAGACCAGGCTCTGGATCCGCCACTGTTACAGATAGAAACTTGTAGGTCTGTGCAGTTGAATCGACTGTGTAATTCAAACATCTTACCATTGTTCTTACACAATAATTTTATTCACCGATCAGTGGTTTTAATTGTATTTATTGTCATCCAGTTTGACATTGCCACAGCCAATCACTGGCCATGGCAGTGATTGGCTGCAGATGATGTCAAACCAGATGTTTACAGCGAGGGAGCCCTGCAGACCATTGCAGGCCTGGAGGAGAAGGAGCAGGAAGCCAAGGCGCACGTTCAGTATCTGTATTTTGTAGATCCGTGGTTTACGGACCACAAAATACATACGGTCGTGTGCATGTAGCTTACCACTGCATACTGCTCTGTTCTTTCTGTTGTACTGTATGTGATAGAAACTCCAACAAAACTACAAATGTATTTTAAGTCCTCATGCACACGGCCGTTGGGCGGCCGTGGCCGTATTGCGGCCCGCAAATGGATGTGAGCCCATTCACTTGAATGGGTCCGCAAATCCGGAGATGCGGAACGGAGTCACGGAACGGAACACCGGAAGCACTACAGAGTGCTTCTGTGGTGTTTCTTTCCGTGGTTCAGCACCGCAGAAAAATATGACATGTCATATTTTTTTGCGGTGCGGACATAATATGGACCCATTCAAGTTGAATGGGTCCGGCCCCGCTGCACGGATGTTGCCCGTGCATTGGGGACCGCAATTGCGGTCCCCAATGCACGAAACGGCCGCACTACGGCCGTGTGCATGAGGCCTAACAGTAATGTGATCAGAGCCTTACACAGATTTCAACAGTTTTGCAAAAGTAAAACAAAAAGTTCAATATACTATTTCTAGAAGAGCAAAGAAGATAAATAGGTAAATATTGATATACTAATTGCAGGAATTCTGTGAGATATTTTTATTTTTGTGTTTTTTTTCCCGCTTTTTGCCAGATAGCACATTTTTAATGGTAGCTAGAGAAAAAAAGATGATTGCCAAACTTCTAAAACAGATAACCATAATATATTGCAATTTATTTTACTCCCAGCTAGGACTAATAAAATACCTCCTTGGTATCATATTTAAAGTTGAAAATATGTGTTTTCTATAACTTTGTAATACTTCATTTGAATTACTGTTCCACAGAGAGTATTCAGAGGCAAAAGAAATTACTCTCAGAGACTTCCATTACTTAGAAGAAACTACAAACTTTTTTTAGTTAGTTATATATATTTTTATATTAAAGAGTAAATGATACCAATTTTTTTTATGAATGAGTACTTCAAACAAAAATTAAAATATATATCTCATTAGAGAATTAAGCTTCTTTGTTCCCTTATTAAGCTCCTCTTCTGCTTCTTCCTCCTCTTCACTAACTCTAAATTCCCTGTCCAGATCCGTCTTCAGTGAAGATGGGCTGCCTGCTCACTGAAGGATCAGATTATATAGAAGGGGGAAGGAGGAAGAGTAAGAGGGGGCTGCTGGAGACAGGCACAGCCAGAGGGGTAGAGACTGCAGCTGGTTTGTAAGTGATGTACTCTCTTATTTAACTATTGGATTTACAACTAAACTACTTAATTACTGTATTTGCCACTTTATAGGACACACTTTATTTTCCCAAAAGTGGAGGGGAAATAGCAGTGAGTCTTATAAAGTGAATACTACTGAGCTATTTCCTTATGGAAGGGAGCATTGAGTGTGTTGCTCTGGCTGTACTGACCTCTCTGTGGTCTTCTTCCGGGCACAGTGCTGCACTGTCCTCACTGCATATAGCACAAGGACATAGTACACATAACATGTGGGTGTGTACTATAACCTGATGCTGTGTGGCATCAGAAGACCAGGAAGCGATGAGTGCATTGGATCTGCAGAGTAAAGATGCCATTCGGAAGAGAGTTGTTAATTTATTTATATCTGGATTGAAGTCTATTGAAGATTGGGGGTCTGATCTGAGGTCTGATAAAGATTGGATGTCTGATACAGATTGGAGGTCTGATCTGAAGGTCTAAAAAATATTGGAGTTATGATCTCATGCTTTTGATAAGATTTGGGGGTCTGATTAAAAAGTCTGATAAAGATTGGGAGTCTGATCTGAGTTCTCATAAAGATTGGGGGTCTGTTGAAGATTGGCAGGTCTAAACTGAGATCTGATAAATACTGGGGGTCTGATTTGGGGGTGTGATGAAGATTGGAGGTCTCATCTGAAGTCTAATGAAGATTGGGGGTCTGAGGTCTGATGAAAAATATTTTTGTCCTGATTTTTCTCCTCTAAAACCTAGGTTACTTCCCTCAACCTGCCAACAAACATGCTGATTATAAAGGCAGTCCCTAGGTATTCACCCTTATACAGGGATTTGGACTTTGCTGCAGGGGAGCCACCAGGCTGCTATCTCTTGGAGTAGTCTCTGCGTGGTTAACAGCTGACCCAGGGTTCGCTCTTAGTGTTCATTGAGCCAATAAACGTGGAGGTTAGTACTGCCCTTCACTGTAATGTAGTAGCCATGTTGGTTACTGCCATTACAGTGATTGACTGGCCGGAACGCGTGATCGGGTGCTATATAGCACCCAATGACACGTGTTCGGCTCAGTGTTAGTCAGGGAGAGCTGTGCTGAAGAAGGAAAAGATATTGTAGGGAGTAAAATGTTATTTTTGTAAGTTTAAAAACTTGTCAGAGACCAAAAAGTCGTATTAAGGACTATTGTGTGTGGCAGCAGCAATATATATTTTTAGCGCAACCTGCGCTAAATTGCTAAAACTTTACAGAACCAAAAGTCCTTTTAAGGACTGTTGTGTGTGGCAGTAATATCTATTTTTAGCGCATCCTGCGCTAAATAGCGTGCAATAGTTAGGCCGCTGCAGACAGCGACATTATCTGCACTATATCTCCTGTGTAACGTGTGCACATCCCAAAAATAACTGTGACATCCAGCGTACTTTTTCCGTAGATGGTGTCTGCTGCGTACAGTGACATTACCTGGGGTACATCTCCTGTGTAATGTTTCCACATCCCAAATTCCTGTGGCATTCCCTGTAATTTTATATTAGCCACTACTGACGTCAGCGACATTATCTGCAGTATTTCTCCTGTGTAACGTTTCCACATCCAAAATACCTGTGACAATCCCTGTAATTTATATTAGCCGCTGGGGACATCAGCGATATTATCTGCAGTATTTCTCCTGTGTAACGTTTCCACATCCCAAATACCTGTGACATTCCCTGTGATTTTTTATTAGCCGCTGGTGACATCAGTACATTATCTGCGGTATTTCTCCTGTGTAACGTTTCCACATCCCAAATACCTATGATATTCCCAGTAATGTTTTATTAGCCGCTGTTGACATCAGCAACATTATCTGTGGTATATCTCCTGTTTGACGTTTCCACATCCCAAATAACTTTTTTTAATTTTTTTTTTGCGCATACACTTACAAATCCTATGCTACTGTACGTGTGACATACTTTCAGGCATATATAACATTTAATATGAAGAAGGCGAGCAGTAAGTGACAGGGAAGTGGCCGTGATGCTTATGGTGCAGGCAGAGGCCGTGGCCCTGAACGCGTTGAAACTGTGCCTACTGCCAGAGCACAAGAAAAACAATTATCCACAATACCTAGCCTCATATCCCAGTTTGCAGGGCAGTGCAGGACAACTCTCTCGAAGTCAGACCAGTGTGACCAGGTGGTCGGTTGGATTGCAGCAGATAATGCTTCCAGTCGGTTAAGAACCACCCTGTCTTCCACCAAGTCCAGTCTCATTAGCCAAGAATCTGGTCAACACAATCCTCACACTGATCCTCTTTCCTCCTACCATGGAGAGTCTTGCCAAACAACTTGGATACTCGGATATTCCGAGAAGCTCTTTTCAGCGCCATTCCTTCATTTGGGCCTCTCGACAAGCCCGCTTGAAGAGGGACATGAGATCTTGTGCCCTGATTCCAAAACTCTTGAGCATCCACAATCACAAGAAGATGATGGGGGACAGCAAATAGTGTTTTAAGAGGTGGATGCTGATGATGAGACACAGTTGCCAATAAGTCAACGGCAATTGCTGTCTCAAGAGGTTGATGATAGGGATGAGACACAGTTGTCAGTAACTGAGATTGTTGTTAGGTCAACAAGTCAGGAGGATGAGCAGAATGAGGAAGTGGAAGAAGAGATAGTGGACGATGAAGTCACTGATCCAACCTGGGAAGGTGGCAAGCCGAGCGAGGACAGCAGTACAGAGGGGGAGGGATCCGCAGCATCGCAACAGGCAGGAAGAGGCAGTGGGGTGGCAAAAGGGAGAAGGCAGGCCACACTAGAAAGGCCTGCAACTGTTCCCCAAAGCACACCCTTGCGAAAATCTCCCTTGCCAAGGGGTAGGTGTTCCGCAGTCTGGCGCTTTTTTGAGGAAAGTGCAGACGACAAAAGAATTGAAATTCGCAACCTGTGCCATACAAAAATGAGCAGGGGTGTGAACACTAGCAACCTCACCACCACCAGCATGATCCGCCACATGGCATCAAAGCACCGCAATAGGGTCCACAATCTGTGTCTGCCGGTCACAACACTGCCTCCTCTTCCCCTGTGTTACGTGCTGGCCAATCCCCTGTCGAAGGCACAGGCCCGGATGCCTCCCACCCTGCACCTGGACCTTCACAAGCATCATCAGCGACCACATCCACTTTTGTGTCCCAGCGCAGTGTACAAATGTCCTTACCACAGGCATTTGAACGCAAGCGCAAATACCCAGCCACCCACCTACAGGCCATAACACTAAATGCGCAACTTTCCAAATTACTGGCCCAGAAAATGTTGCCATTTAGGCTTGTGGACACTGAGGCCTTCCGCAGCCTGATGTCGGCGGCCGTCCCTCGTTACGCAGTCCCCAGCCGCCACTCTTTTTCTTGGTGTGCCGTGCCCGCCTTACACCAGCATGTGTCCCATAACATCACCCGTGCCCTGACCAACGCAGTGATTGGGAAGGTCCACTTAACGACTGACACATGGACAAGTGCTTTTGGCTACATTTCCATGACGTCACACTGGGTGACCGTTGTGGAGGCCGGGAGCGAGTTGTACCCTGGGATGGCACAGGTGCTACTGACACCAAGGATTACGACCCTATTTCCATCAGGGTTTCCGCCATCACCTACGTTAGTGGCTACAACCCCCACTTCTCCTCCTCCGCCTCCTCCTCCACTTCCACCTCCTCCACTTTATCCTCTTGCAGCACCAGTCAGCCATCAGTCGGTAGCTGGAAGCAGTGTAGCACTGCAGTGGGGAAGCGTCAACAGGCCGTGCTTAAGCTGATCTGCTTAGGTGACAAACTGCACACCGCCGCAGAACTGTGGCAGGGGATAAGAGACCAGATTGAGCTGTGGCTCTCGCCACTCAACCTAGAAACCAGGCATGGTTGTGTCTGATAATGGCCGTAACTTGGTGGCAGCTTTGGAGCTCGGCAAATTCACACACATTCCATGCCTAGCTCACGTCTTCAACTTAGTCGTTCAGCGGTTTCTCAAAACCTACCCCAATTTGCCTGAGCTACTGGTGAAGGTGTGACTCGTGTGTGACCATTTCCGCAAGTCAATGACAGCTTCCTCCGGTCTGTCAATGCTGCAGCAGCACTTACAATTGCCAGCACACTGACTGTTGTGCGACGTGAGCATGCGCTAGAACTCAATGTTCCACATGTTGGCCACTCTTTGTGAGCAGCAGAGGGCAGTAGTGGAATACCAGCTGCAACATGGTCGTTGCCTTTCCAGTCAGCTACCGCTCTTCACAAGCTAGGAGTGGGCATGGATGTCTGACCTCTGTGAGGTTTTAAGAAACTTTGAGGAATCAACACAGATGGTGAGCGGCGGTAACGCTATTATTAGTGTCACCATCCCACTTCTGTGTCTACTCAAACGCTCGCTGCTCACAATTAAGGCCAACGCTTTGCATGTGGAAGAGGTGAAAAATTGGGGAAGACATCACACAGGGTGATAGCCAGACCACCCTCAGTTCATCTTCTCAGCGCAAATTGGATGATAATGATGAGGAGGAGGAGCAGGAGAAGGTTGCCTCCGCTACAGAGATTAGTACCCATAGAAGTTTAATTCCATCTGTTCAGAGTGAATGGGCAGAAGAGGACGAAGAGGATGAGGAGATTGAGTGACATCCTCCTGATGACGACAGCGAAGTCTTGCCTGTTGCGACTCTGGCACAGATGGCTGACTTTGTTAGGCTGCCTTTCCCATGACCCACGCGTTTTACGCATTTTGGACAACACCGATTACTGGTTGTTCACCCTTGTCGACCACCGCTACAAAAAGAACTTCTCAACTCTCATTCCTGTGGTGGAGAAGATGAGCAAAATGGTGCAATACCAGAAGGTGATTGTGGAAAAATTGCTCCAAATATTTCCATCTGACAACGCTGGCGGCAGAGTACTGTATGTAGTTTCTTTGGCAACCGGGGAGGTGAGAAGAGGGGAACACTAAGCAGTTCCAACAGAGGCTTGGAAACACTCTCCAAAGCCTGGGACAGTTACATGACAGCAGCCTCCTCCTGATGCGCAGCCTAGTGTCACAAGGAGAGAAATATTTTGGAAGATGTACATAGCAGACCGTGTCAGCATCCTCAATGATCCCTCTGTGCCTTACAACTACTAGGTGTCCAAGCTGGACATGTGGTACAAACTGGCGCTCTACGCCTTGGAGGTACTGGCCAGCCCTGCCAGCCCTGCCGCCAGCATTTTGTCAGAGCGGGTATTTAGTGCTGCTGGGGGCATAATAACTGATAAGCGCATGCGCCTGTCAACTGAAAATGCTGACAGGTTGACTAAAAATTAGCAAGGCCTGGATTACCCCTGACTTCTCTACTCCACCAGAGGAAAGCGGCTGAACATAAAGGCCCTTTAAATGTGTTTTTTATAATGTACTTAATACACTGTATTCCCATCCACCCCTTCCACCACAAAAAAAGGTATATTGTCCAATCTTCCTTTTCTCTTCCCCCTCCTCTTCCATCATATCAACATGCTTATTAGTCTGGCCTCGCTCCTAATGTTGTAGGGGGTCAGCTCACCTGCAGGCCCTATCATATAATGTTTTAGATGGTCAGCTCACCTGCAGGCCCTCACCAACAATCTTTTAGAGGGCCAGCTCACCTGCAGGCCCTCACATCTAATGTTTTAGAGGGTCAGCTCACCAGCCGGCCCTCACCTACAATCTTTTAGAGGATTAGCTCACCTGCAGGCCCTCACATATAATGTTTTAGAGGGTCAGCTCACCAGCAGTCCCTCATCTAGAATCTTTTAGAGGGTCAGCTCACCCGCAAGCCCTCGCAAATAATGTTTTACAGGGTCAGCTTACCAGCAGGCCCTCAACCATAGTGTTTTACAGGGTCAGGTCACCAGCAGGCCCTCACCTACAGTCTTTTAAAGGGTCAGCTCACCAGCTGGCCTTCATTTACAATATTTTAGAGGGTCAGCTCACCTGCAGGCCCTCGCATATAATGTTTTAAAGCGTCAGCTCACCTGCAGGCCCTCATTTACAATATTTTAGAGGGTCAGCTCACCTGTAGGCCCTCGCATATAATGTTTTAAAGGGTCAGCTCACCAGCAGGCCCTCACCTACAATATTTTAAAGGGTCAGCTCACCTGCAGGCCCTCGCATATAATGTTTTTGAGGGTCAGCTCACCAGCAGGCCCTCAACCATAATGTTTTACAGGGTCATCTCACCAGCAGGTAGTGATAGACGAACATCCGCGAGGACGATTCGCGAGCGCGATCGCGCGAACTCGATCAAATTCACCTATTTACTTTAAACCTGGAAACAGGTATATAGAACCCAATAATGAGTATTTGCTGGAAACCGGTAAATCTAACCCCATAATCAATATTTGGTGGAAGCCGATGTATCGCAGGCCTCAATCAATTTTTGGTGGAAGCAGGTATATCAATACCCTGTATCAGTATTTTGTGGAAACAGGTAAATAGAACCCAACAATGAGTATTTGCTGGAAGCTGGTAAATCAAACCCCTTAATCAATATTTGTGGGAAGCTGGTGTATCGCAGGCCTCAATCGATATTTTGTGGAAGCCGGCATATCCATCCCCTTTATCAGTATTTTGTGGAAACAGGTATATAGAACCCAATAGTGAGTACTTGCTGGAAGCCGGTAAATAAAACCCCTTAATCAATATTTGCTGGAAGCCGGTGTATCACAGGCTTCAATCAATATTTGGTGGAAGCCGGTATATAAATCCCCTCTATCAGTATTTTGTGGAAACAGGTATATAGAACCAAATAATGAGTATTTGCTGAAAGCCGGTAAATCTAACCCCTTAATCAATATTTGGTGGAAGCTGGTGTATCGCAGGCCTTAATCAATATTTGGTGGAAGCGGGTATATCAATACCCTGTATCAGTATTTTGTGGAAACCGGTATATAGAACCCAATAATGAGTATTTGCACAATACAAATGCACAATAATATACTTTCTATGTTAGAAGGTATATTATAGGTATATCACACCCCTCAATCAGTTTTATTTTGGGGGGGGCAACAGGTATATCACACCAGTTGCAATTAGTTATTTCAATAGTGTTTGTCCCTCAAATAGCTGCGGTATCTCAGCAGAACCGCACACAACTGCTGCACAATACAAATGCACTATAATATACTTTCTATGTTAGAAGGTATATTAGTATATTATAGGTATATCACACCCCTCTATCAGTTTTTTTTGGGGGCAACAGGTATATCACACCTGTTGCAATTACTTATTCCAATAGCGTTTGTCCCTGTATCTAGCTGCGGTATCTTAGCAGAACCGCACACAACTACTTCACAATACAAATGCACTATAATATACTTTCCATGTTAGAAAGTATATTATAAGTATATCACACCCCTCTGTATGTCACACCTATCAATAGCCCACCTACTGTATACCAGTCCCTAAAAGGACCTAGTGGCCCTATTAGCTAGCGTTTGATGTCACTAACAGTCTGACCCTGCTCCACACAGCAATCTCTCCCTACACTGGCAAAAAAACAGAATGTAAAATGGCTGCCAGATCGGGTTTATTTATAGGGTGGGGGTGGTGTCCATGTGCTGAAATGTCTCAATTGGCTGTCCTGTCCCACCTGATGGATGTGTCATGGGTCAAAGTTCTGCACAATGCAAATAATGTGGCGCTGGCAGACATCGCCACGAAATGACCGCCGGGCGAACCGCAAGGCCATCTCTAATAGCAGGCCCTCACCTACAATCTTTTAGAGGGTCAGCCTACCAGCAGGCCCTCGCATATAATGTTTTTGAGGGCCAGCTCACCAGCAGGCCCTCAACCATAATATTTTACAGGGTCAGCTCACCAGTAGGCCCTCGCTCATAATTTTTTCAATGCTCAGATCAGCAGCAGGCACTTGATCCTAATGTTTAAGAGAGTCAGCTCTGCAGCAGACCCACACCCCTAATGTTTTAGATGGTCAGCTCAGTAGCAGGCCATCTCCCGTAATGTTTTAGAGGGTCACCAGCAGGCCTTTGCTTCTAATGTTTTTGAGGGTCACCAGCAGGCAATCAATCATTATTTTTCAAGGGTGTATGATGCCCTCTTTTATGTGTAACAAAGGGTGTATTGGAGTGCTGGTTCCTTGTAATTTTTGGCAGCCCTTTCACTTTCACTGCATAGGCTTTATGAGTGTAGGAGTCCCACTACCTGAACAATTGTACCACAATGTGAATGAGGCCCTCCTTTATGTGATATACAGGTTGTATCGGAGTGCCTCTTCCTTGTAATTTTTGGCAGCACTTGCACTTTATATACAAGTAAATATACAGGAAAGAATGTTTCCTAACAATTTTTTCTCTAAAATCGATTTTATCTTCGGTTTTATGTGTATTATTGTCAGCCTGTAAAATTGGCGTACTACTCGGACAACATTGTTCCCAGCAGCGACCTGGGAGTCCAAAATGCATCCAGACATCCTCCCCATGCTGTTCCCGAACCATTTCAATGGTGTTTCCATCAATTTCTGACCTTTTCCTATGAATCAGACACCCACCCCCAGGGGGTGCCTGGTTTAATGCTCGCGTTCTCCCTTTGACCTCCATTGTGCTCGGGTGCTCGGTAGAGCACCCGAGCATCCCGAGGTGTTCTACCCGAGCACCGGAACACCTGAGCACTTTGGTGCTCGATCAACAAAAATTGTTTATTTTAACAAATCTTTATTTAAGATTTTCATTAATTGAGAGACAATAATAAAGTGCATATCAAATAATAAAATGATAACATAAAGGTACATCCTTGGTCTGATACAGATTATGAAAGATACATACTCGAGATCGCAAGAATAAGTTTGTGCGAAGCACAGATAAGTTTCAATGGCATGTGGATTACATTTACAGGTAAATTACATTTACAAGAACGGATTCACGGTTGAAGATAGGGATGGTGAAGAACATACAAAGATACCCATATCCTGTTCTACACAGTGATTGGTTGACAGGGTAGCATCCTTCCAAACACTAACACTGCATCAGCATATTACAATTCTTTCATAATGTGGTTACGGCAGTACATAAAAGATAGCATTCGTTAATTACTACTAGCAGGAATAGGTGCTGCCGGAAGTGCTAGAACATCCTGACGGTTAACCTGCCACTTCAGCCATGGAGCCCACACCCGCAGATGTTTGTCATGGGACAAGGATTCCCAACTAGACATCTCTTCCAGCAAGCGGATCTCCTGAACCTTATTAATCCAATCTGTTAACCCCGGTATTTTATTGGTGAGCCAAAACATAGGAATCAGGAGTTTTGCCGCAGCTATTAGGGAGGACAACAAGGAATGTTTGGTAAGAATGAGTTTTGCATTGGGCAAGTTTAGCAGAACCACCAAGGGAGTCAGTGGTGACGAGGAGGGGACAATCTCTAGGACATGATTAGAAATCATGTCCCAGAATGGGGATATCAGGGGGCAGGTCCACCAGATATGAATTAGTGTGCCTGTAGTTCCCTTGCATCTCCAGCATTGATCCGAATGTGAGGGGTCCATGGCATGGAGTTTGGCCGGCGTATTGTACCACCTAGTCACCAATTTATAGGTGTTCTCTCGATCAACACTATTAACTCTCATTTAGGGTTAGTTTCTCAGTTAAGTTGTTCTCTAGCGGGTTATCAGTCTCCTGGAGTGGGGTCTAACTAACTAACTAACTAACTAAGACTATCTAACTAACCAGGGGGAAGGTACAGTCCATCACACTGGCAACCTAACCAAGGCTACTAGTTAGATAACCATTGGTACCCATACACTGCCATTAGGTGTACATAGTGCAAAAGAGAAATAAGCGCTTTAACCACAAATCACAACATTAGACTCTGTAACATCAAATGAACCCTTTGCAATAATCCTCTGGGGCAGTGAACATGATCCTAGACCACTAGTTCTGATGGTCAATAAGAAATCCGTCTATGTAATTCTTTGAAGAGATCTGTAATATTGAGAATTTATTATAGTAACCACCCATTATCTCCACTTTATTTGGCGAGATTTCACAGATGATATTTAGATTGATAGATTGAATTTTGGAAATCTAATCCTTTGCTGAAACTATGAAGCTGCAGTAGAGCTTCTCAGACCATTCTGCACCTTTGGGTTTCATCAGCTCTGCTTGGCTTTTTACATCACGTGAAATAATAATAATAATACTTTCTATGGATCCAGACTCCTCATACTGGAAAAGTCATGCAGAGCCGATGAAACTCGAAGACGCAAAGAACTCTGAGAAGCACTGTGGAACCTTCATGCCTTTAGCAAAGATTAGGTCCCTCTTTAGAGATGAGCTTATCATCCAAAATTTCATTCAGCCAAATCGAGCCAAATCGATTCTATAAAATCGAGAGTGCTCCAATTGACCTGAAAATGTGTGTATGACACTCCTAGGATTCATATTTTTACTCTATAGTCACTCACTTTTTTATATCTTTTCATTCATTTATCTCAATCTCTCGAATCAAGTCACCAAAAACTTGGATTTGGATGCAAGTCCAATTTTGACAAAATTTGGGTTGAGTTTCATTAGCTTAGAATTGATTTGATCATCTATAGTTCCTTTTGATGGTATTTATAACTTTTACTTCAGGTAATTTATATAGTGATGTGTTTATGATGTTTCAAACATTTTATCTCAAACGGTTGACCCTAGTGTTACCATTAAATATCTATTTAGTTACTGTACAGATGTAGATAACGTTATGTTCTTTTTTTTAGACAGAAGCAAACATTTGGCCAGCTGAGTAACAGGAATGTAGAAAAAAAATGTCTGTTTCAGCCCCTATCCATGGAATCTTTGTCTCCTGATATGACACGAGAACACGGCCAACTGAAGCCATTTGGAAGGAAAGTCATATCCTCCTGTCAGCTCATTGCATTCTTCTGTGATATTTTTTCGACCCATAAAAGCCCTAAGATTCTACTGTAAACTAAATACCATGCTTAGAGACCCCATCTAGGCCATGCACGTGCTCAAAAATTAATAATTCTAAATTAATAGTTATTTTACCCCAGCCAGAATTTTTATTTTCGTTTAGTGCTAGGAATTTGAAACACAATAGGCCATTGGGAAATCAAAGAAAAATGTGTTTAGATGCTATGGCTGGGAATTGAAATATCATTCAAATTAAGGTTATAAATATCGAGGGGCCAAGGGATTTTTTTTATTTTGCCTTTAAAGAGAAGCAGCCAAAGATTAACGAGAGCTCTCCTAATCGTGTGAAGAAGTCAGATGTTCTCCTGGCAGATTGCTTGTCCAGGTTCTGCTTTTTTGATTATCTCTTGTTTTAGTTCAATATTTTCAGTAGAAAGATGACAGGGAGCCCATAAGGCCACTATATCAAGCCAAACTTCTTATGCTCTGGTTAACCCATTGTAGAGCAGAATTTGATGCTCTGGATGGAGTATTCTGAGGTTCTCAAAGGCCTTTTGTAGAGACACCTATGAGCTATTAATATTCACAAGTAATTAGTAAACATTGTAGAGGCCTGATTTTTTTTAACCCTTTTTATACTTTGAGTTTATTACTGGTACATCAAAAATTCAAATGAATAGAGTGTGTATTGATTGTTTGGCTCAGCTGTTATGAACGTGAGTCACCAGAAGATTGAACTATAAAAGTCTTTACACTTATGTATGTCAACCCATGTTGGATTAGTTTCCTCTATATAGATTTGTTTTTGCTGGAGAGAATTTTTGGCAAGTGAAAGCAACGAGCTTAAAGTAAATTACCTGGCTAGCTTACATTAAAGAATATGAGTGATTAAAAGCAATCTAGATAAATGATTTTTTTTTAGAAGCACAGCAGCTGGTACTCTTCGCTGAGACACAGGATTGGAATGCACTGTGAGAATATAGGCTGACGGAGTATTAATTCAAAAATGTCTCAAAACCTTACCCCCTGAACAGAGCAATTGCTAATAATGCTTTTTGGTACATATGAGCTACACCAAATATATAAGATTACTAAATAAGCAATATGAACCCTTTCACCCCTGGAGGATTTGGGGAATACAATATTTCCTTATGCTAAAGCATCTTAAACTTTTTGTTTTTCACTCCCTGCCTTTATGGGGCCATAACTTTTTTATTTTTCCATTCACATAATCATAGGATGGCTTTTTTTTTTTTGCAGGATAAGGCTACATTTACACGACCGTCTGTGTTTTGCGGTCCGCAAAAAATACGGATGACGTCCTTTTGGCATCTGTATTGCATTGTAACAATGCCTATCCTTGTCCGCAAAATAGACAAGAATAGGGCATGTTATATATTTTTTGTGGGGCTACGGAACGGACATACGGATGCGGACATGGGTCCTCATCCAATCCGCAAAATAAAACGGAACAGATACGGAAACAAAATATGTTTGTGTGCATGTAGCCTAAGTTGTACTTTCTAAAGGTACCATTTACTATTGCATACAATGTAGTGGGAAGCTGGAAAAAATACCAAATGGGGTGGAAATGGAAAAGAAAAACACAAGTCCACCACAGTTTTATGGGTTTTGTTTTTTTACGGCGTTCCCTATGCAGTAAAACTGACCTGTTACCTTTATTCTCCAGGTCAGTATCATTACGGAGATACCACATTTGTTTACTTTTTCTTGTGTATTAATGATGAAAAAAGAGTTAATTTTTTTTTTTCTTTTCATCGCCATATTCTGACTCCTATAGCTTTTTGTGGTTATGTCTATGGAGCTGATCATTTTTTGCAGGACAATCTGCACTACTCATTGATACCATTTGTGGTGTGTATAACTTTTTGTTAACTTTTTATTCAATTTTTCTGGGAAGATTATTTTTTTTTCTGTTTTGCCATTTGCCGTGGGGGATAAATATTTTTATATTTTAATAGAATAGGAATCATCAGGCGCGATGATGCCTATGATGTTTATAGTTGCTAACGACAATTGCAGACGTTAGCTCCGAGTGTCTGCTGTTTAAAACAGCAGGCACCCAGCAGCTATGGCACCCACTATGCTCGCTAGTGGGTGCCATCTTTAAAGACCCACCCAGTGCCGCGCATGTATGGCACTGGGCGAGAAAGGGTTAAGTATGCACACATGAACTATTAGAATATCAAAACATTACAATTTCAACCAATGGTTATCCTCCCCTGTCACCTCTCCTGACGTGCCAATTGAAGTAACTACTTGCTTTCCCCATGTAATATCAATTCTGGAGCATCGATTCTTATGACTCTATATTGTGCCATTCCTTTATTATTCCTGCTAGAAGTTGTGAATGAATTGCCAGCAGTCTGGAATAAAGGTCCAGATGGGTATTACCAGTTTGTGGTGTGTCCCTGCATGGTCTGACAATGGCAACACTTTTTGGGAAGTATCAGACTGTGCAGCGACACATTCCCAAGTGCAAATACCCAGACAGACCCTTATTGCAGATTGCTGGTAGTTCATTCATAAACTTCTAGCAGGAATAACAGAGGAACTGTACAACATAGAGTGATGAGAATAAATGCACAACAATTATTATCACTTGGGGAATGCAAGCAGCTAGGAGAGATGACAGGTCCTCTGAAATCCAGCAGCCCACCTCTTCTCTCACCTGACATCTTCGGTCAGAGGAAAGTTATGACACCACCATACATATTGGTGAATTTGGCAACTTTAACCTCTGTATGGTCGCCTTAAAGGGCCTCTGTCTGCAGATTTGTACCTATGACACTGGCTGACCTGTTACATGTGCACTTGGCAGCTGAAGACATCTGTGTTGGTCCCATGTGCCTATGTGTCCGCATTGCTGAGAAAAATGATGTTTTAATATGCAAATGAGCCTCTAAGAGCAACGGAGGTGTTGCCGTTACACCTCGAGGCTCTGCTCTCTCTGCAACTGCACTTTTATTGACTTTGATAGGAGAAGGCGTGATCACGTTTACACTGCCTGGCCCTGTCAATGAAAGTACAGAGGACACGGCAGTTGCAGAGAGAGCAGAGCCTCTAGGTGTAACAGCAACGCCTCCGTTGCTCCTAGTGGCTCATTTGCATATATTAAGACATTATTTTTCTCAATGCCGGTACATGTAAACTTGGGACCAACACTAATGCCTTCAGCTGCCAAGCGCAAGTGCAACAGGTAGAAATAGGTACAAATCTGCTGACAGATGCCCTTTAATGTGATCATACACAGGTTAAAGTTGTCGACCTTGCCAATATGTATGGAGGTGTCATGACTTTTTCTCTGACAACAGATGTCAAGGTAGAGAAGGTTTGGATTGTTGGATTATAGCATGGCTGATCCCTTTGTTCTCATTGGAGATAAGATGCTGACTGAAGTGTCCGACAGTACATTAGCATTGGCACACACATGCTATACACCTTCAACAGCTCAACATTTATTCCACCTGAACCGTCCCCTCCAACCTGTGAAGATATGGTTCAGGCACACTAAAATCCAACTTCTTTTTCCCTACAACTTCTATTTGGGGAGAGTCAGGAGCACCTCAAGCACAGTAAATGGTTAGTTGCTCCCATCAAAATTATGGGTTTGGTCAACATTCAAATAATGGGGCCACTTAAAGTGGTTGTCCCACAAAAAGTATTCTGCAATTTTTAAACCAGCACCTGGATCTGAATACTTTTGTAATTGCATGTAATTACAAATTTAGTATAGCCACTGAGTTATTCCATAAAATCTATCTGTATAGTGCCAACTCTCTGAGGTGGACGCACATGCTCAGTTCCATCCTTCAACGGCCTCCTGAGCTAGGATAGGGAGAGAGCTGCTGGAGAAAGGACAAGTCACCTGAGCTGCCATCTTGATATAAGTCCAACAGAGCAACTAGACCATTGAATGTGGAGATCTCTGGATCCATGTGAGGTACAGGGCTGGTTCTAGCTTTTTTAGAAAGAGATTGTCATGTACTATATGATGCCTGATTTTCCATTTTTCACATGGCATAATCCCCTCTAAAGAGGTAAAAAAAAAGAACCAACTATCATAAAACTAAAACCCATCTCTCCAATCTCCTGCTGATTGACCACAGACACCCTAATAGTTCCCATAGTCTTTGTATCTAAGCTGTCGGGACATGACAGCAGAAGTCAATCAGTGGCTTAGTAGTAACACGCTGTACTACTGGAATCTTGACTTCCATCACAGTGATGCTAGTGACTGCTGAGACCACTAATTGGCTACTGTGGTTACAACAAAGACCGGGAGTGCCAATGGGGTGTCTGCTCTGGCTCGGTATGAGACTAGAGAGGCGTATCATGTATTTTTGGCCATTTTATATCACTACAGCACACTATCAAATAGTAGCCTTTTACAAGCTGATGCAAAATACATCCACCATTTAGCTTTTCTTTTAATTTTCATGTAACTTTCAGCTTTCCATGAAACAATACCATACACTGTACATCCAACCGGTTCTTCTCAACCACAAATTGCTCGATAAGTATGGATCTCGTTTTCCCGACAATTACCTTTAAGAGTTCACCCTCACCAAGGGCACAAGGCTTTGATTTCAGCCCAGCACATGTTTTCACTTGTGCACATGTCGACTTACGAAGTTTTCATTTCCAATCTGCAGCTAATTCACATAACAGAGACGTCGATAGAGATGAAGGATAATGTTAATGGCTGGTGATTTGAACTTTTATGCCTACAATTGCTTTATTGATTATAAGTGGATAGAAGGAGGAGGACCAGAAGGCAAGCATTATATGGACGTATGACTTATCTTCTCATTCCATCATAGGCTCGGTGGGAAGGTTTTATGGAACTGCTTTGGCTGTTAGGCTATTTACTTTAGGTTTAGGATTTCCGCCTTTTAAAATAAATGCTACGTCTGGATAATTTTAGTGGAAGTACAAGTTTATTAGGATATTGTATAGCACATCACTACATAAGACATGAATGGCCCGTACTGTACGAGCCCCAGGACGTTCAATATTTATAGAAATACTCACATGTAATGGTCCCTGAAGGAGAAATTATAATTATGTATCTAAATTTGGCTTCTGTATTCAAAAATGGCAGGGGCCAAAAAGAGGAAATAATTTGACATTGGTTCTTTGGTGAATACAGACCATTGCTCATCTTCATACAGGGGAAAAACTACCTAGGGTGCAGAAAGTAGTAGATACACTCGGGGTTTGAACCTGCAGGGACACATAGGCCACCCTGCAACAGAAGAAGACATGTATGGTGCATGTTAGGAGCTTCATATACATTCACTAGCAATTAGGATTAAAGTGGTCTTCCCACTATGGGCAATGATGGCATATTGCTATTCTTCTTTGATGAGGTTCCGACTGGTAAGGTCCTAATGATACTCAAAATGAAAGGGGTTACAGTATTCCCTCACTGATTTTGGCCATAAGGCCATCCCCTTCACTTGAATGGAGCTAGACTGCAGATACCTACGCAGAGCAGATAGCCTTAAATGTCACAGTGCAGGAAAAGTGCAAAAGTGGCATCTGTTCCTCTGTCCCTCCAGGCAGTTACTGAGACTGCCGGTGTCTTCTCAAACAGCTGATCGATGGGGGTCCGAGCAGTGGCGTGCCTAAGGTGTTTGGCACCCAGGGCGGGTCCTTTTTCTAGCATCCCCCCCCCCATAATTTAAAACATTATGCCCCCTCAGAGTAGTAATGCCGTCATTACACCATTTCATGCTAGTTATGCCCTAATTGTGCTCCCTCACAGTAGTTATGCCCTCATTGCACCCTTTCACAGTAGTTATGCTCACATTGTGCCCCCTCACAGTAATTATCCCATCATTGTGCCCCCTTCACAGTAGTTATGCCCATATTGTGCCCCATCACAGTAGTTATGTCCTCATTGTGCCCCCTCTCAGAAGTTATGCCCTCATTGTGCCCCCTCACAGTAGTTATGCCTACATTGTGCCCCCTCACAGTAGTTATGCCCACATTGTACCCCCTCACAGTAGTTATGCCCACATTGTACCCCCTCAAAGTAGTTATGCCCATATTGTACCCCCTCACAGTAATTATCCCATCATTGTGGGCCCCCTTCACAGTACAGTAGTTATGCCCATATTGTGCCCCATCACAGTAGTTATGCTCCCATTATGCCCCGTCTCAGAAGTTATGCCCTTATTGTGCCCCCTCACAGTAGTTATGCCCTCTCGGTGCCCTTCACAGTAGTTATGCCCTCATTGTGCCCCCCCTCTCAGTAAGGCATAGTTTTTCCCTAATTGTGCCCCCTCACATTAGATATGCCCTCTCTGTGCCCCCATAACAGTTGTTATGCCCCTTCACAGTAGTAATGCCCTCTCTATGCCCCTTTACAGTAGTAATATCCTCTCTGTGCCCCTCAGTGTTAATAATAACAAAAAAAAAACTGTTACTACTCCCTTGTCCCATTCCTGATGATCATTACCCCTCTAGCACTCCCTCTCGAGGCACAGATGGCACTTCAGCACTGTGTGGGAGGGGTGGACAGGCAGATTCTCAACAATTTTGATGTCTGAAAACGTTTTATTTTTCTATGATCCACCCAACAGATGAAGCAGATTTTCACTGGATTAGAAATGACCTTATCCTTGATGTAAATGGACGGACTACCCAGTGAGTCCTACGTTACTGATCACAATATTTAATATGTAACCAGTCTTAAAATCAAACTAATATTGGAAATAATAAAGAAAATCACTACAGTTTCAATCTATACAATGAAGAACATCAGAGGAAGAGTGAAATCTGTAGACTACTAGGTGGCCTCTTTGGTAAGACCAGTGACCTTCTGTGTATAACATGGCTTACACAGCTGTGATATTGTTGTTCATCCTTTGGCTTTACTATATATTGTATGTTGCTATATCAAACCTCAAACACTCTTTTGTTCTTCCCCGCGTGCGCAGCGCTCAGTAGCTTCGTTTATTTTTCCTTCACAAAGTATTTGCTCTGGAATCAAGTTCATCACAGAGGCTTTAGTTGCTGTTCCTCCCGAAAAAGACCAAGTCGATCTCAGTTAAAGCCACATTTACACCTTGCAGATTTTCTTTTTTGTTCTGATTATATACCACGGTTACGACAATCATTTTTTTGCTTAACAATAAAATGTGCATGACAGTAAAAGGTATAAAAAAAACATAAATCCTAATAGGCATTTTCTATCATAGTCGTGTGAATGTAGCATGTGCATGCTACCATAATCGCTCCAGTCACATGCACCCGTTACAAGCACTAGACCCAAAATTCCCTCAACATTAGGCTACATTCACACAATTGTAGTGTTTTGCGCTCCGCAAAACCGGCCCGTGTGCTTTCGGCATTTGCAATTGCGGACAAGAATAGGACATGCTCTAACTTCGTTGAAACTTACTATGGGGCTCATTTATGAACTATCGTGCGCCTGTTTCCTGATCTAAAAAAGTTGCAGATGGTGTTTTTGCGACCTTTTTTGCCACACTTTGGTCTCTACATCAATTCTGCAAGAGTTCTATTTTTTAGACAAAAACTGTAGATTAGACCGGGATTATGGCACATTTACGATGTGTGATTTTTCAAAATGTCGCAAAAATGATGCAGCTCACGCCAAACAAAACCCTGGCCTACTTTTACACCGAAAGGTGTAAACTACATTGCACTCATAAATTTGGTGCAATCACACAAAGCAAAGCCAGACTTAAAACTGATATAAAAACAACCTTAAATGATAAATGAGCCCCTATATATCTATCTGCTCAGCTCTCCCTGCTCCATAGCCTGCTACCTGCAATTTCATTTAGAGCTTAAAGGGATATTCCCATCTGACACAATAGGGGCGTATCACTAGGATATGTCCCATTGTCTGATAGGTGCGGGTCTCACCTCTGTGACCCAGACATACACTTAGAATGGAGTGGGGAAGGGGGTGGCCAGAGGACCCCATGTTTCACCAGGTTCCGCCACCACCAAGCACTCTCCCCGCAGTACTGAATGGGAGCGCACCGCACTCCCATTCATTTATTTGGGGCCGACGGAAATAGCCGAGCCAGCACTTGACTATTTTCAGCTCCATAGAAATTAATGTAGGGCGACTGCACATGTCCAGTGCGCCCTACGCAACTTTTGGGCCTCCGTTCTCAATTTAGGTGCAAGTCTCAGTGGTTGGACCCGCACCTATCAGACAATGGGGGTATATACTAGTGATATGCCTCCATTGTCTAATATGGGAAAACCCCTTTAAGCTTTTTTTTGGAGAAATGCTTGCCTGATCCCATAGAATGGGATCTGCTCCCAACCGCGCCTTTGAATAAACGGCTCCTAAGTGGAACCATAATACGTTTGTGTGAAACTAGCGTGAAAACCAACTTAGAAAGAAAAGGTCCAAGAACTTTTGAGGTGTGATTAGATTTTTCTGAAAGTTCTTTCCCATTCAGTGAGACTTCTACTTCTTATCGGATGCCATGAACACATCATCGTTCCTCTAATCCTCATGGAATGAGAGGATCCAAGAAAATAAATACTTCTTGTTGATGCTTAGGCTTCCTGAAACATTGGCCTTTCTATGGCTGTCCATTGGCATTGGCAGTGAAGATTGTAGATTCACTATAAATTGGATATATATTATTTTATTTACATTTTAAATAGATATGCCCAACTTGGAATTCAAAGCAACTCCACAGAAAATGGCATAAATGCTAATAGATTGGACAGAGTTCCACCACTTGTATCTTCATTGATAGAATGGGGGCATTTAATGAGGACCTGTAACCTCTCCTGACATGTCTGTTTTAGCAATTACTTGCAATCCCAATCTATTCTTATGACTCTCTGTTTTGTCATTCCTCTATAATTCCTACTAGAAGTTTATGAATGAATTGACAGCAATCATAAAGCCATAAAGGTCCATCTGGGTATTACCAGTTGGGGGGGGGGGGTGTCCCTGCACATTCTGACACTGGCAGCACTGATTGGATAGTGTCAGACTGCGCAGGGACAGCCCCCCCAAGCTGGTAAAACCAAGATGGACATTCCTTGCTGACAATACATTCATAACTTCTGTAAGGAATAATTGAAGAACTGCACAACGTAGAGCCAAAAGAAGAGATTCACCAGAATTGTTATTACACGGGAAAGGTAAGTAGTCACTAAAACTGACACGTCAGGAGAGGTGACGGGTCCTCTTTAATCTGAAAAATAAAATACAAATTCTAAACATTCTTCAGTTATATATTCATCCCCTTTTTTCTATTTTCGATAGGATCAGAAGTTCCCATCTCGTCCTTCTCACAATCCAGTGTCTGGTTGTCAGGTACATGATTTTAGAAGAAGTCCTCCACTGCTCTTTCTGCACTATGAGCTTGAGAAGTCTAAGCACTGCCCCTTTGTTTAAACCTCACCCATTGAGAGTCCAAGAGTTATGAAAACCCATGTTCTCTCGAAAAAATGTTACAAGATTGTTTCAGGAGCCTCAAAATATCCTGTGAACTAAAGAACCTTGTGAACAGATTTATCTCTTGTTGACTGTTAAAATTCAGTTCCAGGTTTAGTGTTCCTTATAAAGAGAATGTCTCATCAGAAAATGACCCGTTGTTTAAATCCCGTTTTTATGTTTAACATATTTTTAAAGACTTGATGATTTTATTTCAAATTTTCCACTAAGCCTAATAATAGGCGCCACTTCTTGGTCTGTACAGATCACGTTACTGCAGTTATCTACTTATCTGTCATTCTAATCCTGCCTGTAATGATATCACATCTGTGTACAGATAAGACAGGATCCACCATTCACAATAGGTGATTGTCAAAGCTTATCTATTCTTCCCTTGTACAATGACATTTGCACAGGTCACAGATCATGTCTAGAAAACTCTCCCATAGAAGTCAATGAGGTTCTCTCCTGACCATTGTGTCTATGGTCCATCGGGCTGCTGTTAAGAAAATTGCCTTCTAAATGCTGTTAAGAACAACTCAGGCAAGATGGCCGCCTCCATAATCATGTTCAGGAAACTGAATGACTAAAACTGCAATCAGAAAATAAAAACACATTTAGAAAAAGGATCTTTAACTACCAGATAAAATTTTTGGTGACACATTTCCTTTAAAATTGTCATTAAAGCACCAAAAAAAAATTATAAATAAAAAAAGTAAAATGTTTTACATGCTGTAAATTATGCAATATTTCATAAAAATCTCATTCCAGAATAATTCAGGAATCTAGACATAAAACTGCAAATATTTTCTTGACACACAAATAAATGATATTTATGTCTATGTAGATTCTAACAAATTACTCAGAAAATAATATAATAAATAAAGAAATGAACAAAAAAAAATTGCCAATTCTTTCTTTGGAACTACTGTTCGTGTACAATAATTCTGCCAGACATGGCTCAGAGTCAGGAGGTCATTGTCAGACCACCCTGTAAGGGCATTTACCCTTCCCCCCCATGCCCTCCACACAATTCTGTGTCAAACCCTTCAGCTGAGAAATGTCATGTACCACCTTCCTAATTATTAGTGACTCATAAACAGGAAAGCTTGTACTATCCACAGAAGTATGGCTTCTCCACATTTCAAAAATGGTTTATGTGCGAAGATCAACATAAGGAAAAGCAAAAAGGCCTGTTAATGTCTTCTGAGAATGAAGCTCATATGGCGGATCAGAGCGGGGCATGTAAACAATGTGCCTGCTAATTGTCATTTATGGACTGTAATATAATGGTGTGCTAATGGTGGGAGGCAGTAGAGAAGTAGTTCGTCTTAGTAAGTAGGTGTTTTCTTTGGAAAGATCACATTTATGACATGAGAACAGAATTCAGAACAAAGGATTACACCCATGAATGTTTTCTCTTTTGACGTGATTAAATCATCTCCTTGTGACAGAGATATCAAAGGTTTTAGCTAGATAAATATGAATAGTATGTATACATTACTAAAATATGCAACATACGACAGTAAAGTTCATTAAAGGGGTGTTTCCAAGAGAATGTGTCACTTGAACAGATTTGGCTTGGGGCTACTCCTAAAGGCATTGTCTAAACGATCCCCCTGGACTTTACTCTTTAACCCCTATACAGGGATCTGGATTCCACTGCAGGGGAAACACCAGGCTTCTACCTCTTGGAGTAATCTCTGTTCAAGTGATGGATGACCCACAAGGGTTAAGAGATACTAATGCAGAGCACTAAGAGATCAGAGAAAATGTATACAGGGAGAGGCCAAAGTCAGGGCAGGCAGAATTTGTGCAATCTGATAAACAGTCTGAGGCATGGCATCCAGCTCAGGGTCAGAACGGAGATCGGGCAGAGGCCAGGTCATGCAACAAAGGGTAAAATCCAGGAAGCAGGTAGAAGTCAGTACACGGGCAAAAGAACACAGAAATAGCACACCTTTGGAAGACACTAGCGAACTAGGACCTGTTGTTCAGGTGGCTTACACACAGGGGAAACCTAGTATTTGAAAGATGTACCTAAAAAAATGGCTATTACTCACTGTTCATAGGTTAGCACATGCACATAGAAAAGAACTAACTAGGTGCACAATAGAAAGCTATGGCCTTATTCACGTAGCAGGGCCATACTAAATGGCCATAGGCAGTCTGTATGCAGCTGTATGCCATCTCTGTAACACGCAGAGAAGCTGTACTTCCCCTGCATGCAGAGCCTGCCACAGTGTCTAGGTGCTGTGTGTCAACAAAAGGGAGGTGAAACCACAGATCAGGAGGCTTTTGGAGAAGGTTTTTGGGTCTGCACGATGACCAGTCCTATACTGTAGTACAGTGTTTCCCAACCAGTGTGCCTCCAGCTGTTGCAAAACTACACCTCCCAGCATGCCCGCACAGCCAAAGGCTGTCTGGGCATGCTGGGAGTTGTAGTTTTGCAACAGCTGGAGGCACACTGGTTGGGAAACACTGCTGTAGTAGACAGAGAATCTAGTGTGTGCCATGTCTCAAAACATCAAAAGGGCTAGTGAAAAAGCTTGCCACCTTATACAAGGGAACCTTGAGTCTGATGTTTTTGGAGGAAGGCCACATCTTGTCTCCAGGAGAAAAATGAGGTGGAGTCCCTTCACTTATGGACAACCAATCTCATCATATAAGCAGACCTCTGTAGCAGGGATGTTTTAGTCTCTTGCCAGATCTGGCCGTAGTTGCTGACAGTGGACTCAACTGCTGAAACTCTGGAGGAGACAGGTTTCAGAGGTGAAACTCACAATTAATGACCATACACTATGAACAAAGAGGTGTTTCCGTTGACTCACTGGGATGGTCGTTCTAGGAAAATTCTGCCAAAGGGAGCAAAGCAATAAAGTCAGTGAGCAAAGCAAAAAAAGTGAAGTGTTGCAGATAGCTGACCAGAACTTGAATAATATGCTCCACTTGCCCAATGGATTGTGGATGGTAAGCTGAGGAGACGTCCCAACTGGGTGTTTAACAGTTTACAGATAGCTCTCCAGAACTTAGAAGTAAACTGCACTCACTGGTCAGACACAATGTCAGACAGTGTAGGGGGATGAAGTGAGCCATTCTGGAAAATCTGTCAACCACAACCCAGATTACAGTGAATCCCGAGGAAAAAGGTAGATCAGTGATGAAATGCATGGCTACATGTTGCCACAGAACAAGGAAGTAAGAGTCCAGCAGGTTTTTCTTTTGGACTCAATCTTCTTCTGGACACAACTTGAACAGGCATCTACATAATCCCAGACATCCTTAGAAACTGTAGGATTATCAGGCTAGCAATCTTGTGGCTACCTGGGTGACCACTGACCAGTGATTCTGAAGTAATGAGCCCAAGACATAACCTGCCTCCTCTTGAAACAGGGACATATGTCTTGCCTTGTGTTATTGTCACTGTTCGATGGATGTGCCCTGCAAGCCTGTAGTACTGTGGGCATCTCTTCCCTAGTTCCACAGTAGCCGGCAGGTACACTCTCCTGGGGTGGAGCTGCTGGCCTTCCTGTTGCCAAGTAACTGTCATTCCTGGTCGGCAGGTGCACTCTGCTTGTTGCAGCGCTGCCTGCATCTCTGCTCCGCTGTCCTATGCAGGTGTCACAGGTGATGTGGGTGGATGTCTGTGTGATCTGCGAAGCCCCCTGTTTAATAGTGATGAGTGGCATAGGCAATATTCGAATTCCCGATATTTCGCAAATTATGGGCCGAATATTCGCCACAAATTCTCGAATTCGTGATCTCCAGTCATTATTTACTTGATTGCGATAAACAGCAATGTAATATATTCACGATAGAAATTCTAGGGATGTTGCTAAGTGCCGATATTCGCAATAAATTAGTAAAAAATTCACAATAAATTCACAATTAGCATATTCGAAGTGGCGATATTCGTGATTAAAATTTGCGATTCAAATATTGTTTAAACAGGCAACTGCTGGCCACTGTTACCTGTGTTTAAGGTATTTCTCATCATATACCCTACTGTATTGCTATTTTTGACTTCTGGATTTTTGGACCTCGGGGTGTTCTGACTACTACCCCTTGCCTGATGATTTGGACTTGACAAGACTTCCTGGTTTTGACTTCCTGGTTTGGTATGTTTCTGTTTTCCGGTTTCTGATTCGACTTTTAATTGGATTCTCCTGGTAGTGACTTAGGCTTGTATGATTCTGCTATATTCAATTTAGTTCTGTTCTGGTTTTCTGCTCATCTAGTCTGCTATCTGCTCTGTGTTACCTGTCACTATGTATTTGTCTTTGCATCTTTCCCTGTAGGCCCCTGCATATAGTAAGGAAGGGACCGGGGCCCAGGTGTAGGCTGTCATCTAGGACAGTTTGTGCAAGCAGTTAGGAACTGTGGTGCAGATGAAGTTCAGGGCCTCACTGATCCCTATCATGACAGGCAGGGACGTGCACACATAGGGATGAAAGGGGGCTTGAGCCCCTGCCCTTTTCATCACCGGCCCCTTAAATGCCCTCCGCTCTTACAGAAATTTTATTTTATTTGAACTTTTTTTTTTTTCATAATGCGCAGATGCTGGCACTCACTGTCACATGCGCTGCGCATTAATCTTTGTTAATTATCAAGACCAGACCCGCCGGCAAGTCACGTGGTACGGGCGGCGCGCACAGGCAGTCTTCTGAGCAGAGAAGAAGAGCTGCCTGGCTGTGTGTGCTCCCGCCCGTCCTGCCCCTGCTGACAAGCCGCCTCAGAGCCTCACCGCCCGCCCCTCCCGTCAGGAATCCGGATTCAAGTGTGGGTGAGTGAAGAAAAAGAAAATGATTGATGACATACCACTGCCCTGCGGCCCTGCCCTGCTCACTCAATTTAATTCCTCCTGTGTGTGCTTGCTTGTGCTGAGTGACTGGGTTGTTGTCTTGTGTTTGTCTTGTCTGTCGGTCTGAGTCACTGTCTGTGTGAGTGTGTGAGTGTGATGTGTCTGTCTGTGATCGCCCCCCCTGCTCTGTGCTCTGGCTACTGTGCTGCTGCCTGGCCTGCTGACTGAGCCTGCCACACTCACTGTCATGGAGGTAGGCCATTAGTGGCGGCTGGCGGGAAAAAACAGGGAGGGGGGAGGGTGTATAGGAGAGGAGATGCTCTACCTGCCTGCAAAACCCACCCACTGCCCAGCACACCCATGCTTCAGTTTACAATCATGCCTTTATGGCCCAGCAGGCCAGCACCCCTGCTTTTTGGCTACTTGTGCTGCTTGCCACTGCCATCATGGAGGCTGGTAGTGGCGGGAAAAATGTACCGGGGGGGGGGGGGGGGGTATGATATGTGCTGCCAGGCTGCCTGCAGTGCAAACCCAGGTCCCAGGCCCATGAATCACCCCTGCAGTCTGTGGGGCCAATTCTTGCTGGTACAGTGGCACATTATTGGTGGGCAGTGGCCAGTGGGCACTATATAGGGGCATCTACTGAGGCCACAAAATAGGGGTATATGTTATATGGGGGGTTCTGTACAATGGCATTTTATACTGGGACACGCTATGCTTGCATTGCTTGGTACTATGGGAAAGGGGGAGAGCAGTAATGGGGGTCATCTACCGGGGGCACTAAGAATGTGTATTTGATGTTTGCAATAGGGATCGACCGCTATTGATTTTTTTTATTGCCGATACCGATATTCTGTGAACTTTCAGGCTGTTCTTTTCTGCCGATATTCTGTGCATTTTAATTTATTTAAAAAAAAAATTTCAACACAAATCTAGTTTATATACCAATACACATTACTTGCATTATACCGCTAAGGGGCTCATACTTACTCTTATACATATATAGTGTGTTATATACCCTCATACTACAACACAACTACATCATACACACATTTAAATGACATATTAATGTGTGTATGTCTGATGTAGTAGGTAGGTACATGGCAGATGGCACAGCTGTATATGTATTGAGTAAGCTAGCATGGAGACACACCTCCATTACAGGTGTGACGGACAGACTGGAATTGACGAGAGCACGTCATCTGTATGGGCAGCAGATCTTACAAGAACACCGGTGCGCTGAGGGAACTCAGTGCAAGAAGACTATCTATGAGGTGGCTTTTACCATTGGGACTTCTTATGACCACTATTAATGGTCATCAGTTTGTTATCTGACACACCTTACACAAAAAAAAATAAAAAATAAGTACCAGACCACTCACATAAATAAATCCTTTATTTACCAAGAACAATACATAAAATAAATTGAAAAATAAGTAGTACAGGGAAAAGGCGAACTTAACATGGACGGAAAACACAGTGGGCAACAGCAGATCATTCCATATATGATCCTAAGGCACGGGGGGCACACCAATAATAATGCAAGAGTGCTGGCCTGGTATATGTTGCAAACATAGAAAAAACAAGACAAAGAAATACCAAACAGTGGCCGCACCTCAAAAATACAATTTATTAGAATATATAAAGATTAAAAACATGTACATGGGGCAAACCCCAAGGATGGTACAATAAGAATATATATATGCATAATGTAATACCACACAGGGAGCCTATGCATAAACGGATAAGCAATATAATCCCTGAAAAGACTCCCTCAATCCTATAGTAGTGGCACAAACATAATGATAACACACAGAGCATACAAAACCCATCCAAGAGGAGTGCACAGAAAACCTGACGCGTATCGCTAGTGCCTGGACTAGCTTCCTCAGAGGTCCATGTGCATTTGAATGCTAGGGACACATCCTATATAGTGAGTAAGATCAAGTATCAAATTACATAAATGGGAATCAGTTGTGGTCATACCTGTTGGAAGCTCATTAGGTCAAGAGGTCAGAGGGGAGCCACAGATGAGTGTCACCTGTATGGGTCCCGGTGCATGGTCCGAGCGCACCTGCGACCGCCGGGGAGCCGGCGTGTTGTCATAGCAGGTGCGCATGCGCAAAATGGCTCCCGGAACAGACATCGGCGCCACGGTGCGTTCCAAACAGCGGAAACGCAGTGGGACGACTGACGTCATATCCGGGAGTCACACCGCAGCTAAGTCCCGGCGAAGCGCAAAGCGCGCACGAGAGCAGGCGCACCAGGCATTGAATATCTGTTCATGGAGTGCACATGAATGACCATTAGCCAATGCATAATTGACCTAATGAGCTTCCAACAGGTATGACCACAACTGATTCCCATTTATGTAATTTGATACTTGATCTTACTCACTATACACTGCGTGCAGAATTATTAGGCAAATGAGTATTTTGACCACATCATCCTCTTTATGCATGTTGTCTTACTCCAAGCTGTATAGGCTCGAAAGCCTACTACCAATTAAGCATATTAGGTGATGTGCATCTCTGTAATGAGAAGGGGTGTGGTCTAATGACATCAACACCCTATATTAGGTGTGCATAATTATTAGGCAACTTCCTTTCCTTTGGCAAAATGGGTCAAAAGAAGGACTTGACAGGCTCAGAAAAGTCAAAAATAGTGAGATATCTTGCAGAGGGATGCAGCACTCTTAAAATTGCAAAGCTTCTGAAGCGTGATCATCGAACAATCAAGCGTTTCATTCAAAATAGTCAACAGGGTCGCAAGAAGCGTGTGGAAAAACCAAGGCGCAAAATAACTGCCCATGAACTGAGAAAAGTCAAGCGTGCAGCTGCCAAGATGCCACTTGCCACCAGTTTGGCCATATTTCAGAGCTGCAACATCACTGGAGTGCCCAAAAGCACAAGGTGTGCAATACTCAGAGACATGGCCAAGGTAAGAAAGGCTGAAAGACGACCACCACTGAACAAGACACACAAGCTGAAACGTCAAGACTGATTTTTCTAAGGTTTTATGGACTGATGAAATGAGAGTGAGTCTTGATGGGCCAGATGGATGGGCCCGTGGCTGGATTGGTAAAGGGCAGAGAGCTCCAGTCCGACTCAGACGCCAGCAAGGTGGAGGTGGAGTACTGGTTTGGGCTTGTATCATCAAAGATGAGCTTGTGGGGCCTTTTCGGGTTGAGGATGGAGTCAAGCTCAACTCCCAGTCCTACTGCCAGTTTCTGGAAGACACCTTCTTCAAGCAGTGGTACAGGAAGAAGTCTGCATCCTTCAAGAAAAACATGATTTTCATGCAGGACAATGCTCCATCACACGCGTCCAAGTACTCCACAGCGTGGCTGGCAAGAAAGGGTATAAAATAAGAAAATCTAATGACATGGCCTCCTTGTTCACCTGATCTGAACCCCATTGAGAACCTGTGGTCCATCATCAAATGTGAGATTTACAAGGAGGGAAAACAGTACACCTCTCTGAACAGTGTCTGGGAGGCTGTGGTTGCTGCTGCACGCAATGTTGATGGTGAACAGATCAAAACACTGACAGAATCCATGGATGGCAGGCTTTTGAGTGTCCTTGCAAAGAAAGGTGGCTATATTGGTCACTGATTTGTTTTTGTTTTGTTTTTGAATGTCAGAAATGTATATTTGTGAATGTTGAGATGTTATATTGGTTTCACTGGTAAAAATAAATAATTGAAATGGGTATATATTTTTTTTTTGTTAAGTTGCCTAATAATTATGCACAGTAATAGTCACCTGCACACACAGATATCCCCCTAAAATAGCTAAAACTAAAAACAAACTAAAAACTACTTCCGAAAATATTCAGCTTTGATATTAATGAGTTTTTTGGGTTCATTGAGAACATGGTTGTTGTTCAATAATAAAATTAATCCTCAAAAATACAACTTGCCTAATAATTCTGCACTCCCTGTATAGGATGTGTCCCTAGCATTCAAATGCACATGGACCTCTGAGGAAGCTAGTCCAGGCACTAGCGATACGCGTCAGGTTTTCTGTGCACTCCTCTTGGATGGGTTTTGTATGCTCTGTGTGTTATCATTATGTTTGTGCCACTACTATAGGATTGAGGGAGTCTTTTCAGGGATTATATTGCTTATCCGTTTATGCATAGGCTCCCTGTGTGGTATTACATTATGCATATATATATTCTTATTGTACCATCCTTGGGGTTTGCCCCATGTACATGTTTTTAATCTTTATATATTCTAATAAATTGTATTTTTGAGGTGCGGCCACTGTTTGGTATTTCTTTGTCTTGTTTTTTCTATGTTTGCAACATATACCAGGCCAGCACTCTTGCATTATTATTGGTGTGCCCCCCGTGCCTTAGGATTGTAGATTTGTTTGTACGGCCAGGGACGTGTTCCCTTCCTGCCTTTTCTGGGGGTGTGGCACCCTACTTTTGTGGTTATATCATGGCATTCAATTTGGAGGCGAGGGAAGCAGCGTGGACTTCGCAGGCATCTGCTTTGTTCCACGAAGATGGGGTCACCGACACAGGGGGTGACTTCAGAACATTAACGTCTGAGATCATTGACACCCACAAGCTCCATACTCGGGTTTGGTGGAACATCAAAAGCCTTGAGGAATACCTCAAGTGCTCCATCATCCCCAGGGGCCTGAGGGTGCAAAAATTTCCGGCATGGGAGGTCACTGTAGAATTCAAGGAGACTTGGGAGCAGGGACTCCTACAATGTTCCAAAATATTGATGGATATGCTGATTGTACATGATAAGGAATTGTTACAACGGACTAGATTAAGGCTTATGGAGTTAGAATTAAAATTGGATCAACATGATAAGGACAAGGTTGCGGCATTTCAGGTGAGATTGAAAGAAACATTGGAAAGCTTTGATAGGGAGATTATGATAGGGAAAAAGACGAAGTTTCAACGTGATAAAGGTGATTTTGAGAGGAAACAGGCCTTTAGGTGGAAACATAGTGGTAACACACGGGCACCCTCTAGGGGCCATCAGATAAATAATACAAATGTCAAACAAGCGACCCCCGGTACGCATAGTGATGTGGATTTTTTATCCGAAAACAGCGAAGACAGCGAACTAGGAGGGGATTACGAAAATCCCAAAAGAAAGGGACCCCAACTACGCAGAGGCAACAGTCAACCATACAAGAAACGGATGTAGAAACCAGTCACTCACAGGCCGGGTCTCTACAGGTCATTAATCTTTCACCACATATATTATCTGAGCAGGAAAGACTGGTCCTGCAAAAGGGACTGTCCTTCTCCCCCATGAATACATTGGACAAGTTTGAGTTTGTGAAAGATATTTATTTATTTTGCAGACAGTTATGTTTCAAATTACTTTATGCTCAACCTACACTTGTGACAGAACTCATGGAGGATGAACGTGGTGTCTTTTTTGACTTAATGGATTTATTGAAGGAGAGCGACAGTGACCTAGGTAGGAGACCCTTTAATTTATCAAAACCGTCCACAATCACACCATCATTAAGCCTTTTTCCTAATATTAATTTGTTTTTCCAAGCTGTTCTCCAGGAAGTTCGGAAACTTCAAAGGAACACCATCAGGGGAAGGAATATGGCTGCAACCGAATCCATTATCATCAAACAATTACAACAAAACAGCTCCTTCGTCATAAAGGAGGCCGACAAAGGTGGGAATGTGGTTTTGTGGGATACGGAAAAATATCTAAATGAGGCCAAAAGACAGTTAGGCAATAAGATTTTTTATACCCCTGTCCCAGCAGATCCCACAGTTACTTTCAAGAAAAAAATGGATCTATTCCTGAAAAGAGCTCTTAATTTGAAAATCATTACAAAACGGGAATTCCAATTTTTGGAGGTGAGTTGCCCTATCACACCGACATTTTATATGTTACCTAAGGTGCATAAAAACTTGGAGGACCCACCTGGTCGGCCAATTGTGGCTGGGATAGGGGGCCTTTGCGAACAGGCGTGCATTTATTTAGATTTCTTTTTACAGCCGTTCGTGTTGGGCCTAAAATCCCATATTCGTGATTCCATGCACCTTATCCAACAACTTAAGGATATCACCCTGCCGTCTGACACTCTATTGGTTACGTGTGATGTCGAGTCATTATACTCTAACATTGCCCACAATCACGGGATTGCCGCTGTTGAGTCCTTCTTGTCTTGTTCAACGACAGATGACCCAGCCCACCACACTTTCTTGGTGAGTCTACTGGAATTTGTCCTTTCACATAATTATTTTGTTTTCGATCGAGTGTTTTACAGGCAGGTCTCAGGCACAGCGATGGGGGCACGATGTGCGCCCTCTTACGCCAATCTATTTCTAGGTTGGTGGGAGTCCGCACGGGTGTACCCATTGGACAGATTCAGGGACCATGTGGTGGGTTGGTTTCGTTTTATAGACGATATTTTGTTTTTTTGGCAGGGCTCGAGAGAAGAATGTGAGGACTTCATCAGTCAGCTCAATCAGAACCAATATAACATAACCTTGACATCCAACATCTCAGACTCTGAAGTTGATTTTCTGGATCTCAAAATCAAGGTAAATAATGGCAGGTTAGTGACATCCCTTTTCCGGAAACATACAGCAACTAATAGCATACTTCATTTCTCAAGTTTCCACCCAAAACATCTGAAGACGGGCATACCTAGAGGCCAGTTCCTGCGGCTACGACGCAACTGTACGGAGATGTGTGACTTCAGGGCGGCCTCAGAAGATTTATCAACAAGACTGCAGGAGAGGGGCTACCCCAAAAAAGTCATTTCACGGGCGTTTGAAAATGCGAAGGAATCTACACGTGATGATCTATTTATACCTAGGCCCAAACCAAGGGATAATAAAGTACGGTTGATTACTAAATATAACAATCAATGGCCGGATCTCTATAAAATCTTGAACACCCATTGGTTTTTACTTCAATCAGATGGCAAATTGGCGACACACGTGGATGACAAACCCAAGATCATAGCACGAAGGGCAACCAACTTAAAAGATACCCTAGTATGCAGTCATTTTCAACGCCCGGGTACATCTACTGGAAGGGGTGTGGCCCTTAAAGGTACATATTCCTGTGGGGACTGCAACATATGTCAATTTATGTTGAATTCCAACACTTTCTCCCATGGTGAGAATTCTAGAGTGTATTTAAAACACTACATTAATTGCCGTTCCAGGAATGTAGTGTATGCCCTCCTTTGTCCTTGTGAGAAGATCTATGTGGGCCAGACCATGCAGGAGCTGAGAAAGAGAGTCCAGCAGCATACATCAAACATTCGGTTGGCAGCAAGAGATAGAAGTAAGGACAAACCACTTACATCAGTGGCAGCTCACTTTTTGGACCACCACAATGGTAGGTACAATGACGTACGGGTGGTTGGATTGGATTTGGTTCGGAGTAACATCAGGGGCACACATATCTCCAGGTGTTTGCTCCGTTCTGAATCTAGATGGATATTTAACCTTGGTTCACAATCCCCAGGGGGTCTTAATGAGGAACTCACTTTCACTGGTTTCTATATGTAGGCCCATTTTCTAATTTTATGGGCCTATGTATTACATTGTTTGTTTTTCCTCACCTCTTTTGTTTTCTTTTGTTTCACAACAGCATATGCTCATTGCATTCTTATATATCTTTTTAGGATCACAAGATTGGTGTCTACTGGGATACAGGACCTACCGCATTACGGATTTTCCCCTCCTGGATCCTTTTCGTCTTCACTATTATTACATATGATTAACTTATTATTGTTATAATTGGTGTTTTCGCACTCTCATTGACCTCGGGTGATTGGACTCGGAATGTTTTGCAACATGTGACTCTAATGACCCTGGGTCATGAATATTCACACTATTTCCTTCCCCTCCTCTAGGCCCTCTTTCTGGCTACCTCATACTCCCTCTTGTCTGAGGGATTAACCGTATTGTCATCTTATTGTACATTTATATGTATGTTTTGGTTCACTTTTGTTTATTTCATGGTTTGTCTGAGAATGCTTTTTTATGGACAAACATAGGATCCAATAACAATTGGTTATTAAGAATGTATCCTTGGACGTTCTCTTTTTATATATGCGCCTGCGCTTACTGGCCGTTTGTCCCGGTGCATGGTCCTCACCCTGTGATGTGCAGAATGTGCATGAGATCACCGCCTTTTTATAAGATTGTTCATCATGTAAAGTGGTTCATGGAGGATTTCTTTGGGTGTTATTGCAAGAATTCTATGGTCTTATGGTATATCTTATTTGTATACATTACTCGTGCATGAGTAAGCACTGATTTGCACACCCTTTTTTTTTTAGACTAAATTATGGGATATTATATCATGTTATGTGTGTTTTTTGATCACAGATGTGAGGACATATATATATATTTTTTAATACTATTGTATAGCAGATATGAATTTTGTATGTCAAAGGTTACATTGCACCCGTAATAATTGTAATTGTATACACATGTATTTATTTATCTATTTATATATATAAACTGCCAATTTGTGGGGTACAACAATTGTGCAAACTATTATGGCTATTATGCATTTTGAAATCTGAATCCCTCTCTGATCATGTATGAGTAAACGCATCTGGATGATCATACTGTACAAAATTGATGCTCAAGTTATTATATCCGCACTATATCATAATTGTATGACTATGTATATATATATATGTATATTGTTTTGGGGATATGTAATAATTATGCATTGGCTAATGGTCATTCATGTGCACTCCATGAACAGATATTCAATGCCTGGTGCGCCTGCTCTCGTGCGCGCTTTGCGCTTCGCCGGGACTTAGCTGCGGTGTGACTCCCGGATATGACGTCAGTCGTCCCACTGCGTTTCCGCTGTTTGGAACGCACCGTGGCGCCGATGTCTGTTCCGGGAGCCATTTTGCGCATGCGCACCTGCTATGACAACACGCCGGCTCCCCGGCGGTCGCAGGTGCGCTCGGACCATGCACCGGGACCCATACAGGTGACACTCATCTGTGGCTCCCCTCTGACCTCTTGACCTAATGAGCTTCCAACAGGTATGACCACAACTGATTCCCATTTATGTAATTTGATACTTGATCTTACTCACTATATAGGATGTGTCCCTAGCATTCAAATGCACATGGACCTCTGAGGAAGCTAGTCCAGGCACTAGCGATACGCGTCAGGTTTTCTGTGCACTCCTCTTGGATGGGTTTTGTATGCTCTGTGTGTTATCATTATGTTTGTGCCACTACTATAGGATTGAGGGAGTCTTTTCAGGGATTATATTGCTTATCCGTTTACGCATAGGCTCCCTGTGTGGTATTACATTATGCATATATATATTCTTATTGTACCATCCTTGGGGTTTGCCCCATGTACATGTTTTTAATCTTTATATATTCTAATAAATTGTATTTTTGAGGTGCGGCCACTGTTTGGTATTTCTTTGTCTTGTTTTTTCTATCATTCCATATATGAATCGCATATAAAGTGCTAAAACACATAGAACTAAATTACAGACCATTACCCATACTGTGCTCCCTCCAGTATGGCACCAACCCCGACGAGCAGTTCGGTGGACCTTGGTCAGGGGGTTATCCGACACCCAGAGAACCTGGCCAAGATTTGGGACACAAGATTCTCTTGGCGTGATAAGTTAGAACAGCAAATCCTGATAATATTGTTACTTTGCTTGGACCGTGATATTTGCATACTCTGAGTCGCCTCAATTGTATTGGACTGCACATTGTGATTTCATATCTGTATGTACCTTTTTCTTTTTGCATATACAAAAAAAAAAAAAAAAAGAATTGACAAAAAATAAAGGAATATGCATTATTACTGTATCTATACATTTATGGAGAACAAGGAAAGACTTTTAGAAAGCAACTAAGCTTTGTGGTACAAACACTTTTTCGATTTTTGTCAAGTGCCCTTTTTTTTTTTTTTAAGCCCCTGCCCTTCAAAATGTCTGTGCACGTCCCTGATGACAGGTATGTCCTAGAGCAGAACTGGGGCAACACAAACATTATCAGCAGAATCAATGATATCCTGCGATTTCTCTACATGGTCAGGGAAGTCGAATGGAAAAGGGTGTACTGCTCAAATTCTTCTCTGCTACACAAAGTATC
Organism: Bufo bufo; assembly: GCF_905171765.1. Taxonomy (NCBI): domain Eukaryota; kingdom Metazoa; phylum Chordata; class Amphibia; order Anura; family Bufonidae; genus Bufo; species Bufo bufo. The sequence goes on along the minus strand of NC_053392.1, from coordinate 71,389,169 downwards.
TGGGTGCTGCTACTGGAAGAGGAGGAGGTCACAGCAGCAGCACAACAAGAGGGAGGAGGCAGCGCCTGCTTTGAGCCCTGCACATAGGACTGCAGGTACCATCTACTGCATTATCTGTGCTCAGAGAGTTATCACTGTTATCTGTTGTGTAACATAGGACCACAGGTAATAATTATTACATTATCTGTGCTATGAGAGTTATCTGCATGTTATCTGTGTTGTTACATAGGACTGCAGGTACCATCTATATCTCTCAACCATCTCGGATCCGGCCAGACAGTCCTGGAGTTCATTGACTGTCCTGAAGTCCAGGGATGGCTGTGGCATGTCCCGCTCTCAAATGTCTCTACATCCATTGCGATCAACTGTAAAGTGAAGGAAGTGTGACAGTAAGTAATTCATCTACAGCACCACCACAGGGGAAAGCAAGTATTACACAATTCTGGTTTAAATCAATTGATTGTCTTTGCAACCCACAGATGTGTAAGATGCTCTTTGTAACTGATGTGGGGATTCGCTCTGGTAGTTAGGACTAGCGGATGCAGTATAGAGGTAAACTACACAGTTCTTAAATCAAACAGCGGTGTTTATTCACACATTGGTGTATAACAAAATGCAGATAAGGTGTATCACAAAACGCAGGTGGCTTGGTGTTTGTTCACACACAAGGAAAGTCCATAAACAATAAAAGTCACCTTTTCTCCTGGGTGTTAATTCACACCCCGTTATCAGTTCAGCCTCATCAAGTCCATAGGCGACCTGTTGCCTTTAGAGGGGCCTGAGTCCTCCAGCCTGGCTCAGACCTAAAATCCCAGCACAGCCCTCAGTTCATAGCACACAGACTCCAGAGCTCCACTGTCAGAGGGAGGTAAATCCACCCACCTAGCCGTGCCGGCTGGTTTTTATGCCTGTCAAAACCCAGCCTGGAACATGGGGAGTAGTCACCCACCCAGCACTTTGACTACTCCCAGTAAGAGCCGTCCCGCATCAGCTATGACAGCCATGCTAAATCTCACGGTGTCCATTAGCAATAGCTGCTGCTGACACATAAAATACCGTCTCTTACTTCACCAAGTCCAGGAACCTCGGTGACACATACCTTCCATCCACAATGATTCCAGGTACCTTCTTACACTAATCTAGCCACCTCAGGAGAGTGCTCCATGATGGATACCCCTTTTATTAATTCAGAATTTCCTGTGATGGTTTTCTAAATTACACAATCCCCACTCTGTTACCGGGTCACTTTGTGGTCTCCTGATGCAGCTGCTGCTGCCATCTCCAAACTATGTCACCTTGCCACTCTGTGGCCTTCTCATGCTGCTGCCATATCCACACTATGTCACCTTGCCACTCTGTGGTCTCCTGATGCTGCTGCCATCTCCATACTATGTCACCTTGCCACTCTGTGGTCTCCTGATGCTGCTGCCATCTCCACACTATGTCACCTTGCCAATTTGTGGTATTCTGCTGCTGCTGCCATATCCACACTATGTCACCTTGCTCTGTGGCCTCCTGATGCTGCCGCCACCTCCAAACTATGTCACCTTTCTACTCTGTGGTCTCCTAATGCTGCTGCCTTCTCCACACTATGTCACCTTGCCACTCTGTGGTCTGCAGATGCTGCCGTCACCTCCAAACTATGTCACCTTGCCACTCGGTGGCCTCATCATACTGCTGCCATTTACAGACTCTGTCATTGTGCAACTCTTTCAAAGTTTATTTTTTCGGTAAAAATGATGGGTGACTGAAAAACAATTTTTGCTGTATGGACCGAATGACATCGTATAAGGTCGTGTGACGTCCAAAAGTGTGAGGAAAATATATATTATGAAACAACAAATATATAAAAAGTACATGAAAACAATGACAACCTCCTGATGCTGCCACCTCCAGACTTAGTCATTGTGCCACTCGGTGGCCTCCTCATACTGCTGCCAACTCCAGACTTTGTCATTGTGCCACTCGGTAAACTTCTCATACTGCTGCCAACTCCAGACTCTGACATTGTGCCACTCAGTGGCCTCCTCATACTGCTGCCACCTCCAGACTTTGTCATTGGGCCACTCTGTGGTCTCCTCATGCTGCTTCCACCTCACCACTATGTCATAGGTCCACTCTGTGGACTTCTCATGCTGTTCCCACCCTCCACGCTTCATGACTGGTCCACTATTTTGCCTTTCAGCTTGGCTGACATCATCATTTATTTGACCTTTCTTCTGATCTGTCAGAAGGAAGGAAAAATGAGGAGCCTGTCTGTGCAGCAGCTGTAAGGCCTGTATGGTCCCATCAGAATTGGCTTTTCATTGTTTAGCCAAAAGCAGGAGTGGGTACAAAACACAGAAGACATGCAAATATCCCGTTCACGTGTCATCTCTGTTTTACATCCACTCCTGTTTTTTTTGGCATTAGCAATACTGATGGATTACTGAGCAAATGCTGACCGAGTGAAGACTTATGCTCCACAGACAGGATCCGTTTTTTGTGGGTTATTGTTCTGACGGATCAGAGGAAGGGCAAATTAATCAGTGACTCTGTCCGCGGGGCTCTACTTGTATACGTGTTTAATAGAACAGGTTCTGATAACATCTATATGGAATCAGCTGGCAACGGTGTAAAAGGAGTGTGCTTTTTTCCTGGCACTAACATCGACCTGTAAGGCTGAGTTCACACTTAAGTTATTTGGTCAGTTTCGGCCCAGTGACTGCCCTAATAAGTGAAGTGTGCAGTGATTCTAAGAGCGACACCTGTCATCTGCCTGTCATACGGACTCACAGTATTATTTCACTACCACAGCAGTCTCCCTATGTGTGTTACTGCAAGGCACAGTGTTCTACACCACTATAAAAGCTCTCAGCAGCCCGGAAATAGCCGTTTTTTTTTACGTAATTCGCCGTGAATATATTCGGATCAAACCAAATTTTTCCTGAAAAATTCGGCAAACCAGCGAATCGAATTTTTGAAAAATTCTCTCATCTCTAGTTATACCTAGTTCAAGGCTTCAATGCAAGTCATAGTGTGATCCAGGGATTGAAAGACCACTAAAGTGAGATTCCATATGCCATGCTCAGTTTCCTTAGGCCATGCAGTAGCACAGCACAGTTAATCATGTTGTCTGGAAAATTCAACAAATATTTCTCATAATAATTCATGTTTTCAGTATGAATTTTTATCTAAAATTTAAATCTTTGAAGCCAGTGCTGTTGTATCTTTTGGCTTTCTGTATAATTAGACCTTATAGTCATCACATACCAACAGTGCAAGAAGGTATGTATCCGGTGACAACCATAGATCTCAGCCACTCTGCGCGACTTGGTGTTGTCACTGTTAGATCCTCCAAGCCACTTCCTGCCCCCTGTAGCTGAAGCTATGCAATGACACTACCTGCACTGGGGTTTACAACCAGTGTCTTTTACAATTAGTATGGTGGTCGGAAACTGGGTCACAATATTCAAATTAAGAAATTAGATCTGTATGGAGGAAGGGGGAGTCTTACACATTGATGACACCTCAATAGGATACACCATGACAGCTGGGACCCCCACAGATACTGAGAAGTAACCACCTTAGCTTTTTTCTAACACAGCTCTGCTTAAGATTTGATATTGTGTAAAAAATCTCAGGTGGGGGATCTCAGGTGTCAGCACAAAACAATGCGTTACTTTGCAGTCTTGGTGTTTACTTCACACACAATGGAAAGTACATCTTGGTGTTACTTCAAACAAATTGGAAAGTTCATATAAGACAAGTCACCTTGATGTCAGTTCTGCCTCCAGCAGTCCACTGCAGGCTTTAGGGGGCCTGTTTTCTCAGCCCATGGGTTTCAGCCCTCCAACCTGGCACCAAGCCTCAGATCCCAACACAGAGATCCTGCTGCTGAGCCCAGCTGCCTATTTAAGGACAGCCAAGTGCTGCCAAAAACCCAGACCGGCAATTAAAAGCCAGTCTGGTATTTGACCCCACCTGGCTGCAAATCAGTCCAGCAGCACACACTGGGAGAAAAATAACTGTTTTCCCAAACCATTCCCCTCACTGTTTTACACCTCCTACTGAAAACCATGTTGTGCATGGTCAGGCTGTGTCCACCTGCATAAGTCCTACTTTTCAGATGGCTTTCAGTTCTCATAGCCAGGTCCGAGCAAGAGATCCCCCCCCCCCCTTTGTCTACTTGCCGTAATAAGGCATACATAAAAAAAAAAAATCATAAGACAATCCATTTAAGTTCATTTAATGAAATACAATTGTTTTGCCAAAAAAAATGCCATACAGTAAAATATATATATATATATTGTGGGGTTTTGCTCTGGTAGACAGCCTTGCGGACGCAGTATAGAGGCAATGACAACGTCTTTAACTTAAACAGTTCGGTGTTTATTCACACATAAGGATAAGCAAAACAAAAAATCTGTTTCAAGGAAAACAGTCACCTTGTTTGTTCACACCATGCAGCAATGCAGAAGTCCTTGGACATAGCAGAAACCACCTGCTCTCACGCCAACAAGTTAGCAGGCTTTTACCCAGGCCCAAACTCCCAGGTCCCAACACAGAGACTGACAGAGCTTCACTCTCAGAGAGGAGTAAATTCCTACCACCTGACAGTGCTGCCTGTGTTTTATAGCCCAAACCAAGACCTGGCCTGGAACGTGGGGAGAAGCCACCCACCCTGCACTTTGGCTGCTCCCAGTAAGAGCCGGCCCGGATGGGCTTTTCAGCCATACTAAATAGCAAAACCATGTCAGACAGCACTGGCTGCTGCTGACACATGAAATTACCGGCTCTTACCTCACCGAGGCCAGGAATCTCGGTGACACATACCTTCTCTCAATGATGGACCCTTGCGCCGTCCTACAATATATATATATTTGTTTAACTGCACGGTTCTACACCTTATGCTGTTTGCAGTTTACACATGGTCTGGCATGACACCACTTCTATGCAGATGATAGCAAATAGTGTTGAGCGAATCAAAGTATCTGAAGTGGACTTCGATCAGAATTTAAGGGAAAATTCGATTCGCCGCAAAGCCGAATTTCCTCGTGCTTCTGGTAAAAAATCTATTTTCCCTGAAATGGCGGTAAAAATAAATAATACTCACCTCAGCCATTTGAGCGCGAAGAAGCCGCTGTGGCCATCTTGATTGAAGATCCCTCATGAAATCTCCTGATGTGTCACATCACCATGCCAGCCAGCGTGATGACATCATCATGCACCGTGTGAGATTTCATTCAAGACGGCCACGACGGCCTCTTCGCGCTCAAATTGATAAGGTGAGTTTTATTTTTAGCTATTTTTTTAACTGATTAACCTCTAAAAGCCCTCATTTTCGTGATTAGCGACAAACGTGCTCCCCGTCATTGCACCTGCTACTTACAAAGAAATGCTCTTTGTGACGAAGTAACCCATCACGAAGCAAATTTCTTTGCGAAATTCGGCAAAGCTGCCGAATCGAATTTCTGTAAACTTTCCACATCACTAATAACAAACTGTACCTGACCATTAAGCCTGGCGTCAACGACCCACCCCAGCCATAAATTCCTGCTTAACTACAAGAATGGATGAATACCAGCTGGATAAACCTGAAACCTGACAAAACTAAGGTTCTTCTGGTTGGAGGTTAGCAAAATGGCAACTTGCACCTTCAACACTTCTATTACTGGGAAACACAACATTTCAAAACTCTGACCATGTACCAAATTTGGGTGTAGCTATTGATGGGGAACAGAGAGAAACAAATCAATACTTAAGAATCGATTCATCTCACCAAGTAGAGTTCTGTAACTATGGCAGGGTGTCCCTAAAGTTGAGGACTCTTTCCCTACTGTTTGATTGACAGGAACGGACATGTCCCCTGACAGTCTTGCACTTGCGCAGCTGCTCTGAGTTTTGGCACAAGAGCAGTGAGTCTACTTCTTCTCCTAGAGCAGTGACTGCGCAACACTTCTGGGTAGCAGAACATGAACATTCGTTGTAGCTGAAGTAAAGACTCTGCACCTGCTCTAAACAGCGGTGCCGGCGATTGTCAGGGCCGGGTGAGATGTCTGGTCGTGTCAATCAAGTGGCATGGGGATCATATTCAGCTTCAGGGACACCCCGTTACAGGTGCAGAACTCTGCCTGATGAGACAAATTGATTCCTACAAATCAATTTGCTCATCTCTCAGGAAACAGATATCAGCAATTATTCAATGTGCCCTGCTGAGCTGTTGGTGCTCATGTCTTCACTACGCTCCAGTCCCACGTGAGCAGGACTCAACTGAATAACACTGCTTACGGCATGGGCATCTAGCACATGCGCAGTGCCAGCATGCACAGTGTTATGCAATGGAAGCTGCTGATGGCCGGCTTTGGTCACATGCCCCTCCGCGAGTGGCCCTATTGGTACTGGTGTTCAGTGAAGACAGGGGAGAAGACTGTAATAAACAGGGTAGTGGCACATTTAGTGGGGGAGATTGGGCCTAAGGCTGTAGTAAGTAGAGATCAGCAAGTTGCTTATTGGAAACAATATGAATTAAAATTAATTGCAATTATTACAAAAATAAGTTAAACACTATACATGCAATCGTGCATTTGATTATTACCATTGAAAACTGTACGCTATGTGTATTTCCGATGTGCCGGCCATTGTTGCGCGCATGTGATGGGCGCTGTTTAATTGCACTCAGACTTTACCATTGGAAGCCTTCTATAAAAAAAAAAAAAGTGAACCTGTCAAACAGTGCTACTATTTAATGCAAAAACAAAATCCGACTTAAAGGGCTGTACACATTCCACCCAGATTAGTAATGCCAGGTGCTGCTGCTTTATTTATAGAAAGACACAGAAACTGCACCGTACATGAAATAAAGTATTTCCTATGTGTTTGTTTTTTTTGCTGTCAATGGCTAAAAAACAGGCTGCCATTTCCTTTGTTTCTCACTTTTCAAAACATAAAACTCTGAGACGCGGAAATACTATCACTGCAGGAAATTTTAAATAAATGAAACGTATGTTCTATGTGCTTGTATGGAAGAGACTTAAAAAAGAGGATAAAGCTAAAACATAATGTAGAAAAATACAAATGAATAAATGACACAAAGATTCTAAAAGAATAACAAAATGTAACAAATCAAGACTTGAACAGAATTTGATTTATATAAAGTTGTCATCAAATTATTTCTCAAATTTCTAGCACAAGTATAATTTGGTGTCTCTACTCCTGGCCAATGCGATATACAATGGTGTGCCTGGGAATTAGACGTCCAGCAGCGTTTGTTACTTGAAAGTAAATTTTAATGTCCCTGTGAATATACACATTGGGGCAGATTAGGTTTATGTTGTGCTAGAATATTTGTTCCTGCGACATTTCTAGTCTGCACAAAATCTATGATCTGGATTGTTAAATGTTCATTAACAAATGTTATGTCTGTGATGTTTTATACTACTAATCTGTAAGAATGTTTTATACTACTAATCTGTAAGAATGTTTTATACTACTAATCTGTAAGAATGTTTTATACTACTAATCTGTAAGAATGTTTTATACTACTAATCTGTAAGAATGTTTTATACTACTAATCTGGAAGAATGTTTTATACTACTAATCTGTAAGAATGTTTTATACTACTAATCTGGAAGAATGTTTTATACTACTAATCTGTAAGAATGTTTTATACTACTAATCTGTGATATTGTTTTATACTACTAATCTGTAAGAATGTTTTATACTACTAATCTGGAAGAATGTTTTATACTACTAATCTGTGATATTGTTTTATACTACTAATCTGTAATAATGTTTTATACTACTAATCTGTAATAATGTTTTATACTACTAATCTGTATTAATGTTTTATACTACTAATCTGGAAGAATGTTTTATACTACTAATCTGTAAGAATGTTTTATACTACTAATCTGTAAGAATGTTTTATACTACTAATCTGTAAGAATGTTTTATACTACTAATCTGTAAGAATGTTTTATACTACTAATCTGTAAGAATGTTTTATACTACTAATCTGTAAGAATGTTTTATACTACTAATCTGTAAGAATGTTTTATACTACTAATCTGTAAGAATGTTTTATACTACTAATCTGTAAGAATGTTTTATACTACTAATCTGTAAGAATGTTTTTTACTACTAATCTGGAAGAATGTTTTATACTACTAATCTGGAAGAATGTTTTATACTACTAATCTGTAAGAATGTTTTATACTACTAATCTGTAAGAATGTTTTATACTACTAATCTGTAAGAATGTTTTATACTACTAATCTGTGATATTGTTTTATACTACTAATCTGGAAGAATGTTTTATACTACTAATCTGGAAGAATGTTTTATACTACTAATCTGTGATATTGTTTTATACTACTAATCTGTAATAATGTTTTATACTACTAATCTGTATTAATGTTTTATACTACTAATCTGGAAGAATGTTTTATACTACTAATCTGTAATAATGTTTTATACTACTAATCTGGAAGAATGTTTTATACTACTAATCTGGAAGAATGTTTTATACTACTAATCTGGAAGAATGTTTTATACTACTAATCTGTAAGAATGTTTTATACTACTAATCTGTGATATTGTTTTATACTACTAATCTGTGATATTTTATACTATTAATATGTGATGGTGCTCTATACTATCAGAATGTTACACTACTTTTTATAATACCTTGGAGCTGCTATAGTTTTGTCCAGAAGAAGTGCCATTGATTTGTGACTCTTCAGTCATGCACGCTGCTCACTCATTTTGGTTTATTCTAGTGTCAACTTGAATACAAACTTCTTTGCAGCCATTGGCACATGCAGCACTCATTTCCTGAAGGCTATTGGTGACACTGAGTTCTTTAGCTGGTGGGCAGTGGTGTTCATATGGAACTCATTCACATAAGGACATTAGGAAATGCAAGGGGAGATTTATCTACCCTATCATGCGCCAGGTTTGTGACTTTAAATACCATTGCGACTAAATTTAGTCACTTTCCGAAATGGAGATAGGGGATAGGCGAGGCCATCGGCCCAGCACATTTTATCATCATTTACTAGGTGCACGGACTGCTAGAGGATCCATTTAATTTGTGACAAGGCCTGTGCTTCATCATAAAATAAGTGCATCTTCCGGTGGAACATGGGATATCAAGACTGGTGTAGCACATGCCAGTCTTGATAAATCTCTTCCACAGTAGTGCCTATTCCCTGGAGACCCCTGGTACACTGAGAGAACATTAATACTTCCATTGCACTTTAACTCAAAGACACTGGTACACACAATGCTCATTGCTGGAAACATTGATACACACAGAACTCTTTCCCAGGAGGACATTAGTACACACAGTGCTTATTACTTAGAGGACACTGGTACACACAGTGCTCATAGCTGGAAACATTGATACAAACCGAAGTAATTTCCTGGAAGACATTAGTACACACAGTGCTCATTCCCTCATCAACACAGTGGTTATTACTTGGAAGACATTGGTACACACAGTGCTCATTCTTAGTGTTGGGCGTGAATATTCGAATCGCGAATATTAATCGTGAATATCAGCACTTCGAGAATTTGCGAATATTTAGAATATAGTGCTATATATTCGTATTTTCGAATATTCTAGATTTTTTTTTTTTCATCTGAACCCATGATCCCTCCCTGCTTTTTGCTTGTGGGCCAATGAGAAGGCTGCAATGTCTTTGTCTGAGCTTGGCAACATCCCTAGCAACCAATAGGAAAGTTGCCTACCCCTTACTATATAAGACCCTCCCCAGCAGCCATTTTCTACAGTTTTTTAAAGTTCTGAGAGAGACAGCAGTGTCATTGCTGTGCTCTGTGCTTTCCACACTACATTAGATAGATAGTTAGATAGCTTATATATATAATACAGATAGTTAGTGGGAGATATACAGTGTACGTTATATCCTGATATAGTGTATGTGGGGTTTCGCTCTGGTAGACAGGATTAGCGGACGCAGTGTAGAGTCAACAACAAGTTCTTTGGATCAAACAGTTCAGTGTTTTATTCACACTTTTGGCAAGTGACAAAACAAGCAGTCATAATCAAAACAAAAAGTCACCTTGTGGTGTTGGTGGTAATTCACACCATGCGGCAATTCTGCCTCAAAGAGTCCTTGACCATAGCAGCACCAAGCTGTTTTCACGCCAAACAGGTAGCAAGCCTTCATCCAGACACAAGGCTCCCAGATCCCAACACAGAGTCCTGGCTTCTGAGCCCAGCTGCCTATTTAAGGACAGCCAGGTGCTGCCAAAACCCGGACCGTCACTTAAAATCCAGTCCGGTATTTGACCTCACCTGGCTGTAAATCAGCCCAGCAGCACATGCTGGGAGGAAAATACCTGTTTTCCCAGACCAAACCTCTCACTGTGTCACATACCCCCCCCTTTGTTCAACCCTGAGGAGGTGACCACACGCCAGACAGTGTACCCGGGACAGGGCATCTGCCTTTTCCTGTAACCGGCCTGCCCTGTGTTCCACCAAAAACGTAAAGTTTTGTAGGGAGAGAAACCATCGGGTGACCCGGGCATTTCTGTCCTTGGCCAGTCACCAGGCGGAATTTTCTCTCCAATTTATAATAGCGGAGAGATTCTAGTGCCCACTTGATAGCCAGGCACTCTCTCTGCACTATACTGTACCGGGTCTCGGCTGGGGTGAGCTTACGTCTGAGGAAGACAATAGGATGCTCCTCCCCGTTGACTTTCTGAGACAGTACAGTACCGAGGCATACTTCGGAGGCATCGGTCTGTACTATAAACTCCCTTTTGAAGTCGGGCATCACCAAAACCAGGGACCCGCACAGGGCCTACTTCAAAGCAGAGAAAGTCTCTTCCGCCCGATCATCCCAGCGAACCATCATTGACTTGTGTCCCTTCAAGAGTCCTGTCAAGGGCGCGGTTAGAGTAGCAAATTGGGGAACAAACCTCATGTAATATCCCACCATTCCCAGGAATGACTTTATTTGCCTAGTGGTGACAGGTCGGGCCAATTCCGTATCACCTCTATTTTGTTCACTTGGGCTTTGTGCCCAATGACATACCCCAAGTACTTAGTCTCTTCTAACCCTATCGCACATTTTTTTGAGTTAGCGGTTAGGCCAGCTTTCTGAAGGGAGTCCACTACAGCCTGCACTTTGGGTAGGTGACTTTCCCAGTCAGTTCTGTGGATGACAATATCGTCCAGGTAATCCGAAGTGTACCGACGATGTGGAGAAAGTACAATGTCCATTAGTCGCTGAAAAGTGGCGGGGGCACCATGCAGACCAAAGAGTAAGACCTTATATTGATACAGCCCCTTAGGCGTGATGAAGGCAGTTTTCCCTTTGGCAGCCTCCGTTAAGGGCACCTGCCAGTACCTTTTTGTGAGGTCCAAAACAGAAAAATACCGGGCTTGTCCTAACCTCTCGATGAGCTCATCTACCCGGGGCATGGGATACACATCGAATTTGGAAACCTCGTTAAGTTTTCCAAAGTCGTTACAAAACCGCAACGTCCCGTCGGCTTGGATATCAATACTATAGGACTGGCCCACTCACTTTTTGACTCCTCAATAATGCCAAACTGCAACATTAGCTGCACCTCCTCCGATATGGCTTGTCGCAGAGCCTCGGGTTCCAGGTATATTTTTAATCAGACTTTTGCCTGAGGTTCAGTGACAATGTCATGCTGGATTATGGAAGTGCGTCCAGGGAGGTCCGAGAACACATCCGTGTACTGACTAGCGAACTCCCTGGCCTCCTGAGTCTGTTTAGAGGAGAGGCTGTCAGCAATTTTTACTGTGGCAGCCGCCTCTCTTGCATCTTTGTCTAAACTTAGAAACATCCCTAGCAACCAATAGGAAAGTTGCCTACCCCTTACTATATAAGAACCTCCCCAGCAGCCCTTGTATGCAGTATTTTGCAGATCTGAGAGAGGCAGCGATGACATTGCTGTGCTCTCTGCACAGTTAACTTTTATATATAATACAGATAATACAGTGGGAGATAGTCAGTGTAGGTTAGATAGTGATATAGTGTAGCTGATAGGTTTTGCTGCCCATACATACATGCTACATACATAGTGCTGTGATGTCACAAGTTCAAAACAATACTTAGCGCACCAATTACCAATAAGTAGTCAGACCTATTAAAATGTGAAGTTGCACGTATTGTGACAAAATATTCGCATCATTAGTGCCGATTAGCGCAATCGCGAATATATTGGAGCACTCTATCGGCATATAAAGCAGTTTTTAATGTTCTGCCACACCAACCATTTTCTCCAGTTTCAGGAAACTTCTAGCAGCTTGGAAAATTTAGCAAAAGTGACCCACGCCTGTATTGCGCGCGCATTACGTGAATATTACATTGCCGATTTTTGCAATCAAGAAAATAATTCTGAATTCTCAAATTTGCGAATACATGACGAATATTCTACAAGCATTACGCGAATATTACATTGCCGATTTTCGCAATCAAGGAAATAATTGTGAATTCTAAAATTCGCGAATATATGACGAATATTCTACAAAATATTCACGAAATATCGCAAATTCGAATATTGCCCCTGCCGCTCATCACTACTCATTCTGTGGAAGACTTTGATATACAAAGGACTCATTTCCTAGAGGACATTTGTACACACAGTGCTCATTTCATGGTGGGCATTGGTATACATGGTGCATATTTCCTGAAGGATTCAGTGCTCATACCTGGAGGTTATTGATGCACTCAGAACTCACTCCCTTGAGGACATTGGTACACACATAGCTCCTTTCCCGGAGGATATTGATAAACCCAGTGTTTATTCTTTGGAAGATATTAATTCACATAGTGGTTTTTACCCAGTGGACATTGATACACACGGTGCTCATTTTTCTGGAAGATGGTATACAAACAACTCTTCCCCGCTGCTTATTTCCTAGAGAATCTGTTGGTCTACATAGGGCTCATTTCCTGGAGGACATTAGTACACACAGAGCTTATTTCCTAGGGAATATTGGTACTAGTGATGGACGAACATCTGCCGGGACGGTTCGTGAACGCGATCACGCGAACACGATCAAATGTTCGCGAACCGCAAGTTCGCGGCGGGTCCCATTCATTTTAATGGCAGGCGAACCTGAAAAACCTTCAGCTCATATTTGCAGCCAAGAAATAATTACTAGAAGTGCACAAATAGTCCCACAACATGGACAGTGACATACCAGATGTATTATTCAAATTTGAGATCTCCATAAATTTTTTTTTTCAATGCGGAATATCGGCAATTCAATTTTCGCGTACGCGCATGCGCAAATGCACTATACAGTACCCAAATGCACTATAAAGAAAGTATATTGGTATATAACACCCCGCTTCAATCAGTTTTTTTGGGGGGCGACTGGTATATCACACCAGTAGAAATGATTTTTCCCAATAACGCTTGTCCCTCTATATACCTGCAGTATCGCAGCAGAACCGCACACAACTGCCGCACAATACAAATGCACTATAATATACTTTCTAACATAGAAAGTATATTATAACATTGTACAAGGAAGGCAATCCATTAGAACAGGGATGGCCAACCTGCGGCTCTCCAGCTGTTATAAAACTACAACTCCCACCATGCCCTGCTGTAGGCTGATAGCTGTAGGCAGTCTGGGCATGCTGGGAGTTGTAGTTTTGCAACAGCTGGAGAGCCTCAGGTTGGCCATCCCTGCATTAGAATATACATAAAGATAACATGTAACCTTCAATAATTTTACTATGAGGGTCCATTCACACGTCCGTAAGTGTTTTGCGGATCCGCAATACACAGACACCGGCAATGTGCATTCCGCAATTTGTGGACAGCACAACACCGGCACTATAATGGAAAATGCCTAATCTTGTCTGCAATTCCGGACAAGAATAGGACATGTTCTATTTTTTTGCGGAAACGGAAGCACAGATGCGGAAGTGCGGATCCGCAAATGCGGATGTGGATCCGCAAATGCAGATGTGCATCCGCAAATGTGGACAGCACATTCCGGCCCCATTGAAAATAAATGGGTCTGCACCCGTTCCGCAAAATTGCGGAACAGATGCGGACCCATTTTGCGGACGTGTGAATGGAAAAGATATCCCTCAAAATGAAAATATATTAAATTATTAAAGTTAACCAAAAAGCATAGATGTGGTAGGCAATAACAAGTGCTCGGCGGCACTAAATCAGGTGCTCGGCGGCACCAAATCAGAAACCATATGTCCTACCACAATCCGGGGGGTTCCAGTGCACATCCATGAATCCAGGAGGGAAATCAAAAAAACATCTATCCCTGGGCTAGATGATGATGTGGTATTGAAGGACAGGTTGGGCAAAGAACTGTCCCTGATATTGCCCTACAGGGGGGTGCTATTCTGGCCCTGATAGCCTAACCACAGACCACCCGCCCTGATAAGAGCGACCCCGTCCGGAACCTTACCCTATATAAAAATGGCCCTAGTAAGCCCCTAGCCCCTAGGCCCCTGACTTCCAGGTGATCACTATATAGATCTATGTGTTTTTGACTCATTATAAAAGTATATTATAAGTATATCGCACCCCTCTGTGTATCACACCTATCGATAGCACACCTATACTAGTGCTTAAAATGACTTTTGTGGCCCTATTAGCTAGCGTTTGGTGTCCCTAACAGCCTGTCCCTGCTCTACACAGCAACCTCTCCCTACACTGGCAAAACACTAAATGTAAAATGGCGGCCAGATCAGGTTTATTTATAAGGTAGGGGGTATGTCCATGTGCTGAAACGTCTCAATTGGCTGTCCTGTACCACCTGATGGATGTGTAATGGGTCAAAGTTCTTCACAATGTAAAAGAATATGGCAGATGCGAATTTCTCCATATGTTCACATGTTTGGCAAATCGCGAACACGCAAAGTTTGCCGCGAAATGACCGCCGGGCGAACCGCAAGGCCATCTCTAATTGGTACACACAGTGCTCATTTCGTAGAGGACATTAGTACACACAGAGCTGATTTCCTAGGGGATATTGGTACACACACAGAGCTCACCTGGTAGAGAACATAGGTACATGTAGTGCTCATTTCCCAGAGGACATTGGTACGCACAGTGCTCATTTCCCAGAGGACATTGGTATACACAGTGCTCATTTCCTGGAGGATATTGGTACATACAGAGCTAATTTTCTGAAGGTTATTGGTACACACAGTGCTCATTTCCTAGAGGACATTGGTACGCACAGTGCTCATTTCCTGGAGGACATTGGTACGCACAGTGCTCATTTCCTGGAGGACATTGGTACACACAGTGCTCATTTCCTGGAGGACATTGGTACACACAGTGCTCATTTCCTGGAGGACATTGGTACGCACAGTGCTCATTTCCTGGAGGACATTAGTACACACAGTGCTCATTTCCTGGAGGACATTGGTACACACAGTGCTCATTTCCTGGAGGACATTGGTACACACAGTGCTCATTTCCTGGAGGACATTGGTAAGCACAGTGCTCATTTCCTGGAGGACATTGGTACGCACAGTGCTCATTTTCTGGAGGACATTGGTACGCACAGTGCTCATTTTCTGGAGGACATTGGTACGCACAGTGCTCATTTCCTGGAGGACATTGGTACGCACAGTGCTCATTTTCTGGAGGACATTAGTACGCACAGTGCTCATTTCCTGGAGGACATTGGTACACACAGTGCTCATTTCCTGGAGGAAATTAGTACACACAGTGCTCATTTTCTGGAGGACATTGGTACACACAGTGCTCATTTCCTGGAGGACATTGGTACACACAGTGCTCATTTCCTGGAGGACATTGGTACACACAGTGCTCATTTTCTGGAGGACATTGGTACGCACAGTGCTCATTTTCTGGAGGACATTGGTACACACAGTGCTCATTTCCTGGAGGACATTGGTACACACAGTGCTCATTTCCTGGAGGACATTAGTACGCACAGTGCTCATTTTCTGGAGGACATTGGTACACACAGTGCTCATTTTCTGGAGGACAATGGTACACACAGTGCTCATTTTCTGGAGGACATTGGTACACACAGTGCTCATTTCCTGGAGGACATTGGTACACACAGTGCTCATTTTCTGGAGGACATTGGTACACACAGTGCTCATTTACGGGAGGACATTGGTACACACAGTGCTCATTTCCTGGAGGACATTGGTACGCACAGTGCTCATTTCCTGGAGGACATTGGTACGCACAGTGCTCATTTTCTGGAGGACATTGGTACGCACAGTGCTCATTTTCTGGAGGACATTGGTACACACAGTGCTCATTTCCTGGAGGACATTGGTACACACAGTGCTCATTTCCTGGAGGACATTAGTACGCACAGTGCTCATTTTCTGGAGGACATTGGTACACACAGTGCTCATTTTCTGGAGGACAATGGTACACACAGTGCTCATTTTCTGGAGGACATTGGTACACACAGTGCTCATTTCCTGGAGGACATTGGTACACACAGTGCTCATTTTCTGGAGGACATTGGTACACACAGTGCTCATTTACGGGAGGACATTGGTACACACAGTGCTCATTTCCTGGAGGACATTGGTACGCACAGTGCTCATTTCCCGGAGGACATTGGTACACACAGTGCTCATTTCCTGGAGGACATTGGTACGCACAGTGCTCATTTTCTGGAGGACATTGGTACGCACAGTGCTCATTTCCTGGAGGACATTGGTACGCACAGTGCTCATTTTCTGGAGGACATTAGTACACACAGTGCTCATTTTCTGGAGGACATTAGTACACACAGTGCTCATTTCCTGGAGGACATTGGTACACACAGTGCTCATTTCCCGGAGGACATTAGTACACACAGTGCTCATTTTCTGGAGGACATTGGTACACACAGTGCTCATTTCCGGGAGGACATTGGTATGCACAGTCCCCATTTCCTAGAGGAAACTGGTACATACAAAAGTCATTCCCTCGAAGATGTTGGTATACACAGTGCTCACTGACAATATTGTTAGTAGATTACAATGTTAAAGCTCCTTTCAACAGGCCAGTGATTGAGGACAGCATCCCTAGGAATGCTCCTTTCTGATAATTGGCCCGTGAAGAGATCACCCAATGATCAAGTAAACATTCGTTCATCGAGTTGAAATCATTGCTGATGCAGTGATCTAAATCATGGTTTGTGGGCAGAAGATTGTTCTGTGTGAACAGGGATCTGCTCCCCAGAAACCGTGAATCTCTCTGGGGACAAGTGATCACACTATTGGAGGTGATTGCTGAATGTAAATGCAACTCTCACCTCCTCCTGACGAGCAGGCACTGATAATTGTCTGCTGTGTCAGCCCGTGTAACAGGCCATTTAAGAATTTAACACGTACAACACAATAAAATAGTTATGTAATTACCCTCACTAGTGACTACTTACAACAGAGGAACTACAGGCCATGTGTTTTTTTTTCCCACAAGGCATAATTTAAGGCTTAGATAATTGTCCAGCATTTAGTTGATGAGTATATTACTTTTACCACATCAGTGATTTACGTATGAAAAATAAAAGTTTTTCAATGGTCTAAAATATTTTCTTGCCCCCCATTGCCCTTGAAGCTATGAATTGTTTAGGAGAAGCCATTCATTTTTCTTGTATGTAGGGTCACAAGGAGGCTAAGATGAATGAGCAGTCAGCATTTAACCTCCGACCTCCTAACCACATGTCACTTTTTAACCACCATTTAACCTGTACTCCAAATTAAGTGCAAGGTCATCCATGCCCAGCACCAGCTAATCTCAATTAGCTATACATATAACAGTCAAGAAAACATCCCATTAAATGTCTGACAACATCACTATTAAACAGCTCACACGTAATGTATAGCTTCTCTCATGCCATGTCGTTGGACATTTGCAATTTAGGCATCATAACTGTAGGTGGCCATGCACATTAGACAAATGTCTGGCAGGTTATGCCCAGCATCTACTGTGTATTAGATGTTCTGCAGATGTCGGGGAGAAACAGGAATGGACATGCTGGAATTCAAAATGCCTGATCATTTGTTATCAGAAGTGTTGAGCGAATCGAAGTTAACAAAGTGGAACTTGATCCGAGTTTCAGGAAAAATTTGATTTGCTACGAATCCGAATTTCCTGACGATTCGTGGTATCAAATAGAATTTTTCTAAAATTGCAGCTGCATGTGTTACAAGGTGAAAGTAAGAACCCTGGGAAGGAATGATCACCCATAATGCCGTGCAGCCGGCCAATCAGCAGATAGCCATCCCTTGTGATTTCAGAGCCCTATAAAAAGCCTTCTCCTGCCCGGTCTCTACCATTTTACAGTGAACTTAGTGCAGGGAGAGACATTACAGGCACTAGGGACAGTGATTAGGAAAGAGTTTCTTTACAAAATATTACTTTTGAACAGTTCAGGGACAACACAGAGATAGTATAGGAATAAAATAGGGAGACTTTATCCACACTATAGGGAGAGAGCAGGGAAAATTAAACTGTGTACAGCCTGGATAATAGAAGCGATTACTATTACATCTTGCTGCAGTAATTGGGGTTACTAAAAGTGATCTATTACTACAGGTTATAGGTAGTGTTGAGCGAGCACCAAAGTGCTCGCGTGCTCTGGCCAAACACATCAGTATGCTCGTGTGTTCGACCGAGCACCTGAGCACAATGGAAGTCAATGGGAGAACCCCAGGCACCCCCTGCTCGGAAGAGAAGAGGGTGTTTAGTTCACAACAACATTAACAACCACACAAAGGCTATATGCCAAAAGCCAGGTATATGCAAGCCATTAATCTATCCATGAGACAAATGACAGTCCTAGTCAGCATACCTTACAATGGCAGCCTTGTGCACTATGAGATATTTCAAACCAGCTTTCATCTGACTGAGAGCCAGTAAGCCTCAAAGTTACTTCAGATCTGTTGGATGGCTTGGGTGGACCTGCGCATTTAGATCAATATCATTAGGGAGACAAAAAGTTTTCTGATTGTCCTAACATAATATTCAATAACCTTTCTATACAGTTTTGTCATGTAAAAACTCATTTGCATAAACATGGGCATATGGGAAAGACATGCAAATGAGCAGAATCTGCCTTGTTTTTCAGCTGAAAAAAGACTATTACTCTTGTCATAAGACTATGAAACCAATAGATGGCGCTGTTCATGTCATGAACAGCGCCATCTATTGGTTTCATAGTTTTATGACAAGAGTAATAGTATTGTCATAAAACTATGAAACCAATAGATGGTGCTGTTCATGACATGAATAGCGCCATCTATTCGTTTCATAGTCTTATGACAAGATTATTAGTGTAGCCTTTTGCATGGAAAATTTGTGATAAAAATTAGCGATTAGAATATCTGCGATCTACACTACACATGAACAGCGCCATCTATTGTTTTCATAGTCTTATGACAATACTATTATTCTTGTCATAAGACTATGAAACAAATAGATGGCGCTGTTCATGACATGAACAGCGCCATCTATTGGTTTCATAGTCTTATGACAAGAGTAATAGTATTTTTTCAGCTGAAAAACAAGGCCGATTCTGCTCGTCTTTCACATATGCCCATGTTTATGCAAATGTGTGTTTACATGACAAAACTGTATAGAAAGGTTATTGAATATTATGGTAGGACAACCAGAAAACTTTTTGTCCCCCTAATGATATTGATCTAGGTGCTCAGGGCCACCTAAGGCTCCATTCACACGTCCGCAAAATAGGTCCGCATCCTTTCCGCAATTTTGCGGAATGGGTGCGGACCCATTCATTCTCTATGTGGACGGAATGGATGCGGACAGCACACAGTGTGCTGTCTGCAGCCGCAATTGCGGAGCGCGGCCCCGATTTTGGGTCCGCAGCTCCGCAAAAAGATAGAGCATGTCCTATTCTTGTCCGCAGCTTGCGGACAAGAATAGTCATTTCTATGGGGGCACCGGGCTGGTGTGTTGCGGACCCGTAATTTGCGGGTCCGCAACACACCACGGACGTGTGAATTCAGCCTAAGCCATCCAGCAGATGTGAAGTAACTTTGAGGCTTACTGGCTCTCAGTCAGATGAGAGCTGGTTTGGAATGTCTCATGGCTGCCATTGTAAGGTGCACAAGGCTGCCATTGTAAGGTGTGCTGACTAAGCCTGTCATCTGTCTCAAGGATAGATTGATGGCTTGCATATACCTGGCTTTTGGCATATAGGCTTTGTGTGGTTGTCTATTATATGTTGTAGAGAATAGGAGTCCAAGACGCATCCAGCCATCCTCTTAAGGCTACTTTCACACTAGCGTTCGGGGCTCCGCTTGTGAGTTCCGTTTGAATGCTCTCACAAGCGCCCCCGAACGGATCCGTACTGCCCTAATGCATTCTGAGTGGATGCGGATCCGCTCAGAATGCATCAGTCTGGCAGCGTTCAGCCTCCGCTCCGCTCAGCAGGCGGACACCTGAACACAGCTTGCAGCGTTCGGGTGTCCGCCTGGCCGTGCGGAGGCAAACGGATCCTTCCAGACTTACAATGTAAGTCAATGGGGACGGATCCGTTTGAAGATGACACAGTATGGCTCAATTTTAAAACGGATCCGTCCCCCATTGACTTTCAATGTAAAGTCAAAACGGATCCGTTTGCATTATCATGAACAAAAAAAAAAAAAAAAAAATTATTTTTTATTTTTTTTGTTTATGATAATGCAAACGGATCCGTTTTGACTTTACATTGAAAGTCAATGGGGGACGGATCCGTTTGAAAATTGAGCCATATTGTGTCATCTTCAAACGGATGCGTCCCCATTGACTTACATTGTAAGTCTGGACGGATCCGTTTGCCTCCGCACTGCCAGGCGGACACCCGAACGCTGCAAGCTGCGTTCAGGTGTCCGCCAGCGGAGCGGAGCGGAGGCTGAACGCTGCCAGACTGATGCATTCTGAGCGGATCCGCATCCACTCAGAATGCATTAGGGCAGTACGGATCCGTTCGGGGCCGCTTGTGAGAGCATTCAAACGGAGCTCACAAGCGGAGCCCCGAATGCTAGTGTGAAAGTAGCCTAATGCTGTTTCCAAACCATTTTTATGGGGTTTTCATAAATTTCTAACCTTTTTTTGTGAACTAGACACCCTCTCTTCTTCAGAGCAGGGGGTGCCTGGTTTAATGCTCGGATCTCCTATTGACTTTCATTGTATTAAATTGTACTCGAGCACCCGCAGTATTCGGCCGAGCACTCGGATGTGCCTAGCATAGCGATGCTCGAGCCAAACAGCAGTTTGGTCAAGCATGCTCGCTCATCAATAGTTTTAGGTTGTTTGCATTCTTTCATACATAAGTAATTCCAGTAATCCTTTATTCTGTAATTGCGATGAAATAGTGGCCTGATACTAATGATTTTGGGGTGTTCACGTTCTTTTATACATAAGTAAATCCGTTAATCCTTCATTCTGTAATTGGCTCATGCACATGAACATATTTATTTTCTGTGTCCGTTCCTTTTTTTTGAGGCACATATGCGTTCACTTCAACGCAGTAAAAACCAAAGACAATGCATGTCTATGCATTTCGGATCCTATAATATTGATCCTAATCATGACAGAAGAGGGACTGTGTGAACCACGATTAAATAGTGGCCAGCTGAAACCAAACAGGTGGCCAAAATTAGTCATAGCCACACCTCCGTACAAAGTGATTGACTAAAATACATCAAGACAAATAGAAATAGCTATATAAAAATATATAACCATAAAATACAGAAAAAGATGAAAAAGATCAATAATGCAATATTTTATCGTGTTTGCGATTTAGACCATTAGGAATGCAGGAACCCATTCAAAAAATCCAATAAGATTCTCTGTTCAGTAGTTTTTTCCTATGGTCACCTCCTCTGACCAGTGGGTTAACTCTTTTCAAACCATAGACTTGCATACCCTGAGGCTGGGTTCAGACCTGAGCGTATTTGATATGCGCGTCTAACGCGCGTTTTTGTCGCGCGTTTTTATGCACGTTTTTTGCAATAGTAAACGCGCGTTTGTGTGATTGACTGCAGTGTCCTATGGCCACAAACGCGCGTCAAAACGCCCCAAAGAAGCTCAAGAACTTGTTTGAGCGTAGGGCGTTTTTCAGCGCGTTCAAACGCGCTGTAAAAAGCTCAAGTGAGAACCAGGGCCATAGGGAAGCATTGGTTTTCATGTGTTGAGCGTTTTACAGCGCGTTTGAACACGCTGTAAAACGCTCAAGTGTGAACCCAGCCTTAGTGTCTCCTCCATGGACTGCGCATAGTGTAAACTAGCGGCAAAGACATTTCTGGTCAGAGCATGTGGGATGTCAGAGATGTATCTGCAGATTCTAGTTTTTAAACTGTTGGAAGTGTAGCCAATATATTGGAGGTGACATAAGGTGCAAGTTATGCAATATACTACATAAGTAGTATTGCAGTTAATGTACTGTTTAATGTAAAAAGACTTGCAGTGTGCAGTTGAACAAATATGGTCACCAACCTGCATAAAAGTGCAACATGTGCATATTTTGTGACTACACTTGAAACTGCCAGTAAATCTAAGCCAAGTGGGTTGTATTGCACGTGCTTCTGTAAACATGGAGGGACTTACTCTATTTCCCAATGTGGTTGCCCTTCGTGCAATACATCTAATACCGCCGCTAATAGTCTTTGACCACTGACTTTCAGAGTGAAGGACTGACATATGTTTTGTCTCTTTCTGACAAATACGAGAATATTCGAGACTATAACTGGTGACAAAAGCTGGAATAGATTTGTACAGTCCTGCAGCCTGAGTTTTTTTTAGAGTGAACGCGAACAGTCTGGGGAAAGATTAAATCGACTCGGGGGATATCAACGATATTTTTTCTAGCCAGCTGTAATAAATTGCTAGAATATTTCCTACCCGAGAAATGATTGGCAACAGCATCCAACTCCACGTGACGTGACTGGTCCGCAGAACAATTTCGTATGGTGCGAATGAATTCCCCTTTGGGAATGTTATTAACAACATGTGGAGGATGACAGGATGTCGCGGGGAGGATGGTGTTCCCTGCCGTTTCCTTACGGTAAGTATAAGTGGTCACTGTATTATTCTCTGTATTGCCAGTTAGAAGAAGATCTAAAAATGGGATAGTGGAAGCATCATGATTAGAGTTGAGCGAACCCGAACTGTAAAGTTCGGGTTCGTACCGAACTTTAAGTTTTTCGGCACCTGGACCCGAACCCGAACATTTACGTAAAAGTTCGGGTTCGGGTTCGGTGTTCGGCGATTTTTATGGCGCTTTTTGGAAGGCTGTAAAGCAGCCAATCAACAAGCGTCATACTACTTGCCCCAAAAGGCCATCACAGCCATGCCTACTATTGGCATGGCTGTGATTAGCCAACTGCAGCATGTGACCCAGCCTTTATTTAAGCTGGAGTCACGTAGCGCCGCCCGTCACTCTGCTCGGATTAGTGTAGGGAGAGGCTGCAGCTGCTGTGAGGGAGAGATCAGGGAGAAATCTTATCAAGAACTGGTTTATGTACTCAGCGATCTACAGAAAAAGTGTTTTGTGGGTGCAGTGCACAATTTTTTTAAGCCTGCCCTGAGCCAACTACTGCTGAAAACGAACTTTTTTTTCTTCATTTCATCAATATCAATACCTGATCGGCAGCCATTTTATGCAACGATAGTGCACCAGCATAGGCTATCTGCAAGTCCAGAAATACAGCTTTGGCATACTGGGGTAAAAAAAAACTCCAATATACTGCACATCTGGGATTAGACAAGCATAAGTGACTGTCACATTTAGGACAGAAATACAGCTTTTTGGTTAGGGTGAAAAAATCCTCTAATATACTGCACATCTGTGATTACACGTGCATAAGTCACTGTCACATTTAGGACAGAAATACAGCTTTTTTGTTAGGGTGAAAAAACCCTCTGATATACTGCACATCTGTGATTACACGTGCATAAGTGATTGTCACATTAAGGCCAGAAATACAGCTTTTTCTTACTGGGGTGAAAAAACCCTCTGCTATACTGCACATCTGGGATTTCACGTACATAAGTCACTGTCACATTTAGGACAGAACTACAGCTTTTTGGTTAGGGTGAAGAAACACTCTGATATACTGCACATCTGTGATTACACGTGCATAAGTCACTGTTACATTTAGGACAGAAATACAGCTTTTTTCTTACTGGGCTGAAAAAACCCTCTGATATACTGCACATCTGGGATTACACGTGCATAAGTGAGTGTCACATTTAGGCCAGAAATACGCCTTTTTGGTTACTGGGGTGAAAAAAGCCTCTGATATACTGCACATCTGGGATATAACGTGCATAAGTGAGTGTCACATTTAGGCCACAAATACCGCTAAAATATTTAGTGCAATACCCTACATCAGGGTTTTTATTCGCGGTTAATTTTTTTTAACAGACTTAACCACTTTTTACTTTGCTTTGTAAACGCTAACTATGAGGCAAACATCTAATAAGGGATGCGGTCATGGTCGTGGTGTTGGTGGAGCCTCTGGTGCAGGGAGAGGACGTGGTCGTTCTGCCACAGCTACACGTCCTACTGAACCTACTACCTCAGGTCCCAGTAGCCGACAGAATATACAGTGATATTTGGTCGGGCCTAATGCCGTTCTAAGGATGGTAAGGCCTGAGCAAGTACAGGCGCTAGTCAATTGGGTGGCCGACAGTGGATCCAGCACGTTCACATTATCTCCCACCCAGTCTTCTGCAGAAAGCGCACAGGTGGCGCCTGAAACCCATGCCCATCAGTCTGTCACATCACCCCCGTGCATATCGGGGAACCTGTCTGAGCCTCAAGTCATGCAGCAGTCTCTTATGCTGTTTGAAGACTCTGCTGGCAGGGTTTCCCAAGGGCATCCACCTAGCCCTTCCCCAGGGGTGGAAGACATAGAATGCACTGACGCACAACCACTTATGTTTCCTGATAAGGACATGGGAATACCACCTCAGCACGTCTCTGATGATGATAAAAACACAGGTGCCAACTGCTGCGTCTTTCTGCAGTGTGCAGACCGAAAAGGAGGTCAGGGAGGAAGACTGGGTGGAAGACGATGCAGGGGACGATGAGGTCCTAGACCCCACATGGAATGAAGGTTGTGCCACTGACTTTCAGAGTTCGGAGGAAGAGGCAGTGGTGAGACCGAGCCAACAGCGTAGCAAAAGCGGGAGCAGGGTGCAAAAGCAGAGCAGCCGTCGCCAAAACAGTTCGCCTGCTACTGGCCACCGTCACCAGGGACCGAGCACACCAAAGGCAGCTTCAAGGAGTTCCCTGGCATGGCACTACTTCACACAATGTGCTGACGACAAGACCCGAGTGGTTTGCACGCTGTGCCATCAGAGCCTGAAGCGAGGCATTAACGTTCTGAACCTTAGCACAACCTGCATGACCAGGCATCTACATGCGAGACACGGGCTGCAGTGGAGTAAGCACCTTCAAAACCAAGAAAGGGCTCAGGCCCCTCCTGCTCCCTCTTCTGCTGCTGCCTCGGCCTCTTCCTCCATCTCTGGAGGAACGTTGGCACCTGCCACCCAGCAAACAGAGGATGTGCCACCAACAACACCACCTCCGTTACCAAGCATCTCCACCATGTCACACGGAAGTGTTCAGCTCTCCATCTCACAAACCTTTGAGAGAAAGCGTAAATTCCCTCCTAGCCACCCTCGATCCCTGGCCCTGAATGCCAGCATTTCTAAACTGCTGGCCTATGAAATGCTGTCATTCAGGCTGGTGGAGACGGAGAGCTTCAAACAGCTCATGTCGCTTGCTGTCCCACAGTACGTCGTTTCCAGCCGCCACTACTTCTCCAGGAGAGCCATGCCCTCCCTGCAAAACCAAGTATCAAATAAAATCAAGTGTGCAGTGCGCAACGCCATCTGTGGCAAGGTCCACCTAACCACAGATACGTGGACCAGTAAGCACGGCCAGGGACACTATATCTCCCTAACTGCACACTGGTTAAATGTAGTGGCGGCTGGGCCCCAGGCGGAGAGCTGTTTGGCGCACGTCCTTCCGCCGCCAAGGATCGCAGGGCATCATTCTTTGCCTCCTGCTGCCTCCTCCTACTCAGCTTCCTCCTCATCTTCTACCACCTCCTCATCCGGTCAGCGACAGACCTTCACCACCAACTTCAGCACAGCCAGGGGTAAACGTCAGCAGGCCGTTCTGAAACTGATGTGTTTGGGGGACAGGCCCCACACTGCGCAGGAGTTGTGGTGGGGTATAGAACAACATACCGACGAGTGGTTGCTGCCAGTGGGCCTCAAGCCCGGCCTGGTGGTGTGGGATAATTGGCGAAATCTCGTTGCAGCTCTGGGACTAGCCGGTTTGACGCACATCCATTGCCTGGCACATGTGCTGAATTTGGTGGTGTAGAAATTCATTCACAACTACGCCGACATGTCTGAGCTGCTGCATAAAGTGCGGGCCGTCTGTGCGCGCTTTCGGCGTTCTCACTCTGCTGCTGCTCGCCTGTCAGCGCTGCAGAGTAACTTCGGCCTTCCCGCCCACCGCCTCATATGCGACGTGCCCACCAGGTGGAACTCTGGAGAGACTGTGCGAGCAGCAGCAGGCCATAGTGGAGTTTCAGCTGCAGCACGCACGGGTAAGTTGCACTGCGGATCAGCACCACTTCACCACCAATGACTGGGCCTCCATGCGAGACCTGTGTGCCCTGTTTCGAGTACTCCACCAACATGGCCAGTGGCGATGACGCCGTTATCAGCGTTACAATACCACTTCTATGTCTCCTTGAGAAAACACTTAGGGTGATGATAGAAGAGGATGTGGCCCAGGACGAGGAGGAGGAAGAGGGGTCATCTCTAACACTTTCAGGCCAGTCTTTTAGAAGTGGCTCATAAAGAGTATTTTTGCAACATCAGAGGCAAGGTACAAATTTGGCCAGCCAGGGCCCACTACTGGAGGATGATGAGGAGGAGGATGAGGAGGAGGAGGGTGGGAATGAAGCATGTTCACAGCGGGGTGGCACCAAACGCAGCTCGGGCCCATCACTGGTGCGTGGCTGGGGGGATACGGAGGACGCAGACAATACGCCTCCCACAGAGGACAGCTTGTCCTTACCTCTGGGCAGCCTGGCACACATGAGCGACTACATGCTGCAGTGCCTGAGCAACGACTGACTACTGGGTGGCCACCCTGCTGGATCCCTGTTACAAAGACAATGTGCCGTCCTTAATTCCCTCACTGGAGCGTGATCGGAAGATGCGCGACTACAGGCGCACGCTGGTAGACGCGCTCCTGAGAGTATTCCCGTCTGACACCGGGGGACAAGTGGAAGCACAAGGCGAAGGCAGGGGAGGAGGAAGAGGTCGCCAACGCAGCTGTGTCAGCGCCAGCACCTCAGAAGGCAGGGTTAGCATGGCCCGACATGTGGAAAAGCTTTGTCACCTCGCCGCAACAACCGGCCCCAACTGCTGATATGAAGCGTGTTAGCAGGAGGCAGCATTTGAACAACATGGTGGAACAGTACCTGTGCACACGACTACACGTATTGACTGATGGTTCTGCCCCATTCAACTTCTGGGTCTCCAAATTGTTCACATGGCCAGAGCTTGCCCTGTATGCCTTGGAGGTGCTGGCCTGCCCTGTGCAGGTCCCACATGCATGCTGGACCCCTGTTGATCCATATCTGTGTGGAGCCAAAATGGCCTTCATGGAATCCAGGGACTGCAAATACCAGCATGCATGCTGAGCAGACTATATACTCATGCTAATTAAAATCAGCCTTTTTGTGTTTGTAATATATATAGGAGTGGTGGCTGACTCCTGTAGACAGGGTCATGCCTCTTCTGCCTCACAGGCTGATTTTAATTAGCATGAGTATACTGTATAGTCTGCTCAGCATGCATGCTGGTATTTGTAGTCCCTGGATTCCATGAAGACCATTTTGGCTCCACACAGATATGGATCAACAGGGGCCCAGCATGCATGTGGGACCTGCACTTCCTGGATTTCATGGTCACTGTTATGGCACCCAACAGGTGATCTTTAGTGTTAGGACCCGTCTTTCAGAGATCGCCTTGGCGTGCGGCAGACGGGCTCAAATGATTTTGTACAAAATGTATTTGCTAAGCATCTCTAAGTTATTAGCATAGCATTTACAATGTAATATACTTTTGTATTCTACTTTTGGTTTGTAGAGTGCTGTTGCCCTATGTGTTTGTCAAATGCTTCCACCTACACCGCCACATTAACCTACACCGCAACATCCACCCATCCACCGCCTCCTCAACCTCCTACTCCTAGATCCAGATTGTTGTTTTAAATTTTTCAGTATTTTATGTTATTTTAAGTCATTTCCCTATCCACATTAGTTTGCAGAACAGTTGCCATGCTCTTAATCACATTTTGATGCCTTTTGCAGCCTTCTAGCCCTTTCCGGGACTATTTTAGAGCCATTTTAGTGCCCAAAAGTTCGGGTCCCCATTGACTTCAATGGGGTTCGTGTTCGGGGTCAAGTTCGGGACCTGAACTTTTTTTTCAAGTTCGGCCGAACCTGCCGGTATCCGCTCAAATCTAATCATGATGTAAAGTAAATTTCAAACCACCACATGTATTATTGTTGAGGAAGTCTCCAAGGAGAGGCACGGCCGTCACATCGCCAGACCAAATAAAGAGTAGGTCATCGATGTAACGACCGTACCACTCCAAGGAGGTCCCCGAAGGGTTTAATTGTGTAAAAAGATAACAATGCTCCCACCATGCCATGTATATTTTGGCCAAAGAAGGGGAGAATTTCTCTCCCATGGAAACTCCTGTGAGCTGAAGAAAAAAAGGGTGATCAAACATATTTGTTCCACTGCCCACAGCAAGTCTTTTTACATTAAACAGTACATTAACGACAATACTACTTATGTAGTATATTGCATAACTTGCACCTTATGTCACCTCCAATATATTGGCTGCACTTCCAACAGTTTAAAAACTAGAATCTGCAGATACATCTCTGACATCCCACATGCTCTGACCAGAAATGTCTCTGCAGCTAGTTTACACTATGCAGCAGTCCATGGAGGCGACACTAAGGGTATGCAAGTCTATGGTTTGGAAAGAGTTAACCCACCGGTCAGAGGAGGTGACCATAGGAAGAAACTACTGAACAGGGAATCTTATTGGATTTTTAAAATGGGTTCCTGCATTCCTAATGGTCTAAATCGCAAACACGATTTAAAGGGGTATTCCCATCACAATGATCACTGTTAAAGCTGTTAATAATTTGACAGTGATCATTTTTGTAAATACATTTTTTACCCAATTCCCACCCTTTTTTGAGAAAATAAGTCCCCTCTTACCTGATTGTTGTCTTTCGTCTCCCCTGGTTACAGCCACCTCTCTCCTGTCGAATTCGGCCGGGCTGCGCATGCGCAGAAGACTGATGATTTTCTCCCGGCCAGGCCGTGCAATGTCCTGAACGCGAACGCCACTGCGCATGCGCCATGGTGACTTCTTCCTGGCCAGTATAGTACAGAGCCACGAACGCGCACGCCGGCTCTGTACTATACAGGCCAGGAATAAGTCACCATAGCGCATGTGCGGCGGCGTGCGCATTCAGGACATTGCGCAGCCCGGCCGGGAGAAAATCTTCAGTCTTCTGCGCAAGCGCACCCTGGCCAGGAGAAGACAATCAAACCCAGACGAATCCAGGGAGTGATCGTCGCGCTCGCCGCAGGTAAGTATGAAAACTGATGATGGGAATACCCCTTTATTATTACATTATTGATCTTTTTCATCTTTTTCTGTATTTTATGGTTATACGCCATTTTATATAGCTATTTCTATTTGTCTTGATGTATTTTAGTCAATCACTTTGTACGGAGGTGTGGCTATGACTAATTTTGGCCACCTGTTGGGTTTCAGCTGGCCACTATTTAGTCTCGGTTCACACAGTCCCTCTTCTGTCATGATTAAGGATCAATATTATAGGATCCGAAACGCGTAGACATGTATTGTCTTTGGTTTTTACTGCACTGAATTATTAAAGTTACCACGTTATTTGGAAGCTGGACTTTCTGTTTTTTCAATTTGGATACGTACCTTCACCCCAGGTTCCCGGCGTTGTCTGTGCCTCCTTCTATTGGCTTCACGTGAGTGCACCACCCTCGCTTTCTTTTCTACATTCGCTTCAATAAGTCCGCATGGCCGTTCCGCAAAAGAGATAGAACATGTCCTATTCTTGCCCGTTTTGCGGATAGGCATTGTTACAATGGATCCACAAAAAAAACGAATGAAATACAGATGTCACACGGACGTCATCCGTATTTTTTTGGGCGGATCCGTGTTTTGCAGACTGAAAAATACATACGGTTGCGTGCATGAGCCCTAAGAGCGACGCCTGTCATCTGCATGTCATACGGACTCACAGTATTGTTTCACTACCACAGCAGACTCCCTATGCGTGTTACTGCAAGGCACAGTGTTCTACACCGCTATACAGGCTCTCTGCCGCCAGAAAATAGCCATTTTTCAATGCGCTTCATGACAAACTAATTTGAATTGAATCACTTTTTTTTTTTTTTAATTGGACGAATCGTCCAAATAGAACTTTATTATAAGCACTAAAATTACCCAAAAGAATAATAATATCAAAATGAAAAAAAGAAATGTATCAAGACAAATATGAAAAAATAGATATAGTGATAAATATTCCACAATACGGGATATGATAGTACTGTAGGCAAGGTTGCGGTGATTGAGATAAGGTCCTTTCCCTGATTCTCACCATATGCTGTGTAGCCCTGCCTACAGAACGGAATAGCCGCCCGATAGGGGCGATCCCATGTTCAGAAACCTCCTACAAGCCCTTGGATGGCCTTGAAAACGGATTTTAAGGGGCAAACCTGGATAATGTGCCCTAAAGTGGGTCTATTCAATGACCTACTATAAATACCAAAAATAATAAATGCTGAGTACATCAAGATGGATACATGCTGAATACATCACAATAAATATACGCTCAGTGCAATTACTGTAATGTCGGATTCGCCATTTTACCATACAGACCTACCATGTGACGCAGACAGTATGCTGTAGCGGCCACTGATGCTAGCGAACAACAACTATACTGGCTGGTTATCTTTCCCAGCACTTCACTATAGAAGTGAATGGGACTTGCATGAAAAACTGAAGACAATGCATTTTTCCCTGATGGTTGCTAGGAGATGTAGATTGTTATTTTCCAGTTCTAATTCACACGCGCACAAAATGCATCAAAAACTAATTGCATCCGCAAAAAAAACTGAAACACTGAACACAATCGCAGAAAAACAGAATTTAACTTGCTTGCAAAACCATAGTTTTTTTCCTGAACAGATCCTTACACAATCAGTATAGCTTGTGTGAAAGAGGCCTAACTATTCACATTTTATAGTTTAGTTATTAAGCTAATATCACAGAAAAAGTTTAGTGAATACATCTTATTACTTAAAGGGGTGTTCCAAGACTTTAGTACTGATGACTGATCGTGGGGTCTGATCGGTGGGGGTCTGATCAGTGGCGGTCCCACACCCATGACCCCCGATGATCAGCTTTTTGAGAAGGCACTGGCGCTCCTGTGAGCACTGTGGCCTTCTCTCTGCTTTTCCTAGGCCAGTGATGTTCATCACTCACATGTCCTAGGCGCAGCCAAACCCTATTGGAGTGAATAGGGCTGAGCAAGATACCAAGCACAGACGCTATACAATATACGGTGCTGTGCTTGGTGAGCAGGGAGAAGGCTATGGCACGACTGTGAGCACCGGTGCCTTCTCAAAAAGCTTGTCGGTGGACCCCCGAGTGTCAGACCCTCAACGATCAGATACTGATGACTAGAGATGAGCGAATTTTTCAAAAGTTCTATTCGGCTTATTCGCCGAATTTTAAATGAACACATTTTTTGTAAGTAGTGGTTGCAATGACAGGGAGCTGCGATAACGCCGCCCCCTGTCATTGTACCCCTAAGATTCCGCTTCATACATGCTCGCGGCATCTGAGTGTAAAAACAGTGTGAAATTAACATAATTTTTTTTTTAAATCAAACTTACCTCGTCCATTTGCTCGCGACGGGCTGGCCCGCCGCCATCTTGCTTAAAGATCTGACGCGAAATCTCACACGCCATGAGATTATGTCATCACGCCGGTCGAAGTGGTGATGTCATACGTCACCATGCACGGGATTTCGGCCGAGATCTTCAATCAAGATGGCGGCTGGTGGCCCATCGTGAGCAAATGGAGGAGGTACTGTTAGAATGATTTTTTTTGTTTTTTATAATATTTTAGGTTAAATCGACTCGCTGACACGAAGCACAAGGAAATTCGGCAAATCGAATTTATCCTGAAATGCAGATCGAATTCCACTTCGTGGGATTCGATTCGCTCAACTCTACTGTAAAGACTTGCAAAATCATTTTAACTCAGAGCTGAATTCCCAATTCTGCAAGATTTAGAGCTGGACAAAATGAACAGGTAAATAAATTAGTAAATGAATTAAAAAATTAATGTATTCATTTTAATTGTAAAAACCTTTTCTTTTGACTTTGAAAAGCAGATTCTAAAAACAAACTGAGAACAAAAGACAGTGGATGTGATTTGGCAAGTGACTTAAAGATACATGACATGTGTTATTCTAAACAAAGTGCCCAACCTGTTCATTCACGTCCTTTACTAATTTTTTTAAAATGTCTGATTTGTAAGTCTTTTATCCTGTGAGCTAATTCATGAAAAAGACTTTGCAGGGTTTTATTGTTTTAAGAATTTTCTGCTGGATTAATGCTGTACATTCTGTCAAACTCCGGCCTCAAATGACAATGTAGCAGTGTGAGATAGGGAGCACTAGTCTGCACAGTTAAGCCCAGGGCATTTTCATTACATTCCTGCATCACACAGGTGAACTGGTTTCCGATTCATGGTGTAATGCATCAAAAACATAGGAGAAAAGATAAAAAAAAAAGGGAAAGAACAACCTGCTCGATTCCTGCCCTTTCCCCTATAGATAGTCATTAGGAAAACGATCATATTTAAAATAAAAACAGATATTTGGGGTCTAATAATTTGCACTGAAATTGTGCATCCCTTTAAAGTGAAAACAAAGTATTTACTACTATTGGAATAAGAGAAACAACAGGTGAAGGCACGTTCATACATATGCAATGATATACAGCTGCAATTACCAAGTCTCGCCCGCTTCAGGGCTTTAAGCATAGTCAGACTCTGATTTTAAGGATCTTCTAATAGAACAATTCAAAGATCTGACAGGGGCCAACAAAGATCTTATAGTGTCCTGGTGGAAAATTAAATCCCTAGAAGACTATCTGAAGGAGAACATTGTACCAAAAGGCCTTAGAATTAACCTCACCCCGGCTGATAGACTGAGAAACACCAGTCTGATAAAAAAAAATGGGAGGAGGAAGCTACAGCTAGTTCGCATAGATTCATGCGTCTTCTACTCGAAGAGGAGAAAGTCAACCTTGATTCCAAACAAAAAAAGGTGACTAACCTTAGGAAACAAGCACTTAAATTCAAGGACGAAGTTCAATTTCAGAAAAAAGAGGAATATCTCGAAAAATACCGTAGACAGATTTCAGTATATGGTCAGGGAACGTAACCAGTAACAATACCTGAGAGACTCCACTGAGTTTAAAGAGAACAGAGCATATCTCTTCTTGAATAAAACTACACAGAGAGAGGTTCAAAGTGAGATATCATTGTCAGAGGCTGAGGGTTCAGAAACTAAACAAGGTAGAACAACCAGAGGAGAAGGGAGAGGACAAAGAAATAGGGGTAGAGGAGGTAGGGGACAGACAAGAGAAGGCCCCCGAAAAAATAGTACAGGAGGCTATCAACCATGCAGCTCAACTGGTCCCTCACCCTCTGCGTCATCCTCTACTTTTTTAGCCCAGGCCCCCATACAAGCACCTTATCAACTAAGGAACAAAGTGTAGGGGGGATAGTAGCTAAAGGTGCAATGAGCAATAAATTGGAAATGATCAATCTCTCCTCCCATGAGCTTTCTGCTGATGAAATCTCCCTTCTAAACAAGGGTTTATCCTTTGTCCCTACAGTCCTCCATGACAGATTTGAGTGGAGTAAGGACATAGCCCTGTTTATAAGGAAATTGCTCTGGCACAAACACTTCGCGTTACAAGACAAAAAAAGTGTGATGAACTGAATATGAATACCCAGGAACTTGAGGCCACTAGGACACTTGTTAATCTGATGGAGGAGGGAGAGAGAGACAGGGCTGAAGGCAGGGGCGTAGCTATAGGCTCATGGGCCCTGGTGCAAGAGTTCAATTTGGGCCCCCCCTACCCCACAGCAGAAGTATATGCCAATCGTCCACCAGCAAGGCAGCTGGCACTGGGATCTCCATGTTATTGGTCAGTTAATACATCAGGGACCCCCTGGCATGGGGCCTGGGCATAGCTAAGTGCAAACTGGGTGATCCATAGGCAGGACCGGGTGGCTGCCCTCATCCACCAGCCCCTCCCTAGGAAATCTCTCATCAGATGTGAGAGCAGCAGCGATCGATCAGCCAGGATTAATGTGCACAGTGGGAGGCTCCCCCTTAGGCAAGTGACAAACTGCCCCCCCCCCCCCTCATTCTTAAGCAAGTGACAAACTCATCTCTGCTACATCTACAATGAGCAACTACAACAAATGTAATGCCAAACTGCAGTTCCTCTATGTGATGCCTGTGGGTCCAGTGGAAGCTATCCAAGGCATCACAAGGAACTGCAGTTTGGCATTACATTTGTTGTAGTTGCGCATTGTAGATGTAGCAGAGATGAGTTTGTCACTTGCCTAAGATTAAGGGGGGGGCAGTTTGTCACTTGCCCAAGACTGAGGGGGGGGGGGGCAGTTTGTCACTTGCCTAAGGGGGGCCTCCCAGGCTGTGCACATTAATCCTGGCTGATCGATCGCTGCCTGCTGCAGTCACATGATGCATGATGAGAATACTGAGATTTCCTAAAGGGTGTATTGACTGGTCTGGTCTGGGCTTATTATCACGATCTCACCGGCGCTCCCACCAGGCGGGTCAGAGCCCGGATTCACTCAGGACAGACACAGAGTCGCAGTCACTCACTCACTGGACTGACCGGACCAGGACCCCGGTCGGTCGGACGCTCACCTCAGTAAGTCAGTCAGGTCAGTCAGTGTGTCTCGCAGTCGCAGTCACACTCGCAGGATAGGAGTCAGTGAGTCACTCTCCTCTTCTGACCTCAACTGAAGCCGCTCCCCCGGCCCCTCCTCACTTCGCCTGCCCAGCTGCCCTGCAAAGTGCGCGTCACTCAGAGCCTCTCCTCTCGGCCTCCGCTCCGCCCCCTGTAAATCTTATTTTAGTTATCAGCTGCGGCTGCGTTCTCCTGGCTTGAGGGGGCCCTGTGGGCCCCCCTGACTTAGGGTCCCGGTCGCAATTGCGACCGCTGCGACCCCTATAGCTACACCACTATCACGGTCGGCGTGGCTATCACATACGTGACACAGAGGGAGGGAACGAGGAAGGCCCTGCCCAAGTGAGAGGGAAGATGGTGACCCCTGACTCACCTGGCGGCTGACACCTGGCTGCCCTGACGTCCCTAGACGGGTTCCTCACCCGTACGCCGATCACGTGCCTAAAGCCCTGGCTTTCCCTGAGCTGAGCCCTAGGTAGTGAACAGGGCGATGGGAACACTAGTCCGCACCACTAACTCTAAGGGAAAACACCAAGGGGAGGACAGACAACACAGACTCAACATATATTCCCAGGTGGGCGACAACAGGAGACAACAATAAGCCCAACAGGGATCCGGAGGGTAGCACTCAGGAACGACAACCAGGATTAACCACTCCAGTGGGTCAGTATAGATGTCCAGGCAGGAAGCTCTATAACTGGCAACTAGAGAAGTGTGAGGGGAGAATATAAGGAGGTAGGGAGTGGCAGACAAGAAACAGCTGAGGAGGAGAAGCTACGGATCCCTGAGAGAGACAAAAAGGATAGCAAGGCAAACACAGAAAACAATCACTAAGAAACAACGTGATCTTTAGATATAGAGCGCGCAGCCACCCGCTGCGACTTCCTGACCCCGGGTATAACGGAGTCAGACGTGGCTCTTGATACCCTCGTGACAGTACCCCCCTTTCACGAGGGGCCTCCGGACACTCAGGACCAGGTCTCTCCGGATGAGAGGCATGGAAAGTCTGAATTAACCTGTTGGCGTTTACCTCTGACGCTGGAACCCACATTCTTTCCTCGGGACCGTAACCCCTCCAATGCACCAGATACTGAAGAGAGCGGCGGACCCGACGAGAATCAACAATTCTGGCTATTTGAAACTCCAGATTACCAGCCACAATGACAGGAGGAGGTGGCAGCGGCGATGGTTCTAGAGTAACGATTTATGGAAGACGTTATGGATCTTAAAAGTCTGAGGTAGCTCCAGGCGAAAAGCCGCAGGGTTAATGACGGCTACTATTTTATAGGGACCAATGAACCTAGGACCCAGTTTCCAAGAAGGAACCTTCAACTTAATATTCCTAGTAGACAACCACACATAGTCATTCACTCCTAGGTCCGGACCTGGCGACCGTTTCTTATCGGCCATGCATTTATATTTACCACTCATCTTTTTCAAGTTAACTTGCACCTTCTGCCATACCGATGAAAGAGATGAAGAAAACCTTTCCTCTTCGGGAACCCCAGAAGACCCCCCCTCTTTGAAAGTACAAAATTGGGGATGAAAACCGTATGCACCAAGGAATGGTGACTTGCCAGTGGACTCCTGATAATGATTATTTATGGCAAACTCAGCTAACGGTAAATATGATGACCACAACTCTTGGTTTTCAGACACAAAACACCTTAAATATGTTTCTAGGTTTTGGTTGGTACGCTCAGTCTGTCCATTCGACTTAGGATGGAAAGCTGAGGAAAAGGACAAGTGATCCCCCAAACGGGAACAAAAAGCTTTCCAAAACTTAGAAATAAACTGGGTTCCCCGATCCGAAACCACATCGGAAGGGACCCCGTGAAGCTTCACGATTTCACTGATAAACACCTGAGCGAGAGTTTTAGCATTAGGAAGTGCGGGTAGCGCAATAAAGTGTACCATTTTGCTAAACCTGTCTACTACTACCAAGATAACTGTTTTACCTGCCGACAACGGTAAGTCAGTGATGAAATCCATTGACAGATGTGTCCATGGCCTATTGGGGATGAAAAGTGGCAATAAAGACCCTGCTGGACGTGTATGAGAGACTTTCGCGCGTGCACAAGTAGAACAAGTAGACACGAAATCCATTACATCCTGACGCAACCTTGGCCACCAAAAACGACGAGATAAAAGCTCCAAGGTTGCTTTACTACCCAGGTGTCCAGCAAGTGCCGAATTATGATGTTCTTTTAATAATTCAAGACGCAGGTTTAACGGTACAAACAATTTCTCTGAGGGGCAAGAGGCCGGGGCGTCCCCCTGAGCCTCTAACACCTTTCCCTCTAGAACAGAGTGTACAGCAGAGACAACCACTCCTCTTTGTAAATAGGTACCGGATCACAAACATTACCCCCTCCAGGGAAACTACGAGATAATGCGTCTGCCTTGGTATTTTTTGCCCCAGGACGATAGGTGATTACAAAGTTAAATCTGGTAAAGAATAGCGACCACCTAGCTTGTCTAGGGGTGAGACGCTTAGCCGATTCTAGGTACAGAAGGTTCTTGTGATCCGTAATCACCGTGACGGGGTGGATTGCTCCCTCTAAGAAGTGACGCCACTCTTCAAACGCCAGTTTAATCGCCAACAGTTCCCTATTTCCAATATCATAATTCTTCTCCGCAGAAGATAATTTTTTGGAAAAGAAAGCGCAAGGACGCCATTTGCCAGGAGACGGACCCTGAGACAATACAGCTCCCACTCCCACCTCTGACGCATCTACCTCGACAATAAAAGGCTGGGAGACATCAGGTTGAATTAGAACAGGTGCTGAGGTAAACCTCTCCTTTAGAGAGGAAAATGCATCTTTAGCGGCGTCAGACCATTTGGAAAAATCCGTCCCCTTCCTAGTCATGTCGGTAAGGGGTTTAACGATCACTGAATAATTTTTAATGAACTTTCTATAGAAATTAGCGAAACCCAAAAACCGTTGTAGGGCTTTAAGGTTCTCAGGAAGATCCCAATCTAAAATTGCCTGGACCTTCCCAGGATCCATGCGGAAACCTGAAGCAGATAATAGATATCCCAGGAACTGTAATTCCTGAACAGCGAAGACACATTTTTCAATTTTCGCATATAATTTATTCGTCCGTAGGACCTGCAGTACTTGCCTGACATGCACCTCATGTGTTTTCAGATCAGCCGAATAAATTAAGATATCATCTAGGTATATGACTACAAACCTGCCGATGAGATGACTAAAAATATCATTAACGAAATGTTGGAAGACAGCAGGGGCATTGGTCAGACCGAAAGGCATAACTAGATTTTCATATTGCCCCTCAGGGGTGTTAAAAGCTGTCTTCCACTCATCCCCTTCCCTGATACGAATCAGATTGTAGGCCTCCCTAAGATCAAGTTTGGAGATCCACTTAGCACCCGCAATCTGATTAAAAAGGTCAGGAATGAGAGGAAGAGGGTATGGGTCACGGATGGTTATCTGGTTTAACTCACGGAAATCTAAGCAAGGACGCAGGCCCCCATCTTTCTTTTTAACAAAGAAAAACCCTGCAGCCACGGGTGAAGAAGAGGGTCTGATGTGTCCCTTAGCCAGACTCTCGGAGATATAATCTTTCATGGCTTGTCTCTCGGGACCCGAAAGATTATACAACCTGGACTTGGGTAATTTTGCCCCGGGAATCAGGTTAACCGGGCAATCATAAGGACGATGAGGTGGTAGTTTCTGACAACCCTTTTCAGAAAAAACGTCCTCAAAGTCCGAAATAAATGTAGGTAGGGAAGCTATGGAGGCGATTAAGCAATTGTTATTTAAGCAATTCTCTCTGCAATGCTCACTCCACTCCAATATCTCCCTGGCCTGCCAATCCACCACTGGATTGTGCGCTACCAACCAGGGAAGACCCAATACCACCGGAGAGGGAAGGCCCTCCAGAACGTAACATGAAAGACACTCATTATGATGGTCCCCTACCCGAAGGTGTAAATTACGAACAATGTGGGTGAGGTTTCTCTGAGACAGAGGAGCAGAATCTATAGCGAATACGGGAATAGGTCTCTGCAGCGTACAGAGAGACAAACCCATAGTGCGGGCAAAATGGGCATCAATCAAGTTTACCCCTGCTCCACTGTCTAGAAAAACAGAAATAGACTCCGTCTTAACACCAAAAACAATGACCGCTGGTAACACAAATTGAGATGTTCGTATGGAGGACATCCTCCGCACAGCCCGGGGTTAGTAGTTTTCCGACGGTCTTTTGTTTTTGAGAAAGGAGGGACAGACATTAATGAAATGACCCCTCCCCCCACAGAAAAAACAAGCCCCCCCCCCTACGGCGAACCTCGGGAGGACGGACCTGACGAGAAGTTCCGCCTAGCTGCATAGGCACATCTAAGTCAGTACAGGCTGACTGTTGCTTGGGAGAGGTAACCAATTGCTCCGGAATTTTCAATCTCTCCCTAGGACGTCTATCTATTCTGATAGAGAGGGACATAACAGCATCAAGGGAAAGGGGGGTCTCATACAGCGCCAGTGCATCCTTAACCCTTTCAGATAACCCAGATCAGAACTGACTCCTGAGAGCCGGGTCGTTCCACTGAGTATCCGTAGCCCACCTACGGAACTCTGAGCAATATTCCTCTGCTGACCGATCTCCCTGTAGGAGTCTCCGTAACTTCGACTCAGCCAGGGCGACTCGGTCAGGGTCATCATATATGAGACCCAAAGCCCCAAAAAATCCCTCCACTGACCGAAGAGCCTGAGAACCAGGGGGTAACGAGAACGCCCAGGATTGCGGATCCCCCTGAAGCAGGGAAATGACAATCCCTACCCGCTGTTCTTCATGACCTGAGGAGTAAGGGCGCAACTTAAAATATAATTTGCAGGCCTCACGGAACGTCGCAAATTTGTCCCTTCCCCTAGAAAATCTGTCGGGAAGAGCAACCTTGGGTTCAGTGACAACCTGGTTACCCATAGCAACCGCTGGGGGTGCGGTCTGCTGCATTTGCTGCTGTTGTTGGAGAACAGACGCCTTCAATCCTGCCACCTCCAAAGACAGGCTTTGAAGCTGTTCTGCCAAGGCATCAATAGGATCCATATTGGATTCTAAGTAGAGAGAAAAAAAAAAAACAACAAACAAAAAATTATATACATTTTTTTTTTTCTCAAAAAGTAAGGGCCAGTTATAATATCACGGTCGGCGTGGCTATCACATAAGTGACACAGAGGGAGGGAACGAGGAAGGCCCTGCCCAAGTGAGAGGGAAGATGGTGACCCCTGACTCACCTGGCGGCTGACACCTGGCTGCCCTGACGTCCCTAGACGGGTTCCTCACCCGTACGCCGATCACGTGCCTAAAGCCCTGGCTTTCCCTGAGCTGAGCCCTAGGTAGTGAACAGGGCGATGGGAACACTAGTCCGCACCACTAACTCTAAGGGAAAACACCAAGGGGAGGACAGACAACACAGACTCAACATATATTCCCAGGTGGGCGACAACAGGAGACAACAATAAGCCCAACAGGGATCCGGAGGGTAGCACTCAGGAACGACAACCAGGATTAACCACTCCAGTGGGTCAGTATAGATGTCCAGGCAGGAAGCTCTATAACTGGCAACTAGAGAAGTGTGAGGGGAGAATATAAGGAGGTAGGGAGTGGCAGACAAGAAACAGCTGAGGAGGAGAAGCTACGGATCCCTGAGAGAGACAAAAAGGATAGCAAGGCAAACACAGAAAACAATCACTAAGAAACAACGTGATCCTTAGATATAGAGCGCGCAGCCACCCGCTGCGACTTCCTGACCCCGGGTATAACAGAGTCAGACGTGGCTCTTGATACCCTCGTGACAACCACTGGCTGAAGGCCCTTTCACACAGCTAAAATTAAATAGCACACAGATGCCACCTCCTCTACCCAATTCAAGTATATCCATTTTTCATAAACTGGTATGTAGAGACCTAGAGCAAATTCAAGCAACTAGGGGCGGAAATAATTTGAATAAGAATGAATATCAGGCCCTCAAAGCACTAGAATGTGACTGGAATATATGACATCTGCCAAGTATACTCAATCTGCAATGTGCTGGATCTCCATAAATACTCTGTTATCCCTATATGACACCGCAGGAATGACGCACATATTTATGTGCCAATATTTCCACTGCCTTAATATACAGTACAGACCAAAAGTTTAGACACACCTTCTCAATCAAAGAGTTTTCTTTATTTTCATGACTATGAAAATTGTAGATTCACACTGAAGGCATCAAAACTATGAATTAACACATGTGGAATTATATACATAACAAACAAGTGTGAAACAACTGAAAATATGTCATATTCTAGGTTCTTCAAAGTAGCCACCTTTTGCTTTGATTACTGCTTTGCACACTCTTGGCATTCTCTTGATGAGCTTCAAGAGGTAGTCCCCTAAAATGGTTTTCACTTCACAGGTGTGCCCTGTCAGGTTTAATAAGTGGGATTTTTTGCCTTATAAATGGGGTTGGGACCATCAGTTGCGTTGAGGAGAAGTCAGGTGGATACACAGCTGATAGTCCTACTGAATAGACTGTTAAAATCTGTATTATGGCAAGAAAAAAGCAGCTAAGTAAAGAAAAACGAGTGGCCATCATTACTTTAAGAAATGAAGGTCAGTCAGTCTGCCGAAAAATTGGGAAAACTTTGAAAGTAAGGGCTATTTGACCATGAAGGAGAGTGATGGGGTGCTGCGCCAGATGACCTGGCCTCCACAGTCACCGGACCTGAACCCAATCGAGATGGTTTGGGGTGAGCTGGACCGCAGAGTGAAGGCAAAAGGGCCAACAAGTGCTAAGCATCTCTGGGAACTCCTTCAAGACTGTTGGAAGACCATTTCAGGGGACTACCTCTTGAAGCTCATCAAGAGAATGCCAAGAGTGTGCAAAGCAGTAATCAAAGCAAAATGTGACTACTTTGAAAAACCTAGAATATGACATATTTTCAGTTGTTTCACACTTGTTTGTTATGTATATAATTCCACATGTGTTAATTCATAGTTTTGATGCCTTCATAGTCATGAAAATAAAGAAAACTCTTTGAATGAGAAGGTGTGTCCAAACTTTTGGTCTGTACTGTACGTGCGGGAGCGCTGCCACTGCACCTGACGCTCCGACAATATATTCTTTGTCCCCGAAGAACCATAATTTCTTATGGTGAAACGCGTCGGACATCTGTACACTAGGAAGGACTATTGTTAGGGTTTGATAGCCATAGACCCAAGGTTCCAGCGGCTGGGGGTTGCCCTTTTCAGGGCGGGTGCTCCGATCACAGCCTGTCAGGGTTCTCCCAGCTTCCAGAATTTGCTTACATAGGGATAGAACCTAGGTTGAATATCCCCCATCAAGACAAATTTCAAACGTCCCCTCTAACAAAGAGCCGCACGATAAATATGGGACTATAGCTGCCAGATATACCCGACACTCTTCCAGTAAAGCAGTGCACCATCAGCATTGTTTTATATTAAGTGTCTCATTATCTTAAATTAAATGAAATAAATGTTACGTTTTAGAATTACAATAAGGTACACTCAATACTCAAAGTTCAATAGCAATTATTCTAGACACCACTGAGTACTCATATAGTGGGTCACGACTATCTAATCTCTGACCTCTATTAAATGTGCATAGAAACAATTCAATTGTACATCAGAACTTATGATAGAAAACCTGTCCTGGAGCTATAAAATGCTTCTTGGGGGATAGTTTTGTAAGTAGAGATGAGCAAATTTCTTGAAATTTGCTTTCAGCCCAATTGGTCACAAATAAATTCGCCCTAAATCAAATGTCCTGAAAAGTTGTGTATGACTTTCTCGGGGTCTCTTGGGACTGTATGCATCCCCTATCAAGCTCTTTAAGGCAAACATATCAGTAGTAATCTTAAAGTGAATCTGTCATCTATGGTTTAAATCATGTTTTTATTTTAAGCATATATTTTTT
The DNA here is from genome assembly GCF_905171765.1 of Bufo bufo. Taxonomy (NCBI): domain Eukaryota; kingdom Metazoa; phylum Chordata; class Amphibia; order Anura; family Bufonidae; genus Bufo; species Bufo bufo. The sequence goes on along the minus strand of NC_053392.1, from coordinate 71,346,076 downwards.
AGAATTTGTGTTTTTTTTTTTTTTTTTCTATCTATATTAATATATATATATATATATATATATATATATATATATATATATATGTGTGTGTGTGTGTAATCCTGCAATACTCTCACTGGCCACTAGGCTAACAACATCATGATTTCTTGTTCTGTACAGTACAGGTAACTTTTTGGTAGCCATTATCATTATCACCACAGGCAGGATTACAATTAAAGATGAGCAAAGTTTAGAAAACGTCAATTCGTCTGCTTTACTGTGTTTCACAAAGAAATTTGCTTTGTGAAGAATTACTTCGCCACAAAGTACATTTCTTTGTGAGTAGCAGGCGCAATGACGGGTAACTCCATCATTGAACCCTTCAGAAGCCGCATTCATTAGTGAAAAAAAAAAATATATTTACCTTATCCATTTGAGCACGAAGAGACCTTCTCGGCCATCTTGATTGAAGATCCCACGCAAAATCTTGCGCAGCGCGTGGTGACATCATACGTCACTGCACACAATATTTCCCATGGGATCTTCAATCAAGATGGCAGAGGTGGTCTCTTCGTGCTCAAAGAGGTGAGGTGAGTATGTTTTTTTAACAGCACTTGAGGGAAAATTGATTCGTTAACACGAAGCACAAGGAAATTTGGCTTCACGGTGAATCAAATTTTCCCTGGAATTCGAATCGAAGTCCACTTCAGATATTTTGATTCGCTCAACACTAATTACCATGACAAGTAACAACTTTATATACGTAGATAACACAGGATCCACCATTCACAATAGGTGATATCACAGCTTATCTTCTCCCTCCCTGTGCAATCACCTCTGCACAGGTCACAGAGCATGCCTAGAAAACTCTCCCATAGAAATCAATGAGGTCCCCTCCTGTCCATTGTGTCTATGGCCAATGTAGCTGCTCTCAAAAAAACATATTACTGGCCTTTGAAATGCTGTCATTCCGTTTGGTGGAGACGTAGAGTTTTAAAAGCCTTATGGCGGTGGCTGTTTATATCTCCATAACAGCACACTGGATAAATGCAATGGCGGCTGGGCCTGAGGCGGACAGCAGTTTGGCGCATGTCCTTTCACCACCGAGGATTGCAGGGCGTTTCAGTTTGCCTCCTGTTGCTTCCTCCTCCTACTCCACTTCCTCATCCTCTACCGGCTCCTCATCCGGTCAGGGTAACACCTTCCCCACCAACTTCAGCACAGCCAGGGGTAACTGACAGCAGGCAGTTTTAATACTTAGATTTTTGGGAGACAACCCCCACACCGCGCAGGAGCTGTGGACGGGCCTTGAACAACAGCCCGATGAGTGGTTGGTGCCAGTCAGCCTCAAGCCCGGCCTGGTGGTGTGCGATAATGGGCGAAATCTCGTAGCAGCTCTGGGACTAGCCGGTTTGACGCACTTCCCTTGCCTGGCCCATGTGCTGAATTTGGTTATGCAGAGATTCCTTAATAATTACCCAGATATGTCAGAGCTGCTGCATAAAGTGCGGGCTGTCTGCACGCTTTCGGCGTTCTCAACCTCCTGCTGCTCGCCTGTCAGCGCTTTAGCGTGACTTTGGCCTTCCCGCTCACCGCCTCATATGCGACTTGCCCACAAGGTGGAACTCCACCTTGCACATGCTGACCAGACTGTGCGAGCAGCAGCAGGAGATAGTGGAGTTTCAGCTGCAGCACGCACGGGTGAGTCGCTCTGCGGAACAGCACCACTTCACCACCAATGACTGAGCCTCCATGCGAGACCTGTGTTCCTTGTTGCGCTGTTTCGAGTACTCCACCAACATGGCCAGTGCCGATAATGCCATTCTCAGCGTAACTATCCCACTTCTATGCCTCCTTGAAAAACGCTGCTGGTGATGATGGAAGAGGATGTGGCACAGGAGGAGGAGGAGGAAGAGGGATCATTTTATAGGTTTTCCGGCCAGTTATTCACAAGTGGCTCCGAGGGTGGTTTCCTGCACCCACAAACGCCAGGTACACAATTGCCCAGTCAGGGCACAGTTCTGGAGGATGACGAGGTGGAGGATGAGGAGGAGGAACCGTGTTCACAGCAGGGTTGCACCCAAACCAGCTCATGGCCATCACTGGTGCGTGGCTGGGGGGATACAGAGGACATAGACGATACACCTCCCACAGAGGACAGCTTTTCGTTGCTTCTGGACAGCCTGGCTAACTTGTGCTGATTACTGGATGGCCACGCTGCTGGATCACCGTTACAAGGACAACGTACCGTCCTTAATTCCATCACTGGAGCGTGATCGTAAGATGCGCGAGTTCAAGCGCACGCTGGTAGATGCGCTGCTGGTGGCATTTCCACCTGACAGCGGGGGCACAGTGGAAGCACAAGGCGAAGGCAGAGGAGGATGAAGAGGTCGCCAACGCAGCTGGGGCACCACCAGCACCTCAGAAGGCAAGGTTAGCATGGCCGAAATGTGGAAAAGCTTTGTCTGCATGCCACAACAACCAGCACCACCAGCTGATGTGGAACGTCTTAGCAGGAGGCAGCATTTCACCAACATGGTGGAGCAGTATGTGTGCACACGCCTACACGTACTGAATGACAGGTCTGCCGCCTTCAACTTCTGGGTCTCCAAATTGGGCACATGGCCTGAGCTTGCCCTTTATGGCTTGGAGGTGCTGGCCTGCCCTGCAGCCAGTGTATTGTCTGAACATGTGTTTAGCACGACGGGGGGCGTTATCACAGACAAGCGCAGCCGCCTGACCACAGCCAATGTGGACAAGCTTACGTTCATTAAAATGAACCAGGCATGGATCCCACAGTACTTGTCCGTACCTTGTGCAGAATAGACATGTATACCAGCCTTAACCAGCCATTGTTATACTACAGCACAATTGCTCTGTATTTTGGATATTTCACACTCTTTTGGAGAGTACCCTAATTTAAAAAAGATAATCATTTAAACCAAAAACCAGTGTTGTCTACCTCGTCCTCCTCCACCGCCACTTCCACCTACACCGCTACGTCCACCGCCTCCTCAAACTACTACTCCATATGTACCTCCGCCTCATAAATCAAGTTTATTTTTTTTTATTTGAACGTATTTTACTTTATTTTATTTTATGTAATTTCACTAATTTGTCTGTTACATTTTTGGGTGAATTTTACCAATTTTTGTGTGTGATATACTACTGCTATACCTAGTAGACAGGTAAAAAAAAATCATTAATTTTTCTGTTACATATTCGGGTGAAATTCACCAATTTTGGGTGTGCTATACTACTGCTATACATAGTAGACAGGTAAAAAAGAATCATTAATTTGTCACTTACATTTTCGGTTGAAATTCATCAATTTTTGGGTGTGATATACCCCTGCTCAACCTAGTATACAGTTAACATTTCAATAATTTGTCTGTTATATATTCGGGTGAATTTCACCAATCTTTGGGTGTGATATACCACTGCTAAACCAAGAAGACATGTAAAAAATTTCACTAATTTGTCTGTTACATTTTCAGGTGAAATTCACCAATTTTTGGGTGTGATATACCACTGCTATACCTAGTAGACAGGTAAAAAAAAATCATTCATTTGTCTGTTACATATTCAGGTGAAATTCACCAATTTTTGGGTGTGATATACCTCTGCTCTACCTAGTAGACAGGTAAAATTTTATTAATTTGTCTGTTACATATTCGGGTGAAATTCACCAATTTCTGGCTGTGATATACCACTGCTATACTTAGTAGACAGGTAAAAATAATTCACTAATTTGTCTGGTACATTTTCAGATGAAATTCACCACTTTTTGGGTGTGATATACCACTGCTATACCTAGTAGACAGGAATTTTTTTTTTTTAATTTGTCTGTTACATATTCGGGTGAAATTCACCACTTTTTAGGTGTGATGTACCCCGGCTATACCTAGTAGACAGGTAAAAACTTTCACTAATTTGTCTGTTACATTTTTAAGTGAAATTCACCAATTTTGGGGTGTGAAAAACCTCTGCTATACCTAGTAGACAGGTAAAATTTCACTAATTTGTCTGTTACATATTGGGGTGAAATTCACAACTTTTTGGGTGTGATATACCCCGGCTGTACCTAGTGGACTTTTAAAAAAAAAATCACTAATTTTTCTGTTACATATTCAGGTGAAATTCAAAACTTTTTGGGTGTGATATAACCCTTCTTTACCTAGTAGACAGGTAATATTTAACTAAATTGTCTGTTACCCATTCGGGTAAAATTCACAAATTTTTGGGTGTGATATACCACTGCTCTACCTAGTAGACAGGTAACATTTGACTAATTTGTCTGTTACATATTCGGGTAAAATTCACCAATTTCTGGGTGTGATATACCACTGCTATACCTAGTAGACAGATAAAAACTTTCACTAATTTGTCTGTTACATTTTTGGGTGAAATTCACCAATTTTGGGGTGTGATATACCACTGCTATTCCTAGTAGACAGCTAAAAAAAAAAATGTATTTGTCTGTTGCATATTCGGGTGAAATTCACCAATTTTTGGGTGTGATATACCATTGCTATACCTAGTAGAAAGGTAACATTTCACTAATCTGTTTGTTACATATTCGGGGGAAATTCACCACTTTTTGGGTGTGATATACCCCGACTGTACCTTGTAGACAGTTAAAAACATTTTTCTAATTTGTCTGTTACATTTTCTGGTGAAATTCACCAATTTTTGGATGTGATAGATCTATGCTCTACCTAGTAGATAGGTAACATTTCACTAATTTGTCTGTTACATATTTAGGTAAAATTCACCACTTTTTAGGCGTGATATACCACTGCTATACCTACTAAACAGCAAAAAAAAATTATTTGTCTGTTAAATATTCAGGTGAAATTCGCCAATTTTTGGGTGTGATATACCCCTGCTCTACCTAGTAGACAGGTATCATTTCACAAATTTGTCTGTTACATATTCGTGAAAAATTTACAATTTTTTTAGGCGTGATATACCACTGCTATACCTACTAGACAGGAAAAAGAAAATCATTAATTTGTCTGTTAAATATTCGGGTGAAAATCACCACTTTTTAGGTGTGATATACACTGGCTGTACCTAGTGTACAGGTAACATTTCACTCATTTATCGGTTACATATTTGGGTGAAATTCACAAATTTTTGGGTGTGATATACCCCTGCTCTACCTAGTAGACAGGTAACATTTCACTAATTTGTCTGTTACATATTCGGGAGAAATTCACCAATTTTTGGGTGTGATATACTACTGTTATACCTAGTAGACAGGTAAAAAAATTCACAAATTTTTCTGTTACATTTTCGGGTGAAATTTACAAATTTTTGGGAGTGATATTCGACTGCTATACATAGTAGACAGGTAACAAAATTTAATTAATTTGTCTCTTACATAGTCGGTTGAAATTCACAAATTTTGTTGTGATATACTCCTGCTGTATCTAGTAGACAGGTAACATTTCACTAATTTGTCTGTTACATATTCGGGTGAAATTCACCAATTTTTGGGTGAGATATTTCACTGCTATACCTAGTAGACAGGTAAATAAAATTCATTAATTTGGCTTTTACATATTTGGGTGAAATTCACCAATTTTTGGGTGTGATATACCCCTGCTCTAACTAGTAGACAGGTAAAAAAAAAAAAATTATTTGTCTGTTACATATTCGGGTGAAATTCACAAATTTTTGGGTGTGATATAATCCTGCTCTACCTAGTAGACAGGTAACATTTTACTAATTTGTCTTTTACTTATTCGGGTGAAATACACCACTTTTTGGGTTTGATATACCACTGGTTGTACCTAGTAGACAGGTAAAAAAAATTCACTTATTTGTCTGTTACATATTTGGGTGAAATTCACCAATTTTTGCGTGTGATATAGCCCTGCTCTACCTAGTAGACAGATAACATTTCACTAATTTGTATGTTACATATTCGGGTGAAATTCACCACTTTTTGGGTGTAATATACCCCGGCTGTACCTAGTAGAAAGTTAAAAACATTTCACTAATTTGTCTGTTATATTTTCTGGTGAAATTCAGCAATTTTTGGGGGTGATATACTCCTGCTCTACCTGGTAGACAGGTAACATTTCACTAATTTGTCTGTTTCATATTCGGGTGAAATTCACCACTTTTTGGGTGTGATATACCCTGGCTGTACGTAGTAGACAGGTAACATTTCACTAATTTGTCTGTTACATTTCGGGTTTATTTCACCAATTTTGGGGTGTGATATACCACTGTGATACCTAGTAGACAGGTAAAAAAATCTCACTAATTTGTCAGTTACATATTCGGGTGAAATTCAGCAAATTTTGGGTGTGATATACCCCTGCTCTACCTAGTAGACAGGTATCATTTCACTAATTTGTCTGTTACATATTCAGGTGAAATTCACCATTTTCTTGGGTGTGATATACCCCGGCTGTACCTAGTAGACAGAAAAAACAATTAATTTTTCTGTTACATATTCGGGTTAAATTCAACAATTTTTGGGTGTGATAACCCTGCTCTACCTAGTAGACAGGTAACAGTTCACTAATTTGTCTGTTACCTATTCGGGTAAATTTCACTACCTTTTGGGTGAGTAATACCCCGGCACTAAATAGTAGACAGGTAAAAAAATTCACTAATTTGTCTGTTACAATTTCGGGTGAAATTCACAATTTTTTAGGTGTTATATACCACTGCTCTACCTAGTAGACAGGTAACATTTTAAAAATTTGTCTGTTACTTATTCGGGTGAAATTCACCACTTTTTGGGTGTGATATACCCCGACTGTACTTAGTAGACAGGTAAAAAAAAATCATTAATTTGTCTTTTACATATTCTGTTGAAATTCACCAATTTTTGGGTGTGATATACTACTGTTATACCTAGTAGACAGGTAAAAAAATTCACACATTTTTCTGTTACATTTTCGGGTGAAATTTACAAATTTTTGGGAGTGATATTCGACTGCTATACATAGTAGACAGGTAACAAAATTTAATTAATTTGTCTCTTACATAGTCGGTTGAAATTCACAAATTTTGTTGTGATATACTCCTGCTGTATCTAGTAGACAGGTAACATTTCACTAATTTGTCTGTTACATATTCGGGTGAAATTCACCAATTTTTGGGTGAGATATTTCACTGCTATACCTAGTAGACAGGTAAATAAAATTCATTAATTTGGCTTTTACATATTTGGGTGAAATTCACCAATTTTTGGGTGTGATATACCCCTGCTCTAACTAGTAGACAGGTAAAAAAAAAAAAAATATTTGTCTGTTACATATTCGGGTGAAATTCACAAATTTTTGGGTGTGATATAATCCGGCTCTACCTAGTAGACAGGTAACATTTTACTAATTTGTCTTTTACTTATTCGGGTGAAATACACCACTTTTTGGGTTTGATATACCACTGGTTGTACCTAGTAGACAGGTAAAAAAAATTCACTTATTTGTCTGTTACATATTTGGGTGAAATTCACCAATTTTTGCGTGTGATATAGCCCTGCTCTACCTAGTAGACAGATAACATTTCACTAATTTGTATGTTACATATTCGGGTGAAATTCACCACTTTTTGGGTGTAATATACCCCGGCTGTACCTAGTAGAAAGTTAAAAACATTTCACTAATTTGTCTGTTATATTTTCTGGTGAAATTCAGCAATTTTTGGGGGTGATATACTCCTGCTCTACCTGGTAGACAGGTAACATTTCACTAATTTGTCTGTTTCATATTCGGGTGAAATTCACCACTTTTTGGGTGTGATATACCCTGGCTGTACGTAGTAGACAGGTAACATTTCACTAATTTGTCTGTTACATTTCGGGTTTATTTCACCAATTTTGGGGTGTGATATACCACTGTGATACCTAGTAGACAGGTAAAAAAATCTCACTAATTTGTCAGTTACATATTCGGGTGAAATTCAGCAAATTTTGGGTGTGATATACCCCTGCTCTACCTAGTAGACAGGTATCATTTCACTAATTTGTCTGTTACATATTCAGGTGAAATTCACCATTTTTTTGGGTGTGATATACCCCGGCTGTACCTAGTAGACAGAAAAAACAATTAATTTGTCTGTTACATATTCGGGTTAAATTCAACAATTTTTGGGTGTGATAACCCTGCTCTACCTAGTAGACAGGTAACAGTTCACTAATTTGTCTGTTACCTATTCGGGTAAATTTCACTACCTTTTGGGTGAGTAATACCCCGGCACTAAATAGTAGACAGGTAAAAAAATTCACTAATTTGTCTGTTACAATTTCGGGTGAAATTCACCATTTTTTAGGTGTTATATACCACTGCTCTACCTAGTAGACAGGTAACATTTTAAAAATTTGTCTGTTACTTATTCGGGTGAAATTCACCACTTTTTGGGTGTGATATACCCCGACTGTACTTAGTAGACAGGTAAAAAAAAATCATTAATTTGTCTTTTACATATTCTGTTTAAATTCACCAATTTTTGGCTGTGATATACCCCTGCTCTACCTAGTAGACAGGTAAAAAAATGTCATTCATTTTTCTGTTACATTCTTGGGTGGCATTTTACCATTTTTGCCGTGAATAAACCCCTGCTCTGCATAGGTGACAGGGACCGAAATTTTTAAAAATATACTGTTCCATTGGTGGGTGACATTAACCCATTTCTGGCGATGAAAAACCCCTGCTTAGCATAGGTGACTGGGAATTAAATTTGCAAAATTCTTCTTTAATTGGCCCTTTCATTCAATCTTTCTGCTTTAATAATTTGTCCATCATTTCAGATCGATCACATTGCAGCCATTGACCTTCCTTGGATGTGGTCTCCCTTTTCTCACGCTCCCTCTCTGACGTAGAAACCTGATTCGCCGATAACCGTGATCAACATGGTAGGCTCAGAAAAGAACATCGAAAGTTGATAGAGAAGATATCCAAATGGATCGTGGACGTCACAGGGACGTGCGATCAGCCAGAAGTTATCTAGAGTATATATATAGGGTTCGGACCGCGCGTGTCATAAACAGACGGTATACAAACAGTTTTTTTCTTTTCTCCTTCTCCTTTTAGAAAAAAACCGAGGGCTGCAAATGTCCTATTTATGGATATCCTGCAACTGAAAAAACTAAAATAGTGTAAATCCGTACGGTTGTTTTATCCTGCAGTGCACAGGTTGTACTTACACGGCACTCCACCAACAAAAAGCGTGTATGCGATATCCTCCGCGGCTGGTTAGATTTTTCGCGGCGAAGATCCACGTTCATACACAACCAAACAGGGTTCAACCACGGACTTGGTTCCAGTACACACCAGATAAGTCTGCTAATATTCCCAATTTCTTTTCCTAAAAGTTTCTGTGGATACAAGTGGCTCCTACCATAGTGAAGCTCCGGTGACTGTTTTTAAAAAGTTTATTAGTACATACTTACAAACATGCACTTTAAAATTTGCATTAAAAAATCCCAGCGTCTTAGTCTTTGCCCGACCCAGGTTTCGCTCCTAAAGCTTCGTCAGGGGCACAATTCATCTCTCCCTCCCCCTTCTTTTTATTTGGTAGGCTAGAGTTAATCAAGCACCTGATGTGCTACTCCAGACACCTTCTCTTTTTCCTTCACTTTAACCCTATACTTGTATCTCCTAGTTCTCAAGGGAAAAAAACGCAGATCTTTAGGTCCCAATTCACATGGGGATAAATGTTCTACCAATTTATTAGTCTAATTTAGAACGGCTTGCAGGTCAAAATCTACATTCAGACCCCCTGGTTGTAGCGTACATAATTCGTATATCCACCTACTTTCTTTTTTGTTAATTTTCTCTAGAAAACTTCCTCCCCTCCAGTGGTTTTGTACTAATTCCACCCCCATGAACTTTAATCCCTCTCGGCAGCAGGGCCTTTCCTGTCTAACGTTTCCAAATCCAAAATACCCCAGTAACATTCCCTATAATTTTTTATTAATCATTCCAATAACAGGGCATCTTAAGAGTCCTGTACTGTTATTTATCGTTACTACCTCCCCGAGTCGTGAGTGGGTAATTGCCGCGCGCCCCCTCCTTTCCTTCAATTTTTCCGTTTTAATAGCTTCTCCCACATTTCCGCTCGATCACAATTAAATTTCATTGATCTCCCTTGGATGTGGCCTCTTTTTCTCATGCTCCCTCTCCGGCGTGGAACCCTGATTCGCCGCTAACTGTGATCAACATGGTCGGCGCAGAAAAGAACATCGAAAGTTGATAGAGCAGATATCTAATTGGATTGTGAACATCACGGGAACGTGCGACATGGTGGGGCAGTATGTTTGCACATGCCTACACGAACTGACTGATGGGTCTGCCCCCTGCAACTTATGGGTCTCCAAATTTGGCACATGGCCTTAACTTGCCCTTTACGCCTTAGAGGTGCTGGCCTGCCCTGCAGCCAGTGTATTGTCTGAACGTGTGTTTAGCACGACCAGAGGGGGTTATCGCAGGTTATATTTCCAAATGTTTTGGGGGGTACCCAAATTTTAAAAAAATAAAATAAAATGAAAACCAAAAAGCAGTGTAGGCTACCTCATACTCCACCGCCGCTTCCACCTACACCGCCACATCCACCGCCTCCTCATCCTCCTACTCCATATGGACCTCGTCCTCCTAGATCAAGATTATTTTTTATTTTTACGTATTTTATGTTATTTAAAGTCATTTCCCTATCCACACTTGCCATGCTCTTAACCACATTTTGATGCCATTTGCAGCCCTCTAGCCCTTTCCATGACATTTTACAGCTATTTAAGTGCTCAAAAGATTGGGTCCCCATTGACTTCAATGGGGTTCGGGGTTAAGTTAGGGTCTAGTTCAGGTCCCGAACTCAAACTTTTTTGCAAAGTTCGGCCGAACCCGTCGAACCTGAACATCCAGGTGTCCGCTCAACTCTATTCTGCACTCTTCAATTTACCAGATGTTTTAATATGAGACTTAAAAGTCACAGGTTTGGTACACAGATTATTAAAGCCTACTAGCAAAATGGCAGGTGTTTTTCTGTAATTTAAAGACAGAGGAGCAATTAAATGTCCTTGCCCTTCTACAAAACACACTGCACACTGGTATTGATAATTTACATAGGTAATAATGCAGTTTTTGCAGCAAAATGCGTTCACTAATATGGGTATAGTAATGCAGTTTTTACAATAAAATGTGTTCAACAACACAGTAGAATGAATTTGCTCTAACTTAACAGTATCTTGAAGTAGTACAACATGATCACTAACACGTGTATATTGATGCACTTCAGTGTACTGAAAATGCCCAAGTAGAAATGGTAAATTGAGGTTTAAAGAAAAACAAAAAAGGGGGCAATTGCAGTGTTTGCAGCAGAATATATGCTATTAGGGTGCTGTCATTAAGACTATGAACTGTAGAAAAAAAATTTTTTTTATTAAAAAGCTGCCTGTTCATAAATAGAAGAAAATAGTTTGTTGCAGGATAGAACATGCCCAAACATTGTATGACATAACACACAACTCAGAGGTACCAGTCCCTCACTCCGTATACTATGCTTTCCCTGATAAAACCCTAAAAAAACTCTAAAATCCTAACCCTAAAATCTATCCAATTATATCCCCCTATAGCGCCCCTAGTACAGCTTATATCTGTAATAGCTTTTTGTCAGACACAGTCAAGACGTATGCTTTCAGGTCTCTAGCTGAACACAGAATGGCATTTTATGATGTTATCAGCAAAAGGACCTGCCTGAATCCTGCCCCCCCCCCCTTCCCCAGTGTCATGCGATTCTCTATCTTCATCCTTTCTGTTGTTTTCCCTGCCAATTTTCAAATAAATCACCAACTGTTTGCAGACAAATTTGTGTGAAATTCATAATGAATCCAATTTGTTTAGAATTGATTCACTCATCTTAAAGTCTAATATGTTTGACATATTCATTTGATTTGGTTATCTTTATCTACTTTTTGGACTTCTGTGAACACCTAGTGTAGTTTTAGGTCAAATTTATGCAGATATGTAGAAAATCCTAAAAAGTTTACAAACTTTAAAGAAACACTGTACAATTTTGGTGTGCCACATGAAAGATGTAAACACCCAGCAAGAAAGTGTTTTGCTTGTTTTTTGGGTAATCAGTCACACCTTGACATGGGCCTATTATCAGCCACCAGTGTTCGGAGCAACGCTTGTTCCCAAAAATTGGCCCGATCCACGGACAGTGTGAAAAGGCCCTTAGCCAGCCTAATTACCAGCTAATTACATGTTGGTTTATATAGCGCCAGAGTATTCAGCAATGCTTTTCAAATGGAAAAGTAACAAATAAGGTTATTTTCACACTTGCGTTTTGTGCGGATAAGTCATGGACATCCGTCTGCATCCGTTCAGAACAGATACGTTTGTATTATCTTTAACATAGCCAAGACGGATCCCTCTTGAACACCACTGAAAGTCAATGGAGGACGGATCTGTTTTCTATTGTGCCAGATTGTGTCAGTGAAAACGGATCCGTCCCCTTTGACTTACATTGTGTGTCAGGACGGATGCATTTGGCTCAGTTTCATCAGACGGACACCAAAACGCTGCAAGCAGCATTTTGGTGTCCGTCTCCAAAGCGGAATGGAGACTGAACTGATGCAAACTGATGCATTCTGAGCGGATCCTTTTCCATTCAGAATGCATTAGGGCAAAACTGATCCATTTTGGACCACGTGTGAGAGCCCTAACGGATCTCACAAACGGAAAGCCAAAATGTGAGTGTGAAAGTAGACTAAAAAGTAAGAATACAAGAAATCAAAACAGATGAACACACAATGATATAAAAGGAGAGATTTCCCTTCCCATACAAGTTTACCATCAAAACAGAGTAACACAAAAGGTTCAACCTTCCAATTTTTACCCAGGGAAACAGCTAATCACGTTGGAAAGATGAATAGAAATAAAGTCACCTGAAACCGTCACCCTACCAGGTAAAACAGACATGATGGAGTGGAGAGCTCTGTGACCTGGCACATTGTGTATAGGCCATGGGTTATCATTATATTAAGAAACCAGTTTTTAAGGCATGCTTCAAATAGGAAACTTTAGGAAGAAATTGTCTGATGGCTCAGGGTAGTGAATTCTACACAATATGTGCAAATGGGATGTAATAATACCAGAGCCATCCCTGGTCTTAGACCATCCAAAAGAGCACTTACCATAAGATGAAATTGATCAAAGTACTTGTCTCCTCAGAAGAAACCATAACCATGTTATTATCTTCTTAATTTGGATGTCCATGAAGTCAATATCAACTTTAATGGCGGCACAGTAGAAAAATGTAACATTTGCTTCCACATTTCTCAGCAGAGTTGGGTGGCACCACCAGGACACACTCTGATGAGATTACCATTAGGGTCCTTTTGAAAAAAAAAAGCTAATTCTTTAAAAACCTTTCTGTGCAATTGAATTTCAATGCTTTGCTTTAACCCAGCTAATATTTTCCTGATTCATGTCTACCGAGCATACGTTTCCTATAAAAAGATTTAGTTTACTTTTTGCGAAACTTCCCAAAAACAGATACATTTACTCTAACTAATGAAGACATTTCAGCTCTTGCTGGTGTTGGAAGTATTCAGTAGTCATGTCGACCCTTCTCCGAATCAAGCAATCTATAAACGTAAGAGAGTTTGGAAGAGGTAAATGAACTGTCTGGCTGCTTTTCTTGGCAAGGCTCCCTACAAGTGGGAAGTGGCAGCCGAGGGGAACTGAAGTTGTTTACTTAAAACTTTTAGCCAAATGGACAGAGAAAGTCAAGATAAATCACAACCTGTCAATGATGACAATGTTAGACGGCTACTTGTTCACTCCTGTGCACACACTCAAACAAAGCACTTAAAATTTCAGAAGGTCACCAAGAATTTTTTTATTTTCTTTTTTTTATACAATCGTTTTCATTCGGTTTGTTTAAAAACTTAAATGCACTGGGTGGCTTTAATATCCCATTAGATGATTTGTAGAGAATAAGCTGCAAAGCCTCACGCAACACTTCAGAGATAATATTCTTTAAGGAGTACTTGAGGAACATGAGTCAGTCCCTGTAGAATAATATCCATAGATCAGTGCCGGCTTAAAACTTTTCTCACAGAGCGTTGCCTCGACCATCCATATGGTAGGGCAAAAAAATTATAATAATTTCAGCTTCTTTCCCCGAGCACCTTTCTCTGATAGTAATCCTGTCTTGAAGTTTTAAATTACAGTTAAGACCTTTGTTTAAGCTAACAGAGAGGCCAACAGTTCAGCCAAAAACCTCCTAAATTTCTTTCTGTTCTTTGACCATCAAGAAAGTCCAGCCAAGAGAGGCTTTGACATATTTAATTGCAAGTAAATATTTTTACCCCTTAATAAATTATTTCTCCAATAATAGCCCACAGCGCAGAAAGAAACATGACTGAGTGCATCTCTGGACGGAGAGTAAAAGGATACAGTAAACAGAGCAATAGAGCAAACTAAATCAAACTTAAACAGTAGTCCCGAAACATAAGCTGCTGCGGTAAATGTTATTGCGTGTGACCGGGGTTAAGAGGGTTTTCGGCTTTGTCTTCCTTCCCATAGACTCTTTTGTTGATGTTTTGTGTTTATTGAGCAAATAGTTTGAAGTTTTACTGGAAACAATCTACTTATGCAAAAGTTTATTCTATTGCTTAAAAGGTCGTTCACACAGAGTTTCTGGCGCTGATTTTGGTGTGTTTTTCGCATCAGAATCAGCTCCAAAAAAATGACTTCAAACAGCCTCCCATTCATTTTAATGGGAAGCATCGCTTGCTTTTTTCATACCAAAAAAGAAGCAGCATACACTATCTTGGTGCAGAATTTGCACTGAAGTGTGTCATAAGCTCTTCTCGCCTGGCCCTCTAATCCTCCTCATGTACCATAAATTATATAATTGCGCATGCGCATTTAATCTCAATTGGGTTGCCAGGCCGCCGAGATGCTCAGATTTCTTATGTTTTCGAAATTTTTTACTTCACTAGTAAAAGGTGTTTGGCTTAGAACAAGTAGGAGGGACTTAAATGCGCCAAATTGTGCTAACATTTTGACCCAAAATATTGCTATAAACCAACCAAGAGATAGCATACAGAAGAGAAGAAAAGTCTAACACGTGGCTAGCAAAATGTATCAAATCTCACATACCAGCTAGAGGATACATTTGGTGGGTCCTCTGCCTGTCTGGTCAGGGTTTATGCTGTCTAGGTGACAATACCTCAGTAATAAGGCACTGGATGGAGTATGCCACATTCCTCTATCGTGTGGAATCAGAGCAACAAAAAAACAACAACTCTGTATTAGAGATGAGTAAATCAATTCATTAGAATCGAAATTCAACTTGAATTTTTTAAAAATGTTTTGAATTGTTAGAGAATTTTCCAGCCCCTTTGATTCAGGTAGAATCAATTCATATCCAAATTGACTTTCTTAAACGATTCAGATGAATCAAACATAAAGGGAAATTTGCTCATCACTACTAAGTGTTAGAGATGTCTCAAACTATTCGCCGGCGAACAGTTCCCGGCAAACATTGCTTGTTTGCGTTCGCCGCGGCGGGCGGACATATGCGATGTTCGGTCCGCCCCCTATACGTCATCATTGAGCAAACTTTGACCCTGTACCTCAGTCAGCAGACACATTCCAGCCAATCAGCATACCCTCCCTCCCACCTCCTATCAAAAAGCAAGGACAGCATCCATCTTCGATTCATTCTGAAGCTGCAGTGTCAGTGAGAGCAGGGACAGTGCTGCTGCTGATTTAATAGGGAAATCGTTAGCTAGGCCAGTGTTCTGTGTCCACTCCAGTCCTCAAAGACTCATCTGATCTGCTGTAAGGACAGCGTCCTGACAGCACCCCAAAAAGCCCTTTTAAGGGCTAGTACATCAGTCTGCTTTTATTTTTCTTTTCTCTGTAATAGAATTACAGTTGCCTGCCAGTGTGTGTCAGGCCCACAGAGTGTACTGTGCCCACTGCCAGTGCCCACCACTCATATCTGGTGGCACAGTAGCTTGCAGATAAAACAGTAAAACAATTTTTTCTCTGTAATATAATTGCAGTTGCCTTCCAGTGAGTGTCAGGCCCACAGAGTGTACTGTGCCCACTGCCAGTGCCCACCACTCATATCTGGTGGCACAGTAGCTTGCAGATAAAACAGTAAAACAATTTTTTCTCTGTAATATAATTGCAGTTGCCTGTCAGTGTGTGTCAGGCCCACAGAGTGTACTGTGCCCACTGCCAGTGCCCACCACTCATATCTGGTGGCACAGTAGCTTGCAGATAAAAAAGGAATACAATTTTTTCTCTGTAATATAATTGCAGTTGCCTGCCAGTGTGTGTCAGGCACACAGAGTGTACTGTGCTCACTGCCCACCACTCATATCGGGTGGCACAGTACCTTGCACGCATAGTACCACTAATCTAAAAAAAAATGACAGGCAAAGGCAGGCCACCCCGCAGGGGCCATTGTGGTCGTGGTGCTGTGATTTCCATTGGCCCTAGAATAATGCCCAGTGTTCAGAGGCCACGTACCCTGAACGCGAAAAGTTCTTAGAACATAGTTGACTGGCTAACACAGGACACCCAATCTTCTACAGCTTCCGCTCGGAACCTTGAAGCACCATCCTCCTCCAGTTCAGCTTCGGGCACCTCTCAAGTTACCACTCGCCCGCCTGCCACCCACCACCAACACTAGCACCACAGCCGCTTCACTTGATCTGTCAGAGGAGTTATTTACACATCAGTTGGAAGAAATGAGTGATGCGCAACCATTATTGCCAGAGGATGTAGATAACAGGGATATGTCTCAGTCAGGCGGCATTACACACATGGACGTACGGTGTGATGATGATGATGTTGTACCCGCTGCTGCTTCCTTTGCTGAGGTGTCAGATACAAGTGAAGTGGTTGATGATGACGATGTGTCCGTGGATGCCACGTGGGTGCCCGTTTGAAGAGAAGAAGAACAGGGGGAAAGTTCAGATGGGGAGATAGAGAGGAGGAGGTGACGAGTTGGAAGCAGGGGGAGGTCGTCGCAAGGAGCTAGTGGCACAGTCAGACAGCATGTATCGGCACCCGGGGTCAGGCAGACAGCACGCCAATCAACGCATGCTGTTGCCACCACCAGAATTCCATCATTGCAAAGCTCAGCAGTGTGGCTTTTTTTTGTGTGTCTGCCTCTGATAACAGCGATGCCATTTGCAACCTCTGCCAAAAGAAACTAAGTCATGGGAAGTCCAACACCCACCTAGGTACAACTGCTTTGTGAAGGCACATGATCTCACATCACAAACACCTATGGGATCAACACATGATGAGTACAAGCAGCACACAAACTCAAAGCCACCATCCTCCTCCTGGTCCAGCATCTTCAGCCACGTCAACCACTGCTGTCCTCCTTGCCCCCTCTCAACCACCCGCCACTCCGCCTCTCACCTTCAGCAGTTCCTGCTCATCTGCCCACAGTCAGGTGTCTGTCAAGGAAATGTTAGAGCGTAAGAAGCCAATGTCACAGAGTCACCCCCTTGCTTTTACCATACAAGCTGGTGGAGTCTGAGGGCTTCAAAAAATTTTAAGCTATTGGGACACCGCAGTGGAAGGTACCCGGCCGAATTTTTTTTTTCACAAAAGGCAATCCCCAACCTGTACTCTATTGTGGAAAAGGAAGTCATGGCATGTCTGGCACACAGTGTTGGGGCAAGGGTCCATCTGACCACTGATACCTGGTCTGCAAAGCACAGTCAGGGCAGGTATATCACGTACACTGCGCATTGGGTAAACCTGCTGACGGCTGCCAAGCATGGAATGTGTGGCTCTGCAGAGGAGTTGGTGGCACCGCCATGACTTGCAGGCAGGCCTGCTACCACCTCCTCTACTCCTCCTACTCCATCCTCTTCGCTAACCTGCTCGGCTGAGTCCTCTTCTGCTGCTGCGTCTTGCTCCACATCAACTGCACCCCCCCATCTCCCCAGGGGCTATTCCACATCCCGGATACGACAGTGTCACGCAGTCTTGGGGTTGACTTGCCTGAAAGCACACCGGACCCGCACTCCTGTCCGCCCTGAACGCACAGGTGGATCAGTAGCTGACCCCGCACCAACTGGAGATCGGCAAAGTGGTGTGTGACAACGGAAGCAATTTGTTGGCGGCATTGAATTTGGGCAAGTTGACACATGTGCCGTGCATGGCACATGTGTTGAATCTGATCGTACAACGCTTTGTGCATAAGTACCCAGGCTTACAGGACGTCCTCAAGCAGGCCAGGAAGGTGTGTGGACATTTCAGGCGTTCCTACACGGCCATGGCGCAGTTTTCCGATATTCAGCGGCGAAACAACATGCCAGTGAGGCGCTTGATTTGCGACAGCATGACACATTGGAATTCAACACTCCTAATGTTCGACCGCCTGCTCCAACAAGAAAAAACCGTCAACGAGTATTTGTATGACCGGGGTGCTAGGACAGCCTCTGCGGAGCTGGGTATTTTTTTGCCACGTTACTGGACGCTCATACACAATGCCTGTAGGCTCATGCGTCCTTTTGAGGAGGTGACAAACCTAGTCAGTCGCACCGGAGGCACCATCAGCGACATCATCCCATTTGTTTTCTTCCTGGAGCGTGCCCTGCGAAGAGTGCTGGATCAGGCCGTAGATGAGCGTGAAGAGGAAGAGTTGTGGTCACCATCACCACCAGAAACAGCCTTATCAGCATCGCTCGCTGGACCTGCGGCAACGATGGAAGAAGAGTCTGAGGAAGAGGAGTCAGAGGAGGAATGTGGCTTTGAGGAGGAGGAAGACCAACCACAGCAGGCATCCCAGGGTGCTCGTTGTCACCTATCTGGTACCCGTGGTGTTGTACGTGGCTGGGGGGAAGAACAGACCTTCAATGAGATCAGTGAGGACGAGGAACGGGACATGAGTAGCTCGGCATCCAACCTTGTGCAAATGGGGTCTTTCATGCTGTCATGCCTGTTGAGGGACCCTCGTATAAAAAGGCTGAAGCAGAATGACCTGTACTGTACTGCTACTAGACCCCCGGTATAAGCAGAAAGTGGCTGAAATGTTACCGAATTACCGGAAGTCGGAAAGGATGCTGCAGTTACAAAACAAGTTAAAAAGTATGCTTTACACAGCGTATAAGGGTGATGTCACAGCACAACGGGAATCTAACAGGGGAAGAGATGAAAGTAATCCTCCTCCTACCACGACCACGCCGGCAAGGACAGGACGCTTTACAGACGTGTTGTTGATGGAGGACATGCAGAGCTTTTTAAGTCCTACGCATCGCCACAGCCCTTCAGGGTCCACCCTCAGAGAACGACTCGACCTACAGGTAGCAGACTACCTCACCTTAACTGCAGATATCAACACTCTGAGGAGCGATGAACGCCTTGACTACTGGGTGTGCAGACTTGACCTGTGGCCTGAGCTATCCCAATTTGCGATAGAACTTCTGGCCTGCCCCGCTTCAAGTGTCCTGTCAGAAAGGACCTTCAGCGCAGCAGGAGGTATTGTCACTGAAAAGACAAGTCGCCTAGGTCAAAAAAGTCTAGATTACCTCACCTTTATTAAGATGAATGAGGCATGGATCCTGAAGGGACTGATAGTTGGGGATGCATTTGACTAAAAAAGGCCTGATGAGATGCTTTGGGCTAAAAATGGTCCACACGCTGCTGTATTTAATCTCTGCATGCCGGATGACTTGCGTGACTTCTCCGCCACCAACTAGGGTTCAAGCCGCAATGTTTTAGTGCACTTTCTGCCTGGAAAACATCAATTTTTCCGGCCGCCTGCAACAATACCTAATTTTTCAGGCATGTGTACATGCCTAATTTTTCTGGCCTCTGGTGCTGCAGTGTGGCTGCAAAAACAAAACAAAAAAAAAGGCACATACATGTGTCAATTCCCCTTCGTGATCGTTACCTTGTTGTGGTGAAGGGGCTTGCGTATCACAATGAAGCTATCACCTCTATGAGTGTGTTGGCAATGGCAATGTTGGCACACCCCAGATGATAAGGTCGTTGCTTCATTGTGAACAGACCAGAAGCGATCGGCTGGATAATTTTGGATAGAAAAAACATAAATTTTCTTTGTGATCATCTAAGGTGATCATTAAAGCTTACTAGGCCAACAATGGGCCCACACTGCAGAATTCTTGCTTTCTGGGTCACTTAACTGTCACTGAACTACCTCAGCATGACCATAGGCTTTGAAAAACCGCCATCTCTTGCAATCTCCCAAACGTGCGCACGAGCACAGTCATCACTACACCACGATTGCCGCATAGAGGAATAAAATTTATGTCATGAGTGTGTCAACTATTGACAACTCTTTGCAGTTGTCTAAACTCTATTCGATACACGTCCCCTGATAGGGGACGTAACAGGGATTAAACTGATAAGAATAGTACTACTTAACACACCACTCATATAGGGTGGCACAGTATATTGCACGGCGCACGCGCAGTGCCCCATATTGGAAGTAAGAGGACCAACCAAGCATCTTTTTCCATCTCCCGGTTCCTAAAATCTATTCCATACACCGGCCCCTGATAGGGGACGTAACAGGGATTAAACTGATAGGAATAGTACTACTTAACATACCACTCATATTGGGATTGCACAGTACATTGCACGGCGCACGCGCAGTGCCCCAAATTGGAAGTAAGAGGACTGACCAAGCATCTTTTTCCATCTCCCGGTTCCTAAAATCTATTCCATACACCGGCCCCTAATAGGGGACGTAACATGTATTAAACTGATAGGAATAGTACTACTTAACATACCACTCATATAGGGTGGCACAGTACATTGCACGGCGCACGCGTAGTGCCCCAAATTGGAAGTAAGAGGACCAACCAAGCATCTTTTTCCATCTCCCGGTTCCTAAAATCTATTCCATACACCGGCCCCTGATAGGGGACAAAACAGAGATTAAACTGGTAAAAACAGATTTTTTTTATTAAAAAAAAAAAGAGGACAGCCTCTGCGGAGCTGGGTATTTTTTGGCCGCGTTACTGAACGCTCATGCACAATGGCTGTAGGCTCATGCGTCCTTTTGCGGAGGTGACAAACCTGGTCAGTCAAACCCAAGGCAACATCATCGACCTCATCCCATATGCGTTTTTTCTGGAGTGTGCCCTGCGAAGAGTGCTGGATCAGGCCGTAGATGAGCATGAAGAGGAAGAGTTGTGGTCACCATCACCACCAGAAGCAGCCTTGTCGTCGTCGATTGCTGGACCTGCGGCAACGCAGAGAGAGGAGTCTGAAGAAGAGGAGTCAGAGGAGGAAGGTGGCTTTGAGGAGGTGGAAGACCAACCACAGCAGGCCTCCGAGGGGGCTTGTTGTCACCTTTCGGGGACCCTTGGTGTTGTACGTGGCTGAGTGGAGCAAGAGACCTTAAATGACGTCAGTGAGGACAAGGAACGGGACATGGCTAGCTTGGTATCCAACCTTGTGCAAATGGGGAGTTTGCGGTTGTGCAAATGGACTGTTTGCGGTTGTTTGGTCTGTCAGAGTTTGGTCTGTCACTGTGAAGCGGGCGTAACCCTTACACTACCTGATCGATTCAACATCATATCTGATCGTATACACACACTGGATGTTTTAAAGCACGTTATTCCAAACAATTTAGGAATGTTAGGTGATTTATGCCCTTTATGGATTAAAACCCGACTCTGCGTCAACTACGTAATTTTCCATGGGAGTTTTGCCATGGATCCCCCTCCGGCATGCCACAGTCATAGAAACATAGAAACATAGAAACATAGAAACATAGAATGTGTCGGCAGATAAGAACCATTTGGCCCATCCAGTCTGCCCAATATACTAAATACTATGGATAGCCCCTGGCCCTATCTTATATGAAGGATGGCCTTATGCCTATCCCATGCATGCTTAAACTCCTCCACTGTATTTGCAGCTACCACTTCTGCAGGAAGGCTATTCCATGCATCCACTACTCTCTCAGTAAAGTAATACTTCCTGATATTACTTTTAAACCTTTGCCCCTCTAATTTAAAACTATGTCCTCTTGTAGCAGTTTTTCTTCTTTTAAATATTCTCTCCTCTTTTACTTTGTTGATTCCCTTTATGTATTTAAAAGTTTCTATCATATCCCCTCTGTCTCGTCTTTCTTCCAAGCTATACATGTTAAGGTCCTTTAATCTTTCCTGGTAAGTTTTATCCTGCAATCCATGTACCAGTTTAGTAGCTCTTCTCTGAACTCTCTCCAAAGTATCAATATCCTTCTGGAGATATGGTCTCCAGTACTGAGCACAATACTCCAAATGAGGTCTCACTAGTGCTCTGTAGAGCGGCATGAGCACCTCCCTCTTTCTACTAGTAATGCCTCTCCCTATACACCCAAGCATTCTGCTAGCATTTCCTGCTGCTCTATGACATTGTCTGCCTGCCTTTAAGTCTTCTGAAATAATGACCCCTAAATCCCTTTCCTCAGATACTGAGGTTAGGACTGTATCACTGATTTTATATTCTGCTCTTGGGTTTTTACGGCCCAGGTGCATTATCTTGCACTTATCAACATTAAATTTTAGTTGCCATATTTTTGACCATTCCTCTAGTTTTCCTAAGTCCTTTTCCATTTGGTGTATCCCTCCAGGAACATCAACCCTGTTACAAATCTTTGTGTCATCAGCAAAAAGACACACCTTACCATCGAGGCCTTCTGCAATTTCGCTGATAAAGATATTAAACAATATGGGTCCCAGAACAGATCCCTGAGGTACCCCACTGGTAACAAGACCTTGGTCTGAATATACTCCATTGACTACAACCCTCTGTTGCCTGTCCCTCAGCCACTGCCTAATCCATTCAACAATATGGGAGTCCAAGCCCAAAGACTGCACTTTATTGATAAGCTTTCTATGTGGGACAGTATCAAAAGCCTTACTAAAGTCTAGATAAGCGATGTCTACTGCACCTCCTCCATCTATTATTTTAGTCACCCAATCGAAAAAATCAATAAGATTAGTTTGACATGATCTCCCTGAAGTAAACCCATGCTGTTTTTCATCTTTCAATCCATGGGATTTTAGATGTTCCACAATCCTCTCCTTAAGTATGGTTTCCATTAATTTCCCCACTATTGATGTCAGGCTTACTGGCCTATAGTTGCCCGATTCCTCCCTACTACCTTTCTTATGAATGGGCACAACATTTGCTAATTTCCAATCTTCTGGGACGACTCCTGTTGCCAGCGATTGGTTAAATAAATCTGTTAATGGTTTTGCTAGTTCAACGCTGAGCTCTTTTAATAGCTTTGGGTGTATCCCATCAGGCCCCTGAGACTTATTTGTATTAATTTTAGACAGCTGACTTAGAACCTCTTCCTCTGTAAAGACCCATGCCTCAAAAGATTCATTAGTCTTCTTTCCTAACTGAGGTCCTTCTCCTTCATTTTCCTTTGTAAAAACTGAACAGAAATATTCATTGAGGCAGTCAGCTAGTTCTTTATCTTCTTCTATATACATTCCTTCTTTTGTTTTTAATTTGGTAATTCCTTGTTTTAGTTTCCTTTTTTCATTTATGTATCTGAAGAATGCCTTCTGGCCTTTTTTTCCTGACTGAGCTAATTTCTCTTCTGCCTGTGCTTTGGAAGCTCTTATAACTTGTTTGGCCTCTCTCTGCCTAATCTTATAAATTTGTCTGTCATCCTCGTTTAGTTTTTTTTTATAATTCCTAAATGCTATCTTTTTGTTTTTAATGATTTTGGCCACTTCTGCTGAGTACCACAGTGGTCTCTTCCTTTTTTTGCTTTTACTGACAAGCCTAATGCAATTTTCTGTTGCCTTCAATAGTGCCACTTTTAAGTAGTCCCATTTCTCCTGGACTCCAATGAAACTGTTCCAGTCTGATAGGGACTTGTATACCACTAATCTAATTTTAGAAAAGTCTGTTTTTCTAAAATCTAAAACTTTTGTTTTTGTGTGGTGTGACTCAGTCACTGTACTTATAGTAAACCACACTGACTGGTGATCACTAGATCCCAAGCTTTCCCCTACAGTAATATCAGATACCAAATTCCCATTTGTGAATACTAAATCTAAAATGGCCTCCTTCCGGGTTGGCTCCTCCACTACTTGCTGTAGAGATAATCCCAGTAGGGAATTTAGAATATCTGTACTCCTGGCAGAACTAGCTATTTTGGTTTTCCAGTTTACATCTGGAAGATTGAAGTCTCCCATAATGATAACTTCCCCCTTCAATGTCATTTTAGCTATTTCCTCAACTAGTAGATCATCTAATTCTTTGACTTGGCTAGGTGGTCTATATATCACACCTACACGAGTTGCCTTATGATTATCAAGCTGCACGGTAACCCAAACTGACTCTAAATTGTTCTCACTAACTTGTATCAAATTAGATTTTAGGTTATCTTTCACATACAGGGCCACCCCTCCCCCCTTCTTGCCTTCTCTGTCTTTCCTGTATAGAGAGAACCCTGGTATTGATATATCCCAGTCATTACTCCCCTTGAACCACGTCTCAGTAACAGCCACTACATCTATATTCTCAGATGCCATTATAGCCTCAAGTTCATTGATCTTATTTCCTAGACTGCGAGCATTTGTAGACAAGACTCTGAGCTTGTCATTTCTTAACCTTTGTGCTACTGCCCTCTTCTGGCATTGTTTCGGGGGGCAGTTGGACTGCTGGATTATCACTCTTTTGCCCCCCTTTCCTAGTTTAAATGCTTCTTAGCAAATACCTGGAACTGTTCACCGAGGACATTCGTTCCTTTGAGAGAAAGGTGCAAACCATCTTTCTTGTACAGTTCTTTTCCATTCCAACAAGAGCTAACATGAGACACAAAGCCAAACCCTTGGTTCAGACACCATTCACCAAGCCATACATTGAATTCCTTAATGCGCATCTTCCTGTCATGCTGAAGGTCCAGGTGTTAGTCCCCTTGAAACAACTTTTCCATCACTATTGTGGCCAGAAAGAGTCCCTGTGGGTTTTAAAATTTGCCTGCCTATTAAAGTCAATGGTGGTTCGCCCGTTCGCAAAACATTTGTGGAAATTTGCGTTCGCCGAAAATTTTATGTTTGCGACATCTCTACTAAGTATGCTTCGGTATAAAAAAGGAAGTCTAAGGAAGGTACAATAGTATTTTACAGCACTGTAATACAGAAATGCTTAAAGGGAATATCCCATGAATAATGTAAAAAATTAAAATCAGACATCATACGATATATAGAGATGAGTGAATAAAAATTTTTTATTGATTCACTGATTCGCCGAATTTTTGGGGAAAAATTTGGTTCGATCCAAATACATTCGCACCAAATTACATTAAAAGTGGCTATTTCCTGGCTGCAGAGAGCCTTCATAGTGGTGTAGAACACTGTGCCTTGCAGTAACACGCATAGGGAGTCTGCTTTGGTAGTGAAATAATACTGAGTCCGTATGACATGCAGATGACAGGCGTCGCATTTAGAATCACTGTACACTTCACTTATTTGGGCAGTCACGGGGCCAAAACTGAGCATATAACTCACATATGAACTCAGCCATACAGGTCAATGTTAGCGCCAAGAAGAAGCGCACTCCATTTACACTGCCATCAGCCGATTCCACATAAATGTCTACAGAACCTGTTCTATTAAACGCTTATACAAGTAGAGCCCCGTGACAGAGTGGTGAGGGTGTCAGCAGTAAGTTAGTGTTGACGTCACTAAATATTTGCCCTTCCACTGATCCATCAGAACAATAACCCACAAACAATGGATCCTGTCTGTGGAGCATAAGCCTTCACTCGGTCAGCATTTGGTCAGTAATCCATCAGTATTGCCAATGCCCAACAAAACAGGAGTGGATCCAAAACAGAGATGACACGTGAACTGAATATTTACATGTCTTCTGTGTTTTGTACCCACTCCTGCTTTTGGCTACCAAATCACAAGCCAATTCTGATGGGACCATACAGGCCTTACAGCTGCTACACAGACAGGATACGTTGTGTGTCTCATTTTACCGTCCTTATGACATATCAGAGGAAGGGTCAAATAAATGATGTCAGCCAAGCCAAAAAGGCTAATTAGTGGCCCAGTCATAAAGTAGGGAGGGTGGGAACAGCATGAGAAATCCACACAGTGGCCCTATGATATAGTTGTGATGTGAAAGCAGCATGAGGAAACCACAGAGCGGCCCAATCACAGAGTCTGTAGGTGGTGGCAGCATCAGGAGGCTGCAGAGTGGCACAATGACAGAGTGGAGGTGGGCAGCAGCATCGGGAGGCCAAGGAGTGGCAAGGTGACTTAGTGGTGAGGTGGAAGCTGCATGAGGAGACCACAGAGTGGCCAAATCACAGAGTATGTACGTAGGTGGCGGCAGCATCAGGAGGCTGCAGAGTGGCACAATGACAAATGACAAATCACAGAGTATGTACGTAGGTAGTGGCAGCATCAGGATGCCACCGTGTGGCAAGGTGACATAGTGCAGAGGTGTCAGCAGCATGAGGAGTCCACAGAGTGGCAAGGTGACATAGTGTGGAGTGGAGGCTGCATGAGGAGACCACAGAGTGGCCCAATCACATAGTCTGTAGGTGGTGCAAGCATCAGGAGGCCGCAGAGTGGCAAGGTGATATAGTGGTGAGGTGGAAGCTGCATGAGAAATCCACAGAGTGGCCCTATGACATAGTTGTGAGGTGAAAGCAGCATGAGGAGACCACAGAGTGGCCCAATCACAGAGTCTGTAGGTGGCGGCAGCATCAGGAGGCAGCAGAGTGGCACAATGACAGAGTGTGGGGGTGCCGGCAGCATCGGGAGGCCACAAGGTGGCAAGGTGACATAGTGGTGAGGTGGAAGCTGCATGAGGAGACCACAGAGTGGCAAGGTGACATAGTGGTGAGGTGGAAGCTGCATGAGGAGACCAAAGAGTGGCCCAATCACAGAGTCTGTAGGTGGCGGCAGCATCAGGAGGACGCAGAGTGGCACAATGACAGAGTGTGGAGGTAGCGGCAGCATCCGGAGGCCACAGAGTGGCAAGGTGACATAGTGGTGAGATGGAAGCTGCATGAGGAGACCACAGAGTGGCAAGGTGACATAGTGGTGAGGTGGAAGCTGCATGAGGAGACCAAAGAGTGGCCCAATCACAGAGTCTGTAGGTGGCGGCAGCATCAGGAGGACGCAGAGTGGCACAATGACAGAGTGTGGAGGTGGCAGCAGCATCAGAAGACCACAGAGTGGCAAGGTGACATAGTGTGGAGGTGGCAGCAGCATCAGGAGGCCAGAGTGGCAATGTGACATAGTGTGGAGGTGGGTGGCAATACCAGTACCCGATGAAGATGGTGGGTGAAAGAAGGAGCACTTGGCATCAAATGTGTGGCATGAGGCGGGTGGCAGCATCAGAATAGTAGCTGAGGCAGGTAGCCAGAAGATAACAGTCTCTTTTGTCAAAGTGTTGGTGTGGCACCATGGATGATCTAGTCTGATGCATCAGGAATTGGTGGGTGGAAATCCTGGCTGATCCATGCCTGATTCATCTTGACAAAGGTCAGTCTCTCCACATTTTGGGTGGACAGGCGAGTTCTTCTTGGGGTATCTATGGCCCCCGCCGCACTAAACACCGCTCTGGTGCCACACTACTGGCCGGGCAGGACAGCTTTTCCAGGGCAAACTCGGCCAGTTGCGGCCACAAATCCAGTTTGGCTGCCCAGAAGTCTAGTGGATCTTCAAAGTCGGCTGGCAAGGTGCACTCCAAGTATGCCACCACCTGCTAGTTCAGGTTCTGCTCTACGTCTAGCTACTGGAGAGTAGTTTCTTCAATATGCGGGTGAAGAAAGCTGCTCATCAGCGACACTATCCGGGTGAAGAAAGCTGCTTATCAGCGACTGTAGACTCAATCCACAGTCGGACAGTACCAGCTGACGGAGCTGGTACTGCTCCTGCCACCCCACCGCCCAACCCTCCCCAGCAGCCATGGCAGTGGAATGTGAGCGCAGAGGGCCCCCCTCAGACCTGCGAGAGGATAGACAATGGCGCTGACTTCAACTGACGATGGCCAACTGACTACATAGGGTGTCTCTATACTAGTTCAGTTTGTCCTCCCTCTCTGCGGGTGTAAAAAAAGGTCCCAGAAGTCATCCCTCTGCCGAATGGTGACAATTCGGCTGTCACTACCCAAGCAAGTGAGCATGCAGAGGGCCATTTGCGCAAGTGACTCGGAGGGACTCCCTGCCTCCATCTCCACTGCATACTTCCACGGTGTGCCTGCGTCCTCTGTCTCATCTTCCTCATCGACTTTAGCTCCTCTTGCTGCTCCTCCACTCCTGTCACCTGTGAAGCAAAACCACCCATTTCGCAAGACATTGCTTGTGCTCCAATGTCCTCCACCTCCTCCAGTTCAGCCCCCACAGGGCTCATGTCTCCAGTCCCCTGACCAGCCATATTTACCATCATCTGTTCCAGGACATGAAGCAGTGGAATGACATCATTCATTCCATAGTCCTGGTGACTGACAAATAACGTGGCCTCCTTAAACGGCCTTAGCAAACGGCAGGTGTCACACATGAGCTGCCACTGGCTGACATCGAAGTTACACAGAGGGAGTACTCCTGTCTGCTTGGATCATAGGGAAATCGAGGTTCAAACGAGGTGCAGAACAGCGTGACACCGCCATTCCCTGCACAAGTGGTATGCTGTAGGCACTGTGCATTGTCCCTGCAGTGGAGGCTGAGGAAACGGTGGAGGATGAGGAGGCAGAGGCAGACATTGTCGCAGGAACAACAGCGTGGCGAGGCGGAAGCAGCGTCACCTGGCTAAGTTGCTGGTGTGGCTGTGCAGGAACCACATTCACCTAGTGGGCTGTAAATAGACATGTATTGTCCCTGACCTTAGTTATAGCTCCACACATCAGCGCTGCCATGCCCTTTGGCAGACACTGACAGGCTCAAGGACTGGCCTACCTTCTGTTCTACATGTGTGTGCAGGGCTGGTACTGGCTTTTTGGCAAAGAAATGATGGCTTGGGACTCTCCACCTCGGCTGGGCACAATCCATCAGTTCTCTGAAAGGTGCAGAGTCCACCGCTTGGAAAGGGAGGGACTGCAGCACCAGCAACTTGGACAGAAGCACATTCAGCTTCTGCACCGTTGGATGAATACACGCATACTGTTGTCTCTTGGCAATCGCTTTGGTGATCGATTGCTGACAGAATAACTGACGATGAGTAGGAGGATGAGAAGCAGGAGCATCAGGACCAGCAGATGATGGGAAGGACAGACAGCTCCCTTCGGCTGAGGTGGTGGAGCCTTGACTGCCAGAAACCGGGTTTGTGCAAGGGGGTGATGCAGCGGTTGCTGCGGCAGGCTGGATCACCACATCGGAGCCACGGTTCTCCCAGGCCACTTTATGGCGACGCTGCATATGTTGACGCAGGACCATAGTGCCAACATTGGCACCGTGGCCACGCTTTACCCTGTGCCCAAAGATCCTACATACGGCCATGTTCACCTCCTCTGGCGGTTAACAAAAAAACTGCCACATCACCGAGTAGGTGATTTTACCCCCAACACTACGCACTGACTGACTGATAACGCCACTGCCTCCTTGAGCCCCTGCACTGCTACTCCCCGGGCAGGTAGGCTCCCGAGAAGCGGGTCGTCTACCCCGGGCGCGTTTGGCTCCCAACCTCCCACTGCTGCCACCCTGCTGACTCCCGGCCACACTAGCGACTTGCTGGCTCCGCGCTGGCTCACGGGCAAGCTGCCACCCTCTTCTCTTTATGATGATGAATCCCCTTCGTCACCCGGCTCCCAAGTGTGATTAGCTACATCCTCATCATCGATTAGTGTCTGCACGTCACTGATGTCCTCCTCAACCATCTCTGGGTCAGGAGCCTGACTGCTCTCAACACCATCTCCCATGCCACTCTCCTCATTACTACTTGCCCACCTAGCAAAGAAAGCGGCAGATGTCTCCTCCACATCTTGGCTGGGTAGTAGCTGCCGACTGTCCTCTAGTAGCTCTCCCTCACTGTAAAGTGGAGCATAGCCTACAGCATATAATACTTCTCGCGGTGAGGGAACAGAAAAGGACAGGAGGCAGGTTGAGGACAGGTGAGGGCACAGGGCCTTCTCCCGGGCCATGCCAACTAAGGGTTGTGTCTGACGAACCCACTGACTCTTGGCTGAAGGTGTCTGATGTCACTTGCGACGAAGTCGAAGATCGAGTCAACCAATCAAGAACCGCTGGGTTGCTGGTCACGACACGACTGCTAGCTGATAGAGTTGAGCGGACACCTGGATGTTCGAGTTCGGCAGGCTCGGCCGAACTTGAAAAAAAAGTTTGGGTTCGGGACCCAAACTTGACCCCAAACCCGAACCCCATTGAAGTCAATTGGGACCCGAACTTTTGGGCACTAAAATGGCTCTAAAATAGTCCTGGAAAGGGCTAGAGGGCTGCAAAAAGCATTTAAAATAAAAATCTGGATCTAGGAGTA
Organism: Bufo bufo; assembly: GCF_905171765.1. Lineage (NCBI taxonomy): Eukaryota > Metazoa > Chordata > Amphibia > Anura > Bufonidae > Bufo > Bufo bufo. Next base: position 71,315,652 of record NC_053392.1, on the reverse strand, counting down.
GGAGGTTGAGGAGGCGGTGGATGGGTGTATGTGGCGGTGTAGGTTGACGTGGCGGTGTAGGTGGAAGCGGCGGGGAAGGAGGAATAGGTAGCCAACACTGATTTGTGTTATTTTTTATTTTTAAATTGAGGTATCCCCCAAAATATTGGGACATATAACAAAATAAAAAAAAGAATAAGTGCACTTGAGTACAAGAATGGATGGTGGAGGCTGGTATAAATGTCTATTCCTCACAAGGTACGGACAAGTCCTGTGGGATCCATGCCTGGTTCATTTAAATAAACGTAAGCTTGTCCACATTGGCTGCGGCCTGTGATAATGCTCTCTGCCGTGCTAAACACACGTTCACACTATACACTGGCTGCAGGGCAGGTCAGCACCTCCAAGGCTGACAAAGCTTTTCCACATTTTGGCCAAGCTAACCCGGCCTTCTCAGGAGCTGGCGGTGCCCCAGCTGCGTTGGCGACCTCTTCCTCCTCCTCTGCCTTCGCCTTGTGCTTCCACTGTGCCCCCGCTGTCAGGTGGGAATGCCATCAGCAGCGTGCGCTTGTAGTCGCGCATCTTCCGATCAGTAACAGATGTTTTCACTAAATTTAGTTCCCTGTCAGCAATGCAGAGCAGGGGTTCATTCATGGCAAAAGGGGGTTAATGTCACCCAGCAATACAACAGAGGATTTTGAGAGATTTAGGCCCATGTCAACCAAGCACAGCAGGGGTTATTCACGGCAAAAGGGGGTTCATGTCACCCAGCAATAGAACAGAGAATTTTGAGAGATTTAGGCCCCTGTCACCCAGGCACAGCAGAGGTTCATTCACGGCAAAAGGGGGTTCATGTCACCCAGCAATAGAACAGAGGATTTTGAGAGATTTAGGCCCCTGTCACCCAGGCTCAGCAGGGGTTTGTATACTACAAAAATGGTAATATGTCACCCGACAATTGAAAATAAGAATTTTTTCAATTTAGGGCACTAAAATTGGCACTTTTTTTTTGCATTAAAATGTCTCTAAAATAGTCCTTGAAAAGGCTAGAGGGATGTAAAAGGCAGTAAAATGTGCTTAAGAGCATAGTAACTGCTCTGCAAACAAATGTGGATAGGGAAATAACTTAAAATAAAATAACTAAAAATTACAAATTATTAACCTGCAACTCAGAGAAGGAGGTGGATATGGAGTCGGAGGTTGAAGAGGTGGTGAATGTGGTGTTGTAGGTGGAGGCAGCAATGGAGGAGGAGGAGGTAGCCAACAATGTTTTTTTTTTTTTTTATTGGGGTAGGTAGCCCCCAAAATATTGGGACAAATAAAAAAAAAGAAAACAAAGAATCATTGCACTTGACTTGAGTACAACAATGTATGTTTGATGGTGGTATAAATGTCTATTCTGTACAAGGTACAGACAAGTCCTGAGGGATCCATGCCTGGTTCATTTTAATGAATGTGAGCTTGTCCACGTTGGCTGTGGACAGGCGGCTGCGTCTGTCTGTAATGACGCCTCCTGCCGTGCTAAATACACGTACAGAGAGTACACTGGCTGCAGGGCAGGCCAGCACCTCCAAGGCATACAGGGCAAGCTCTGGCCATGTGGACAATTTGGAGACCCAGAAGTTGAATGGGGCAGAACCATCAGTCAGTACGTGTAGGCGTGTGCACAGGTACTGTTCCACCATGTTTTTCAAATGCTGCCTCCTGCTAACACACTCCATATCAGCAGTTGGGGCCGGTTGTTGCAGCGAGGTGATAAAGCTTTTGCACATGTCGACCATGCTAACCCTGCCTTCTGAGGTGCTGGCGCTGACACAGCTGCGTTGGCGACCTCTTCCTCCTCCCCTGCCTTCGCCTTGTGCTTCCACTTGTCCCCCGGTGTCAGTCGGATGTGCTCTCAGGAGCGTGTCTACCAGCGTGCACCTGTAGTCGCGCATCTTCCGATCACGCTCCAGTGAGGGAATTAAGGACGGCACATTGTCTTTTTAACGGGGATCCAGCAGGGTGGCCACCCAGTAGTCAGCACACGTTAAAATGTGGGCAACTCTGCTGTCGTTGCGCAGGCACTGCAGCATGTAGTCGCTCATGTGTGCCAGGCTGCCCAGAGGTAAGGACAAGCTGTCCTCTGTGGGAGGCGTATCGTCTGTGTCCTCCGTATCCCCCCAGCCACGCACCAGTGATGGGCCCGAGCTGCGTTGGGAGCCATCCCGCTGTGAACATGCTTCATCCCCATCCTCCTCGTCCTCCTCATCCTCGTCCTCCTCATCCTCCAGTAGTGGGCCCTGGCTTGCCAAATTTGTACCTGGCCTCTGCTGTTGCAAGAAAACTCCCTCTGAGCCACTTCTAAAAGACTGGCCTGAATGTGTTAGAGATGACCCCTCTTCCTCCTCCTCGTCCTGGGCCACATCCTCTTCTATCATCGCCCTAAGTGTTTTCTCAAGGAGACATAGAAGTGGTATTGTAACGCTAATAACGGCGTCATCACCACTGGCCATGTTGGTGGAGTACTCAAAACAGCGCAACAGGGCACACAGGTCTAGCATGGAGGCCCAGTCATTGGTGGTGAAGTGGTGCTGTTCCGCAGTGCGACTCACCCGTGCGTGCTGCAGCTGAAACTCCACTATGGCCTGCTGCTGCTCGCACAGTCTCTCCAGCATGTGCAAGGTGGAGTTCCACCTGGTGGGCACGTCGCATATGAGGCGTGAGCGGGAAGGCCGAAGTTACGCTGTAGAGCAGACAGCCGATCGGTGGCAGGATGAGAACGCCTGAAGCTCGCACAGACGGCCCGCACTTTATGCAGCAGCTAAGACATGTCGGGTAGTTGTGAATGAATTTCTGCACCACCAAATTCAGCACATGCTCCAGGCAAGGGATGTGCGTCAAACCGGCTAGTCCCAGAGCTGCAACGCGATTTCGCCAATTATCGCACACCACCAGGCCGGGCTTGAGGCTCACTGGCAGCAACCACTCGTCGGTCTGTTGTTCTATAGCCCGCCACAACTCCTGCGCGGTGTGGAGCCTGTCCCCCAAACAAATCAGTTTCAGAACGGCCTGCTGATGTTTACCCCTGGCTGTGCTGAAGTTGGTGGTGAAGGTCTGTCGCTGACCAGATGAGGAGGTGGTAGAAGAGGAGGAGGAAGCCGAGTAGGAAGAGGAGGCAACAGGAGGCAAAGAATGATGCCCTGCGATCCTTGGCGGCGGAAGGACGTGCGCCAAACAGCTCTCCGCCTGGGGCCCAGCCGTCACTATATTTACCCAGTGTGCAGTTAGGGAGATATAGCGTCCCTGGCCGTGCTTACTGGTCCACGTATCTGTGGTTAGGTGGACCTTGCCACAGATGGCGTTGCGCAGTGCACACTTGATTTTATCCGATACTTGGTTGTGCAGGGAGGGCACAACTCTCCTGGAGAAGTAGTGGCGGCTGGGAACGACGTACTGTCGGACAGCAAGCGACATGAGCTGTTTGAAGCTGTCTGTCTCCACCAGCCTGAATGACAGCATTTCAAAGGCCAGTAGTTTAGAAATGCTGGCATTCAGGGCCGGGATCGAGGGTGGCTAGGTGGGAATTTACGCTTTCTCTCAAAGGTTTGTGAGATGTAGAGCTGAACGCTTCCGTGTGACATGGTGGAGATGCTTGGTGACGGAGGTGGTGTTGTTGGTGGCACATCCTCTGTTTGCTGGGCGGCAGGTGCCAACGTTCCTCCAGAGGCAGAGGAAGAGGCCGAGGCAGCAGCAGAAGAGGGAGCAGGAGGGGCCTGAGCCCTTTCTTGGTTTTGAAGTTGCTTACTCCACTGCAGCCCGTGTCTCGCATGTAGATGCCTGGTCATGCAGGTTGTGCCAAGGTTCAGAACGTTAATGCCTCGCTTCAGGCTCTGATGGCACAGCGTGCAAACCACTCGGGTCTTGTCGTCAGCACATTGTGTGAAGAAGTGCCATGTCAGGGAACTCCTTGAAGCTGCCTTTGGTGTGCTCAGTCCCTGGTGACGGTGGCCAGTAGCAGGCAAACTGTTTTGGCGATGGCTGCTCTGCTTTTGCACCCTGCTCCCGCTTTTGCTACGCTGTTGGCTCGGTCTCACCTCTACCTCTTCCTCCAAACTCTGAAAGTCATTGGCACGACCTTCATTCCATGTGGGGTCTAGGACCTCATCGTCCCCTGCATCGTCTTCCATCCAGTCTTCCTCCCTGACCTCGTTTTCGGTCTGCACACTGCAGAAAGACGCAGCAGTTGGCACCTGTGTTTCGTCATCATCAGAGACGTGCTGAGGTGGTATTCCCATGTCCTCATCAGGAAACATAAGTGGTTGTGCGTCAGTGCATTCTATGTCTTCCACCGCTGGGGAAGGGCTAGGTGGATGCCCTTGGGAAACCCTGCTAGCAGAGTCTTCAAACAGCATAAGAGACTGTTGCATGACTTGAGGCTCAGACAGGTTCCCCGATATGCACGGGGGTGATGTGACAGACTGATGGGCATGGGTTTCAGGCGCCACCTGTTCGCTTTCTGCAGAAGACTGGGTGGGAGATAATGTGAACGTGCTGGATCCACTGTCGGCCACCCAATTGACTAGCGCCTGTACTTGCTCAGGCCTTACCATCCTTAGAACGGCATTAGGCCCGACCAAATTTTGCTGTAGATTCTGGCGGCTACTGGGACCTGAGGTAGTAGGTTCAGTAGGACATGTAGCTGTGGCAGAACGGCCACGTCCTCTCCCTGCACCAGAGGCTTCACCAACACCACCACCACGACCATCACTGCGTCCCTTATTGGATGTTTGCCTCATAGTTAGCATTCACAAAGCAAAGTAAAAAGTGGTTAAGTATGTTAAAAATAATTAACCGCCAATATAAACCCTGATGTAGAGTATTGCACTTTATTATTATTTTTTTTAACTCTATATGACAGCGGTATTTGTGGCCTAAATGTGACAGTCACCTATGCACGTGTAATCACAGATGTGCAGTATATAAATAAAGGGTTTTTTTCACCACAGTATCCTAATAGCCGTATTTGTGGCCTAAATGTGACAGTCACCTATGCAAGTGTAATCACAGATGTGCAGTATATTAAAAAAAAAAAAAATTTCACCACAGTGTCCTAAAAGCCTTATTTGTGGCCTAAATGTGACAGTCACCTATGCAAGTTTAATCACAGATGTGCAGTATTTGAAAAAAAGGTTTCTTCCAACAACAGTAACCTAATAGCCGTATTTGTGGCCTAAATGTGACAGTTACCTATGCAAGTGTAATCACAGATGTGCAGTATATGAAAAAAAGTTTTTTTTAACAACAGTAACCTAATAGCCATATTTGTGGCCTAAATGTGACAGTCACCTATGCAAGTGTAATCACAGATGTGCAATATATGAAAAAAAGGTTTTTTTTCACCACAGTATCATAAAACCCGTATTTGTGCCCTAAATGTGACAGTCACCTATGCAAGTGTAATCCCAGATGTGCAGTATATGAAAAAAAGGATTTTTTTCACCACAGTATCCTAAAAGCCTTATTTGTGGCCTAAATGTGACAGTCACCTATGTAAGTGTAATCACAGATGTGCACTATATCAGAGGGATTTTTCACCACAGTATCCTTAAAGCCTTATTTGTGGCCTAAATGTGACAGTCACCTATGCAAGTGTAATCACAGATGTGCAGTATATGAAAAAAAGGGGTTTTTTTCACCACAGTATCCTAAAAGCCTTATTTGTGGCCTAAATGTGACAGTAACCTATACAAGTGTAATCACAGATGTGCAGTATATGAAGAAAAGGTTTTTTTTCACCACAGTATCCTAATAGCCGTATTTGTGGCCTAAATGTGACAGTCACCTATGCAAGTGTAATCACAGATGTGCAGTATATGATAAAAAGTTATTTTTTCACCACAGTATCCTAAAAGCCTTATTTGTGGCCTAAATGTGACAGTCACCTATGCACGTGTAATCACAGATGTGCAGTATATGAAAAAAACATATACTGCACAGTCACCTATGCAAGTGTAACATATACTGTGACAGTCACCTATGCAAGTGTAATCACAGATGTGCAGTAAATAATAAAAAAGTTTTTTTTCAACAACAGTAACCTAATAGCCGTATTTGTGGCCTAAATGTGACAGTCACCCATGCACGTGTAATCACAGATGTGCAGTATATGAAAAAATGATTTTTTTTTTAACAACAGTAACCTAATAGCAGTATTTGTGGCCTAAATGTGACAATCCCTTATGCACTTGTAATCCCTGATGTGCAGTATATCAGAGGGATATACTGCACACCACAGTATCCTAAAAGCCTTATTTGTGGCCTAAATGTGACAGTCACTTATGCACGTCTAATCCTAGATGTGCATTATATGAAAAAAAAGTTTTTTTAAGCACAGTAAGCAAAACGCTGTATTTCTGGACTTGCAGACATGAAGATAGCCTGTGCTGGTGCACTGTCGTTGCATAAAATGGCTGCCGATAATGTATTGATATTGACAAACTGAAGTAAAAAAAGGTTCGTTTTCAGCAGTAGTTGGCTCAGTGCAGGCTTAAAAAAATTGTGCACTGCACCCACAAAACACATTTGATGTAGATCGATGTAGATCGCTGAGTAAAAAGGCAGTTCTTCATAATATTTCTCCCTGATCTCTCCCTGACAGCAGCTGCAGCCTCTCCCTACACTGACTCCAGCTTAAATAGAGGCTGGGTCACATGCTGCAGTTGGCCAATCACAGCCATGCCAATAGTAGGCATGGCTGTGATGGCCTTTTGGGGCAAGTAGTATGACGCTTGTTGATTGGCTGCTGTGCAGCCTTTCAAAAAGCGCCAAGAAAGCGGCGAACACCGAACCCGAACTTTTACGTAAATGTTCGGGTTCGGGTCCGGGTGCCGAAAAACCTAAAGTTCGGTACAAACCCGAACTTTACAGTTCGGGTTCGCTCAACTCTACTAGCTGACACTGGGAGCTCAGGCCTCTCGAAGTGACCTCTTCTGCCACGGCCCCTTACTCTGCTGCGACCTCTGCCTACGCCAGAAACATTTAGGCCTCTGCCACTCCCCTGTGCAGGGCCTGGCACTTCTCTGCCTGACATACTGTTAGATCAAATAACCAAATGTTAGATCAAATATTTTTCATTTCTCAACTAATACAGAGCAAACAGGGCTTTAGAATATCTCACTGCACCGCTAAATGGCAATTAGGCCCTAATTCTTTTCAATTTTTTCACAAAAGCCTTTTCAACAGACAAGTGCAACGATGAAAGGCGAATATAATTGTATTTCGCCAAAAATACACAGCAAACTGGGCTGTAAAATATCTCACTGCACCGCTAAACAGCAATTAGGCCCTAATTTTTTTCTATTTTTACACAAAAGGCTTTTAAACAGATAAGTGCAACGATGAACGGTGAATATATTTTTATTTCGCCACTAATACACAGCAAACTGGGCTGTAAAATCTCTCACTGCACTGCTGATCGGCAAAGATATTTTTCCTTTCTCCCCCAATACATGCAAAAAAGGGCTTTAAAACAGATAACTGCACCACTGAGCGGCAAATATATTTTACTTTTGCCACTAATACACAACAAAAAGGGCTGTAATTTTACACTTCACCAGACAACGGCTAATAAGCCCTTTTTTCCCACTAATACAAGCCAAAAAATGCTTTAAAACATATAACTGCACCGCACTAGGGCAAATAAAACATAGAAATGTTTACTTGTAAGAAACCCTGTTAATGCCTGTATGGCACTTGCACCCTAATAAGAACGGTTGGCGGGAATTACAGAGCTGTATAATAGCAATTTGGGTGCCCGGTCAGTGCAGCAAGGTGTGATAGGATTGTTCCTATTACCCAGGCTGTAACCTCCCCTACTGAACTCTGTTCAACAGAAATGCAGTGGAATGATTCCTCCGTTGCATGAAGGATTTATTAGTGTCGAATTACTAGTAATCGTTTCAACCCTAGCTACCGTATTTATAGGGCTGTGATGTCACAGCCCTAAAAATACGGCAGCTAGGGCTGAAACAATTACTCGATTGAATCGAGTAATTCGACAAAAAATCCTTGATGCAAATTATTTGCATTGAGGATTCGTCTGGCTGACGATTGGCTGCATGCATGTTAGTATGGGTGATCCCGCTTACCCAGAGTTCCTTTCTTCATGTCCTCACGCGTGCAGCAGCCATTTTGGAAAAAAATGTGATTCGTTACCATGAAGCGCGAGGAAATTCGCATTCAGTGCGAATCAAATTTTTCCTGAAATTCGTAATGAATTCCACTTCGTCAGCTTTGATTCACTCATCTGCCATCATATAGTTCACGAAAATCTCTTTCTAACAAAACTAGAACCAGCCCTGTACCTCACATGGATCCAGAGATCTCCCCATTCATTGCTCTGCTAGATTTATATCAAGCTGACAGCTCAAGGGGAGTATCTATTCTGCTAAAGCTAAGGGGGCGTGTCCATGCTCTCCCTATCACAGCTCAGGAGGCAGTTGAAGGATGAAACTGAGCATGTGCGGCCTTCTCAGTGAGCAGGACAAAGAAATAAGAAAAACAAACAGAAGCTGGCACTAAACAGAAAGATTTTAGTGAATGCTATGCTCAATTTTTTATTACATTCAATTACAAAAGTATTCAGATCCAGGTGCCGGTTTGAAAACTGTAGAATATTTTTCATGGGACAACCCCTTTAAGAGTCCTTAAAGAAATCCATGGTTAATTGTCAAGTCAATTTAAAAAAGAATATAACAACATAGGGGAAGATTTATCGTTCACCTCTTTTTATGGCAAAAAAAAGTTGCTAATTTTGTCCCAAGAGGTGTTTCTGTGTCGCCCCTACCACTTTCGGAAAAAGGGTAATCCTGAGGGTGGGGAGTGGGCAGGGCCATTTATAGTCATTTGCTCCTGTTTTCAGGTGCAGATGTAAATAGAGACCTATGGGATCTTGGTTTGATGACTCTACATCCCGGTGGTTTGTGTAGTGACAAGTCACTGTGTCCCCTCTTATGATCACTGTAACTGCATCTGTTATAGGGGCTGAGTTTGGATTGCATCTGAGTTATGGATGAACACATAATATAGAGCGTTCCCCCTTGCAATCTTTGAGGGTTAATGCCCCGCATAAGACGCTGCAGGACATATTTGAATAGTTATGGACTTAAGGATTGAATGTTGATAATCTGTTCATTTGGTTTTGGGTTGATTACTATATGTCTTTTTTTAGTCTTTACAGATAGTACTATCTTTGTACACAATCTAAAGCATACACTCAAAGTTCAACATCTGAGGCATTAGAGAATAAGTTCAAAAATCTTAATTTAAATAAATAAAAAAAATTGGCAAAGTCCTTAGAACATGCCTCCAAAATCGCAGAATAGGAAATCAGTGGGGTCAGTCTCCCCCAAGGGAACTGGGGCAAAAAGTCAGCAGACTAATATGGCAAAATTCCTAAAATCTCCCCCCACAAAAACCAGAGGGACGTTTAAAGAGGACCTTTCACTAGAATAAAACATCTAAACTAACTATACAGACATGGAGTGGAGAGCGGCGCCCAGGGATCCCCCTGCACTTACTGTTATACCTGGGCACCGCTCCGTTCTCCCGGTATAGCCTCCGGTATCTTCATAGTTAGGCTCCACCCAGGGGAACCTGCCGGCGTCTCATTCTCCCAGGCTGTAGCGCTGGCCAATCGCATCGCTCAGCTCATAGCCTGAGAGAGAAAAAAAGCCTCTCAGGCTATGAGCTGAGCGCTGTGATTGGCCAGCGCTACAGCCTGGGAGAATGAGACGCCTGGAGGTTCCCCTGGGTAGAGCCTAACTATGAAGATACCGGAGGCTATAACGGGAGAACAGAGCGCAGGTATAACAGTAAGTGCAGGGAGATCCCTGGGCGCCGCTCTCCATGTCTGTATAGTTAGTTTAGATGTTTTATTCTAGTGAAAGGTCCTCTTTAAGTCCCTGGTTTGAGTGGAGGGAAAGGAGGGGTCCAAAGCTAATCCTGAGATGGGTGACCCTAGTGGTTATGAAGGCATTAACTGCCGTATGGAAATAATAGATCAAAAACTGGAAGATATTCTAGAAGCAGTCAAAATCACTAACCAAGCTTTGGAAGCTTTAACCGTTACAGTTTCCTCTTTGCAGTCTGATATCTCCTTTATATGAGATGACATGAACAAAATACGATCGTGGGTCAATGACACCGAAGCCTTTATTAATGAGACTAAAGATGACGTCTCTAGAATGAAAAAAAAATTGAGGAGATTGACCTGGACCGTAGGCAGTTAAAAGATAAACTTACAGATTTAGAGGACAGAACATGAAGCGGAAACCTTCACTTGGTGGGCTTCTCTGAGGGAGTAGAAAAGGAAGACCCCGGGGGATTCATCCAGAAATGGCTTGTGGATTCCATGGGGACTGAATGTTTCTCCTCTATTTTTGGTGGAGAACGCTCACAGGATCCCAAACAAAACAAAAAAACACTGGAGGTCCATCATGGACCATATTGGCCAGAATATTGCTTTCTAGAGACAGCGACACAGTTTTGAGATGCAAGAGAGAATTACAAGAAATAATGTACAATGGTAATAGAATTGAGATCTATCCTGACTTCTCAAAAGACACCCAGCTTAAAAGGCGAGAATTTAACGACATTAAAAAACAACTAATCCAAGCTAACATTAAATATTCTATGTTATTCCCTGCCAAATTAAGAATTGTCTATAATGATGTGGTAGTTTTGCTTCCTACACCTGTGGAGGCAATGTCCTGGTTAGACGATAAAGGTCTGTGAGATGATACGGTCCATATTGTATGGCTTTATAATGTTATTGGGATGGACTCCCCGTCCATCCCAATAACATTATAAAGCCATAAAATATGGGAGGGGTGGGAGGGGTAGGGGTCGGGGCGTAATGTAAGAGGCCCATGAGGTGGTCTATCCTTGTGGACCATGGACAGGTGTGGGGGAGAGGGATGGGTTTTGCTGTCACTGGTCCGAATACAAATGGGTGGAGGGGTCTTTTTAATGGGGCTTTATCTCCCCCTTAAGTTGGATGCCACGTCATATTTTGACATGGAATGTCCGCAGTCTAGCGGACAAAATTAAAAGAACGGTAGTCTTTGATGTTATCTCTAAACATCTTCCCGCGATTGTGGGTTTAGTCGAAACCCATTTTACATCTGAAAAGATCCCTTTTATGAAAAAGAATTGGGCTTAGTATGAGTACCACTCCTTTTTATCTGTCTATTCACGTGGGGTGAGTGTATACTGTATATACATAAAAAAGTCAACTATGAACCCTTTGATCACTTGATAGATAAAGAAGGTAGATTCATTTTTTTGTATGGACGGTGGGAGGGTTTGATATGTATTCTTGCATTTGTATATATTCCCCTTCCCCTTTTTCTCCCCTACGTTCTGACAAAATTGGCGGAGTATATATATATAGTAGGGACAAATGCCCAGTTTTGGTGATGGGAGATTTCAATTCAGTGATGGATAAGGAAATAGATAGAGCTTCATCTTCAATCAATAGTCCGGTGACTTTAAGATCCACATCACTGTTAGGCCTTGTTCACACTTCAGTGTTTGGTCAGTGATTTCCATCAGTGATTTGTGAGCCAAAACCAGAAGTGGAGCCTCCACAGACATGAGGTAGAAGGGAAAGATCTGCACCTGTTCTGTGTTTAGAGCAGCACCTGGTTTTGGCTCACAAATTACTGATGGAAATCACTGACCAAACACTGAAGTGTGAACGAGGCCTTATACAGGATCTGTCAAGAGAAGGCATTAATAGATGTATGGCGTTTTCTATACGGAAATAGACCTACTTTTTCCTGCTATAGCAGATCTTATAATGCCATGTCCAGAATAGATCTAGCTCTGGCTAGCCCATAATTTTTAGATAGGATAAAAAAGATGAAATATGAAGTCCATGGCATTTCCGACCACTCTCCGATTTCTCTTCTGATTGAGGATTCAGAAAGATATAAAGGTATTAAACCTTTCAGATTAAATTTTAATTGGATTCAGGTGATACAGGAGCAGGAAATCATTGGGAAAGAGATCTCATATTTTGGGTACAAAACATTGGGTCTACCCATATTCATTTTGTATGGGATAAAAGCTTTCTTACGGGGCAGTTATTTAGTTAAAATAGGCAAAATGAGGGCAAAGTTTATGAAAACGGAGAAATTATTAGCCGAAAAAGTAAGGGGACTGGAGCTGGAAATTACTAAACATAATAATATTATTCAACAACAGTTGATAGAAGCAAGGGAGGAATTCCAAAAACATCTAAGCGCAACATAAATAGTTTTTTGCTGGTCAGAGGGCCTTCTGTGAGATAGGTAAACCTGGTAGAATGTTATCATCTGTAATTGCAAGTCAAAAGAAACAGACTAAAATAAACTGTCTTAGGAGAGGCTCTGGCAATATAACGTATAATCCTGAAATTATTAAGATGGAATTTATAAGACATTTCTCTACGCTGTATCAAATGGAACTCGTGGAAAGGGAGGAAAGAATAGATTCTTACATAAATAATGGGGAGCTCCCCTACCTAACTGAACATGAATGCTCTTTATTAAATGGTCCAATAGGTTTTTTGGAGCTGCAGGAGACCATAAGCAGTATTAAGGGGAACTCTGCTCCCGGCAGAGATGGACTCCCTTTTGAAATGTATAGATTCCACTGAAAATGTATATTGCCCTATCTATTACAGGTGTTTAATGAGTCTTGGGAGGAGGGTTCCCTTCCTCCCTCACTAATGGTGGCCTCAATTACATTGATCCCAAAAAAAGAGAAAGATGATATGGAGGTCGGATCATACCGCCTAATTTCGCTACTTAATACTGATTACAATATCCTCTCAAAGCTCCTTGCTAACAGGCTTAAGAGAGTCATTCATAGATTCATTCATCCGGATCAGACAGGCTTCATCCCCAAACGACATGTATTAAGGCATTTGCCTGGATTTGTGGGAGGGGCTGAGGTCCGCCTCCAGCCTATTTAGGGCACCCCCCTTACCTGGCTCCTGCACCGTCTGAGGTCTGAGCTTTGTGAGAGGAAGTCGCTTGTTGGAGTTCTGAGGAATTTACCTGCGAGCCGCTGATTTTCTGAGAGCCTTTTTCGTCGCCGTCTGTTTCTGGATTTGGAGCATTGCTGTTCTTTTCCCAGCTTCACTCGGTTCACTGTGGGTCGCGTTTGCCCGTCAAACTGTGAGTTATTTAGTACGGGTCAGCAGGGCCTCACGGTTGCCCCTGTACCGGTTCATCTCATTTCATCAATGCGCACCAATGTCACGGTTTTCATACAAGTCACCAGCATTCATTTCTGTCACACCTGTTTCATGCGTATTTGTTCACAAACCGCACCACCATTCCGGTCAACAGCTCTGGCAGCATGCGGCCAATGGTTCCTGGATTAAATCCCCCTTTTCTGTTGTTCTTTTCACACACACTGCACCCATGTCACGGCTTCTCGCAGCAATCACCGGCAGCTCATTGCTCATGCCTATCCTGGCGTCTCCCCACAGGACCGTCACTCCGGCCAGCTCCCTGATGGTTCCAGCCCCATTCCCCATTTCTGGTTTATTTCATTTCACCCCTCAACATCCAAAATTCATGCCCCCCTCCCCCCCCCCTCCTCGTATTCATGTACACAGCACAGGGGCCAGCTGCGGTACACCCGGCACACCCCCCATTCATTTCAACCTCCACTGGGCTTACCGCTGCACAGACATCCCCTCCCCACCGCCTCCTGCCTGTTTTGCCGCTCCTCCTGCCGCGCGGCCGATGGCGCCCGGCCGCGTCCTGGTGCCTGGTCTGCGCATGCGTGGCCGGGGTTCTGCGCATGCCCGGCGATTTCGTCGGCGCATGCGCGGTGTCCCGGTGGCCGTGGGGGGACTCCGGACGAATGGGATCAAAATAAATGGCTTTTCATTTTCATATGCTCCAAAATGTTACTCCTTACAAACAATCACATAAACTTCCAAGCATGATCCACATGATTCACTTAACTTCGCCAGCAACGTTCATGCCCCCCCCCCCGTGTATTCACGTGCGCAGCTACAGGGGCCAGGGGCGGTGCAACCGGCACACCCCCTATTCATTTCAACCTCCTCTGGGCTGACAGCTGCACAGACATCCCCTCCCAACCGCCTCCTGCCTGTTTTACTGCTCCTCCTGCCGCGCGGCCGATGGCGGGTTCTGCGCATGCGCGGCGATTCCGTCGGCACGTGCGCGGTGTCCCGGCGGCCGTGCGCGCCGCATCTGATGCGGGGGGCTGCCGTCGGACGGCAGGGGGGCCTTCCAGCGCGCCCCTCCAAGTCATATATCACCCCAGCAGCCCCAACAAAAGCAAAAAAAATTAATAATAAATAATAATAAAAGCACAGGGGGGAGGAGTAATCGTCTGGTCATTAAAAAAAAAAAAAATTTGCATCATAATAAATAAATAGGAGGGAATTGCAGGGACACGGACCAAACGTTCCATTAAATTGCAGGCACGCGCATTCCGCCTGGGCATGGCCACGCGGCACGCGCTGGTCTCTTTTCACACCAGGCGCAAGCTGTCATTTCATGAACAACCGTCATGATCCTCCCGGTCATGTATATGTACCATATGCATTTGCACATTTCATCACACTATGTTATGTCTACCCTCCCCCTTTTTCAGGCGGTCAACCTATACTGTATTTTACACTACCGTGTATCTGGAGAATTTTTTCTTGCTACCAGGTACGTTCACCTGCTCATTTACCAAAATCTTCCTTACATTTCGGATGGTCCCGTTAGGGTCAGCGTGCTGGCTTTAGGGGCGCTATCATCCCACTAGGTACCCCCCTTCTTGGCTTCGCCGGCAGTTAGTGGTCCCGCAAGGCCGACACCCCGCCTCAAACGTACAGAGGCACCTGCCCAACGCGCCACCTCGTTAGTAAGCCGCCTCGCGTGTTGCATAGAGAGGGCCTCACCTGTCACTCCCTTCCCCTAGTCCTGTCTTACAGTCACCGAGAGGCCAACGCTCCTGCCACTACCACGAGTGGCCTCATTATCCCCTCGCGCCAAATCATAGGTAGAGCCTCTCAAAGCCGCTTGGCAATTAGCAGGGCCTCATCTGTCACCATGCAAGTGTAATTTTTTCGCCGTTCGGCCTAGCTAGCCAGCACGATTCCGCGTGTCCTCAAACTAATCAAATTTTAGTATGTCGCTGGATGGGTTAGAAAACTTCTCCTTACCTGGCACCCCTGATACATCTGTCACTGCTGCCCTAGAGAGACGATCTAGCCAGTCCAGCGTCCATCCGGTCCTGGACAATTCCACGCATCACGGCAGAGTTGAGGAAACGGCATGTTCCCTTCCCCGCCACGGCAAGGAAAGCGGAACTGTTCCGGCTACTGCGCGCATCAACCGATAATAGGGATGCGGGGGAAGGACCCAGCCAGTCCGGCACCGGGGACATCTATGCCATGCTGGCCTCTCTGATGACATCTATGTCAACAGTCAACGCCAGGTTGGAGAGGCTAGAATCGTTCACCACGACCCTCTCCTTGGCGGGTCCGCCACCGGCGGCATCACCGGCACCGGCCGGTTTACCGGTGATCACGCCGTCCATTAGCGTGGAGGACCAGGAAGTCAACCCGGCGCATATGATTCCTGAGCACTTGAAACGGGATATCCTGGAAGGTAAGGATGTAAACCTGGCCTCCCTTCTGATTGCCTCCCAGGACGTGGTCGAAAACACGACTTATGCCTATGACGAGGTGTCAGTTGTGGTCAAGTCCAGGGATGCCCGGCTCAATAGGAAATTGACCATTCCCGAATTCGTGTTGGCCTTCAGAATCTATAGAGAGGTCATCTGTGCGGTCTACCCCAACAGAAGGGAGGAATTCGACCTCTACTTACGCAAACTGGTGGACTTGGGCAACAAATACGGAGGGTCAGCGTTTTATGACTATCACAGGTCTTTTTCGGCGAAGGTGGCGGGGGCTTTCTCCCAGTACGGAGTCCGCTCCAACTGGGCGAGGATCGACGCGGTCATATTCTGTCACCACTTCGCAGGCCTTAGGACCCCAGCCTGTGCGCACTGCTCCTCCACGGCCCACACCACCAATTTCTGCCCGAACAGGTCGGTCAGACAGGGCCTCTCCCAGGCAGCTGGTCCCTCCGGGGTCCCGGAAAGACTGGCCCGGGACAAACTGGGTCGGCCGATCAAATTTCTAGGCAAATCCATGATTTGCAATAATTTCAATGAGGGGTCCTGTAATTACAGCGGGTGTAAGTTGTTACATATATGCACCAAATGTTTCCGGGCACATGCCAAGTCCATGTGTCCAAATAAAATGTTTACAAAACCGTATCTAACAACCATCAACATGCCAGTTTTTACCGCGCTCATGTCGCAACACCCCTCCAGGCATCTCTCAGATTTCCTCGTTTCAGGGTTGACAGAAGGATTCCACACGGGCATCCTGTATATGCCAACTGGCACCCTGGAATGTCCCAATCTTCTATCCGCTCTACACAACCCCACCGCCATTAACGCCCTCATAGCCCAAGAAGTAACGGAGGGCTTTGTGCTAGGTCCTTTCAAGACTCCCCCATTCGCCACATGGCGCACCAACCCCATTGGCATCGTCACTGGGAAATCTTCCCAGAAACAGAGGCTCATCATCGACCTATCGGCGCCTCACGGGTCAGGCAACCCCAGTCTCAACTCCCTCATTCCCTCGGAGGAATTCTCTCTGCAGTACACCACCATAGATCACGCCATCACGGCCATCAGTCAAGCAGGGGTGGGGGCGTGGCTCAGCAAAACCGACATCGCCAACGCCTTCAAATTACTACCGATTCACCCACCACTGTGGCACCTGCACGGCATCAAGTAGTCTGGGGATTATTATTTTTTCTCCCGGTTGACCTTCGGGTCCAAAAGCAGCCCGGCCATCTTCGACGTGTTTGCAGAAGCATTATGCTGGTTGCTTTTGAATGTAGCAAGGTGCCCGCTGGTTTTACATTACCTTGATGACTTCCTATTGGTGGAAGAAAACACTTCCCCTCCTTCCAGCCTCAGAGCCACCATCAAGCTGTTCAAGGAACTGGGGGTCCCCCTCTCCACCAAGAAGACAGAGGGGCCGGACACGATCATCACCTTCCTGGGTATCCAGTTGGATTCAGCTTCAATGCTAGCCAGTTTGCCGTCCGGGAAGATCCAGGACATTCTCACCCACATAGACGGCTATCTTCAACTCGGCACCTGCAACCGCAGAGAACTACAGTTCCTGCTGGGCTCCCTGAACTTTGCCATGCGCATCATACCCCAGGGTCGCTCATTTATTTCACGGCTTCTGCACCTCTTCCCTTTGTTCCTACACGACTCGCACAGATTGTCCCTGGATGCCCACGCTGCGGCTGATCTGGGAATGTGGAGGAGATTTCTGTCCACCTGGAATGGCAGGAGCTTGTTTCTCCCTCAGCTGTCGGACTCTTCCCCCTCTATCTGGTCAGATGCGGCATCTACCACAGGCTTTGCGGCCATATTTGGGGACGATTGGCTGTGAGGCAGCTGGCCTCCTGAGGTCCAGGGTCTGGAAGGATTCTCCACTACCTCAGCGCTTTTTGAGATCTATCCCATCGTAGGGGCTGTCGTGGCGTGGGGTCATTTATGGGCAAACCTCGCGGTCCGCTGCTACTAAGACAACCAAGCAACCTGCCCGATCATCAACAAAGGTCGTTCTAAATCCCTCACAATCATGAGGTTCATGCGAAGACTTACTTGGCTGGCCGCCTGCAATAATTTTTTCTTGCATTGTTTCCATGTCCCGGGGGTGTGCAATTCGGCTGCTGACAATTTGTCTCGCTTCAAATTTCAGGCATTTCATCAGGATCTCCCATCAGCATCACCCACTGCCTCCAGCACCCCGTCATTTCAGCAACTCATTCTGGACTAGAGGCCATCATGTGGCATAGCCAGTCTTTGTCCCACTTTTCACTATCAGTCAATACACATAGAACGTACAACAGAGCGTTCACGCTATTCAACAGATTCCTGGTAGAACACAGCATCACGCACCCTTTCATCATGACGTCTGTTTTGGGATTTGCTTCTTTCTGCCACCTCAAACTCAAAATGTCATACAACACCATCAAACTATATCTTACTGGCATTCAACATCATATGCTAATCTTGCACCCCAACTACACCAGCTTCATGGCCTCCCACCAAATCAAAACAATACTCAGAGGCATTCAGAAGACGGAACCCGTACGTCCAGCCCAGAGGCTGCCCATCAACAGTCATGTTTTCAAAGCATTATCCGACTTGCTGGACGCCACGCCTTTTGATACAAATACCAACGCTGTCATCAAAACTGCAATTTACTTAGCCTTCTACGGGTTCCTGAGGCCCGGGGAATTCACTACAACCTCCACGTCCCAAACCTCACCTTGTCTTCTTGTCTCCTACTTATCTAAACACCTGGATCACTACATCCTGACCATACCTCACTCCAAGAGTAGTCAGCATTTACCCGTCAACATCTCATATTACCCCACGCACAACAACATGGTGTCCGGTGAAGGTTATGGACACCTACAGTCAGCTTCACAAGTTCCTACCCTCTCAACCGCTACTCCAACTTCATGGGTCGGTGCTCACCACGACCACCTTCATGATCCATGTCAGGTCATTTCTCACCCAACTAGGCCTCAACGCTGCCAACTACTCAGGGCACTCCTTTCGCATCGGAGCTGCATCCACGGCTGCCAGTGCCAACATCCCTACTCATGTTATCAAGAAATTGGGGCGCTGGAAGTCATCCGCTTACGCACGATACATTCCCAATCCAGCACAAGAGTTGAGAGTGGCTTTCCAAAGCATGTCGGCTTGAGTTATTCACGTGTTTTATTGGCTACAAATAAGCTGGGTTATTTCCATTTTTGCCCTCTTCTTTCTTAGGCATACCTCATCCTCGGTTTCGGCACACCACAACCGACTGCATTTCTTTCCCTGCATTCCAGGGCTCTTCACTGTACTACCGTAAGCACCTAACACAAGTATTAAGGCATTTGCCTGGATTTGTGGGAGGGGCTGAGGTCCGCCTCCAGCCTATTTAGGGCATCCCCCTTACCTGGCTCCTGCACCGTCTGAGGTCTGAGCTTTGTCCCTCCCACCACTCCACTCATTTACAACTCATTTCTTTTATGTCTTTTCCTTGGGTGGGCCCTCTTCTTTCTTAGGCCTACCTCATCCTCGGTTTCGGCACACCACAACCGACTGCATTTCTTTCCCTGCATTCCAGGGCTCTTCACTGTACTACCGTAAGCACCTAACACAAATACAAACCAATATTCGGAAAACCCTCCTGAACATCTATGTGGGGGAGGACCTCTCCATCCTGTCTCTGGACGCCGAGAAGGCGTTTGACAGGATGGAATGGCCATTTCTCTGAAGGGTTATGGAGAGCATTAACTTGGGCGGGAATTTTATTAGGTGGGCTCGTCTACTCTATCATAAACCTATGGCTAGTGTTAACATAAATGGGGTAGGTTCTGATCTACTGTATTTCCATTACATTGTGGCACTAGACAGGGCTTCCCCCTCTCCCCGCTATTATTCACTCTGTCTCTGGAACCCTTGGCCTCTGGATGAGACTGGATGATAATATCATAGGGTTTGGGGGAAGGGGGATAGATGATAAAATATGTTTATATGCCGATGACATTCTCATCTTTTTAAAAACTGGATGGAAGGATTTGACACTTGTAATGACCATTATAAATGAATATGGCTCTTTTTCAGGTTATAAAATTAATTGGAATAAATCGGTATTGTTACCTTTGGTTCAATCCATCGACTGCAATATTTCTGCCGTGAGAGTATTGTCCCCCACCGATCATATAGAATATCTTGGGGTAAAAATAGGTGCGGATTTAAGGAGATATAATACATGGAATATCATTCCCATGATTAATAAAGTGAATGATAAAATTAGGACGTGGCAGAAATGACCACTTTCGCAGGTGGAGAAGATCGCGCTCGCGAAGATGGTGGTGCTCCCTACGGTACTGTACACTATAACCCCTTGTCCAGTATGGATTGAGGATTCATTCTTCAATCTGTTAGAAAAACTTCTAAACGACTTAATCTGGGCAGGAAGAGGGTTTGAATAAAACAAAAATATCTTTGGCTAGCAGAGAGGGACGAAGGACTTTCCTTCCCCTTATTTTTGGGCTATTATATTTCTGCTCAATTGCAATGGGTCATGAATGGTGCAGAAAACCACTACCTCTCGTTTTTCATTAGGGACTATAAAGGCCCGTACAGGGATATTTTTAGCATTCTGAAAACTGTATATTTAGGTAAAAAGGGGAAACCGTGCAGGTTCACTCCACTTTGGGACAATTAAAATTTAAGGCCCCTTTCACACGGGCGAGTATTCCGAGTGGATGCGATGCATGAGTTGAACGCATTGCACCCGCACTGAATCCCGACCCATTCATTTCTATGGGGCTGTGCACACGAGCGGTGATTTTCACGCATCACTTGTGCGTTGCGTGAAAATCGCAGCATACTCCTCTTGTGCGTTTTTCACGTAACGCAGGCCCCATAGAAATTAATGGGGTTGCATGAAAATCGCAAGCATCCGCAAGCAAGTGCGGATGCGGTGCGATTTTCACGCACGGTTGCTAGGAGATGATCGGGATGGAGACCCGATCATTATTATTTTCTCTTATAACATGGTTATAAGGGAAAATAATAGCATTCTGAATACAGAATGCATAGTAAAATAGGGCTGGAGGGGTTAAAAAAATAATAATAATAATTAAACTCACCTTAATCCACTTGATCGCGCAGCCCGGCTTCTCTTCTATCTCCTTCTTTGCTGATTGCAGGAAAAGGACCTGTGGTGACGTCACTCCGGTCATCACATGGTCCATCACATGATCCATCACCATGGTAAAAGATCATGTGACGGACCATGTGATGACCGGAGTGACGTCACCACAGGTCAGTTGTCGGAAATGTCAAGAGGACAGTTGTCGGAAATGTCATAGGACCGAGGCAGGTTTCAGCCATCACTTATGGAGCTGCCCGTATTTACAGAATTTTGGGCTACAGATTTACAGAGAGCTGGATATATGCTTTAGGATCAAGCTGAAAACTAATATAGAACAAGCAATATTGCGATTATCCATCACTGATGATGACCCATTACTGAATAAAGAAAGGTGTATGGGGGGCTTGTTAGTGGCAAAAGTCCTTATTGTGAATAGATGGGGTTCAGAGAAACCCCCTGAATTCTTGGAGTGGAAATCACTGATGGATAAAATAAGTATCTATGAACAGATAAAGGAAAGACGGGAAAGAATCGTCAGGATTTAGCCCCTTCGTTTAGGTGATTGTATAGACTATAATATGTGACAACTTTCCCAACGGACACAGTGACAGCGAAAAGGGATGGGAATGGGAGGGGGGGGGGGTTAGTTTAGATATAAAAATTATGTTTGGTAGCATCAATAAGGTGACTTAATTATGTGATATTTGTAATTGGATTTTAAATGCCTTAGTTGGTTGTCAAACTTTTGGGTATTTTGTCAATATAAAAAAAACAAAAAAAAAAAACTGAGATCTAGGGCACATGGACTGCTGGAAGATGCGCCTAATTTATGACAAGGCTTCTGCATCATCATAAATTAGTCTCATTCTCTGGCAGTGCAAGAGATTTCAATGACCCGCGTAAAATGCTGTTTTTTGATAAATCTTCCCCATAGTTGCTATTTGTCTATTTTTCCTATTGGCAGCAAGTCTTTAAAATACATATTTGCAAACGACAATGAAATCTGATACAGGATGACTAATGTTCTGTTCTGTCCACGAGATACTAATCTTGCCAATGCTGTGTTATTCCTGTGGATAATATTAAACTTTGGTCCCTTGTGTTGTTCTTTTATGCACCTTGTGTAACCACAACGATCATGCAAGTATGAATAGATAGCTAGAGGTAGTAATGAGCCTGAAGCCATTAAGGCCAATGGAATTCCCATGACATGTTGATGTCCAAGTCGTAATTTGCAAATAATATTTTAATAGGCCTGAAAAAATGATGACTGTTTCATAGAAAAGAACAATGCCAAATAAAGATAAATTATTTGGGTCCAGGAAGCCAAGTGTGATTGGGTTCTTCTATGATTTATAGATTCTAGAATGTAGTACCGAAAACTGCTGACGTAATCTGGGAAATTGGCGCACTCCATAGTAATGGGACATAATTGTAAGATTTGTTTATGCTTTGGTCATTTTTATAGAATAAATAGTAAAAGAAATGTTGATCCTTTAGCCAAAAGAACAGTCAGTGGGTATAATCTATTCCTTAAAATTTTTGATTAAAGGAAGTTTATTTTCCAAGCAAAGCAAAAAAATCTCTCAGTTAAGCAAAGCCAACTATCTTCTCCTTATTTTTGTCAGTTTTCACAGATTTTAGTTTTTTATTTATCGGCAATGATACGTGTGGTAACCATTACAGCAATTATTAGCAAAGGTCCCCCTGGTTGTCATCATGGTCAACATGCTCCCCCTTGTGCCCCACACACTGTGCATAGCATTCTTTACTTCCGTTGTCTTTTTTCTCCTGTTAGCCAATTGTAAGGTAACATATGTGAAGCGCATGTTCCAGGGCCTACAGATCATCTATCCTGCTTGCTTCAGTAATCCTTAAAACGTAATCAATCCAAGGCAAAGTGACTTCCTCCCTTCCTGCTAACGAATTTCTTCGTCACAAAGCACATTTCTTTAGTGTAAGTAGTGGGTGCAAGGACAGGCAGTGGCAATTGCGCGGCTCCCCTTCATTGTACTTCTCAGATGCCGTGTTCATACATGATCGCGGCATCTGACACAAAGTAAAACAATGAATTAAATCATACTTACCTCATTCATTGATCGCGACGGGCTGGCTTCCTCCATCTTGATTGAAGATCACGCGGACCGTGATGACTTCATCACATCGGCCAGTGTGGTGATGTCATACATCACAGCACACGGGATATGGTGCAAGATATTCAATCAGGATGGCAGCGGCCAGCTCGTTGTTATCAAATGAATGAGGTAAGTATGATTTTTTTTTATTTTTTCACTGCCATTTAGGAAAAATCGATTCGCTACCACGAAGCGCTACTAAATTCGGCTTCACTGCGAATCGAATTTTCCCTGAAATTTTAGATTGAAGTCCACCTCGTGGACTTTGATTGGCTCAACACTAACTAGAACCAGTTAAAGTGAGCATTTTATAGCTATGACATTATGCAATAGTCCTGAGGCTATGCAGGGAATGGTTCATTGTGGAAAGCGTACACAACTCCTCCTTTGTCTTTTTCTGCATTGGCATCATATACATAAATCTACTTCTACATGATCCTCATATGCATCTCTTATATGTTTTATGAAAAAGTTTTATGGGTGATATTGGTAACCATTTAAATAGATAGAAAGTATAGCATACCCTATACTGTAAGGCATGTTCCTCCATTTAAGGAACACAAGGAGCTTTTCTTGTTTATGAATTTTTATGGATTATTAGACTGACCACAGTGTATCATGTTACACTCTTCATCTATCCATGTGTCAATTTACGACTGAAATTCACCATAATCCGAACCTCTCATACACTTCAAGACTTCTTCCGAGCTGCACCAGTTCTCTGGAATGCCCTACCTCAAGAAATTAGGTTAAATCACAATATAAACCGTTTTAGGCGCTCCCTTAAAACACATCTTTTTAGGGTGGCCTATCCCATGCCCTGATCTAACGCCTCTCCATACATAGCCCATCTATCATCATTTCCTCAACCTGATCCTCCACCAAACTCTCCACCGCACCCAGAAGCACTTCATACACCGTCTGGTGACCGGCTCATGCAGCTTTATATCTGCCCCCCTATTCTCCCAAGATGGCCGGACCACCGTACAAAACAAGCGCTTTTACCTTTTGTGTCGCCCCTGCCTCCGCATAGATTGTAAGCTCTTGCGAGCAGGGCCCTCATTCCTCTTGTTGTAATTATTGACTTGTCTGTTGCCATGTTATTTATAACTGTTTGTACATGAACCCCTGAATTGTAAGGCGCCGCAGAATATCTTGGAGCTATATAAATAACAATTATTATAATAATTGCCATGATCTACATATTAGATCAAAGATTGTGGAATCACTAGAAAATATAATGCACATGAGGATTAGTAAAGAGCGGCAGGGGCAATATTCGAATTTGCAATATTTCACGAATATTTTGGCGAATATTCATCATATATTCGCGAATTCGAGAATTCGCCATTATTTTCTTGATTGCGAAAATCGGCAATGTAATATGCGAGTATTGCACGCGCAATACAGGCGTGGGTCACTGTTGCTACATTTTTCAAGCTGCTAGAAGTTTCCGGAGACTGGAGAAAATGGTTGGCACGGCAGAAAATTACAATAGCTTTATATGCAGATAGAGTGCTCCAATATATTCATGATTGCGCAAATCGGCAATTAATGATGCGCATATTTTTGCGCAATATGTGCAACTTCACATTTTAGCAGGTCTGACTACATATTACTGATTGGTGCACTAAGTATTGTTGTGACATCACAGCACTATGTATGTAGCATGTATGTATGGACAGCAGAACCTATCACACTATGATCTAACCTGCACTGACTATCTCCCACTAACTATCTGTATTATATATATAAGCTAACTAACTATCTAATGTAATGACTCAGCAAAGCACAGAGCACAGCAATGTCACTGCTGTGTCTCTCAGAACTGCAAAAAAGCTGCAGGAAATGGCTGCTGAGGAGTTTCTTATATAGCAAGGGGTAGGCAACTTTCCTATTGGTTGCTAGGGATGTTTCTAAGCTCAGACAAAGATATTGCAGCCTTTTCATTGGCCCACAAGCAAGAAGGGAGGTTACTGATGGAAAAGAAAATCTAGAATATTCGTGAACCCGAATATATAGCACTATATTCTAAATCTTCTTGAATTCTTGAAGTGGCGATATTTGCGATTAAGATTCGCAATTCAAATATTCGCGCCCAACACTAATGAGGATGACTTAATAGTCGAAGAAGTTGGACTTCAGCATAGCCGATCCTTTATTTACTGCTGAAGGGCACTTTACATTTATTGACCTCTTTCCATTGAAATAAACATGCCTACCTGGAATAGTCAAACTTCTATGCAATATATATGGGCAACATTAGGGTGAACAAAGCTCTGACGTTGTTCTTATTGTTATAAAGAAAGCAGAAAGGAGGGAGAAGATAAAGAAAAACAGGAGAGGAGAGGAGAAGAGAGTATAGAAAAAAAAGGGAGGAGGAGAAAAAGTAAAAGAAGGAGAAGAAGGAATGAAAAAAAAAAAGAGAGAGAGAATAAAAATGAAAAGGAGGAGAAGAAGAAGCAGAAGAAGACGAAAAGGGAAAAGAAGAAGAAGTAAGAGAAGAAGAAAGAGACTAAGAAAAATTAAGGAGAAGAACAATATGAAGAAGAAAAACTAAAAGAAACAAAATAAGATAATAAAAATGGAAAGGAGGAGAAGAAGAAGGAAGAGAAGAAAGAGAAGAAACAAAAAAAATGAAGGCGAAAGAGGAGAAGAAAAAAACAAAAGTAACAGAAGAAAGAGGACAATAAAATGGACAAGAAAGAGGAAGAGGAAAAGAAAGAGAATGAGAAGGGGGAGCAAAAGAAAACAAAGAAGAAGAAAATGAAGAGAAAGGAAAAAAAAAGAAGGAAATGAAGAAGAAAAGGAAGCAGGAGATGGAGAAATAAGAAAAAAAATATGAAAAGAAAAAGGAGAAGATGAAAGGGGGGGTAAAGAATTAAGCAGAAGAAGAAAAAGGGAAAAAGCAAAGAAAAAATAAGGTAAAAAAAAAAAAGAAGGATAAGAGGAAGGAGAAGAAGCAGGAAAACAGTAAGGATAGCTTTTTTTATTACTGTCATATGTTGATAATTCACATGAAAAAAATAAGAAATTGAAGGGAGTATCTATTTAAAAGCTGGCATTCTGTACGGTTGCCGAGAATGAGCTCTGTGCCCAGCTAGAGATGTTTACACACACAATTCCTTGCGTAGTTTAAGAAACAGCTGCCTCCCACTGCAGTGCTGATACTTGGCAGGTTCCTTGTGTAAGTGAGATGTAGCAAAATGTTAACATAAATTCTGCTTGTAATCCTCAGTAATTTAGATGTCAGTGTTCCCAGTTTACAAAGGGATTAATAGAATGCTTGCTGTATGCCTCTATTTAGATACGAATGTAAATAGATTAAATGCCCATTGAGGGGGAAAGAAAATACCAAAATGTGTTGTATCTTCAAGAAACATCCAGTACAATAGGGAATGCACATATAACCAAAGACATACAAAGTATAGTCAAAGTCATTGTCCTGGAGCTTATCTCCCGCCAGGTCGCACCCTGTCAGCGTTATACCCTGGCACTAAGTTAATAAATGAGTATTCCTCTCCTTTCTGCGAGAACAGAAAAGCGCATTAGAGTGTCGGCCTCATAGTGCATTAGTATGGATGAAGTAAGTTGGGCCGGGGGGGCTTACAGATATAGGGGTACTGTCTATAAGTAACATTGTTTATAGAGTTATAGCACTTTTTATGGGGACACAGTGTTTGTTTCTATTGTGGCATGTATGACATGGTACTGTTGCGGTATTAAAGTGAGCAGCCTTGGAAATTGGCAAAGGAAATCTATAGCTGGAAGTAAGCAATTACAGTCAGAGTAGATATTAACAGCTAAGGTGGCCATGCATCTTAGATAACTGTGGGCTAAATGCTTGTTCAGCCAACAGTTATTCTTCCCAACCGCCCCATACATATATGGCCGATGTGCATGTCTTCTCAGCAGGGAGACGGGAATAATCTACTACCATAAACATCAAGTGGTGGCTTATCTCACGGGCACGTTGACATCCAACATGACTAACCTTTCTTTCCCATGCCACCTGCCACCAAAGGAATGTTGAGACACCAGCATACAAATTAGATGGTTAACTTGTCTCATTGAAATTAGTGGGTTCACTCAACCATCATCTCTTGATTACCTTTTATTATTGGATGGACTGCTAAAATTGTATGGGATTGTCTTTTATTCTCTGATGTAGAACAGAAGCAATGGACAAAATTCTGGCAATGATGGAGCATGATGTCACTAAAACACAGACCCAACCATATGTCATGTCAAAGGACTGCCCTTTCTGAACTACAACAGTATGATGGCCTAATTGTAAAAAATGGCTTACAAAGGCGGCACAGAAGTTGTGATGAACAAACTAGACCAGTGTTTCCCAACCAGTGTGCCTCCAGCTGTTGCAAAACTACAAACTCCCAGCATGCCCGCACAGCCAAAGGCTGTCCGGGCATGCTGGGAGTTGTAGTTTTGCAACAGCTGGAGGCACACTGGTTGGGAAACACTGAACTAGACTACTGTTCACAAGTTAAGAAAATGATCTCAGTTTCTGCTGTGTATTATTAATTCTTATTAAATCCAACAATAATGTATCAAAAACGGATCTAGGAGGGTTTGGAATAAAGAATAATTACTCAAGAATCTATTGGTTATTTACTGGTTCGAGTTTCCCGTTAATGACCATAATGCACGCCTTCCACAAAGGCATTGTGATTCCCCAATGAGACTCGTTATTGTGAGTATCAGGTCTCTGAACGTGAGACTGAGTAGCTTGACCATCTCTTGCAGCCTACAGAGAGTCCCAGGTTAGGCTTCTTTCACACTAGCGTTAGGTTTGTCAGGCAGCATGCTACGGTTTTTGTCAGGCTGCCTCTCGGCTGGACTTCCGGCAGCACGTGTGCAAACGTTAGCACAGATCTGGCAGGCTGTTCCCCTGCCGGAACAGCCTGCCGGACAGACCTAACGCTAGTGTGCCTTATTTCCAAGATATCTGAGATGTTCTAAAGCTATTTTGAAAAGAATATAAAAAAAATCTGGAAACAATTTGACATTTTATTATTTACATTTTTTTAAATAATTCAGATGTACCGTAGGATGTTTCAATTGGGGACCAAGTATTCATCCTTTCTGGCTAATTTAACAATGTCATTGTGTAAAGATCTCTATGTTTTACATTTTTTGTGCATTGAATCCTTGCGTTTGTGGCATCCACTGGTATGGCAGATATATCGATGATCTCTTATTTATTTGGTAAGGCAATAGGTCTGCCATACCACTATTTTTGGAGTACTGTATATATTAACAATGATCTTTAATTCACTTTTAATTCACAATGATTAAATATTTCTGTGTTGGATTTTCAATTAAATAGAATAGAAAATAAAATCGCTAGATGCACTATCAAATCAGTGCTGATGGGAGAGCTGACCAGGGTTAATCCATTTTTTCTAATTTGCTGCACTTAACAACATATATGACGTAATGTTGGTGTAACGCCTGATGGGGAACCTTATGTGGAGAGGAATACTGACTGCTACTAATGCCAAACATGGAATCACAATACCCCCCCCCCCCCCCCCCCCCCCGTTTACTGATCAGCTGTTTGAAAAGAACGCAGCACTTGTACGAGCACTGCCTTCTCTTCACTGTTTACCTGCTCACTGGAGCAATTGCAGAGGCAAGCAGGTATTATTAAAACTACGCCGTCCCCATTCACTTCAATGGGAGAGCTCCGTCCTTTTCACTTGAATGGGCATGGTGGAGTTGTAATTACATCTGCTTACCTCTCCAATGTAGACAGCCAGCAAGTAAACAGAGAAGAGAAAAAAGACCTGGTATAAGAGCTGAATTCTATTCGAACAGCTGATTGGCGCAGGGGGGGGGGGGTGTTGTTACTGACACTCTGACTCTCTATCTAATACAGTGCCCTATGCGTGGACAGAAAGTCATTTTGTTTAATTTGTGTTTACATTGACCAATACAATTAGTAAACAAAATGTACAACCAAACTAAATAGTGTACTTTTGAAATGCATAAGCATATGTGTCTTTGTGTAACTCTATGTAAAGGTTTTGGCATTGTGTATAAAACTTGAAGAGGTAATCAGAGCTGTATTTCTTAGTTTTTTTTCCAGAGTGGTGGCATCCTATGGAAATGAGGTGGTGATATTACTGTGTATTTATATGATGGTATTAATTAGTCCTTCAATTATGGTATTAGGGCCCTTTTAACTGAATTGAGGCTCAGGACAATTATCGTGAACAAACATTCATATCAATGCTGTATGCAATAATTAGCCTATGTAAAGATACTAGCAATCACCCGACAAATGATCATGGAAGCTCATTCTCTGCTTTATCAGTCCTGTAAAACACTATATCAGCTAGAGTCATGTGTGCCTCGGAGCTCATCTCTCAACCCTACTCACTGGAATAAAAAACAATACACACACACTGCAGTGGGGGAGGTGTGTCATGAGCAAAGTTTTGAAAAATTTGAATCCGCAGCTTCGCCGAAGTTCAACAAGAAATTTGATTAATTCCGAATTCATTTGTCACAAATCGCGATAAATCAGGTATACCCAGTCAACTCTACTAATCATATTCATCTCACTTGGTGGCCCAATCTCAGTGTGATGGCTTGGAAGTTAGACTGCAGGTGGAGTGCAAGGAGAGTACAGGGTAGGAGACGGCAGAACTACAGACTCTGCTACAATTTATCACCGTGTACATAACTGTGCAGTGTATCAATATTAAAGTTGTGGCCCCATGACAGAGTGAGGAAGGTGGCAGCAGCAGTGGTAGTAGCAGTGACATTAATGGCCCCATGACAGAGTGGGTAAGGTGACAGCAGCAGCAGTGGCAGTAGCAGTGACAATAGTGGCCCCATGACAGGGTGGGGAGGGTGGCAGCAGTTGTAGTAACAGTGACAATAGTGGCCCCATGACAGAATGGGGAGGGTGGCCACAGCAGAAGTGGCAGAAGCAGTGACAGTAGTGGCCCCATGACAGAGTGGGTATGATGGCAGCAACAGTTGCAGTAACAGTGACAATAGGGGACCCTTGACACCCAACTACACAGCTTGTCTCTATAGTAGTCCATTTTTGCATCCCTCTCAGAAGGTCTAAAAAATGCCCCCATTTATACCGGGTAGCGAGGGTCTAACAATAAGGATAGCCAGTAGTCAGCCATCTGCTGAATCCTGACAATGCCGCTGTCAATACACAAATAATAAAGAATGCATATGGCCATTTCCGCAAGGGACTTAGAGGGCTTCCCTGCCTCTATCTCCACTGCATATGCCAAGGTCATCTGCGTCATCTTTGTTGTTGCCCTCCAACTCCTCTTGCTCCTCCTGCTCTTCTCCTTTCCCTTGGGCAGATAAAAAACCTAGTTGTGTATAAAATTCCTGGGCGTTTATGTACTCTTCCTCATCCTCATCTTACTCCTCCTCAGGGCTCAGGTGATGAGATGAGATGTAGATGAGATGTAGACACCACATCTTATTATCCCTCACCAATCATATTTCTCAGCATCCCCTCCAGGATATGAAGGAGTGGAATGACATCATTCATCCTGCAGTTCTGCCAACTGACAAATAAAGTGGCCTCCTCAAACGGCCTAAGCAAATGGCACAAGTCATGCATGAGCTGCCACTGGCTAACAGAAGAGTAAATCTGTCTGTCTGCTGCATTAATAAATCACTGACTGCATTCCTTTGATTGTACAGGCGGTCTAATATATGGAACGTGGAGTTCCAAAGGGTGGAAAGCTCATTCTTGATAAAAAGCAGTGCACAGCCGGTGGCTATCATTACTTGGCTAGCAGAAGGAGCAGCAAAAGCAAGAGGCAGGTTAAGGACAGGTGAGGGCATAGAGACAGTTCCTGGAACATGCCAACTAAGTGTGATGTCAGTGAAACCCACTGATTCCTGGCTGTATGTATCTGTTGTCACTTGAGATGATTGTGAAGAGCAAGTCAACCATTCCAATATAGCTAGATTGTTGGTCACAACACAACCGCTGGATGACAGTGGCAGCTCTGGCATGTTACTGCTGCTGCTACCCACCCCCCTTCTCCTGCTGCTACTTGTGCTGCCTACAGCATCATTTTTGCCACTGCCCATTTCTTTGGAGGGCTCAGTCAACTGTCTGTTGGCCATAGCGTATAACAACTGTATCACTAACAGAACAGATTAACTATGAATGTTGGTGCACTTCACAGTGATGCACACGGCAATATATTACACCTGCCTTTAATACTGAGGCACAGTAACTGTATCACTAATAGAATGGATTAACTATGAATGTTGGTGCACTGCACACTGATGCACACAGCGTTACACTCTCCCTGCAATCTCCCTGCACTCTCCTTGCACTCTCCCTGTAGTCTTCCTGCACTCTCCCTCTCCAATATTTTTCTTTAAAACTGTTTGCAGCAACACTGTCCCTAGTGAATGAGCATTTGTCATGTCTCTCCCTATGCTCAGCTCACAGGACAATGGTGGAGACCGCGTGGGATGAGTCTTTTATAGGGTTATGACATCACAGGGTATGGGTACCTGCGGATTGGCTGGCTGCACGGCATTATGGGTGACGTTGTGTTCCCTGACTTATCTCCTCTACACTTACTTTCACTATCACGTGCAGCCGCCATTTGAGTTAAACTGATTAGTTACCACGAAGCACAAGGAAATTCGGATTAGTTTAGAATCAAAGTCTTCCTAAACTTTGGATCAAATTCTACTTTGAATGCTTCGCTTCGCTCAATATTATTTATGGCATTGAGTATCTTACCCAATCAGTATGTCCTATGGTAAGTATTTATACAAGGTGTTTCCCATGAGAGAATTTTAGATTTATTACTGTTCTATAGACATTGCTAATGAAAAACATCTAGCCTCAAGGCCTTTTTGTACTTGTCTAGCTCCTAATTATCAGTTTTAGGAAATACTCATGTATTTTCTCGGAGAGAATATTTATGCTGATGTGTAATGCATCCCCTTCTCCCGCAGTAGAATTCTAACCCAGTTGAACAAAAGACGTATTGATTGTGTGGCAAGACAGTCCTCCAATCTCATGTCGTGTAAACAATCATGACACTAGTTTTTAGTTTCTCTGGTATGTGTTTGTGACCCAGGTGCTTATAGCTAGAAGCTACATTTTACTGAGAACCGAGACACTTCTCAGTTCTCAGATAGTGGTAGGGATCTAGAATGGGTCCTGATAGTACTGTGATTGTTCTCTATTTATTAAAAACATATCATAAACTTTTTGCGTTTTACAGATGTGCCCATCATTGTCCTAAATATAAACCCCAGAGGTTGCATAAAACATGGATTAAGGATATTTACTATTTTATCAGAAAATAAAGGGATTTTCTGGGACTCCTATAGTGATGACTTATTCTATCATTGGTCATCAATATTGAAACCGTGGGAATCAGATATCCAACACACCCACCAATCAGCTATTTGAAGAGGCCACTAAGCTCCAGTGAGCATTGTGGCCTCGTCACAGCACAGCAAGTACAGTACTGTCCATTGTGACTGTCCTAAGACATACAGCCTGATCAGCCACTCAAGGGGCAGGTCCTTTGCTCAGAAGCCAGAGATGCCATTCTGAGCACAGCTTGCACTCTGAAAGCATGTGTCTTGGATGTGTCTGCCGAAAAGTAGTTACAGACAGAAGCCATTAATCTAGGTGTGATAGGGAGAGAATAGGGAAATATTTAATCAGGTAGATTTAATCAATAGGTAGAAAAGTCAGGGTTTTATCTGGGAAAGCATAGGGATCAATGGGCTAGTCACTCAGAGATCTGTTTTTCATGCTGTTTTCATACAGCTGCTGGCAAGGAAAAAAATCCTGTTGCACTGCACATTCTGCAATGAACAGAATCCTTCAACAACCTTGCTTTTATGTAACTAACCAGGCACCCAGCGTTTTTGTTTTTGTTTTAAACGTGTTTCCACAGTTAATAAGTGTTTTATAGGCTTATTGCCAGCACAACCAGCACTATTGAGTCAAGTGCATACATTGGGGGAGCTGATGGCACTGTGGGGCTGATGTCATTGGGGGTAAGTGATGGCACTGGGGGGAGCTGTATCATTCCATCAAATGTATTAAATAGCCCATTCAGGATATGTTCTCAAATGGCAGACTTCTTTATAGATCTCCTACTGCAAGACTAAATATAAATGGACATCTTAAAATAAGTTTTCCCATGACTAGGGGCACTGGCCAGGGATGTCTACTTTCTCCTCTTCTGTTTGATATTTATATTGAACCCTTGGCTGCCATGGTCAGGCAAGATCCTGGAATACTAGGGTTCGGGGTATTGGGAACGGAAGATCGCATTTCTTTATATGCTGATGATATTTTATTTTATGTCCAACAGACAAAATCTACCCTGTTAACTATTATGCAAACAATAAATTCTTTTGGAGAAGCCTCAGGTCTGGATGTAAATTGGGATAAAACTACGATTATGCCACTAGATATAACAACTATGCCCTTAGATAAATTTTCATTCCCCAATGATAGTCCTTTGAACACTCAAAAAATTGCTGACTCCTTTGAGTATCTTGGTATTACAGTGTCCCCTAGGGTGGAAGATTTTATCCCGCTCAACTTGATGCCATTGATAAATAAGTTAAGGTTAAAAATAACAACGTGGTTACGTTTACCTTTATCAAAGGCTGATAGAATATCTTTAGTTAAGATGGTGATTCTCCCTTAGTTACTCTATCTCTTTAGGAATTCTCCGGTTTGGATCCCGGATAGGTATTTTAAGGTAATCAAAAGGATTATTAATGATCTACTCTGGGGGAGGAAACAGGTAAGACTTAAGTTAGAGCATTGGTATAAGCCCTTGGAGAGGGGAGGAGTTAACCTCCCCTGTTTCAGGGGATATTTTCTAGCTGCACAGTTTTGTTTTCGCAGTGAATGGAAAGATAGCCCACTTTGCAGGGACTTAGTGAACAGATCTCCAAATGATAATTTTTTTACTCTACTGGAGTCTGATCAATTGATCAACTCCGATAGGGAATTCAGATCAGCTAGGAATCTTTTTAGGAAGTTTTGGTATTCGACTATGGTGTGGAGTGAAAGGTTCATTAGGATGCACTCCCTTATGGCATAACCAGCACTTTCGGACTTTAGATGAACTAGCTAAGGAACAATATTGGCAAAAAAGTTATATTTTTTATTTGACACAGGTAGTAAGCAATGGAGATATTATTTCATTTGTAGAATTATCACAGAGAGAAAAATCACAGAAATGATTATGGCTTCGGTAGTTACAGTTAAGATCGGCACTTTTGAGTATAAAGGAAAAAAATAGGTTTCATATACACACTTCAGCACAATTTAATGAGTGGATAGGGAACTCGGAACACAAGTTGAAGATTTCTCACTTTTATAAAAATTTACTTATAACTCGATTTGGAGGGATTTCTTCTGCTGGCCAGAGGACATGGCAAAATGAGTGCCCAATGATTCATTTGGATGACCAGATGAAGGTAACTGAATTTAAAATTGGTTTCACATAATTTTAATCACGTGGTGGTGCAGTTTAATATTTTACATAGACTTTATGTTACACCTCTCTGGCTTAATAGATGTGGGATTAGGAACGACTCTAACTGCCCTAGGTGCGATGCTCCTGAAGCGGACTATTTGCCTATGTTCTGGTCCTGTGCAGAGTTAAAACCCTATTGGGGGGCTATCCATAAATATACTGAGGGAAAATTGAAGGTGCGGATCCCTTTCTCGCCTGAATGTTGGGTATTGGGTGAGCTGGCCAAGGTGAGCTGTCAGCACTACAAAAAAAATCTTTTATTTAAGATAATGTTTTTGGCAAGACTTTTGATAGCACGTTCTTGGTTTTCGCGAAACAGTCCCACTGTGAATACATGGTTAAATCTGGTGATTACTACTAAGAGATATGAATACATTTTGTATAAGCAGAGAAATACTGAGAAAAAATGGATTGGAATCTGGGGAGACTTCCTCCGCTCCTCCCCCGTCAACCTCACTCATTGGTCTTAGAACGGAGGGGTGGGGCTGAAGGAAGACGCATCGCAGGGGCGATGGAGGGGGGTTTCGGGGGGTTAAAGGAAAATATGTTGATATATGTTAATAATGATATGTTTTATATAATGGTATAATGGTTATTGTTGGATTATAAATAAAGTGTTGTTAAAAAAAAAAATATGCCGTGAATTTTCAGCCCAAAAATTATGGGCATAAAATATACAACGGAAATTGACTTTCTGTGTAGATTCCCACTTTGCATTTCACCCTTATAAAAGAGTCACAAAAGTCATGATAAATGCACATGCAACACATGCAGATTTCAATGAAAATGTCTTCCCCGTAGATGAGCTTTCCATATGCTCTAATATGGTGATCGACTACAGGAGCTTTCATCTCCTGAACATCTGTGTGCAACCAGTTCTGAAGAATGAATTTAGTGAAATTAATCTAAATATAGCATCACATAAAATGAATAGAAGAGTTTGTTATGTGTGCTGGCTTTATAATAGTAAAATGCTTTAATAAATTTCTGCAAATGTTTTTTACACGTCCTAACACCCCATCTGAGAGCTCGATGCTGACTAGATGTTTATAGAGCGACAATATTTAACAGGTTCCTAAATTAACTAAGTGAAACCAGTTCCTTCCATTTGTCGTGTGACCAGTTCTCAGCCATTCTTTATAACGTTTTTATTTGGAAAGTCAAGACACTTAAAAATTCCACAGGTTAGTAAGAATCATTTGTCCTCAATCTGTTCTTCATAAATTTTGGAATTATCCCTTTTTATAAAAAAAATAAATAAATGTGCTGGGTTTCCGGCATGCTTCCTGGCATTTCCAGTAACAGCCGCTAACATTATTCTTTCCATCACCAATGCAGAAAACCTGATAAGACCTCAACAGACTCCATTATAGTCAACAGGGTCTGTCGGTTGGAGTTTGGTTCCATTGGCTATAGAATCCTCAACAGCTCAATGGCTTCCATTAGAAATACTTTTTAGTTCTTATAATGGCTACTATTATAATTTATTTGTGTGTTCTCTTTTATAATTTTTTTTATTTTTTTGATAACTCAATGCTAAGGTACATCTGCATTGGAAATCCAGTCTTAAATACTAACCACTAACCTACCTGAACCCCTGGTTTTGCATGTAGTGATGTTGGGAGTAAGGGTACGGCCACACGGTCAGGTTCCTGATGCAGTTTTGGATGCCAAAACCAGGAGTGAATTCGGAAAAGAGGAGAAGTTGTATCTGTGCTTTATACTTTCTTGCCTCCTATGGTCCACTTCTGATTTTGGCTTACAAAAATGCATGCAGAAATCTGACTGTGTGGCCATACTCTAATGGTGCAGGAAGGGATCTAAAATTAGTGTTTACATTGCTAGTAACCGGACTACATTAAAGATTGTTAGACAGATGGGTACAAGACAAGGCAGAAGATAAGTCAAAAGCAAAACGGATGGAGGAGCATGTATCTGAAAATCTGGAGAGATTGATATGCTCCTGTCATTCAAAGACACAAGACTCCTTGCGTATTGATATATTGGTAATAGATCATCTGGGAGCTTGTTTGGTTAAACACTTGACCTAGAGGGGTTTCAGGCCAATGTCCGTTAGTGGTGAGGTTGGGGACTGGCCTAGGGAAAGTGAGGTTGTCCTGTTTGGATAAAGCAGATGTGAGAGAGCTAATTTCTAGGCAGTTAATTGCTTTCTTTTTTGCCTATAATGAGGGAGAGACAGGGGTGCATATTGTCTGGGATGAAACAAAGGCCTTTCTAAGGGAGGTTTTTCAGAAACTCAATGCAAGGATAAGAAAGAATCACAAAAAATTCTCAGGCAAAATGTTCAAAAGGCTGAGATGTCTTATCTGAGTGATCTATCCAATGGAAATAAGAGAAATTGGGATGACTTTAAGCAGCCTATGATAATTTTATTCAAGATAAAGTAAAATCCCTGTGTCACGGATCAGCGGGTGTGAACCCACTGTGCCACTGACTGGCTATACTCTGGAGGGGTGTTCCTAAGCAACTACCTAGTTTCCACTAGAGCCTCGGGTGGTGATGATAGACTTGAGTCGTTAGGGTAATTTCCAGGGGCTACTCCAGAGCAATCCCTGAGTCAGTGGAAGCTGGAACGGGCAGACCAGAAGGTACCTGAGTAGGTACCTGAAGTATAAGCGTAGTCAGGCGAGCAGAGACATTACCAGGAGCAACAGTGCAGGACCAAAGGATAAGGCAGAGACGTGGTCAAACAGGCAATAGGTCAGGGCAGGTGGCACAGGTACAGGTAAGGCAATCCGGATCGGCAACAGGAGAGTCAAAGCAAGCAGGCAGGGATCATAAGATAAGCAGAGTCCAGGAATGAAGTATAAGTTAGAAACACAAGTGTTTATCAGGCTCTTTAGCAAAAGACGAGGACCTTGACACTGAGGCATCTGGGAAAGGGCTGGACAACTTAAGTTCATGCAGGAGAGCCAGGGTTGGTCAACGAGGTCACCTGACCTAACCCAGCCAACCAGGAAGTGATGCGTGCCACCCCTAGAGCAAGGTAACATGAAACCAGCGGTAATCTTGCTGTGTTTAGGCTGAGTGGAAGCAGTGGAGCGGAACTCTCAGAAGCACAGCACAAACCCTGACAGAGCCCAGGACTGCAGCGGTAAGCGGGGGAACAGTGGCGCCCTGCAGCCACTGTTACACCCTGTTGAAGATACTAATGAAAAGAAAGTATCTTCAGAAAGTTTGTGTGCATTTTTTACATCAATTGTTGAATAGTTGAATAGTTGATACAGAAATCACCAGGTTTTGCCACAATTCAGTTAGGTGATGGAAGGATAGCGAATGATAATTCTGAAATATTACAACAATTCTCTTTATTTTTTGAGTCCCTGTATGCCTCAAGGGTGAAATATACAAATTCTTAGCTCCTCGGCTATTTGAGCTCAATCCATTTTCTGGTTTTATAGAGGTACCGAAAGATGAAATTGGATGCCCTGGTTGAGTTGTTAATGAAAGTCCTGGGGAAAATGGGTTGGATGGGATCTCCGGCGAGATATGTAAGGAGTTTCAGAAGATACTGTTTTCTCTTATGTTACAAATGCTTAATGCGTCTCTACCTGATTCTAGGAGAGAGGCTTTGGTTACTTTGAATGATAAAAACCCAGCATTGTTGGACTCTTACAGGCTGATTTCTTCATTAAATGTTAATATTAAGGTTCTTGCAAAAGTTTTGGCAGGGAGATAGAAAAGGTGATAAACTGCGTATTACACAATGACTAATGTAGCTTTATGCCTGGCAACTCAGTTAAGTAATAACGTTGAGAGTTCTGTTTTTGAATCACCAGGTAGACCCCTCCAATATGGCACAGCTATGAGATGGGGAAACAGATCTCCTTGTATGAACACTGTTTGTGCAGTTAAATAAAATCGAATGGTCTGGACTGACATTCTGCTGTTTGGCCACAAGATGCCATTGTTTTCTAAAAATAGCTACAGACTGCACATATACAGTCAGGTCCATAAATATTGGGACATCAACACAATTCTAAGATTTTTGGCTCTATACACCACCACTATGGATTTGAAATGAAACAAGCTAGATGTTTGCTTTAACTGCAGACTGTCAGCTTTAATTTGAGGGCATTTACATCCAAATCAGGTGAACGGTGTAGGAATTACAACAGTTTTCATATGTGTCTCCCACTTGTTAAGGGACCAAAAGTAATGGGACATAATAATAATCATAAATCAAACTTTCACTTTTTAATACTTGGTTGCAAATCCTTTGCAGTCAATTACAGCCTGAAGTCTGGAATGCATAGACATCACCAGACGCTGGGTTTCATCCCTGGTGATGCTCTGCCAGGCCTCTACTGCAACTGTCTTCAGTTCCTGCTTGTTCTTGGGGCATTTTCCCTTCAGTTTTGTCTTCAGCAAGTGAAATGCATGCTCAATCGGATTCCGGTCAGGTGATTGACTTGGCCATTGCATAACATTCCACTTCTTTCCCTTAAAAAACTCTTTGGTTGCTTTTGCAGTATGCTTTGGGTCATTGTCCATCTGCACTGTAAAGCGCCGTCCAATGAGTTCTGAAGCATTTGGCTGAATATGAGCAAATAATATT
Source organism: Bufo bufo (assembly GCF_905171765.1). NCBI lineage: Eukaryota > Metazoa > Chordata > Amphibia > Anura > Bufonidae > Bufo > Bufo bufo. Next base: position 71,276,583 of record NC_053392.1, on the reverse strand, counting down.
GCCTGAAACACTTCAGAATTCATTCTGCTGCTTTTGTCAGCAGTCACATCATCAATAAATACAAGAGAACCAGTTCCATTGGCAGCCATACATGCCCACGCCATGACACTACCACCACCATGTTTCACTGATGAGGTGGTATGCTTAGAATCATGAGCAGTACCTTTCCTTCTCCATACTCTCCTCTTCACATCACTCTGGTACAAGTTGATCTTGGTCTTATCTGTCCATAGGATGTTTTTCCAGAACTGTGAAGGTTTTTTTAGATGTTGTTTGGCAAACTCTAATCTGGTCTTCCTGTTTTTGAGGCTCACCAATGGTTTACATCTTGTGGTGAACCCTCTATATTCACTCTGGTGAAGTCTTCTCTTGATTGTTGACTTTGACAGACATACACCTACCTCCTAGAGAGTGTTCTTGATCTGGCCAACTGTTGTGAAGGGTGTTTTCTTTACCAGGGAAAGAATTCTTCGGTCATCCACCACAGTTGTTTTCCGTGGTCTTCCGGGTCTTTTGGTGTTGCTGAGCTCACCAGTGCCTTCCTTCTTTTTAAGAATGTTCCAAACTGTTGTTTTGGCCACGCCTAATGTTTTTGCTATCTCTCTGATGGGTTTGTGTTGTTTTTTCAGCCTAATGATGGCTTGCTTCACTGATAGTGACAGCTCTTTGGATGTCATCTTGAGAGTTGACAGCAACAGATTCCAAAACCAAATAGCATACTTGAAAATGAACTCTGGACCTTTTATCTGCTCATTGTAATTGGGATAATGAGGGAATAACACACACCTGGCCATGGAACAGCTGAGAAGCCAATTGTCCCATTACGTTTGGTCCCTTAACAAGTGGGAGGCACATATGCAAACTGTTGTAACTCCTACACCGTTCACCTGATTTGCATGTAAATACCCTCAAATTAAAGCTGACAGTCTGCAGTTAAAGCACATCTTGTTCGTTTCATTTCAAATTCATTGTGGTGGTGTATAGAGCCAAAAATGTTAGAATTGTGTCGATGTCCCAATATTTTTGGACCTGACTGTATCTCCATATTAATGAGGGTTTTACACAGAGTCTGGAGAGAGAGCAGCCATCTTAGAAGGAGGTGAAAACTAAGGGAACTGTGTGAGCAGAGAATCTGACGGCATCCAGGTGTAAGAGCCTCCCTCAGTGACCAGAGCTGCAGCTAAGCGAAGCTGATCGTGTCCAAGATCCTGATTCTGTCCAGAGGAAGGAAGATTGCAGCCAGGAATGCTGATGAGAGCAGAAGAACAAAGCAACATACACTGCGGTACCGCATGCTTGTTAGAGAGACATTTGTTCTGTTCAGAGTCACCAGTGGATGCAAAGCAGACCCGGGTCAGTAAGATCGTGCACGCACATCATCACAGTGTTGGCGCCTAGAGACTGAGACCAGGCCTGTAGTTAGTTAGTTAGGGTTTCTGTTTTTTTTCAGGCCACAAGTGTTACTACTGTTCATTTCAAGGACTCCATAACTTAAAGGGGTTCTGCACTTTGTTTAAACTGATGGATAGATCCGACACCCGGGACCCCTGCCGATCAGCTGTTTAAGAAGGCAGTGGCGCTCCAGCAGCACCGCGGCCTTCTCACTGTTTACCGCTGGCCCAGTGATGTCACAACTAGTATCACTGGCCTGGGCGGGTCTAAGCTCTGTTCACTTGAATGGAGTTTAGCCCTGCCCAGGCCAGTTGATACTAGTCATGACGTCACTGGGCCAGCGGTAAACAGTGAGAAGGCCGCGGCGCTGATGGAGCACCGCTGCCTTCTCAAACAGCTGATTGGCGGGGGTCCCGGGTGTCGGACCCCCGCCGATCAGAAGCTGATGATCTATCCAGAGGATAGATCATCAGTTTAAACAAAGTGTAGAATCCCTTTAAAGCGACATTTCACATTGGAGAGCTGATAAAATTCTCACAAGCTCAAGCCAGGCTGGCGTTTTCTTGCTCAGGATGAATACTCAGGCACGTGCTACAGGACCAGTGATGGGAGGGGGTATAATGTAGAACTTGTTAAGATTGTAAGCTGTTCTGCTGCACCGCACAGCACTTGTTTTTTTGTTCTGAAGATGCTTCAAAATCTGTTGACTCTATTAAGTGGGAATATTTGTGGGAAGTCCTGAACAGATTTGGTTGAGGGAAAAATTTTCTGGCTTGGATGAAGTTTGTTTAAATTGTCTAGGTGTGTGATCAGCAACCTCCAGCACTCCAGCTGTTCTGAAATGACAACTCCCAGAATCCTTCTTTCACTTCTATGGCAGTTAAAATAATTTCCGACTAAGCGTGCATGCTGGGAGTTGTAGTTTCTCAGCAGCCGGAGTGCCGAAGGTTACTGATCCCTGGTTTAGGCGGTCATGCCAGGGATGTCCCCTGTACACTCTATTGTTCACCCTATCAATTGAACCATTGGAAATGGTGATTAGGAAGGACAGTCGTATTAAGGAATTTCGATATGGTGTTGGAAAGTGTAAACTTTCTTTGTATGCTGAAAATATTGTACTTTTTGATGGTAATATTTTGGTACCTCTCCTAGTTATTATGGATATTTTTCCCTGGCTAGGTGTTTTCTCAGGTCTTGTGATCAACTGTTAACCTACAAAAAGGCAGCTCTGTCAACTTAGACAGCTATGATTACCACTTGTACCACATCCAGAATAGACAAAAAGCCAAACAAGTGGAATTAGTATATCAAAAAATGTCATTTATTATAAAATATAAAAAATTTGGAGAACAACAGGATGGTATACAGAATACGGAGAAGCACAGGGCCAGTTACACCAAAAACACCACCAATACGACTGTGCAATGTAAGGCACAGATAGGTACGACCATAAATCGATACGTAAGGCTCAGGGGTAACCAGATGGTATAGCATGTAAAGGTCGTCCCAATAGGGTAATGTACACAAGGTACCTCAGACCAATACTGGTAAACTGTGAGCCATAGCTAACATACACAAAAATGCATAGGCACCAGGACCAACCAATGATAATGACCTAAAAATAAGAGTCACTGGCTAGAAATCAAAAGATAACATGCGCCTAGATGCAGAGGACCCACTATGGATGCATGCAAGGGTGCCCTGTACAATGTATGGAGCTGTGCTAGTGACAGGACGTACCTGAAGACATGGTGGCGTGATGGATGACAGACCCCGAGCGCGAGACCTCGACGCGCGTTTCACCTCACGGCTTCGTCAGGAGGTACTATGTAATGAGTGAGCAGGGTATATATAGGATGAAGTGGGGGTGGGATGATGGGAGAGAATTACCTGGATGCGGCACATCTGCGGACCACACGCTCGGACGCGGGAAGCTCCATGGTATGCGGCGCCATCTCTCAGCGCGTCCACATCCGCACACCGCGCATGCGCGGCGCTTACAGACATCACGGAGCGCGTCGAGATGGCGTCGCACAGCGCATGCGCACCCTGCGACCCCGTGGAACGCAGGTGACCCGCAACTCACGGCTCTAGTTAAGAACCTGAAAATAGATCTAATCGCGCAGGTAATCTAACAATGCCACAGGACACACACATGCCTGCATCCATATTGGGTCCCACATGACACAGACCATATCATATCAGCAAAGAGAATTACGCCAATGAAAAAAAAAAGTGAAAATATGAATGTGAGAAAATAAAATGGTATCATTTAAATGAAGGCATGATCAATAGGTTTGGCTATTTGTAGCATAACGCCACAATCTGCCCACACAGTGACACGTCAAATAAGAAACATGTGATGTACTAGGGGTCCATAATAAATGGAACCACAGTACGCTTATGTAGATCATACAAATAGTCTAATTATATAGTGAAACGAAAGAAATTTGTTAAGAAGACATCATATACCGTATGTGAAGCTGGATGCCATCAGTGATATTCACATAGGCAATGGTGTCTAAAAAATGATCAAAAGTGATCAATGTAAACAATATAGTGTTGAAGGTGCCATCAATAATATGCATATAGTCATTAAAATCCATAATCCAACGGGCATACAATCGAGAGTACTCATAGTGATCCATAATACAATGTAGCCCATAATTGCAGGCACTCTCCGTCTCGGTCTAAAATACACCCCTTTCGAGGAATCGCTGCGTCAGAGCACCCGCTTGTTGTTCAAACTGCTTATCACTGGAGCAGATCCTGCGAGTTCTTAAAAATTGCCCTGTAGGTATTGCCTGTATCGTTTTCGGATGGTGAGCAGAGGAGGCGTGGAGGAGGGCATTGACGGCAGTGGACTTCCTAAAGAGATTAGTGGACAAATATCCATCAGGTCCCTTAGTAATCATTATATCCAAAAATTCGACATTCGTGAGACTGTATTTCCAGGTGAGTCTGATGTTACGTGTATTATTGTTGAGACAGGCCAAAAAGTTTTCCAAGGCCGGAATAGTGTCCTGCCATAGAAAAAACACATCGTCTATATACATAGACCATAGGAGTGCGGCATCGTATCCAGGCGTATCCTGGACGATCTCTCTCTCCCACAGCCCCAGGAACAGGTTGGCATATGAGGGGGCACAAGATGCCCCCATAGCTGTCCCCTGGAGCTGTAGGAAGAGGCGGTCCTTAAATAAAAAATAGTTATGCGTAAGCATAAATTCCAACAGCGCCAGAATGAATTCAATCATGCTGTTATCATAGTCTGACATGGTCAAAAAAGATCTAGATGCCCGCACTCCCTGGTCATGGTATATAGACGTGTATAACGATTCAATGTCGCATGTGACAAGGACCACATCCGGATCAACATGGATCCCATTTAGCCGTCTCAGCATGTCAGTTGTATCCTTGACAAAGGAAGGGAGAGTTTCTACGCTCTTCTGGAGAAAGAAATCAATGAACCTTCCCACATTGGTGCACAAGCTGCCGATCCCCTAAACGATCGGACGTCTGGGGGGATGGGTACTGCTCTTGTGCACCTTGGGGAGTAGATATAGAGTGGGCTTGACGGGAAAATCAACCCTCAGCCCCTCCATCATTTTGGTGGTAATGATACCCTGGTCACAAGCGTCTGTAAGAATATCATCCAACTCATTCTTGTAGAGTGTAGTCGGATCTCTCTCAATTCTACAGTAACATAGTTTGTTATTGAGTTGCCTAAAAACCTCTCTTTCATACATCTGCACAGGCCATATCACGACATTCCCCCCCTTATCGGCTGGTTTAATCACCACATCTCTAAATTCCTGTAACTCCCGCAGTGCCTGTCTCTGTGGGCGAGTCAAATTGTATCTCCCAATATATGGATGATCTATGTATAAATCTCGTTTCACTAGTTTCACAAAAACATCCACCGCGGGGCACAGTGTTTTTGGGGGGAATGTACGTGAGCGCCTGTGCAGATGTATGGGGGATCTGCTAGGTACGGTGGCCATCTGATCCTCTAAAAGGGATTCCAGGTCTCGAATCGCCTGCCTCTCAGCCGGCGACATCGAGGCAGTCGCGTCGTGACCGCGACTAAAGTGTTTCTTGAATAGCAACTTCCGGGCAAATAGTTCTAAATCTTTGACTACTTCAAAGTAGTCAAATCTGCCCACCGGGGAAAAGGATAAGCCCTTCTGCAGGACCTGCTGTTGTGCTAAGGTAAGACTGATAGTGGAAAGGTTAATTACCTTCAGTTCTGTACTCTCTTCCCTCGGCCATTCCCGTTCCAATGTTTCTGTTTGTGTACTGGGGTGCATAGATTGTACCCTGCCCTTTTGGGATCCGGACCACGAGCCGTGGCCGGGCGTCCTTCTAAAAAAGACACGCCACATTCTTTTTCGGATGTTGAGGATACTAGAGATTGAGAACGTGAAAGGGATTCGGGTCTGAGGTTGGTACGTTGCCACCTGAACACTTTGTTTTGCTGATAGTCCCCCAGATCTCTCTGGAATTTTTTGGTCTTAATGGACTGTATCTCACGCTCCCATTTAGCAAGATCTTCTTCCAAACTTTTGTCGAATAATTCCAGTTCTTCCTTGGTCAGGAGTAACTGGATACTGTCCTTGTGGCCGTCAATGTCCTTCTCCACAGCCTCCAACGATCTACGATCTGCCCCAATGAGCAGTTCAATGAGGGTTTGAGAGCATTTAGTAAGGGTTTCTTCCCATTTGGTGGTGAATGTAGGGTCCTCACCCTCCAACGTGGGAAAAATTTGGACCCTAAGACCCCGTGGTATAATGTTCCTGTTAAGGTAATTCTCTAGTGCGGCCTTGTTCCACCACAACTTGGTCTGTTCTTTCAGGGCCTCTCTGATCTTAAGCTTAAGCTCCTTGCTATCACATTTCTCCGTATCCTGTGCCGTGGTATCACCAAATACTGTTCCCAACTGTGACACCCAATTTTTGTCACGTGCTCGAAAATCCATATATGAGGAATTGCCTGAGAATATATATATGAATACTATTAACCTACAAAAAGGCAGCTCTGTCAACTTAGACAGCTATGATTACCACTTGTACCACATCCAGAATAGAGCCAAACAAGTGGAATTAGTATATCAAAAAATGTCATTTATTATAAAATATAAAAAATTTGGAGAACAACAGGATGGTATACAGAATACGGAGAAGCACAGGGCCAGTTACACCAAAAACACCACCAATACGACTGTGCAATGTAAGGCACAGATAGGTACGACCATAAATCGATACGTAAGGCTCAGGGGTAACCAGATGGTATAGCATGTAAAGGTCGTCCCAATAGGGTAATGTACACAAGGTACCTCAGACCAATACTGGTAAACCGTGAGCCATAGCTAACATACACAAAAATGCATAGGCACCAGGACCAACCAATGATAATGACTTAAAAATAAGAGTCACTGGCTAGAAATCAAAAGATAACATGCGCCTAGATGCAGAGGACCCACTATGGATGCATGCAAGGGTGCCCTGTACAATGTATGGAGCTGTGCTAGTGACAGGACGTACCTGAAGACATGGTGGCGGGATGGATGACAGACCCTGAGCGCGAGACCTCGACGCGCGTTTCACCTCACGGCTTGTGATCAACTGGCAGGAATTAGTTCTGCTTTTCTTGGATGCTGGCACCCTCACTCTTGACTCCCCCTTGGATCCTGGCAACCTCACTCTTGACTCCCCCTTGATGCTGATAGCTTCTCTCTTGATTCTTCCTTGGATGCTGGCACAGTTGTTCTTGACTTCCTCTTGAAGATAATTGTTGAAAATGTTGCATTTAAATATTTAGGGGTGGTAGTGTCTAGAAGAATAGAGGAGGGAAAATTAAGGTAGGTGGATTATATAATATTGCTTAACTCCTCCAACTTTTTTCTTTGAATCCCTCCAAAACATTTAGGAAAATTAATGCGTTACTCATAGAGTTCATTTGGGGGTGGGGGGATAAACATCTCAGAATTGCTCTCTCACATTTGCAGGTTGCAAGAGATAAGAGGGGCTTGCAGTTCCTAAAATATTTTATTTTATTTTTTAATATGCCAATTTAGGCGTTTTTTATATTGGAAGTCAGGTTACGCTGGTCAATATATCCAGGACATGTGTCTAGGTGGTGGAAAAATGTCACTTTTGAGCGGTTGTGGATGAGGGGCAATTTAGTTTTAAGACATTCACTAAGTATAAACTGCAAAGAAAAAGGGGGTCAGTCAGCACATCCCAATGCGCAGGGGCACATTGCTATGGCTGAGAACAACACTGTAAAACAAAACAAAACATGCAATGCAACAGCTCTCTGCAAACCAAATAAAGTACAAAAATGCATAATAATTGCTAATGCTATACTTATAAATTAGAGATGCTTGGCAAATCGTTTTGTACAAAATTATTTGAGCCTGTCTGCCGCACGTCAAGGCGATCTCTGTAAGACGGGTTCATAACACAAAATTTTACCTGTTATGTGCCATGACAGCTACCATATAATTCAGGGAGTCTAGGTTCCACATGCATGCTGGGCCTGCTTTAATTTCTGTCATCTTTGGTGCCAAAATGGCCTCCATTATATCCAAGGAATGCAGGTACCAACATGCATGCCGGGCCCACTCCACACCTCTCCTGGTGCCAGATGGCAACCAAAGAATGCAATGAGACCAGCTCGTCTGCCCCATAGGCTGATTTTAATTAGTGTGAGTATATAGCTTGGCTGCTCTCCCTCATTCACTGGAAGCCATTTGGCACCAGGAGAGATATAGTTGTGGACTCTCATTGCATTCTTTGGTCGCCATCTGGCACCAGGAGTGGTGTGGAGTGGGCCCGGCATGCATGTTGGTACCTGCATTCCTTGGATATAATGGAGGCCATTTTGGCACCAAAGATGACAGAAATTAAAGCAGGCCCAGCATGCATGTGGAACCTACACTCCCTGAATTGTATGGCAGCCGTCAGGGCATAACAGGTAGAATTTAGTGTTATGAACCCGTCTTACAGAGATCGCCTTGACGTGCGGCAGACGAGCTGTTGCATTGTATGTTTGATTCACTAAGTATAAAACTATTATTTTAATGCAGGACGTGTGGCAAGAGATTAAGAACATTTTTGTGATTACAGGATATACACGGGTCTCATTTCTTTGGGGTAATTATATATTGCTTCACTTTACAGTTGATCTGGATCCACAGTTCTGGATTACGTTTGGTATTACCAGAATTATTCAAGTGATGGATTTTGTATACGTCTATTTAATTTGACATACTGAAACAACAATACGGACTGCCCCACTCTGCATTATTTAGGTATTATAAATTAAGTCACGGTCTTAGAGCTCAGGCCAAATCTGATTTTTATCACGTTGAAAATTTCGAGGTGCACTTTAGAACTAAATTGGTTAGTATGGTTTACTCAATGTTGATATATACAGTATATTCACATTTTGAATTTAGGAGATGCAAAAAATGATAAAAGGATCTAGGTGACATTTCCCAATTACATTGGGAGAATTTTTTTTCTAATAATAAATATGCTTCATACAGTGCTTCCTGGGTGTGGAAATTATTCACAGATTATATTATACGCCATTTTTTTTAATTGAAAATCCAGAAAAGATCAGATAAATGTCCAAAATGTTTTCAGGGATCGGCCGATTGGATTTATCTTCTTTGGATATCCCAAAAACTTCATCGGTATTTGGAATTAGTTACTACGATACTAAGCAAGTCTTATCAGATTGGAATTCAACTTTGTCCTGTTATTTGTATATTAGCAGATATTACTTCCCTTAAGGATCCAAGGTACATATCTGACCATTGTGAGATACCTGATGTGTGCCAAGATGTAAATTCTTAAACTTTGGATGTCTACTAACATTCCCTCTCTTGTGGGAAAAATATGTGGTATAATATTTGGCATTGTCAGGATCATGGACTTAGGCCTCATGCACACGACAGTATTTTTTCACGGTCTGCAAAACGGGGTTCCGTTGTTCCGTGATCCGTTTCCGTTTTTGTTTCCGTGTGTCTTCCTTGATTTTTGGAGGATCACCAGACATGAAAAGTGAAAAAAAAATCTAAGTCAAGTTTGCCTTGCAAATGATAGGAAAAAACGGACACGGATCACGGACGCGGATGACAATCTTGTGTGCCTCCGTGTTTTTTCACTGACCCATTGACTTGAATGGGTCCGCGAACCGTTGTCCGTGAAAAAAATAGGACAGGTCATATTTTTTTGACGGACTGGAAACACGGATCACGGACGCGGATGACAAACGGTGCAGTATCCGAGTTTTCAACGGACCCATTGAAAGTCAATGGGTCCGCAGAAAATCACGGAAAACGGAACAACGGACACGGAACACAACAACGGTCGTGTACATGAGGCCTAAGATTCAGGATAGGAGCCTGCAGGGCCACTCAGGACCTCCCTCTGTCAGCACTCCGTCATCCGAAACCAATCAATCTTAGCTGCCACCACTCGTCATATCAGGCTGATCAGACACCTTGCATTAAATAACACCTAAGTACTCTCTACAGCTGCTAGCATTCACAGGTTAATAAAACTTATGAGGTTGTGGAATTGTTAGAACACAAGAAGGCTCTTATTAAAGTGAAGTTTTAATATAAAAAAAAGGACCGTGCGTGCAAACCATGGGAATATCATAGAAAATCTAACATAAAATATAGACATTTACATTTAGGAGTCATTTACTATACTGAAATACGTCTAAATAAGCCCTGCTTACGCTGGGTCTAAAATTGTGGGCATAGAAAATAGTCTAAATGTAAGACAGCTTGGAAGCTGTTTTACTTTTAGAACTGGCGCTGGATGTGCCAAAGTTATGGAGAGGCCTGCGCCTCTTCATAACTTTGGGGGATCCACCGCCTGCACAGGGCCTTTATTAAGACTGGAGTCTAAAATGCCGGTTTTAATAAATGTGCCCCATAGTGCGAAATAACAGTTTGGAAAATAAAAGATAAAAAAAGAACTTAAAGAGGACCTTTCACCAGGATACATGTATTGAAATAGTTATATTACCTTACAGTGCGGCCCCCAGTGATGTCTTTCCGCTTTTTTTTTTTTCAAAGGACCCTGGGCACGGGTATCTTCTCCCTGGCTGCGAGCGCATCCAATCAGAGCGCCCCGCTCTTAGCCAGGGAGAGATGCGCAAGAACTTGACCTTTTACACATCCCGAGCCGTGCGCCATCTTGGAGTTCCCGGCGGATGCTGCTACTGCTGCCGCCTATGCCGCCGCCGCTGCAATGCTCTCCGCCGGGGACTCCAAGACGGTGCACGGCTCGGGATGTGTAAAAGAACTTGAGCTCCTTCTCCCTGGCTAAGAGCGGGGCGCTCTGATTGGATGAGCTCGCAGCCAGGGAGAAGATAACCGCGCCCAGGAGAAATTCAAGTCCCCACCTAGTTGAACCGAATCATCTCATTAGCATATGAGGTGCAAAAACAAACGGGGACCACAGCAGACGAAAGGGGGGTCCTTTGAAAAAAAAAATGCAAAAAGACATCACTGGGGGCCGCACTGTAAGGTAATATAACTATTTCATTACATGTATCCTGGTGAAAGGTCCTCTTTAATACATTACTCAAAGGTTAAGTCCGGTTGCCTGAGGAATCAAAAATATTGGTCAGTCCAGTGATCCCCAAAGAAATAACAGTTAGCCCCCCCTCCCCCTGTTCTGTGATGTAAGAGGACACCAGTGAGTATGGTAATGACCTTTTAAGACAGTGTTTATGACCTCTGCTGCCCATCAGGTCTGCCTCAAAATCTTAGTATTAAAATATATTTTCGGGCATGCATCCTAGCAACTTCATATTATCTCCATACACGCCGTCCTAATGTCCCACACATGTGTGTACCAAATATGGCGGAGGTAATGGCAGGATGGCTGGAGTTATCTAATTGCTCCCTGTTACTGAGCTGGGATTGATTTGAGTTTGATACCGTAGACACATACACATGGCCTGAGTTCTCAGGAGGAAGCATTTGGCCCAAATATGGATTAGGTCATGTATTTCTTTGATGTATATCACAAAATAGGGGTTCCATGTGTGACTTTGGCTAGAAGGCAGCATGGTGATTCAGTAGTTAGCGCTGTTGCTTCACAGCGCTGGGGTCTTGGGTTCGAGTCCGACCAAGGACAACATCTGCATGGAGTTTGTATTTTCTCTGTGGGTTTCCTCCCACACTCCAAAGACATACTGATAAGGACTTAGATTGTGAGCCCCACTGGGGACAGAATGATGCTAATATCTGTAAAGTCCTGCAGAATATATAAGTGCATATAATAATAAATAATAATAAAAAGGACGCTAGCCTTTTCCTGACCCCTCTAACCGTTCTGGTCTGTGTAAGGCTTGTGTATGCCCCTCACTGCTGTCTTCAGGTTTTATGATGGGGTCTCTGTGAAGTGGTTCCATCTTACTGATTTTATGGCTACAATCTCCTGACCTGGCTTTGGGCAGGGGACATGGACAAGGTTATGACCCAATACTGGAATGTATAGGGAGGGGTTGCCTCCTCCTAAAAATAATTTTGATATCTGGATACCTCTATGGCCACAGGTATGAACAAGGGTTGGGTATGTATAAAGGATATTATGATAAGTACATAGCTGCCTGGTCTCCTTGGATCTCATCACCAGAGGAAGTTTCAGGTTTTCTGAAATAAGAAAAAAAAAAATCTTTCCCTTTTCTCCCTCTCTCTCCAGTATTGGTGTGGCAGGGTTTGGAAATATATGTAACTATTATGTTTTTTTTGTTCTATGAGTATTATTCTAATAAAAATAAATAAAAAGAACAATGCAAAAATAAGAAAAAAGCAAGCCATGAATGTCATGGACAGCAAACTAATGATTTTTAATGTCTGCTGTTATATGTCCTTTTGTACCTGTAGGTATGACAAACTAGAAGTAAGGTTCTTTCACCAAAGAATTCCCTAAAGGGCCTCATACACAATATAGTTGGCCAAATCTGCCATTTTTAGCAGGATCTGCTGACAATCTGTGTTTGGGAATGTCTATATTCTCCCCTGATACATAATCTTGCAAAAGAGAAGAAGTAGGTGAATTGATTTTTTTGGAAGACCCTTTTATTCTCTTGGGAGCTAAGCCATAGGTGTCTGCTAGTGACTGTCTTCTTTCTCCCCACTGAAAACATATACATGCTTGGTAGAACCAAGAATGAATGTGTATGGAGGAGTCAGAAGAGATAGCTGTCAGCCAAATGAGCGTTCTGCTGACAGCTATAAGTTATGGGCACTTTTAGTCCCGCACTTGGTAATATAAAGGCCATGGATTCCTTCAAGAACAATGCTCTAAATATTGAGATTAGGATTTGTCTCCAACCATTTGCTTTAATTAACTGTGAGGCGGACTACATTCAGAAATGACCCTTCCTATGAGCAGAGTCCATTATAATATACAGAAGTCAGGGCAGAATGAAGGGTAGGCAGAGTAGACAACAACTTAGGGTGTCATTGAGAAGGGAACAATGAATCAAATAAAATGGAAAATAATGCATAAGACTCATGATGAGCTTCATGAGTCTTATGCTGTGATCTGGGACCTTATTACTATTTTATTATATGATAAGCATATAATACAACCTCTTAATCTTTAAGGGGTTATCCAGGAAATAATACTGATGACCTAACCTCTGGAGATCTAATAAGTGTGTATCTATATATATATATTAGGGGTCAGTACAGAGATCTCTCCCATCATCTATTTATCCCCAGGACTGTGACTGTGACGAGGGGACATCCTCTGCATCTGGAGGAAAGAAGGTTTTTACACAAACATAGAAGAGGATTCTTTACGGTAAGAGCAGTGAGACTATGGAACTCTCTGCATGAGGAGGTGGTGATGGTGAGTACAATAAAGGAATTCAAGAGGGGCCTGGATGTATTTCTGGAGTGTAATAATATTACAGGTTATAGCTACTAGAATTAATTGCTTCAGGGAGTTATTCTGATTTCCTGATTGCAGTCAGGAAGGATTATTTTCCCTAATATGAGAAAAATCAATGTTTTTTGTTATTTTTTGCCTTCCTCACAACTTTGCAGGATAAAAAGCTGAACTGGATGGACAGATGTCTCTTTTTCAGCCTTACAAACTACTTTAGTAGTGGGCATTAATTTTAAGCTTTACTTGTAAAGTTAGAAAACTTCTTTAATCTTAAAAAGAAAAAAGTTCTGGAGCTTTCGAGTGTATTTCTTTCTTTACAGAATTCTACATCTTGTAAAATTCTTATATAGTACTGGTCCACATCTGATGTATAATACATCGATTTTAAAGGATATCTGAAAACTCAAGAGTCTGAGTACTTTCAGTGCACAGGGAACTTTCCAAAAATATATAAAAATATATTTTTTGGCTTTGTGCAAAAATCTGATCCTTCCTAGTACACGGTACCTCCTTTTCTTATGAAAATTCCTAATGTATCTATCAACATGTCAATCCAATGCATAGAATTTTATTTTTTTATTTTTAATTTAATACACTGCAAATTTGACCCAACGGAGCGCAATCAAGTCTGTTGCATTAAATGAATTGGATGTTTTTAGCTCTTGAACGTAAGCCATACATTTATATGAAATTGCTATCAAGAATAGAATAGATTTTCATGTGGGAGATTATTTGTTGCTTGTAAAAGCAAGATATTCCTTTCCTGTGTTACAGAGTTATGGCGGGGCTCCAGAAGATCACAGCAATGCAGCTTTATGATCGCCAGCCAAGTATAGCAAAATGAGAGGAGCATCTATGCTGATCAGCAAAATACAGTGTCTTACAGCCAGCAGGGAAATGTCCCAGCTTCAAGCACAATCCACTATCTTTATTTTATTGCACTGACCACATTCTGAGATACTGCAGGTCACGAGAGGGTCAGAGCAAAAATTCCCCACCAAGAAATCCTTTGCTGTGTATATAGTAAAAATATTCCATTTCGAGGTTATGTTGTTGTTTTTAGATGTACCATATTTTTTGCTTTATAAGACGCACTTTTTTCCCCCAAAAGTGGGGCCGGCGCTGCACTGTCCTGACCGAGTACAGCATTAGGATGTAGTGTGCGCACTATGACCTGACGCTGTACGCAATCAGGTGACAGAGCAGTGCAGGCCGGGAAGACAGAGAAGTGTGACTTCTGCCGAAGGTGGAGAGGAGCCGCGGCGCAGGACAGGTAAGAGATGGTTTTTATTTTAATCTGATCTGAGGTCTGATGGGGGTCTCACAATGGGCTGATATAAGGTCTGATGGGGGTCTCACTATGGGCTGATATACTGTAAGGTCTGATGGGGGTCTCATTATGTGGGCTGATCTGAGGTCTGATGGGGGTCTCACTATGGGCTGATATAAGGTCTGATGGGGTTCTGACATGAAGGGCTGATGTGAAGTCCTGATAAGGGGGTCCGATGTGATGTCTTGATATGGGGGCCTGGTTTGATGTCCTATTTATGGGGGCCTTATCTGATGTCCTGATATTTATGGGGGCCTGATCTGATGTCTTGATATTTATGGGGGTCTGATCTGAGGATCTAATATGAGGTTATTTTACTCCTCTCAAACGTGGGGTGCGTCTTATCATCGGGTGCGTCTTATAAAGCGAAAAATACGGTATATTATTTATTATATAGGTGATGGTGTAATATGATTTTTATACTATGTTATTTTACAGTCCCAGTTTTTTTAACCCCTTGCAGAAAATGCCATATTTGTATGTCATCTTGCACATGTGATGACCTGCTGAAATTGACAGCTACACTCTGGTCCTAGTGGTCAGGATCAGAGAAAAACTCATATCTTGTTTTTTTAAGTGTTGTGAGGATCTGTTGTCGTCATCACCCTTAGTATCACAAATGCTGGGACTGGTGGTTTTAAGCTTGAATTGTAAATTCAGTTTTTGATAAGTTATAAATTAATTCCTAGCAGTCTGCAGTAAGGGTATAGAGGGGTGTTAACCCATTGGGGGTGTGTACATGCATAGTCTGACAATGGCAGCAGTGACTGGATAGAGTGAGACTGTGCAGGGGCACCCTCCCAACTTGTTAACACCCCTCTGTACCCTTACGGCAGACTGCTAGCAATTAATTAATAACTTCTAGTTGATCTAATAAAGGAATGACACAACATAGAGCCATAAGAAAAGATGCTCCAGAATTGTCATTACACAGGAAATGCATGTACCATTTCTGTGTACTATTTCCAGAGCAGGTTATGCTTCATTTTTCTTGTTTTTCAGTGTTTAGTGGTCCTTTAATTGTTAATTACTCACTGCACCTTTCATGAAGCACAAAAAAGGTCTTGACCTCAGACGAGCAGTCTTTTCAGACACTCCATTTTTTCACTTTGCCTCACCCAAGGGCCTCGCTAGGTTAAAACATTTGGGGCCTGGGCCTCTGATGTTTTGTCCCAGGCCCCGAATGTCCTGCCTGCGAGCTAGATACAATTGTATTGCCATCCTCAGGACAGCAATACAATTGAATCTAATGCACTGGAAAAGCTGAAGGACCTATGGTGACATCATAGGCCATGTGAACAGCAAAACAGGCAGTGGTTGGGAAGGACCTGCGATGATGTCACCATCATGTGACCAGAGCAGGAGAGGATGGCAGTGAAGAGGAGAAGAAGCTGTGGTGATGTCTGCTACATGAGGAGAGGTAAGTGAAATAAGAGGCAGAGCAATGCTGGGAGTTGTGGTTATTTAACTGGGACTGTATGTTAGGGCTAAAGGGAGGGAAGTTATTTACATGGAACTGTGTGTTGATGGTGGCTGTGAAAGGGAGTGATGTTATTTACATGGGACTGTATGTTGAAGGTGGCTGGTGGGGGGGAATTATGTTATTTACATGGGACTGAATGTTGAGGGGGGTGATGATTACATGGGATTGCATGTTTAAGGCAGCTGGGGAGGGGGTGATGTTATTTACATGGGACTGTATATTGGAGGGGGCTGGAGAGATGGTGTGATGCTATTTACATGGGACTCTATGGCGAAGGGAGGGAATAAATTGTGTTATTTACATGGGACTGTATGTTGGAGGGGCTGAAGGGAGTGGAGTGATGCTATTTACATAGAATTGTATTTTGGAGGGGGCAGGAGAGATGGTGTGATGTTATTTACATGGGACTGTATGGTGGAGAGAGTGATATAACTACAGGGGGCACCACAAATCGAGGGAACATTATTAGTACTGGGGGCTCTATAGGAGGGACTTATAGATCTGCCTTATTTCTACTCAAAGCACTATGTGGGGCCTTAAGAAGTTGTACAGACCAAATCGAGAAGATGATGACAGAGAAGATCTACATCGGAGGAGACGTCACCTTGGAGGCCCTGGATGTGAATGGTATGTGCTGCTGTATAGCCAGTACAGCAAAATGTGGTGTGTGGGGGGAGGGGGGACGACTTAGAGAACTGGACCATATTCATTGGGGCTTGAGCCCTGGATATTTTGAGACCTTAGCAACGCCCCTGGCCCCACCTAAGCTTTTGGCCCCCAGGCAGCAAAAAGGCTAGAAGCATCTATGGGCCTTACCTGCAACCCCTACAAGATCTTTCAGCAGGCTCAACACATCGTCTATGCAGGCACATACAGTCTTTTCCATCGGTTATAACGTTTTCTACGTGATTCCCATCAACATTGTTGATTGTTTGAAACATTAAGTCGTTTTCTGGAAAATTTAAGGCTTAATTGACTCTCTAAACCCTACAGAATAACATAGCTGAGGGCCTATTAGGGGCGAAAAACGTCCCAGTTGTTTAATACATTCCGGCTTACGATAAGTGGTAAAGACATTTATTTGTTGACCTTTCCAGGATCTAAACAATAAGCCTTCGATCTGATCCTATGAAAGGAAAAGTTTACGTTATGTACAGACCGTGGTCTGCGTGCTATTTTTACATTTGCATCGTAGACTCGTATTTCACATCACATTCCTGATTTTTACAGCAGCATTTTACTTCCAAATATTTGCTAATGAAGAATATTTGTGGGCTGCACACAGGATGAAATAAAAGTTTTATCCGTCATAGGTAGAGTCGAGCAAACCCGAACTGCAAAGTTCGGGTTTGTACCGAATTTTGAGAGTTCGGGTACCTGAACCCGGACTTTTTCACTGAAGTTCGGGTTCTGTGTTCGGGTGATTTTATTATTTTCTGCATTCACCATGTGGTGAGCGCTGTGACGTCACCGCAGGTCCTTTTGCAGGTCCTGAAGAAAAGAAGATACTGGCTGCCCGATCAAGTGGATGAGGTGAGTTTTGTTTTGTTTTTAACCCCTCAATAGACATTTTATTTAGCATTCTGTTTTAAGAATGCTATTATTTTCCATTATAACCATGTTATAACGGAAAATAATAAAGTGAATTTCAGGTCCCTATTGACTTTAATGGGGTCCGGGTTCGGGGTGAAGTTCAGGTCAAGTTCTGGTCCCGAACCCGAACTTTGACCTGAAGTTCGGCCGAACCCGGCGAACCCGAACTTCCACGGGTTTGCTCAACCCTAGTCATAGGGTCTCAATACAGGAGAAAAACACTTCCTTTTTGTCCTCAATCATTGTAAATGGGGACAATACGGAACTCAACAGAACAGAATCATCCAAAAAGCATTCCGTTCTGTTTTAGTTGTGTTTCCATACGAGAGAGCAAACCGCAGCTAACTGCGGTTTTCTTTCTGCCATGGGGTGCGTTTTCTCTGACACTATCTGACACAATAGAAAACTGATCCGTCCCCCATTGACTTTCAATGGAGTTCATGACGGATCCATCTTGGCTATGTTAAAGATAATACAACCGGATCTGCTTCTCCTTTCCTTGTTGGCTTGAAAATTCTCTCCCTGTTTGTCTATAAATAATGTTTTCTCTGAAGCCTGTCTGGATTTTATGCTGCCCATGATCCAGGCAGCATAAACTTGATGTCAGGTTCCCTTTAGGGTCAATTCACACGTTCGTATGTGTTTTGCGGATCAGCAAATTGCACGAACACTGGCAACGTGCGTTCCAAATTTTGGGGACCGCACATCGCCGGCACTCTCATAGAAAATGCCTAATCTTGTCTGCAATATTATTATTACAGATTATCTTCAGATCATACGGTATAGAATGGTTTAGGGTACTTTCACACTTGCGGCAGAGGATTCCGACAGGCAGTTCCATTACTGGAACGGCCTACCGGATCCAGCAATCCGGACGCAAACTGATGGCATTTGTCAGACGGATCCGGATGCATTGAAATACTGGATACGTCTCTCCAGTGTCATCCGGAAAAATGGATCCGGTATTAATTTCTTTTGCATTTTTAAAGGTCTGGATCCAGATGCCAGATCCGGCACTTATACACTTCAATGGAAATTAATGTCGGATCCGGCATTCCGGCAAGTGTTCAGTATTTTTGGCTGGAGAGGCAACTGCAGCATGCTGCTGTATTTTCTCCGTCCAAAAAACGTAAGAGGGACTGAACTGATGCATCCTGAAGGGAATGCTCTCCATTCAGAATGCATTAGGATAAAACTGATCAGTTCTTTCCGGTATTGAGCTTCTGTTACGGAACTCAATACGAAAAACGCTAGTGTGAAAGTACCCTTACAAAAGATGTTTTACTGGGAAACTGCACATATTTTCTCTTGTTAATATTTTGTTATAGGAGATGTAATAGGTTTGCTAAAATGGTTTAACCCATTCATAGATATATTGACTTAGACAATATTAATTAATTAAAAGGGTTTTCTGGTAAGGGTACTTTCACGCTAGCGTTATTCTTTTCCGGCATTGAGTTCTGTCCTAGGGGCTCAATACCGGAAAAGAACTGATCAGTTTTATCCTAATGCATTCTGAATGGGGAACAATCCGTTCAGGATGCATCAGGATGTCTCCAGTTTAGTCTTTTTGCCTTTTCAGGAGGGAGATAATACCGCAGCAGGTTTTATCTCCGTCCAAAATTCCGGAACACTTGCCAGAATGCCGGATCCTGCATTTTTTCCCATTGAAATGCATTAATGCCCCGAGTGTTCCGGCAAAAATGATCAGGCATTGCGGTCTGTGGAAAAAAATAAATGCCAGAACCGTTTTTCCGGATGACACCGGAGAGACGGATCCGGCATTTCAATGCATTTGTCATACGGATCAGGATCCTGATCCGTCTGACAAATGCCATCAGTTTGCATACGTTTTGACGGATCCAGCAGGCAATTCCGGCTCTGCCGCAAGTGTGAAAGTACCCTAATTAGTCTTCAGGAAAGATCATCAATATCAGCTTGGTGGGGGGCCAGCACCCCCACTGATTTGCTGTTTCGGACAACCACCAACCCCAAAACTATGCAGTAGATGGAGCTGTAAGTGTGGGTTCGCATCAGCGTGCGTAATTCTGTTGTACTGTACAGGAAATATAACGGAATTTAACTCTTTCTACCCTGGAGATTTCTTTGATTTTGCGTTTTCGTTTTTCGCTTCCGCCTTCCCAGAGCCATAACTTTTTAATTTTTCTATTCACATAGTCGTATGAGGGATTTTCTTTTGCCGGACAAGTTTTACTACTTTTCAAAGTATAGAATGTAGTGGGAAGAGGGAAAACAAATTCCAAAGGTGGTGGAATTAGAAAAAAAAAACGCAATCCTGCCACAGTTTTATGTTTATTTTTACAGCGTTCATTATTCGGTAAAACTGACTTGTGATCTTCTTTCTCCAGGTCAGTACGAATCCGGCGATAACACATATGTATAGGTTTCCTTGCATTTTGATGCTGAAAAAAATAAAAAAAACTTTTTTGCTGTTATATTACCCCTATAACTTTTTTGCAGTTATGTGTGTGGAGCTATATGAGGGCTAATTTTTTTTGCGGGACAATGTGTACTTTTCATTGATATCATTCTGGAGCATGTACGGCTTTTTGATCACTTATTTAATTTTTTGTGGGAGGAGAAGCGACCAAAAAATGGAAAATCGGCCACTTTGACCCTTTTTTTCATTTCGCCTTTTTCTGTATGGGATTAATACTTTTTATATTGTATGTATGGGCGTTTATGCACGCAGCCATACCCATGATGTGTGTTTTTTTATTTTTACATTTTTTATTCTCATTTTGGGGATTTGAACTTTTTTTATTTTTTTATTTGTAAAAACTTTATATTTTTTTTTTTTACACTTTTTTATAGTTCCCATATTGAAATATAACAATCAACCATTTGATTTCTATTATCATAGACTCCAATGCACTTGCATTGGAGTCTATGATGATTTTACTACTTTCCTAAACAGCCCTATTACAGGCAAGGGCTCTATAGGAAAGACTGCGCAGCAGCCCCTGTCATAGACTATGACAGGGGCTGCTGCACACAAGCTCTGGCTCCTCCGATCGCTGTTCCGGGTTTTTAGCACACTCAGATGCCGTGGTCAGGTTTATCCACGGCATCTGAGGGGTTAAATGTCCGTGATCGCCATTACGTTGTAGGAAACAGCAGGTACCGGGTTGCTATGATGCCCGCTCCACTATGGAGCGGGCGCCATCTTTAAAGGCCCGACATGTGACCTAATAATACGTCACATGTCGGTAAGGGGTTAAGGACAGAATGCAAAACGGAACCCTTTAGAGACATTTCTATGGGCACAAATGGTTCCGTTTTTTTCCGTTATGTATGATGGAAAAAAAAGTCCTGCCGACTGCAAACATAAGAAAAATATATCACTTTGGTAGACTGCAGACTTGCAGACTGAAGGTAACGTCATTTTTACCATATAGTGAATGCCATAAAAACTAAACCCATAAAACAATGGCGGAATTGTGATTTTTCGCAGATCCATTCCATAAAATAAAATAAAAATTCATAAAAAATTTTTTTTCCATCTTCCCACTACATTATGCAGAATATTAAATGATGCCATTAGAAAACAGAACTTGTCCTGCTGATACGTCCTCATATGACTATATGACCAAAAAAATAAAAACTTTATGGCTCCTGGAAGGCAAGAAGTAAAAAAATCTATATTTATTATAACGGTTATGTAAGTTTCTTCTCCAACAAGGGGACTGGAGTGGACGTGCAACTATTTGGAGTAATGTATCAAATGCTCTGTGCTAGAAAAGTGGAGTGATTTTTGCCTGTTCTGTTAGTGAAGTAGACATATGCGACAAATTTGTGACGTATTTGCACCATTTTTAGGGTGGTTTGTGCCATATCTGGAAGTTTGCATTTACTAATGGTGGAATGGGGGGGAAGGGGGCACTGATATTTTGTGTAGGGAGCTACATTTGTAGCCAGATTTATCATTGCAAAAATTTTTTGCAAAAAGTTGCAAAAAAGGTTACAAGTTACTCCAGTCCACTGGTGGAACACAAACTGATGGAGCCTTTGTAACATAGTAACATAGTACATAAGGCCGAAAAAAGACATTTGTCCATCCAGTTCGGCCTGTTATCCAGCAAGTTGATCCAGAGGAAGCCAAAAAAAAAAACTGAGGTAGAAGCCAATTTTCCCCACTTTAGGGGAATAAAAAATTCCTTCCCGACTCCAATCAGGCAATCAGAATAACTCCCTGGATCAACGACCCCTCTCTAGTAGCTATAGCCTGTAATATTATTACGCTCCAGAAACACATCCAGGCCCCTCTTGAATTCCTTTATTGTACTCACCATCACCACCTCCTCAGGCAGAGAGCTCCATAGTCTCACTGCTCTTACCGTAAAGAATCCTCTTCTATGTCTGTGTACAAACCTTCTTTCCTCCAGACGCAGAGGATGTCCCCTCGTCACAGTCACAGTCCTGGGGATAAATAGATGATGGGATAGATCTCTGTACTGACCCCTGATATATTTATACATAGTTATTAGATCTCTTGTAATAGCTATGATTAGACTTAAAGGGGTATTCCAGGTATAGAAAGTTATCCGGCGTTCCTATAGAAATGCATGAAGCCGTGTTACGCTTTTCCGTCCATTTCAGGGGGCTCCACAGGGTATGAGGCCCCCCATTGTCGTGATCCTGGGGGACCCAGCAGTAGTAAACCCCAGCCATCTGATAATTATGCCCTATCTACAGGATAACTTTCTATAACCGGAATACCCCTTTAAGTAACAAAGTTGAGAGCCACCTATTAACTGGATTACTTATTTTGCTCCAGAATCTAGACATTAAGGCCCCTTTCACACGGGCGATATTTCCACGCGGGTGCAATGCATGAGGTGAACGCATTGCCCCGCACTGAATCCGGACCCATTAAATTCTATGGGGCTGTGCGTTGGTTTTCACGCATCACTTGTGCGTTGCATGAAAATCGCAGCATGTTCTATATTCAGCGTTTTTCACGCAACGCAGGCCCCATAGAAGTGAATGGGGCTGCGTGAAAATCGCAAGCATCCACAAGCAAGTGCGGATGCGGTGCGATTTTCACGCACGGTTGCTAGGAGACGATCGGGATGGAGACCCGATCATTATTATATTCCCTTATAACATGGTTATAAGGGAAAATAATAGCATTCTTAATACAGAATACATAGTAAAATAGGGCTGGAGGGGTTAAAAAAAAATAAAAAATAATTTAACTCATCATGGTGATGGATCATGTGAATGACGCAGTGACGTCATCAAAGGTCCTATTCCTCAAAGAAGAAGACAGAAGAGAAGCCGGGCTGCGCGAGCAAGTGGATTAAGGTAAGTTAATTTTTTTTTATTTATTTTTTTAACCCCTCCAGCCCTATTTTACTATGCATTCTGTATTAGGAATGCTATTATTTTCCCTTATAACCATGTTATAAGAGAAAATAATACAATCTACAGAACACCAAACCCAAACCCGAACTTCTGTGAAGAAGTTCGGTTTTGGGTACCAAACATGCCGATTTTTCTCACGTGAGTGCAAAACGCATTACAATGTTTTGCACTCGCGCGGAAAAATCGTGCATGTTCCCGCAACGCACCCGCATCTTTTCCCGCAACGCCCGTGTGAAACCAGCCTAAGGGGGACATTTATCAAGACCAGTGTTTTTTTTTTTGTTGGTCTTGATTCCATCTCTGCAGCCGGAAGATGCACCAACCTCTCATAGATCTGTCACATCCTTCCACTGGACATGCAAAAGACTTAAATCTACGAAAGTTTTCTAACTGCGGTAGATTTCTACCTTTATTCACACCAGAAAACTGTCATGAATAAAGATAAATGTGCCGGGTCTACTGTGATGCCCCCTCCTCGCCCTCACCACACACTCTTTTTTGCCATTTCAGAAAAGTG
The DNA here is from genome assembly GCF_905171765.1 of Bufo bufo. Lineage (NCBI taxonomy): Eukaryota > Metazoa > Chordata > Amphibia > Anura > Bufonidae > Bufo > Bufo bufo. The sequence continues at coordinate 71,252,947 of NC_053392.1, read as the reverse complement.
ACGTGAAGGGTGAAAAGTTGCAAATTTTGCAGCAAAAATAGCAAGCAACAAATTTTGTGACTTTTTAACCCTTAGAGGACCTTGCGATTTTCCATTTTTGCTTTTTTTCACTCCCCGCCTTCCCAGAGTCCTTTTTTATTTTTCTGTTCACATAGCCTTATGAGGGCTTATTTCTTGCGGGACAAGTTGTACTTTCTAATGTCACGATTTATGGTTGCCTACAAGGTAATGGAAAGCGCAATTCTGACAGAGGTTTTTTTAGACCGTTCACTTTGTAGTAAAATTGACCTGTTCTCTTCATTCTCCAGGACAGTACAATTACAACCATACCACACTTGTATCATTTTTCTTGCGATTTTAATACTGAAAAAAATACTAAAAAAATAAAGCCTTGAGAAAAAAAATTATTTTTTTGTCGCCATATTTTGAACCCCTTTTTTGTAGTTACAGTTTGTGTACGGAGCTATGTGTGGGCTCATTTTTTTGCAGAGCGATCTGTGATACCATTTTGAAGTGTGTTTGACTTTATGATTACCATCCAAGAGATGCCGGCTGCGCGAGCAAGTGGATTAAGGTGAGTTAAATTATTATTATTATTTTTTTTAACCCCTCCAGCGCTATTGTACTATGCATTCTGTATTAAGAATGCTATATGGTTATGAGGGAAAAACATAATGATCGGGTCTCCATCCCGATCATCTCCTAGCAACCGTGCGTGAAAATCGCACCGCATCCGCACTTGCTTGCGATTTTCACACAGCCCCATTCACTTTTATGGGGCCTGCGTTGCGTGATAAACGCACAATATAGAGCATGCTGCGATTTTCACGCAACGCACAAGTGATGCGTGAAAATCACAGCTCATGCGCACAGCCCCATAGAAATGAATGGGTCCGGATTCAGTGCGGGTGCAATGCGTTCACCTCCAGCATTGCACCCGCGGGGAAATCTCGCCCGTGTGAACTCAGCCTAACACAACATGTCCATTGCTATCAGGAGCTGCAGGTCAATGACCACTTTATGGAGACTTCTGTGATTAAAACCACCTGTGCCGAATGGGAGGAGTGCTGATACCAGTAGTAAAGAATGAAGATTCAAATAACAATTATCAGGGGGAGAAAACAGAACTGGATCGCACATCCACAAGGCTATGCTTTGATCTAATTAAACTCGCTTCTCAGCGCCATGTTGAAGTGTACAGCCCCCCATACTACATGCTGTACAAGAGGCATTAGTGAACATTTTGATCAAAAGGCATAAGCCCACTCACCACGCCAAGGTCACCTAATCCTAATTTATTAATAGGCATCAGTTCAGGGAGATGACGACTGGGTATGCCAGTCTTGAAAAATGTCTCTCAATGTGAACAATGTGATTTAATCATATGACTGCAACTTCTCGGGGAAACTGCAGAACATCTTGCATCTGCAAGGCTAACGAAGCCAAAGCCTAGAGTTCACGTCTTAAACGATTACCAATTATTTGTATATGGCACTGTCAGTATACGCCTGGACTTCCCTTACAAATACATAGCATTTCCCCTGGTAGGAGACGTGCTCTCCCCGGTGTGAACATATAGTAGCAGATGCAGGTGCTCCTTTTGCGCAGCGCTGGCCGGGATCCAACCCCCTCTACAATGAGCTTCGGCTTTTCAATGACTGTCTTTTACGTTATAATAATAAGCTGGGGAACTTTACAGACTCTGTATTATTTTTAGGTAAGAAAACATTGTAAAGTTCATGTTTTATTGTTCCTTGCAGTTGTATAAATTGCGTTTGGCCCAAAAAAAATGCGGTTCCCACTGTGCGAAGCAGGATCGGAGAATGTTGATTTTCTTTCAGTTATAAACAATGGGAAGATATGTTATACGGGGTCATCGTTTTCCACCGCAGATACCTCCCATGTCATAACCCCGCTGTATGGATGGTGAAAGCTTCCTACAGCAGGACGCACAGATGAGGTTACTACACGCGGCGAGAGGTATCCTGGAAGTACTAGTATAAGCCTGGTCAGTAATATAGGCATTTAATACATCCTACTAACGACACTGCTACTGTATAATATCATCACTAGAGGTGAGCGAAGTATTGGAAAATTCGATTCAGCTGCTTCGCCAAATTTTACAAAAAAATTAGCTTTGTGGCAAATTACTTCTTCCCGAGGTGCATTTATTTGTAAGTAGTGGGTGCAATGACAGGGAACGGCGAATGTGCTGCTCCCCGTCATTGTACCCCTCAGATGCCACGTTCATACATGATCACAGCCTCTGATAGTAAAAATACTGTATAAAATTAACTGAAAAATAAATGAAATCATACGTACCATACTGGCCGCCATCTTGCTTGAAGATCTGGTGCGAAATCTCAAACGGCCCGAGATGACGTCATCACGCCGACCGGCATGGTGGAGTCACACGTCACCGCGCACGGGATTTCATGCGAGATCTTCAATCAAGATGAAAGCGGCATGTCCGTCTCGAGCAAATGGAGGAGGTAAGTATGTTTTTTTTTTGTTTTTTTACACTATTTCAGGTTAAATAAATTCGATATCACAAGGCAATTCAGCTTTGCGAATTTAACCTGAAATTCGGATCAAATTCCACTTCGTCTGGTTCGATTCGCTCAATGGAAAATCTAGACCACAACTGTATCATTGCACAGGACTGCACCCCTTCTAGAAACAGCGCCACTCTTATCCACAGGCTGGGCCTGATATTGCAGCTCAGTCTTATTTGCTTCCGTGGAGCAGAGCTTTAATGCCTCGATTTCTAGAATAACGTACATATGTTTTTTTTTTTTTTCTCTACTTTGTTCCATAGATTTCTTTGGGGATGGAAGCACAGCTTAATTTGCTTTCATAGGGCTGTCATTTTTCCAGGAACAGTGCCACACTTGTCCGCAGGCTGTGTGTGATATTGCAGCTCAATCCTATTTATTTCTGTGGCGATGAGCTGCAATGCCAGTATTTCTAGAAAAAAGTCGCCATGTTATTTCTCATTTTCTCCAGAAATAGTGCCGCTTTGTTCCATAGATTGCATAGATTGTTCCATAATAGATACAAAAGTAAGGGGGCACCCTAAAATGACATGGAATCCATACAAACAAATACCAGAAAGACTATACAAACAGACCGCACATCCAATAATAATTAAAATGGAAATGGATCTTTATTAAGCACCACAATATGAAAATACCGCATACTTTATGTAGATATATGTCCTCCCAAAAATGTGCAAACTGGTCCAAATAAGGACAACCATGAAGACCTGGCCGCAGTAGAAGGAGGTTTCCACGCCATATTTATTCACAGGTGAATTATATAATTTTTGTATTTTTCTACTTATTAGTGTTCAGTGAAGTGAAGCATTCGAAGAGGAATTCAGTCCGAAGTTTAAGAAAACTTCGATTCGCAACGATTCCGAGTTTCCTAACGCTTCGTGGTAATGAATCCGTTTTTCCTAAAATGGTGGCTGCACGTGTTACAAAGCGAAAATAAGAAGCCCGGGAATGCAAGATCACCCATAATACCATGCTGCCAGCAAATCCGCAAGTAGCTGTCACCTGTGTGGAATAATTGTGGATTTTCTAGGGTTCACTTTGTAGTACGTATAAGTTAGCATTTATTATACACTGTAATGTAATTTTTTTTTAAAAGAGGTTATCCCGTGATTGATGCAAAATGTGAAATTCCGACATCATATAGTACAGGACAATAGTTTTCTAGCAAAGCTGGAACCAGCCCTGTACCTCACATGGATCGAGAGATCTCGCCGTTCATTGCCCAGGTGCTCTGTTAAATTTACAGTATATCAAGCTGGCAGCTCAGGGGGTGTTCTGCTCTCTGCTGCAGTTCTCTCCCTATCGCATCTCAGGGAGTGTGTCCTTTCTGTTGCAGCTCAACTCCCTCTAAAAGGGGCTAATTTGGGGGCCATTTTTTTAATTTAAAAAAATCCAACAGTGCAGTGCGTTATTAGACAGACTGTTTGTCTTTCCTCTGCAGCTCTCTATCTATTATAACTTATGGGGTGAGCCCCTTCTGCTGCAGATCTCACCCTGTCAAAGCTCAAGGGGCCCTTCCTTTCTGCTACAGCTCTATCCCTGTAACTGTCTCAGAGTACATAAAATTGGTGTCAGTTAAAGGATGGAACTGAACATGTGTGACTGCCTCAGTAGGTGGACAGAGATAGAAGTAAAAGAACATACAGCAGGTGGCGCTATACAGATACATTTTATTAAATAGATCAGTGGCTGTACTAAATGTTTGATTACATGAAATTATAAAAGTATTCAGACCCAGGTGCTGGTTTGAAGAATTCTGAATATTTTTTCTTGGGACAACCCCTTTAATGGTAGAATGTATACATTAACAATTCTACCAAAGTTTTTTTTTATTTTAAATAATATAATAGTTTGAAGTTTTTTTTTTACAAGCATGGGGATACCAAATATGTATATGCTTTTTACTATATTTCTGAAAAATTATTTATCAAAAACAAGCCCTGGCACTGTAATGGGACACAAATACCTTTCCTAGAAAATGTCTATGAGGTGTCCTTACATTTACAACTGTTTTTACCTATATTAAAGGGATTTTTCCACTGCAAAAAGTTATGAAATACCAAGAATATGCCATCACTGGATGATTGGTGAAAGATCCAACTGATGGAACCCTCAGTGGCCCTCAAAAGGAAGGGAGGGTCTGTTCCTTGCATAGAGGGTGGCAGTAAGTGCCACTGTGCAGGGAAAAAGTGAAAGGGACTTACCTCCCTTTGTTCTCCCCCTCTGATCGGTAACACATCCAGTTAAAAAGGAGAAAGTCAATTCCAAACAATTCAAATTCGTTAAGATTCTAATTTTTCAGATCAGAAGAGGGAGAAGAAAACATCAGCCTCTAAAGGGGGATAATTTTGGGGCCATTTTTTTTATTTAAAAAAATTCAACAGTGCAGTGTGTTTATTAGACAGGCTGTTTGTTACCACCAGCTACCACCCGTTTACTCATAGTCATATATATCACTGTCACTATGACATTAATAATCCTATTTTGGCATTAAAGAGCTTGAAAGGGGTTGGATGCAGTCCTAGGAGACCCCAGAGTTTTCATATACAACTTTTCAGGGCAACTGGGGCACAGTCGATTTGGACTGAATTTATTTGGATTGAATCTGACCGAATTGGACCTAAAATGAATTTTGGAATATTCGCTCATCGGTCATCCACCACAGGTTGGACCCTCACCCTTATGGATATGCTAGGTTATATCATGATATTATGTGATGGGAATACACATTTAACATCATTTAGTTGATTTTCTCACGTACATCTAATTTTCTTTGATTTACCGGTACATAGTTATTGGATCCTATAGTCCAAAGTTCTACATGACCATTCTAGGATCCTTAAGGGCATCACCAACATCATCTAATGTATTTCTAATTATTTATTTATAAAACAAAAGATACAAAGTAACAACTTCTATCTTCATCTATAATCTGTCATTGAACACGGTGCTAGAGAAGACTCTATATCCATGAAAAATTAGAAACAGTTTCTTCGCACTAAAAAGTAAAAAAAGATTTAAATCACTCCTGCTAGTTATGACGGAAATGGTTTATAACACTCCGTGGATGCATGGACTCTATCCTGCCGGGATTCAGCTTCCTGGCCTATTATATACAATTGCTGTTTAGATAAATGACAATATTGGGCTTCAGAAAATGTTTGGAGAAAAATCCTGGCTCCGGAACTGTCCACATGGCACTGGTAGCCTACACTTACATTTTATCTGAGGACATATAATCCCGAGGAGCCATCACAAGTAGATATTCTGGCTTCCTAACACGGATTCTCTCTTTAGAGATTCCATTTCTTTGACTGCATACACAGAAATAAATCTGCCTTGACATTGTTTGCTCCATTTCAAAAACTTTTGAAGCATTGAAATAAAAATGTATTTTTCTGTTTTTACACTACTGTTTTGATAAGAAGGAACATGTGGTTAATTATATCTCCACATTCAGAACTCTGCTGGACATGTCAAATGAACCACTTCAGCTTAAAAGCTTTTGGTGCCTACCGTGCACGATTGTTGACATTATGAGATTTAACACAGACGCTTTAAATCAGAATAACTGCTTGTTCTTTGTTAATAAAAATTCTGCCAGCTTTTTTTTTCCGTACATGACCATATTTCCATGTCTTATCTATGAAAGAAAACGTCTTGTTTGGAAGAAGCGTTTGCCTAATCTGTAAGCAGCATGGAATAACATTTCACATATGGCACATTTACTACTTTAGGAGAATCATCTGTTTTTGCTAATTACCCTCGACGTTTCAGATATGTTTGGAGGCAACATCTCTAGGCCAGTTGAAAATGAGATGTGTGAGTGAGACAACCCAGTTCGAAATTGCGGAACCACCTTTCACAGACTTACGGGCAGAGATGAGCAAATTTCCTAAAATTTGCTTCGGGTCAGAATTGGGCAAGAAATTTGTTAGATTCTACTAATCGATAGTAGTTTGAATGCCTGGAAAAGTTTCTATCTTTCATCTCCTCTCTCCCCCTTTACAGAAACATTTTCCCGAGTAGAATCTGAACAGATTGTGATTCTTACTACTCAGATACTGATGCTGATTTTTATGACAATGGACACAATAAAAATAATGGAGACCCACAGCACCCCTTTAACCTAAAGAGAAATCTATACAAAGTTAGTGATCTGTATGCAGTAAAATCCATCAAAGCTGATGTCTAATCTCAGGTGAGCAAAGTAAATATGTTCCAGCTTTACCGGTTATGCAGATGATAAGTTGCTCCCTGTTTGCCCACAGTTAAAGGGGTTGTCCGGGTTAAATACTCTGATCCTCATATCAGGCGGGTAGGATCGGTGAAGATGGTAATATGTCCAGGTTCAGCTCTAAACCCAGACAACCCCTTTATTGGGTTATTCCCATGTCAACATTCATGGCATATCCACATGATATTCCATAAATGTCTGATAGGTGCAGGTCCTACCTGTGTGTTGAGAATGGATGGCCACCTCTCCATTCATCATTTTGAGACAGAAGTTGGGGGTCATTGTTCTTTAGATAGGTGCAGGTCCAAGAGGTGGGACCTGCACCTATCCAATATTTATGGGATATCCAGTGAACATGCAGTGGGGCTACAGATATGGATGGCCTATCTTCAAGATAAGTCATCATTATCAGATTAGCGGGGGTCCGACACCTGGGAACCCCACTGATAAGCTTTGTGCCAGAAACTATACTGTATACAGAGCATAGTTCCGTAAATGGTGTAGTGGCCGTGCCAAGGTACTGTAGGTCAGTTCACATTCAGATGGTTATACCACCATTGGAAACTACACAATGTATGGAGCATTCAGCTTCCACTATGTATGTGGTAAAGGTTTTGGCACCAGGGCTCCCTGAAACAGCTGAAAAGTGGAGTTGCCGGGTGTTGGATCCCCACCCATCTGCTATTGATGACCTTTCTTTTTTTGCAGAGGATTTTCTGAAGTGGAATTTCTTGTGGAAAATACCCAGTAGCAGCAAAGTGGATGAGATTAAAAAATCCTTGTCCACATGCTGCGAAAACCTTCTGCAATACAATCTGCACTTAAATTGACCTGGGGGTGTGGATTTTAAATTTGGTACATGTTCATTTATGCTGCCGATTTGCACCACAAATATCACTCTCCTCCTTTGCGATCGGAATGTTGTAATATTATTCTTCCTTTGAATGAATGGGTATATTTCAAAATACCGTTTTCTTGGACTTTTTAGTAGAAGTAGACAGACAGGAAACCCATTATTTTCCTCGGCGATCTTGCAATATGGTTTTCCTAAATGTTTAGTTTATTTTACAAGCTGAAATTGTTAACGCTGTACTTGCAAATTGCCAGCCTGAGTTTGTATGTCCCCCGCCAAAACTGAAAGTGATATACACAAACTATTGGCTCTAAGGACTTTAATCTATGCTAAGTTCAGGTTTTAGCTGCGGCTTCTATAAACAGGGTTTAATACATGGAACGTTTAGCCACCATATATCCTCCTCACATTAGGACGTTTGTCTTCTTCTGGAGCAGCACTGTTTAGAAAGCTTCCATCGAGAACAATCACAATTTTATTGTGGTTTACACTGCGACATAGAAGAAGGTCTATATTTGCAAATCAGATGTTTCGTTTCAGACGGCCCATCAGACATTCTTCAACTGTGACATTAATGTTCAGATGTGTATTTTGTACTTTTAATTACATTTTCTAAACTGACTTTTGGCCAAAGAACAATGTGTACACAAGACCGTGATTCGATTCATATGTTTTCCGAAATTGGATGTGGAACATCATGAATAGTTTGAAAACTGTGAAAACGATTTTTTCACATGTATTTAACGACTTGAAATAGACTTGTCACAGAAACCATATTTCCAATACAGTGTTGTGAAGAAGTACTTGCCCTTGATTTCTTCTACTTTGGAATATGTGTAATCCTTGGTTATTTCCGATCTTACAAGATGAATATTATTCAATAGCATTAGTGATTAGTGTTAATTGAGCACCAAAGTGCTCGTGTGCTCGAGTAGAACACTTCCCGTTGCTTGGGTGCTCTACAGAGCACCCGAGCAAAATGGAAGTCAGTGGAAGAACCCGAGCATTAAACCAGGCACCCCCTGCTCTGAAGAGGGGAAGGTGTCAGGAATTTAGTTCGGCTTAGTAGTCCCTGCTCTGACTCCATATATAGCTATGTCCATATATGGAGTCAGTGCTTGGGGACACACAGTGTATTTAAATCTAATTTAGCCTCTATTTCTGAAAAGCTTCTGGTGGGATTCAAACTCACAACCTTCTACATTACAGCCAAGAATCGTATCCACTACACTATAGAGCTGTATGGCAACTTACCTTAAAAAAAATATATATATATATACAGTACAGACCAAAAGTTTGGACACACCTTCTCATTCAAAGAGTTTTCTTTATTTTCATGACTATGAAAATTGTAGATTCACACTGAAGGCATCAAAACTATGAATTAACACATGTGGAATTATATACATAACAAACAAGTGTCAGACAACTGAAGATATGTCATATTCTAGGTTCTTCAAAGTAGCCACCTTTTTCTTTGATTACTGCTTTGCACACTCTTGGCATTCTCTTGATGAGCTTCAAGAGGTAGTCCCCTGAAATGGTTTTCACTTCACAGGTGTGCCCTGTCAGGTTTAATAAGTGGGATTTCTTGCCTTATAAATGGGGTTGGGACCATCAGTTGCGTTGAGGAGAAGTCAGGTGGATACACAGCTGATAGTCCTACTGAATAGACTGTTAGAATTTGTATTATGGCAAGAAAAAAGCAGCTAAGTAAAGAAAAACGAGTGGCCATCATTACTTTAAGAAATGAAGATCAGTCAGCCGAAAAATTGGGAAAACTTTGAAAGTAAGGGCTATTTGACCATAAAGGAGAGTGACGGAGTGCTGCGCCAGATGACCTGGCCTCCACAGTCACCGGACCTGAACCCAATTGAGATGGTTTGGGGTGAGCTGGACCGCAGAGTGAAGGCAAAAGGGCCAACAAGTGCTAAGCATCTCTGGGAACTCCTTCAAGACTGTTGGAAGACCATTTCAGGGGACTACCTCTTGAAGCTCATCAAGAGAATGCCAAGAGTGTGCAAAGCAGTAATCAAAGCAAAAGGTGGCTACTTTGAAGAACCTAGAATATGACATATTTTCAGTTGTTTCACACTTGTTTGTTATGTATATAATTCCACATGTGTTAATTCATAGTTTTGATGCCTTCATAGTCATGAAAATAGAGAAAACTCTTTGAATGAGAAGGTGTGTCCAAACTTTTGGTCTGTATTGTATATATATATGAGACTTCTGCTGTATAGGAATACTTACTACTAGTAAGTATTCCTATAGAGCAGAAGTCTCATATTTTTATTTTTTTGGCAACTGGCCATGCAGCTTTATAGTGTAGTGGTTAAGATTCTTGGCTGCAATGTAGAAGGTTGTGAGTTTGAATCCCATCAGAAATAGAGGCTAAATTTAATTTAAACATATATATAGGTTTTTAGCCATAATATATTTACATATATTATTATATTATATATATAATAATATTTATATAGGTAAATATATTATGTCTAAAACATCAGTAATAGTTCCCCACATATTATGCATTCACATATATCAGAAGTATGATTTTATATATATATATATATATATATATTATTATTATAATTTTTTTTTGTAATTGCACATTTTTAACAATTACAAAAAATATTAAATATTTACATTTGAACTCACAACCTTCTACATTATAGCCAAGAACCTTAACCACTACACTATAGAGCTGCATGATCAGTTACTAAAAAAAATGAAACTAATACTAGTAAGTATTCCTATACAGCAGAAATCTCATATCCAGTAGAAATTATTTGTTCCAATAACCCTTGTCCCTCTATATACCTGCGGTATCACAGCAGAACCGCACACAACTGCTGCACAATACAAATGCACTATAATATACTTTCTATGTTAGAAAGTATATTATAACATTGTACAAGGAAGGCAATCCATTAGAATATACATAAAGATAAAACGTAACCTTTAATAATGTTAATATTAAAAGATATCCCTCAAAATGAAAATAAATCAAATTATTAAAGTTAAGCAAAAAGCATAGATGTGGTAGGCAATAACAAGTGCCCGGCGGCACTAAATCAGGTGCTTGGGGGCACCAAATCAGAAACCATATGTCCTACTACAATCCAGGGGGTTCCAGTGCACATCGATGAATCCCGGAGGGAAAGCAAAAAACATCTATCCCTGGGCTAGATGATGATGTGGTATTGAAGGACAGGGTGGGTAAAGAACTGTCCCTGATATTGCCCTACAGGGGGTGCTATTCTGGCCCTGATAGCCTAACCACAGAGCATCCGCCCTGATAAGAGCGACCCCGTCCGGAACCTTACTCTATATAAAAATGGCCCTAGTAAGCCCCTAGCCCCTATGCCCCTGACTTCCAGGTGATCACTATATAGATCTATCTATGTGTTTTTGGCTCATTATAAAAGTATATTATAAGTATATCACACCCCTCTGTGTATCACACCTATCGATAGCACACCTATACCAGTCCTTAAAAGGACTTTTGTGGCCCTATTAGCTAGGGTTTGGTGTCCCTAACAGCCCGTCCCTGCTCCACAGAGCAACCTATCCCTACACTGGCAAAAGACTGAATGTAAAATAGCGGCCAGATCGGGTTTATTTATAAATTTGGGGGGTATGTCCATGTGCTGAAACATCTCAAATGGCTGTCCTGAACCACCTGATCGATGTGTCATGGGTCAAAGTTGTTCACAAGGTAAAATAATATGGCGGGCGCGAATATCGCCATATGTTTGCATGTTCAGCGAACCGCGAACGAGCAAAGTTTGCAGCGAAATGATCGCTGGGCCAACTGCAAGGCCATCTCTAGTAACTGTGTATATAGTGTAGTGGTTAACATTCTTAGCTGTAATGTAGAAGGTTATGAGTTTAAATCCCACCAAAAACTTTTCAGAAATAGAGGCTAAATTAAATTTAAATACACTGGCTCGAGCACACGCGATATTCGGCTGAACACAGCGATGCTCGAGCCGAACTGGTGTTCGGCTGAGCATGCTCGATCAACACTATTATTGATCTAACCCTTTTTATAACTGATATATTTCAATTACTCTAATTTTTTCAGGATTTTGTTCTGTGGTCTTATGTGGTCTTCTTCACATTTCTGGAATGGTTTTCTTTAAATGGATAATTCCATGAATTTTTATCACAGACTCTTTCTCAGGCTAGAATGCAGCTAGAGCAGTGTACGTGATCTTGTTTTAAGGTCATTCTTGGCTCTAACCACAACCTGACTTAAGGCACAGTAACACACGCATATGAGCAGCAGATTGTCGGAAAGGAAGCGTTCCTTCATGACAATCGACTGCTTGTTAAGTGGAGGTGAAGCAATGTATTTACATGCAACGATCACCTCCACAGCAAAAGGATGAGGGATACCTGTTAGAGATAATGTCACGCTGGGTAGGATACAAGATACAATAGAAACACAGAAAACCATAAAACAAGTGTCTAGGCCAGAAGCTGTGGATAAAGGTCACCTCCTGACAAATCCCTACCAACTCTCCCTGGACTTCTGTGCCCACGTTCAGACCCTAAAGGTGGGAATAAACGTGCCCCCGTGCCTAAGACTGAAGAAACCCTAAGATCCCTAAGATGGTGGAAAAGGGGAAAAGAGACAGCCTGCTTCCTCAAGAAAGGAGGGAGCAGGTGTCTCGCTAACAGCCTAGACAGAACACAAGTGTGAAACAAAACCAACTTATCTGTAGCTGAGCAGAAACAGCGATTCCTTCCTTCCTTCCTCAGAGCAAGATAGAAGCTATAACCCGCACAGGACACTGGGAAGGGGGCGTAATTTAAACTCATACAAACGACCCCACCCAGTGCACCTGAAAGGAGGCGGATACAGCTCAAATCCAAACCCAAAAACAAAACAAACTATACAAGTGCTGCTAATCTGGCAGACCTCCGCACATAACCTAAGCAGGGCATGACGGGTGACCTCCAGACACCCTGGCCCAACTTTATCTGGGTGGGTCCTGTGAAAGGCCCTCACCAGTCGGCTGGCACTAACATCCACAGCCGGAACCCACATCCTCTCCTCGGGGTTGTATCCCCTCCAGTGCACCAGGTACTGAAGGGAACCCCGAAGAACACGTGAGTCAAGAACCCTAGAGATCTCGAACTCTAAATTTCCATCAACCAGAACAGGAGGAGGGGGCAATGGCGATGGTTCCACCAGTTTCACATATTTCTTCAGCAAAGACCTGTGGAACACATCATGGATCCTCCAGATCTGCGGAAGATCCAGACGAAACGCCACTGGATTGACAACCGCAGATATTTTGTAAGGTCCAATAAATCTTGGACCCAGTTTCCAAGATGGTACTCTCAGTTTAATATTTTTAGTAGATAACCACACCAGATCACCCACACACAGTCATACGTCTCTTGTCAGCCATTCGCTTATACCTCTCACCCATCTTCTCCAAATTCACTTGGATCCTCCACCAGATAGAAGACAAGGCAGAAGAAAATCTCTCCTCCTCTGGCATCCCAGAGGAACTAGTCCCAGAAAAGGTACCAAACTGAGGATGAAAACCGTATGCGCCAAAAAATGGCGACTTACCTGTGGACTCGTGCCTACGGTTATTCAAAGCAAACTCTGCTAGGGATAAGAATGAGGACCAGTCCTCCTGATTCTCAGCCACAAAGCACCTCAAGTAGGTCTCCAGGTTTTGATTAGTACGCTCTGTCTGCCCATTCGATTGCGGATGAAAAGCCGAAGAGAATGAAAGTTGAATGCCAAGCCGAGAGCAGAACGCCCTCTAAAACCTGCAAACAAACTGCGTGCCCCTATCAGAAACCACATCCAAGGGAATGCCATGTAATTTCACGATGTTATCAACAAAAACCTGAGCAAGAGTCTTGGCATTGGGCAGACTAGCTAACGATACAAAGTGAGCCATTTTACTAAAACGGTCAACAACCACCAAAATCACATTTTCCCCGGAGGAACTCGGCAGATCCGTAATAAAGTCCATAGACAAGTGCGTCCAAGGACGAGATGGAATAGACAAAGGAAGAAGTGAACCAGAAGGTCGAGTGTGAGCAACCTTTGAGGTCTCACAAGCTGCTACATAATCCTCAACACTCTTACGTAACCCGGGCCACCAGAACCTCCGGGAAATAAGATCAAAGGTGGACTTGCCACCAAGATGTCCATCAAGGACAGTATTGTGATGTTCCTTGAATACCTTGTATCGCAATCTATCAGGAACAAACAACCTCCCTGGGGGACAAGAATCAGGAGCCCCTTCCCCTCCATCTCCAATTCGGGGTACAGAGCGGAGACCACCACCCCATCAGCCAAAATTGGAGCAGAATCCTCTGAATCACCTCCCCCAGGAAAACTACGAGACAATGCATCTGCCTTGACGTTTTTAACTCCCGGGCGAAAAGTAACCACAAAATTGAACCTAGTAAAGAACAGTGACCATCTAGCCTTTCTAGGATTCAGACGCTTGGCAGATTGCAGGTAAGCCAAATTCTTATGATCAGTATATACCGTAACGGGATGAGACGCCCCCTCCAACCAGTGACGCCACTCCTCAAAGGCCAATTTGATGGCCAGCAATTCCCTATCTCCTCCTCTCCTTTTTTTTAATCTTTTTTTTGCACTATTTCAGATAAAATAGATTCGCAACCATGAATCATGAGGAAATCCGGCTTAGCAGTGAATCGAATTTATCCAGAAATTTGGACACTCAATACTAATAGCTGTTGTGATCTCTCATCCTCATACAGCTGCATTGTTTCTGGGCAGCAGATCACTGTTTAGAAAGCACGATCTGCTGCCCAGAAATGATAATTTAGGTGCCTGCATGAATGACAGGATCGTTTTGCTCATTCGTCAGGTGATCGGCCAGACCTTTACATGGGCAGATAGTCAGGAACGAGCATTTGCAGGAACATTCGTTCCCAGTAATCTGCACAATTGCCTACATGTGTAAATCCACCTTTAGAGTAGGTTGAAGTGACAGATACATAAACTGTGCTTGAGGCTCTCACTTCAGCCTGTCTGGAGGAGGAGAGGGGGCTGGGGGAGGGTGGAGGCTCCCAGATCTTCCTCTGGCCTCTGCATGGTGTTAGACATTAACCATTCATGTTAGAAATACATTTCCAAACAACAGTGTTGAAATTTCTACTTTTATATTAACCCCCCCCCCCCAAAAAAAATATTTTAAAATTATTTGGTTCCTATAAAAAATACAACTCATCCCGCAAAATGCAGGGCTTCTTACAGCTACTGTACATTGAAGAAAGAACACAAAATATTTGAAAGCTGGAAAACAGAGAGGGGGAAAAAGGTAACTGGAAAAAGTTAGTCACTTTAATAAGGGGTTCAAATGTACCTCTCTTAACCGAGTTGTGCTCCAGTTACATTCATTAAAGACATATAGTAAAGTTCGGGTTCGTACCGAACTTTAGGATTTTTGGACCCCGGACCCGAACATTTTCGTAAAAGTTCGGGTTCGGTGTTCGGCGCTTTCTTGGCGCTTTTTGAAAGGCTGCACAGCAGCCAATCAACAAGCGTCATACTACTTGCCCCAAGAGGCCATCACAGCCATGTGATTGGCCAGAGCAGCATGTGAACCAGGCTCTATATAAGCTTGAGTCACATAGCGCTGCACGTCACTCTGCTGTTACAAGTGTAGGGAGAGGATGCTGCTGGACTTGTGATTTCAGGGAGAGCATAGGAGAGAATCTAACTCAGCGATCTACAGACAAATAGTTGTGTGGGTGCAGGACACAATCCTTTTACCCTGCCCTGAGCTCATTGACCAAAAATACAAACTTTTAGAATTCTGTTAGGCAGGTGGGTGGCGGCGGCAGCGGCGACTATTTTATGCATGCTCAGTGAACCAGCACTGCATCTGAGCTTTTGGGACATTGTAAATGACAATTTTTTTGGGGCAAACTACAACATCTGGATTAGTCAGTGTGCAATTCAAGGTAGAAATACACCCATTATTTTCTGGGGTTTGAAAAACACATTTTTTTTTCAAAAAACAGTATTTGCCAGATCTGCAAGTGTTAAATTCAAGTTTAATATATACAGCATTCATATTCTGTTAGCAAAAAAAGACTTTTTGGGAAATCTACAACATCTGTATTAGTCAGAGTGCAATTTAAGCTAGAAATACACCCATCATTTTCTGGGGTTTGAAAAACACAATTTTTTTTTCAAAAAACAGTATTTGCCAGATCTGCAAGTGTTAAATTCAAGTTTAATATATACAGCATTCATATTCTGTTAGCAAAAAAAGACTTTTTGGGCAATCTACAACATCTGTATTAGTCAGTGTGCAATTTAAGCTAGAAATACACCCATCATTTTCTGGGGTTTGAAAAACACACTTTTTTCCCCAAAAAACAGTATTTGTCAGATCTGCAAGTGTTAAATTCAAGTTTAATATATACAGCTTTCATATTCTGTTACCAAAAAAAGACTTTTTGGGCAATCTACAACATCTGTATTAGTCAGTGTGCAATTTAAGCTAGAAATACACCCATCATTTTCTGGGGTTTGAAAAACACACTTATTTGACAAAAAACCCTATTTTCAGGCCTTGCAGCATCAGCACGTGTGAAATTACAGGCTTATATACTGCTGTCAAATTCAGTTGTTAAACAAACAGTCGTTTGGGCTCCAAAAATTTAGTTGGCAGCCTTTGATGCAGATGTCATTGTGAGATACACCCTTAATACATTTACTGTAGGTTACATACAGAGATTTTAAATACCGCCATGTGGTGCACCAATATTGAATTCAGGCCTACAGAGGTTCAGGCCCTGTGAGATACCACCTCTACATACAGGGGTTTGAATTAGGCATTTGAAATCCAGCCATTTGAAATACAGCCTTTTTGTGCAAAGATATATTTACTTCAGGACTACACTGATTCAGTGCGTTTGTGATCCCCACTATACATACAGGGGTTTGAATTAGGCATTTGAAATACAGTCATTTGAAATACATCCTTTTTGTGGAAAGATATATTTACTTCAGGTTTACACTGGTTAAGACCGTGTGAGATACCCCCCTACATACAGGAGTTTTAATCAGGCATTTGAAATACAGCCATTTTGTGTAAAGATATATTTACTTCAGGCCTTCAGAGGTTCAGGCCCTCTGAGATACTACCTCTACATACAGGGGTTTGAATTTGGCATTTGAAATACAGCCATTTTAAATACCGCCATTTTGTGCAAAGATATACACTGCTCAAAAAAATAAAGGGAACACTTAAACAACACAATGTAACTCCAAGTCAATCACACTTCTGTGAAATCAAACTGTCCACTTAGGAAGCAACACTGAGTGACAATCAATTTCACATGCTGTTGTGCAAATGGGATAGACAACAGGTGGAAATTATAGGCAATTAGCAAGACACCCCCAATAAAGAAGTGGTTCTGCAGGTGGTGACCTGAGCACTTCTCAGTTCCTATGCTTCCTGGCTGATGTTTTGGTCACTTTTGAATGCTGCCGGTGCTTTCACTCTAGTGGTAGCATGAGACGGAGTCTACAACCCACACAAGTGGCTCAGGTAGTGCAGCTTATCCAGGATGGCACATCAATGCGAGCTGTGGCAAGAAGGTTTGCTGTGTCTGTCAGCGTAGTGTCCAGAGCATGGAGGCGCTACCAGGAGACAGGCCAGTACATCAGGAGACGTGGAGGAGGCCGTAGGAGGGCAACAACCTAGCAGCAGGACCGCTACCTCCGCCTTTGTGCAAGGAGGAACAGGAGGAGCACTGCCAGAGCCCTGCAAAATTACCTCCAGCAGGCCACAAATGTGCATGTGTCTGCTCAAACGGTCAGAAACAGACTCCATGAGGGTGATATGAGGGCCCGACGTCCACAGGTGGGGGTTGTGCTTACAGCCCAACACCGTGCAGGACGTTTGGCATTTGCCAGAAAACACCAAGATTGGCAAATTCGCCACTGGTGCCCTGTGCTCTTCACAGATGAAAGCAGGTTCACACTGAGCACATGTGACAGACGTGACAGAGTCTGGAGACGCCGTGGAGAACGTTCTGCTGCCTGCAACATCCTCCAGCATGACCGGTTTGGCATTAGGTCAGTAATGGTGTGGGGTGGCATTTCTTTGGATGGCCGCACAGCCCTCCATGTGCTCGCCAGAGGTAGCCTGACTGCCATTAGGTACCGAGATGAGATCCTCAGACCCCTTGTGAGACCATATGCTGGTGCGTTTGGCCCTGGGTTCCTCCTAATGCAAGACCTCATGTGGCTGGAGTGTGTCAGCAGTTCCTGCAAGACGAAGGCATTGATGCTATGGACTGGCCCGCCCGTTCCCCAGACCTGAATCCAATTGAGCACATCTGGGACATCATGTCTCGCTCTATCCACCAACATCACGTTGCACCACAGACTGTCCAGGAGTTGGCAGATGCTTTAGTCCAGGTCTGGGAGGAGATCCCTCAGGAGACCGTCCGCCACCTCATCAGGAGCATGCACAGGTGTTGTAGGGAGGTCATACAGGCACGTGGAGGCCACACACACTACTGAGCCTCATTTTGACTTGTTTTAAGGACATTACATCAAAGTTGGATCAGCCTGTAATGTGTTTTTCCACTTTAATTTTGAGTGTGACTCCAAATCCAGACCTCCATGGGTTAAAAAATTTGATTTCCATTTTTTTTTTGTGTGTGATTTTGTTGTCAGCACATTCAACTATGTAAAGAACAAAGTATTTCAGAAGAATATTTAATTAACTCAGATCTAGGATGTGTTATTTTTGTGTTCCCTTTATTTTTTTGAGCAGTGTATTTACTTCAGGCCTACAGAGATACTACCTCTACCTACAGGGGTTTGAATTAGCCATTTGAAATACAGCCATTTTAAATACCGCCATTTTGTCCAAAGATATATTTACTTCAGGCTTACAGAGGTTCAGGCCCTCTGAGATACTACCTCTACATACAGGGGTTTGAATTAGCCATTTGAAATACAGTCATTTGAAATACATCCTTTTTGTGCAAAGATATATTTACTTCAGGCCTACACTGGTTCAGACCGTGTGAGATACCCCCCTACATACAGGGGTTTTAATCAGGCATTTGAAATACAGCTATTTTGTGCAAAGATATATTTACTTCAGGCCTACACTGATTCAGGGCGTGTGAGATCCCCCCTATACATACAGGGGTTTGAATTAGGCATTTGAAATACAGCCATTTGAAATACAGCCATTTTGTGTAAAGATATATTTACTTCAGGCCTACAGAGGTTCAGGCCCTCTGAGATACCACCTCTACATACAGGGGTTTGAATTAGGCATTTGAAATACAACCATTTTAAATACCGCCATTTTGTGCAAAGATATATTCACTTCAGGCCTACAGAGGTTCAGGCCCTCTGAGACACTCCCTCTACATACAGGGGTTTGAATTAGGCATTTGAAATACAGTCATTTGAAATATAGCCTTTTTGTGCAAAGATATATTTACTTCAGGCCTACACAGGTTCAGGCCCTGTGAGATACCACCTCTACATACAGGGGTTTGAATTAGGCATTTGAAATCCAGCCATTTGAAATACAGCCTTTTTGTGCAAAGATATATTTACTTCAGGACTACACTGATTCAGTGCGTTTGTGATCCCCACTATACATACAGGGGTTTGAATTAGGCATTTGAAATACAGTCATTTGAAATACATCCTTTTTGTGGAAAGATATATTTACTTCAGGTTTACACTGGTTAAGACCGTGTGAGATACCCCCCTACATACAGGAGTTTTAATCAGACATTTGAAATACAGACATTTTGTGTAAAGATATATTTACTTCAGGCCTTCAGAGGTTCAGGCCCTCTGAGATACTACCTCTACATACAGGGGTTTGAATTTGGCATTTGAAATACAGCCATTTTAAATACCGCCATTTTGTGCAAAGATATACACTGCTCAAAAAAATAAAGGGAACACTTAAACAACACAATGTAACTCCAAGTCAATCACACTTCTGTGAAATCAAACTGTCCACTTAGGAAGCAACACTGAGTGACAATCAATTTCACATGCTGTTGTGCAAATGGGATAGACAACAGGTGGAAATTATAGGCAATTAGCAAGACACCCCCAATAAAGAAGTGGTTCTGCAGGTGGTGACCTGAGCACTTCTCAGTTCCTATGCTTCCTGGCTGATGTTTTGGTCACTTTTGAATGCTGCCGGTGCTTTCACTCTAGTGGTAGCATGAGACGGAGTCTACAACCCACACAAGTGGCTCAGGTAGTGCAGCTTATCCAGGATGGCACATCAATGCGAGCTGTGGCAAGAAGGTTTGCTGTGTCTGTCAGCGTAGTGTCCAGAGCATGGAGGCGCTACCAGGAGACAGGCCAGTACATCAGGAGACGTGGAGGAGGCCGTAGGAGGGCAACAACCTAGCAGCAGGACCGCTACCTCCGCCTTTGTGCAAGGAGGAACAGGAGGAGCACTGCCAGAGCCCTGCAAAATTACCTCCAGCAGGCCACAAATGTGCATGTGTCTGCTCAAACGGTCAGAAACAGACTCCATGAGGGTGATATGAGGGCCCGACGTCCACAGGTGGGGGTTGTGCTTACAGCCCAACACCGTGCAGGACGTTTGGCATTTGCCAGAAAACACCAAGATTGGCAAATTCGCCACTGGTGCCCTGTGCTCTTCACAGATGAAAGCAGGTTCACACTGAGCACATGTGACAGACGTGACAGAGTCTGGAGACGCCGTGGAGAACGTTCTGCTGCCTGCAACATCCTCCAGCATAACCGGTTTGGCATTAGGTCAGTAATGGTGTGGGGTGGCATTTCTTTGGATGGCCGCACAGCCCTCCATGTGCTCGCCAGAGGTAGCCTGACTGCCATTAGGTACCGAGATGAGATCCTCAGACCCCTTGTGAGACCATATGCTGGTGCGTTTGGCCCTGGGTTCCTCCTAATGCAAGACCTCATGTGGCTGGAGTGTGTCAGCAGTTCCTGCAAGACGAAGGCATTGATGCTATGGACTGGCCCGCCCGTTCCCCAGACCTGAATCCAATTGAGCACATCTGGGACATCATGTCTCGCTCTATCCACCAACATCACGTTGCACCACAGACTGTCCAGGAGTTGGCAGATGCTTTAGTCCAGGTCTGGGAGGAGATCCCTCAGGAGACCGTCCGCCACCTCATCAGGAGCATGCACAGGTGTTGTAGGGAGGTCATACAGGCACGTGGAGGCCACACACACTACTGAGCCTCATTTTGACTTGTTTTAAGGACATTACATCAAAGTTGGATCAGCCTGTAATGTGTTTTTCCACTTTAATTTTGAGTGTGACTCCAAATCCAGACCTCCATGGGTTAAAAAATTTGATTTCCATTTTTTTTTTGTGTGTGATTTTGTTGTCAGCACATTCAACTATGTAAAGAACAAAGTATTTCAGAAGAATATTTAATTAACTCAGATCTAGGATGTGTTATTTTTGTGTTCCCTTTATTTTTTTGAGCAGTGTATTTACTTCAGGCCTACAGAGATACTACCTCTACCTACAGGGGTTTGAATTAGCCATTTGAAATACAGCCATTTTAAATACCGCCATTTTGTCCAAAGATATATTTACTTCAGGCTTACAGAGGTTCAGGCCCTCTGAGATACTACCTCTACATACAGGGGTTTGAATTAGCCATTTGAAATACAGTCATTTGAAATACATCCTTTTTGTGCAAAGATATATTTACTTCAGGCCTACACTGGTTCAGACCGTGTGAGATACCCCCCTACATACAGGGGTTTGAATCAGGCATTTGAAATACAGCTATTTTGTGCAAAGATATATTTACTTCAGGCCTACACTGATTCAGGGCGTGTGAGATCCCCCCTATACATACAGGGGTTTGAATTAGGCATTTGAAATACAGCCATTTGAAATACAGCCATTTTGTGTAAAGATATATTTACTTCAGGCCTACAGAGGTTCAGGCCCTCTGAGATACTACCTCTACATACAGGGGTTTGAATTAGGCATTTGAAATACAACCATTTTAAATACCGCCATTTTGTGCAAAGATATATTCACTTCAGGCCTACAGAGGTTCAGGCCCTCTGAGACACTCCCTCTACATACAGGGGTTTGAATTAGGCATTTGAAATACAGTCATTTGAAATATAGCCTTTTTGTGCAAAGATATATTTACTTCAGGCCTACACAGGTTCAGGCCGTGTGAGATACCCCCCTACATACAGGGGTTTGAATCAGGCATTTGAAATACAGCTATTTGAAATACAGGCATTTTGTGCAAAGATATATTTACTTCAGGCCTACAGAGGTTCAGGCCCTCTGAGATACTACCTCTACATACAGGGGTTTGAATTAGGCATTTGAAATACAACCATTTTAAATACCGCCATTTTGTGCAAAGATATATTCACTTCAGGCCTACAGAGGTTCAGGCCCTCTGAGACACTCCCTCTACATACAGGGGTTTGAATTAGGCATTTGAAATACAGTCATTTGAAATATAGCCTTTTTGTGCAAAGATATATTTACTTCAGGCCTACACAGGTTCAGGCCGTGTGAGATACCCCCCTACATACAGGGGTTTGAATCAGGCATTTGAAATACAGCTATTTGAAATACAGGCATTTTGTGCAAAGATATATTTACTTCAGGCCTACAGAGGTTCAGGCCCTCTGAGATACTACCTCTACATACAGGGGTTTGAAATAGGCATTTGAAATACAGTCATTTGAAATACATCCTTTTTGTGGAAAGATATATTTACTTCAGGCCTACACTGGTTCAGACCGTGTGAGATACCCCCCTACATACAGGGGTTTGAATCAGGCATTTGAAATACAGCCATTTGAAATACAGTTATTTTGTGCAAAGATATATTTACTTCAGGCCTACAGAGGTTCAGGCCCTCTGAGATAATCCCTCTACATACAGGGGTTTGAATCAGGCATTTGAAATATAGCCATTTAAAAAACAGCCTTTTTGTGCAAAGATATATTTACTTCAGGCCTTCACTGATTCAGGGAGTGTGTGATCCCCCCTATACATACAGGGTTTTGAATCAGGCATTTGAAATACAGTCATTTGGTGAAAATAAATCTTTAATTCAGGCCTACACTGATTCAGGGCGTGTGTGATCCCCCCTATACATACAGGGGTTTGATTCAGCCATTTGAAATACAGCCATTTAAAATACAGCCATTTGAAATGCAGCCATTTTGTGCAAAGAAATCTTTAATTGAGGCCTAGTCTGGTTCAGGCCGTGTGAGATACACCCTTTACATACTGTGTTCTTTTTTTACTATTAATTAAACACCCAATTAGGACAAGATCCTAACTTCAAAAAATATGAGGAGTGCATCAAATAAGGGACGTGGCCCAGGTCGTTGTGCTGCTGGTGGAGCTCCTGTTGCAGGGAGAGGACATGGTCGATCTGTGCCAGCTACACGCACAAGTGAAACCCCTTCCTCAGGTGCCAGTAGGCGACAAAACCTGCAGCGGTATTTGGTCGGGCCTAATGCTGCTCTACGAATGGTGAGGCCTGAACAAGTATAGGCGATAGTAGATTGGGTTGCTGACAGTGGATCCAGTTCCTTCACATTGTCTTCCACCCAGTCTCCTGCTGAAAGACCACAGTTGGCACCTGCAGCCAATGTTCATCAGTCTTTCACCTCACCCCCTTGCAAATCAGCCAAGCAGTCTGAGCCCCAAGTCATGCAGCAGTCTCTTCTGCTTTTTGATGACTCTGTTAGCAGGGTTTCGCAGGGCCATCCACCTAGCCCTGCCCCAGAAGTGGAAGAGATTGAGTGCACTGATGCCCAACCACTTATTTTTCAAGATGAGTACATGGGAGGACCATCGCAGCACGTCTCGGATGATGACGAAACACAGGTGGCAACTGCTGGGGCTTTCGAAAGCGTGCAGACCGACAAGGAAGTCAGGGGTAAAGACTGGGTGGAAGATGATGTGGAGGATGATGAGGTCCTCGACCCCACATGGAATCAAGGTCATGCGAGTGACCGATGTAGTTCGGAGGAAGAGGCGGTGGTCGCACAGAGCCACCAGCACAGCAGAAGAGAGAGCAGGGTGCAAAAGCGGAGTGGCTGTCCTCTAGACAGTACGCCTCCTACTGCCCACCGCAGCAAGGGACCGAGCACACCAAAGCCAGCTCCAAGGAGTTCCCTGGCATGGCAGTTCTTCAGACAATGTGCTGACGACAAGACACGAGTGGTTTGCACGCTGTGAAATCAGAGCCTGAAGCGAGGCATAAACGTTCTCAACCTGAGCACAACCTGCATGACCAGGCATTTAAATGCAAAGCACGAGCTGCAGTGGAGTAGACACCTCAAAAACCAAGAAAGGTCTCTGGCTCCTCCTGCTTCCTCTTCTGCTGCAGTCACAGCCTCTTCATCCACCTCTGGAGTGACAGTGCCACCTGGCACCCCACAAACAGAGGATCTGCCAGCAACACCAACACCTGGGTCACCAAGCATCTCCACAATTTCCCACGGAAGCGTTCAGCTCTCCATATCCCAAACGCTGGAGAGGAAGAGGAAGTACCCCCCTACCCACCCGCGATCCCTAGCCCTGAATGCAAGCATTTCTAAATTACTTGCCTTTGAAATGCTGTCATTCCGTCTGGTGGAGACGGATAGTTTTAAAGGCCTTATGGCGGTGGCTGTCCCACAGTACGTCGTGCCCAGCCGCCACTACTTTTCAAGGCGAGCCATCCCTTCCCTTCACAACCAAGTAGGGAACAAAATCAGGTGTGCACTGCGCAACGCCATCTGTGGCAAGGTGCACCTGACTACGGATACGTAGACCAGTAAGCACGGTCAGAGACGTTATATCTCCATAACAGCACATTGGGTAAATGCAGTGGCGGCTGGGCCTGAGGCGGATAGCAGTTTGGCGCATGTCCTTCCACCACCGAGGATTGCAGGGCGCTTCAGTTTGCCTTCTGTTGCTTCCTCCTCCTACTCTGCTTTCTCATCCTCTACCAGCTCCTCATTCGGACAGCGTAACACCTTCACCACCAACTTCAGCACAGCCAGGGGTAAACGACAGCAGGCAGTTTTAAAACTTATCTGTTTGGGGGACAAACCCCACACCGCACAGGAGCTGTGGAGGGCCTTGAACAACAGACCGATGAGTGGTTTGTTCCAGTCAGCCTCAAGCCCGGCCTGGTGGTGTGCGATAATGGGCGAAATCTCATTGCAGCTCTGGGACTAGCCGGTTTGACGCACATCCCTTGCCTGGCGCATGTGCTGAATTTGGTGGTGCAGAGATTACTTAAAAATTACCCCGACATGTCAGAGCTGCTGCATAAAGTGCGGGCCGTCTGTGCGCGCTTTCGGTGTTCTCACCCTTCTGCTGCTCGCCTGTCAGCGCTGCAGCGTAACTTTGGCCTTCCCGCTCACCGCCTCATATGCGACGTGCCCACAAGGTGGAACTCCACCTTCACATGCTGGCCAGACTGTGTGAGCAGCAGCAGGCGATAGTGGAGTTTCAGCTGCAGCACGCACGGGTGAGTCGCTCTGTGGAACAGCACCACTTAACCACCAATGACTGGGCCTCCATGCGAGACCTATGTTCCTTGTTGCGCTGTTTCGAGTACTCCACCAACATATAACGCCGTTCTCAGCGTTACTATCCCACTTCTATGCCTCCTTGAAAAAACGCTCATGGCGATGATGGTAGAGGATGTGGCACAGGGGGAGGAGGAGAAAGAGGGATCATTTCGTAGGGTTTCCAGCCAGTCATTCCCAAGTGGCTCTTAGGGTGGGTTCCTGCACCCACAAACCCAAGGTACACAATTGTCCAGCCAGGGCACAGTTCTGGAGGATGAGGAGGTGGAGAATGAGGAGATGGAGGAGGAGGAACCATGTTCACAGCAGGGAGGCACCCAGACCAGCTCATGGCCATCACTGGTGCGTGGATGGGGGGATACAGAGGACACAGACGATACACCTCCCACAGAGGACAGCTTTTTGTTGCCTCTGGGCAGCCTTGCACACATGAGCGATTACATGCTGCAGTGTCTCTGCAACGACCTCAGAGTTGCCCACATTCTAACTTGTGCTGATTACTGGGTGGCCACGCTGCTGGATCCCCGTTACAAGGACAACTTTCCGTCCTTAATTCCGTCACTGGAGCGTGATCGTAAGATGCTCGAGTACAAGCGCACGCTGGTAGACGCGCTGCTGGTGGCATTCCCACCTGACAGCGGGGGCACAGTGGAAGCACAAGGCGAAGGCAGAGGACGAAGAAGAGGTCGCCAATGCGCCAGCACCTCAGAAGGCAGGGTTAGCATGGCCGACATGTGGAAAAGTTTTGTCAGCACGCCACAACAACCAGCACCACCAGCTGATATGGAACGTCTTAGCAGGAGGCAGCATTTCACCAACATGGTGAAGCAGTATGTGTGCACACGTCTACACGTACTGAATGACGGGTCTGCCCCCTTTAACTTCGGGGTCTCCAAATTGGGCACATGGCCTGAGCTTGCTCTTTACGCCTTGGAGGTGCTGGCCTGCCCTGCAGCCAGTGTATTATCTGAACGTGTGTTTAGCACAGCAGGGGGCGTCATCACAGACAAGCGCAGCCACCTGTCCACAGCCAACGTGGACAAGCTCGCGTTCATTAAAATGAACCAAGCTTGGATCCCACAAGACTTGTCTGTACCTTGTGCAGAATAGACATTTATACCACCATCAAACAAACATTCTTGGACTCAAGTCAAGTGCAATGATTCTTTGTTTGTTTTTTTTTTTATTTGTCCCAATATTTTGGTGGCTACCTACCCCAATAAAAAAAATAAAAAAACATTGTTGGCTACCTCCTCCTCCTCCATTGCTGCCTCCACCTACAACACCACATTCACCGCCTCCTCAACCTCCGACTCCATATCCACCTCCTTCTCTGAGTTGCAGGTTAATAATTTGTAATTTTTAGTTATTTTATTTTAAGTTATTTCCCTATCCACATTTGTTTGCAGAGCAGTTGTCATGCTCTTAAGCACATTTTACTGCCTTTTACATCCCTCTAGCCTTTTCAAGGACTATTTTATAGCCATTTTAATGCAAAAAAGTGCCAATTTCAGTGCCCTAAATTGAAAAAAATCTTATTTTCAATTGTCGGGTGACATTTTACCATTTTTGCCGTATACAAACCCCTGCTGAGCCTGGGTGACAGGGGCCTAAATCTCTCAAAATCCTCTGTTGTATTGCTGGGTGACATGAACCCTCTTTTGCCATGAATGAACCCCTGCTGTGCCTGGGTGACAGGGGCCTAAATCTCTCAAAATCCTCTGTTCTATTGCTGGGTGACAAGAACCCTCTTTTGCCGTGAATGAACCCCTGCTGTGCCTGGGTGACAGGGGCCTAAATCTCTCAAAATCCTCTGTTCTATTGCTGGGTGACATGAACCCCCTTTTGCCGTGAATAAACCCCTGCTGTGCCTGGGTGACAGGGGCCTAAATCTCTCAAAATCCTCTGTTCTATTGCTGGGTGACAAGATCCCCCTTTTGCCGTGAATGAATCCCTGCTGTGCCTGGGTGACAGGGGCCTAAATTTCTCAAAATCCTCTGTTGTATTGCTGGGTGACATGAACCCCCTTTTGCCGTGAATGAACCCCTGCTCTGCATTGCTGACAGGGAACTAAATTTAGTGAAAACATCTGTTACTGATCGGAAGATGCGCGACTACAAGCGCACGCTGATGATGGCATTCCCACCTGACAGCGGGGGCACAGTGGAAGCACAAGGCGAAGGCAGAGGAGGGGGAAGAGGTCGCCAACGCAGCTGGTGCACCGCCAGCACCTGAGAAGGCAGGGTTAGCATGGCCAAAATGTGGAAAAGCTTTGTCAGCCTTGGAGGTGCTGACCTGCCCTGCAGCCAGTGTATAGTGTGAACGTGTGTTTAGCACGGCAGAGAGCATTATCACAGGCCACAGTCAATGTGGACAAGCTTACTTTTTTTTAAAATGAACCAGGCATGGATCCCACAGGACTTGTCCGTACCTTGTGCAGAATAGACATTTATACCAGCCTCAACCATCCATTCTTGTACTCAAGTGCACTTATTCTTTGTTTTATTTTGTTATATGTCCCAATATTTTGGGGAATACTCCAATTTAAAAATTAAAAATAACACAAATCAGTGTTGGCTACCTATTCCTCCTTCACCGCCGCTTCCACCTACACCGCCACGTCAACCTACACCGCCACATCCACCCATCCACCGCCTCCTCTACTTCCTACTCCTAGATCCAGATTGTTATTTTTAATTTTTCTGTATTTTATGTTATTTTAAGTCATTTCCCTATACACATTTGTTTGCAGAACAGTTGTCATGCTCTTAAGCACATTTTGATGCCTTTTGCAGCCCTCTAGCCCTTTCCAGGACTATTTTAGAGCCATTTTAGTGAACAAAAGTTCAGGTCCCCATTGACTTCAATGGGGTTCGGTTTCGGGGTCATGTTCGGGTCCCAAACCCGAACTTTTTTTTCAAGTTCGGCCGAACTCGTCGAACCCGAACATCCAGGTGTCCGCTCAACTCTACATATAGTATACTCAAAATCAACAATAAAAAAGATAAATTTTTGGGAGCTTTTCTTTCAATCTTAATATGATTGTTAGGAGGTTAAAGGGCCAGTCTAACCCCCTCTTGTGTGGACACTGCTACAGTATACACTGCTGTTATAATCCTGCCTGACATAGCTGGTATAATAAATATAAAACTGCCATAGAGAAGCTGAGTAATGCAATCATACAAAGCTCAAGAATAGATGATGATGTGATAATAGATAGATAGATAGATAGATAGATAGATAGATAGATAGATAGATAGAGAGATAGATAATAGATAGATAGATAGATAGATAGATAGATAGATTTGAAGTAGATGGATATAACATACATACGGTATAACAATTAATAATGACTGTGAAGAGTCTTTGGGGGAGATTTATCATTTCTTCTCGCCACTTTTTTGGCTTAAAGAAAGTTGCACACTACATGTTTGCAACTTTTTAAATGCCATTTGTGACAGATTTTGTCGCAAGCAGTGTGTCTTCACCGTCCTCACCACTTTCCCGAAAAAGGGGCTTGGTGAGGGCCAGCGGGTCCAGCACATTGATTTTCATTTGCGTCATTTGAGTTTTCTGGTGCAAATGAAGACAAAAATTTACGGCATCTCTGAGTTGCCATAGATTTCATTCTAGCGCATGAACTGCCAGAGGATGCTCCTAATTTCTGACAAGGCCTGCACCTCATCATAAATTAGTCGCATCCTCTATAAAACAACTGTCAATTATAAATCTCCCATTTATGCTTACACATACAGTACAGACCAAAAGTTTGGACACACCTTCTCATTCAAAGAGTTTTCTTTATTTTCATGACTATAAAGGCATCAAAACTATGAATTAACACATGTGGAATTATATACATAACAAACAAGTGTGAAACAACTGAAAATATGTCATATTCTAGGTTCTTCAAAGTAGCCACCTTTTGCTTTGATTACTGCTTTGCACACTCTTGGCATTCTCTTGATGAGCTTCAAGAGGTAGTCCCCTGAAATGATCTTCCAACAGTCTTGAAGGAGTTCCCAGAGATGCTTAGCACTTGTTGGTCCTTTTGCCTTCACTCTGCGGTCCAGCTCACCCCAAACCATCTCTATTGGGTTCAGGTCCGGTGTCTGTGGAGGCCAGGTCATCTGGCGCAGCACCCCATCACTCTCCTTCATGGTCAAATAGCCCTTACTTTCAAAGTTTTCCCAATTTTTCGGCTGACTGACTGACCTTCATTTCTTAAAGTAATGATGGCCACTTGTTTTTCTTTACTTAGCTGCTTTTTTCTTGCCAAAATACAAATTCTAACAGTCTATTCAGTAGGACTATCAGCTGTGTATCCACCTGACTTCTCCTCAACGCCACTGATGGTCCCAACCCCATTTATAAGGCAAGAAATCCCACTTATTAAACCTGACAGGGCACACCTGTGAAGTGAAAACCATTTCAGGGGATTACCTCTTGACGCTCATCAAGAGAATGCCAAGAGTGTGCAAAGCAGTAATCAAAGCAAAAGGTGGCTACT
This sequence comes from Bufo bufo, assembly GCF_905171765.1. NCBI lineage: Eukaryota > Metazoa > Chordata > Amphibia > Anura > Bufonidae > Bufo > Bufo bufo. Next base: position 71,223,178 of record NC_053392.1, on the reverse strand, counting down.
TTGAAGAACTTAGAATATGACATATTTTCAGTTGTTTCACACTTGTTTGTTATGTATATAATTCCACATGTGTTAATTCATAGTTTTGATGCCTTCAGTGTGAATCTACAATTTTCATAGTCATGAAAATAAAGAAAACTCTTTGAATGAGAAGGTGTGTCCAAACTTTTGGTCTGTACTGTACGTACAGTAGAAGCATGCTACACGATAGTCATATATGCACAGAAGCATGTTACACCTAGGGCCATTAAAAGTCAGTTCACATGGCTTCCGGATGGGAGGGGGCTGCCCAAAATTTAAAGCTGAGTGGGTCCACTTGAGTAGCATCAGACTGGCCCAGTACCAGAAGATCCTCCAGTCGGCCCATGCATTGATACCTTACTGGACTAGGAGAAAAAGACAATTGGACCAACCTTTGTAGATAAGTTGCCAGAAGGGTCTATTTCTTAAAAAAAAAACTATTAGACTTATTGATGATATGGGAGTTGGGCCACAAGAACAATTTCCTTTGGTGGGTCCAAGGAACCCCAGTCTGTCCCTGCCCAGTTACTCATGAACTCCGTTAGGCATAGTGTATCAGTTTTGCCCTGAGTGTTCCTTTATGAGTTAACCATGACCCATTAGAGAAACCTTTATTTGTCTTAGCTGATATTTGGCTCATGAGAAGCTTTTGACATCATTTATTTACAAAAATAGCCCCCTTTCCAGGATGTTTTATTCGCTAATTGTTTTATGTTATTTGGCATTCGTTTGAAGAAGACGACAAAAGAATCTGAAGAAAATTTCCCTTATAAGGTTGTTGGAGTTATTTGTTTTCAGTGATGGCATTTGGAAGTTATTGCTTATTTGTGGTCTTTTGTCTTCGTGTTGCGAAGCTGAATGAGTAAAACAAGACACATTTCGAAAATTGGCCTTAGATCAACCGGAACATTTTGTTTTGCTTATAAAATGTAAAAAATAAAAAATTTTGATTAGAAAGAAAACTTCTTTTTCAAACTGTGTGCTTTTCATGTGGGATGTGTTGTATTTATGTTTTGCTTTTTGGATACCAGAAGCGGAATGCTTCAAGAAGACTCCTTCAGTTTGGCATGTAGATTGATGTAATGCTCAGGACAATCCAAGCACTGAAAAACTGGAGAGAGAAGAGAGGAATTCTATAGTGAACATGTTTCTCAAATTCATTTCAAATGAAGCATCTATTTGAATATGTTAAAAACAGAAGTAAAAAATTAGACAAATGGGTGCCGTCTTTCTTAAATTTTCTTCAGAATAGCAAAAGGTCAGGGTCAAGTGCAACAGAATTCTGGAATAAAACGCCAGTTTATCTTCTGCACGTTGAATTACAGCCAAGTCATATATACACGTTGTAATACAGAGTTAAAAAGTGTCTGAGGTCTCTCCAGAGGATACATGAGGGCTTCTGTTTAGGAGATAGTCTCTAAGGTAACACAATAATAACATATTGGGAGTACTTTTTATTTAACATGTGGACTGTCGGACTCTTTCAGCATGAAATCTCACACATGGAAGTTAGTATAATTAAAAAAAAGTCTTTGCTCTTCTTCAAGAGCAAGAAGAAGTCAAAAACATTTCCCTGTGGCGACCTTTACTTATCTATCATAAGTGGTGGAAAAGAAGATTCATCAAGTCTCCTAAAACACAAAGAGAGGACAGGATAACAAGGGATACTAATTGGGCCTCCATGTTTGGTTCTCCTAAGTAGATGCGCCCCCCAATCTCCCCACTATGCCAGCCATTTGACAAAGTGCTATCCTTATAATAAAAGCCCTGTGTGCCTGCGCGCCAGCCAATAGAAACACAGCACACCACATGCTGCCCAGACCGCCCAGAATTGCGCCGGGCAATAAAAACATGGCGCACCACACGCCGCCCGGACCGCCCACAGCAGCGCGCCGTTATTATGGTGTGCTGTGTCAGTTTGAGCGCCGCCATTACATGAAACAGAAGTGCCACCATTACAGTCCTGTCAGACACACGCACAGCATTAGCAGTATTAGCCACCAGTTGCTACCAGTGGTCTCAGCACCACCAGTCACTGCCAGCCATCTCAGTCAGCAGTGATTGCCACCAGTCACAGTGCCAGCAGTTTCAGCACCACCAGTCAGTGCCAGCAGTCAGTGCCAGCCATCTCAGCCACCAGACACAGTGCCTGCAGTCTTAGCCACCGGTCAGTGTCAGTCGTCTCAGCCACCAGTCAGTGCCAGCCGTCTCAGCCATCAGTCACAGTGCCAGCAGTCTCTGTCACCAGTCAGAGCCAGTGGTATCAGCCATCAGTCAGTGCCACCAGTCACAGTGCCAGCTGTCTCAGCACCATCAGTCAGTGCCAGCAGTCAGTGCCAGCCGTCTCAGCCACCAGTCACAGTGTCTGCAGTCTCAGCCACCGGTCAGTGTCAGTCATCTCAGCCACCAGTCAGTGCCAGTTGTCTCAGCCATCAGTCACAGTGCCAGCCGTCTCAGCCATCAGTCACAGTGCCAGCCGTCTCAGCCACCAGTGAGTGCCAGTGGTATCAGCCATCAGTCAGTGCCACCAGCCACCAGTCTCAGTGCCAGCAGTCTCAGCACCAGCAGTCAGTGCCAGCCATCTCAGCCATCAGTCACAGTGCCAGCAGTCTCAGCCATCAGTCAGTGCCAGTCGTCTCAGCCACCAGTCACAGTGCCGACAGTCTCAGCACCACCAGTCAGTGCCAGCTGTCTCAGCAATTAGCCACAGTCAACAGTCTCAGCCACAGCCGCAGTGTCAGTACCATCAGTCAGTGCCAGCCATCTCAGCCACCAGTCACAGTGTCCGTAGTCTCAGCCACCAGTCAGTGCCGGCGGTCTCAGCCACCAGTCAGTGCCAGCTGTCTCAGCCATCAGTCACAGTGCCAGCAGTCTCAGCCACTAATCAGTGCCAGTCAGGGGCGTAGCTATAGGGGGTGCAGAGGTAGCAGTCGCTACCAGGCTCAGGAGCCTGAGGGGGCACAAAGACCCTTGTGCCATACAAGAGGACACTGGAATTATAGAAAGTATATGCTGGTCAAGTTACACCTCTGGCTGAAGGGAAGGGGTTAGGTAAAGAATTTGGATTGGGGGGGGGGTGCCGTTTAAATTTTTGCCTCAGGTGGCATGAAGGCTATGTGTTTCCCTGTCCCTTGCCACAAAGTACTGAGGGAAGGGGGGCCCAAGCTGAACTCTTGCACCAGGGCCCATGAGCCTTTAGCTACACCCTTGGCGCCAGTCATCTCAGCAATTAGCCGCAGTCAACAGTCTCCACCACAGCCGCAGTCTCAGCACCACCAGTCAGTGCCAGCCACCTCAGCCACCAGTCACAGTGCACGCAGTCTCAGACACGAGTCAGTGCCAGTCGTCTCAGCCATCAGTCTGTGCCAATCATCTCAGCCATTAGCCGCAGTCAACAGTCTCAGCCACAGCCACAGTCTCAGCACCACCATTCAGTGCCAGCCATCTCAGCCACAAGTCACAGTGCCCCCAGTGTCAGCCACCAGTCAGTCTCGGTCTTCTGAGCCACCAGTCATAGTGCCCGCAGTCCCAGCCACCAGTCAGTGTCAGTCGTCTTAGCCATCAGTCAGTGCCACCAGCCACCACTCACAGAGCCAGCACTCAGCACCACCAGTCAGTGCCAGCCGTCTTAGCAATTAGCCGCAGTCAACAGCTACAGCCGAAGTCTTAGCACTACCAGTCAGTGCCAGCCATCTCAGCCACCAGTCAGTGCCAGTCATCTCAGCCACCAGTCACAGTGCCCGCAGTCTCAGCCACCAGTCAGTGTCAGTTGTCTTAGCAATCAGTCAGTGCCACCAGCCACAGCGCCAGCTGTCTCAGCACCACCAGTCAGTGCCAGCCATCTCAGCAATTAGACACAGTCTCAGCCACAGCCAGTCAGGCTAGCTGTAGAGAGAGAAAAGGTAAGGAGCAGTCTCCATGTGCTCCTGTCTATACTCTAGCTTAGTGTTGAGCGAATCAAAGTTTCCAAAGCAGAATTTGATCCGAAGTTTAAGAAAAAGTAGAATTTTCTTAAGTTTCGTGGTAACTAATAAATTTTTCATAAAATAGTGGCTGAAAATAAAAAAATTATACTCACCCTCACCCACTTCCTAATGGAGAGGCTGCCTGATCTGTCTTGATTGAAAAAAAGCCGCCAAAGGACCTTCTGCTAACGTAATTACATCACCGCATGATCACTAGAGTTGGCCTTTGCGGTTCGCCCAGTGGTCATTTTGCCGCGAACTTTACTCGTTCGCGATTCGCCGAACATGATATTCGCATGCGCCATTTTTTTTGCATAGTGTTGAACTTTGACTCATGACACATCCATTAGGTGGGACAGGACAGCCAATTGAGACGTTTCAGCACACCCCCTACCCTATAAATAAACCTGATCTGGCAGCCATTTTACATTCAGTTTTTTTGCCAGTGTAGGGATAGGTTGCTGTGTGGAGCAACGACAGACTATTAGTGACACCAAACGCTAGCTAATAGGGCCACAAAAGTCCTATAAAGGACTGGTATAGGTGTGCTATCGATAGGTGTGACATACAGAGGGGTGTAATATACTTATAATATACCTTCTAAAATAGAAAGTATATTATAGTGCATTTGTATTGTGCAGCAGTTGTGTGCGGTTCTGCTGTGATACTGCAGCTAGATAGAGGGACAAACACTATTGGAATAACTAATTGCAACTGGTGTGATATACCTGTTGCCCCCAAAAAAAACTGATTGAGGGGTGTGATATAGCTATAATATACCTTCTAACGTAGAAAGTATATTATAGTGCATTTGTATTGTGCAGCAGTTGTGTGCGGTGCTGCTGAGATACCGCAGCTAGATAGAGGGACAAACGCTATTGGAATAAGTAACTGCAACTGCTGTGATATACCTGTTGCCCCCCCAAAAAAATCTGATTGAGGGGTGTGATATACCGGCTTTCACCAAATATAGATTGAGGCCTGCGATACACCAGCTTCCACCAAATATTGATTAAGGAGTTTGATAATGTCAGTGGTGGTGAAGGTGACTATGAGGACCTGTCAAAGGATGTCACGTGGGTGCCCACAGAAGAGGAAGAGGAGGGGAGTTCAGAGGGAGAGACGGAGCAGCAGATAGGGAGGAGAAGGAGGAGAAGCAGGCAGAATCCGCAGTGCACAGGAAGCAAAAAGCAGACTGCAAATGTATCTGGAGCGAGCCATCCACCATGCACGGTCACATCTGGAGCACCCAGGATGTCGGCACATGGCTCTGCGGCAGGACAGGTTCTGGGGAGCTTCTTTTTTTTCACCACGCCAGTGGCTGCTCATGTGCGACGCATGCAGACTTCTGCGGCCATTTGATGAGATCACCAAATTGGTCAGTCGCAGCCAGGGCACCATCAGTGACATTGTACCTTACGCCTACTTTCTGGAGAGTGCATTGCGTTGTGTCATTGATCAAGCCGTTGAGGAGCAGGACCAGGAAGATGAGGAAGTCACAATGTTGAATGAATTCCCAGGGGGGGCTACTCCATCTGAGACAAGTCAGCAGGAGTCAGAGGAGGATGGTGCCTGGGGGGAGGAGGAGGAGGAGGAGCAAGAAAAGCAGGCTTTAAACTTTTCTGGGATCCCTGGTGTTGTCCGTGGATGGGGGGAGGAGACCGAGGAAGACATTCTCCTGGGCGATGAGCAGGAGCCAGGCCTCTCCACTGTTTCCAATTTAGTGCAAAGGGGGGCCTTCATGCTCCAGTGTTTGAAGAGGGACCCCCGTTTAAAAAGCATAAAGGGCAAGGACCAGTACTGGGTGGCAACGTACTTAGACCCCCAATACAAACACAAAATGGCGGACATGTTACCAGCAACACAGAGGGCTGTCAGAATGCAGCATTTCCAGGCCTTACTTTGAGAGATGCTGCATTCTGCTGTTGCGGGCGCTGGCAGAGAAATTTCCACCCACAGAGAAACAGTTGCGGGTACCAATCCTACAGCACATGCATAAAGAGGGAGGTTTGAAGATGTGTTAGTCAGATATGAGATCATTCTTGCAGCCAACCGATCGACAGCCGCCCTCTGGATCCAGCCTCAGGGAACACCTAGACCGACAGGTGTCCGACTACATCGGGGTAACGACCGATGTGGACGCTCTGAGAAGCGAGGAACCCCTTGACTACTAGGTGTGCAGGCTTGACCTGTGGCCAGAGCTGGCACAATTCGACATGGAACTCTTGGCTTGCCCCTCGTCGAGTGTTCTGTCCGAAAGGACGTTAAACGCAGCAGGGGGGATCGTGACCGATAAGCGCACTCGCCTAGCTCACGACAGTGTGGACTACCTCACATTTCTAAAAATAAATGAGGCATGGATCTCGGAGCAATTCAACATCTGTGACAACCACGTTTAATTGAATTTCCTCATGCCAGCCCGAACAAATAATGGTCCCTGTCTTATGTAAATACAGCAACATAAAAGGCCTTTTCTGTCTGGTTAATGCCTAATGTTTGGGGCCACGGAGGAATTCAACACCTGTGACGACCACGTGTTATCGAATTTCAACTATTATCATTAGGTTTTTTTTCAAGAGGGGGGATTTTGTTAGCAATGTTTTTAATCCAATTTAATTTTTTTTGTAATTTTAAACATGTATTTGACATGTATTTGTACTGGCCTGCAGTAAAATTGATATCCAATGACCGTCTAATATACCTCCAGCCACATAATCACTTGTTCTTTTCTGTACGTTGAATAAATAATTTTTGAGGCCTGTACTCCACTGGCCTGAAGTAAAATTGTTATCCAATGACCGTCTAATATACCTCCAGTCACATAATCACTTGATGTTTTCTGTCCGGTGAATGAATAATTTTTGGGGCCTGTACTCCACTGGCCTGCAGTAAAATTGATATCCAATGACCATCTAATATACCTCCAGCCACAAAATCACTTGATGTTTTCTGTCTGGTGAATGCCTAATGTTTGGGGCCTGTACTCCTGTGGTCTAAAATAAAAATTTTCTAGGCTTCAGCAGGGCATATTTTTGCCAGTTTCCCTTTAAGATGCATAAAAATGGCCCCTGATTAAATACATATTTTTTGTGGGAATTTTTGCCATTGATCCCCCTCTGGTATATTACTGTCCATGTTGTGAGACGATTTGTGCACTTCTAGTAAGTATTTGGTGGCTGCAAATATGACCTGAATGTTTTTCAGGTTTGCCTGCCATTAAAGTGAATGGGGCCTGCCGCGAACTTGCGGTTCACGAACATTTGATCGCGTTCGCGCAATCGCGTTTGCGAATCGTCCCGGCCGATGTTCGTCCATCACTAATGATCACACTGGGCACACGCAGTGACGTCATCATGCTCGCCACAGGTCATTTGGAGGGTTTTCTTCAATCTCCACGAGCAAGTGGATGAGATGAGTATAATTATAATTTTTTTAACCCCAGATTAACCCCTCGAGCACCTGAATGTGAGTCTCAGATGCCGCGATCAGCATTGAAAGCAAATCTAAGGGGTTAAATGACGGGGGCGGCGAAATCACCATTCTGTCATTGCGCCTGCTCCATACAAAGAAAATCTAATTATGATGAAGTTATTCGTAACAAATCGAATTTCTAGATGAAGTTTGTCAAAGCTGCTGAATCAAATTTTTTAAAACTTCACTCATCACTGCTCCAGCTCTAAGCCCTGGGGCCTCGGTCACTTCACAAACTCCAGGAGATGCAAGCAAGAATTAAAGAAGGGGGATTTGCTTGGCTACAACGAGAGAGAGAGAGAAAGAGACAGCAAGGCAACCCAGCTTAACCCCTTAGGGACGCATGACGTACCGGTACGGCATATTTCCCGAGTCCTTAAGGACCCATGACGTACCGGTACGCCATAAGTTTAAAATGAGATTGCGGCCGCTGCGGGGGTTAATCCGAACAGGATGCCGGCTGAAATCATTCAGCCGGCATCCTGTCACAACGCCGGGGGGTAAGGGTCATGTGTACGGACCGCTGTATGAAAAAAGTTAACAGTAAGAGGGGGCTCCCTCCCTCTCCCATCGGGGGGCTGCTGTGCCTTTGCAGCCCCCCGATGGAGAGGGAGAGAGCCCCTAGACAGCCCCCAGACAGCCCCCCTCCTTACCCTTCCCGGTCTACGAAGTTGTGGCCACAACTGAGCAGACGGGGAAGGTTCCCATGGCAACAGGACGCCTTCTCAGGCATCCTGCTGTCCATGGTGCTGAACAGATCTGTGCTAAAGGCATAGATCTGTTCAGACAAAGTGTAAGTAAAATACAGTACAGTACACTATATATTGTACTGTACTGTATTATGCAGACATCAGACCCACTGGATCTTCAAGAACCAAGTGGGTCTTGGTCAAAAAAAAGTAAAAATCAAAAAACACATTTATCACTGATTAAAAATGAAAAATATAAAATTCCCTACACATGTTTGGTATCGCCGCGTCCGTAACGACCTGATCTTTAAAACGGTAATGTTACTTTCCATGCACGGTGAACGCCATAAAAATAAAAAAATAAAAACTATGAGGAAATTGAAATTTTGCCCACCTTACTTCCCAAAAAGGTAATAAAAGTGATCAAAAAAGTCGCATGTACGCCAAAATAGTACCAATCAAACCGTCATCTCATCCCACAAAAATCATACCCTATCCAAGATAATCACCCAAAAACTGAGAAAACTATGGCTCTTAGACTATGGAAACACTAAAACATGTTTTTTTTTTCAAAAATGAAATCATTGTGTAAAACTTAAATAAATAAAGAAAAAGTATACATATTAGGTATCGCCGCATCCGTATCGACCGTCTCTATAAAAATATCACATGACCTAACCCCTCAGGTGACCACCGTAAAAAAAAAAAAAAAAACGGTGTAAAAAGAGCCATTTTTGGTCATCTTACGTCACAAAAAGTGTAATAGCAAGCGATCAAAAAGTCATATGCACCCCAAGATAGTGCCAATCAAACCGTCATCTCATCCTGAAATAAATGAGACCCTACTTAAGATAATCGCCCAAAAACTTAAAAAACTATGGCTCTTAGACTATGGAGACGCTAAAACATTTTATTATTTTTTTTAAATGAAATCATTGTGTAAAATTTACATAAATAAAAAAAATTGTATACATATTAGGTATCGCCGCGTCCGTGACAACCTGCTCTATAAAACTACCACATGATCTAACCTGTCAGATGAATTTTGTAAATAACAAAAAAAAAAACGGGCCAAAAAAGCTATTTCTTGTTACCTTGCCGCACAAAAAGTGTAATATAGAGTAACCAAAAATCATATGTACCCTAAACTAGTACCAACAAAACTGCCCCCCTATCCCGTAGTTTCTAAAATGGGGTCACTTTTTTGGAGTTTCTACTCTAGGGGTGCATCAGGGGGGCTTCAAATGGGACATGGTGTCAAAAAAACCAGTCCAGCAAAATCTGCCTTCCAAAAACTGTATGGCATTCCTTTCCTTCTGCGCCCTGCCGTGTGCCCGTACAGCAGTTTACGACCACATATGGGGTGTTTCTGTAAACTACAGAATCAGGGACATAAATAATGAGTTTTGTTTGGCTGTTAACCCTTGCTTTGTAACTGGAAAAAAATATATTAAAATGGAAAATCTGCCAAAAAAGTGAAATTTTGAAATTGTATCTCTATTTTCCATTAAATCTTGTGCAACACCTAAAGGGTTAACAAAGTTTGTAAAATCAGTTTTGAATACCTTGAGAGTGTAGTTTCTTAGATGGGGTCACTTTTATGGAGTTTCTACTCTAGGGGTGCATCAGGGAGGCTTCAAATGGGACATGGTGTCAAAAAAACAGTCCAGCAAAATCTGGCTTCCAAAAACCATACGGCGCACCTTTCCCTCTACGCCCTACTGTGTGCCCGTACAGTAGTTTACGGCCACATATGGGGTGTTTCTGTAAACGGCAGAGTCAGGGCAATAAAGATACAGTCTTGTTTGGCTGTTAACCCTTGCTTTGTTAGTGGAAAAAATGGGTTAAAATGGAAAATTAGGCAAAAAAATGAAATTCTCAAATTTCATCCCCATTTACCAATAACTCTTATGCAACACCTAAAGGGTTAACAAAGTTTGTAAAATCAGTTTTGAATACCTTGAGGGGTGTAGTTTATAGAATGGGGTCATTTTTGGGCGGTTTCTATTATGTAAGCCTCGCAAAGTGACTTCAGACCTGTAGTGGTCCCTAAAAATTGGGTTTTTGTAAATTTCTGAAATATTTCAAGATTTGCTTCTAAACTTCTAAGCCTTGTAACATCCCTAAAAAATAAAATATCATTCCCAAAATAATTCAAACATGAAGTAGACATATGGGGAATGTAAAGTCATCACAATTTTTGGGGGTATTACTATGTATTACAGAAGTAGAGAAAGTAGAGAAACTGAAACTTTGAAATTTGCTAATTTTTCCAAATTTTTGGTAAATTAGGTATTTTTTTATGAAAAAATAAATAAATTTTTACTTCATTTTACCAGTGTCATGAAGTACAATATGTGACGAAAAAACCCTCTCAGAATGGCCTGGATAAGTCAAACTGTTTTAAAGTTATCAGAACTTAAAGTGACACTGGTCAGATTTGCAAAAAATGGCCAAGTCCTTAAGGTGAAATAGGGCTGAGTCCTTAAGGGGTTAAGGAGAGGGATAACAAGTTACGACACCCTATGCACCCTACCCAGATTAGTGGACACTACGTGGTTTCCAGAGCATAGCTATCAAACAGAGATCCCTATAGCAGATATTTTAGCCACAGTAATCTAAGGGCCAATGCTGTATTCATCTGCTTAGCTCATGCTGGGACATCAGGGAGGAATTTGCATTGTATACAAGCTATTACTGGATGTACTATAACTTCAATACTGCATACAGTAAAGAGAGACTCTTGTTAAGTTTAATCTTGCCTGGTCTCTGACTCTCTTAACACCACATGTGGCCATAGCATTTCCAACATATGCCCTGGGTAGCACTTACATCGATGTTACACCAAACTACCATTTGACAAGAAGCCAACAGCTACAGAGAGTTCCCCGATAGGGGGCCCTGCCGTCACTGCACTAACCCCAGGGAGCAATAGCCTCAGGGAGTACACCATGACACATCATGATTAGGGCCACTACCACTCCTATGCTCTGTTCCAGCATCTCAGGAACTCACTGCTTTTCTATGCCGTAATTTTCCCCGGAAAGGCCACAACACCCCACTAATGTGCATAACTGTGGCACTCACAACTGGCTTGTACTTTAGGACACAACACAGGAGAGAATATAACGCTTCCCCTCTTGAGGGCAATGCCCCACCACTATGTCTCACATCTTGATTTCTTTATGGGATGTGATAACAATAGACTTTTGTTGCAGTTAAAATGGACTATAACTTTTGTACATAGAACAATGGCTGACGACACAGTCACAGAGTGTGAAATCTGTAAAACAAATTGTACCAAGAATTTCCCAATTTATAGTTTCATTGGGTAAATGATTGAAGCTTGTGGGATTATCTAATGAATTTTCAGGAAAGCATATTTTTTCTAAATAAACAATAAGCTTTTGTGAAAGGCATTGTAAATAAGGAAGATATAGAAATTTGAGGTGCTGTGGTCAGAACGGCAAGAATTTATAGCTTATTAAGGGCATTTACTTATTGTTCAGCAGCATGATACAAATTCAGTATGCTTTCCCTGATCTTACATGATTGAATGTATTCAGTTAGATATCAAATTGCAGTATTACAGCAGTGGTTGTGGAACCACTGTGTCAACCGAAAAGATTTGCCTTGGGGCTATTCCTAAGGACATTATCCTGTCAGTCTTCTGGTCCTACTCCTTACCCCTTAACCCTATACAGGAATCTGGACTTTACTGCAGGGCAACAACCAGGTTGTTACCTTCTGGAGTAGTCTTTGCTTGGTTAAGAGCTGGCCCGAGGGGTCAAGAGACACCAGCGAGGAATACTGACCATAGTCAAGAGCAGTATAACGGCCAAGGAAGGCAGAGAGCACACAATCTGAGAAACAGGCCAAGTTCAGGGCAGCTCAGGGTCAGTACAGAAATCAGAGTTCAGGCCAGGGAGTTAAGGGCCATTCTGGAAAACAGACAGAAGTCAGTACACTGGAAGATAAATGTATAACACCACACCTTTACAGGACCCTAGCAAACTAGATCCAATTGGTCAGTCTGCAGACACCCTCCCATAGGGGAAGCTGCCTTAAGTACCCCAAGGTGGCCACCCTTTTAAGAGCTGGATGGAACACATGCACTCATTAGGCAGAGAAGGAGAAGTATTGCCAGCAGGATGCAGCCAGCATGCAAATTTGGCAGCCGAGCTTACAGGAAAGAGGGGAGAGGACATCGGCCGGGTCCAAGCTGCCAGAAGTACTGGAGCCGCCAAGAGCTGCTACTGTAACATGCAGACACATGAAATGGCGCAAGTCACATTATCCAATCTGCATAATGTCGCAAGTCCCTGCGTGACCAAGGATGTATAATAGGTTTAGTGTGGGATTAGATCCACAGTCTATGGTCTATAATACTGTACATGCCCAAATCTGCACATGCATTGTGACAGTGTGGCGCCAGCCTTACGCCAGTTACTGACTGCCATAATACAGCCAATATCGCAACACTCAGACTGCCCCCCTCCACTTCTATTCTATTGAACTCACCGTCAGTACGCTGTGATAGGTATTAACATACTGTATAATATAAGCATTAAAATGCAGTCCTATTATCCCTACCTGACATTGACTCAGAATTGATGTTAAAGGGGTTTTTGGTTTTATCAGGGCCGGCGCTTACATAGAGGCAAGGGGGGCAATTGTGTTTTTTTTTTGTGTACAATACTGGTGGCTACTGGCACATGATGGGGGGCTCAGGCTACTGGCACATGATCGGGGGGGCCTATGGCTACTGGGACATGATAGGAGGGGCCCAATGGCTACTGGCACATGATGGGGGGCCCTATGGCTACTGGCACATGATAGGGGGGGGCTTTGGCTACTGGCATATGATAGGGGGGGGCTCTGGCTACTGGCACATGATATAGGGGGGGCTCTAGCTACTGGCACATGATGGGGGGGTCCTCTGGCTACTGGCACATGATATGGGGGTGCTCTTGTTACTGACACATGATGGTGGGGGGCTCCTATTACTGGCACATGATTGGGGGGCATCTATAAGGGCACATTTTACTGGCACATTATTTGGGGACATCTATGGGGGCACTTTACTACTGGCACATTATTGGGGGCACTTCTTACTGGCACATTATTGGTGGGCACTATAGGGGCATCTACTGAGGCCACAAAGATTATATGTGGGCTCTGTATAGGGGCATTTTATACTGGGACACTGAGGGCATCTACTGGGGCACTATATATGGGGCATTTTATACTGGTACATTATGGGGGGCACTAGGAGGGAGGGGGAAGAGGAGCACTCTGGGGGCATTTACTGGGGTCACTATATAGGGGTATTTTATACTGGCACATTATGGGGGCACTATGGGGACATTAGCTCAACTGGGGGTATTTTTTTGCACTGTCACATTATAAGGAGAATTATTACTACTGGGGGGCGCATTATGGTGGGCTTTATTACTCCCCCATGGTAGGACCCCCTAGTAGCAGCACCAGCCTCTCCCTGCTCTGCTATCCCTCTGCTGCCCCTTCTCCAAATCCTTATTATGAAATCTTTCTCATTAGGATAAAACACAATATCAGCTCCGCCGAGCCCCCGGCCAAAGTGTTAGTGGTGTCCGAGATCCCCAAGGGTCAAGCCAAGTAACTGTAAGTTTTCATATGAAATATATATAATAGAGTATCTGTGGATCACTACAGCTGGACAATGTGGAACAGGTGCTCTTGGTCTCTGTGGCACACCCAGCCACAGGGAAGTGATCAAGAAATAGAGAGGTAGACCAGGCACTCTAAATACGTAGCCAAAACCGAGATATAAATGTTAAAATATTTGATAGTTTATTAAAATATAACAATAGTAGCATACAAAGTATCAATAACTAATGTGACATAGGAGCATGAAAAACAAATGGCAGCAATATTACACAAAGCGACATATAAAATAGCAGCAAATAAATAAACAGCAGCAATTACTCAGCAAATGGTGCAATGGTATAGTCAATAATAGAAAAACCGTAATCTGTGTATGGGTCTTTGCATGTATAATTTCTCCTATACCGCGATAGAAAATGCAAGAGTGCATTCAGTAGCGGCAATAATTAAAGTCCAGCAAACCGCAATCCATATATAGGTTTTTGCATGTGAGATCCCTATTTCACGGAATAATGCTGTCCGATAAAAATGTCCTTAGATATTCACAATTCCAAATGCTATAGCTACTGACTCTATGTAACAGCGCATTCATACAAATCACCAGTCTTTTCAGTGACACAGAGGAGACCAGAAGGCACAAAGCAGTAACTTCCCAAGGTGGCGTCCCACCCAGTAGTGGTTACTTTGTGTCCGTGTTACCTTAGTCTGGTCGATACTCTCCTGTCTGAGTGCAGGCTTGGCGATTCGTGGTGTATCAGATGTCAGCTGACTGTGCGCTCATCCAAACTCCGTATCCTCGGCGGGCTGTGCGCTCGGTAAGGATAGGTGTCGTCAGAGCTTTTTATCTTTCTTCCGGAAGCTTTAGTTCAAATCCAGGGGAGATTCTTTGCCAGCATGCCGGTGCAAGGTATAGCCCATACGCGTTTCGGGGATGTAACAGTGACCCCTTCATATGAAATATGTTTATGTTATACACATATAGCATACACTGTGCCCCACAATATACAGTTTCTTCTGTAAAAGTCATCAAGTGTCATGGGGGGGGCCTTATTGTTTTTCGCCCCAGGGCCCCATTTCACCTAGTACCGGCCCTGGGTTTTATGTAACTAAACTTATGCATGTTGTAAATGAAAACACTCTAGACATTTTTGCTGTCAGTGAATGAGAGCACCCATCGTTCAGAAACAGTAAACCTGTATATAACCAGTCCTGCTGTCAGATTAGAAGTGCATATAATTGTATCCTCTCTAGAAAATGCTCTGTGAACTAAATACATCAGCAGCAGCTGGAGACATTCTCTGCTGGTTTGCTATACTGTATCAGCCTGGAGTCCAGGTTATCTTACAGAGCATTGTCTGGACTAGCTATGAAGAGTAGAGATCAGCGAATTGAAGCTGACAAAGTGGAATTCGATCCGAATTTCAGGAAAAATTCGATTTGTACCGAAGCCGAATTTCCTCGCGATTCGTGGTAACGAATAAATTTTTTTCCTAAAATGGCTGCTGCACGTATGAGGATATGGAGTAAGGAACTCTGGGACGGCGGGATCACCCATAATGCCATGCATGCAGCCAATCAGCAGCCAGCCAGCTCTGTGATGTCACAGCCTTATAAATAGCCTCAGCCATCTTGGATTCTGCTATTTTCCAGTGTACTTAGTGCAGGGAGAGATGTCAGCAGGGGCTAGGGACAGTGCTAGAAAAAACTTCATTATGCTAAAAAAAACTATTTACAAGTGCAGGAAAACATTATTCAAGGTGTAGGGAACTGATAGGGAGGAATCATTCCACAGCATTTATGTTGAACAGGGTTCAGTAGGGGAGGTTACAGCCTGGGTAATAGGAACAATCCGATTACACCTTGCTGCACTGACTAGGGATCAAAATTGCCATTATACAGATCTGTAATTCCAGCAAACCGTTCTTATTAGGGTGAAAGTGCTGTTTGATACAGGCATTAACAGGGTTTATTACAAGGAAATATTTCTAAGTCTTATTTCCCCTTGTGCGGTGTAGTTATATGTTCTAAAGCATTTTTGGGCTTGTATTAGTGGGAAAAAAAGATCTTATTAGCCGTTGTGTATTGAAGTGCTAAAATTACAGCTCTTTTTGTTGTGTATTATTGGCAAAAGAAAAATTTATTTGCCATTCAGCGGTGCAGTTATATGTTCTAAAGTGTTTTGTGGCGAGTATTAGTGGAAAAAGAAAAAATATATTTGCCGTTGAGCGGAGCAGTTATGTGTTCTAAAGCCCATTTTGCCATGTATTAGTGGCAAAAGTAAAATATATTTGCTGTTTAGCGGTGCAGTTATATATTCTAAAGCCTTTTGTGTTGTGTATTAGTGGAAAACGCACATGCTGGGAGGAAAATACCTGCCTTGCCAGACACAACCCCTCACTGTGTCACATACCCTTTGTTCAACGCGGGACAGGGCATCCACGTTTCCCTGTAACCGGCCTGCTCTGTGTTCTACAGAGAAATTAGAGTTCTGCAGAGACAAAAAACATCTGGTGACCTGGGCATTCCTGTCTTTGGCCTGGCTCATCCACTTAAGAGGGGAGTGGTCAGTCACCAGGCGGAACTTTCTCCCCAACAAATTGTAGCGGAGAGACATGAGTGCCCACTTGATAGCCAGGTACTCTCTCGCCACTATACTGTACCTGGTTTTGTCTGGGGTGAGCTTACGGCTTAGGAGGACAATGGGATGCTCCTCCCGTTGACTACCTGAGACAGTACAGCACCGAGGCCTACTTCAGAGGCATCCGTTTGTACCACAAACTCTCTCTTTAAGTCGGGCGTCACCAAAACCGGTGACCCACACAGGACCAAATTCAAAGCGGCAAAAGCCTCTTCCGCCCGATCATCCCAGCGAACCATCACTGATTTTCATCCCTTCAGGAGCCCTGTCAAGGGCGTGGCTAGAGTAGCAAAGTGGATAACAAACCTCATGTAATAGCTCACCATTCCCAGGAATGACTTTATTTGCCTAGTGGTGACAGGTCGGGGCTAATTCTGCATCGCCTCTATTTTGTTCACTTGGGGTTTGATGACTCCGCGTCCAATGACATACATTAGGTACTTAGTCTCTTCTAACCACATTTTTTGGGTTAGCGGTTAGGCCAGCTTTCCGAAGGGAGTCAAATACAGCCTGCACTTTGGGTAGGTGACTTTCCCAGTCGGTACTGTGGATGACAATATCGTCCAGGTAAGCCGAAGCGTACTGACGATGTGGACGAAGCAAAATGTCCATTAGTCGCTGAAAAGTCGCGGGGGCGCCATGCAGACCTTATATTGATACAGCCCCTCAGGTGTGATGAAGGCAGTTTTCTCTTTGGCAGCCTCCGTTAAGGGCACCTGCCAGTACCCTTTCATGAGGTCCAAAACAGAAAATTACCGGGCTTGTCCTAAGCCCCCAATGAGCTCATCCACCCGGGGCATGGGATACGCATCGAATTTGGAAACCTCGTCCAGCTTTGGTATAAATACTATAGGACTGGCCCACTAAATTTTTGACTGCTCAATTACGTCTAGCTGCAACATTAGCTACACCTCCTCCGATATGGCCTGTCGCCGAGCCTCGGGTACCCAGTATGGTTTCAATCAGACTTTTGCCTGAGGCTCAGTGACAATGTCATGCTGGATTATGGAAGTACGCCCAGGGAGGTCCAAGAACACATCCACGTTCCAACTAACGAACTTCCTGGCTTCCTGAGTCTGTTTAGAGGAGAAGCTGTCAGCAATTTTTACTGTGGTAGCTGCCTCTCTTGCATCAGACAGAGGGGCTGGTACCTCTTCTCCTAGAAAACCTGGCTGCGGGCTGTCTTCTGTACAGGTTTCCCTATCTTTTCACGGTTTGAGTAAATTCACATGGTAAACCTGATCCGGCTTTTGCCGTCCTGGCTGGTGCACCTTGTAGTTTACATCTCCAATTTTCTCGAGTACCTTGTAGGGCCCCTGCCACCTAGCCAGGAACTTACTGTCCACGGTCGGCACCAGAACCAAAACCCGATCACCCAGGTTAAAAATCCGGACCCGAGCCTGCCGATTATAGACCCGACTCTGGGCTCGCTGAGCTGCCTCCATATGCTCCCTAACAAGAGGCACCACTGTCTCTATCCGATCTTGCATCTGAGTAACATACTCAATGACACTTTTATATGGAGTGGGTTGTTGTTCCCACGCCTCTTTGGCAATGTCCAAGAGATCATGAGGGTGTCTGCCATATAGCAGTTCAAAGGGCGAGAACCCAGTAGAGGCCTGGGGTACCTCTCGCACTGCGAACATGAGATAGGGCAGAAGGAGGTCCCAGTCCTTCCCATCTTTAGAAACTACCTTTTTCAACATATTTTTTAATGCTTGGTTAAACCGTTCTACCAGACCGTCCGTTTGCGGATGGTAAACGGATGTCCGTTCTTGTTTTATGTGCAGCAACTTGCAGAGTTCCCTCATCACCTTGGACATAAAAGGGGTCCCTTGGTCGGTCAGAACTTCTTTAGGTAGTCCTACTCGGGAAAACATCTCCATTAACTCCTTAGCCATGAGTTTGGCCGAGGTATGTTGCAGTGGCACCGCCTCCGGGTACCAAGTGGCGTAGTCTAGAATGACTAAGATGTGTTGATGCCCTCTGGCGGACTTCGGTACTGGGTCTATGAGGTCCATAGCTATTCGGTCAAACGGTACTTCAATAATTGGGAGAGATACTAGGGGACTACGGAAATGTGGTTTAGGGCTAGTTATCTGGCAGGTCGGGCAAGGCTTACAAAACTCTTCCACTTGTTTGAATATGCTGGGCCAGTAAAACAGCTGTAGAATACGATCCTGAGTTTTCTGCAGCCCCAAGTGACCCCCAAGAACGTGTTGGTGGGCTAGATCTAGCACAAGCTTGCGATAAGCCTTGAGGACTACCAACTGTTCAATAGGCTCACCCCGTAGTTGTTTTACCCGATACAACATATCCTGATGAACCACAAAATGGGGAAACACTCTGCCCCAGGTTGTTGTGGTTCATCATCTACTATTAACACATTTTCCCAGGCGCGGGATAGGGTTGGGTCCCGACGTTGGGCGGTACCAAAATTATCCCCGGAGACATTGAGGTCTGCCAATTCAGGAACCAACGGCAAGTACTCCACGTCTTCTACCATCAAACTTAGCGGGGTTGTCTCCCCCTCTTCCACTGAAGTGGAGGTCACCCTTACCGCTGGCCCTTCGGTCTCAGGTTCGCAGGGTTCTGGTCACCCCCCTGAGGCGCACCACTCTGCTAGGGTTACCCCTGTCTCAGGGGTATCAGTCACTCTCATAGCAGGCCACAGTGCTGGGAAGCCCAGGAAGTCTCTCCCTATTATAAGTTCCTAGTGTAAATTTGGTGCAACTGCCACTTCATGAGTCCATCTGCCAGCCCCTATGGTTAGAGACACCAGGGCGGTGGGATAGTCTCCATGGATGCACATGACCCAGACTTCCGGCCAGTATACTTTACTGACCGTACCAGGGGAGCCCTTAGTCCAGCAGAACCTCTGATGGAGTGTCTCCTACCTCCACCTGGCTCAGGTGTTTTAGAGTTTTTGGGGTACCTGGCATATAGAAGGTACACCCAGGCTGGGTTTGGTTGGTACAAGTCGCCGTGTCTGGGATGGATATTTACGGGGTTTGACTGCCCCCTCCAAAAAGAACCCCCTGTAACAGTCTTAGTAGCCTCGTAGCACTCCACCAGGTCCACCATTTCTAGGGCGTTGCCAGGAGACACCTGGCCAATCCAGTGCTGAAGAGGGGGTGGCAGAGCTTTCCAAAACATATCAGCCAATAGTCTATCCAGCATAGCCGTGGGACTAAGCACATCAGGCTGTAGCCACTTTTGCAAGAGGTGGAGTAAGTCATAATACTGGGTCCTCGTAGGCTCAGCCGGCCTAAACCCCCACTGATGTACCCGCTGGGCCCGGACCAACACATTCACCCACAGTCTTGCCAAAATCTCACCGTTTACTTTTTGGTAGTCGGCCGCTTGATCGTCCGGCATGTCGAAATACACCCGCTGGGAATCCGGTGCAAGGAACGGAGCGACGACCTCAGTCCACTGGTCACGGGGTAGCTTAGCCCTGATGGCCACTTTCTTGTACATCGCCAGGTAGATTTTGATGTTTTCTGCCGGGTTCATCTTAGGAATCGTGGCACGGACTGCTTTACGGGCATCATAGACGCTCGGGTTGATCATTGATGGGTGATTGTAGACTTCCTTTTGCTGTATGGACCAAATAACGTTGATTAGCCATTCTGTGATGTTTTTTTTTTAATTTAAACAGCCTTTATGGGGAAAATTGATGGGTAATTGTAGACTTTCTTCTGTATGAACCAAATTACGTAGATTAGCGATTCAGTGGTGAATTTTGTTTGTGATACAGTCTTTTTTGGGAAAATTGGTCGGTAGCTGTAACTATGGTTAAGGACAAAATATGTCCTTTACGGCCCAGTGGGTAAATATGGTTCCTGCCCAGCCACACCAGCAACTTGGCCAGGTGACGCCGCTTGCGCCTCCATGTTCTCACGCCGTTTGTCCTGCAACAATGTCCGCCTCTACATCCTCATCCTCCACCGTTTCCTCAGCCTCCACTGCAGGGACAATTCACAGTGGCCCTCCAGCATACCACATGTACAGGGCACGGCAGTGTCATGCTGTTCTACACCTCATTTGCCTGGGTGAACGGAGTCACACAGGGGAGATACAGCTCTGTGCCCTTTATCGAAAATTTAATCCTGGCTTTCTCTGCGACAAAACAAAATCTGAACCATGGTGACCGACAACGGGAAGAACATGATGTCGGCGCTGCGTCATGCGCCCTGCGCCCTGCATGGTACACGTGTTCAATTTGATTGTCAAGCGGTTCCACCTATCTGCAAGACGTTCTAAAAATGGACAGGAAACTTTGTATGCACTTCAGCCCCTCGTTGGAATTCCACCCTCCATATGTTGGACCGACTATACGAACAGAGACAGGCCATAAACAATTTCTTGATGATCCAAGCGGACAGGAGTACTTCCCTGTGTAACTTCAATGTCAGCCAGTGACACCTGCCATTTGCTCAGGCCCTTTGAGGAGGCCACGTTATTTGTCAGTAGCCAGGACTACAGGATGAACAATGTCATTCCACTGCTTCATGTCCTGGAACAGATGCTGGTAAATCTGGCTGGTAAGGGGACTGGAGATGTGGCGCCTAGATCTCACATGAGCCCTGTGGGAGCTGAACTGGAGGAGGAGGACATTGGAGCACAAGCAATCTGTAGTGAAATGGGTGGTTTTTACACACAGGTGACAGGAGAGGAGGAGCAGAAGCAGCCAGAG
This sequence comes from Bufo bufo, assembly GCF_905171765.1. NCBI lineage: Eukaryota > Metazoa > Chordata > Amphibia > Anura > Bufonidae > Bufo > Bufo bufo. The sequence continues at coordinate 71,202,049 of NC_053392.1, read as the reverse complement.
GAGCTACTGGGTGATGAGGAAGACAAGGCAGACAATCCAGACACACCGTGGCAGTATGCAGTGGAGATGGAGGCAAGGAGTCCCTCCAAGTCACTTGCACATATGGCCCAATGCATGCTCACTTGCTTGCGTAGTGACAGCCGAATTGTCACCATTCGGCAGAGGGATGACTTCTGGCTCTCCACCTTGTTGGACCCTCGCTATTGGTCCAAAATACGAACCTTTTTTACACCGGCTGAGAGGGAGGACAAACTGAACTACTATAGAGACATCCTATGTAGTCAGTTGGCCGCTGCCTATCGGCGCCATCATCCATCTTCTCGCAGGTCTGACCGGGGGGGGGCCCTATGCGCTCATATTCCTCTGCCATGGCTGCTGTGGCAGGGTGGAGGGGTAGGAGAAATTGCAGCTTCTTCAGCAGCAACTTGAATCTAGAGTCTCTGATGAGCAGCTTTCTTCACCCGCATAGTGAAGAAACTACTCACCAGCAGCAGCAGCTAGTCCTGGAGCAGGACCTGAACCAGCAGGTGGTGGCATACTTGGACAGCACCCTGCCACCCCACATTGAAGATCCGCTGGACTACTGGGCAGCCAAACTGGATTTGTAGCCGCAACTAGTAGAGTTTGCTCTGGAAAAGCTGTCCTGCCCTGCCAGTAGTGTGGAATCAGAGCCGGTGTTTAAAGCGGTGGGGGCCATAGTTACCCCAAGAAGAACTCAACTGTCCACCCAAAATGTGGAAAGACTGACCTTTGTCAAGATGAATCAGGCGTGGATCAGCCAGGATTTCCACCCACCAATACCTGATGCACAAGACTAGATCATCCATGGTGCCACACCAACATTTTGACAAAAGAGACCCGTTTCTTCTGGCTACCTGCCTCAGCTACAATTCTGATGCTGCCACCCGCCTGATGCCATACATCTGATGCCAAGTGCTCCTTCTTTCACCCACCATCTTCAGCTGGTACTCGTATTGCCACCCACCTCCCGACTCTGTCACTGGGTCACTCGGTGGGCTCCTGATGCTGCTGCCACCTACACACTATGTCACCTTGCCTCTCTGTGGCCTGATGCGGCTTCCACCTCCACACTGTCATTGTGCCACTCTGTGGCCTCCTCCTGATGCTGCTGCTGTTGCCACCTCCACACTCTGCCATTATGCCTTTCTGTGGCCTCCTGATGCTGCTGCTGCCACCTCCACAATGTCATTGTGCCACTCTGTTGCCTCCTCATGCTGCTTCCACCTTACCACTATGTCATAGGGCCTCTCTGTGGACTTCTCATGCTGTTCCCACCCTCCACACTTCATGACTGGGCCACTATTTTGCCTTTCGGCCTGGCTGACATCATCATTTATTTGACCCTTTTACTGATCTGTCAGAAGTAAGGAAAAATGAGATACACAATGGATCCTGTATGTATAGCAGCTGTAAGGCCTGTATGGTCCCATCAGAATTGGCTTGTGATTTGGTAGCCAAAAGCAGGAGTGGGTACAAAACACAGAAGACATGCAAATATTCTGTTCACGTGTCATCTCTGTTTTGGATCCCCTCCTGTTTTTTTGGGCTTTATCAATACTGATGGATTACTGACCAAATGTTGACCAAGTGAAGGCGGATGCTCCACAGATAGGATCCGTTTTTTGGGGGTTATTGTTCTGACAGATCAGAGGAAGGGTAAATTAATCAGTGACGTTGACACAAACTTACTGCTGACACCCTCTCCACTCTGTCGGGGGGCTCTACTCGTATAAGCGTTTATTAGAACAGGTTCTGTAGGCATCTATGTGGAATAATCTGACGACTTTGTAAAAGGTTTTTACACTGACAGGCCATATAGCTCAGCTGCTCCATGACAGACTTAGCAGTGAGGGGACATTTCATCATTACCACTTTATTGCTGCCTGAAGCTGTGTCCCTGCCAGAGACTTAGATTTTTCCGTATGTTTGCAAACTTTTAAGGGGTTAATCCATGATTAATGTAAGAAATAAAAGTCAGACATCATCTAGTACATGGCAATCTCTTTCCAAAAAAGCTAGAACCAGCCCTGTACCTCACATGGATCCAGAGATCTCCTCAACGCTCCAATTACTCTGCTAGAATTACAGTACAGTATGTCAAGCTGGCAGTTCAGGGTTGTGTTCATTCTGCTGCAGTTCTCTATCACCGCTCGGGGGGCATATCTTTTCTGCTGCAGGTCTCTCCCTATCACAGCTCCGGTGAGTGTCCTTTCTGCTGCAGGTTTCTTCTTATCACATCTCAGGGTATGTGTCCTTTCTGCTTCAGCTCTCTCCCTGGAACTGTCACAGCCTTTGACTGCAGATCCAGCTGGTGGCAATTGAAGGATGGAATTGAGCATTTTACATAACCTGCAGAATAGTGGCACTCACTGTTTCTTAAAAAACAAGAGAAAATGTATTATTGACCACCGTTTTATGCCGGTCTATGATATCCCCTGCACTGTCAGAGGATGCACCTAATTTATGACGAGGTTTAATCCTCATCCTAAATTAGGCTCATCCTCCGGCAGTCCATGTGCCTAACCTGAAATCCACACCCGCTCAGTTCAGTGTGAATTGGCACTGTAATTAGTTTTTTTTATATATAGTTTAAAATTTTGTATTTTTATTTTTTTTTACAATTTAAACAGAAAGACATACTGTACATCGTGCAAAGAATATCGTGCAAAGTTCATTTATTTCAGTAATGCAACTTAAAAGGTGAAACTAACATATGAGACTCATTACATGCAAAGTGAGATATTTCAAGCCTTTATTTGGTATAATTTGGATGATTATGGCTTATAGTTTATGAAACCCCAAAGTCACAATTTTGAGGTTCCCTTTGCTCAGCGGTTATGGATTAATTAGCTGACTAGAGTGTGACACTTTGAGCCTAGAATATTGAACCTTTTCACAAAATTCGAATTTTAAGCTGCATTAATGCAATTCCTTTTAATTTGCATTACAGAAATAAATGGACTTTTGCACGATATTCGAATTTTTCGAGTTTCACAAGTATTGGTGCAGTGATAGCTAATGACATGTTAATGCCACAAATGAGCCAAAAACAGATAAATTAAAAGGAAGCAAAGTGCAGTTTTTAACCCTTTGCAATGCATGATGAACTTTGTGGCAAATCCGCAGCAAAGTCATGTAAATCAGATTTTGTAGTGGATTTGTCGGTTCTGACGATCATGGCAAAATTTACTGCAGATTTGCTGCAAATGACATCCTATGTGGACGTACCTGTAGGGTGAATAAAGCCAAAAGTTTTCAAACACTGAATGATTGCACCCCACAAAAAAAATATATATAATGTAATAGCATTTTTTTTAAATGGTATTATGGGAAAATAGAAGGTGACATACAGGTGAAACTCGAAAAATTAGAATATCTTGCAAAAGTCCATTTATTTCAGCAAGGCCTCATGCACACGACCGTTGTTTTATTCCGTGTCCGTTGCTGCCGTTTTTCATGATTTTCTGCGGACCCATTGACTTTCAATGGGTCCGTTGAAAACTCGGCTAATGCACCGTTTGTCATCCGCGTCCGTGATCCGTGGTTCCAGTCCGTCAAAAAAATATAACCTGTCCTATTTTTTTTGCGGAAAGCGGTTTGCGGACCCATTCAAGTCAATGGGACCGCTAAAAAACACGGAGGCACACAAGATTGTCACCCGCGTCCGTTTTTTTCCTATTATTTGCATGGCAAACCTGTCTTAGATTTGTTATTACTTTCCTTCATGTCTGGTGATCCTCCAAAAGTAAAGGAAGACAAACGGAAACAAAAACGGAAACGGATCACGGAACAACGGAACCCCACAACAACGGTCGTGTGCATGAGGCCTTATGCAAATAAAAAGGAATTGCATAAATGCAGCTTAAAATTCTAATTTTGTGAAAAGGTTCAATATTCTAGGCTCAAAGTGTCACACTCTAGTCAGCTAATTAATCCATACCCCCTGAGCAAAGTATACCTGAGATTGTGACTTTGGGGTTTCATAAGCTGTAAGCCATAATCATCCAAATTATAGCAAATAAAGGCTTGAAATATCTCACTTTGCATGTAATGAGTCTCTCATATGTTAGTTTCACCTTTTAAGTTGCATTACTGAAATAAATGAACTTTGCACAATATTCAAATTTTTCGAGTTTCACCTGTATGTGCCCAGAATCGCTGGTATATAGCATACATTCACATTTGCGTCGGAGGCTCAGTTCAGAGCTTCTGTCACTGGACTTTTTTCTCCACTAAAGAAACGTTCTCCTGAACAGAAACCAAATGGATCCCGTTTTAGCCAATTGGATCTTTTTCTGTCAGTTATTTGCCGAATTTGGTACTTCTGTTATCTTGTAACGGAAATATTAGCTGTAATGTGTAAGCCGCTTTACGCTAAGTTCCTTGTCTGAGGGGCAGAGTCTGACCACTCTGGTGTTCTGTGCCATGCTCCACCCCTCACACACTTCACTGTGCTTGGAGTCGTCCTTCAATGCATTTTTCAATATGGCCTCATTTTTGAGCATCGGTATGAGGACACATAAAGATGTTACTATTACTAGCAGTTTGGTCATGAATTTCTTTGCATTTCCATCGCATGTGATGTAAGTGAAAATGTTTTAATCTATAGTAACTTAAGAAGAAGAAATGGCCAGGCAGGGGTTGTCTAAGCCTCTAGGGTGAAGGACCAATGTACCGGCACTCTTTTAAGTCATTTTCTGGAAAGCATTATATTGTCCAGAAATAACAGTTAACGTTTTGAGCGGGAGCTTCTGGTTCTCTGTGGCACGTCACTGAGCAGTTACCCTGAAATTGTTTGTGAATCAAGTTTCCTGTGGCAAGGAGCAGTAGACCTCAGTTCACATTACCTGGTACAATATACAGTGCTCTGAACTCTCCCCAGAACTGCTGGCATGTCACAATGAAAAATGATAACACATTCAGCAAATGACAACCACATGTTTTCTGCAAATTGTCTTTCTCTTTTCTGATGTTTCGGCAGGGCTGAAGAAGAATATCCAGCGATTGTGTTGTAATTGTGAGCGATCTTCACGTGATGCCCCTATGCCACAAGCCACAATGCACATAATAATAATCCAAGTATGGGGAGATGGGAGCTCAAAAAGAAGATAAAAAAAACCTATTATTATATTATTAACTTCCTTTTTTTTTTTCTTCCTTTTTTCCACTTCATCACTCAGTAAATCTCTTGTGATCTGTTTTAGATCATCTTTTATTCATGTGTTTTTACATTTGGGACTGATTTCTATCTCAAGGAGGAATTAGAGGCTGATTGTGAATGCTGCCACCTTGATACCTTAGGCCACTGCCTCATCCTCACTGCCACTTTTATCACACTGTGATATATCATGGTGGGCTCCTCCCGTTTCCCTGCTCTGTATTTGCCCTGATTGCCACTGTCGCTATCACTTCCTCTAGTGCCACTTTTACTACCACCACCATACCTATGCATGAGGTCCCCCACCTCCTCCTGAACCTCCTCCTCGGGGCAGCCCAAACAGTGAGGGCTCTCACACAAGTCGTCAACGGGGAGACTCTCTTGACTATCTGCCGTAGGATGTGGTGAGGTTTTGCCACTAGGAAGGGGCAGTGAAGACAGAGAGGAAAGAACTGAAAGACTTCTCTGGGGTGCAAGAAAGAGAGCAGAAGAAATGCTGCGACCCTTGTCTCCAAGGCATGGTTTCAGACTCAAAGTCACTTCCACATTATCCTGCTGTAACTGAGAAGAGTAGTGAGCCATCCAATCTAGAATCCCATCCTCTTTCTCCTCATTGATAGTGTTGCGCCTTTCAGAAGTCAGGGAGAACAGTAGCCAACTACTACTACTACTACTACTACTACTTCTTCTACTTATGCTACTACTACTACTTACACTACTACTACTTCTACAACTACTACTACTAATACTACTACTACTTCTTCTACTTATGCTACTACTACTACTTACACTACTACTACTTCTACAACTACTACTACTAATACTACTACTACTTCTTCTACTTATGCTACTACTACTACTTACACTACTACTACTTCTACAACTACTACTACTACTTCTACTTCTTCTACTACTTCTACTTCTTCTGGCTAAAGATAATTGATGCTGCTACTACTCACATTGTGGTCAATACACTTTTCACTATTAAACAGGCTGACAATAGACATGTGCAAATGTCACCTGAATTTAACTCTGCTTTTCTGTTTTTTCAGTGTGCTTCTGTTTCTGTGCAATTATAACTTTTATTATATGCTAATTAGCCTCTAGGAGCAGGGGGCGTTGTACCTGCTCCTAGAGGATCCGTTTTGCCCACCTCTTTCCACTCCCTTCTACTCTTGATTGACAGGGCAAGGCCAGCATTGGTCTTCTCCTGCCGGCCCTGTCTGCCGGGGAAATCTCGCACTTATGCCGTCCCATCCAGTATTCGGCACAGTAAGGGAAGGACGCTCTCCGGCTTCCTCACTGAGGCTGCGCCGCAAGATTTCCCCGGCAGACAGGGCCGGCAGGAGGAGACCAACGCTGGCCTGGTCCTGTCAATCAAGAGTAGAAGGGAGTGGAAAGAGGCGTGCGAACTGAGCCTCTAGGAGCAGGTGCAACACCCCCCCCCCCTGCTCCTAGAGGCTAATTAGCATATAATAAAAGTTATAATTGCACAAAAACGTGGACACACTGGAAAAAAAGAATAGCAGAGTTAAATTCAGGTGACATTTGCACATGTATAATGTCAGCCTGTTTAATAGTGAAAAGTGTGTGACAGAAACCCTTTAAAGACAGAGAGGTGCAATAAAATGTCCTTCCCTTTCTACAAACACACTGGAGACACTGCAACTGAGAAATAATGCAGTATCAGGGCCACTAACAAGTTTAGGCCTAATATTAGAAGAGACAGGGGGCACACCAAATATTTAAGCAGTGCAAAGGGTGGCGAACGAGCATATGACAAATAACCTGACCCAAGAGAGAGTCAAAAGAGCCACCCCACGAATGCACATCCAACAATAAATCAATATTAAAATGTATATAAAGTTTATTAGACACACAAACAGACGCACATTAAAAATTGTATACAATAAAGACAAAGTGCGGTATGCAATAAAATATGTAAAACCGACACACACAGGTCCAACTGAGTTGCCACAAATAGGCATATGCGCTATGAACCAGCATATAAAGGAATTCAATAAATACCATAAAGCAAATGTCAGGTAAGGTAAGACAACTAAGAATAAAGACGGACCATGATAAGGTCAAATATCACAAGCCAAACCTACATGAACAGCTGGTGCAGTGGACCTGGAAACATGAGAAACGCCCAACGCGTATCGCCGGAGCAATCCGGCTTCCTCAGGGGTGAAAAGCTGTATGTTGGGGTGTCACATAATATAGGGTAATGAATAAAGTATAATTAGATTCACCTGTGCAGCAGAGATGAAGTGGGCGGTGTGGAGGCATGTCAAACAGTACACATCCGGAAACCGGAAGTGTGGAATTTTTAATGTGTGTCTGTTTGTGTGTCTAATAAACTTTACATACATTTTAATATTGATTTATTGTTGGATGTGCATTTGTGGGGTGGCTCTTTTGACTCTCTCTTGGGTCAGGTTATTTGTCAAGTTTAGGCCTAATGTCTTATGTACATTCAAATACGCAGATTCAGAAAAAACTTTTCTCTAGTGTAAAACACAAGTTGGCAACCTATGATTACCCCCCCCCACACACACACACACACACACACACACATACACACATGAACACTTCAAGTGTCCGGAGATGCCCTAGTATTTCAGGTGTTTTCACTCAGAGATTTAAAATGCTGCCCTCTGGATTGTAAAACACACATTGTACACATGTATTGCTATTTTTATTTGAAACCAAAAAAAAAAAAAAAAACACTTGAACTGCATTAAGCTTATGCCTCCCCCATTCCCACACACACTCTAGCACTTGAACTCAGGTTTGGGAAAAAATGCTGTATCTCTGTTCAAATGGGGGGAAAAATATATATTCTTGCACGTAGCTGCTCTTGATGTTCTGCAGCAGCTGCAGCTGTGTTTTAGAGAAGTAACTACAGCTAGAAGGCACTGCCTAGCAAACGCAGCCTCAGCTCCTCACTTCATACTCCCTAGCTTAAAGCTTTCCCTGCCTTTCCCTATTCTACACAATTCTTCTTTCTAGCCTTGTCTCTGGCACTAGAATAGAAGCTTGATTGTGACTTTATTGCCCCTAAGATCATTTTCTGTCAGACAGTGCTACACCCATCCACCTTCATTCACAACCCAACACAGAATAATGTTCGGCTCATTCTGCAGCACTGATTGGCTCATCCAGGCTCTCTGTCAGGCTGTGAGCCAACAATCAGGGCAATCCCCCCAGCCCCAATTCCTCTCAGGGTAATGTGAGCATCCCACGTCTTCCTCCCTCATGCTTTTTCCTACCTACATGTGCAGTAAAATGGCGCTGCAAGCCATTTTACTGGATTGATCCAAAGCACACCTGAAAAGATTCAGGTTCGTCTCGCAGACAATTTTTTAGGAAGTCCATAATAAACCTGGGTGATTGCAAACTGATTTGTTAAGCTCTGCAGTAAACCAAAAAAGGTGGAATTTTTCATTTTTTTATTTCACCACAAATACAAGCTAGGTTACAAGTTTTCCAAATACAAAGAATGGTTAATTTAATGATGTCATTAAAAATACAACTTGTCCTACAAAAAATTTTTTTTTATAGAGCTATGTGAATGGAAAATGTAAAAAGTTATAGCTCTTGGAATGTGGGGGAAAAAACGCAAAACCTTTAAAACTAAAATTGTCTTGGTCCTTAAGGGGTTAATATTGTATTTACATATGCATGTTTATTATATCCATATATAAATAAATGTATCTAAGGTCAGGACAAGGTCTAGTGATACCTTCAAAGCGGATTCAGATTGTCCCTCTTGATTTGGGAAGTTCAATATGAAACTGTTGATGGACAATCATTAATTTAATTACTTCCTGCACTTGACACATGTACAATTTTCAGTGTTGGTCCGGATAATAACCCAACCATGTATCTGCTTGGTTTACTGGCTTCTGCTTTACTCAGCCATCACCCATCTCACCCATCCTTGCCATCAGCCATCTCACCCATCCTTCACTTCAATTCCCCTTCTATCTTAGTTATTCTTTTAAATCCATGATTTGAACCCTATGGAAAATGGCTGCCTTGCCTACTCTCCTTACCTCTTGTCCTGGCCCTGCATTTGTCTTGTTCATTTGTCTATAGACTAGTATCTCCTTTACCCAGTGGTATAACTATATGAGTTACAGCGGTTGCATTTCTGGGTGGGGGTTTATACAAGTCCTTGGTGCAAAGCTGAGCTTTGGTCTGGAGTCTGAATTTATTTTGAGCTCAGTTCTGGAGTCTGAATTTAGTTTAAATTTATTCTAAACTCTGGTCTGGAGTATGAATTTATTTTGAACTTTGGTCTGGAGTATGAATATTTTTGTAGCCCTGGTCCCGAGTCAGAATTTATCCTGAGCTCTGGTCTGGAGCCTGAACTTATTCTGAGCTCTGGTCTGGAGCCTGAACTTTTTCTGAGCTCTGGTCTGGAGTCTTAATTTATTTTAGGCCCTGGTCTGGAGTTTGAATTAATTCTGAGCTCTTGTCTAGAGCCAGAATTTTCTTGGGCTCTAGTCTGGAGTCTGAATTATTTTGGCTGTAGTCTGCAGTCTAAATTTATTTTGAGCTCTGGTCTGGAGTCTAAATTTATCCTGAGCTCTGGTCTGGAATCTGAATTTATTTAGAGCTCTAGCCTGGTGTCTAAATTTATTTTGAGCTCTGGTCTGGAGTCGGAATTTATTCTGAGCGCTGATCTGGAGTCTATTGATTTTGGACCCTGGTTTGGAGTCAGAATGTATTTTGAGCTCTGGTCTGGAGTCTGAACGTATTTTTAGCTATGGTCTGGAATCTGAATTTATTCAGAGGGTCTTATCTGAGGTTTGAATTTATTTTGTCCGTCTGGGTTTAGGGTTTGATACCTTCCATGCCTAGAGCCTGCATTTTCTACTTATTTTGCTAATTCCATTGTCCCACCATGCTTTGATCATATGTCATGCCCTGATTTTTTCACAGAAGTTGTATTTTTGACCACAACTTGACCAATAAGTGTATCCTTATTCTAACTTTCACATGGATCTGGTAAATGCTCAGGAGTGGTGCATTTGCAATGGGGGCCAGTATGATCTAGGTACAACAGGCCAAAAGATAAAATGGCTTCCATCTGCCTCAGTACTGATGTACAGTAATACAGCCTTAAACAGAATTAAGAGACTTAAATCTGATTCTGTAACCATAGATTGTTTATAGTGCATGAGCGTTTTCTTGTGTGCAAATAAGATATCAAGTTGTTATGAGCTACTGTGTGTATTTATCCAGCTTTGCTGAACATCTGGTTCTGTTATTGCGTCTAAGGGATTATATGCAGATACAAATGTCATGACCAGCCGTGTCATATCCATAACTGCATATTAAGCAAAACTGAGCACGTGGGAAAATCCCAGGTACTGGCACTAAAAGAACCAAAAGTAATGGCTTTCTCCCGCCAGATCCTGGATTTACAAGATATATTACTTCTAAAGCAGTATTGGGTTACTTTTTAAAAATTGAGTTATTGCCTAAGAAAGGAAAAAGGGGATTTGTTAAACAAAAATGATTGTGCTTTGGACAAATGACATACGGTATTTGCACTGACAATTGATGGTGATATCTATAGTATGCAGGCATGGGGCATCTGAATGCTGTATATAATGCACAGGTCCACTTTTGCTCAAGCAAGTTGATTGACTGGAAATTTACTGATAAGCTTAAACTACTAAGAGGCGACTTAAAAGTGTTAACATGGCGGACAGTTTGTAATCCTCAAGTTTCCATTTCTCCATCTGATGACGGATGCTGTGGTCTAGATCATTGCACTCTGAAGTCTTCTAATAGGCTGTCAAGTTATAAATTGCCATTAACAAGGCTACCACATAAAATCAGGTCATAAGTACTCAGCACTCTTTGAAATGGGCCTTGTAAGAGAGTAATGTAAAAAAAAATATTGTCTGCAGTACCAGACTCTAGCCACATGGGCAAGAGTGGCACTGTGCCCGATATTGTGATAATGGTTCTGCTAATTGGTGGGTCTAATGCCAAGTCCCCACAGATCAAAAATGATAGCCAATCCCAAGGACAGGTCAACAATGTTACAAACTCAAAAACCCTCTAAAGATCTATGAATCTGTAAATAATGGGGGTTTGACCCATGGGTCCCTTTGATGGTCTATCTTGAAAGAACACCAAACCTAGTTGCCCTCACTGCTAGTCTATACTGCAGGTTCTTTTTTCTTTGCATGATTCTGACACAAACAGTCTTGTAGAAATTGTGCAGTGAATGCAAGAGTTAATCTCCTCCTGGTCTCTTTCCTCTTAAACTGTTGGCTGGTTGAGGAGTAGGGCCTATCAACGAAGAAGGAAGACGGACCAATCTTTTCACCGTAGTTCAGGCAGGAAGGCTCCTGTTCCAAAAAGTTGCCTCACAACTTATCACATGACAGTAAGGAGAAGGAGGGGGACATGGCTGAGTTCCTGAGGCACATAGAGAGTATTTCTTTATGTGCCTCTCAATTTTAATTTAATATGAGGCAAAGGATACAAGGAAAGGAGGAGATGAAGGGAGAAGTGATAGAAAACTTTTGCTATAATTTCTGGGTTTAGTGTTCCTTTAAGTATGGTCCGAAAACCTCTATAATAACTTCATATATCTTTTTTTTTCTAGAGTGTTTAAATGCTGTTAAAAAAAGGAAACAAGATTTTGGTCACCATTAGGAACAAGATCTGTACCCATTTTATGAATAATAATGGTGGCAGCAGGGCGGCACAGTGGCTAGTACAGAGGGTTCAAATCTGACCAAAGACTGGCCACCACACATTAATGGTTTATCTTAAAGGAACACTAAACCTAGAAATGAATGTCTTAAGTGAAGTAGAAATATATTTGCTGTCAATGTCAGTCTGAAGGAATTTTACATGTTCATGCCACAAGTAATCTTGTAGAAATCCTGCAGAGAACACAGGAATCTCCTGTTGATCTTTTTTCATCTTTGGGTGGTGGCTGGTTGAGGTATGGGGCCTAGCAATAAAGTGGGGGAGCTTACCAATCTCTTTGTCCTAGTGCAGACCAGGCACATCAGGAAGGCTACTGGCTCCAGCCACTTGTCTTATAACTTGTCACATGACAGTAAGAGAGATTAAAGGGAAATGGCTGAGCTCCTGATGTAATGGTCAGTGTGTGGAAACACTGTGTCAACCAACCGGCGTTATTCTGGCAATCCCCTGGTATTCACTCTTTAGCCCCCCCACACAGGAATAGGGACTTTGCTGTATGGAGCAACCAGGCCGCTACCCTTTGGAGTAGTCCCAGTGTTGTTGACATCTGACCCATGAGGATCTGAGACACCGGTGCGAGATACTCAAGAATCAGGCAAACTCGTAGTCAGTAACAAGTCGAGGTCAGGGCATACAGAGTTTGTGTGAATCCATGAAAAAAGTCTGAGGTAAGGACAGGCCACAAAGGGTCAATAGGGTAATCAGGCACAAGTCAGGTCAGACAGGAGAGGATCAGGAATCAGGGAGAGGTTGGTACAAGGGCAGACCAACAGAACAGAATGCCTTAGCAGCGACTATCACACTAGAACCTCTATTGATCAGGCACCTTTCCACAGGAAAAGCACCCGAAATACCCTTGAGTAGCTAGTGTGGGGTTTCACTCTGGTAGACAGGATTAGCGGACGCAGTATAGAGGCAACAAGTTCTTTGGATCAAACAGTTCAGTGTTTTATTCACACTTTAGGCAAGTGACAAAACAAGCAGTCATAAACAAGCAAAAAGTCACCTTGCGATGTTGGTGGTAATTCATACCATGCGGCAATTCTGCCTCAAAAAGTCCTTGAGTATAGCAGCACCAACCTGTTTTCACGCCAAACAGGTAGCAAGCCTTCATCCAGACACAAGGCTCCCAGATCCCAAAACAGAGACACGGCTTCTGAGCCCAGCTGCCTATTTAAGGACAGCCAGGTGCTGCCAAAACCTGGATCGGCACTTAAAATCTGGTCCGGTATTTGACCTCACCTGGCTGTAAATCAGCCCAGCAGCACATGCTGGGAGGAAAATACCTGTTTTCCCAGACAAAACCTCTCACTGTGTCACACTAGCAATAGCCTGGAGAAGAATAAGGGTGAACACGCTGGCTTTTAAGATCTGGGAAGAGCAGTTCAGGCTGAGGAGTGCATCCAAAGATAAAAGGCGGGACTCTGGCAGTAGGGCCTGCTGTGGGAGGGCAGAGAAGGGGCAGCTGGTCTGGACTTCTGCACCAGAAACAACAAGAGAAGGGTGAATGGAGCGGTCGCCGATGCCTGCCTGGTAGAGCAGGATATCGGAGGGCAATAGCCAACATTGTAACACCTGGACCGCAGAGAGAAGATTTATTTATATAGTACTCAGTTTTAAATGTAATATCAGACAAAATAGGACCAAAGGAAAGAGGGAGATGAGAGAAGAGTGCTGAGATTTTTTTTTTGTTTAGAGTTCCTATAAGAATAGGCTGAAAACCCTCTTAACAACGTCCTACAACATTTTCTAACATTTGTGAATACTACAAAAAAAATATATAAAATCTTGATCTCCACTGAGTGAAAACAATCGCTGTACTAATTTTATGCATAATAATGTGCAGCCTGGTGAGTCAGTGGTTAGCACTGAGATCGGAGGTTCAAATCTGTCCAAGGACAACATAAGGCATAAGGCATAAAGTTTGTACGATTTCTTCTTGTTACATACTCTCTCCAAAAACATAGGGAAATGTTAACTGGTCTCATTTTGTGTGAGCATGGGAAATAAGATTGTGAGCTCATTTGGGGCAGGAACTGATGTGAGCGATATATTGTGTATTTAGGCAATTAGTACAGCTAAAAACTAAAAACTTTAAGCTTTAACACATTTACAAAAATATCCACCTAGAAAGGCAAGCAAACTTGATGTTTATGCTGAACTGATATTTTTATATGATTGAACTGCCTTCATAATTACTCAAATCATTTTAGCAAATTGACGAGCCTTGTAAATAAATAGAAAACCTACTGTAAACCCTTTTGATTCCACCCCGCACTTTATGCTATAGGCCGTTAATTTTCCATATGGTCAGCAGAATGCTAACTCCCTTTTAATTTATTTACATTACAAAGATCATAAAAGTGAGTGGCGTTGTTTTCATCAATAGCTGCTGTTTGATCTTCCAAGAGTAACAGTCCTTTAAGGACAGCAGCGGGTCTAGAACATGGCAGTTTTATGCTAAAAGATTTATCTTCGACTTAATTGACAGTCAAGTTTCAAATGCAGCCAACAGTGACATAAATCAGAAAGCTTTAAAAGACCTCTCAGGTTAAATTTCGAGCAAAAAAAAAAAAAGGCTTAGGTGGTCACATAATTCAAGGTTTTATGTTAAGTTTATTTTAATGAACTTTTACACTGCCCGCACTCTGGAGTACTTGTTACAAAACATTTTGGTCTACAAGACAAATTAGCTAAAACAAGCAATAAAACATGACACTAAACATAATTGAACATTCAATGTTTCCTGTGGCTGAAGGTCACGAACAAATTACCCGTGCTGTTTGTTTGTTTCCTTTCAGGCTTTTTTTTTCTTCTTAGTTTTCAATTTGTTTAGATTGCATTATTTTATTTTATTTTTTAAATTTTATTATCAAATGATCAGTACATTTATTTTAAACAATTTAATTTGTTGGTATAATAATAAATACATTTGTACTGATTGTCTATAACAGTGGTGGCGAACCTATGGCACGGGTGCCCGAGGCAGCACTCAGAGCCCCCTCTGTGTGCACCTGCACAGTGGAAAAAGTCTATGGTCTATCAATATGTCTTAGATTTTTCCTGCCATTCACCAGCGCAGGACGCGCTATGAACAGCACAGGCAGTGTATTGAATGTAGGCAGGCTATTATAGCTAAATAATAAAGTACATGCAAGATATACCATATTGGACTGTAGTATTCAGGGTAAAATTGCCGTGTTGGCCCTTTGCGATAAATAAGTGGGTTTAGGGTTGCAGTTTGGGCACTCAGCCTCTAAACGGCTCACCTTCACTGGTCTATAACATTTAGAAATAGAGGAGAAAGGGAACCCATAAAACAGAACTCGTATTTGCCATCTTACGCCAACTTATGTCACTGTTGGAGTAGAACTGCTGCAGATTATGCTGGAGAGACTTTGTTAAACAGACAGCAGATGGCGCTGTCTTAACTATTTGTGTTTGTTAATATGTAGCTCCTCTAGCCTCTATTTATTCTATGGTACCTTTCATAAATCAGTTATTCTGCATGAAACCAGTTTATTCTCCCGCAACATCTATATGCTGACGCCTCTGCTCAAAGTTGAAATTTATATCATATTCCAGTATGGGGCCCTACTGAAACTGTTATTCCAAGGAGATATAGCTCTTTAATATGACACCATTGTTACAGATCAGCGAGTTTGAACCCACTGTGACAACTAACTGCTTTTGTTTTAGGCTAAACACCAAGGGCGTAGTTTCAGTGCACCCCTGGTATTCACCCTTTAACCCCTATACAGGGATCTTGACTTTGCTGCAGGGAAGCACCTCCTGGGATAGTCCCGGTGTAGTTAGCAGCTGACCCACTGGGGTCAGGGAATCTGGTGCAAGCACCAGAAGTTCAGGTTACAGAAAAGTCACCAAAATACATAAAAACTTCAGGTGTAGTCTGAACAGTCATCACAACTAGACTGCAGATTTTTAGAGATCCAGGCAGCTCACAGTTAATGCAGACACAGGAAAGACTTGCGGGTGGAGTAGTAATGAGGCAAACATGAGGCAGGCAGGTTGGGGACTAGACTGAAGCTGTAATGGTTTCCTCAGCCGCTGCCTTTGTATGGCAACAGAACCAGGAATGCGTGACAGCCCTCAGTGATGTCAGAGCCCCAGGCCAATGAGGAAGTAAGCAGGCGCTCCAGAACATCAGTGCGCTTGAGCGGCAGCTCCACCTGAAGTACTAGCAGGCCGGTGTGATCTGTCTCTAACTCGGCATTAATGACCAGCACCTGCACTGTACAGGTGTCTGTGAATTTCTAGTCCTTTGGCTCCCCCTACTATTCCTTGCATGAATTGAAGACTCCCCTGGCTTTGTATTTCTGATTTGATTTTGTGAATATGATTTTTGGCTTCTAGCATTTTGGTATCATATTTTATCTCCTGGTTCTTACACTTTGTTTTGGGTTTCTCATTTGCCTCTGGTGTACTTGTACTGTATTGACAGTCTGGCTTTTTTCCATATGACTACTCTTGTGTTTGTGTGATTGTCCCTGTTTGTGTTTCGCCCTTCACATATTGCAATATAGGGACTGTCATCCAGTTGTGGGTCACTGCCTAGTGTGATCGTGCAAGTAGGTAGGGATAGTGAGTCTGGGGCCTGGGCAGTTTAGGGCTGCCCTATCCCTGCTCCTTTTACACCGTCGTCAGCTGATTCCACATGGATGTCTAGAGAAGAACCTGTTCTATTAAACGCTTATACAAGTAGAGCCCCCTGACAGAGTGGAGAGGGTGCCAGCAGTAAGTTTGTGTTGACGTCACAGATTATTTTGCTCTTCCTCTGATCCGTCAGGACAATAACCCCCAAAAAACGGATCCTGTCTGTTGAGCATCCGCCTTCACTCGGTCAGCATTTGGTCAGTAATCCATCAGTATTGCTAAAGCCCAAAAAAAATGGAGTGGATCGAAAACAGAGATGACACGTGAATGGAATATTTGCATGTCTTGTACCCACTCCTGCTTTTGGCTACCAAATCATAAGACAATTCTGATGGGACCATACATGACTTTGGGCTGCTACACAGACAGGATCCATTGTGCGTCTCATTTTTCCTTCCTTCTGACAGATCAGAAAAAGGGTCAAATAAATGATGATGTCAACCAGGCCAAAAAGGCAAAATAGTGGCCCCGTCATGGAGTGGGGAGGGTGGGAGAACAGCATGAAAAGTCCACAGAGTGGCCCAATGACATAGTGTTGAGGTAGAAGCAGCATAAGGAGACCACAGAGTGGCCCAGTGACATAGTGGTGAGGTGGCAGCAGCATGAGGAGACCACAGAGTGGCAAGGTGACATAGTGTGGAGGTGGCAGCAGCAGCAGCATGAGGAGACCACAGTGTCCAATTTACATAGTGTTGAGGTGGCAGCTGCATGAGGAGACCACAGAGTAGTGATGTGACAGCAGCATGGGGAGACCACAGAGGGGCAAAGTGACATAGTGTGGGAGTGGCAGCAGCATGAGGATAACACAGAGTGGCCCATTTACATAGAGTTGAGGTGGCAGCAGCATGAGGAGACCACAGAGTAGTGATGTGCAGCAGCATGAGGAGGCCACAGACTGGCAAGATGACATAGTGTGGAGGTGGCAGCAGCAGCCGCATTAAAAGGCCACAGAGTGGCCAATTGACATAGTGTTGAGGTAGCAGCAGCATGAAGAGACCACAGAGTGGAACAATGACATAGTGTGGAGGTGGGTGGCAATAACAGTAACCACTGACGATGGTGGGTGTAAGAAGGAGCACTTGGCATCAGATGTGTGGCATCAGGCAGCATCAGAATAGTAGCTGAGGCAGGTAGCCAGAAGAAACCGGTCTCTTTTGTCAAGGTTTGTGTGAGGCAGCATGGATGATCTAATCTGATGCGTCAGGCATTGGTGGGTGGAAATCCTGGCTGATCCACGCCTGATTCATCTTGACAAAGGTCAGTCTCTCTACACTTTGACAGGCGAGTTCTCCTTGGGGTAACTGTGTCCCCTGCCGCACAAAACACCAGTCTGATGCCACACTACTGGCAGGACAGCTTTTCCAGGGCAAACTCGGTCAGTTGCGCACATAAATCCAGTTTGGCTGTCCAGTAGTCTAGCGGATCTTCAATGTCGGGTAGCAGGGTACTGTGCAAGTATGCCACCACCAGCTGGTTCAGGTTCGGCTCCATATCTAGCTGCTGCTGGTGAGTAGTTTCTTCCCTAGGTGGGTGAAGAAAGCTGCTCATCAGCAACTCTAGACTGAAGTTACTGCTGATGGAGATGGTTCTGCTCCTGCCCCCCCTCAGCAGCCATGGCAGTAGAACATGAGCGCAGAGGGCCCCCCCCCCCCGTCATACCTGCGAGAGGATGGACAATGGCGCACATAGGCAGTGGCCAACTAACTACATAGATTGTCTCGATAGCAGTTCAGTTTGTCCTCCCCCTCAGCGGGTTTAAAAAAAGGCCCCCATTTTGAACCGGTAGCGAGGGTCTAACATGGTGGAGGCCAGTAGTCAACTCTCTGCCAAATGGTGACAATTCGGCTGTCACTACGCAAGCAAGTGAGCATGCATCGGGCCATTTGCGCAAGTGACTCGGAGAGACTCCCTGCCTCCATCTCCACTGCATACTGCCACGATGTGCCTGGGTCATCTGCCTTGTCTTCCTCATCTCCCTCTTTCTCCTCCGACTGCTCCTGATTTGCGATGTACGAGTGGCTGAAGTGCATGCAAAGTTTCCTGGCCATTTTTAGGGTGTCTTGCAGATGGGGTGAAGACTTCAGGAACCGCTTGACAACCAGATTGAACACATGCGTCACGCAGGGCGCATGGCTCAGCCCTTCTTAAAGCAGTGCCAACACCATGTTCTTCCCATTGTTGGTCACCATGGTTCCGATTTTGAGTTGTTGCAGAGAAAGGCAGGATTCGATTTCTTGATGAAGGACATGGAGCAGTTTCTCCCTTGTGTGACTCCGTTCGCCAAAGCAAACCAGGTGCAGAACAGCGTGACACTGACAGGCTCAAGGACTGGCCCACCTTCTGTTCTACACATGTGTGTAGGGCTGGTACTGCCTTTTTGGCAAATAAATTATGGCTTGGGACTCTCCACCTCGGCTCTGCACAAGCCATCAGTTCTCTGAAAGGTGCAGAGGTCACCACTTGGAAAGGGAGGGAGTGCAGTACCAGCAACTTGGCCAGGAGCACATTCAGCTTCTGCGCCGTAGGATGACCACACGCGTATTGCTGTCTCTTAGCAATCGCTTTGGTGACGAAATGATCGATTGCTGACGAAATGAGTGATAAGGAGTAGGAGGACGAGGAGCAGGAGCATCAGGACCGATAGATGATGGGAAGGACAGACAGCTCCCTTCAGCTGAGGTGGTGGAGCCTTGACTGCCTGAAATCGGGTGCATGCCACTAGGTGATGCAGCAGTGTTGATGCGGCAGGCTGGACCACCACATCGGAGCCATGGTTCTCCCAGGCCACTTTATGGTGACGCTGCTGTGGTGCCAACATTGGAACCCTGGCCATGCTTTACCTTCTGCCCACAGATTTGGCAAATGGCCATGTTCACCTCCTCTGGCAGCTTAACAAAAAACTGCCACACTGCTGCTGCCTCTGTGAACCCCTGCACCAGTACTTTCCGGGCAGGTAGGCTCCTGCGAAGCAGTTGGTCTACCCCATGCACGATTGGCTCCCGACCTTCCACTGCTGCCACCCTGCTGACTCCGGGCCACGCTACCGACTTCCTGGCTCTGCCACTGCCTCACACGCGAGCTGCCACCCTCTTCTCCCGATGATGATGATAAAGCCCCTTCGTCACCCGGCTTCCAATTGCGATCGGCTACATCATCACCGAGTACTGTCTGCACATCACTGATGTCCTCCTCAACTGTCTCTGAGCCAGGAGCCTGAACGCTCGCAACACCAACTCCCACGCCACTCTCCTCATCCCTACATGCCCGCCTACCAGAGGAAGCAACGGATAACTCCTCCAGATCCTGGCTGGTCAGTAGCTGTTGACTGTTCTCTAGTAGCTCGTCCTTGCTGTATAGTGGAGCTGAGCCCACAGCATATAATACTTGTCTGGCTGAGGGTACAGAAAAGGATAGAGGCAGGTTGAGGACAGATGAGGGTACAGGGCCTGCTCCCGGGCCATGCCAACTAAGGGTTGTGTCTGACAAACCCACCGACTCTTGGCTGGGGATGTCTGATGTCACTTGGGACGAAGTGGATGACCAAGTCAACTATTCAAGCACCGCTGGGTTTGCTGGTCAGGACACGACCGCTAGATGACACCGGGAACTCAGGCCACTCGAAGTGACCCCTGCTGGCACACCACCTTACTCTGCTGCGACCTGTGCCTGTGCCAGAAACATTTAGGCCTCTGCCCCTCCCCTGTGAAGGGCCTGTCACTTCTCTGTCTGACATACTGTTAGATCAAATAAATAAATAAAAAGGATATTAATACACCCTAAAAAAGGCTGCAATTTTGTCACTTCTCCGCACAACAGCTAATAAGCCTTTTTTTTCAACTAATACACCACAAAAAAGGCTTTAGAACATATAACTGCATCTCTGAACGGCAAATAAGCCTTTTTTTTCAACTAATACACCACAAAAAAGGCTTTAGAACATATAACTGCACCGCTGAACGTCAAGTAATACATTTTTTTCCACTAATACACCCCAAAAAAGGCTATAATTTTGTCACTTCTCCGCACAGCGGTAAATAAGCCCTTTTTTTTTCAACTAATACACCACAAAAAAGGCTTTAAAACATATAACTTCACCGCTGAACGGCAAATAATACTTTTTTTTCCACTAATACACCCCAAAAAAGGCTGCAATTTTGTCACTTCACCGAACAACGGCAAATAAGCCCATTTTTTTCCACTAATAAACCACAAAAAAGGCTTTAGAACACATAACTGCACCGCTGACGACAAATAAGCCCTTTTTTTCCACTAATACACGCCAAAAAATGCTTTAGAACATATAACTGCACCGCTGAACGGCTAATAAGCCCTTTTTTCAAAATTATACACCCCCAAAAATGCTTTAGAACATATAACTGCACCGCACAACAGCTAATAAGACGTAGTAATATATCCTAGTAATACACCCTGTTAATGGCTGTATCACACAGCACTTGCACATCAATAACAAGAACGGTTTGCTGGAATTAGAGCTGTATGATGGCAATTTGGATCCCCAGTCAGTGCAGCAAGGTGTAATAGGATTGTTCCTATTACTCAGGCTGTACACTCCCCTATTGGACCCTGTTCTTCTTTTATAGTGTGGAATAATTCCTCCCTATCCTTTCCCTACACTTCTAATGCTCTTTCCCTGAACTTCTATTCAGCCAAAAAAAGTTTTAAAGTCTTCCCTAACACTTTCCCTAGCACCTGCTAACATCTTTCCTTGCACTAAGTACACTGTAAAATGGCTGAATCCAAGATGGCTGAGGCTATTTATAGGGCTATGACATCACAGGGGCTGGCTGGCTGCTGATTGGCTGCATGCATAGCATTGTGGGTGATCCCTCGTTCCCAGAGTTCTTTGCTCCATGTCTTCACATGTACAGCAGCCATTTTAAAATGTGATTCGAAGCGTGATGAAATTCAGATTTGATGAGAAATCTATTTTTTCCTAAATTTCGGATCGAATTACACTTTGTCAACTTTGATTCGCTCATCTCTAATCACAGTAGCACTAGTAGCACCTTGTAACCTAGGGCGGTGAAGAGGTTGATGTCAGCATACCTGAAGGTCAAGTGCAGTGTGGGGGTGATTTTAGTATCCAGAGTTGTCTTGGACAGAGGCAGGATTAATATTAATATTCCTGGTAGGAGGCAGTGGAGGGGTAATGCTACAAAATTGGAGTATTTTCTCACTTCTCCGTACCCGAGCATTGTAATTTCCTGAGAGGGGATAGAGAACACCATGCAGCTGTAATTGTACTGCTGCACAGTTCTCTCAATTATTAGGCAGGGCAATTCAGGAGCTTTCTGTCCAACCAGCTTCAGAGTGGTGATTGGGGCCTCTGTATCTCCCTGGTTTAGAGGCCCAGTGGCAACTCTGAGGCCCCTGTAACTATGTTACTGATTAGAAAAAATCACGGAGAAAAGATACAAAATATCCTGCACGATATGATAGTAAATATGCGGATGTGCATGGCTACATTTATCAAGTCACGGAATATAATGTACTAAAACAATAGATGCAAACATAATACAAGGACTAAGCCCTCACTCTGATATGAAAAAAATCTGGTTTAAATTAAGTATAGAGATAAGCGAATTTCATATCATGAAATTCGTTCACGCTTCGTTTAGTGGTAAAAGCAGAATAGCCTTATGGATTCCGTTACCACGGACCATAACGCAATTCTATGACGGAATGCCTTTAGAGGCATTCCGTTATATATTCCGTAATAATAGAAGTCTATGGCCTGCATAATGGATCTGTCCCGTTTCCGTTATGCAGGAGAGTACTCCCCTGCATGACGGAAACCGGACGGATCCATTTTGCAGCCCATAGACTTCTATTATGACGGAATGAATAACGGAATGCATTCCGTCATAGAATTGCGTTATGGTCCGTGGTAACAGAATCCATAACGCGATTCTGCTTTTACCACCAAACGAAGCAAGAACGAATTTCAAAATATGAAATTTGCTCATCTCTAATAAGTATTTAAAATGCATGTTAAAAATTGCTGCAATTTGATGCCTGCTAGGGTGCTTTCACACTTAAGTTTTTGCTGGTATTTTTCGTCAGTTTTAGCGCTATTTTTCTTTTGTGTTAAAAACACCAACTCCAGATGTTAACTGAAGGTCTATGGGAAATATGAAATGTAACACACACAAGTGTTTTTTTTGCTACTGATATTTTTGATCATCGGGTGGTGTCTTCAAAAATCCAGCATGCGGTAGCTCTTGGTGTTTTTTTTAAGAGCTTTGACAACACCTTTTTCCTAAATTGCAAAATAAATTGGAACCATATAAATATTTCCTACATTGACCTTTATTTTCTATTTTTGAACATTGGAACTCGAACAGAACGATTTACAAAAGGTCAGCAAACAGGCCAGATTTGAACCCATGACCCCATAGTTGTAGACACCCATGAAGAAGCACTGATCCACCACCTTCTTTAGTTCATACCTAATTTAAATAGGTAAATTATATTTCGGGAATAGAATGCTTTTGGCCTAATGTATGTTATATGAGGTAGGTAAAATATCTTCGAGACAGCAAAAGAGAAGACATAAAAGAATAAGATTTAGTTTGTTCCCAATTAGAGCTGGTACAATGTGGTTAGAGTTATGGAAACCTTATTGATTTTTATGGGAAGTACATTCTCTCCGCACTGCCATTGTTCTACCAGCCTCATGTAATATATATTAAAAATATTAATGTCATATTTCTTCCAATGTTTTATTTAAATAAACAAAACCAGAAGTTTTTGCCAATTTCTTGTATTTTCTATTGGATATCTTGAATAAGTCGGAATTAAAACGAGCAGTTTGGACTCCTAGAAAAAAAAAAAGTAAAACATAACAGAGATTCTTACATGAGATGTAATGGAAAACATGTATATGGTCTGTTGTACTGCATTATGACAAAATATTCAACAGGAAACCATCTGAAATATTAACTCCTGGGTTAGAAATACATCATTTGTATGTGGAAGAAACAACCTTATCATTTACCATAGCGGTTGAAATATTTCCTTTGATGTTAGATCAAAAGAATGTTATGAAGATTTAAAATAAAAAATCTAAAATTGGGCATTATTTTATTGACTTTTTACAACAGGATCTTTTAGAATTTGTAGTCCTTTGGTTACTTGACTTTGGATTTCTTCACATGTATGCGACCCTCCATCATGACTTCAAAAAAAGACATTGCACAAAAATGCCCAGGAGGGAACCCAGTGATAAAACTGATCTCATACTTGCCTGTGTGAACAGGTTTTATCTTGCAGTATCCGTTGTGTTTTTGGACCTCTATCTGTTTAAGACAAAAAAAAAAAAAAACTGCATGCGGCATTGTTCTGTCCGGTTATGTCAGTCTATGGACACTAGACCGGTGCACAAAATGCACAGAAATGTCTCATCATCAGTTGTGTCGAGCACAGCAATAAAATGACTGGTCAGAACCAAGTGATAGATCTGAACCTGGTCTTAAATAAAAGAGTACACCTGTACCTATCATTTTCAGATTATGTTCAGAGGGTCCAGGTGCTGAGATACTCATCGATCCTGAAATGATGAGCTCTTTGTCTCTTAATCTTTTAACAACTGTCAATACCCCTTTTTACGGCGGCCTATAATAAGCACTGCATAGGTCCCTAAATTAGCGGAGCGCGCGGGCTCAGCTATCACATGACAGGTGGGCCTATGCTCTAATAGCCCAGACCAGCCAGAGTACCAATCCAGGACAATGACCCCAAACAAACTGCTAAAAGCAACACTTGACTGGTTTAGGGGAAACATGTAAATGTGTTGGAATGGCCTAGTCAAAGCCCAGATCTCAATCCAATAGAAAATCTGTGGTCAGACTTAAAGATTGCTGTTCACAAGCGCAAACCATCCAACTTGAAGGAGCTGGAGCAGTTTTGCAAGGAGGAATGGGCAAAAATCCCAGTGGTAAGATGTGGCAAGCTCATAGAGACTTAGGGTCCATTCACACGTCCGTTGTTTCTTTCCTGATCTGTTCCGTTTTTTGCGGAACAGATCTGGACCAGATCTGGACCCATTCATTTTCAATGGGTCCTGAAAAAAAACGGACAGCTCAATGTGAGGGGGGTGAATAGTTATGCACATTGACCTTTTTCTGTTATTTTGTCCTATTTGTTATTTGCTTCACAATGAAAAATTAAAAAAAACATCTTCAAAGTTGTGGGCATGTTCTGTAAATTAAATTATGCAAATCCTCAAACAATCCATGTTAATTCCAGGTTGTGAGGCACCAAAATAAGAAAAAAGTCAAGGGGAGTGAATACTTTTGCAAGGCACTGTCCCTACAGTGATTCCCCCCCCCCCCCATGCTGCCCCCATATAGTAATTCCCCCATAGTAATTTCCCCCATATAATAATTTCCCCCACACTGCCCCCCATAGTAATTTCCCCCCACACAGTAATTTCCCCCACATAGTAATTTGGCCCACACAGTAATTTCTATCATATCCCCTCTGTCTCGTCTTTCTTCCAAGCTATACATGTTAAGGTCCTTTAATCTTTCCTGGTAAGTTTTATCCTGCAACTAGTACTAGTTTAGTAGTTTTGCGCAATCGCTAAAACTGCGCACAAATTTGCGACTTTTTTCTGCTCTGCACTATACTCGCCAGTTTTCTGAAAGTGGGTGTGTTTTCCTATATAAATGAATCTCTAGACAGATTTACTATTGGGACTATTTAAAAAGTCGCAAAAAAGTCGCAAAAAAATGCGCAATTTCCCTCCAGTGAGGACCATGCTTATCTTATGAGACTTTTTAATAGAACATGCGACTGTTTCGTAAAGACGTGCAACTTTTGTAAAGCTGCTTACTAACAGATAAACTGCTACCATCAAACAACATTTATTACAGTCTAAAAGGGCCGATCATAAATCTGACTTGGCTAAAACTGACTTTAGCCATATATGAAAGTGGAGTGAGCTGTCAGAGTAATGATAAATCTGGCCCATGGTCTCCAGTACTGCGTACAATACTCCAAATGAGGTCTCACTAGTGCTCTGTAAAGCGGCATGAGCACCTCCCTCTTTCTACTGGTAATGCTTCTCCCTATACACCCAAGCATTCTGCTAGCATTTCCTGCTGCTCTATGACATTGTCTGCCTACCTTTAAGTCTTCTGAAATAATGACCCCTAAATCCCTTTCCTCAGATACTGAGGTTAGGACTGTATCACAGATTTTATATTCTGCTCTTGGGTTTCTACGCCCCTGGTGCATTATCTTGCACTTATCAACATTAAATTTTAGTTGCCAGATTTTTGACCATTCCTCTAGTTTTCCTAAATCCTTTTCCATTTGGTGTATCCCTCCAGGAACATCAACCCTGTTACAAATCTTTGTGTCATCAGTAAAAAGACGCACCTTACCATCGAGGCCTTCTGCAATATTTTAATAATAATACAATTTTTCCCCCACATAGTAATTTCCCCCCATACTGCAATTTCCCCCCGATGTATTATCTCTTCTCCCAAAGTTGGCACATAAAATTAAAAAAATACAAATAAAAGCTAAATACTGACCTGTGTCCAGGCGTGTACACTTCACTGACGTCATCACGCACGCCTGCGCCGGTATTTCACTACAGCATAGGCCTCAGGCCTACTCGGCCTGAAGCTTATGGCGGCGTTCGGCGGCGGGACAGGGAACTATGAGCTCCCGTGCCCCGCCGCAGTATGTGGGTGTTCGGGTCGGAGTTGGGCACCCCTTGCTTTCCTTTAATAGGCAACTGGGCTCAGCAGCTGAGTCTTTGTTTTTGGGATCTGAGGCTTTGTGCCGTGCTGGAGGGCTAAGAGCCGCACGCCGGGTGAACAGGCCCCTTAAAGCCTGTTGTGGACCGCTGGAGATAGAACTGCCAACCAGGTGATTTTTGGTTCTGTGGACTTTCCATTGTGTGAACTAACAATAAGACTGCAAAGTGTCGTTTTGTTTTTGCCGCTATGTGTGAATAAACACTGAAGTTTTGCTTTACAAACAGTTTTTTGCCTCTGTAATGCGTCCGCTTACCCTGCCTACCAGAGAGAATATCCACAATTAGTGGAGGATGCGTGCAGCGCAGTAAGGCTGGCGTGAAGGGCGAAATATTTTAGTTTTTTCCGGGCACGGTTGTATGTCTTACATCAAACCAGCGAGGTTACAACCTGTGTCCCTCGACAAAATGAAAGTGGTCGTGAAAGCCCTTGTGGAGGCTAAACTGCAGCTGCGGGAGGCTAATAAGCAGCAGCAAGAAACTGCTGTTACAACATGTGATGGCTTTAGAGGCGGCAGGAGCATCCCAGAGCGTCCATTATGCCTGGAAAGCAGTCCGTGCAGCGATCCCCAAGATGACCCCCTCGGATGACGTCGAAACCTTTCTGGAGGTGTTCGAAAAGGTGAGGGAAAAGCTACACCGAGCTCAATGGGCTGAGGTTGTCGTTCCGTTCCTGGCATCCTGACCCCAGTAGGTGTATTTCGACTTAACAGATGATCAAGCGGCCGATTACCCGACAGTAAAGGGTGAGATTCTAGCAAGACTGGGGGTGAATGTGTTGGTACGGGCCCAGTGGGTGCATCAGCGGGAGTTTAACCCGGCTGAACCCGCGAGACCTCAGTATTATGATCTATTACACCTGTTGCAAAAATAGCTGCAGCCTGACATGCTGAGTTCTACTGCTGTGCTGGACCTTCTGGAGGGCTTTGTCATACCCTCTCCAGTACTGGATCGGCCAGGTGTCTCCTGGTAATGCCCTTGAGATGGTGGACCTGGTGGAAGGCTATGAGGCTACCAGGAATCTACCGGGGGGTTCTTTTGGGAGGGGGGCAGTCAAACTCTGGAAATCTCCACCTCAGGCCCAGCGACTTGTGCCAACAAAACCCGCCCAGGATGTACCCCCTACAGACCCGGCTCCGATAGTCTGCTGGTGGCACTTAAGGGCTGACTGTCCCCATCGGGGTGAGCCCATGGACACTAACTATGGCTACTGCCACTCATTATATGCCAGGAAGCTGTGTGCCTCCGGTACCCCAGAGACTATAGACAACAACCACTTGTGCCAGGAAACACTCTGGCGGTGGCGTTGCTGGACTCAGGGAGCCTGGTGTCCCTGACTCCCTGGTAAGGGCTACACTGGTACGCCCCGCTGAGTATAATGGCCGGAAATTTGGGGTATTGTGTATTAATGGAGATTTAAAAGACTACCCCACCGCTATGGTGTCTCTATCCACGGTTGCCGGCAGGTTGACCCACGAGGTGGCCGTCGCCACCAATCTACACTACGAACTTATAATAGGGAGAGACTTCCTGGGCTTCCCAGCACTGTGGCCTGCTATGAGAGTGACTGATACCCATGAGATAGGGTTAACCCTAGCAGAGTGGCACAGCTCAGGGGGGAGACCAGAACCTTGAGAACCTGAGACCGAAGGGCCAGCGGTAGGGGTGACCGCCACTTTGGTGGAAGAGTGGGAGACATCCCGCTAAGTGTGATGGCGGGAGACGTGGAGGACTTGCCGCCAAGCCCTGAATTGGCAGACCTAAATGTCTCAGAAGATGTCGGGACCCAACCCTATCCTGTGCCTGGGAAAATGTGTTAATAGTAGATGGTGAACCACAACAACCTGGGGCAGAGGCAGTGTTTCCCCGTTTTGTGGTTCATCAGGATATGTTGTATCGGGTAAACCAACTACGGGGGAGCCTATTGAACAGTTAGTGGTCCCCAAGGCTTATCGCCAGGTTGTGTTAGATCTAGCCCACCAACACGTTCTCGGGGGTCACCTGGGGCTGCAGAAAACTCAGGATCGAATTCTACAGCGGTTTTACTGGCCCAGCATATTCAGAGAGGTGAAAGAGTTTTGTAAATCTTGCCCGACCTGCCAGATAACTAGACCCCAGCCACATTTCTGTAGTCCCCTAGTACCTCTCCTGATTATCGAGGTACCGTTTGACCGAATAGCTATGGATCATATAAGCCCAGTACCGAAGTCTGCCAGAGGGCATTAACACATGTTAGTCATTCTAGACTACGCCACTCGGTACCCGTAGGTGGTGCCACTGCAACATACCTCGGCCAAACTCATAGCTAAGGAGTTAATAGAGATGTTTTCCCGAGTAGGACTACCTAAAGAGGTTCTGACCAACCAAGGGACCAATTTTATGTCCAAGGTGATGAAGGAACTCTGTTAGTTGCTACACATAAAACAACTACGGACGTCCATTTACCATCCGCAAACGGACGGTCTGGTAGAACGGTTTAACCAAACATTTAAAAATATGTTGAAAAAGGTAGTGTCTAAAGATCGGAAGGACTGGGACCTCCTTCTGCCCTATCTCATGTTCGCAGTGCGAGAGGTACCCCAGGCCTCTACTGGGTTCTCGCCCTTCGAACTGCTATATGGCAGACACCCTCGCGGTCTCTTGGACGTGGCCAAAGAGGCGTGGGAACAACAACCCACTCCACATAAAAGTGTCATTGGGTATGTTACTCAGATGCAAGATCGGATAGAGACAGATCGGATGGAGGCAGCTCAGCAAGGTCTATAATCGGCAGGCTCGGGTACGGATCTTTAATCCGGGTTATTGAGTTTTGGTTCTGGTGCCAACCATGGACAGTAAGTTCCTGGCTAGGTGACAGGAGCCCTACAAGGTCCTCGAGAAAATTGGAGATGTAAACTACAAGGTACACCAGCCAGGGCGGCGAAAGCCGGAGCAGGTTTACCATGGGAATTTTCTCAAACCATGGAAAGATAGGGAAGCCTGTACAGAAGACAGCCTGCGGCTGGGTTTTCTAGGAGACGAGGTACCGGCCCCTCTGTCTGATGCAAGAGAGGCGGCTGCCACAGTAAAAATTGCTGACAGCCTCTCCTCTAAACAGACTCAGGAGGCCAGGGAGTTCATTAGTCGGAACACGGATGTGTTCTCGGACCCCCATGAATGCACTTCCATAATCCAGCATGACATTGTCACTGAGCCTCAGGCAAAAGTCTGGTTAAAACCATACCGGGTACCCGAAGCTCGACAACAAGCCATCTCAGAGGAGGTGCAGCTAATGTTGCAGCTAGACGTCATTGAGGAGTCAAAAAGTGAGTGGGCCAGTCCTATAGTATTGATACCCAAGACAGACGGGACGTAGCGGTTTTGTAACGACTTTCGTAAACTTAACGTTATTTCTAAGTTCGATGCATATGCCATTCCCCAGGTGGATGAGCTAGTCGAGAAGTTAGGACAAGCACAGTACTTTTCTGTTTTGGACCTCACAAAAGGGTACTGGCAGGTGCCCTTAATGGAGGCTGGTGCCCTTAATGGAGGCTGCCAAAGAGAAAACTGCCTTTGTCACACCTGAGGAGCTGTATCACTATAAGGTGTTACCCTTTGGTCTGCATGGCGCCCCCGCCACTTTTCAGTGACTTATGGACATTGTACTTCGTCCACATCGTTGGTATGCTTCTGCTTACCTGGACTATATTGTCATCCACAGTACTAACTGTGAAAGTCACCTACCCAAAGTGTAGGCTGTAGTGGACTCCCTTCGGAAAGCTGGACTAACCGCTAACCCGAAAAAATGTGGGATAGTGTTAGAGGAGACTAAGTACCTGGGGTATGTCATTGGGCATGGAGTCATCAAACCCCAAGTAAACAAAATAGAGGCGATAAGAAATTGGCCCCGACCTGTCACCACTAAGCAATAGTGGGCTATTACATGAGATTTGTTCCCCACTTTGCTATGGTGGCCGCGCCATTGACAGGACTCTTGAAGGGACACAAGTCAGGGATGGTTCGCTGGGATGATAGGGCGGAAGAGGTTTTCTCCACTTTGAAGTCGGCCCTGTGTGGGTCCCCGGTTTTGGTGACGCCCGACTTCAAAAGGGAGTTTATAGTACAGACCGATGCCTCCGAAGTAGGCCTTTGTGCTGTATTGTCTCTGGAAGTCAAAAGGAAGGAGCATCCCGTTGTCTTCCTCAGTCGTATGCTCACCTTAGCTGAGACCAGGTATAATATAGTGGAGAGAGAGTCCCTGGCCATCAAGTGGGCATTCGAGTCTCTCCGCTATTATTTGTTGGGGAGAAAGTTCCGCCTGGTGACTGACCACTTCCCTCTCAAATGAATGAGCCAGTCAAAGGACAGAAATGCCCGGGTCACCCAATGGTTTCTGTCCTTACAAAACTTTAAGTTTTCAGTGGAACACAGGGCTGGCCAGTTACATGGAAACGCGGATGCCCTATCCCAGGTACACTGTCTGGCATGTGTTCACCCCCCAGGGTTGAACAAAGGGGGGGGGGGAGTATGTGACACAGCAAGGGGTTTTGTCTGGGAAGGCTGGTATTTTCCGCCCAACATGTTTGGCTGGGCTGGTTTCCAGCCAGGTGAGGTTGAATTCCGGATTGGAGTTCAAGTGCTGGTCTGGGTTTTGGCAGCACCTGGCTGTCCTTTAATAGGCAGCTGGGCTCAGCAGCTGAGTCTCTGTTTTTGGGATCTGTGGCTTTGTGCCGTGCTGGAGGGCTGAGAGCCGCATGCTGGGGAAACTGGCCCCCTAAAGCCTTCTGTGGACCGCTGAGATAGAACTGCCAACAAGGTGATTTTGTGTTCTGTGGGCTTTCCATTGTGTGAACTAACACCAAGTCTGCATAGTGTTGTTTTGTTTTTGCCTTATGTGTGAATAAACACTGAAGTTTTGCTTTACAAACTGTTTTTTGCCTCTGTACTGCGTCCGCTTACCCTGCCTCCCAGAACGAATCCTCTCAATATATATATACTTATAATCTTAAAGGAATTTTTTATTCCCCTAAAGTGAGGAAAATTGGCTTCTACCTCACAGGTTTTTTTTGTTGCCTTCCTCTGGAACTTGCAGAATAACAGGCCGAACTGGATGGACAAATGTCTTTTTTCGGCCTTATGTACTATGTTACTATGTTACTATGTAAATGCGGCCAAAACAATTATGTCCAGTTTCGGTCACTTCAAAAGACAGAGGATCAATAGAGATGTTTTGCATTACAAGGACAAGAGGAACAAAGGGCTCTCCTGCCCTTGTATGCCGTGGACCTCCAGATGCACGGGCACTTCACAGGCGGGAGGATCAAAGCATCCCCCGCCTGGAAGCACGCGCCAGGACATGCGGGCTGGTGTGGTGATGTCATATCACAGCGCCAGCCTGCGTGGACTTGCCTGCAGGGGTGCACCAGAATCATCCCCAGGAGAAACAAGCTTCCACAGTGGGAATTAACCTCTGGAGGACGAGCAAAATGCGAGGATCATCCCCTGGGACGAGCATTAACCCCTGGATGACGAGCATTAACTCTGGGATGGCCTGAGTAACACTTTCCCCTACCCCCCCTAGACTAACGAGATACCACCAACACCATTACCCCTGATTATTAACCCTATACCACTAACACCATAATTCCTGCTATATTAACCCATTCCATTAACCCTATACCACCAACACCATAACCCCTGATCCATCCCTTATACCCTTGCATTAACCCCTGCATACCCAACCCACTCTATATTACAATAACCCTACAATTCCTGCAATAACCCTTCACTGCATTGCCCTGATTCCCCTACCTTTCACCATCCCTGGGTTAACCATTTCCTCTGTGTTAACCCTTGCAGTACCACACGTTGTAGCCCACTGCTACATCCCTGCCTATATCCATGATCTACATATATTAACCCTTGCAGTACCACTACCACATATCCATTGTAGTTAACCCCTTGTTATCCCGTAGGGACAGTATAGCGCCAGGAGGGTGGGCGCTGTTTTTAACGTGTGTATGTAAGTCTATGTTTAGATAGTTTGTGGGGTGGAATTGAGATTGTGTCGTGTTAGCGTAGTTTAGGTGTATTGTAGTGTTGCTAATGTATTGTGGTGTGTGTCTATATGTATATATTTATATAACCTTTGATATATCTATATATAGATATAGTAGTACTAATAGACTGTAGACTTGTATTTATTGTTCAAAACACAGTTTATAGTCCTTTTGGTCGCCGCCGTAATAATCCATCGCACGTAGTTCACAGAAAAGTATAGACGACTCACGCCTATTTATGAATATTAATTATTGATATTAACCCAAATTATTAATAATTTCCTTTAACAACAACTTTGATGCCTCGGTCATTAGCAACTGTGGCATGTAAGTGGTTTAGCGGAAGGGAGAGTCCTCTGTTTCCCATCGACAGCCCACAAATGAAATTGTGGGGTGCCAATGTCTTTTCATGGTAGGCCCAGAACTAGCCTGCTGGTGACTAGCAATACAAATGTTTTGTAGAAGCAATCAAAAAATTGCCTATTAAAGTCCCCATGTGGGACTAGTAAATAGTTATAAAAAAAAGTTAAAGTTTTATTAAATAAAAAAGGTTAAAAAAAATGTCACCTTATTTCCTTTGGAAAAAAAAGCTTTTCAATGAAAAAAAAAAATATATCAATAAAATCCCCTCCACATGTTTGGTACTGCTGCATCCGTAAAAATTAGAACTATTTAATTTAACCTGTACGTTGAATGGCGTAAAAAAAAAAAAAATTGGCTTGAATTTGAGTTTTTTTCATATTTGCCACAAAAAATAAAATAAAAAGTGTTCTGTACCCCAAAGTGATACCAATGAAAACTGCAAGTCGTCCAACAAAAATCAAGCCCTCACATATCTCTGTAGAAAGAAAAAGGAATTTCACTCTTGCCTTGTAGGGCTAGCTCACCTAAATGTAATGATAGATTACACTTAGCAATCCGATGCTTCATTCTGGAGAAAAAGTATTTTTAATGCCTATGTAAATGAGCAGCTAAGTGCACTGAGGGAGGGCCCCAGTCAATCTGTGCACCCTTGTTCCTCCGCCTCTCTCTCCTTCTTGATTGACAGGACCAGATTCCTACATCTCATCGTGCCTGGCCCTGTAGAGAAGGAGAGGCAGCAGAGGAAGCAAAGAGGAGCAAGGGTTGCACAGAGTGGCTTGGATCCGCCCTGGTGCACTTAACTGCTCATTTGCATATGGCTAAAAAGTATTTTTTCTCTAGAACGAAGCAACAAATTTTTAAGTGAAAGGTATCAGTACATTCGGCTGAGCTAGCTCAGATTCAGGGCTTTAACTAGGATTCCGCCAAGGATTGGACAACTCTATGAACTACCAATAAATCATATATCCCCATAGCATGTAACTGAAGATGGTGTTTGCCAGCCCCAACCACCTGTGTACCAGGCAAGACACCCGGGACATGTGCCCAGGTGTAATGACTTCAATAACAAAGGGTTGCCCTTTATGAAGGGTCAAAATACAGCAGATCGTTTTTCATTTGTACAGCACCAGCAGTCCAGCCATCTGAGAAGCTGAGGTTCCAAGTGTGAAGGAAAAGTCAAGCTACTTCTGTAATTATAGCATGCTCTGTTTATCTACACTGTCAGTAATTTCTGTGGTTCATCTTGCTTGTTGGATCCTGCCCGGGTGCTGATTAAAACAATAGTTTTACTGAAAAGTCCAAATAAATTCATTTAAAAAAAAAGGTTCTTGGCGCGAGATCACACAAGTGAGGAACACAAGAATCTGCTGTCGACCTGGAACTCCCAGCCAATTCAACCTTAGCCGTGAAAAGCACATTTGAGTTTGAACATGAACGTTCCTTATATCCAATACATTGACACTTATTATTTTTAGCTTGACCCGTGGGTCCGCTTCAGGGAACAATAGAGAGAACATGAATGTCTTGGTAGTGATTTCAAAATAAATAATTGTACGCTTAAAATAAAACAGAGAATGGAGACATCGATGTTATTGGAAAATATAATAAGCGAGCGGTGAGGCCCTGAACAATGTACATGGCACATACAAGATGAAATAATGGACTTCGAGGGGTCGTCTCATGTAGACTCCTGGGACACTTTTTGGATTGTGGGGTTCCTGTAGTCAAGAAGATCATGGGCGGTCCCACTGCTGGGAAACTCCACGATCAGTTCAAAAAACATAACATACACTTAAAGGGGTTTTTCACTTCAGCAAATAGCATTTATCATGTAGAGAAAGTGAATACAAGGCTCTTACTAAAGTATTGTGATTGTCCATATTGTCTCCTTTGCTGTCTGGATTCATTTTTCCATCACATTACACACTGCCCGTTTCCATGGTTATGACCACCCTGCAGTCCATCAGTGGTGGTTGTACCTGCACAATATAGGGAAAAGCACCAACCTATGTGAGCTCCCACGGTCCCGGCCACTAGAGAGGCCATGGCTTTTTCCCATGGTGTGCATGCACGACCACCACTGATGGATTGCAGGGTGGTCGTAACCATGGAAACAAGCAGTGTATAATGTGATGGAAAAATGAATCAATAAAGAAAAGGGGGTTAGTCAGCACCTCCCAATGCGCAGGTGCACGCTGCCATGGCTGAAAACATAAAAAAAAAGACAATGCGACAGCACCCTGCAAACCAGATAAAGTACAGTAATGCCATAGTCACAAAAAATGTTATAGTGCTAATGCTATGCTTATTAATAAAGTGAGATGCTTGGCAAATGCATTTTGTACAAAACCATCTGAGCCCGTCTGCCAAACGTCAAGGCGATCTCTGTAAGACGGGAACCTAACACTAAATACTACCTGTTATGCGCCATAATGGCCGCCATAAAGTTCAGGAAGTGTTGGATCCACATGCATGCTGGGTCCACTCTGTCTTTTACCATTTTGGTGCCATAAAGGCCTCCATTACATCCAGGGGATGCAGGGTACCAACCATGCATGCCGAGCCCACTCCATACCTTTCCTTGCACCAGACGGCTTCCAATGAATATAGTGAGAGCAGGCCACAGCTTTATACTGAGACTAATAAAATCAGCCTATGGGGCAGACAGGCTAATCAGGAGTGCACGACTCGCCGGAGTGCCACATCTCCAGCGCTGTAAATCTGCAAAGAAAAGGGGGTTAGTCAGCACATCCCAATGCGCAGGTGCACGCTGCCATGGCTGAAAACAGAGAAAAAAAGACAATGCAGCAGCACCCTGCAAACCAGATAAAGTACAGTAATGCCATAGTCACAAAAAATATTATAGTGCTAATGCTACGCTTATTTATAAAGTGAGATGCTTGGCAAATGCATTTCGTACAAAACCATTTCAGCCCATCGGCCAAACGTCAAGGCGATCTCTGTAAGACGGGTCCTAACACTAAATACTACCTGTTATGCGCCATAATGGCCGCCATAAAGTTCAGGAATTGCTGGATCCACATGCATGCTGGGTCCACTCTGCCTTTTACCATTTTTGGTGCCATAATGGTGACTATGGCATTATTGTACTTTATCTGGTTTGCAGGGTCCTGTCGCATTGTCTTTTTTTCTCGGAAAAATGAATCAAGCCAGCAAAGGAAGCAATATGGACAATCAGAATACATTAGTAAGTGCCTTGTATTAACTTCCTCTACATTATAAATGCCATTTACTGAAGTGAGACCACCCCTTTAAGGGGTTTATTCTTAAAGGGATTGTTTAGTTTGCATCATTATCCTTTAAAATAATCCTTTTTGAAGGTAGCTGTAATTTCGTGATGTATTTCTTTTACCTTTATTGCTCCCATCTTCCATTCTCGACTGTAGTCTCATGACCATGTCCATGCTGCTCTTTCTTATGTACTGTGCTGTTATGTCCATGGCCGGGGCAGTGATAAGGGAGTGTCTATGTAACTAGCTGGGTGGGAGGAGCTATAAACTAGCTGGGTGTTGTTAGGGCTCGTGATAGGGGAGTGTCTATGTAAATAGCTGGTGGGAGGAGCTATAAACTAGCTGGGTGTTGTTAGGGGCAGTGATAGGGGAGTGTCTGTAACTAGCTGGGGGAGGAGCTATAAACTAGCTGGGTGTATTTAGGGGCGGTGCTAGAGCTGTGGCAGAGAAAGGAGAAGTGCATCATGGGTTTGGTTGGATACAGCAACAGGAAGTGCTACAGGATGGAAACAAACCAGATGGATTGGTTTACATGGTTAAAAAACGGGTCAGGAGAGTCCAAATTGAGAATAAACACATGGGGAAGATGTACATGAAATAAGAACTACATGAGAATATATGTTAAAACCATAGTAATCCCAGAACCCTTTAAAGGGGTGATCTAGTTTCTAAACCCTTCTACAAATGCTGTGCTAGAAAATTCTAATTTAACAGAGTGGGGTCTACTGTTTAGGACGATCACTTAGTAGCCAGAGTGTCTAAAAGACTCAGCATGTTTGAATCATATAAACAGCCCATTGATTTCAATGGGAACTGTGTAATGTTTCATTTCTTCTATGCTGGTGCTGCTAGTAAAGCAAACACTTGCTTCCATGTTGCTTTAAGGGTAGGATATTGCCGCACTATGGTGCTGTATTACTATTACACAGCTGCCCACTGAGTGCTTACAGCTTCAGCATACAGAACAGATGGCCCTATTCTATGCATGGAGACTAACATCAAAGGAACTTAAAGCTTAACGGGTTGTGTCACTTCAGCAAATGGCATTTATCATGTGGAGAAAGTTAATACAAGGAACTTACTAATGTATTGTGATTGTCCATATTGCCTCCTTTGCTGGCTGGATTCATTTTTCCATCCCATTATACACTGCTTGCATCCAGGGCTTATGACCACCCTGCAATTCAGCAGCGGTGGACCTGCTTGCACACTATAGGAAAAAGCACCAGCCTATGCATACTCTCTTTGTCCCAGCCACCAGGGGGGGGCAACTCCTTTTCCTATAGTGTGCAAGCATGACCACTACTGCTGAATCAGAATGTGGGTAGTGGTGCAAACAGCAGTAGCAGTACTAGCTGTATGGCCAGTAGTATTAGTAGGCTACAGTTCCCCCTAGCTTCCAATCAGTGCCACATTAAGAAAAGGCAACAAACCCCCACCACATATTACAGAAGATACACAGGAGAGCCTCACTGTTGATTTGTGTGAGAACATTCAACATTTCGACTGCCATAAGGAGAAGGTTCAGGAGGAGGTGGAGACCTTCTGTGTTGGTGGTGGTGGTAGTAGTGGCACTTGTAGTCATATTAGTAGCAGTAGCTGCACTGGTAGTGCCACAGAGAGACATACCACCTTAACATCCAGCTTCAGTCTTACCTGGACTCTGACCTTTCTCCGGTGCATACTGTGTTCCCTGACCCCATGGACTTCTGAACAAACAGACCGGAACAGTGGCCCGAACTGGCCCAGTTTGCTCTCTCTGTACTGTCTTTTCCAGCCTCCAGTTTTATCTCGAAGAGGGTTTTTAGCATGGCAGGTGGCATTGTCACATTCCAATGGACAAAGTTGTTCTCCGTCAGTTTACAAAGCATCACCCCTAATGCCACTTCCATTTCCCCCACTGCCACTACCATTACCCCTACACAGTAATCACTACCACAATTATTACCCCAAAACAATCTCAGACACAACTACTTAGTGTCTTGTGTAATCCTTGCTGTGCTGCTTCTGCTGATGCTTTTGTTGTGCCACTATTACCCCTACACACCTTTACACATCGACACTGTACTGCTACTGTTCAAATAGCCACTGTTTCTTCCTACAATTAACTACTCTGTACTGCTGCTCACAAAAGTAAGGGGTAATTTTTTCAAGGCTTGTTCATAACAAGCCATTGTTTCTTCTGACATTAACATTTGTGCATGTATACACAGGGGCAGGGTTCTTCCCTTTAAGGCATCATTTTTGGATGCTTGTTACCAACAAGACACTGTTTTCCCATAACACTGTGTGTGTTTAAACAGCATCTGCCCCAAAAAGTGAACATTTTTGAAAGGTTTCTATATAAAAAATCATAACACGTGATGGCACAGTGTGTTTTTAAACATGATGTTTGATACACACTGTCAACCAAGCATTTACCCATAGCTGTGATTGCTGTTATTGCACTAAATAGCTTAAAAGAAAGAGGGAGCAAAAGAACAAAAATTCTTTAAATATTGTTTTTTTTAAATAGAGATAACGAAAAACTATCATAGTCATAGGAGACCTAAAAATGTCATATACCATTTTCAGGCCAATTTGAGTATATTTGATAGGTGTACAATCAATTCGGACACAAGTCAATTTTTTTATTTTTTTATTCGTAGAATCAGACACAAAACCAATTTTTAAGAAGTTTGATAATTTCTAGTGGCAATTTCTGTACACTGCTTGGTAATATGTTGGCGCTATATAAGCAAGGTAGAGAAAATAAGTAAAATTAGGCAGAGTAATGATAGCATTATTACCTAATTAATGACTAGAGGTTGTTATAATTCTCATTTAGACAGAGAGCAGATGTTAATACAGGCCCTTTCCAAGTCCACATTCATCTGACGGGAGATTTATAGAATCATGAATCCATTTATCCTATAGATGGAGTCTAGACTTCCCATGTAACATTTCCGTTATATCTGAACATTACCTGGAATGGTCTCCTCTTCCTACAAGCCTGATTGTTTTCAGTCATTACATCAATTAATGTAGGTTACTATTACTCTGATCCAAATACATTCGGAATTAAAGAAACCACACTGATGATTAGGGGCTTTGAAGGAAGGGCGATGATACACGATGGTCAGCAACCTGATTACAGTATGGATTGGATTACAGAGTCCTTCCAGGTTGTGGTGTTTTTGCCAGGAATTTTAAAGAAATGATCTGTGACTGGAGAAACAATAGAAGATCAAAATGGAGGAAGCAAAGAACATTAAAGTGAATCCACACATTTTAATGTCAAAATTACGAGTTAATTTCTTAATACGGTATAGATTTTTAGTGGTTAGAACTTTATTTTTCTTATACACAGCTCCAAATCTCTTGCATAGACATTCAGTTAATACATAACATACTGACTACCCACAGTGGCCACTAGAGGGAGCGTATTTTTGAGTCCAGTGTATAGCAGTATGCAATAAGCTCCCTCTAGTGGCAGCTTCTGGCAGGCAGAATGTTAAAATGTATATGCATTTCTACAAAGGGGATTTTGGAGCTAAACTAAGCTTTCCTACATATGGGGGAGTCTGGAAGAATAGCTGCAGGTTACATGGACAGCTATTGTAGGTTTTGGGCCTTCTTTAGGTCAAAACAGGCACAAATAAGGTAGTGAGGGTTGATTCTCCAAATTCCTGTCACATATATAGCACTGAATATTAATATACAAAAAAATTAGATTTTTAAAACCTGTTCTATTTGGAGACTCATCATTACTGTCATTGAGTAATCTATTCTGGGGGCAGTGAGAATGAAGGATGTCATGTGGCATGTGTCACTTTACTAACTCTTCCGGAATACATGCTTGGAGACGCCATTGTTAATACTGAATTTCCAGCAATGTGGATCAGTATCAGTACTGTAAGTCCACAATGTGGGCCAGCTAAGATATTAACGGTCACTAACATAATGGCCATTAGTGACATCACTGACATTATAACACTGGATCATTTATGGCTTCTTTCAATGGGTTGTACCACCATTAAATATTATTTTAACCCCTTAAGTACCAGACCCATTTTTTGTTTAGCATTTTTGTTTTTACCTCCCCACGTTCCAATAGCGATAACTTTTTTATTTTTTCGTTCACATAGCCATATGATGGCTTATTTTTTTGCGGGACAAGATGCATTTTTTAACGGCACCATTTAATTTACCATTTCTATTATTCAAAAACAGGAAAAAAATTCTTTGTGGGGTTAAATAAAAAAAAAAACACAATTCCACTAAGGTTTTTTAGGTTTTGACATCATGACATTCACGGTACGATGAAAAATTACATCACATTCTTATTCTGCAGCTCAATACGAATCCAGCGATACCAAACTTGTGTAGGTTTGCAGTACATACCACTTTTTGTGTGCCATTATTCAATTTCTTGGGGGGTTTAAAGGTGACAAAAAAATGGGCAAATTGTGTTTTTCTTTTTTTCTGTCACGGCATTTAACCGGACAGGGAATTTTTTACAAATATTTCAATAATTCAGACAATTTCGGACGTGGTTATTAGTGTAGAGCGCGAATATTTGTATTACGAAATTTTATCGCGAATATCGGCACTTCGAGAATTTGCAAATATTTAGAATATAGTGCTACAGTATATATTCAAAATGACTAATATATATATATTTTTTTTTGTCATCAGGTGATCATCCCTCCCTTCTTCTAGATTGTGGGCCAATGAGAAGGCTTTGTCACAGCTTAGCAACATCCCTAGCAACCAATAAAAAAAGTTGCCTACCTCTTACTATATAAGAACCTCCCCAGCAGCTATTTTCTAAAGTATATTGCAGTTATGAAAGAGACAGCAGTGTCATTGCTGTGCTCTGTGCTTTGTTGTATTACATAAACAATTAACTTATATACACTGCCTGTACAAACAAAAAGTCGCCACCAAAAATATTTAGTTGGACCGCCTTTAGCTTTGATTACGGCACGCATTCGCTGTGGCATTGTTTCGATAAGCTTCTGCAA
This sequence comes from Bufo bufo, assembly GCF_905171765.1. Classification (NCBI taxonomy): domain Eukaryota; kingdom Metazoa; phylum Chordata; class Amphibia; order Anura; family Bufonidae; genus Bufo; species Bufo bufo. The sequence goes on along the minus strand of NC_053392.1, from coordinate 71,161,001 downwards.
TGTCACAAGATTTATTTCCATCCAGTTTGCATAAATTTTTTACCAAGATCTTGCATGGATTGATGGTAGAGTCTGACCGCTGCGCAAAGCCTTCTCCAGCACATCCCAAAGATTCTCAATGGGGTTAAGGTCTGGACTCTGTGGTGGCCAATCCATGTGTGAAAATGATGTCTCATGCTCCCTGAACCATTCTTTCACAATTTGAGCCCGATGAATCCTGGCCATTGTCATCTTGGAATATGCCCGTTCCATCAGGAAGAAAAAATCCAAATGATGGAATAACCTGGTCATTCAGTATGTTCAGGTAGTCAGCTGACCCTCATTCTTGGAGCACATACTGTTGCTGAACCTAGACCTGACAACTGCAGCAACCCAGATCATAGCACTGCCCCCCACAGACTTGTACAGTAGGCACTAGGCATGATGGGGTGCAATCACTCCATCTGCCTCCTTCTTACCCTGATGTGCCCATCACTCTGGAACAGGGTAAATCTGGACTCATCAGAACCACACGACCTTCTTCCATTGCTCCAGAGTCCAATCTTTATGCTCCCTAGCAAATATGAAAGCCTTTTTGTTCTCACTGATTAGTGGTTTTCTTACGGCTACACGCATTGTGCATGTGGAAATGCCTTACCTTTCACTATTGAACATAGCCCCTGAGTTCTACTGTTGTTTTTCTTCAATTTGATTTCACCAAAGCTTTAAGTGATCACCGATCACGATCATTCAGGATTTTTTCCCAGACACAATTCTTCCTCGAATACGATGGGGTCCCCAACTATCCTTCCAGTTTTTAATAATGCCGTTGGACAGTTCTCTACCAAGTTTAGTAGTTTCTGCAATCTCCTTAGATGTTTTCTCTGCTTGATGCATGTCAGTGATTTGACCCTTCTCAAACAGACTAACATCTTTTCCACGACCACGAGATGTGTCTTTCGACATGGTTGTTAAGAAATGAGAAGCCAAACTCATTGCACCAGTCGGGGTTAAATAACTTGTTGCCAGCTGAAAGATAATCGACCATGCAGTAATTATCCAATAGGAGGCTCCATGACTATTTGCTTAGTTAACCAAGGTGGCGACTTTTTTTTTTGGACAGGCAGTTATATATAATTCAGATAGTTAGGGGGAAGTAGTCAGTGTAGGTTAGATTGATCTATAGTGTAGCTGATAGGTTCCAGTGCAGGGTGTTAGGCCAGTGTAATAGGTTCTGCTGTCCATACATACATGCTACAGACATAGTGCTATGATGTCACAAGATTGCACATATTGCAAAAAATATGCCCATCATTATTTGACGAAAATTCGAAAGCGCAAATATATTGGAGCACTCTATCTGCATATAAAGCTATTGTTAATGTTCTGCAGTGCCAACCATTTTCCTCCAGTCTAAGGAAACTTATACCCACTTGAAAAATTTAGCTTAAGTGACCCACGCCGGTATTTCGTGCGCATTACGCGAATAATTCATTGCCGATCTTCGCAATCAAGAACCATGATCTCGAATTCCTGAATATATGACGAATATTCTACAAAATATTTGCGAAATATCACGAATTTAAATATTTCCCCCTGCCGACTCATCAATAGTGGTGATACCTAATATGTTTTTTTTTTCATTGTATTTATGTTTTCATATTTCAAATTTCAAATTCGGGAATTGAGGAACCACTTCCCTCTGCCTTCACTCACAGGTGCTGCGATCAGCGTTGATCGCGGCACCTGAGGGGTTAAATGACAGAGGCGGGGCATGCCGTGATGTAGCGGGCCCGCTGCAGATGCCCGCTCCATATATACCCTGCACCACAGTGACATACCGGCTTAAGGGGGTTATATATCTCACTTGAAAAGCAAATTACTTTTTGTAATTTACTTTCTGTTACAAAACTGCTCCAGTTTTGAGATATTCTCTTTACTTCATTATAATGGTGCCCTCTTGTGTTTAATATATTATGTACAAGTGATGTGTACATCCACCTACTGAAGTGGTCACACATGCTCAATTCCATCTGTCTGACAGTTACAGAAAGAGTGCTACAGCAGAAAGGACTCACCCTCTGAGCTGTGTTAAAAAGAGCTGGAGTAGAAAGGACACATACCCTGAGCTGTGATAGGGAGAGAGCTGCAGGAGAAAGGACTTGCCACCACCATGAGCTGTGATAGGGAGATAACTGCAGCAGAAAGGGCACATGTCCTGAGAGGTGATGAGTTGAGAGCTGCATTAGAAAGTACAGCACCCCTGAGCTGTCATAGGGAGAGCACTTGCATCAGAAACGGACACACCCCCTGAGAAGAAAACCCCCTGAGCTGCTAGCTTGAAATAAATCTAGCAGAGTGATGGAGCAATGATGGGGAGGATGCTTCTGGATCCATGTAAGGTTCTAGGTTTATTAGAAAGAGGCTGGCATGTACTATATGATGTCCTGATTTATTCTTCTTTAAAAATATGTTCATTACCAATCAACTTGTCAGTGGGGTGTGTGGCCGGCGCAGCACTATGAAACGCTGTGGAATTCGAAGAATTCTGATATCTCTGACTTTTAGTCTAACCAGACTGTTTGTTACTCTGTAATTCCTCTAGCGCCGTTTCAGGAAAACAGTACGGTTTAAAGAGCACAACCAAATGCTTGAAATAACTTCTTTATTAACTTCAACTTTTCTTCATATAACACTGCCGCCTCCGCAGCAGATCGTCCATGTACAAAACACTTGTTGAAAAGATATTGCAAAATGGCGGTATGCATAAGATAGTGGTTCAACTGTTCAATCTTGTCATTCAACATATAAAATGGTGGATATATTTCTCTCTTCAGTATCTGTACTCTCACTTTAAGTTATTTAAGCACTTTATGATCTCTCTGAGAGGTATATCTGAGGTCTAACTAATAGTTCTACTTGCTGAATTTGGTCGCAATTTGCAGTATGCAGTTAGCAGTAACTATTTGCAGATTGGTTGAGTATGATCTGGTATGGTTGTATGCAATTTGGATTGCAATATGGAATTTGAATTTGGATTGTGAACTCTGTAGTTTGCAATTGGTGGAACTGTAAGTAAACACACATATAACTGGTTCAGTATACAGTTTTAATCATTATATTAACAGTAGGAACTGTTTTAAATACCTATTTTGGCCTCTCTGCTTCCATAAAACACAGTTCTTAGTGGAGTGAATGTGTGTTCAGCTTCTCTCCTCTGGTGTAATGATTCTAGCAGCTCCTGCTAGGGGAATTTCCCACACAGGCTGTGTGTGAGGCCGGCTGTGATTGGTCAAAACTCCTGCTGTGTGTGAGGCTGGCTGTGATTGGTCTAGACTCCTGCCCAGCAACAACAGTTTAACTCTATGCTTCTTGTTGTTTCTGCTGTGTCACTGAGCTTACCTCACATCCATATAATGAATGTTAAAGGCACATTATCTTCTCTGCTTCTGTGAACATAATATATATAACAGTTATATGACATCCAAACATGAAGTCACTGTAAATAACTCTGCTTTTGTCTTTAACACACACAACATAGGAGCTGTATTAAGGTATTGGCAGGTCCTAGCTGTATAAACATATAAGCTATGTTAGTAACCTAGGACACGGTCTTAGCTGGCCAGCTACAGGTTGTGTCCCACAATATGGACATTGTCCTTAGTGGGGACATACCCTCTTTGACTAGAGGTATGGTAATAGCCAGCGGCGAGTTTATGTATATGTTTTCAGGAGGAATAAAAAGAGGAAAAGCAAAAGCAGTATTCTAAGAAAAGTTGCCTATAGCATTGGTATATCATAAGGAATATCAGTACTTACAGGCATGTCCGGAGAGATGGCAGGTCCTCTGTAATCCATATAACAGAATATTTCCTACGACAAATATTTTCACTGCCCAAGAAAAGATGTAGCAGAGCTGGGCTTTTTAATGTGCCTTAAGGATTTGACCCAACCCGTTGTCGTTTAATGTATTAACTTTGAAGCTCTACAAGGACCACAGGTAAACCTAACTAAATTAAACAGTTAAATTACAAATTCGGCTCTTCTACATCTGAATATAAGACAAAAGCATTCACTGCCATACACGATGACCCATGGGGAGCAGAAATGAGAAATTCAGCTCTGCTACATCTGAATGTAAGACAAAAGCATTCACTGCCATACACGATGACCCATGGGGACCAGGTCCACTTAAGCTACCAAAAAAATGTGCCCTGTATTTTCAATTCAAAGGGAAGGTTCAATCCCCATCCTCTACGTGTGATGCAACATGAACCATACATCTCTCTGACTCTCATCAGTCTCAGTTATAGTCAGCACTAAAACAACAGACAGAATTTGATTAAAGTGTTGATGTAATCCTTAGAGGCATATATTCCATGCAGAGGCCGACTGTTCAAACAGACTCCAGGCAAAATATGTACTGGTTACATCATGGGCTTTCGTGAGAAATAGGGACAAGAAACGTTCATAAACCCGTTTTTACACATCGTATGGCGCTGCAGTGATTTTTTTTATTTTTTTATTTTTTTCTCATCGAAATTGTTAAGAAAATAAATGAAGCTGCTGGCATGTATCTGTACAATTTACTATCTAAAGTGAGAACATCGTGAGGTAAAAGGCTTTTTTTTAACATAAAACAACCCCTTTTCATAAATGCTATATTAAAGGATACACACTCCATAGAGAGGAATTCTCCACTATGAGCCACTGATGCTCTGTGCCTAGGGTTGCACGTTTCCCAATACAGGCCAAGATTAACCACCTCAGCCCCTATGGCTTAAACACCCTGAAAGACCAGGCCACTTTTTACACTTCTGACCTACACTACTTTCACCGTTTATTGCTCGGTCATGCAACTTACCACCCAAATGAATTTTACCTCCTTTTCTTCTCACTAATAGAGCTTTCATTGGTGGTATTTCAAAGCTGCTAGACATTTTTACTTTTTTTGTTATTAATCGAAATTTAACGATTTTTTTGCAAAAAAATGACATTTTTCACTTTCAGTTGTAAATATTTGCAAACATAAACGAGATCCATATATATAATTTTGCTCTAAATTTATTGTTCTACCATGTCTTTGATAAAAAAATTGTTTTGGGTAAAAAAAAAATGGTTTGGGGAACAGTTATAGCGTTTACAAACTATGGTACAAAAATGTGAATTTCCGCTTTTTGAAGCAGCTCTGACTTCCTGAGCACCTGTCATGTTTCCTGAGGTTCTACAATGGCCAGACAGTGCAATACACCCCCACAAATGACCCCATTTCGGAAAGTAGACACCATAAGGTATTCGCTGATGGGCATAGTGAGTTCATAGACACTTTTATTTTTTTGTCACAAGTTAGCGGAAAATGATGATTTTTTTTTTTTTTTTTCTTACAAAGTCTCATTTTCCGCTAACTTGTGACAAAAAAATAAAAAATTCTAGGAACTCGCCATGCCCCTCACGGAATACCTTGGGGTGTCTTCTTTCCAAAATGGGGTCACTTGTGGGGTAGTTATACTGCCCTGGCATTCTAGGGGCCCAAATGTGTGGTAAGAAGTTTGAAATCAAACATCTGGTATCTCCGTATTCAGGAGAAGTTGGGGAATGTGTTTTGTGGTGTCATTTTACATATACCAATGCTGGGTGAGAGAAATATCTTGGCAAAAGACAACTTTTCCCATTTTTTTATACAAAGTTGTCTTTTGCCAAGATATTTCTCTCACCAAGCATGGGTATATGTAAAATGACACCCCAAAACACATTCCCCAACTTCTCCTGAATACGGAGATACCACATGTGTGACACTTTTTTGCAGCCTAGGTGGGCAAAGGGGCCCATATTCCAAAGAGCACCTTTCGGATTTCACTGGTCATTTTTTACAGAATTTGATTTCAAACTCCTTACCACACATTTGGACCCCTAGAATGCCAGGGCAGTATAACTACCCCACAAATGACCCCATTTTGGAAAGAAGACACCCCAAGGTATTCGCTGATGGGCATAGTAAGTTCATGGAAGTTTTTATTTTTTGTCACAAGTTAGTGGAATATGAGACTTTGTAAGGGAAAAAAATAAAAATAAAAAAATCATCATTTTCCGCTAACTTGTGACAAAAAAATATAAAATTCTAGTAACTCGCCATGCCCCTCACGGAATACCTTGGGGTGTCTTCTTTCCAAAATGGGGTCACTTGTGGGGTAGTTATACTGCCCTGGCATTTTCCAGGGGCCCTAATGTGTGGTAAGTAGGTAAATGACCTGTGAAATCCGAAAGGTGCTCTTTGGAATGTGGGCCCCTTTGCCCACCTAGGCTGCAAAAAAGTGTCACACATCTGGTATCGCCGTATTCAGAAGAAGTTGGGCAATGTGTTTTGGGGTGTCTTTTTACATATACTCATGCTGGGTGAGAGAAATATCTCGGCAAAAGACAACTTTTCCCATTTTTTTATACAAAGTTGGCATTTGACCAAGATATTTATCTCACCCAGCATGGGTATATGTAAAATGACACCCCAAAACACATTGCCCAACTTCTCTTGAGTACGGCGATACCAGATGTGTGACACTTTTTTGCAGCCTAGATGCGCAAAGGGGTCCACATTCCTTTTAGGAGGGCATTTTTAGACATTTGGATCCCAGACTACTTCTCACGCTTTAGGGCCCCTAGAATGCCAGGGCAGTATAAATACCCCACATGTGACCCCATTTTGGAAAGAAGACACCCCAAGGTATTCAATGAGGGGCATGGTGAGTTCATAGAAAATTTATTTTTTTGGCACAAGTTAGCGGAAATTGATTTTATTTATTTTTTTCTCACAAAGTCTCCCTTTCCGCTAACTTGGGACAAAAATTTCAATCTTTCATGGACTCAATATGCCCCTCACGGAATACCTTGGGGTGTCTTCTTTCCGAAATGGGGTCACATGTGGGGTATTTATACTGCCCTGGCATTCTAGGGGCCCTAAAGCGTGAGAAGAAGTCTGGAATATAAATCTCTAAAAAATTTTACGCATTTGGATTCCGTGAGGGGTATGGTGAGTTCATAGAATTTTTTTTTTTTTGGCACAAGTTAGTGGAATATGAGAATTTGTGAGAAAAAAAAAATAAATTTCCGCTAACTTGGGCCAAAAAAATGTCTGAATGGAGCCTTACAGGGGGGTGATCAATGACAGGGGGGTGATCAATGACAGGGGGGTGATCAATGACAGGGGGGTGATCAGGGAGTCTATATGGGGTGATCACCCCCCTGTCATTGATCACCCCCCTATAAGGCTCCATTCAGATGTCCGTATGTGTTTTGCGGATCCGATCCATGTATCCGTGGATCCGTAAAAATCATACGGACATCTGAATGCAGCCTGACAGGGGGGGTGATCAATGACAGGGGGGTGATCAATGACAGGGGGGTGATCAGGGAGTCTATATGGGGTGATCACCCCCCCTGGAAGGCTCCAGGGAGACGCCTGTATGTGTTTTGCGGATCCGATCCATCTATCAGTGGATCCGTAAAAATCATGCGGACGTCTGAATGGAGCTTTACAGGGGGGTGATCAATGACAGGGGGATAATCAATGACAGGGGGGGTGATCAGGGAGTCTATATGGGGTGATCACCACAGTCATTGATCACGCCCCTGTAAGGCTCCATTCAGACGTCCGTATGCGTTTTGCGGATCCGATCCATCTATCAGTGGATCTGTAAAAATCATGCGGACGTCTGAATGGAGCTTTACAGGGGGGTAATCAATGACAGGGGGGTAATCAATGACAGGGGGGTGATCAGGGAGTCTATATGGGGTGATCAGGGGTGATCAAGGGTGATCAAGGGTGAATAAGGGGTTAATAAGTGACAGGGGGGGTGTATTGTAGTGGTGCTTGGTGCAACATATTACTGAGCTACCTGTGTCCTCTGGTGGTCGATCCAAACAAAGGGGACCACCAGAGGACCAGGTAGCAGGTATATTAGACGCTGTTATCAAAACAGCGTCTAATATACCTGTTAGGGGTTAAAAAAATCACATCTCCAGCCTGCCAGCGAACGATCGCCGCTGGCAGGCTGGAGATCCACTCGCTTACCTTCCGATCCTGTGAGCACGCGCGCCTGTGTGCGCGCGTTCACAGGAAATCTCGCGTCTCGCGAGATGACGCGTATATGCGTGACTGTGCGCAGCGCTGCCACCTCCGGAACGCGAATCTGCATTAGGCGGTCCGGAGGTGGTTAAGCTACACCACAAAGGGGGTCTGGTTATGGGGGTGTGGATTAACACTGGGTGTTAGGTCACTATGTCATAATGTGGCTCCCAGTATTAACAGTGTCCCCATTAGTGCCCCCCAGAAATATTAATGCCTCCATTTGTGCTTCCCAGAATGGATAATGCCCCCCATTAGTGCACCCAGTAATAGTAATGCCTCCATTAATGCCCTCGGTAATAGTAATGCCTCCATTATTGCCCCCCCAGAATTAATAGTGCCCCCATTAGTGCCCCCAGTAATAATAATGCCTCCTTTATTCCCCCAGAGAATTAATAATGCCCCCATTAGTGCCCACAGTAATAGTAATGCCTCCATTAGTGCCCCCCAAAATTAATAGTGCCCCCAAAATTAATAATGCCCCCATTAGTTCCCCCCAGAATTAGTGTCCCCATTAGTGCCCCCATTAATAGTAATGCCTCCATCAGTGCCCCCCAATAATATAAATGCCCCAATTAGTGCCCCCCCCCAATAATATTAATGCCCTAATCAGAGCCCACCAGTAATATTAATGCCTCCATTAGTTCACCCAGTGGTGCTCCCCAGTAATAGTAATGCCCCCATTTGGGCCCCCAGTAATAGTAATGCCCCCAGTAGTGTCCCCCAGTAATAGTAATGCCCCATTAGTGCCCTCCAGAATTACTAATGCCCCTATCCTGCGTGCAAAAAAAAAGGAACTCATCTCATCCATTTGATCGAGCCGCTGTGAACACTTACTGCTCAGGACTTGGCAGGTGAGTTACCAGCCGGGTGGCAACCCTACCTGTGCCCGCTGCCCATTCATTTGTTGCATAGTTTTGCCATTCATCTGGCTGCTTTTTTAGCTCATCAGAGACTAGTGATCTGTGACTACAGTTTGGCTACAGTGCTTACAGGTAGTCTGAGACACGCCCCCTGCCTCATCATTGGTTTAGGCTGCCTCTCTCTCCCTGCCCTTGCAGCTCTGCTTCCTCTGATTGGCTGCTGTGTATAACACAAACCTATCCCAGGCTCAGTGAGTACACGCAGAGCTGATTTCTGTTACAGAGAGGGCAGAATGATTGTAAAGTGCAGATACTAAACCACCCCTGAGGAGAGATGATTATCATATCATTGCCACAGATATAATTAAGCAAATGAGCCCGGAGGGAGGCTTTTGAAAGGGGCTGTGTCACAAAGCATATTCTACATTTTATGACATTAAAAATTTAGTATAGCCAGTGAGTTATTCATTGTATCTGTATAGCGCCACCTTCTGTTTGTTCTTCTCCTTATTTTTTGTCCGTCTAACTTAGTTGGTCGAACGTGCTCAGTTCAAATCTTCAACTGCCACCAGCCATATGTTCTGTTCAAAGGTGTGGCAGTTAAAAAGAGAGAACTATAGCAGAAAGGACACACCCCTGAGCTGCCAGGCTGAAGATTATCTAGCAGAGCACTTGGAGAAGTGAATTTAGAAATCTCTGGATCCATGTGAGGTGCAGGTTCTAGCTTTGTTAGAAAAGTATTGTCGTGTCCTATATGATGTCTGAATTTCATATTTTACATCAATCATGGCAAAACCTTTTTTAAGGCATATTTCTGTCATATACATTTATGGCATATCCACAGGGACCAGGAGTCCACCGATCCCAGCCCCATCTGGTGAGGCATTGAATGAACGGACAGGGGGCCACACCTGTGTGCAGCTCCATCAGCTCTACGAGAGTTGTGGAGTGAGCTGAGCAAGTTCTCACACCTCGCCAGGCAGGAGAGAGGTCAGGGGACCCTTCATCTAAGACCTGTGTAACACACCAGTGTGGGGTTACTAACGCTTTTACCCCGCTACCATCTGCTTAGGGCATCAACACGGTCATTTGATGTGATTTCCCTCATGTCATTGACAACTGAGCAGATAAAACCATTTTAAATGTGATATTTTCTTTGCACCTGGGGCGTAAAAACCAAGGGCAGAATATAGAATATTTGACACAGTCCTGACCTCAGTATCTGAGGAAAGGGATTTAGGAGTAATTATTTCAGAAGACTTAAAGGTGGGAAGACAATGTAATAGAGCAGCACGAAATGCCAGCAGAATGCTTGGATGTATAGGGAGAGGTATAAGCAGTAGAAAGAGTGAAGTGCTTATGCCGCTGTACAGAACACTGGTGGACCTCACTTGGAGTATTGTGCGCAGTACTGGAGGCCATATCTCCAGAAGGATATAGATACTCTAGAGAGAGTTCAGAGAAGAGCTACTAAACTAGTACATGGATTGCAGGATAAAACTTACCAGGAAAGGTTAAAGGACCTTAATATGTATAGCTTGGAAGAAGAAGAGACAGAGGGGATATGATAGAAACTTTTAAATACATAAAGGGAATCAACTCGGTAAAGGAAGAGAGCATATTTAAAAGAAGAAAAACTACCACAAGAGGACACAGTTTTAAATTAGAGGGGCAAAGGTTTAAAAGTAATATAAGGAAGTATTACTTTACTGAGAGAGTAGTGGATGCATGGAATAGCCTTCCTGCAGAAGTGGTAGCTGCAAATACAGTGAAGGGGTTTAAGCATGCATGGGATAGGCATAAGGCTATCCTTCATATAAGATAGGGCCAGGGACTATTCATAGGATCCAGATATATTGGGCAGACTAGATGGGCCAAATGGTTCTTATCTGCCGACACATTCTATGTTTCTATGTTTCTATGTTTCTTTGTAATGTTTCAGGTCTACCAGCAGGTGGCGGCATCGTTGGTAGGAATAGTAATGTTATGGCCATTCAGAATGGAACGTTCCAGTTCTGTTCTGCCCCCCTGTTTAAGGAAAGTGGAGTTTCCCACACCCTGCGGCAAGGGAGGGAAAAAGCAGTTAGATCCAGTGTGTTCCAGCTCTCCCTGCAAGGGGAAGGCTGTTGCTGGTAGGCAGGGCCGGCCTTAGGTGTTTAGGCGCCCTGTGCGAGCTAACCTTTGTGGCGCCCCCCCCCCCCCCCCAAAAAAAAAAAAAACACTGCTTGTTGCTGGCATCATGGCATAGGCTGGCTGACTATCCAACTAAGTAGTTACCAGCCCACACACCCCAAAGGCCGGTGTAATGTTATACTTTCCTACTTCGTGAGATTTCCCTACCTTCGTCACTTCCGGTCGCACCGGACATGAGGTGAGGAGGTGTGCAGCGCCGTGCAGGCGCACAACGACAGGTTAGGGAAATTTCACAGCAGAGTGCGCATGCGCCGGGAGCCTCGCCGGCGGTTAGGGTAGGGAAAAACTATGGGCCAGTGCACAGGTGCGGTGATCGGATGGATGTTCTCAGCTGGACACCGGCCGACACTGCGCATGCGCTGGGAGCCTCACCAGCGGTTAGGGTAGGGAAAAAGCACTGGCCCGTACGTAATTTTTCCCTTCCCTAACCGCTGGTGAGGCTCCCGGTGCATGCGCAGTGTCGGCCGGTGTCCAGCTGAGAACATCCATCCGATCACCGCACCTGTGCACTGGCCCATAATTTTTCCCTACCCTAACTGCCGGCGAGGCTCCCAGCGCATGCGCACTCTGCTGTGAAATTTCCCTAACCTGTCGTTGTGCGCAGTGCGCCCCCCCCAATATAATAAAACATTGGCGCAGTGCGCCCCCCCAATAGAATAAACATTGGTGGCGCAGTGCTCCCCCCCCCAACACCCCGGTATAATAAACATTGGTGGCGCAGTGCGCCCCCCCAACACCCTAGTATAATAAACATTGGTGGCGCAGTGTGCCCCCCCCAACACCCCAGTATAATAAACATTGGTGGCGCAGTGCGCCCCCCCAACACCCAGTATAATAAACATTGGTGGTGCAGTGCGCCCCCCCAACACCCCAGTATAATAAACATTGGTGGCGCAGTGGGCAGTGCCATTGAGGGTTAAAAAATAAAAAAATAATTAACTCACCTCCTCCAATTGATCGTCTTCTGTTCTTTCTTCATGACCTGTCAAAGGACCTGTGGTGACATCACTGTGCTCATCACATGATACATCACATGATCCATCACCATGGTAATGGATCATGTGATGAGCTCAGTGACGTCACCACAGGTCCTGAAGAAAGAACAGGAGACCGGCAGCTACGCGATCAACTGGAGGAGGTGAGTTAATTTTTCCCACTGAGCCACCAATGTTTCTTATACTGGGGTGTTGGGGGGGGGCACTGTGCCGCCAACGTTTCTTATACAAATACAGGAGGCGGGTGCCGGAATCAAATAGCCGACACCCGACCTTTGTGACAGGGAGCTGCGATCAGCGGCAGTTAACCCCTCAGGTACCGCACCTGAAGGGTTAACTCAACTGCAGCTGATCGCAGCTCCCTGTCACAGAGGTCGGGTGTCGGCTATTTGATTCCTGCACCCGCCTCCTGTATTTGTATTACAGGTCAGTTATCTTCATTGGTGGCGCAGTGGCCACAGCCCCTCCCCTCCTCCTCCTGTCTCTCTTCTTATTGGCAGCGGCAGGTCAGACAGGAGAGGGGAAGATGGAGGGGGCGCCCCGAGGGAGAACACAAGTGCAGCCTCGCCTGCCGCATATTACATTGCGAGCTGTCAGCCGCCCAGCGCCCCTGTTGCTATGGCGCCCTGTGCGGCCGCACAGCCCGCACACCCCAAAGTCCGGCCCTGCTGGTAGGAGCTCCCAGAAATAGGGATCCCAAGCCAGGATCTTGTCTCGGTTGAGACCAAAGATCTTCATTCCCAGTCTGAGCCTTCAGCCTCAGCTGGTAGAAAGCAAGCAGCACCTCCAGATCTCCAGGAAAAATCATCCCCTGTGAGCACAACTGTGAGTAACTATCCAGAGACCAGGAGAAGCCAAATTCCTCCTCAGCTAGTCAGTCCCCATACCAAGCAGAAGACAGAGCAGAAGATAGTAATTCCTGCCATATTCTCCAGGTATATGATAGGAGCAGAAGACAGATTCCTGCCATACATAGCCAATACCTGCTGGGACCAAGGACTATTGCTGTATCTCGTGTGGATTAATGCTGCATCCAGTAAAGACCAGTTTGAATTATATTCCAAGTCTGGATCTCATTCATTGTTACCAAGTTCCTCAATTACTCCTACTAGCAACACTCATTTTATTGCAAGTGAGCCAGGACCCAGGAGTCCAGCCGTACCAAGGTAGGAGACACCGTTGACACTATTGCCACTATAACACAGAGACATTACACCACTCTGGCATTCCTCACCCGGTACGTGAGTTGCAACACCTTAAAGGGCCCTGAGACTGTACCCTGCGCACGCTGCAATTGGCGTCATAAACAAAAACTAAAGACTATTATACACATATCCTGACCCACTGCATAATTGGTGTCCGTGTAACTGTAGCCACGGTCCGGCTCATTGCACCTGCACCGATCCCTATGTCGGTGGTGATAACACTGCACTGCAGGGAAAAGGAACATTTGATACTGCCGGGTTTCCCACAGATTACAGCTGATTACTGGGAGCTCTACAGGTGGGACACTCGATTATTATCTTAAAGAAACTATAAAAAGCTTTAAAGGTGTTTTCCAGGATTTTAATATTGATGACGTATCCTCAGGATAGGCCATCAATATCAGATCTGCAGGGGTGCAACACCCAAGACATACATGGTTACATACTGTAGTTAATACGGTTGAAAAAAGACATAAGTCCATCAAGTTCAACCAAGGGATAGATGGGGATGTGAATTTTAGAAAAAGTGGAGAGACCCATACTTTCACACATTTTGATAAGCATTAATGTTATTTAAATTTTAAGAATTAATCTACGGGTAAGCCTTTTTTAAACTATACACTGTTCCTTCGGTGACCACGTCCTGAGGAAGTCTATTCCACAGCTTCACCGTTCTTACAGTAAATAAGTTTTGACTCGTGAGGAGACTGAACTTTTTCTTCTCCAGTCGGAGGCAGTGCCCCCTTGTCTTTTGAGGGGATTTTACATGGAACAACTTTTCAGCATATTTTTTTGTATGGCCCATTTATATATTTGTATAAGTTAATCATGTCCCCCCTTAGATGTCTCTTCTTAATCATGTCCCCGCTTAGTTAGATGTCTCTAACTAAGACCCTCCGTCCCCCTTATCAGTTTAGCTGCTCTCCTTTGTACATTTTCTAGCTCTGGGGCACCCTTGCTGATCAGCTGCTTGAGGAGTCTGGTGAGTGCGGCTGCTTCCTCTCAGCTTATCAGGCAAAGTGCTGTCCACTGCATAGCGGCTGTGCTTGATATCGTAACAGATATAGACGGATCCGGCTTCTCCAAAATGAGGGCAAACTGATGAGGCAAAGTTCCAATAGAAGTCAATCAGGTGTTATGGAAAATAAAATCCACACCATCAATGGAACCACATCACTGCTCTTCACTCCTAGAGGCCATAACTTCTCAAACTGTATCCTTTAATAATATACATAAACTCAAGACAGAAGGAAAAGTGGATAGTGAAGTACCACCAATTTAAGAATACAAGTCAAAGCTTTATTATAATCACAAGGATAAAAAATAGATAAATATAACAAATAGACTATTTCAGCAACTTTGCCCGATCCAGGTTTCACAACAGCTTCTTCAGGGGCGTATACCACATAACTGAAAAAACTACTTTTATATCCATCTCTCTCTAGCCTATGACTGGTCTTAATAAAATATATTAAAACACTCAAATCACATCATAGGAAAACTTTCAAATATATTACAAATCTTATTAAAAACATAAAAATACATAAAACACATATAAGACACCCCTATAGGGATGATCCGCAGTAGAGGATGACAGAATCCCTTCTCTGATTGGTTATGATAGTCAAGTGGCCATGGCTGCGGTCTGGAGGACACAAAAGAGACAGGGTGATACAGTCCTGATCAAAAGTTTAAGACCACTTGAAAAATGAAAAAAAAAATCATATTTTACATTGTTGGATCTTAACAAGGTTCCAAGTAGAGCTTCAACATGCAACAAGAAGAAATGAGAGTGAGACCAAAAAAAATTTGAGCATTCAATTAATTGAAAATAACGATTAAACTGAAACAGGCTGTTTTTCAGCTGATCCAAATTTTAGGACCACATGCCTTTAAAAGGCTAAATCTGGGCAAAGATGTGGATTCATTGTCATTTTCTGTCAGGTAGTCACACGTTGTGATGGCAAAGGCAAAAAAACTCTCCCTTTTTGAACGTGGTCGGGTTGATGAACTGCATAAGCAGGGTTTCTCACAGCGCGCCATCACGCAAAAGACAGTCATTTGGAATTTCTTAAATGATCCTGAGGGTTATGGAACAAAAAAGTCAAGTGGAAGACCCAAAAAAATCTCATCAGCACTGAGCCGGATTGGCTGTCCGTCAAGACACTGGACGATCCTCGACCCAAATTAAGGCTCCTACTGGTGCTGACTGCAGCCCCATAACCATCAGACGGCATCTGAGACTGAAGGGCTTCAAAAACAAAGAACGTCTTCAAAGACCTTGTCTCCTTGAACGCCACAAAACTGCTTGTTTGGACTTTGCAAGAGAGCACCGAACAGGGGACATTCAAAGGTGGAAGAAAGTTTTATTCTCTGATGAAATTTTTTTTTACCTTGATGGTCCTGATGGTCTCCAACGTTACTGGCATGACAAGCAGATCCCACCTGAGATGTTTTCTACGCGCCACAGTGGAGGGGGCACCATAATAGTCTGGGGTGCTTTTTCCTTCAGTGGAACAATGGAGCTTCAGGAAGTGCAGGGGCGTCAAACGGCCGCTGGCCGATGTCCAGATGTTGCAGAGAGCATTCCTCATGACTGAGGGCCCTCATCTGTGTGGTAACGACTGGGTTTTTCAACAGGACAACGCTACAGTACACAATGCCCGCAGGACAAGGGACTTCTTCCAGGAGAATAACATCACTCTTTTGGCCCATCCTGCGTGTTCCCCTGATCTAAATCCAATTGAGAACCTTTGGGGATGGATGGCAAGGGAAGTTTACAAAAATGGATAACACCTCATGGAAACGCTTGCATCAAGCATGCCGAAACAAATTTTTGAAGTGATAAACAATAACGGCGGAGTTTCTCATTACTGAGTTCATGTTTGGAAGTTAGATTTCTGTTTTGGGGGGATCTTTGGAGGTGTGGTCCTAAACTTTTGATCAGCTGAAAAACAGCCTGTTTCAGTTTATTCGTTGTTTTCATTAGATTGAATGCTCAAAAATGTTTTGTCTCACTCCCATTTCATCTTGTTGCATGTTGAAGCTCTACTTGGAACTTTGTTAAGATCCAGCAATGCTAAATATGATTTTTTGCCATTTTTCAAGTGGTCTTAAACTTTTGATCAGGACTGTAGATCAGGGGGAGCTGGTGAAGGTGAGTTCAAGTTTTTTTTAAAATTATTTTTCTAGCCCCACAGCAGTTTGCCATAAGAAAATTTAAATCGGATAACCCCTTTAAACCCTTAAGGACCCCAAACATGGTGCCCGCTCGCACGTGCTGCGGGCGCCATAGCTGCAGGGTTTCTGCTATTTAAATAGCAGAGACCTGCGGCACATGTACAGTGCCTTGCAAAAGTATTCACTCCTCTTGACTTTTTTCGTGTTCTGGTGCCTCACAACCTGGAATTACCATGGATTGTTTGAGGATTTGCATGATGTAATTTACAGAACATGCCCACAACTTTGTTTTTTTAATTGTGCAAAATACCGGTAACAGAAAAAGTCAATGTGCATAACTATTCGCCCCCCTAAAGTCAATACTTTGTAGAGCCACCTTTTGCGGAAATCACAGCTCCAAGTCGCTTTGGATAAGTCTCTATGAGCTTGCCACATCTTACCACTGGGATTTTTGCCCATTCCTCCTTGCAGAACTGCTCCAGCTCCTTCAAGTTGGATGGTTTGTTCTTGTGAACAGCAATCTTTACATCTGACCACAGATTTTCTTTTGGATTGAGATCTGGGCTTTGACTAGGCCATTCCAACACATTTACATGTTTCCCCTTAAACCACTCAAGTGTTGCTTTAGCCGTGTGTTTGGGGTCATTGTCCTGCTGGAAGGTGAACCTCCGTCCTAGCCTCAGATCACGCACAGAGTGGGACAGGTTTTGCTCAAGAATATCCCTGTATTTAGCACCATCTAAACATGGGGGCCCAATTCATATATGGGGTCCAACGATTTTTATGTACGCCCCTGAACATAACGTACGTACTTCCAAACACAAGTTATTTCACAACAGACCTGGAGGCCTTTGGTAGGCCCTGGGCTGCTCAGATTATATCATCACAGACAAAAATGCAGATTCTGGAGCTGGCGAAAAAGTGACAAAAGATTGAGCTCTAATGAGATTGGTGGCCCCGACCTCCCCTGTCTCCTGCCCTAGATAGACAGTTTTTTTTTCATGTTACTCATAGGAAAGAAACCTGCCAGTCAAGGGCAGGAGGCGGGGGAGGGTGGGGACGCATGTCTTATCGGACTTATATTTCTCTCCAGCGCTACAATGTTCACTCTGTCAGTGCTAAAAAAGTATTAAATACTGGTCCAGCAGGTCTTTTACCATACTACGCTGCCCTCAGCCAGAGCTGCATAGTAGAGGTCACAGGTTCCCTTTAAAGAGAGCATGTAACCATGAAAATGCAGTGCATGTTATAGAGCAGGAGGAGCTGAGCAGATTGATATATAGTTTCATTGGAAATTATTCAGTATAACCAGTAATTTTATTGATTTACATATCTGATCTTTCTGAACTCAGTAGCCAAGTGGGCGGTTTTATCAGTGATTGGCAGCTCTATTTGCATAAAAAAAACATATAGAGAAGTCACTTATACTCACATGGCTAATGAGCTCAAAATAAGCAGAGATCTAAAGGTTGTCCGCGTTCAGAGCTGAACCCAGTCACATCCCCATGTTCACTCCAATGGCCCCTCCATGCTCCTCTGCTCTGTGCTGGATCGCACAGGGTAAGGGCTCTTTGTTTATATATTTGTACACTGCTAGGCAGAGGCTTCCCCCTAGCAGTGTTCCCGGTGACATCACCGACACTAATGGGCGGGCTTTAGCCATTTTTCAAGCTAGGGCAGCGCTAAAGCCCACCCATTTGTGCCGGTGACATTACTGGGCTCACTGCTAGGGTGAAGTCTCTGCCTAGCTTTACCCATGGAGAGCCCGATACGTCACGGGATGTCCAGAAATGTCAGAGAGGCCGTCTGCGTGAAAAAGGGGATATATCCGGGTTCAGCTCTGTACCCAGACAACCTCTTTAAATGAATACATTACAAGTTATAATGACTTATTTACCATAAAGCTATATATCAATCTGCTCAGCTCCTCATGCTCTGTACAATGCTGCCCACTGGTAAGACTGTATACAGGCTAGTAGCCAAGTCTGGTGTTTCTGGGAATACTGGGCTAATGACAAAGCTAATATAGGTATCAAAACCACACCACTGGAATCAGTGGCGTAGGGATCGCCATAGCAACCACAGCAGTGGCTATGGGGCCCTACGCCACTGGGGGCCCGTCCGGGCCGCCTTCTGTTGATTTTTTTTTATTTATTTTTTTACACACACACACTACAAACAGCAGCCAGGCCCGAGCCGCGGACCACCCGCCCACTACACTAGTGTAGTGGGCGGGGCACGGGCGGTCCGCGGCTCAGGCTTGGCTGGGGAGGAGTCAGGACTGAACCAGGGCGCACGCAGGGCCGGGCCGACACAGAGGCTGGGGAGTCTCCAGCCAGGCCACTGAGTAAGGAAGATCCGATCATATGCTAACCCCCAGGCGTTCCCATGGTGACCGGGATGCTTGCCTGGGGGTTAGAATATACCATCGGATCTGAGTTTTCACGCTCTCACCGAGAGCGTGAAAACTCAAATCCGATGGTATATTCTAACCCCCAGGCGTTCCCATGGTGACAGGGACGCTTGCCTGGGGGTTAGAATATACAGGACCACGCCGCTCACAGGAGCACATTTATAAACTAATTAGTAACTTGAACTTTAATCATTGACATTGCTGAATGCTGATCTCTTTACTTGCATTGGATACCTTACTCTGTCTTAGCTCCGGTAACGGTAACAGCAGGCCTGCTCCTCCCACTAGGCGGCGCAGGCCGTTACCAGAGCTAAGACAGAGTAAGATATCCAATCCAAGTAAAGAGATCAGCATTCAGCAATGTCAATGATTAAAGTTCAAGTTACTAATTTGTTTATAAATGTGCTCCTGTGAGCGTCGGGGAGGGGGATCTGTGGATGGCACTATTTAGGGGAGGGGGATCTGTGGATGGCACTATTTAGAAGAGGGGGATCTGTGGATGGCACTATTTAGGGGAGAGGGATCTGTGGATGGCACTGTTTAGGGGAGGGAGATCTGTGGATGGCACTGTTTAGGGTTGGGGGATCTGTGGATGGCACTGTTTAGGGGAGGGGGATCTGTGGATGGCACTGTTTAGGGGACAGGGATCTGTGGATGGCACTGTTTAGGAGAGGGGGATCTGTGGATGGCACTATTTAGGGGAGGGGGATCTGTGGATGGCACTGTTTAGGGGAGAGGGATCTGTGGATGGCACTATTTAGGGGAGGGGGATCTGTGGATGGCACTGTTTATGGGAGGGAGATCTGTGGATGGCACTGTTTAGGGGAGGGGGATCTGTGGATGGCACTATTTAGGGGAGGGGGATCTGTGGATGGCACTGTTTAGGGAGGGGGATCTGTGGATGGCACTGTTTAGGGGAGAGGGATCTGTGGATGGCACTGTTTAGGGGAGGGGGATCTGTGGATGGCACTATTTAGGGGAGGGGGATCTGTGGATGGCACTATTTAGGGGAGGGCGATCTGTGGATGGCACTGTTTAGGGGAGAGGGATCTGTGGATGGCACTGTTTAGGGGAGGGAGATCTATGGATGGCACTGCTTAGGGGAGGGGGATCTGTGGATGGCACTGTTTAGGGGAGAGGGATCTGTGGATGGCACTGTTTAGGGGAGGGGGATCTGTGGATGGCACTATTTAGGGGAGGGGGATCTGTGGATGGCACTATTTAGGGGAGGGCGATCTGTGGATGGCACTGTTTAGGGGAGAGGGATCTGTGGATGGCACTGTTTAGGGGAGGGAGATCTATGGATGGCACTGCTTAGGGGAGGGGGATCTGTGGATGGCACTGTTTAGGGGAGGGGGATCTGTGGATGGAACTGTTTAGGGGAGAGGGATCTGTGGATGGCACTGTTTAGGGGAGGGGGATCTGTGGATGGCACTATTTAGGGGAGGGGGATCTGTGGATGGCACTGTTTAGGGGAGAGGGATCTGTGGATGGCACTATTTAGGGGAGGGGGCCGTGGGGATCTGTGGATGGCACTATTTAGGGGAGGGGGATCTGTGGATGGCACTGTTTAGGGGAGGGGGATCTGTGGATGGCACTGTTTAGGGGAGGAGGATCTGTGGATGGCACTGTTTAGGGGAGGGGGATCTGTGGATAGCACTGGGGGGGGGGGGCATAAAGTTATTTTTGCTATTGGGCCCATGCATTTCTAGCTACGCCCCTGACTGGAATACTGTGAACAGGAAGATGGTTATTCAAGTTCTGGTGGAAAGTGGAACAGTCTATTAGGACATGAATTTTTAGTGCTGTGACCGGAAGTGGTTCAAACATGTCTCCATTGAAAAATAAAAAGTTTACAGTGCTCGTAGATACTCAAGTGCAGTATTTTTGTGAAGTCTTTCCTTTCAACGCCCAGTGAATGGTGTTGCAGACTACCTTAACCTCTTCCCAGGTCACTAATAGGACGTTATCATTGTCTACCAAGTTTGAGATACAGTGGAACTGCAGCCCGGTCATGGTCACTTTGTCTACAAGCCTTTTGGCTCATTTTATTCCTCATCTTTCTCCCCCCTGCTAGTATTGTATAGTCTAGTCTCATACTCTGCCCTAAAATAAAAAGAATGGAGTTTGTATCCTGCAAGGGAATAAATCTAATTTCAATTTAAAAAAAAAAAGCGCACAGAGAAGAGCACTCTTATTTTAATTCTATATGCAAAATTTGAATTTACACACTGAAGTGCTTATTGTAAGAGGATTTTAAGTGGATGACTGGAGGTACGCTTCAATTAGTAAAAGTCTACGTATCCAGTGCTTTGATTTACCAGTAATAAATCCAATATAAAGCATCTCATCTTCCTTCTCTTTAAAGTAACCCTTTCCAGCTGTTTATTAGATTTTTCCCTCTTCTTGACTGACAGGAGAACCGTAAAACTAAACAACTTCAATTACACAATGACTAATAAAATGCCCCCAAGACTATTATTTATAAAACACTGTTTCTGGTTTCATTTTTGCTTTTCACCAGAAAAATCTAAACCTGAACATAATATACTGGAAACCGTTCAGCAGAAAATTAATTCCAGTTAACGGGTCATCCAAGTTTAAACATTCATCTATGTACATCCAGAGTGATGTCACAAATCTTCACGAACCTTGAGTAAAAATTTACTGCAGGACTGTGTCACCAAGCCAAATCTTTTCTGGCAAAGATGTTTGTTGTCCCCTATAAATACAATAAGATTTCCCAATGGCCAAGATTTATCGGAATTTAATTCTTTCAGTCCCTGCTTTGGCTGTACATCATATTTCACTGTTAGCCTGTAGTGAGTGACAATTGACACTTTCACACATTTTAACAATTAGCTGAAAAACTAAATAATGTATGAAGCAGATCATTGGTGAACATTTATCTATCTACTGGACATTAGCACTTCTCTGCTGTAAATACATGGAACATTTACACTAAGATTTACACTTTTTGTGACATGTTCCAGTTTTCTTTTTATATATATATTTGATATCCAGACTCAACCTATCAAATTTTTGCAATATTTCATGAATAAAGGTTCCCGTCATGTGTCATTTAATGTATTGGTGTTTTGTATTATGGGGCACCCACAGGGACCAGGACTGGGGTGCATCTGTAACTACGCAATCCCTATAGAGGGTTACCGCTAATCAATCTCATAAATTAAGTGCAAATTGGTATCCTACTTTTAATAGACTATATTTTTAAATTGCTCATTGACCTATGAATAACAACTACCAATCTGTACCTAGTAAAAGTGCATCAAAAGTTTGATTGTTCCATGGTTGTTTAACTATCAACCTGTTTTTGTAAGGTGGTCAGACCTTATGGGTAGAAATGATCCTTCACCTTGCGGCCCCACATGCATGATGGTAGAGTGACTGACACAGGCTCAGGTGGGTCTAGCATGGTGCAACTAGCGTGGTGCTTACAGTCTCGCTTATTCTTTCTAACAAAAGAGTACAGTTCTATTGGTCACACACATCAGTATTTACAACACACAACACTTGGCAGTTACACTTTCTCACAGAGACATTATGCTTAGCAGTTGCAGTAGCATAACAGTAACATACTTTTGTAACTCTCTTCACTGCATCAGGTGGCACTCCACTTAAGCAGGACTCACTTTTATCACATGCCTTGCATTCTATGGCGCACAATTGTAGGTCACAGTTCACCACACACCATGCCCATACAGCTTTACCTTGAGAAGGGTTTCCAGGTTGCAGAATGGCTGGTCACTTATGGTAACGTATGTCACAAAATCCAGTGTCTGGCTTGATAACCCACAAGATACACCGGGTTGTGGTTTGCAGGTTCCTCACTAAAACAGCGTGGCTCACCCTCTGAGATCTGTTCCACTTCTCAGTATTCCAGATGAGTTACTCTCATATTCTTTGGGCTGGGATCTGTTCTTAAACTGATTACAGGTGCATGGGACATGTTAAGGCAGTACGGCAGGTCTGGAGCAGACCAGAGTAAGGACTGGTGTCCTTACGAGAACTATATATACTCCGTGAAGAACCTGAAATGAAAGGGCATATATAGCAATCTGGAGATCAACATACAGTGTAATCTCACAACACAGTGCTTCATATAGTAGCCATATAACACAGCAAGAGCCAATGAAATACAGTTCAAGTATACAGTGTGATTAGTCAGGCGGTGAGTTGCCTCAATATCTAATATGCATGGACACCTTAGGACTATTTAAAGGGTTTTTTAAATGTCACATGTTATAAGTGGTGTACCCCAAGGTTCTGTGCTGAGACCTCTATTATTTAACTTATTCATTAATGACATGGACGATGGGATAAATAGTTCTGTTTCTATTTTTGCAGATGACACCAAACTTTCTAATACAGTACAGTCTATGGAAAATATGAATAACTTACAAGCTGACTTGGACAAACTTACTGTTTGGGCCTCCACTTGGAAAATGAGGTTCAATATAGATAAATGTAAAGTTATGCACTTGGGGGCTAATAATCTGCATGCAGCATATGTCCTAGGGGGAGTAACACTGGGAGAGTCACTTGTTGAGAAGTATCTGGGTGTCTTAGTAGATCATAGACTAAATAACAGCATGCAATGCCAGTCAGCTGCCTCTAAGGCCAACAGAATTTTGTATTAAAACAGGTGTGGACTCGGGAGACAGGGATGTAATATTGCCACTATACAAAGCTTTGGTGCGGCCTCATCTGAAATACGCAGTTCAGTTCTGGGCACGAGTCCATAAAAAGGATGCCCTGGAGTTAGAAAAAGTGCAAATGAGAGCAACTAAACTCATAAAGGGCCTGGAAGATCTTAACTATGAGCAAAGATTAAAAGAATTGAATTTGTTTAGTCTTGAAAAAAGATGTCGAAGACCAAGTTCACACTTTAGTTATTTGGTCAGTTATTTCCATCAGTTATTGTGAAACCAGTAGTGAAGTCTACTCAGAGATAAGGTGTAATGTAAGGATTTCCTCCTGTTCTGTGTTTTTGACCCGCACCTGTTTTTGGCTCACAATAACTGATGGAAATAACTGACCGAATAACTGAAATGTGAATGTGGCCTAAGGGAGGACATGATTAACCTGTACAAATATATAAACGGACCATACAAAAAACATCAAGAGAAGCTATTTTGTGTTGAAGCCCTTCAAAAAACAAGGGGCCACTCCCTACGTGGAGAAAAAAGATTCAGTCATAAGAGGCGACAAGTATTCTTTACAGTAGATGGCTTCAAAGCAGGTTTAGATGACTTTTTATTTCAAAATAATATTAACCTCTTCAGGACACATGACGTACCGGTACATCATGCGTATTTCCAAACACCGCCGCCCGGCGGGCGGTGATCAGAAAAAGGTGCCTGCTCATCAAATAATTGAGCAGGCACCTTGGCTAAATGCGCGCGGGGGGGTCCCGTGACCCGCCCGTGTCGGCGATCGCCGCAAACCGCAGGTCAATTCAGACCTGCGGTTTGCGGCTTTTACCTGCGGTTGCGGCGGCTGGCGGCGGTGCCATTGGGTCCCCATGCGGCTGTAGGGGGGACCCGATGGCATGGAAGGCAGCGCGATGACTTCCTGAGGCATCGCCGCTGCCTTCCTGTGACGTGCCTGTGAGATCCAGCCCCCTTAAAGGGATAATATATAGGGTTCGGACCGCGCTTCTGGTCCAGGTCAGTATGCAAGTTCTTTAATCCTTCTCACTTCCTCGTTTGCAGAGAGAGCCTGAGGGCTGCAAATACCCCTCAAGTAGATATCCTGCAACCAATGGAATTATAATAGTGTAAATCCGTATGTAACAATAACCTGCATTGCACTGATTGTACTCACACACTGCGTATCACACAAGGCGTAAATGTAATCTCTCCGTGGTAGGTTGCTCTTATTCTGTCGAAACAGCCACGTTTACATACAATCTGGTTCAGTCCCCACACGGACTCAAATGGTATATACCACAGACAAATCTGTGTTTCCTTTCTTCAGATTCCTGAAAGTATTCTGTGGACAAGAATGGCTTCTGCAATAGTGAAGCTCCGTAATACTTCTTTAAAACTTTTTATTTGTCCATACTCACAAGACAACTTTCTTAAAACAGCTTTTAAAACACATAAAATTCCCAGCGTCTGCTGCTTCTGCCCGACCCGGGTTTCACTCCTAGAGCTTCGTCAGGGGCACACTTGTTTTCTCCCTCCCCACCTTCTTATTCCTTCCTTGCAACTAATCAGGAATCAGGTGTATTCTTCCACAGTATTTTCCCATCCTGCTATTAACCCTATACTGGACTCTCCTCATCCCCAGGGGAAAGAAGACGCATGTAGTTACGTCCCCATTCACATGAGCATGCTTTTTAGTATAACGTTTTTTCACTAATTCAATACAGCCTGCAGGTCAAAATCTACATTTAGACCTCCCGGCTGTAGTGTACCTAATTCGTATATCCACTTGGTTTCCTGCCTATTGATTTTTTCCAAAAGACTGCCTCCCCTCCAATGGTTTTGTACGGATTCCACTCCCATAAACTTTAGACCCTCTGGGTTTTTTTGGTGGTATTTTTTATAATGGGCCGATACTCCATGACTTTCAAGACCTTTTTTTATATTTCTTATGTGTTCCTGTATGCGGACTTTTAGAGGTCTAATAGTCCGTCCAACATACTGGAGGCCACAAGGGCACTCCAGTACATATACAACCCCTTTACTATGACAAGTCATCTCACCTACTACTTCTAATTTTTTATCTTTATTGGTGCTTTTGATTAGCGTACTCTTTTGTAATTTTTCTGTTCTTTTTCTGTTCTTGCATGGAATGCAAAAACCACACCAATTAAAGCTATTTTTCATTTTTTTATTTTTATATTTATTTTCAGAACGATTGGCGCTGTGTACCAATTTATTTTTTAGGTTGGGAGCCTTTTTATAGATGACTGTCGGTTGCTCAGGAATAACACGTCCCAAAATTGGGTCATTTTTTAAAATCGACCAGTTTTTTCTGATTGCGTTTTTCAGTTCACCAGAACACTGTGTGAACTGGGTTATAAATGAAAAACGAAAATCGATGGTCTTCTCTATTTTTTTAGGTTTACTATTGGGAGTTCTCTCTTGCTGTTCTGTTATATCTTTTATACACCTCTCCAGGTCTTCATTTTTATAGCCCTTTTCAACAAAGCGCTCCTTTATTACATTGCTCTGTTTTTTAAAAATCGCCGAATCAGTGCAGTTGCGGTGGATTCGCTGGACCTGTCCCTTCGGTACATTAAGTAACCAAGGGGCATAGTGACAGCTCGTTAAATCTATATAGCCGTTTACATCAGTTGGTTTAAAAAAGGTCTTGGTTTTGAG
Source organism: Bufo bufo (assembly GCF_905171765.1). Taxonomy (NCBI): domain Eukaryota; kingdom Metazoa; phylum Chordata; class Amphibia; order Anura; family Bufonidae; genus Bufo; species Bufo bufo. Next base: position 71,134,699 of record NC_053392.1, on the reverse strand, counting down.
CCGTCCTTCTTCGGCATATATAGTAAGGTCCAGGAAATCCACAGCAACCGCACTGATCGTACTGGTAAAGCTAAGATTCCATTCTTTATTTTCCAAATTGGCAATGAAGATCTCAAGTAGGTTCTTTCCCCCTTCCCATATCACCAGGCAATCGTCTATATATCTTTTCCAGGTTTTTAGGGATCCCCTTTTACTGGATTTTTTTAGCTCGGGGTCAATGAACTGCTTTTCCCACCTGGTCATGAAGATGTTAGCGAAACTGGGGGCGAATTTCGCCCCCATCGCCGTCCCGACCTTCTGTAGGTAAAACTGATCCTTGAACCAGAAGTAGTTATGTTCTAAACAGAATTCAACACATCGTACTATAAAGTCCGCTTGTATCCTAGTCATGTCAGGGTCACTGTACAGGGTTTCTCTTATTGCTTGCAATCCTAGTTTTTTCGGGATGATGGTGTATAGGGACGATACATCGATGGTGGCCATCCATGTATTGTCCCCAATTCCCTGTAATTCCTTTATTATTTCAACCACACTCCCGCTATTTTTCAAATAGGAAGGTGCTATTGGTACATACTTTTGCAGGAAATTATCTATATACTCCATCAATCTACTAGTAAGAGAATTGATCCCCGAAACTATCGGTCTCCCGGGGGGATTTGTAATACTCTTATGTATTTTCGGCAGTATATAGATAATTGGGGTCATTGGTTCTTTTATATTTAAATAATCCATCTCTTTTTTGCTCAGGATGCCTTTTTCACCACCATATTTCACCAGAGTTTGTAGTTTGTTTTTATATTCTAGGAGGGGGTCTTTTTTCAGCACGGTATAGGTCTTATTATCTCCCAACTGTCTTAGGACCTCTGCTTCGTAGTCCTCAATATTCATAACTACTACCCCAATGGCAGCTCCCCCTGAATACAGAAGATCCTAAGGACATAGATGATTGGGAAAAACTAATGGATTTCTGTGGCTTCAAAGCCATGGAATTCATTATAAAAATACGCAGACAAAAACTAAAAAATATAGGACAGAATATAGAAAAATTACAAGAAAAACTAAAACCCTTCAAAACAAATAAAGAATACATTAAGCAAAGTGAAAAATGTCAAGTTAATATTACAGTAGTAGACAAAGAAATAAAAGAAAAAAAACAGAAAAAATATCGCAAAACATGTGAAGAATACGAGAATAAGAAAATATATAAATGGAGATTCAGGTCAGAAGCAAATGGGAAGACCAATTATTTGGAAATGGGTGAGCAGAGAGGAGTAGAGGAAAGGAAATATAGTGTCAACATGAGAACTAATGGTTATCCCGGACAACAGTGGGGGGAATGGGATGTCAGCAGAAGAAAGGAACATTATGGGGATCGACCCACTGATACATGGGGCATGCAACAGTATGGCGGAAATAACAATGGGTATGGGAGGAATGCCAACCATTACCAATGGCCTAATGTAAGGAAACCATACCAACAATATGGGCGATATAACAGTAATCCTTATAAATTTGTAAAAGAGGATATTATAGATAGGCAGGTTAATAGGGCCAGACCTATTGAAAGGGGGGAAGAGCCTAGAGTTAAAGTACAAGAAGAGAGGAAGTTAGATCAACAGAATTTTCCACACCAAGCGATCAAGGATGTACAGAGGGAGGAACAAGAAAAACTCGAGAAAGTAAAAGAAAAAATAAATACAACCACACCGAATATAAATACACCGGAAAAGAGAAGGTTCATAGAGGAAAAAGAGGGGGGAAAAAACACAAAATCCGCGAACAAAAAAAGCAAGGTGTGAATGATGGGATATTTAATCTCAGCAGACACACCTTGTCGGAACCCGAAAAAGCGGTACTTAGAAAAGGGTTAAAATTCGCGCCATCGAAAAGTTTAAATAAATTTGATGCCTTTGTAGACATCCATAAGTATATCAGGAAGTTGAATATAGCCAAATTTTTCGCAGGAAAGGAGTCAACTAATAACCAGAATAATATAGAAGAGAAACAGGAATATATACATACAAAATTAAAAGATAAGTCAAAATTTTATCCGAAAAACAGAAATAATGAATGTATAGATGCCTTTAAGAGAAGCATCTTGAATGAATTGGAAAAAATAGATGCAAAAAAGAAAAAGATGCACTAAAAACGTTACAGGAAAATTCAGATATAATAATAAAACCTGCGGATAAAGGGGGTGGGGTAGTAGTTATGAATATTGAGGACTACGAAGCAGAGGTCCTAAGACAGTTGGGAGATAATAAGACCTATACCGTGCTGAAAAAAGACCCCCTCCTAGAATATAAAAACAAACTACAAACTCTGGTGAAATATGGTGGTGAAAAAGGCATCCTGAGCAAAAAAGAGATGGATTATTTAAATATAAAAGAACCAATGACCCCAATTATCTATATACTGCCGAAAATACATAAGAGTATTACAAATCCCCCCGGGAGACCGATAGTTTCGGGGATCAATTCTCTTACTAGTAGATTGACGGAGTATATAGATAATTTCCTGCAAAAGTATGTACCAATAGCACCTTCCTATTTGAAAAATAGCGGGAGTGTGGTTGAAATAATAAAGGAATTACAGGGAATTGGGGACAATACATGGATGGCCACCATCGATGTATCGTCCCTATACACCATCATCCCGAAAAAACTAGGATTGCAAGCAATAAGAGAAACCCTGTACAGTGACCCTGACATGACTAGGATACAAGCGGACTTTATAGTACGATGTGTTGAATTCTGTTTAGAACATAACTACTTCTGGTTCAAGGATCAGTTTTACCTACAGAAGGTCGGGACGGCGATGGGGGCGAAATTCGCCCCCAGTTTCGCTAACATCTTCATGACCAGGTGGGAAAAGCAGTTCATTGACCCCGAGCTAAAAAAATCCAGTAAAAGGGGATCCCTAAAAACCTGGAAAAGATATATAGACGATTGCCTGGTGATATGGGAAGGGGAAAAGAACCTACTTGAGATCTTCATTGCCAATTTGGAAAATAAAGAATGGAATCTTAGCTTTACCAGTACGATCAGTGCGGTTGCTGTGGATTTCCTGGACCTTACTATATATGCCGAAGAAGGACGGCTCAAAACCAAGACCTTTTTTAAACCAACTGATGTAAACGGCTATATAGATTTAACGAGCTGTCACTATGCCCCTTGGTTACTTAATGTACCGAAGGGACAGGTCCAGCGAATCCACCGCAACTGCACTGATTCGGCGATTTTTAAAAAACAGAGCAATGTAATAAAGGAGCGCTTTGTTGAAAAGGGCTATAAAAATGAAGACCTGGAGAGGTGTATAAAAGATATAACAGAACAGCAAGAGAGAACTCCCAATAGTAAACCTAAAAAAATAGAGAAGACCATCGATTTTCGTTTTTCATTTATAACCCAGTTCACACAGTGTTCTGGTGAACTGAAAAACGCAATCAGAAAAAACTGGTCGATTTTAAAAAATGACCCAATTTTGGGACGTGTTATTCCTGAGCAACCGACAGTCATCTATAAAAAGGCTCCCAACCTAAAAAATAAATTGGTACACAGCGCCAATCGTTCTGAAAATAAATATAAAAATAAAAAAATGAAAAATAGCTTTAATTGGTGTGGTTTTTGCATTCCATGCAAGAACAGAAAAAGAACAGAAAAATTACAAAAGAGTACGCTAATCAAAAGCACCAATAAAGATAAAAAATTAGAAGTAGTAGGTGAGATGACTTGTCATAGTAAAGGGGTTGTATATGTACTGGAGTGCCCTTGTGGCCTCCAGTATGTTGGACGGACTATTAGACCTCTAAAAGTCCGCATACAGGAACACATAAGAAATATAAAAAAAGGTCTTGAAAGTCATGGAGTATCGGCCCATTATAAAAAATACCACCAAAAAAACCCAGAGGGTCTAAAGTTTATGGGAGTGGAATCCGTACAAAACCATTGGAGGGGAGGCAGTCTTTTGGAAAAAATCAATAGGCAGGAAACCAAGTGGATATACGAATTAGGTACACTACAGCCGGGAGGTCTAAATGTAGATTTTGACCTGCAGGCTGTATTGAATTAGTGAAAAAACGTTATACTAAAAAGCATGCTCATGTGAATGGGGACGTAACTACATGCGTCTTCTTTCCCCTGGGGATGAGGAGAGTCCAGTATAGGGTTAATAGCAGGATGGGAAAATACTGTGGAAGAATACACCTGATTCCTGATTAGTTGCAAGGAAGGAATAAGAAGGTGGGGGGGGGAGAAAACAAGTGTGCCCCTGACGAAGCTCTAGGAGTGAAACCCGGGTCGGGCAGAAGCAGCAGACGCTGGGAATTTTATGTGTTTTAAAAGCTGTTTTAAGAAAGTTGTCTTGTGAGTATGGACAAATAAAAAGTTTTAAAGAAGTATTACGGAGCTTCACTATTGCAGAAGCCATTCTTGTCCACAGAATACTTTCAGGAATCTGAAGAAAGGAAACACAGATTTGTCTGTGGTATATACCATTTGAGTCCGTGTGGGGACTGAACCAGATTGTATGTAAACGTGGCTGTTTCGACAGAATAAGAGCAACCTACCACGGAGAGATTACATTTACGCCTTGTGTGATACGCAGTGTGTGAGTACAATCAGTGCAATGCAGGTTATTGTTACATACGGATTTACACTATTATAATTCCATTGGTTGCAGGATATCTACTTGAGGGGTATTTGCAGCCCTCAGGCTCTCTCTGCAAACGAGGAAGTGAGAAGGATTAAAGAACTTGCATACTGACCTGGACCAGAAGCGCGGTCCGAACCCTATATATTGTACCTGTTTATAACGTGATTGAACCCACATCACTTTTCGGACCTGCTGCATAACATTATTGTGGACTGGTGATATATTTATTTCTTTATTGCCCCTTAAAGGGAACCTGTCACTGGGATTTTGGGTATAGAGCTGAGGACATGGGTTGCTAGATCGCCGCTAGCACATCCGCAATACCCAGTCCCCATAGCTCTGTGTGCTTTTATTGTGTATTGTGAATGAGAAAGTCAAGCAAGGCAGTTTGCTGTGCGAAAAGTTCAAGCAAAGGGGAAGTTAAAAAGTTAGGACAGGAAGTAGAATGCATGGAGTAACTTCTAAATATTATATTCAGAAAACCATCTACCTGGTTTTGTTAAAAAATGACAGAATATTTACATACAGGTTGTTAATATGTCCAAAAACAAAGGGTCAATTCCAGCTTCTGACGTATAAAATAATTGTTCTTTATTCGGCTTTCAAAGTTTAAGATCCAACATACATCACATGGAGAGACACAAAGTAATTGTGACGCGTTTCGGGCTATGTTATTGAGCCCTTCATCAAGACAAATTTGGTTGTTAATATGTGATTAAAAAAATGGTAGTCTCCCTTTAAGTAAGATACTTCTGCAGTGAGTACTGTAGGATCAGACTAACCTTCATATTGCATCAAGAGGCAATTGGCGTGGTATACTTCTATGTAATGAGGGTGAGGAATTGGTGGATTTCTATTTGACAGAACTTTTCAAACCACTTGCTAAGTTAGAAAAAGTTACAGGAGACAATATTTGGAGAGTTCCTAAGCAACAGGTGACTAAAGCCTTGCATGGGAATCATATGAAAACTGTTGGCTAGATGAACTACATTGGAGCCACAGCACTTTAAAAAAGAGATGAAACAAATGTAATATTGCTTTGGACAAGCTACACACGATTACATCATGACGTATATAAAATACATGACAACCTATCAAAAATGATATTTTTAACAGATATATAAAGCCATGGAAAGGTTGCCAATGAGCCGTTCGGAGGAAGTTGTATTAAACAGAAAATGTTGAAAATGAATAAACCATCTGGCTCACATCGGGGCTTTAATGAGGATATAATATTAAGAACAAAGGGTTTGTGAATTACTGAAATCAGGTCTGAATGCTGCCATAGCTACTTTACCTATAGAGCTGTATGTGTGGCAGGGAGAATGTGGAGCTATAAATGAAGACTTCTGGCAAGAGCTGGGAATCCATAGAACTAAATGGAATTGTCATAACAAATCATCTATAAAATTTGAGATTACGCTAAATTTTATCTAAATCTCTTTCGAAAGGTCTGAAATAATCTCTGGAAAACTGCCTCTACACCACAGGTGGCCCAGATGTGTGACAACATGATGTTCACTACCTCCTTGCCTCTTACTACAAATGAGAGAGACAAGCAATGGGGGAGATGTAATATCTCAAATGCTAACAAGAAACAAATGTGATAGGCTACTTTCACACTAGCGTTAATATTTTCCGGTATTGAGATCCGTCATAGGGTCTCAATACTGGAAAAAAACGCTTCAATGGGGACAAAACGTAACTGAACAGAACGGAACGCTCCAAAATGCATTCCGTTCCGTTCTCATACTTTGGGCCACCAAAGGGCATGATGTCACAGAGGACGTCATCATCTGGCAGTCAAACTGGTACCTGCTGTATCTGATTGTATTCTACTGTTTTAGGCATAGAAAATGTTCTAAATCTACACCAGCAAGGAAGCTGGCGTAGATTTACACCAGCGGTGAATGCGCCAAAGTTATGTAGAGGCCACCACCAGTGAAAAATGGGTATAAAACCGTAGCAATCATGCAAATACCTTTAAGCAGACACTACCCAGTAAATTAATTGGAATGGTCTTACCAGATCCTGAAGTAAGTATATCAGATAGTGTCTGCCCGGTACCCGTCCTCGTGTCAAGACGGTGGAATGAAGTCAGCGGATAGATCTTCTGGGGACATGAAACTAGCTACTCCTACAAATAAGCCCTAAAGTTGGTTGGGATGGGGGCTAGACGTCCCTACCTAGCCAGAACGATAGGGGCGACCCAGTCAGGAACCTTTCCCTTATAGGGGCCTAATCCCTACGGATATCCCTCTCTCTCATGTCCCAACATGTCATGTTTCGTCCCATATAGGGACTCCTCAGGGGATGTATACGAGTAGAGAAATAGCTACAAATGAAAACAAGGGAAAATGTGGACTCTAGGTATTGCGACTTTAACCCCTTCCCACCGCTGCACCATTAAATTACGTCAGCAGTGGGGGGTTATGTCGGCACGTGGTGCCTGCTGTTTAAAATGGTGTGTGCAGAAGCCTCTGTATGCATGAGTGATACCAGGCTGCCACACATTAGTTCCTATAAAGCTCCTGCCTGTGGCAGGGCTCCATAGGAACATAGTGTAAAAGTTTTTAAAATATACAAAAAAAAATATCAACATAAAGATTCAAATCACCCTGTTTCCTCAAAATTAAAAAAAAAAATACATAAACAATTAAAATAATAATTATCATGGACATCGTTGCGTGTGAAAACGCCCATGCTATTAATATAAAAATATTTATCCCATACAGCAACACGGCGACAGGGGGAAAAAAGTCAAAATGGCCTATTAACCGTTTTTTTGGGTCGCATCACCTCCCACCAAAAAATCTAATAAAAAGTGTTTAAAAAGTCATGCACACCCCTAAATGGTATCGTAAAAGTACAGATCGAACCGTCGCACAGCTCCAAAGTTGTGGGGGTCAGAATATGGTGATACAAAGAAAAAATGTATTTTCTCCAAAGTTTTTATTTTGTTCCAGTATTAAGACGCAAGAAAAACCTATACATATGTGGTATCTTTGTAGTTGTAATGACCCCGAGGATAAAAGTAACAGGTCAGTTTTAACCCATAGTGAACGCTGTAAAAACAAAACCCATAAAAGTACGGTATGTCGGAATTGTGTTTTTTTTATAATTCCACTCTATTTGGATTTTTTTCCAGCTTCCCACTACAATATATGCAACTGTATATGGTGCCATTAGACAGTACAACTTGTCCCACAAAAAACAAGCTATGTCAAAGAAAAAAATAAAATAAAATTATGGCTTTGGGAAGGCTAGGAAGAAAAAAAAAAAAAAAAAAAAGAAAGAAAATTGACCCTTGGTCCCGAAAGGGTTAATATGAACCTTAATATGCAACCGCATTATGGTCAGATATGCACCTGGGTGACCATCAAAATGACAAACCTGGACCATTGCATCCAGAAAGTCTAGGTTCTAAAGTTCTGTTCAGTACTACAGAATATATTAGTATCATGTAAGTTCTAACATGGCGCCCTCCCATTCGCTTCATTGACCAGGGCATGTGACATTTTTGGTAGCTTTATGGCAACTTTAGGCTATGTCCACACTTAGCGGAAATGCTGTGTTTTTTCCATCTGGATTTGCAGGTGGAAAATCTGCAGCGCATTAGACTATAGTACAGTATTCTAAGGAATCTCATCCATGTTCTGTGGACAAAATATTCATGCATAAATGAACACATGGGGAAGATTTTAAATCCTAGGCATGTCAATTCTTTCTGCGCCAAATTTGAGAGAAAATCCGTGACACAATCTGCATGTAAAATATGCCAAGGAATTTCGCATGGGTTTGCCAAGGAATTTGCGGTGAAATCTACAATGGATTTTTTTCCATCCAATGTGGACATATGGTTAGTTCAGATATAATAGTAATCCAGGGGCCAATTGTATTTCCCCAGGGGTCCAGTACATAAACGGTGTCCGATGCCATCTTAAAGGTGTTTGCCGAGAGTAGAATATTGATGACCTATCCTCAGGATAGGTCATCAATATCTAACCGGTAGGGGTCCGACTCTCGGAAACCAGCTGTTTAATGAGGTAGCGGCAGTCCAGTGATCACTGCTGCCTCTTCCTAGGCCAGTGATGTTACGTTCATCTGTTACATGGCCTATGTGTGGCTCAGTCCGATTCAAGTGAATGGGCCCAGGCTGCAATACCAAAGACAGTAGTGCCCCCAGTAGAGCCCCCAGTATTGTGCTTCGTATTTACATGGTCTCCATTAATCCCTCTAGTATTTAATGCCCCTAGTATTTGTAATTGTCCCTCTGTAGTGACCCCAGTATGTTTAATGTCCCCAGTCGTGCTCCCTGTATCATTATAATGCCTGCCAGCAGTTTCCCTTTATTTATAATGCTCCCCCTTCTGTACTGACCCTAGTAGTGCCCTTTTTATTAATAATGCCTCCCTGTTAGTGCCCCCTGTATCTTTATAATGTCCACCAGTTATGCCCCCTGTATTAGTATAATGCCCCCCAGTAGTGCCTCCTTTATTTATGTCTTCCCATTTGTTCGGCCCCCTGTATAACTATAATGTTGCCAGCAGTGCCCCCTTTATGCCTTCCCTCTCTGTACTGGGGTAAAAAAAAAAAAGAAATACTTACCTCACTCCCATCCCATGTCGCCATCTGGATGCATTACATGTGTTCGTCAGAGGTGGATGTGTCAACGGTGTCTCACCACCTAAAGACCCGACGCACAAGGTCACATTGATCGCAACTGCCTGCACCATTGTGCTGCCTCATTGGCTTCAGGCTTATGAGAGTGAACGGCAGGGATGAGAGCTGTTTGCTCCTGTGCCCCGCAGCCTGAGGCAGGATGTAGCTCTGTCTGACTCACCTGACGCAATTGCGTGGTTCTCAAGACCGCCACTACATCTAAGAAACTAAGGTACCTCACAATAAGAGGCAGATTGCTAGATAGACATAAGAGAGCTCTCTATGAAGAACAACTAGATAGCAAGGGGCCCGTATACCGTTCATGCACAGGGCCCTCTGCTTCCTGTGATTTTTTCCCCTGGTCCTTTCTAGGGTTTTTACAGTCTTAATTCTGTCTGGAATTATAAGAAACACCTGGGGATTTTCTGCTGTCTTTTTATGAATTGATAAGGAGAGGAAAACTACTTTTGCTTACACACTACTGCCCACAGGCTACAGCCTTGACATGCTCACATTAATGAGCTCTCCTAAAGATAAAGACCATGAACATTCTTTGATCTTTTGCTGTAGAAATGTGAATTAACCACTGTTTAAAGGGTAAAGAGATAACAAATAGAACATTTACCATCAACAAACTTCCCCTTTGAAAAAAAAAAAACGTGAAAATTAATCTGTGGTAAGAAGAAAATATGTTCTCATTGTGCCAAATGGTACTTCGCTAATAAGACGAAATAAAGTTGAACAATGGGGGATGTGTATGTAAAAAGATCATAATGATATAGTAAGCTGAAAAAAAGGGAAGATACAAAATACTGTTAAAGGAGCTGTTTTATCTCAACAGCCCCTTTCTGTTGTCGTTAGGGCATGTGGACATCATAGAGGGGGACCTCCTTCTAGGAGCCAGATTGGAAAGCTTCTACTAAGCAGAGGCTGTTCATGTAATACTACTACCGGAAAATTCTAGATTTGGGGTTGTTTGAGTTAAAAGTTTCTAGGGGCAAACTGACGGGAGGCTAATAAAATAAGAAAAATTAATAAATTTACACATGCAAAGCCCCTTCCAAACCAGCACCGCCACTCCATCCTCCAGTTGGGGCAGCAGCCATAATCTATTGTTTGGCCTGTATACTGCTGCAGCCAATTATTGGCTTCAGCAGTCTGACATGATACTCTACTGAGGTCACTATCACTGCTGCAGCCAAAATAATACATCATGACTGCATTCTTGCCGGGGTGACAGAATGGAAGTATTGGATTGGAGGGAGCCCAGGAAGGTGATTTTAAGGATTTTTTTAAAATGTATTCATCATCCTTTTTGCGTTTGTCCCCAAACACTTTCAACTAAGACAACCCCTTTAACTGAGGTCATCTTACTCAACCCCTTCTAAACCATGGTAATGAGCAGAAAGAAAGACAACAAAAACAAATGCACTTTTTTCTATTGGTAGAAATTGGCCAAGTAATGCATCAGGGGTGGATCCACTGTGTCCCTGAACAGAATTGACTTAGGTCTACTTTTAGGGGTGTTTTCTAAGTGGGTGCCTGGGTCATCCCCCTTAAACTCCTATACAGGAATCTCCACAGCAGGAAACCACCAGAACCATCCATAACAGATGACCCTGGTGGGTCAAGAGACGCCAGTACATAGCACCAAGGGGGAAAATGGGAATGTAGTCAGGAAACAAACTGAGATCAAAGCAAGCAAAATTTATTCAATTGGGTCAATAGACAATAGGTCAAGGCAAGCTGCACAGGGTCAATACAGAAGTCAGGCAGGAATCAGGGCAGGCAACACAGGGTTAATCCAGTAAACAAGCAGAGTTTGGAGATGGGAGGTCAGGACAATACTACAGGGCACTTTCCCAGGACTACACAAGCTATGAACCTATTACTCAGGCACCTTACAATAAGGAATAACCCTAGGAAGACCACCATTGGCTGGGGACAAATTTGGCCAGGCACATTGACCCTTTAAAAGTTGAAGAAAGCATGCACACTCTACAGGAATGCAAAATAGCAGGAGGCAGGGAGGCCAGAAGAGGCTTACGGCATAGAGCAGGCAGAACTACACACATTCTTGCAGCCGAGCCCACAGTCCGAAAATAGAGAGATGATGGTGGCCACAGATCACTGGCAACACGGGGCTGCAAGAATGGTGAGTATTCCTGTTGTCAGTTCCGCATAGCAGGCCAAATCTTTATGTAATAAATGTAATAAATGCAATGAAAAAACTTGTACTTACAAAAAAAAAAAAATTATAACCAGCTCTTATATCATCCCATATGCCAACCTACAGGTGCCCTGAAGGCCATGTCCTAGGTGCACAGCTGTATGACTTCTGCATAGGCAAGGCTCCACCAATCTCCATACAGGGAGTGCAGAATTATTAGGCAAGTTGTATTTTTGAGGATTAATTTTATTATTGAACAACAACCATGTTCTCAATGAACCCAAAAAACTCATTAATATCAAAGCTGAATATTTTTGGAAGTAGTTTTTAGTTTCTTTTTAGTTTTAGCTATTTTAGGGGGATATCTGTGTGTGCAGGTGACTATTACTGTGCATAATTATTAGGCAACTTAACAAAAAACAAATATATACCCATTTCAATTATTTATTTTTACCAGTGAAACCAATATAACATCTCAACATTCACAAATATACATTTCTGACATTCAAAAACAAAACAAAAACAAATCAGTGACCAATATAGCCACCTTTCTTTGCAAGGACACTCAAAAGCCTGCCATCCATGGATTCTGTCAGTGTTTTGATCTGTTCACCATCAACATTGCGTGCAGCAGCAACCACAGCCTCCCAGACACTGTTCAGAGAGGTGTACTGTTTTCCCTCCTTGTAAATCTCACATTTGATGATGGACCACAGGTTCTCAATGGGGTTAAGATCAGGTGAACAAGGAGGCCATGTCATTAGATTTTCTTCTTTTATACCCTTTCTTGCCAGCCACGCTGTGGAGTACTTGGACGCGTGTGATGGAGCATTGTCCTGCATGAAAATCATGTTTTTCTTGAAGGATGCAGACTTTTTCCTGTACCACTGCTTGAAGAAGGTGTCTTCCAGAAACTGGCAGTAGGACTGGGAGTTGACCTTGACTCCATCCTCAACCCGAAAAGGCCCCACAATCTAATTTTTGATGATACCAGCCCAAACCAGTACTCCACCTCCACCTTGCTGGCGTCTGAGTCGGACTGGAGCTCTCTGCCCTTTACCAATCCAGCCACGGGCCCATCCATCTGGCCCATCAAGACTCACTCTCATTTCATCAGTCCATAAAACCTTAGAAAAATCAGTCTTGAGATATTTCTTGGCCCAGTCTTGACGTTTCAGCTTGTGTGTCTTGTTCAGTGGTGGTCATCTTTCAGCCTTTCTTACCTTGGCCATGTCTCTGAGTATTGCACACCTTGTGCTTTTGGGCACTCCAGTGATGTTGCAGCTCTGAAATATGGCCAAACTGGTGGCAAGTGGCATCTTGGCAGCTGCACGCTTGACTTTTCTAAGTTCATGGGCAGTTATTTTGCGCCTTGGTTTTTCCACACGCTTCTTGCGACCCTGTTGACTATTTTGAATGAAACGCTTGATTGTTCGATGATCACGCTTAAGAGTGCTGCATCCCTCTGCAAGATATCTCACTATTTTTGACTTTTCTGAGCCTGTCAAGTCCTTCTTTTGACCCATTTTGCCAAAGGAAAGGAAGTTGCCTAATAATTATGCACACATAATATAGGGTGTTGATGTCATTAGACCACACCCCTTCTCATTACAGAGATGCACATCACTTAATATGCTTAATTGGTAGTAGGCTTTCGAGCCTATACAGCTTCGAGTAAGACAACATGCATAAAGAGGATGATGTGGTCAAAATACTCATTTGCCTAATAATTCTGCACGCAGTGTACAGTCACATTTGCAAATGTACAATAATTAGAACACTGCAATACTGATCAAAGTCTGAAAAAACAAGTCCCACCCTACTTTTTTCAAATATATATTACATATAATATTACCTACTGTATAATGTAGCAATTCTTTGACAAACATGAAGAAGACAATTCAGTGACAATCATGCTTGGCCAGAATGAGCTAGGTGGGGAGGACTTCCCAGTAGAAGACCAAATTAACTCATCTGTAAGCCAGCTCAACCTGTGCCAATAGGCATCAATGAAAAGCCTGCAAAAATGTACCCCTTCAGTCTCTATCTCACTGACCTTCAGTCAGAGGCACCTTCATTAGAACTTATTGTGCCTTTCAAAATGAACAGCTGAAGGCAACTTTTTCTAAGAACTCAGGACTGACAAGGTGAAATGGCTATTTACGTAGGTGATCTAAGCATCACTATTTGGATTACCTAAGTTCAGTTAAATAGAATCACAGAGGGTCCAGGTCTGTTATATGGTTTATTGGTCAATTTTCTTACCAGAACATCTTACTTTAAGAAGAGGGAGATGATGGAACCGTCTACCAGAGGAGGTTGTGATGGTTGATTTATTGTGCAAGTTTCAAGAAGGGCGTAAATGCCTTTCTTGAGTGGAAAAATATTACAGGTTATAAGTGCTACATTTCTGGAGATGGAATGCTGATCCAAGTATTTATTCTAATTGCCAGATTTGTCAGAGTCAGGAAGGAATATATTCCTCACTTAATACAGAACAATTGGCATCAGCCCACTGGAATTTTTTGCTTTCCTCTGGATCAACACTTTAGGATTATAGGTTGGACTTGGTTGACCAGTGTCTTTTTACAACCTTACCAACCATTTAACTGTGTAACATTATAACCACCTGAGCTACTTAACAAAGAAATTTGAGCTTCATGTTATGGTATGAGAATACACACAAGAAAATCCTCAAGGTAATTGCCCAGCAACATAGGCAAGAGAGAGAATCCGGCCATATACACGAGATAGCTCAACTCCGGTTCTGAGCTAGCTCAACCTGAGAGTTATTTCCCTTAACTCCACCGTTAATATGGTGGGTGCAGAAGTACATAGCAGTTCCACCTAGGCCTGTCTACAGAAGAAGACCCTAGTAACATATATGGTTCATGATAGGTGGTGGCCCTGGGGACAAGGAGCTTCAAGTTAGGCCCACATGATTTGATTGTTTAGTTCAAACTGAAGAATGAGCAGCCACCAGATTCTCCCCAAAATGGCTTATCTCACACAAGAAGAAAGGATCCAGCTTTTTGAAATCCAAATTGCCTGGTGCCTCTCTTCTTTCCAGCAACTTATGCAATCGGGGACAGTTGGGTGCCCCCCATAGACTTGAGATTGGCCAAAGCCATTAAACTTGGTGAGTATGAACAACTTTTATCTTGTATCTTATCTGTATGGGATCAGTTCAGTTGCTATTTAGAAATATTCCCCATTCAGTTTTTAATTCAATATAATTAATCGAAATAATGAAACATCTGTTTTTGAAAAGCTGTTTCCCTACTGATATTCCACATCGATCTCTTTCAGGCCGAACTGGGAAATTTCCTTTTGAAATTACAGCCACGACGCTTCTGTGAACAGTACGTTTGCTTCACTTGAATTGCTGCCAGAATAGCTACTACCTCAATTGCTACCACATGCTACTTGTTTTACAGCTAACACGTGGTTTAAAATGACATAAACTGCTCACTCCAAGAGGTCTCTGGTTTGCACAAAACAGCAGATATAACACCCCTGAAATAACTGTAGCGGAGAACAATAGATTACTGGCTTATTGACTGCATTAGGTCATTTTGGGTGGTAAAGGTGAGGTTTAATATTGGATCTGCTGAACTATATTGCATTGCGTATGTCATTCAGTTCTAAGCTAAATATTGTAGAATAGCATGAAAAGAAGACTATGGGGGTCATTTACTAACTGATATATACACCAGTTTTCTGGCGTATTTCTGTCGCAGATCGCAGCGCAAAGGTTATTTGTGCCACAATGTGTGAATTTTCCCCGCTCACACTATGTCTAAAAAAGGGGGAGTGCCATGGGCGGGAAAGGAGGCAGTCCGCCTGGCCCGTATCATTTTCTACGTCTGTTTTAGACCGGCGGTGGATGCGCCAGCTCCTCTACATAACTTCGGAAGATTCATCACCAGTGGCCCCCTATATTTACATATCAATCATGTGTGATGACTTGTGATGTGCAAATTTTTTTTAAAATTCGATTTGGTCAATTCTCCGAACTTTGACGAGAATTTTGATTCATTACAAATTAATTTGTCACAAATCGCTATAAATCAGGTATACCCATATGTCATGATGACTAAAAGAATGTATGGAGTGGGCTGCTGCACTGAGCCTGCTCCATACGTGGCAGGTGCCGGCTGCATCATACAGCAGACTCCTGCCCACAATGACGGAGAACGGCGATTAGGGTAAATAGGAAAATTGATCAAAAGATCCCAGGTTCTAGCCCCCTAAAGGAGCTAAAAAGAAAGAAAAATTAAAAGTTTAATTTTAAGTTAGAAAATTAAGCCCCTTTTTTCAATTTTACATATAAAAATGTATAAACAAAAAAAAACTATTAGGTATCGCCTCGTTTGAAAATGTCTGAACTATTCAAATATTAATACAAATTTCATGTCCGCTGATCACCGCAAAGGAAAAAAATATAAAAACTCATGATACGCCGGGGTGTTTTTTGTCAATTTTTTCCCCAAAAAAGTCATGCGTACCACAAAAATGGTACCAATAAAATAAAAATTTCGTCCTGCAAAAAACAAGCCCTCAAACAGCTCTGTAGACCGAATAATAAAAAAGTTATGGATGTCAGAATAAGGTTTTTATTTATTTTTTAAAGTAGTTGATAAAAATGTAAATATTCAAATTTGTTGTCGCCATATTCATTTTGAGCCAAAGAATAAGGACCTTATGACATTTTTTTGCATACAGTGGATGCCGTGATGTCCAAACTCCAAATACTTTGGTGAAATATATTTTTTTCAGTTTAACCCCACAAAGAATGTTTATCCCATTTTCAAATAATATAAATGATAAATTGAATGGTGCTCTTAAATACAGTCAGGTCCATAAATATTGGGACATCGGCACAATTCTAACATTTTTGGCTCTATATACCACCACAATGGATTTGAAATTAAACAAACAAGATGTGCTTTAACTGCAGACTGTCAGCTTTAATTTGAGGGTATTTACATCCAAATCAGGTGAACGGTGTAGGAATTACAACAGTTTGCATATGTGCCTCCCACTTGTTAAGGAACCAAAAGTAATGGGACATAATAATAATCATAAATCAAACTTTCACTTTTTAATACTTGGTTGCAAATCCTTTGCAGTCAATTACAGCCTGAAGTCTGGAACGCAAAGACATCACCAGACGCTGGGTTTCATTCCTGGTGATGCTCTGCCAGGCCTCTACTGCAACTGTCTTCAGTTCCTGCTTGTTCTTGGGGCATTTTCCCTTCAGTTTTGTCTTCAGTAAGTGAAATGCATGCTCAATCGGATTCAGGTCAGGTGATTGACTTGGCCATTGCATAACATTTCACTTCTTTCCCTTAAAAAACTCTTTGGTTGCTTTTGCAGTATGCTTTGGGTCACCGTCCATCTGCACTGTGAAGCGCCGTCCTATGAGTTCTGAAGCATTTGGCTGAATATGAGCAGATAATATTGCCCGAAACACTTCAGAATTCATCCTGCTGCTTTTGTCAGCAGTCACATCATCAATAAATACAAGAGAACCAGTTCCATTGGTAGCCATACATGCCCACGCCATGACACTACCACCACCATGCTTCACTGATGAGGTGGAATGCTTAGGATCATAAGCAGTACCTTTCCTTCTCCATACTCTTCTCTTCCCATCACTCTGGTACAAGTTGATCTTGGTCTCATTTGTCCACAGGATGTTGTTCCAGAACTGTGAAGGCTTTTTTAGATGTCGTTTGGCAAACTCTAATCTGGCCTTCCTGTTTTTGAGGCTCACCAATAGTTTACATCTTGTAGTGAACCCTCTGTATTCACTCTAGTTAAGTCTTCTCTTGATTGTTGACTTTGACACACATACACCTACCTCCTGGAGAGTGTTCTTGATCTGGCCAACTGTTGTGAAGGGTGTTTTATTCACCAGGGAAAGAATTCTTCAGTCATCCACCACAGTTGTTTTCCGTGGTCTTCCGGGTCTTTTGCTGTTGCTGAGCTCACCGGTGCGTTCCTTCTTTTTAAGAATGTTCCAAACAGTTGTTTTGGCCACGCCTAATGTTTTTGCTATCTTTCTGATGGGGTCGTTTTGTTTTTTCAGCCTAATGATGGCTTGCTTCACTGATAGTGACAGCTCTTTGGATCTCATCTTGAGAGTTGACAGCAACAGATTCCAAATGCAAATAGCACACTAGAAATGACCTCTGGACCTTTTATCTGCTCATTGTAATTGGGATATTGAGGGAATAACACACACCTGGCCATGGAACAGCTGAGAAGCCAATTGTCCCATTACTTTTGGTCCCTTAACAAGTGGGAGGCACATATGCAAACTGTTGTAATTCCTACACCGTTCACCTGATTTGGATGTAAATACCCTCAAATTAAAGTTGACAGTCTGCAGGTAAAGCACATCTTGCTGTTTCATTTCAAATCCATTGTGGTGGTGTATAGAGCCAAAAATGTTAGAATTGTGTCGATGTCCCAATATTTATGGACCTGACTGTAGTACAATATAGCCCCTCTTCCCCAAAAATTATAATAATAAAAAAAAATAAGCCCTCATTAGGCTATATGAATAAAAAATGTAAAAACATGTATGGCTATCGAAATATTGGGAGGAGAAAAGGAAAATGCAAAACCAAAAATGGGCCCCGTACTACATGCTCTGAAAACAATACAAACAATGAAGAACTTTCAAAAATGAACTGCGAAGAAATATAAAAATGTACACATTAAAATTGTAAATGGCTCTGTTCTGTCAAATAGAAAACAGAAAGAAAAAACTGAAATTATTTTTTAACACTGTAGACATGAATCCCTTTTAAAAAAGAATGATTTCCATATTTCAGGTGTAAAATCTAAAACTATACAAATATATACTAAGAACCGGATGGTATTTCACTTTAAACATGTATTACAGTTAATATCAGATGAGCCAAACATGGTGGATGGATCAAACATGGCCATAGGATTATTACCATAAGGGACAGGAGCCTGAAACTAGTAGCTGCCATATAATATGTTGGCCAAACAGGGGCTGATGCTGGTCTGGGGTTTGGCTGGTTAGGAGCATGGCACAATATGCAAGTCATTGCTGCTGTGGCCTGTAATCTCTGGAAAATGCCCCTTTTGTATGAGAATTACATAAAGGGGCCACATGGGGCCAATAGTTGACCACAATAAACATTTTATCTAATAATTAAAGTTATAATTACCTTTAACCCTTGCATTTGAAACTACATATGAAAAGTACCTCATGGCGCAGCAGGTGACCCGCCGTGGGATCCAAAGAACTGTTAAAAGAGGAGAGAAAAATGGTCATGGGGCATTCCTGGAGTGACACAAGAAGAAAGCCCCACCGCCACCCACTCCCAAGTTGCGAACCCACTTCTCCAAGCCCATCGCTCTCCTGCCCTACAGGTGGGAGCCCTTCTTCTGCCATCTGCTTTTTCTCCTTTTCCACATCATCTAATACCAATGATATGGTATCAGGAGCATCCAGCTTCTCATCTCTCTGCATTTTGCTTACTTTTCTAGGACATGGAGACCAAGAAGGATGATTTGGAAAAAGAAAAGCCAGCAAAAGATGAGGATGGTCTTCATTAAGACCTGACCCCCCTCCCCCCCCCCCCAAGGGGTTCATAAAGAAACAAATGATTTCCATATTCTACTACATACTACTTCCATAGTCAACTACATGGAAAGGGAGCGACTGTAGTACAAGTAACTTGGCCAAGTGCATGCACAGCTTCTGTGCCACTGGATGAGTACACATATACTGTTGTCTTTTTGCAATCACCTCGGTTCAACAAGATGCAGACGGCGAGATGCAGATCAGACCGCCCTTTAATACTGCGGCACAGTAATTGTATATATAAACTAACAGATTAAATGAGATTGTGGCAGCAGTTCAACAAGATGCACATACATTACACTCAACCTGCACTGTCCCTGCAGCCCACCTATGCTCTCCCTGCAGTGTCTAAGAGCTCTCCCTACGATCTCCCTGCACTGTCCCTGCACTGTACCTATCCAATATTCTACAATATTCAACACTGTCCCTAGCACATTAACACTTGTTAAGTTTCTTCCTTAAGCTCAGCTCACAGTGAAATGGCGGAGACCGCGAGGGATGAGGCTTTTTATAGGGCTCAGACATGACAAGGGATGGCTATCTGCTGATTGGCTAGCTGCACAGCATTATGGACATTACAGACTACATTCCCAGGCTTCTTACTTTCACTTTGTAGAACGTGCAGCAGCCATTTTAGAAAAAATCTGATTCGTTATCACGAAGCACCAGGACATTTGGCCTCGCGGCGAATCAAATCTTTTCTAAACTTCGGATTGAATTCTACTTCAGATGCTTCAATTCGCTCAACACTAGCGAGACAAGCCCTTTAAAGAGCACCAGTCAGTAAGATCAATCCTATCAAACGAGGCTTTCTGTCTCATAGGGTTGACCCTGCTGGTTGAAATGATACTTGTGATGTTCCCTAAAAACAAAGACTTTGACCCTTTTTGCAAATGAGGTCCTTATTCACATAACAAATAAGTTGTTTTTCACAAGACAGGTATAATTTTAATCAGCAGGATTAACCCTACCAGACATGGCTCATTTAATACAGTTGATCCTGTTGAAGGATGCTTTTTAACCCCTTACCGACATCCACCGTACATGTACAGTGGATGTCAGGTCTTTAAAGATAGTGCCTGATGAGGAGCTTACAGGCCACATTAGCTGCCAGGTTTCTCCTGTTTTATATAGCAGACACCAGGAGGCAAAGTTCTTGATCAGCAATAACACTGACCACTGACTTTAAATCCCTCAGACTTCCCCCTGAGAAGTCTTTTCCAGGGAGCGCAAAGCTTCTCGGCCCTGAACTTCTCCCCCATGTTGAGACTGAGAGAGATGTTCAGTTGCTCTAGCAGCCTCTGGCCTTCTGATGACCGTAGCCTGCCGCAGTGATGTTTCTATGGAGCTCTGTCTGTGGCAGGGCTCCATAGGAACATAGCAAATCTCCCGTAGACTGCAACGGTACGATCAAATGTTAAAGAGAAGTTTTAAAAAAGGTTTTAAAAATTTTAAAGAAAAATAAATATTAGAATAATTCAAATCACCTCCCTTTTCCCATATAAAAAAAAATAAAAAAAATTAAGATCATAGGCATTTTGGTGTTCAAAAATGTCTGATCTGTTAAAATATAAATGTATTTATCTCGTACAATGAGCGCATAATGGGAAAAAATTAAAATGGCTCGTTTGCTGTTTTTTTGTTGCCTTAATTCCCCTCCAAAATAATTATAAAGTGACCAAAAAGTCATACACGCTTCAAAATGGTATCAATAAAAACTACAGATTATCCCACAAAAAATGAGCACTCACACAAAATGGAATATTGGTCCCTTAGGAAGGGGTTAAAGAGTAACTTAACCTTTACATTAACTTTTAATATGTTCTCCCTAATGCCCTAATAAAACTATCTCTAATATACTTTATTAATGAATTTTCTATTTTTACTACACTTTTCCTTGCCTAAAGCGCACCATTCACTGACAGCGGTGTACAGAGTACGGAGTAATCATTTTATCAATGGGGCCGCAGCAGCGCTGTGATTACGGGCAGCATATTGCTGCTCCTGCCCGTTCCCCCGGGAGGATTACTAACTCCTGGCATAATACTTAAATACCCTGTACCGCCGCTGTCCCAGTGGTCCGGGCCCACTTTCCCTCTGCTGCTTTTCAGCAGCGGGTCTAACCACTGGCATCCCATGTTTTTTCAGGTTGTAGCCTGAGTTTTTATATCAGGTCCTCCCGACCTCTCTAGGGCACGCATGCTCTCTGGCTCATATACTTCCATTCAGCCAATGACTGGTCAACGTAGGATATTTGGAGGATGCCTGAGCTTTAGGTTATCTAGCTTGCTAGTTTCAAGTGAAGATGTGTTGTTCTGTTTGCATGCCCGTGTACGGACCTCTGCCTGTTTACCATATTGACCCTCTGCAACCTGCCCTGACCTCAGACTAGAATTACAGACTCCCAAAAACTCTGCCTGACCTGTCCTCAGCCAATTTGCTGACTACTTGTATTGCCTTACGTCTAGGTGCTTCGCATTAGTGTGTCACGTTCGGGTGTGGGAGGGAAACACCACACTGAACATAGGAGGGAAAGGGGTGAGGGAATAAGGCCTGGAAACTTGGGAAGGGAAAGGACACCTCCTAGTAAAACCCTAATCAAAGTCCTGACTAACTACCAGTGTGAACAGACCCCATAGGTAGGTGAGTTCATACACAGGAGTACCTAATGTCTTAACTCACCCTATAGGACCCTGGTACTAATGTCAGGACTGAGACAACCTGTTCTTCCAAAAGGAAGGACGAACAGGGGTCTTCCTCAGGCCTTAATACAAATGACAGGGAAATGCAACAGACAAAATAACCCAAACAAAATATAGAAGAGAAAGAAAACACTTAACTTCAAGTGGCTATGGCAGCACCAGGAACTCAGCCGAGATCCACACACCAGCTATCCACAACTCAAGCTGAAGCAATAAACCGCATAGCATAGTGGGAGAAACAACAATAAATACAAAAGGTTAAATGACCATAATAGCCACACCTGGGGATAGAAGGGGTGGCAAGCACCAGAAACAACACAGACGTCATTTGATCCAAACAGAAAACATGTCAGATCAAACCACGTGTATCCAGTCTCACCGATCTCCTGCCACCTGTCGTGGGAACGTCCATGACATAGTGTCTCTGACCCCTGAGAATCAGCAACCAACCACATTGGGACTATTCCAAGAGGTCGCGGCCTGGTGTCTCCCCTTCAATGAACTCCAGATTCCTGTATAGGGGTTAAAGCGTGAGCACCAAGTGACTGCCAGGATAATACCCTCAACCCTAGTTAAACTGGTTGGTTGGCACAGTGGTTCCACACCAAATGCCCATAACGTTCAACATACCTATAAAAAAAAAGTCAGTGAAATACAATGAAATATTCTTGCCAATTCCCCATGGCCCAATGCATTGATTAGGTCACATGTCATCCAATGGCTGTTCACTGCAGTCTATGCTGAACTCAGGATGATCAGCTCATTCTCTAGGCCTCAGGAGCTGCATTTTGAAGAAGTTATGTTTTAAAACAGTGAGGTAGGTTTACTATTGAAAATGTGTCCATTTTTGGCACATTTTGCTCCCAATAACTGGCATGCATACTAGCATCACATTGACCAACTGTTTTGCACAATTTTCTAAGCATTTTACATCTAGCCCAACAAGGAGGAGTGGCTTTGTGGGGAAGGGATGTGGCTTCACAGAAAGAGGAGTGGCCTAAATAGTTCTTTGTGCCCCAAATATGCCCCAAAATTTTGAAGTAAAACTACACCAACTTATAGGAGACATAAAATTAGACTAGACAGTTTTTTGTGCACGTATCATATTTTTGTCACGAATATGAACAGAATTCTAGTGCAATTCTGGCACAGGATATACCGCACAAAAAAATTATAAAGGTCTATGTGCCAGAATGGAAAATAGAAGAATGTAAGGAGACATGGAAAGTCATAGCAACGGCGACATTTGTTCAAATTTCACCACTTTTCACAGTGGTCTATGTTTAAGAGCTAAAAGTGAGTTTAGACCTGGATTATGGCTAATTTACTACATGCGACCTTTGCAAAAGTCTCAAAAAAGTTGCAACCTATGCCAGGTAAACCACATTACACTTACGCCAGATATATTATTAAGGTGCACCCGTTTAAAAATTTGGTGCAAACACACGAAGCAAAGCCAGACTAAAAATTTACATAAAAACAACCTTAAATCATAAATGACCCCCGTAATTCGTATTCTTAGGGCGAGTTCACATGGAGTTTTTGGTGCTGATTTTTGAGTGTTTCTGTCTCAAAACAGCCTCCCATTCATTTCACTAGGAAGCAGCACTTTCTTTTTTTTCATGGGAAAAAATAAGCAGCATGCCCTAGCTCAGTAGACACTGATCTACAAAAAAAAAAAAACACAGAAAACGTACAAAAAATGCATGGACTTACATGGAGCTGTTTTTCTTTGCTTTCTATCCTGCTTGGTTTTTTTACACTTGCAAAAAAAAGCAAGCACTGCTTCCCATTGAAATGAACGGGAGGCTGTTTTGAGGCAGAAACGCTCCAAAATCAGTGCAAAAAAAACAAAACTGTGTAAACTGACCCTTGAGGCGGAATCCGTGCTGTTTTTACCATTGAAATGAACGGGAAGCATAAAAAAAAGCTCCATGGAAGTCCATACGTTTTTTTGTGCGTTTTCCTTGCCAAAAACCTTGAGTTGAAAATGCAACTTTGTAGTCAAGTGAACACCCACTGGTTAAAAAAAGATGCATAAAAGACTACACGAAAAACCAGACAAAAGAGGGCTGGAAAAAACCACGGGCTGATTTTTTTCAGTGTTTTTCAACATCCTCTTAAACAGCGTGAATTGCACCCCTATTAGTAAATCTGCCCCACTGAGTATACTAGAAGTTGTAAACTTTTTGTACTTTCATAGACTGGCCTATTTACTAAAAATAGTTGTGGAATATGGCTACAGTGTTAATGGAGGAGTTGTGGAAGTAATTTGGGGTTAATATATTAAACAACTATAGTACTATTAAAATTTTAAGCTTATTTGACTCATTTTTGATGCTCCTGCTTAGCTATCCCAGCTACTATGGACTAATGGCTTATCTTGTTTGACAAGAGCTCAAAAGATTAGTAGTTTGAGTGGAATCTGAGTACATTTTATTCATCTAGGTACAGTACGGTATATATTGTAGGTAAAACACCCAATATGTACTAATTCAAACTACTAAAATTGTTTTTCAGATTTAGGGTACTTTCACGCTAGTGTTATTCTTTTCCGGTATTGAAATCCGGTAAAGGGTCTCAATACCAGAAAAAAACGCATCAGTTTTGTCCTAATGCATTCTGAATGGAAAGCAATCAGTTTAGTATGCATCAGGATGTCTTCCATTCCGTCCCTTGTACGGTATTCGACCGGACAAAATACTGCAGCATGCTGCAGTATTTTTTCCGGCCCAAATCCCTGAAAAATACTGAACTTGCCGGATCTGGCATTAATTTCCATAGAGATGTATTAATGCCGGATCCGGTACCAAGTGTTCCGGAAATTGCTGCATCACCGGATCCGGTTTTCCGGTCTGCGCATGCACCGGTATATAGGAGGAGCTACTTTGTCTTTTGATCTTTGAAAAAATTTAAATACCGGATCCGTTATTCCGGATGATACCGATGAAACAGATCCGTCTAACAGATCCGGGAAAAAAATCTATTCGTTTGTAAAAACCAGTGTCAGGCAGCTGCTGCCAAGGCCAATAAAATAATGGGTTGCATCAAAAGGGGCATAGATGCCCGTGATGAGAACATAGTCCTGCCACTTTACAAATCACTAGTCAGACCACACATGGAGTACTGTGTACAGTTCTGGGCTCCTGTGAACAAGGCAGACATAGCAGAGCTGGAGAGGATTCAGAGGAGGGCAACTAAAGTAATTATGGGAATGGGTGGACTACAGTACCCTGAAAGATTATCAAAATTAGGGTTATTCACTTTAGAAAAAAGACGACTGAGAGAAGATCTAATTACTATGTATAAATATATCAGGGGTCAGTACAGAGATCTATCCCATCATCTATTTACCCCCAGAACTGTGACTGTGATGAGGGGACATCCTCTGCGTCTGGAGGAAAGAAGGTTTGTACACAAACATAGAAGAGGATTCTTTACGGTAAGAGCAGTGAGACTATGGAACTCTCTGCCTGAGGAAGTGGTGATGGTGAGTACAATAAAGGAATTCAAGAGGGGCCTGGATGTATTTCTGGAGGGTAATAATATTACAGGCTATAGCTACTAGAGAGGGGTCGTTGATCCAGGGAGTTATTCTGATTGGCTGATTGGAGTCGGGAAGGAATTTTTTTCCCCTACAGTGGGGAAAATTGGCTTCTACCTCACAGTTTTTTTTTTTGCCTTCCTCTGGATCAACTTGCAGGATAACAGGCCGAACTGGATTGACAAATGTCTTTTTTCGGCCTTATATACTATGTTACTACGGTATGTTACGAGTTCCAACAAATGCAATTCATGGAGATATTACTCAAATCAATATAATCCACCAGGGTGTAAAACTGAGTCGTTGCACTGTAAGAAATAATATTCCTGAAAATTAGAATATTTGTTTCATCACCAAATCTATCTGCATGTAAATCTAGAGTATGCATACCATAGAGGCAAACTATGTGGCATTGGGTCCATGGAAATAAGGGTCCGAGTCTTGGTTGGTTGCTTACACACAATTTTGACCTGGGATAGCCTGAATTAGGGACAATGCCTGCATGTTAGTATTTCTAGAAATAATATGATTAATATAAAAGCGACCCATTGGTTCAAGAAAAAAAGTTCACATTAACTGGGGAACAAGCAGAACACTTACATGGTGGCCTCCTTTTCATCTTTTTAGTTGTATAACCACCAGTTCTGGGGATCCACTTCTGTCATCTGAGATGTCCACGCCGTTTCTCAGACTACCTGATACACACAGTGCATCTGGTAGTCGAAGACACTTCCTCTTGCTCTGGAATTGGCCAGCCTTCTCACATGGACGGTGCTTGCCAATTGAAGAGCAGGGCTGGACAAACAGGAAGTGTCTTGGGGTAACGATACATCATGATGTTTGAGCAGTGGCATGGCCATCTTGGATGTCAGAAGAAGAACCCAGAAATGTGCTTATCTGGAACTAAAAAGGAGACACCAGGAAAGTATTTATTCCCCAGTTAATAAAAAAAAAAAATCTTGAATGGGAAGGTGGCTTAAAGCATATGGGCAAAAGCATTTGAGATAAGCAAGTGTAAGGATAATTTGGTGATTAGTACCATGGTTTAAGAGGCAAGTTCAGGCACTTGGACCCTAATGTAAGATCTGTAACAGGCACCTCACCTAGTGGTGTCTCCTTATGGGATAAAGGGTGTTTGGAATGCCTCCAATGCCTGGCTTGGGTGCAACGTCTACCTCTGCACCCCTCTGTATGTACAAATATTGAAACTACTGAATTTAGACATAGGAGACTTTTTGTAAAGCCAGACGCCATAGAGCACATGCTTAGTGTATGGCTTACTTTACCAGTAATTGTAAACTTACTCAATTTCATACTGGATCATCTGCACCAAACACATTCAGCTGGACCCCATCGAGGATGGCTCATGCTGGAGCCACATTTGTGAATTTTACAGCTTAAGAGTCCATTCTGGAGGAAGTAAAAAGGTAACCAAGCGAAATCAAAGCAAACACCAAATGCTGTATCTCCTGGTCTGCAGCCATGCGCATAGTCGCACAGCATTATTAAACACATGGTATATATACGATATTAAACATTGCACTGTGAATATTGTGTATGAATTATTAACCAGGATTAGCACGCTGACGTATTTGCAGCACTCTGCCAATTGTGGAGCGAATCCCTTTTCTTGGCTCGTAGAACGTATGGCATCTATTCAAGAGCTGAAGAAAAAAAGTTGGGTACTAGTTAACATCATGCACTTCTAAACAGGTTTTTTTCTAAATCCGAACAGTTTAAACCTGTTTTCGATTTCCCTGGGAGCGTAGTTTATCATTCCCATACATTTTTTTTATTTCTGCTTTTAAAATTAAATTAATTTTTAAATACAACAAGGCGACACAGATTTGGATTCGGCACACTTTCGAGTATTTTTGTTTCTAATATTTATTACATCTTAATACTGGTAAGATATGTCTTTTGGTATAATCATGTACAGAAGGGATATAGGGCTTAGTTTTTTTTTTTCCTGTACAGGGATTGCATTAAAGAGTACTTGACATAGAAGCTTTAAAGGGGTTGTCTAGTTTAGAAATCCCATGTTCAAATACCTTATCTGTGTTTACAGAGGGAATGTTCCAGCATTAAAGGAGAAAGAGAGTCGCGGCATTTTTGTACATTACACATACAGGCCATTGATTTCAACAGCAACTGTGTAATACTTAAATCTCCCTATGGTGGCGCTGGAGTGGCAGCTGCCAGATTCCCCTCCCAAACTACAGCTTATTTTGAGGGTAGGTACCATTCCAACACTAAGGAGTTAGATTCTATAACAGGTTTTGGGGGTTCACAAATTTTTAATGTATGGTCAATATTGTTTTGTAGATTTGGGGCTTTATAGAAAGGTCATGCTGAATGTAGGTGAATGTTCATGTTACACTATTTTGTTTTTGTGTTTTTAAATTTATAGGTCACATAATGTGCTGATTTAAGGGGTTATCCCACAAATTTAAAACTGTTAGAGTACTTTCACACTAGCGTTTTTCTTTTCCGGTATTGAGTTTAGTCTCAGGGGCTCAATACCGGAAAAAAACTGATCAGTTTTATCCTAATGCATTCTGAATGGAGAGCATTCCATTCAGGATGCATCAGTTCAGTCCCTCTTACGTTTTTTGGCCGGAGAAAATACTGCAGCATGCTGTAGACGTTTAAATCTATGAGAAAAATAAATACCGGATCCGGTATTTCATTGCATTTGTCAGACAGATCCGCATCCGGACCCGTCTGACAAATGCCATCCGTTTGCGTCCAAACTGACTGAACTGCCTGCCGCAATCCTCTGCCACAAGTGTGAAAGTACCCTTATTCAATCATACATTTGGAAGATTTGCTTCTAGAGGCGACCAAATTTCCTGAAATACGCTTCAGTTCCAATTTTATCGAATTGGCAATCAGTTGACATTCAGTCTAAATAAATTTGGTCTGAATTGAAAGTGCCCCAACTGCCCTGAAAAGTCATGTATGACACTCTAGGGCAGGGGTGGGGAACCTTTTTGCTGCTGAGGGCCATTTGGATATTTGTAACATCGTTCGCAGGCCACACAAAATTCTCAACTTAAAAATTTGACTGCTATATTTGGTCAAACATATAACTGACAGGTTACTTTTACATTATGGGCAGGGGACACTTTTAGTCCGGCTGCCTGTCATCGTGCGCTGCCGTGCCGCCGCCGGAACTCCGCCCCCATTATAGTCAATGGGGACGGAGCGGCAGTCCGGGGGCACACGTGAACTAGCAGCAGGATGGATCCGACAGGCTGTTCACCCGCCGGAACAGCCTGCCGGAGTCCCCTGCCGCTAGTGTGAAATTAGCCTTATGAGGTAAGTTACAGAAATTGTGCTTTAATTTAAAACAAAATCTATTTTTGCAGCACAAAATGGCACCTGCACTATATATATTACGTATAGTATAGGTGCCATTTTGACCACACATAGCAGTCTAATTTTTAAGTTCAGAATGTTATTATCACGGTCGGCGTGACTATCACATACGTGACGCAGAGGGAGGGAACAAGGAAGACCATGCACAAGTGAGAGGGAAGGTGGTGACCCCTAACTCACCTAGCGGCTGGCACCTGGCTGCCCTGACGTCCCTAGACGGGTTCCTCACCCGTACGCCGATCACGTGCCTAAAGCCCTGGCTTTCCCTAAGCTGAGCCCTAGATAGTGAACAGGGCGGTGGGAACACTAGTACCACTAGCTCTAAAGGAAAACACCAAGGGAAGGACAGACAATACAAACTCAACATATAATCCCAGGTGGGCGACAACAGGAGACAACAAGAAGCCCAACAGGGATCCGGAGGGTAGCACTCTGGAACGACAACCAGGATTCACAACTCCAGTGGGTCAGTATAGATGTCCAGGCAGGAAGCTCTATAACTGGCAACTAGAGAAGTGTGAGGGGAGAATATAAGGAGGTTGGGAGTGGCAGACAAGAAACAGCTGAGGAGGAGAAGCTACGGATCCCTGATTGAGACAAAAAGGATAGCAAGGCAAACACAGAAAACAATCACTAAGAAACAACGTGATCTTTAGATATAGAGCGCGCAGCCACCCGCTGCGACCTCCTAACCCCGGGTATAACGGAGTCAGACGTGGCTCTTGATACCCTCGTGACAGTACCCCCCCTTTCACGAGGGGCCTCCGGACACTCAGGACCAGGTCTCTCCGGATGAGAGGTATGGAAAGCCTGAATTAACCTGTTGGCGTTTACCTCTGACGCTGGAACCCACATTCTTTCCTCGGGACCGTAACCCCTCCAATGCACCAGATACTGAAGAGAGCGGCGGACCCGACGAGAATCAACAATTCTGGCTATTTGAAACTCCAGATTACCATCCACAATAACAGGAGGAGGTGGCAGTGGTGATGGTTCTAGAGGTGGAACATACTTCTTGAGTAACGATTTATGGAAGACGTTATGGATCTTAAAAGTCTGAGGTAGCTCCAGGTGAAAAGCCACCGGGTTAATAACGGCTACTATTTTATAAGGACCAATGAACCTAGGGCCCAGTTTCCAAGAGGGAACCTTCAACTTAATATTCCTAGTAGACAACCACACATAGTCATTCACTCCTAGGTCCGGACCTGGCGACCGTTTCTTATCGGCCATGCATTTATATTTACCACTCATCTTTTTCAAGTTAACTTGCACCTTCTGCCATACCGATGAAAGAGATGAAGAAAACCTTTACTCTTCGGGAACCCCAGAAGACCCCCCCTCTTTGAAAGTACAAAATTGGGGATGAAAACCGTATGCACCAAGGAATAGTGACTTGCCAGTGGACTCCTGATAATGATTATTTATGGCAAACTCAGCTAACGGTAAATATGATGACCACAACTCTTGGTTTTCAGACACAAAACACCTTAAATATGTTTCTAGGTTTTGGTTGGTACGCTCAGTCTGTCCATTCGACTGAGGATGGAAAGCTGAGGAAAAGGACAAGTGTACCCCCAAACGGGAACAAAAAGCTTTCCAAAACTTAGAAATAAACTGGGTTCCCCGATCCGAAACCACATCGGAAGGGACCCCGTGAAGCTTCACGATTTCACTGATAAACACCTGAGCAAGAGTTTTAGCATTAGGAAGTGCGGGTAGCGCAATAAAGTGTACCATTTTGCTAAACCTGTCTACTACTACCAAAATAACTGTTTTACCCGCAGACAACGGTAAGTCAGTGATGAAATCCATTGACAGATGTGTCCATGGCCTATTGGGGATAAAAAGTGGCAATAAAGACCCTGCTGGACGTGTATGAGAGACTTTCGCGCGTGCACAAGTAGAGCAAGTAGACACGAAATCCATTACATCCTGACGCAACCTTGGCCACCAAAAACGACGAGATAATAGCTCCAAGGTTGCTTTACTACCCGGGTGCCCAGCAAGTGCCGAATTATGATGTTCTTTTAATAATTCAAGACGCAGGTTTAACGGTACAAACAATTTCTCTGAGGGGCAAGAGGCCGGGGCGCCCCCCTGGGCCTCTAACACCTTTCCCTCTAGAACAGAGTGTACAGCAGAGACAACCACTCCTCTTTGTAAAATAGGTACCGGATCACTAACATTACCCCCTCCAGGGAAACTACGAGATAACGCGTCTGCCTTGGTATTTTTTGCCCCAGGACGATAGGTGATTACAAAGTTAAATCTGGTAAAGAATAGCGACCACCTAGCTTGTCTAGGGGTGAGACGCTTAGCCGATTCTAGGTACAGAAGGTTTTTGTGATCCGTAATCACCGTGACGGGGTGGATTGCTCCCTCTAAGAAGTGACGCCACTCTTCAAGCGCCAGTTTAATCGCCAACAGTTCCCTATTTCCAACATCATAGTTCTTCTCTGCAGAAGATAATTTTTTGGAAAAGAAAGCGCAAGGGCGCCATTTGCCAGGAGACGGACCCTGAGACAATACAGCCCCCACTCCCACCTCTGACGCATCTACTTCAACAATAAAAGGCTGGGAGACATCAGGTTCAATTAGAACAGGTGCCGAGGTAAACCTCTCTTTTAGAGAGGAAAATGCATTTTTAGCGGCGTCAGACCATTTGGAAAAATCAGTCCCCTTCCTAGTCATGTCGGTAAGGGGTTTAACGATCACTGAATAATTTTTAATGAATTTTCTATACAAATTTGCGTAACCCAAAAACCGTTGTAGGGCTTTAAGGTTCTCAGGAAGATCCCAATCTAAAATTGCCTGGACCTTCCCAGGATCCATACGGAAACCTGAAGCAGATAATAGATATCCCAGGAACTGTATTTCCTGAACGGCGAAGACACATTTTTCAATTTTCGCATATAATTTATTCGTCCGTAGGACCTGCAGTACTTGCCTGACATGCACCTCATGTGTTTTCAGATCAGCCGAATAAATTAAGATATCATCTAGGTATATGACTACAAACCTGCCGATGAGATGACTAAAAATATCATTAACGAAATGTTGGAAGACAGCGGGGGCATTGGTCAGACCGAAAGGCATAACTAGATTTTCATAATGCCCCTCAGGGGTGTTAAAAGCTGTCTTCCACTCATCCCCTTCCCTGATACGAATCAGATTGTAGGCCCCCCTAAGATCAAGTTTGGAGAACTACCTAGCACCCGCAATCTTATTAAAAAGGTCAGGAATGAGAGGAAGAGGGTATGGGTCTCGGATGGTTATCTGGTTTAGCTCACGGAAATCTAGGCAAGGACGCAGGCCCCCATCTTTCTTTTTAACAAAGAAAAACCCTGCAGCCACGGGTGAAGAAGAGGGTCTGATGTGTCCCTTAGCCAGACTCTCGGAGATATAATCTTTCATGGCTTGTCTCTCGGGACCCGAAAGATTATACAACCTGGACTTGGGTAATTTTGCACCGGGAATCAGGTTAACCGGGCAATCATAAGGACGATGAGGTGGTAGCTTCTGACAACCCTTTTCAGAAAAAACGTCCTCAAAGTCCGAAATAAATGTAGGTAGGGAAGATATGGAGGCGATTAAGCAATTGTTATTTAAGCAATTCTCTCTGCAATGCTCACTCCACTCCAATATCTCCCTGGCCTGCCAATCCACCACTGGATTGTGCGCTACCAACCAGGGAAGACCCAATACCACAGGAGAGGGAAGGCCCTCCAGAACGTAACATGAAAGACACTCATTATGGTGGTCCCCTACCCGAAGGTGTAAATTATGAACAATGTGGGTGAGGTTTCTCTGAGACAGAGGAGCCGAATCTATAGCGAATACGGGAATAGGTCTCTGTAACGTACAGAGAGACAAACCCATAGTGCGGGCAAAATGGGCATCTATAAAATTTACCCCTGCTCCACTGTCTAGAAAAAAAGAAATAGACTCCGTCTTAACACCAAAAACAATAACCGCTGGTAACACAAATTGAGATGTTCGTATGGAGGAAACGTATACCCCCCGGCTGACATCCTCCGCACAGCCTGGGGTTAGTAGTTTTCCGACGGTCTTTTGTTTTTGAGAAAAGAGGGACAGACATTAATGAAATGACCCTTCCCCCCACAGAAAAAACAAGCCCCCCCCCCCCCTGCGGCGAACCTCAGGAGGACGGACCTGACGAGAAGTTCCGCCTAGCTGCATAGGCTCATCTAAGTCAGTACAGACTAATTGTTGTTTGGGAGAGGTAACCAATTGCTCAGGAATTTTCGATCTCTCCCTAAGACGCCTATCTATTCTGATAGAGAGGGACATAACAGCATCAAGGGAAAGGGGGGTCTCATACAGCGCCAGTGCATCCTTAACCCTTTCAGATAACCCAGAGCAGAACTGACTCCTGAGAGCCGGGTCGTTCCACTGAGTATCCGTAGCCCACCTACGGAACTCTGAGCAATATTCCTCTGCTGACCGATCTCCCTGTAGGAGTCTCCGTAACTTCGACTCAGCCAGGGCGACTCGGTCAGGATCATCATATATGAGACCCAAAGCCCCAAAAAATCCCTCCACTGACCGGAGAGCCTGGGAACCAGGGGGTAACGAGAACGCCCAGGATTGTGGGTCCCCCTGAAGCAGGGAAATGACAATCCCTACCCGCTGTTCTTCATTACCTGAGGAGTAAGGGCGCAACTTAAAGTATAATTTGCAGGCCTCACGGAACGTCGCAAATTTGTCCCTTCCCCCAGAAAATCTGTCAGGAAGAACAACCTTGGGTTCTGTAACTACCTGGTTACCCATAGCAACCGCAGGGGGTGCGGTCTGCTGCATTTGCTGCTGTTGTTGGAGGACAGACGACTTAAATCCTGCCACCTCCAAAGACAGGCCTTGAAGCTGTTTCGCCAAGGCAGCAATAGGATCCATATTGGATTCTAAGTAGAGAAAAAAAACAACAAAAAAAAAAAATATTTTTTTTTTTTCTCAAAAAGTAAAGGCCAGTTATAATATCACGGTCGGCGTGACTATCACATACGTGACGCAGAGGGAGGGAACAAGGAAGACCCTGCACAAGTGAGAGGGAAGGTGGTGACCCCTAACTCACCTAGCGGCTGGCACCTGGCTGCCCTGACGTCCCTAGACGGGTTCCTCACCCGTACGCCGATCACGTGCCTAAAGCCCTGGCTTTCCCTAAGCTGAGCCCTAGATAGTGAACAGGGCGGTGGGAACACTAGTCCGCACCACTAGCTCTAAAGGAAAACACCAAGGGAAGGACAGACAATACAAACTCAACATATAATCCCAGGTGGGCGACAACAGGAGACAACAAGAAGCCCAACAGGGATCCGGAGGGTAGCACTCTGGAACGACAACCAGGATTCACAACTCCAGTGGGTCAGTATAGATGTCCAGGCAGGAAGCTCTATAACTGGCAACTAGAGAAGTGTGAGGGGAGAATATAAGGAGGTTGGGAGTGGCAGACAAGAAACAGCTGAGGAGGAGAAGCTACGGATCCCTGATTGAGACAAAAAGGATAGCAAGGCAAACACAGAAAACAATCACTAAGAAAAGACGTGATCTTTAGATATAGAGCGCGCAGCCACCCGCTGCGACCTCCTGACCCCGGGTATAACGGAGTCAGATGTGGCTCTTGATACCCTCGTGACAGTTATTTATTTATTTCTTTATTTGGTATTAATGGCAGCCAAGCTAAACCCAGGGGGGGTCCAGAGAGAGGTTCACCCAGCTTTCTCTCTGCCACTGTCCTTGCCTCTTCCTTCGCAATTGTCCCTGCCTTTGTCCCTTTCTCAGCCTCAGATCTACCCCCCCCTCAATCAGCGTCCTATCAGACCCCCCAGCCTACATTAGCCTCAGATCAGACTCCCATCAGACCTCTCAGCCTCAGATCAGACCCCCATCAGACCCTCCCTAGCCTCAGATCAGCCCCCCTCAGACCTCTCAGCCTCAGATCAGACCCCCAGCATCAGATCAGACCCCCATCAGTCCCTTCCTAGCCTCAGATCAGGCCCCATAAGACCCCCCAGCCTCAGATCAGACCCTCCCCGGCCTTAGATAAGACCCCCATCAGACCCCTTAGCCCCAGATCACACCCCCATCAGACCTCCCAGCCTCAGATCACATCCCCATCAGACCCTCCTTAGCCTCAGATAAGCCACCATCAGACCCTCCCTAGACTCAGATAAACCCCTATCAGCCCCCCCAGCCCCAGATCAGACCCTCATCCGACCCTCCCCAGCCTCAGATCAGACCCCTCAGCCTCAGATCAAACCTCTCCTATTTTTAGATCAGACCCGATCAGGCAACCCCAACCTTAGATCAGACCACCAGTCTCAGATCAGACCTTTCCCACCCTCAATTTGCCTGAGATATACCCCTATCAGACCCCCCAGCATCCAATCAGACCTCAGATCAGACAATTAAAAAATAAATAAACTTACCTCTCCAGCTCCGAACGGCGCTGCCACTCGGAAGATTCACTTACCCTCCCTGGTCTTCTTCCCACCACGCTGTACTGTGACCTGACAGCACACAGCGACAGGTCATAGTGCACATCTATGTGCACTATGTCCGGACGCTGTATGTGTCAGGACACAAAGCGGGGCCGGGAGAAGACCAGGGAAGGTGTGGACTGCCAGTGCAGCGCTGTTCTCACCTCCCTTGCCTCCCGCATGCTAATCACCGCTTCCATAATGGAAGCGGTCATTAGCATTTTCACTATATGTTCTGGCAGAGGTCCGGGGGCCACATGAATTGATCCCAGAGGTTCCCCACCCCCGCTCTAGGGTCTCCTAGAACTGTATGCAACCCCTTAAAAGCTCTCTTGCCACTGTCATATTTTTTATGATTTTTAAAAAGCAGTCAAAAATGTTTCCCTATTAGGGCAGATGCCTGCTGGTGTCTATACGGTAGTGTTCAAATGTTGATATTAATTCAGGTCCAGACACACATCATGTGAACTCCAGCAAGGGTGATTGTGACAGGTGGTACCAGAAGAAGCAATGGCTTTTTAACAAATGACCCCAAAAAAATATCAATTTTTGGGAGCAGTTCCAGGTTTGTTATACGGTATACTATGCAGGATAGGGTTTCATGTTTCAAGGAGCAGCAACATAGTATAAAACATAATAGAGAAGGCATTTTTTTTTTACTTCGATGTGACACCACTTGGAGCAGAGAATACCCCATCTGACTAGAGGGTGGACAAGACCGTACACCAATGACAAACTGCGTCAGATTCTGATAATATGCAAAACAGTGATGTCACTTCATCAGCAGACATTGGCGCACCAGAATGTAAATTTAAATTGAAACCTTTTTGAAAAAATAAGAATAAAAATTGCACTTGGACACAGAGTCAAGTATAAAAGTGTTAAATACAGTAAATGTGACCCAGAACAATACCTCAATGTTTGGTAGCACTATACATATGCAAAACAGCGAGTGATCTTTAGTGATGAGTGGCATAGGCAATATTTGTTTTCGCGATATTTCGCAAATTTTTCGCATAATATTCACAATAAATTTGCAAATTCTATAATTCACGATCTCGTCATTATTTTTGCGATTGCGCAAATCGGCACTAATGATGCGCATATTTGTCTGTAGCATGTACAGTACAGACCAAAAGTTTGGACACACCTTCTCATTCAAAGAGTTTTCTTTATTTTCATGACTATGAAAATTGTAGATTCACACTGAAGGCATCAAAACTATGAACTATGAACATGTGGAATTATATACATAACAAACAAGTGTAAAACAACTGAAAATATGTCATATTCTAGGTTCTTCAAAGTAGCCACCTTTTGCTTTGATTACTGCTTTGCACACTCTTGGCATTCTCTTGATGAGCTTCAAGAGGTAGTCCCCTGAAATGGTTTTCACTTCACAGTTGTGCCCTGTCAGGGTTAATAAGTGGGATTTCTTGCCTTATAAATGGGGTTGGGACCATCAGTTGCGTTGAGGAGAAGTCAGGTGGATACACAGCTGATAGTCCTACTGAATAGACTGTTAGAATTGGTATTATGGCAAGAAAAAAGCAGCTAAGTAAAGAAAAACGAGTGGCCATCATTACTTTAAGAAATGAAGGTCAGTCAGTCAGCCGAAAAATTGGGAAAACTTTGAAAGTAAGGGCTATTTGACCATGAAGGAGAGTGATGGGGTGCTGCGCCAGATGACCTGGCCTCCACAGTCACCGGACCTGAACCCAATCGAGATGGCATATTTTCAGTTGTTTCACACTTGTTTGTTATGTATATAATTCCACATGTGTTAATTCATAGTTTTGATGCCTTCATAGTCATGAAAATAAAGAAAATTCTTTGAATGAGAAGGTGTGTCAAAACTTTTGGTCTGTACTGTATGTATGGACAGCAGAGAAACAGTAATTCCTATCACACTACCTAACACCCTGCACTGGAACCTATCATCTACACTATATCACTATCTAACCTACACTGACTATCTCCTACTAACTATCTGTATTATATATATGAGCTAACTAACTATCTAATGTAATTTCATAAGGAACAGGATCCAGGTGAAAGCACAGAGCACATCAATGTCACTGCTCTCTCTCT
Source organism: Bufo bufo (assembly GCF_905171765.1). Classification (NCBI taxonomy): domain Eukaryota; kingdom Metazoa; phylum Chordata; class Amphibia; order Anura; family Bufonidae; genus Bufo; species Bufo bufo. The sequence goes on along the minus strand of NC_053392.1, from coordinate 71,097,366 downwards.
CAGAACTGCAAAAAACTACAGAAAATGGCTGCTGGGGAGGTTCTTATATAGTACAGGGGTAGGCAGCTTTCCTATTGGTTGCTAGGGATGTTGCTAAGCTCTAACAAAGATATTGCATCTTTCTCATTGGCCCACAAGCAAGAAGGGAGGTCACTGATGAAAAAAAAATGTTGAATATTCGCGATTACGAATATATATCACAATATTCTACATCTTCGCAAATTCTCGAAGTGCCGATATTCACGATAAAAATTCACGATTAGAATATTCGCGATCAACACTAGTGATCTTATGTCACTCACATCTGTATTAGCAAGCAACGGCACACTGTCACCACCAAGATTAATAGAATGCTGTAGAAGATTTGTGATCGGGAATGATATGATTTAGATTTGGGTGATACACATCAAACAAGATACGGAATTATATAGCCGGCAGCTGTAGCAGCACTTCGACCAATGGCTTTCAGCCTGCCTGTGCTTGCTTAACTACAGTTGAGGTCTTTACCACAACCTAAACCAAGAAATAGCATGGGGCCCCCAGGTCAGACAGCACCACAGCCAGGGCCACATGTCGCTTCAGACTGTGGCAACCCGCCATTCACTCTCATAGATCTCAGGCCACTGGGCCTCTGAAGCAGTGTCCCTACGCAGGCAGGTGTGATGACGTCATCGCACCACCTGAGACCTGGCACCGAGACACCTGGCAACTATGGTACTGTATCGGCATTGTTACTAATGAGGGTATTCAGGGAGAGAATTATTACTTTTGCTGGGACTTTCCGGATCTGTTTGGGGAATATCTGTATGGCACTATTATTTAGTAAGTACTGTATAGCATGGGGCCATTGGGGATCACAATAGGAACAGTACTGCTCCATTCACACAGGGAATTCAGGGCTCCCATTCTTGTGATCACAGGTTCAAGTCCCCTATCCACAGGAGCCCCCTGAAATGAATGGAGCAGTGAATGGTTGCACATTCATGCAGCTGCTCCATTCATTTCTATGGGAGTTCTAGAGACAGAAGAGTACTGTGTTTGGCAATCTCCAGAATTCCCATAGAAAAGCTGCGGCCGGCCTCTCCGTTCATTTCAGGGGGGCTGCAGGGGGGGACGACGACCATGTTTTCATGATCGGTGGGGGTCCCAGCGGTAGAGGATAAGGGATAACTTGAAACAACTGGAATACCCCTTTAATTAGTATTGCTGCATCCAAAAATTTAATAAAAAGGGATAAAAAAAATATGTACCCCAAAATGGTACCAATAAAAACTACAGCTCACACCAGAAAATAAAGAGCCCTCACATAACTCTGTAAATGGAAAGATAAAAAAGTCTGTGTTAGAGAATGGCGATACAAAGAAATTATGTTTTTTTCCAAAAGGCTTAAAAACAAAATAGATTAATTTGTTGTTGCCATAGTTCACTGACTTCCGTTGACGAAGCTACACAGAACAGCTGATCGGCAGGAGTGCAGAGTACTGGACCCTCGACTGATCAGCTAGTGATGGCCTATCCTGCATATAGGCCATCACTTAAAAAAAGGCTGAATAACCACTTTAAGGTGTTAATACTTATACATTAGTATAAACTACTTACCGTATAATGTATCTAGTCATCTGGTTAGCACTGGTGCCTTGCAGCGCTGGGGTCCTAGGTTCTAGGACAACATCTGCATGGAGTTTGTATGTTCTCCCGGTGTTTTCTCCCACACTCCAAAGACATACTGATAGGGAACTTAGATTGTGAGCCCAATTGGGGACAATGTGATGCTAATGTCTGTAAAGCGCTGCGGAATATAGCAGCACTATATAAGTGCATAAAATAAATAAATATGAACTTCCTTTATTGTTTATGAAACCCTTGTAAAAAATTCCTAAAACACCAACAACCTTTCCGTGACCTCAGCTCCTCCGTTGGATAATAATGATGAAACCATTAACCCTACCGGAGAACACCCAAAGAAGAAATTCTCTTACGGAGGTAGAAACTGTGACTAAGCTTTGATGTCAATGTCTTCTTCTCAAATTAGAAAACAAGAGCAGATGCTTAAGTAAAGCAAACACATGGGATGATAGGCTTCCAGTAGAACTGCAGTTGCTTGAAGCTCATGTTTGTTTGCCCACTTAGAAAAACCTAGGGTGAAAAGTGCATTCTAAGCACTTGACCACATACATTTAATAAATAATCATGAAAGATGAATTACTTTTCATTAAAACCGGTACGCACTTGAAAAATCAATAGATGATGGACGATGATAATGCCATAGGTTAAATATTAGTCGAAAATGTCTTGACTAGTGCTCGAAATTTAAACAGCCCATTATCCTTAGGTAAACCATTGACACTGGGCTAATTGTTCATCTAATGTGATGAGATTCCAGCGTGGAGTGAGAGGGTTGTTGATATGAAGGCGGCAAACAAAAGCAAGAGTTTGTGGTTGATAAGGATTCTTTTAAACTCTGCTTTGGAGATGAATGATTGCCATCAACAACATTACTCCTTGTGTGGCAGGTTGTATAGCTGGACACTCCCGATGGTTGTAGTACACTGCTATTGTTATCAAGTGGTCTTCCAACGTAATCGACGGAACAAGTGCTTCAGATTGACAGGCTTTCGAAACTCTTTAAATTCCCTGCAGCAGCCAAACCCACTGTAGGACATTAGTCAAGTGACATGTGGAAAATAAACATGATTCTCATGAAAAGGGAAAAACAATCAGAGATTAAAACTTACTAAAAACAATTTCAGAACCTGTAGTATTCCCCCTATTCATTGGACAGAATATAGTGTATTTGTATAGTTTTTTTAAAAATTCCATTTGTATCCTTAATACGTTTGAAACCAATTTTCTTTAGTGATTCAGTAAATCTAAAATAAAGAGTAAAGTAACTTTGCAAATGATTTTTCAAAGATGTTTTCAGCTACTTACACCACCAGAGGTTTAAATGTCAGGAGACGCAGTTGGGAGAGAAGTAGTACAGTTGACAATGCCAGTAGTTTCCAAGCTTCTTCACGTCAGGCAAAACCAAATCTACCAGACGCCCCACTGTGGAACCTTTACCCTCTCCATATGGATGGCACATCAGTAAATTACAGTAGTTGGGTCACTTCAATTTGAGCCAAAAATCATGGATAGTCAAAACTTCTTGAGGGTATTACCCAGCCACATAACCTAAAGCACCCCCTTCAACTTTATGCTGCACTAGTGCATATTACTCTTTCCTCAAAGTACTAAATTGGTAAGGTCCCAAAACATAATTCAGACCCTGATCTACAATTTAAAAAAAAATCACTTAAGATCTTAAAAATAAATACAGAGCTTAGATATTTGACTCCCTAGAATAAGTCAAACACCAGGCTTCAGACCCCAAAAATGTATTCTGACCAAGATTTCAGGGTATATTCACACAGCGTCACTTGGATATCAGCATGTATTACCAATGGCAATCTGCATGGCCTTCACATGGCCACCAACTGTCTGCATGTGGATCAACCCAATGTTGTGGTCGGATCTACAGCATGACAAACCACGTATGGTTTGTCTAACGTGTTTGTGGACATGTGAACACGGCTTTAAACCTACTTATAGAGGTGCACTTAGCTGTCCAGGCTGGAGAGAAGAGGACATACTGTAAGCTGCCTATGGATGGGAAGGAAATGCAGGCATGATGCCAACATTGACCAGTTAAGAAGGTTACATTTTTTTCTCACCATTGCTGTTTACTTTTCCCAAGTTATATGACTGGTAGACCCAGGCCTCTTTCACACATCTCCACGAACAGAATACATACCCATTTACACATCAGTGGTTTCCCACCTAGCTTGGGACAATGGTGGTACCACAGAAGCATGCCCTATTTTGTTCTTGATTAGGGATCCCTCATGCACATTAAAGTCTATGGGTCTATGGGATGCCATCCATGTTTGGTCTATGGTTTTCATGGACCATTGGTAGGAGATTCTCTGTAAATTAATTTTCAGCCTAGTATTGTCAGTGGAATACAGATGACACACGTGGAGCAAAAAACAGACACACGGACCCAACTTGGATTCCTCATGTACATCTTCACACTGACCATGTTGTCACATATGTCATCACAGACGTGTGAAAGAGGCCCAACTCTAGCTAAAAAGAGTCATGCTCAATATAGCAAAAAACTATAATTTTATTAAAATTTTTAAGTTTGTATCAAGGCTTTTTTTTTCTGAATGCAATAGAATCAAATACAGTTCTTACCATATATCATGCAGATAGGTCATAGCAGTGTAAAACTCTTTGGTTCTTTGGTTCGGGGTCGGACTGGCCCATCAGTGGATTGGACTGCCCCAAGCTCTGACAATAATAGACCTGGGCCATTAAATGGGTTCTCCAGGCTTTTAATATTGATGACCTATCCTCAGTATAGGTCATCAATATCAGATCGGCGGGGGTCCGACACCTGGCACACACGCAGTTCAGCTGTATGAAGGGAAGGCGCCAGCCATGCTCGCTTGCCGTCTCCTGTCTCTCTTCCTGCTCATCAAAGAAATAGCAGCAGTGAGCAGAAAGAGAGAAGGGAAACGGCACGTGCGCACAACGCGTGCCTTCCCTTCATGCAGCTGATCACTGAAGGTGCTAGGTGTCAGACCCCTGCCAATCTGATATTGATGACCTCCTATCCTGGGTATAGATCAATATTTAAAGCCCAGGAACCCCTTTAGGGTCCTATATACTGTACACAGAGGGTGGGCCCTCAGAATTATTTCCTCTGGTGGGCCCAAGAGACTTCAGTCCGATGGTGCTTTGGTTTTATAATACTCTCAGAGCCTTTGTTTTCTCTGTTTCTTAACAATCAGGTTCATCCATGTAGGAAGCTGTACAAATAAATTTACTCTCTTTCTCATTGTTGTTAACTTTAGAAAGTTTGTAGAATAAAAAGTTTCACAGCTCATCTCTTAGTACTCAACACATGCCAAACGTTGCAGTAAAAAATACAAAAGTAATACCAAAGACACTGCGCTTAACTCACCTCACACCAAACCCCTTTACTACTAACGACAACTACGAAACACCACGATTTATCCTGTGTCATTCAAGCCTACCTTAATCTAGGCACTGAGATCGCTGCACTGGAAGTTCCGGTGGTCCGGCGTGTTATACACGCAGTTGTAGGCGCTGATGCATGGAGTGGGGAGACACTGCAGCTGTGACTAGTATATAGCACCAGTGGCTCCTTCTACGTTCCCTTAAAAAATACAAAAGGCAGACACCAAGTGAAGCTCTTCGGTGACCTACGCTGTTTATTGATTTTTCTAAGCACATGGGCTGCAACTTTTTGTAATTTTTTGCTGTATTTTCAGACATGAGCTTAATTGAATATGATGTAGTTATATGAATTTCTATGGAGGGATATGTGTTATTCATTAGACTTAGTTAAATAGTTAAATTGGATGGCCATAAAACAATTCTGTGCTGCATGTAGTGCATTCTGTTGTATGGTAATTTGAAGGTCATGGGCCTCAGTACACAATCTGTAACAGGACATCCAGCTATTACTCATGGTTTCTAGCATTATGCTCCTTATACAGGGCAGAGGAACATTTTGGGCTCCATGAGGCTCCAACATGCAGGTGCAACAGCATCTTCTGTGCCTGCTATGCGCCTCTCCCATAAAATTCCATTTGATGTCACTTCTTGTCTTAGTGATCACTAGGCATTCTAAAAGACCTTACTGTGACAGACAATAATCCAGATAGGGGCCTGGAGAACCCATGAAGCCAAACGCAGCTGCAAAAGATGGTTCCCAGACTAGTACTTAGCTAGGGTGAGAAGAAGCAGGTTGGAGCTAAGAGGAAAAATACTAATAAGTGGAACAAAATGTGGTGATTTACATATAGCTGAAGGAGTCTATTGATAAGTACATAGAATATACAACTATATACAAAATAAAACTGGGGTTAAACCCAGGTCCACTTCTGTAAGGTAAAATTGGAATAACTGATGTGCTCCAAAGGGGATTATTTTATAGGCATGCACCTTTCACTATACATAGATGGTTTTTCCATTCTTCTGCACCTTTTAAAACTGAAAAAACAATGTAATCTCCCAGGATCCAGAGCGATGAAATAAAATAATACTTGATTTACAGCTATTGATACCAGTCCAAGTTGCTTATGAACAGATGTATAAGGATTGGGTTTCTATACTGGAAGCTGAGGCCACATCTCATGCCATGGCTAACATTTCTCCTAAATCTTATAGAAATATTGTTCGGCTGTAGGATGTAAAGATATATACATAAATTACTGCAAATGACTATTCTTTTAGCAAATATGTCCAGGAAAAAAAGCTAAGAAAAGCTAAATTTATATTACAGGATCCTAAAACTAACTGTTGACATTGTGCCGTGGAAATGTACAACCATGGGACCAGTCATTACAGAAGTCATTGCAGTCCAGCGTGATCTTAAGGCCATAAAAGATGTCATTCTGACAAGGAGACACACATGGAAAATCTTGAATTTGTTTTTAAGAGGTATGCAGTTCTGGAATTAGTTCCATTCATTTTAGTAAAATATTAAGAATAGGGAAGGCAGCTTCCTGGAGATCAAACCTCTGAGAACCTTCTGAATGGGGTCATCACGGAAAGCATCCTAAACAATGGTCATATTCAGGCGTGTACCCAGAGTCTGATACCAAAGAGGAGTACAATACCAGAAAAAGATCAATACCAGGAGGTCACGTCAGATACCAAATTAGAAGTCAGAGGCAAAGTCACAAACAAGCAGAATGTCAGCAATCCAGGAGCCCAAAATGAAAGTGAAACTAAGTGTGTGAGGAGACCATTCACAGGCACTGTGGCTAGCAGTTGCCTGTTTAAATACCCTGCGAAAGGAAACATGTGACGCCTGCACCCAGCCTGACCGGCATCTCTGCTTTCTGATAGGCCGACCAGCCCCGCTGTCATCAGGTCTGAATGTAAATACCATTCTACATGCACCATTGTAGACAAGTCTATAGAGAAGGAACTAATACTGCGCTTATCATGGATCAGGGTTGAGTTAAATCTGAATTGTTGGAGTGCCTAAGCACAAAATGTAAAGCCAGCACTGATATTTATCTAGCAATTAAAATTCAATAGGACCTGACCACATATATTATCCTACTACCATATTGTGAACTTACGCCGTATTATTTTAATTAACAAGCTGTTTGCATTGGTCACCCTCCTTGAAATGGTTTAGCTACTGTTGGCCCTGTGACAATATTTAACTACTGTTGATTTGATAAATAATGCCAAAAAATCTCCCAGAATCCCTCGTTCAGGTTCTGGATGAAAACCAGTTAAAACAAATCAACAAATGAAACAGTTCAACAGCAAATCATTACGATATCTCAGATCTGTGTCTTGTAATTCTCTGAGATTTTACCTTGCATCAAGGGTTCTGAAAGCTGGCAGACTTCAAGTCCAGATTAAATCTGTGCCCCAAGCACAGGTAAGACTAGATGAGGTCAAGATAATCTGCAATCCCCAGCCATGCAGACCCGTGCATCGGAAAATAATACATTTTTGGGTAATATAAGGAAGATTCTATTTGTATAGTTCCTCCCTCAGCATTAATGTTATGAAGTAGAAGTGGAACTACTGAGTCTACTGAACAGATATGGCTTGGGGCTATTCCTAAGAGCATTATCTAAGTGACCCCCTTCTCTTCACCCTTTAACTTATATACAGGACCACCAAGCTGCTGTCTCTTGGAATAGTCTGTTCAGTACACTGCTGACCTCAGGGGTCAAGAGACACCAGTGTGGAGCACTGAGGGAACCGGCAAAACCATAGTTAAGGAAAGGTTGAAGTCAGAACAGGCAGAGTTTCAAGGTAGGCAGTTTTCCCTTGTTCCTTCCAGACCCATTTGCACCCATCAGAGCCCAGTCTAGTGACTTTCGTCTCATCGCTCCTAATCAACCATTTCCAATCTTCTACTGTCCACTGTTTGCACTGTTTTGCGAACTGGAGCCGACACTTCTTATGACGATATTGAAGGCGTGTTTTCTTCACCCTTTTTCAGGCACCATTCCAGACTTCTGTAATATGCGTCACACGGTGCTTGCATGGACGTCTGTGATCTCACTTTTACTAAGCATACGAGACACCTCTACTGCTGTGTTTGTCGCACCAGATCTGATAGACTTTGTGATAAGCCGAATTGTTGACTCCGATATGGATGGACAAATTTAATTTCATATTCTTCCATCTGTCATGGCACTCACGTGATGCAGTTTGGCAATTTTCTTGGCTGAGATACCACTACTGATGAGCGGATGATACTGTTTCTATTTTCTTGGGAAATCTTCATGGCAGCTCCGAGATTCGAACCAGTGACCAGTGGATGATAGCTAGAATATTGCAACAATGGGTTGGTAGCCGTAGGCTTGCGGTACCCCTCGGTAACCAACTCACTGTTTCTAACTGATATAAGTACATCTAAGAATTCAAGTTGCAGTTCACCGAAATTGTAGGTGAACACCATATTCATCTTGTTCTCTTTGTTTAAATACTCCACAAAATTTCTAAAGGTGGTCTCCTTACCTGACCACACGATAAATACGTCATCTATAAACCTTAAATAGGTCTGCATATAAGGTAAAAAAGGATTTGTGACAGAATATATATATTTATCTTCAAATCTCGCTAAATATAAATTTGCGAATGTACATGCGACTGGTGTACCCATAGCAGTACCAAACTTTTGCCTGTACCACTCATCCCCAAATTTGAAGGCATTATTTTTCAAAATCAAACCCAACGCATCCTTAATGAAGTCCAAAAAGACCGCACTTTTGTCAGTCATACTCAAGACTTCCATTACTGCCTCTATGCCTTCATCTTGTGTGATGCGCGTGTAGAGGCTTTCCACATCCAGAGACACTAGCTGAAATCCATCCTGCCAATGTACAGACTCCAATTGCCAGTAGTAAATCAGCCGTGTCTCTGAGATGTGAGGGTGCAAACTGCACCATCGGTCTGAGCAACCAGTCAATGTATTGTGACAATGGTTTAGTCACTGACCCAACCTCCGAGACAATGGGTCTACCAGGGGGATGGGTCAGTGACTTGTGAATTTTGGGCAGAAAATACCATGTGGGTTTAGTTGGAAACAAAGGCAGAAGTTTCACAGCTTTTTTTCTCGACAACACATTGCACTCTACATACTTATGCAAAAGACCTCTTAGATGACCCTGTATCTTAAAAGTAGGGTCTATCTTCAATCTTTCATACACATTATTGTTCTCAAGTTGCCTATGAGCTTCTGCTACATAATATTCCCTGGTCATCAGGACCACGTTACCCCCCTTGTCCGCCAGTTTTATGACAATATCATCACGGGACTGTAGCCATCTCGAGGCCTTCTCTTCCCCTCTATCTAAATTCTTATGTACTTGGGGGTAAACAAGAGCTTTTACCCCTTCTAGTACTTTCCGTTGAAAAATGTCTATGCTACACCCACTTTTTATGTGGTAAAGCCCTTTTTTGCGGTGAAATTTTTTATGATTTTTTTCTGAAAATGTATGGGTCATTGTACACCTCATTTTGCGGTATGGACCGACTTACTTATAAATAAAAATAAAATTCTTTATTTGACACTGGCTTTTTTTTTTTTTAATGTATGGGTGATTGTACACCTTCTTTTGGAATATGGACCGACTTACTCAATGGTGAAATTCTTTATGTGACACAGGCTTTTTTGGGGAAAATTTATAGGTGATTGTACAACTCCTTTTGCGGTATGGTCCAAGTTACGTAGTGGTGAAATTTGTTATGTGAAACTGTCTTTTTTGGGGAAAATTGATGGGTGACTGTACACCTCCTTTTGCTGTATGGGCTGAATTACGCAGTGGTGAAATTTTTAATTTCAAAGCAAACTCCGCCGCTCTGTATCTCTTGTTAAGTCAATGTCTCCAACTATGCCCCTTGCGCAATTTAAACCAAATGCATTATTTTCATGTAGAGATCAAAGAATTATGTTGGAGGCATGTAGTGTATGCAAACCATGTGCGACCCCTCTCATCACTCTCACGCTATTCTGCACCTGGATTACCTGGGCAAATGGAGTCACACAGGGGAGGAACTGCTCCGTGTCCTTCAGCCAGAAATCAAATCCTGGCTTTCTTCGCAACAGCTGAAGATTGGAACCATGGTGACCGACAACAGGAAGAACATGGTGTCGGCGCTGCATCAAGGAGGGCTGAGCCATGCGCCCTGCATGGCGCACGTGTTCAATTTAGTTGTCAAGTGGTTCCTGAAGTCTTCCACCCATCTGCAAGACATCCTAAAAATGGCAAGGAACCTTAGCATGCACTTCAGCCACTCGTACATCGCAAAGCACACCCTCCTTGAGCAAATATTCCATTCACGTGTGATCTCTGTTTTGGATCCACTCCTGTTTTTTTTTGCTTTAGCAATACTGATGGATTACTGACCAAATGCTGACCGAGTAAAAGCGGATCAGAGGAAGGGCAAAATAATCAGTGACGTCAACACACACTTACTGCTGACACCCTCTCCACTCTGTCAGGGGGCTCTACTTGTATACGCGTTTAATAGAACAGGTTCTGTAGACATCTATGTGGAATCAGCTGATGAGGGTGTAAAAGGAGTGCGCTTCTTCTTGGCGCTAACATGGACCTGTAAGGCTGAGTTCATACTTGAGTTATTTGGTCAGTTTTGGCCCCTTGACCGCCCAAATAAGTGAAGTATGCAGTGATTCTAAGAGCGACGCCTGTCATCTGCATGTCATACGGACTCACAGTCTTATTTCACTACCACAGCAGACTCCCTATCCATGTTACTGCAAGGCACAGTGTTCTACACCACTATACAGGCTCTCTGCAGCCAGAAAATAGCAGTTTTTTAACTTAATTTGCCGTGAATAAATTCAGATCGAACTCAATTTTTCCAAAGAAATTCGGCGAACCGGCGAATCGAATTTTTGAAAAATTCGCTCATCTCTAACTGTAACCATAAAGATGCACAAGTGAGTAGAGGAGCTGCCAACAAAAACAGTAGTAGATTTGTAAAAGCTGCTTTTTAATATGCCTTGGGGCAATAAAAAATATGATTGTAAGGCCTCTTGCACACGAACATGTGTCCCCCGTGGCCCGCATACGGCAGGTCCGCAATACATGGGACACCGGCCGTGTCCATTCCGCATCACAGATGCGAACCCATTCACTTGAATTGGTCCGCAAATCCGGAGATGCAGTGCGGAACGGAACGCATTCGTGGGGTTCCGTGCTTCCGTTCCGCAAAAAGATAGAACTTTTCCTATATTTTTGCGGATTTGCAATTCGCAGTCCGCAGCACAGGCAGCACACGTTCGTGTGCAGGAGGCCTAAAACTGTACATTCCCTTTAACAACGAATGAATTACCATTATGTGTAATAACACTGAGGTTTTTAGAGATCAGTTTAGTTTTAAATTACTGTGAAAATTCTAGATTTTGTTCTTGCAATTTTTTTTTCGCATTGAAAATCTGTTGATTCCTTCGACCTGCTATTTAGCGTAGGAGATGCTGTCGGGTTTAACAGGTCCCATTGAGCTTGTAAGCTGATATCACAAGTGTTTTTCTGGAATGTGTCAGTGCTGTACCAAGATGTCGTACCTGCACAGACTCTCCAGGATCCCAACTAACAAAGGTCATCGCCCCCGAAATGCTCCCATTAAGAAGAGTGAAATAAAATAGGTGTGGTGTTTGAGCTCATGTATGCCCTTGTATGACAGCTCCGTTTTGTATGGAGCCATGCCTCCACATGCCTCCGATTTCATACTGAAGCATATCATGGTGTGCTCCGTCAGATATGATATGTAGGAGGTTCAGTATAAGGGTCCATTCACATGACCGCCTTTCTGGGTCCTCTTACATTCCGCAATGGAGCCGCAAAGATGCAGACAGCACGCCATCCCATTCTGCAGATCCGCAAAATATAGAGCATGTCCAATTCTTGTCCAGGCATTTCTTTCATAGGGCATTTTGCATAACGCACACGGCCGGTACCCATGTTTTTGCAGATCTGAAATTTTTGGACTTCAAAACACTTAGGCCCCTTTCCCACGGGCGAGAATTCCGTGCGGGTGCAATGCGTGAGGTGAACACGTTGCAACCGCACTGAATCCGGACCCATTCACTTCAATGGAGCTGTGCAGAATTGCAGCATGTTCTATATTTTGCGTTTTTCACGCATCGCAGGCCCCATAGAAATGAATGGGGAAGTGTGAAAATCGCATAGCATCCGCTAGAAAATGCAGTTTCAACGCGATTTCACGCATGGTTGCTAGGAGATGATGTTAGTAAATTGATAAAAGTCAATTTACTGTATTATTTTCCCTTATAACATGGTTATAAAGGAAAACAATAGCATTCTTAATACAGAATGCTTAGTAAAATGTTGCTTGAGGGGTTAAAGAATTTAAAAAAATTAACTCACCTCAATCTTTTGTTCGCGCAGCCGACATCTTCTTCTTTCTTCTTCTTTCAGGACCTGCAAAATGACCTTTGATGACGTAATCGCGCTCACCACGTGGTGACGTCAGCGCAGGTCCTGCTGAATGAAGATAGAAGGATAGAAGGTGAGTTAATTTTTTATTTTATTTTTTTAACCCCTCAAGCCACATTTTAGTAAGCATTCTGTATTAAGAACGCTATTATTTTCCTTTATAACCATGTTATAAGGGAAAATAATAAAATGAATAGAACTCCTGACCCAAACCCGAACTTCAGTGAAGAAGTCTGGGTTCGAGTCTGGGTACCACAGTCAGTTTTTTATCATGCACGTGCAAAACGCATTGCACCCGCGGGATAAAAACTGAACAACGCAACACAATCGCAGTCAAAACTGACTGAAATTGAGTGCCTACTCGCGCAGGTTTCCCGCAATGCACACGCGACGCATCCGGAGCAAATCCGGGACCGCCGTGTGAAAAAGGCCTAAGGAGTGAACTGAAAAAAAAAGGAGAAGTTGTATCTGTCCTTTATGCTTTCTCTTCTCTCACGATCCACTCCTGATATTGGCTTCCGAAACTGTACGCAGAAACCCGACCGTGTGGATGGCTGTACCCCTAAAGGCAGCATTTCTTCCAGAGGAGAATATCTCTGTATGAGTGGCACCCTGGCAGCCTCTATGGCATGTAGACTGTATGTCTTCCTAATAAGAAGCCATGAAATCTCCATGCTCGTGTGAAGCATCTGATTTGTGGAGTTCCCATGCCGGAAACAAAATCACTGTAAGCAGGGTTTTTTTGTGCGGCATGGGAAACTAAAGAATTCAGATCTGACACCAAAAACCATGTAAGTCAATGGTGTCGGATCCGTTTTTTTCAGACACGGAAAAAACGAATCCTGCACCCATTGACTTACAGTGGTTTTAGTGCTGGATCTGGTTTCTTAATTTTTGATATAATACAACCGGATCCTTTCTGAAGGGATGCAGCCGGTTGTATCATTATAACGGAAGCGTTTTTCTGTGGTTTTGAGATCCCATGCCGGGTCTCAAAAACGCAGATGTGAAAGTAGTCTTAATTTGTTAGACTCGTAAGTTTCTTTAGATTCATTTGGGGTAAGAGCAGGGGTGCGCCTAGCCTTTCTGCTGTCTGAGGAGAAAACTGAAACGGCACCGCCCTCCCTAATGCCAATTTCTTACCCTAACCTCTACCCTTCAGCCCATGGCTCTTTGGCTGCCCCCCCTTGCCCCTGCCTGGTGCTGCCTGAGGTGATCGCCTCACCTGGCCTCATTGGTGGTGCACCACTGGGTTAGAGAGAGACAAAGAGAATAGGAGAGAGAGAGAGAGAGAGAGAGAGAGAGAATTCATGTTTTAATTTTTCCCTTTCTGCATTTTGGCAGACATAACTTTTTTTTCACATGCAGGGCTGTAGTTTTTTATCATGTGGGAAAAATGTGGGAAAAATGTGGGAAAAATGTGGGAAAAATGTGGGAAAAATGTTATCATTTTGCAATGCTAGTTTTTTACTGTATTTGTATATTAATTCTTTTTTGTAATGCAACTATTGAAAACAGCAAATTTTTGCCAGTTTTTATGTTTTTTTTATATATATTATTCATGTTTTACACTAAATAACCCGAGAAATGAATGCTTTGGGTTATCAGAATTTTTTTTAATTTTTTTTTATTTCTATTTAGATTGTTTATATATTATACACTCTTTTTTACTTTAATACTATTTTCTGATGTTTATATATTTTTTGTTAAATATTATGTCCCCTAAGAGGTCATGGGAGGCACACACGGCTGCCAGGCTCGTTACAGTTCTCAGAGCTGGGTCTCATAACGAGCCGTCCACCTGCGTGTCCATCACATGACCAGGACAGATTCCTATCCCCTCAAGGTAAGCATTAAAGAGCCCTACTGAACGACAGCAAGCAGAGGTCACGAAAGCCACAATAAATTGATACAAAACAAAACCTGAAAATGTTTACACAAATTTCAAAGTTTTAGCTTTAGCGGGATCTGAAGACCAATATTGTGAACTGATTCCTATCTACTGTAAGTTCCGTTAATGGTGTCTTCCGTAGGAAAAAAAAAAGTATATAATCTGTGTAGTCAGGAAGGGGTTAATCACCCAGAATCGTGGTGAGCAAATCTGTACTGTTCTGTATCTGACTTTCTGACTAATGTCACAAAAATCATATTCCTCCAGTGAGCAGTGAGCAGCCATGTCCTGGGTTTTCTCTTTCTATTTTATTTTCAGGGACATTATGGTATTTGGATCAAGTTCATGCATATCCCAAGACACATTTTAAGGGAGGTCTGTCTTGCCTCTGAGGACACAGACACTTATTCTTGGATTTCTGTCAAAATATCGACTTGCTTTCCAAGCGCTACTATAGACTTTCAAAATGGGAAAGTAAAATTAGAAAGATCTGCTTTGTCTCTGAGAATGTTCGCTTTTAACTAGGTGCAAATTTTTCACTGCTGTGTTTTCATTCGATTATCATGGGACCTTTGGCGAGGAGACAACACCTATATGAATAACAGCGCATTTTTGTGTCTAACAATCCTATGCTAAAATAGAGGCAGGGAACATGACTACTGGGACGGGAGGGAGCCCAGCACTCAAACATTCTTCTGCTTGTCAGAACATTATTATGGTGACTACCTGTAGATCCCACTAGGGGGGGCTCACTGCATACAGAACAGCATCCATACAGTTTCATTCTAGCTGCATAAATCTACATGCAGTGAGCTCCCCCTAGTGGTGGCTGGTTGCAGTGAGATTTATATCATTTATATCACATCAAACAAACGGGCTTACCCATAGTGATACAGCACAGGATTAAGAATAATGGACACTTACTCTAATCTCTCTTCCTGCCGCAGCTCATTTCGTTTTTTCACTCCGCGCCATCGCTTGTTTGTTGTGGGATACGTTGTATGTTTTAATAGCAATTTATTTTACCATATTATATATTGAAAAATGGAAAAACATCTTTGTGCGGTGAAATAAAATGAAAATGTAGGACAAAAGCCATGGCACTATGGCTCACATATAGATACTATTATCCAGGTTTTGTGGCACTAGTGTTGTGACTGATGTTTTGTACCTCTTTTGTGTTATTGACGGTCTATTCTTTTTGTTCCTTGCAATTTTTGTTTGCCATTTATTTACTGTAGGTAGCTCTCTTGGAGTACTTATATCATTGTCTATAGTTTCATAGTATTTTTTTCTTATTGTCACTTACTGTATTGAGGTTCTTTTTGTTACATATCTCACATGGAGTACTATTTGATTCAGTGTGACCCGTTCTGCATTTGAGCTTCATTTTGGGTGGTGTTATGTGTAGGGTGCCTCTTCCATTTTCCAGTTGGAACCCCAAGCACTAGACTAGTGTGAAGACACAATGAACAGCAGAGGTGGACTTTACCACCACACAATCCAAGCAAATGGAAAAATCAGGGGGCCACCTGCTGGCCACAAGCAGTTGGCTCAGAAAAACAACTAAAGTGGGTGCTCAAGGGTCCAGGAGGGGTACTTTACAGCTGTAGAGCAGTAGCAGAAGTGCCTGGGAACTCTAAGCTGAGAGTGTGGTTATATCGAGTCAACTGGGGTGGAGCTCAGTGGTGTGATAGGGCAAAGTTGGACCCAGATATAACTTTGATTGGGGCCCCAGAAATGCCAAATAAACTACTGCAGAACAGTTAAACTGTATGATAATAGATACAAGAATTACATGTATCTGGTCTGAAGTTCCCTCCATATTAGTTAATCAATACACCAGGTTCCCTTGTTCTTGGGTCTGGCTGCTTTAGATGGAGTCTAAGCTCTGCCTTTGTTTTTATCAGGGAACCCACAATATCGCCTGTCTCCCTCTCTGAAGCACCTCTACAGTGTTGGGCAATCTCTTTCTCTAAAGCACCACTCAAGTCTGTGTCCTTCTCCCTCTGTAAACCACCATTTTGGTGTGAGGCCATCTGTCTCTCTTTCCCAGAAAACACTGCTGGAGACTCCCTGTGGCCGAGGTGTTCCACCACACTTGTATTTTCACAGGAACTGCACTTCCCTTCCACTTCCGAACTTAGGGGGAGATTTATCAAATCTGGTGTGAGTGAACATTGGCTTAGTTGCTCATAGCAACCAATCAGATTCCCCTTTAATTTTTCAGAGCTCCTTTGTAAGAGGATAAATCTGCCTTTTGAAGGGGTTGTTCCAAGGAAAAATATTCTACTGTTTTCAAACCAGCACCTGGATGTGATTACTTTTGTGATTCCAAGTAATTAAAAATGTTGTTGTCACGGTAGGTAAGATAAGGGAAGGAAACAGAACACGGCAAAGCAAACAAAACAACTGACTAGGCCCCAAATGCTAAAAAAACAAAGGGGTCACCTCCTAGCAATCCCTAAAACACTTTCCCTAAGCTTCTATGCCCATGTGCATATCTCGATGGTAGATATGCACATGCCCACGTACCTAAGACTATAACACACTGAACCAAACCCTCAGCTGTAGGGAAGAGGGAAAGAGGCACCGAAGGAGCTAGCGTCACCCTAGAGGCCTAGTCAAAACAGACACAGATGGAACAAGGGAAAAGGACTTATCTAGAGATGTGTTGGAGCAGACGATCCACCAAACTTCCAGAGCTCACACAAGGCAAAACTATAACCCGCAAAGGCTATAGGGAGATGGAAGAATAAATAGCCTCACCAATTACCTAAAAAGCAAAACCTGGGAGGAGGTGGGATTCTGCTCAAACCCACAACAAAACAAACTGTGTCTTAATTAGAACAAAGGTTCTACTTTTTATTTTTTTTACAAAAACAGTCCCACTATTGCCCATGGGCTATGTTTGCAACGCAACTTCCTTCATTTGAATGTTGCAGTACCAAAACCAGCCTAGAGTGGTGCTGTTTTTACAAAATAGATTATGGGGGTCATTTATTAAGACTGGCGTTTTAGACGCTGGCGGTGGATCGGCCGAAGTTATGAAGAGGCACCGGCCTCTAGATAACTTTGGGGCATTCACCGCAAGTCTAAATGTAAGCCAGTTTCCTTGCTGGCTTAAATTTAGACCGTTTTCTAAGCCTAAAACAGGAGTAGAAAATGATAAATGTGACGGGCCGGCCCGTCCCCTTCCCTGCCCACACCACGCCCCCGTTTTTTAGACCTGGCGTGAGCCGGGAAAAGTAGCAGTCGCAAAGTTTATTTGCACTTTAATCTGCGACTGATATATGTAAGACAACTGGCCTAGATCCGATAGTGAATGAACCCCTAAATCCTTTTCTAATGCAGGATAAGGGCCCATGAGCTCTGATGCTCCAATTTTCACAGATCCAAGGAGCACCCTAAAAATTTGCAAACCTCCCCACTAGCAATGAGCAGAATCCCAATATCTATAGAGCACATTCCCATATCTTTTCTTCACTGACACCAGTTTCAGGCTGATAAATTGGAACATTTAGTACAACATAATAACAGTGCGGACATATTGAAAGAATTTGGCATATACCGGCGCTGAGTGTTTGTACAGTACACGACCCTCATTAATAAATCTGGCCTAATGTGCTAGCATGTTGTGTTCATGTGCAGTGTGCTGCCTGATTACTGCATGCTTTTTGTTATGGCAAATTTGTCTGATAAAAACTGTGAGATGTTGCTGTCATCGGGTCTGTTTGGAATAGATTTATTCTATATTACGCCATGCATTGTAATTACTTCTAATACCCACTGAATAATTCCAGTTAGCAGAATTAATGACAGTAATTACCTAAGTATAATATAAAATTAACCAGGATCGGTAGAACCTGAATATCTTTATATCTAGGTAATTGCAAGATTTTATATCGATGCCTCTTATTATTGTTACTGACGCAACACAGGAACTGTCAGCAGCTCCGGTAGATAATATTTCAGCACTGAGTAATTACACCATTTTGGTGCGTGTATTTGTGGGTCAACATGCCAATTCTATGTTGTAAGTTATAGCATAGTCTCGGGGAATAAACTTGGTTAAAGTATGACAGGGTATAGAAGGACTGTGGTCCAAATCCGGACCAGGACTACTAAGCTGTTCGTACCCCGCAGACCTGCCATCATGCTAGCTTTGGACAAATACAGTGTCTCTGCCACTACATCTAGTGGGATTACTGTCATTTCCTGGTATACCAGGTCCTGACTTTAGCTAGAGCCATGACTATGTATTCGGCAGTAACACAAAGTAAGGAGGACCAGGGAGCAGTAAGTATATACTGTAATGTTGGGTTTGTTTGTTTTCTTTTCATCTGATCTAGGGTCTTAATTTTAATTGTCTGGTCTGTCTAATTATTTTTATGGGTCTGGTCTTGGGTTTGATTAATTTTAGGGATCTGGAGTCTGATTAATTTTAGGGGTCTGATTAATTTTAGGAGTCTGGTTAAATGTAGATAGCTTGTTCTGGGGTCTGAATCATTAAAGGCACCAGGTCTGATTAATTGTAG
Organism: Bufo bufo; assembly: GCF_905171765.1. Taxonomy (NCBI): domain Eukaryota; kingdom Metazoa; phylum Chordata; class Amphibia; order Anura; family Bufonidae; genus Bufo; species Bufo bufo. The sequence goes on along the minus strand of NC_053392.1, from coordinate 71,078,401 downwards.
GGGTCTGGGGTCTGATTATTTTAAAGGGTCTGGTATAGGGGTCTGATTAATTTTAGGGGTCTGGTATGGGGTCTGATTAGTTTTAGGGGTCTGATATAAGGTCTTATTATTTTAGTATGGGGTATTATTAATTTTAGGAGTCTGGTTAATTGTAGATGGTTTGTTCTGGGGTCTGAATAATTTAAGGCACCAGGTCTGATTAACATTTGGGTGTGTGTTCTAGAGTCTGATTAATTTTAGCAGATAGTGTCAGGGGTCTGTTTAATTCTAAGGGACAGGTCTGTGGTCTTGGTCTGAATAATTTTAGCAGCCAGGTCAGCTGCTTGATCTGGAGTGTGAATGAGTTTATGGGCCTAAGGTCTTAAAAGGGGTTTTCCAGGATTTTAATATTGATGACCTACCTATCCTTAGGATAGGTCATCAATATCAGATTGGAGGAGGTCCGACAGCTGGCTGAAGGGAAGGCTGTGCTCCATGCAAGCGCAGCCTTCACTTATTTGCTTACCTGTTCACCATCGACAGGCCACCGGTGAGCAGTGTAACTACAAGCCGTCCCATTCACTTCAATAGGACAGCTCATTCCTATACACTTGAATGGGAACAAGCCGTCCCATTGAAATGAATTGGGCGGCTTGTAGTTACACCTACTCACCACTGCGATGTCGATGGTGAGCAGGCAAACAAGCAAAGGACGGCTGCGCTCGCACAGAGTGCAGCCTTCCCTTCAACCAGCTGATCGGTGGGGGTGTCGGACCCCCGCCAATCTGATATTGATGACCTAAAATCCTAAGGATAGGTCATCAATATTAACATCCCAGAAAACCCCTTTAATATATTTTGGGGGGTCTGGTTTGGTTTTAAGTGACTGCAATAGTGACCAACCAGGAGATTACTATTTCATCAGCTAGTGGCAGTTGAAGGATGGCACTGAGCATGTGCTTCCATCTCAGTGAGCAGGACAGAGAAATAAGATTAAGATCAAACAACAGGTGGCGCTATACAGATAGAGATTTCAGTGTATAACTCAGTGGCTATACAAAATTTTTAATTACGTGGAATTACAAAAGTATTCAGATCCAGGTGCTGGTTTGAAAAATGTAGAATATTTTTCATGGGAAAACCCCTTTAAGTAGATTGCAAGCACACTCAGCCTTACTACATCTGTCTCGTCTAAATGGACAGCAATTGCACAGTTCTCAGCAATTATTTTCTTGCATATAGCAGGATGGAAAAACTTCAGCATATGCCTTCATCTGTTTGGTCATATATCCCGCAGTAATCAGCATGAAAATGTAAACCAACCAATCCCGTCTTCATGTACAGAGCCTAGAACATGTCCTGGCCACATGATTAATAGCATTTTATCACAGACGTTCCAGATCAGCAGTTGACTTTATGATCCTCAGACCTGGGTACCCCGCACATCACCTTCCACCACCACCACCATGTGCTATCTCCAGGCTGCATATCATTTACCAATTTAAAGCAGCTGGTTCAAGTCAATTTAACAGAGTTTAATATCCGGGATAGCTCACCGAGGGGATCGCTTATTAAATTATTGGAAGCGATCTTAGGTTTCACTTGCAGTTTATTGTTCACAATTGTTTTGTCTTGAAAACAAATTTTAGATTTTGACCTCAAAGAGATTGCAGTTTATAGTAAAATGCTGAAAGTTTATGAGAATCATAAATATTAACCCCCCTCCCTCTTTCTTCAGCTTTAAAACAGTTATTATGTTTCTTGATAACAAATGGCTTAAACTTAGAAAAAACCCACATAATTAGTATTTTATGTTAAGGCATTTTTTATATTTTTTGGGGGTCTGGATTTTTTTACTTTATTAGTTTTTTATTCTTCAGGTATATTTTCTCTGTTGTATGGAGCCAATGTACATCACACATCAGGGCTGATGTTGCTAGATTTTAGGGGCACCTTGAGGCAGTGGGAAATGGTCTTGGAGGCTTCTTCTTTGCTGTCCAAGCTCCTCACTTTTACACCACGTACCTTGCAGAATAGCCACAGACAGATGGCTCCCACCACAGCCACACTGTCTCTTATTGCAGCCACAATTCTCACATGGCAGCTACTATGACACCACTACGATTTCCTTGCTGGCCACAATGGCCACCTTGTATAGTCCCCAACCGTCCCGAATTTGCAGGGCCTGTCTCTAATTTTTAGAGGGAGTAAGGACAAATTCTGACTATCCTGTGCCAAAAATGAGGGGGGCTTTATCCAAGTACCATCCATAAGTGGACGGTCCTGGGTAATTTTGGACATTCCTTTTTTTAAATCAAATAATTTTTATTGATTTTATAGCAAGTTAAAGTAAACATTACAATACATTACAAAACCCCTCCCTCCAACCCTCCCGTAACTCCACCCTCTCCCTCCCTCCCCCTCCCAATCTTGCAGCCAACATAGTGATCAGTATAAATCAGAATTCAAGAGTCCAGTTTAACGTCTTCTTATTGTTCACAAAACGTCCATGAAAGCAGAAGCATGTCCTTCACTGGGCTCCCCAATCATTGTCATCATGACAGAAATTACCCTCTCATGCACACAATGCAACCATCCAGAGCAGTTTTATACAGTATAATGATATTAAGCACCCAAATTTCGGAATCTTACTTCTCCATTATACCCAGGTCACTAAACTAGGATATCATAATGGTTTATCCACATAGACCATATTCTATCAATTTTTTGGTTGTTCCCTCTTTTCTGATATACATAGCTTTCTAGTTTAATTAGGATATGTAGTTTATTTATCAGTTGTGGTAGGAGTGGGGGATCAGGTGCAATCCAGTGGAAAGCTATCAACTTCAATGCTTGGTATAGGATTCTCAGAACAGCCAGTTTCATGTCGCTAGTTATGGGGATGTCTCCTACGTGACCTAATATGCACACCAGTGGGGACAGGTCAATCTGTACTTGAAACACAGTGTTAATTAATTCCTGGACATCCGCCCAATAGCGTCTAAGTCTCGGACAATTCCACATCATGTGAATCAAGTCTGCATTATGAGCTCCACAACGTGGACATGTATCATCCGATCGATACCCCATTTTAAACAGCAATACAGGTAGTTGAGAGACTCTATGAGCCTCGCTCACTGCCACATTTGGAAAGTTTTCCACTACAGCTTCCCATTGCTCCTCTGATAGGTCAGTAATATCTTGCCTCTACTTCTCATATAACTTCAATGGTTGAGATTTGTGGATCGCTTCCATAAGACTCAAATAATGAAGGGAAATTACCCTCTTCATGGTCCCTCTAGAAGATGTAAGGTCTATAATAAGATGTTTTTCAGCAGGTATTATCTCCTCCTGCTTTTCCTGTGCCTGTATAGCATGCTTGACTTGTAGGTAAACATAGAAAAGAGAATTAGGTAACTCATATTCCTGCTGCAGCGTAGCAAAGCTCTTAAGGGACTCATCTGTATATAACTTATACATTCGGTCAAGACCATATCTTTCCCAGGTCTTGGCATTCGGAACTTTATCTATTTCCTTATAGATATAATTTGGCCAGATTGAGGTAAAACTCAATCTGGCCAAACTGTGTATCCACGGATTCCCGCTATATTTCTAGCTTTCCACCAAACTTTATGAATAACACGCAGTAGGCCATACTGTCCTCCCATTTTATAGAAAGTACCGTCCTCCAGAGCTGCCATTATACATCTACCACCAATAAGATGCTGCACAATCCTTCTGACGGTGTCAACAGTAGTGTTCTCACCCCAACCTCTATTATGCTGTAGTTGAGCTGCTAAATAGTACATCCAAGGATCTGGAACACCCAAACCTCCCTGGGTCTTAGATCTACATAAAGTAGCAAGCTTTATGCGTGGTATCCCTTTTTTCCAGATGAGGTCACGGAATATCGCGTTAACAGTGTAAAAGATTTTTAGTGGTATCCAAGTCGGTGCATTATGAAGGACATATAAAAGTTGCGGCATAAGGATCATTTTTAAAAGATTAGTGCGACCAATTAAAGTCAAGGGTAATTTAGACCAAACCTGAACTTTCTTCCTAAATTTGTCTAGGAGTGTCAATATATTAAGGTTAATAAAGTCATTAATCTGCGCTGATACTTGAATGCCCAGGTATTTGAATGTTGATACCACTTGTAAACCTGCTGCATGGCAGGGGTCAATCTTTAAATTTGGAGACAGGGCCATAATCACCGACTTTGACCAATTAATGGTCAGGCCCGATAGCTTCCCAAAACTGTTAATGATCAACATGGCTGCTGGGAGGGATGAACGCCAGTCCTCTAGAAAAAGTAACAGATCATCGGCATACAGAGCGACTTTTTCAGTTAGTGTACCATATGTCATACCTTTCACCTCACTTGCCTTTCTAAGGGCAGCAGCCAACGATTCCACTGCCACTGCGAACTGCAGTGGTGATAGAGGGTATCCCTGCCTAGTCCCCCTATATAATCTAAAGGAGGCCGATAACTTTCCATTCACTTGGGTTTTGGCAGTAGGACAAGCATACAGTAACCTAATCCAGTGAATGAATCCTGGCCCAATCCCCATAGCCTTAAGTACCAATATTAAGTATAGCCATTCCACGCTGTCGAATGCTTTGGTCGCATCTAAAGATGCGACTGCCGCACTCGAGGCGTGGACATGGCCTGCCTGGATATTAAAGTATAATCTTCTAATATTTACCCCTGTCGACATATTGGGCATAAATCCAGCTTGATCGGTATGTATTAGTGAAGTTGTTACTGAATTCAGGCGATTTGCCAGAACTTTCGCCAAAATCTTAACATCCACCTGCAATAGAGAAAAAGGCCGGAAAGACTCAGCTTCTAGGACATCTTTTCCCGGTTTTGGGATTGCCGCTATGATCACTTCATTCATAGTGGCACAGAGTCTGCCTAGCCTCTGGGCTTCTTTGAACACCTCTAATAGCTGAGGTAGTAGCACAGAAGAGAAGGTTTTATAAATCTCGACAGGTAGACTGTCACCCCCTGGTGACTTGTTATTAGTCATATCCCCTAGAGCTATTTCTAATTCCCGCAGGGAAACAGGAGCATCCAATATGGCTTGTTGCTCAACTGTGAGAGTGGGAAGATGTAACGGTTGAAGGAAGTCTTCTATCTCCGACTCAAGGGCAGTAGATTTAGATGTATATAGGGAGGAGTAAAACGTATGCATGATCTGAATGACATGCTCCGGGGAAGTATGTAGCACCCCATCAGAATCACGCAATGCCTGTCACCGCCACTTCTGTGAGAAGGTCTGACAGACGTCCTTCTCTACCTCTTGCATGATGTTCTTTGTTTTGGTTTCACTTTCTCATCTCATTTTCTTCTCCCAGGTGTCACCTATTTAGACTAATCCTCTTTCCTTTCACTTTGCGGTTTATACTACTTCCTGGATTGAAGTGTTCACTGCTGGAGGCTTCTGCTACTGCTTGTTCAGATAAGTCCTTTCATGTATTGTGTTTCCTTGCTGGCTTGATTTTAGGTGACCCTGACTCCCTCCGTATGAAGTGCAGGGAGCCGGTGGCCGTGTCCCCTCGCTATTATAGGGTTTTCAGGTGTCACACAGTCTAGGTACGGGGGCATACAATCGTCTACCTTTGAGACCCTTGTATGTGCTTAGCAGTCAGGGTGAGCTCTTAGGGTTTTATAGGGGTCACCTATATGCTCCTTAGTTTGGGATCAAGCCAGTTGTTTATTCATAACTTCCAGCTATCTGCAACATCATCCGTGACAATGCCGCTATAAAATTAGTCTGGTGTTGAGTCTTGGTCAACAGGGCAAGTAGTCTCCCCGCTCTTTCCCCCTCCTCATAATATTTCTGTTGTTGAAAGAACCTCTTATTTTGCGCATTTAAGAGTAACCTCTCATTCAACTTCTGCTGAGCCTCCTTCCATTGATTCTCATGTTCTACAGATGGGGTCATTACATAGCTTGTTTCAGTATTATTTACCACCTGTAACAGTTCCTGTACTTTAGTCCTACTTTCATTCCTCTTCCCATTAACTTTAGCAATCAATATGCCCCTTAAAAAGGCTTTCATGGTGTCCCACACCACAAGTCGGAGGATGTGGGTGAGTTGAATTTGAAGAATTCAGCCAATTCCTCCTTAATATGAGATGTATCAGCCAGGACAGTTAACCAGTATGGGTTGAATTTCCAGCATCTTTCTCCCCGAACTAAAGGGGACATTAAGCGAATAGTTAGGAGAATAGGAGAATGATCGGAGAATCGTCTAGGGAGATACATAATATCATGGAGTAGTCGGCCCATTTCCTCATTACCCAGGATCATATCAATCCTAGATAGTGATCCGTAAGTATTGGAATAACACGAAAATAATCTTGTATCTGGGTTTCTAAGTCTCCAAAAATCAAGTAAGGAAGCTTCCTGTAGTAGCCGCCCAAAGGGAGTCATTTCACTACTGATCGCTAGCGTGGGAGTAATACATTTATCTAGTGCTGGATTGATCATATTATTGAAGTCTCCTAGTAAAGCTGCGGGAATGCTTGGGAAATCCACAATAAGCGATATCAATTTTTTAAGCACTATCGGGGAATAGGGTGGGGGAATGTATACACCAATAATAATGCATTCAGTAGCGTACAATTTACCATGCAAAAATATGTAACGCCCTTCCGCATCTACCCGTTTTGTCATGCACTCAAACGGGATGGCCCTATGTATAATAATGCTCACTCCCCTGGCGTACAAAGAATATGTGGCATGAAAGCATTGCCCTGCCCACTGAGGAGTAAGCAGCCGGGTCTGGTCTAATGTTAAATGGGTTTCTTGGAGGCAACAAACTAACGGTTGGTATTGTTTTAGGCTTTCTTTTGGTTGCGTCCTTAATCCCCCTGACATTCCAACTTAAGAAATTAACTGAACTAGCCATACCCGCTTTTTGTAGAAGATAGGCATTTCGCAAACCCAGTCAAGGACCTCTCCCTAACAGTGTCAGTTTTAGAAGACAGTACAAGGTTCCAAATAGGATTCCCCACAAATATCACTTTCATGGCTGCAAAGATTAAACGAACATCCCAAAACCACCTGCGTCTAACATAAACTCTCTTAAGGGGGTTACTTGTCTCACCGACGAAGTCCCCTCCTTGCACTCCCATAACTGGACCGGAGGTGTAAAGAAAGACAGAACCCGTCGGCGACACCAGGCCCAGGGGTAACAAACATTACCCAGAGGAGGGGTGGCAAGCACGTAGTTAACCGAACTACTGTGCACAATAGAATGGTGAATAACAAAGAACAAACAGTTAAACCATTAGTATCCGAGCTCTCACCCAACTCCCGGACAGAATATAGTCAGAATAATCCTATCGTGGACATTAACAACTTAATTGTATCTTAGTAGAAATATAACTGAAACTAATATCACCTAGGATTACATTACAGTGAGACTCTATGAGGTATATAATAAACACACACTGCCCAGGTATACTTATACATCTAGGGACCCCAAGAATAGCAGCAGCTCAGTCTCCATTCGCGTTCTGTCTTGCTTCGCGTAACTGGCGTTCATGGCGGTCCAATCACCTCAAGGCTTCCTTGGGGTCATCAAAGAAGGTGGTATTTCCCAACGCTGCCAGTCTCAGTTTTGCCGGATAAATCATGGAATAGGAGACATCAAGTCCTCTCAGTCGACATTTAATATCAAGGAATCTCGCCCTTCTCTTTTGGACTTCCATAGAATAATCAGGAAAGAATGACACCTTGTGTCCATTAATAGATGTTTCCGGAAGGTCTCTAGCTTTTTTGAGAATGATGTCACGGTCTCTGTAATGGAGAACTTTCATAAGTACAGGCCTGGGCGGAGCACCTGGGGGCAGAGGGCGGGTAGGGACCCTGTGGGCCCTCTCAATAGCAAAGAGAGGAGTTAACGTCTCAGGTCCAAACTGATCTTTCACCCATTTCTCAAAGAATTCGGTAGGGTTTGCCCCTTCTACTTTTTCCGGTACCCCCACCAGTCTGACATTATTTCTGCGTAGGCGATTTTCCAGATCATCTTGCTTGGCCATGAGGGAATCCAGCCGACGTGCTTGGTCACTGGTCTCTCTTTTTAGAGGCGGGATAGAATCCTCCACAACCCCCATACGATCTTCCAAAGCAGTAGTTCGTTCCGCCAAACGCTTTAAATCATGCCTCACAATAGACACATCCTCTTTTATAGTTCCTACTTGCATGTTAAGAGCAGTTAGTGACTTTCCACATTTTGCAATTGCTCTCATAACATCTTTAAGAGTAGGCTCCTCAGTGTCTGAGTCAGGAGCTTCTATTTCGGTATCTGCGTCACAGATCTGCAGAGGGCCATATCTATTAGGACTGCAGACTTCTCTTATGTCGGCCCCAGCCCCTTCCTCCTCAGTAACTCGGCCAGCTGCAGTGGAAGGCCGCTTATTTCTATCCCCTGTAGCTTGTGGGAGGGTAGTGTCCCGGGCATACTTGCCGATTTTAGCTGCAGCCTCCCTCTGTACCGTGCCTGCGCGCTCCCGACGGCTCGGCGTATCGGGTCCGGTGCCATCTTGGAAATCTCTGCCGGCACCTCGTCCCTCTCTCTTCCTCGACATAGTGGCGGGATCGGCGCTCCTGGGCAGCGGAATGTGTCTCCCCAGCTTCTGAGTGCTATTAGCAGCCATTCGGCTCAGAAAGGTATGTGTCCACAGGATAAATTGCCGGGTTTGGTGCTGGAGCTCAGCGAACTTGCTGCCGCTCACATGCCTGGCTAGCCACGCCCCCAATTTTGGACATTCCTGCAGTAAAGCCTAATTGTCCTAAATTTACCAACTACAAAGTTGGTAATGATACCCTTGCTATCCCCTATACACACATGGCCAGTCATAACAGTCACATTGCAGCCACAATGCACTCCTAATTGCCACTAAGCCCCCATGATCACCATTGTGTCCTCCAAGATATTCACAATGGCTCCGTCAGTAGACACAATGCCCCAACAAGGCTCCAATACAAGTTACTGTGGTAGCTTTCAATTTTATATGCACCTATTGACAGCCATTCACATTCAATAGCTGTCAGACTATCAATGCTTTGGCCGGCAGCTTTATCTCCCGACTCCCTACTGGCTTGCCCATGTACCTACACGTTGGCTCAGCCAAACATATATGTGTATTTGATGGGGAGAAGGTAGAAAGCCGCTGCTAGACACTTCTGGCGGCAGCTTATCTCCCGGGAGGACAAAAGGATCGGGAGAAAGAGCATAGGAGGGGAAAGGGGATACCGGAATAAGGCCTGGAAACTATGGAAGGAAGATGGACACCTCCTAGAGAAATCCCTAACTCCAGTCCTGACAGACTACCAGTATGAACAGGCTTTAAAGGTAGGCAAGTTCATACACCGGATACCTAGAAACCTATCTCACCCTATAGGACCCTGAAACTAATGTCAGGACTGAGTCTACCTGTTCCTCCAGAGGGAAGGCCAAACAGGAGTCTCCCTCAGGCCTAATGACAACAACAGGGAAAGGCAACACACATATATCAAAACAAAATACAAAAGGGAACGGAAACACTTATCTTCAATGAAGCTTTGTTAGCACCAGGAACTTAGCCGAGAACCAAACACAAGCTAACTAGGGATGAGCAAACCCGAACTGTATAGTTCGGGTTCGTACCAAATTTTGGGGTGTCCGTGACACGGACCCGAACCCGAACATTTTCGTAAAAGTCTGGGTTCGGGTTCGGTGCTTTCTTGCCGCTTTTTGAAAGGCTGCAAAGCAGCCAATCAACAGGCGTAATACTATTTGCCCCAAGAGGCCATCACAGCCTTGCCTACTATTGGCATGGCTGTGATTGGCCAGTGCAGCATGTGACCCAGCCTCTATATAAGCTTGGGTCACGTAGCGCTGCACGTCACTCTGCTGATTCAAGCATAGGGAGAGGTTGCTGCAGCGACGTTAGGGCGAGATTAGGCAGATTAACTCCTCCAAAAGACTTCATTCTGTGATCGATCTCCAGCTGTGGATCATTGAAGTGCTAATATCGACTTGCTCACTTTTTTTAGGCTGCCCAGAGCGTTTTTAGATCACTTTTTTCTGGGGTGATCGGCGGCCATTTTGTGGCTTGTGGTGCGCCAGCACAAGCTACCACCAAGTGCTTTTAACCATCAATAGTGTGGTTATTTTTTGCTATATCCTACATCAGCTGCAGGCTGAGCCTGTGTCACCGAAGTGCATTAAACCATCAACAGTCTAATTATTTTTTGGCCATATACAACATCAGGTGCAGGCTGAGCCTGTGTCACCCAAGTGCATTTAACCATCAACAGTGTGGTTAATTTTTGGCCATATACTACATCAGGTGCAGGCTGAGCCTGTGTCACCCAAGTGCATTTAACCATCAATAGTGTGGTTATTTTTTGGCCATATACTACATCAGGGGCAAGTTGAGCCTGTCACCCAGCGCCTAAAAAATAGACCTGACATTTCTATTCAACCAAATCTGTACTGTTTGAGCTGGTCAAGTTATTTGTAGTGACCGTAAAAGCACAGTTTTTGTTCTGGGGTGAAAAACTATTCCCAAATTTGACATTCTCAAAATAAGTAGTTTATGCTATATAAGGCCTACTTGAAATCTATCCCAAAAAGGATATCTTAGATTCAAGGTGCTGATAGTGTCATTCAGAAAAACTTAACACACACGCTACCGTGCAGATACAAGTCTAATTCTGTGATTAAACGTATACCTGTCACACAGCGCAAAAAAAAATAGGCCTCACATTTCTATTCAACCAAATCTGTACTGTTTGAGCTGGTCAAGTTATTTGTAGTGACCGTAAAAGCACAGTTTTTGTTCTGAGGTGAAAAACTATTCCCAAATTTGACATTCTCAAAATACAGGGAGTGCAGAATTATTAGGCAAGTATTTTTGAGGATTAATTTTATTATTGAACAACAACCATGTTCTCAATGAACCCAAAAAACTCATTAATATCAAAGCTGAATATTTTTTGAAGTAGTTTTTAGTTTGTTTTTAGTTTTAGCTATTTTAGGGGAATATCTGTGTGTGCAGGTGACTATTACTGTGCATAATTATTAGGCAACTTAACAAAAAACAAATATATACCCATTTCAATTATTTATTTTTACCAGTGAAACCAATATAACATCTCAACATTCACAAATATACATTTCTGACATTCAAAAACAAAACAAAAACAAATCAGTGACCAATATAGCCACCTTTCTTTGCAAGGACACTCAAAAGCCTGCCATCCATGGATTCTGTCAGTGTTTTGATCTGTTCACCATCAACATTGCGTGCAGCAGCAACCACAGCCTCCCAGACACTGTTCAGAGAGGTGTACTGTTTTCCCTCCTTGTAAATCTCACATTTGATGATGGACCACAGGTTCTCAATGGGGTTCAGATCAGGTGAACAAGGAGGCCATGTCATTAGATTTTCTTCTTTTATACCCTTTCTTGCCAGCCACGCTGTGGAGTACTTGGACGCGTGTGATGGAGCATTGTCCTGCATGAAAATCATGTTTTTCTTGAAGGATGCAGACTTCTTCCTGTACCACTGCTTGAAGAAGGTGTCTTCCAGAAACTGGCAGTAGGACTGGGAGTTGAGCTTGACTCCATCCTCAACCCGAAAAGGCCCCACAAGCTCATCTTTGATGATACCAGCCCAAACCAGTACTCCACCTCCACCTTGCTGGCGTCTGAGTCGGACTGGAGCTCTCTGCCCTTTACCAATCCAGCCACGGGCCCATCCATCTGGCCCATCAAGACTCACTCTCATTTCATCAGTCCATAAAACCTTAGAAAAATCAGTCTTGAGATATTTCTTGGCCCAGTCTTGACGTTTCAGCTTGTGTGCCTTGTTCAGTGGTGGTCGTCTTTCAGCCTTTCTTACCTTGGCCATGTCTCTGAGTATTGCACACCTTGTGCTTTTGGGCACTCCAGTGATGTTGCAGCTCTGAAATATGGCCAAACTGGTGGCAAGTGGCATCTTGGCAGCTGCACGCTTGACTTTTCTCAGTTCATGGGCAGTTATTTTGCGCCTTGGTTTTTCCACACGCTTCTTGCGACCCTGTTGACTATTTTGAATGAAACGCTTGATTGTTCGATGATCACGCTTCAGAAGCTTTGCAATTTTAAGAGTGCTGCATCCCTCTGCAAGATATCTCACTATTTTTGACTTTTCTGAGCCTGTCAAGTCCTTCTTTTGACCCATTTTGCCAAAGGAAAGGAAGTTGCCTAATAATTATGCACACCTAATATAGGGTGTTGATGTCATTAGACCAACCCCTTCTCATTACAGAGATGCACATCACCTAATATGCTTAATTGGTAGTAGGCTTTCGAGCCTATACAGCTTGGAGTAAGACAACATGCATAAAGAGGATGATGTGGTCAAAATACTCATTTGCCTAATAATTCTGCACGCAGTGTAAGTAGTTTATGCTATATGAGGCCTACTTGAAATCTATCCCAAAAAGGATATCTTAGATTCAAGGTGCTGATAGTGTCATTCAGAAAAACTTAACACACACGCTACCGTGCAGATACAAGTCTAATTCTGTGATTAAACGTATACCTGTCACACAGCGCAAAAAAAAATAGGCCTCACATTTCTATTCAACCAATTCTGTCCTGTTTGAGCTGGTCAAGTTATTTGTAGTGACCGTAAAAGCACAGTTTTTGTTCTGGGGTGAAAAACTATTCTCAAATTTGCCATTCTCAAAATTGTGGTGAACGGGAACAATGAGGAAAACATCTAACAAGGGACGCGTTCGCGGACGTGGACATGGTCGTGGTGGTGTTAGTGGACCCTCTGGTGCTGGGAGAGGACGTGGCCGTTCTGCCACAGCCACACGTCCTAGTGAACCAACTACCTCAGGTCCCAGTAGCCAGCAGAATTTACAGCGATATTTGGTGGGGCCCAATGCCGTTCTAAGGATGGTAAGGCCTGAGCAGGTACAGGCATTAGTCAATTGGGTGGCCGACAGTGGATCCAGCACGTTCACATTATCTCTCACCCAGTCTTCTGCAGAAAGCGCACAGATGGCGCATGAAAACCAAGCCCATCGGTCTGTCACATCACCCCCATGCATATCAGGGAAACTGTCTGAGCCTCAAGTTATGCAGCAGTCTCTTATGCTGTTTGAAGACTCTGCTGCCAGGATTTCCCAAGGGCATCCACCTAGCCCTTCCCCAGGGGTGGAAGAGATAGAATGCACTAACGCACAACCACTTATTTTTCATGATGATGAGGACATGGGAATACCACCTCAGCACGTCTCTGATGATGACGAAACACAGGTGCCAACTGCTGCGTCTTTCTGCAGTGTGCAGACTGAACAGGAGGTCAGGGATCAAGACTGGGTGGAAGACGATGCAGGGGACGATGAGGTCCTAGACCCCACATGGAATGACGGTCGTGCCACTGACTTTCACAGTTCGGAGGAAGAGGCAGTGGTGAGACCGAGCCAACAGCGTAGCAAAAATCAGAACACCCGCCGCAAAGAGACTCCGCCTGCTACTGACCGCCGCCATCTGGGACCGAGCACCCCAAAGGCAGCTTCAAGGAGTTCCCTGGCATGGCACTTCTTCAAACAATGTGCTGATGACAAGACACGAGTGGTTTGCACGCTGTGCCATCAGAGCCTGAAGCGAGGCATTAACGTTCTGAACCTTAGCACAACCTGCATGACCAGGCACCTGCATGCAAAGCATGAACTGCAGTGGAGTAAACACCTTAAAAACAAGGAAGTCACTCAGGCTCCCCCTGCTACCTCTTCTGCTGCCGCCGCCTCTGCCTCTGCCTCTTCCTCCGCCTCTGGAGGAACGTTGGCACCTGCCGCCCAGCAAACATGGGATGTACCACCAACACCACCACCTGCGTCACCAAGCATCTCAACCATGTCACACGGCAGCGTTCAGCTCTCCATCTCACAAACATTTGAGAGAAAGCGTAAATTCCCACCTAGCTACCCTCGATCCCTGGCCCTGAATGCCAGCATTTCTAAACTACTGGCCTATGAAATGCTGTCATTTAGGCTGGTGGACACAGACAGCTTCAAACAGCTCATGTCGCTTGCTGTCCCACAGTATGTTGTTCCCAGCCGCCACTACTTCTCCAAGAGAGCCGTGCCTTCCCTGCACAACCAAGTATCCGATAAAATCAAGTGTGCACTGCGCAACGCCATCTGTGGCAAGGTCCACCTAACCACAGATACGTGGACCAGTAAGCACGGCCAGGGACGCTATATCTCCCTAACTGCACACTGGGTAAATGTAGTGGCGGCTCGGCCCCAGGCGGCAAGCTTTTTGGCGCACGTCCTTCCGCCGCCAAGGATCGCAGGGCAACATTCTTTGCCTCCTGTAGCCTCCTCCTCCTACTCGGCTTCCTCCTCCTCTTCTTCCACCTGCTCATCCAGTCAGCCACACACCTTCACCACCAACTTCAGCACAGCCCGGGGTAAACGTCAGCAGGCCGTTCTGAAACTCATATGTTTGGGGGACAGGGCCCACACCGCACAGGAGTTGTGGCGGGGTATAGAACAACAGACCGACGAGTGGTTGCTGCCGGTGAGCCTCAAGCCCGGCCTGGTGGTGTGCGATAATGGGCGAAATCTCGTTGCAGCTCTGGGACTAGCCGGTTTGACGCACATCCCTTGCCTGGCGCATGTGCTGAATTTGGTGGTGCAGAAGTTCATTCGCAACTACCCCGACATGTCAGAGCTGCTGCATAAAGTGCGGGCCGTCTATTCGCACTTCCGGTGTTCACACCCTGCTGCTGCACGCCTGTCTGCGCTACAGCGTAACTTCGGCCTTCCTGCTCACCGCCTCATATGCGATGTGCCCACCAGGTGGAACTCCACCTTGCACATGCTGGACAGACTGTGCGAGCAGCAGCAGGCCATAGTGGAGTTTCAGCTGCTGCACGCACGGGTCAGTCGCACTGCGGAACAGCACCACTTCACCACCAATGACTGGGCCTCCATGCGAGACCTGTGTGCCCTGTTGCGCTGTTTCGAGTACTCCACCAACATGGCCAGTGGCGATGACGCCGTTATCAGCGTTACAATACCACTTCTATGTCTCCTTGAGAAAACACTTAGGGCGATGATGGAAGAGGAGGTGGCCCAGGAGGAAGAGGAGGAAGAGGGGTCATTTTTAGCACTTTCAGGCCAGTCTCTTCAAAGTGACTCAGAGGGAGGTTTTTTGCAACAGCAGAGGCCAGGTACAAATGTGGCCAGACAGGGCCCACTACTGGAGGACGAGGAGGACGAGGATGAGGAGGAGGTGGAGGAGGATGAGGATGAAGCATGTTCACAGTGGGGTGGCACCCAAAGCAGCTCGGGCCTATCACTGGTGCGTGGCTGGGGGGAAACACAGGACGATGACGATACGCCTCCCACAGAGGACAGCTTGTCCTTACCTTTGGGCAGCCTGGCACACATGAGCGACTACATGCAGCAGTGCCTGCGCAACGACAGCAGAGTTGCCCACATTTTAACGTGTGCGGACTACTGGGTTGCCACCCTGCTGGATCCCCGGTATAAAGACAATGTGCCCACCTTACTTCCTACACTGGAGCGTGATATGATAGACGCGCTACTGAGAGCATTCCCAAATGTCACAGGGGAACCAGTGGAAGCCCAAGGCGAAGGCAGAGGAGGAGCAAGAGGTCGCCAACGCAGCTGTGTCACGGCCAGCTCCTCTGAGGGCAGGGTTAGCATGGCAGAGATGTGGAAAAGTTTTGTCACCACGCCACAGCTAACTGCACCACCACCTGATACGGAACGTGTTAGCAGGAAGCAACATTTCACTAACATGGTGGAACAGTACCTGTGCACACCCCTCCACGTACTGACTGATGGTTCAGCCCTATTCAACTTCTGGATCTCCAAATTGTCCACGTGGCCAGAGCTAGCCTTTTATGCCTTGGAGGTGCTGGCCTGCCCGGCGGCCAGCGTTTTGTCTGAACGTGTATTCAGCACGGCAGGGGGCGTCATTACAGACAAACGCAGCCGCCTGTCTACAGCCAATGTGGACAAGCTGAAGTTCATAAAAATGAACCAGGCATGGATCCCACAGGACCTGTCCATCCCTTGTGCAGATTAGATATTAACTACCTCCCCTTAACAATATATTATTCTACTCCAGGGCACTTCCTCATTCAATACTATTTTTATTTTCATTTTACCATTATATTGCGGGGCAACCCAAAGTTGAATGAACCTCTCCTCTGTCTGGGTGCCGGGGCCTAAATGTGTGACAGTGGCCTGTTCCAGTGGTGGGTGACGTGAAGCCTGATTCTCTGCTATGACATGAAGACAGATTCTGTGCTGACATAAGGCCAGATTCTCTGTTACGGGACCTCTCTCCTCTGCCTGGGTTCCGGGGCCTAAATGTGTGACAGTGGCCTGTTCCAGTGGTGGGTGACGTGAAGCCTGATTCTCTGCTATGACATGAAGACAGATTCTGTGCTGACATAAGGCCAGATTCTCTGTTACGGGACCTCTCTCCTCTGTCTGGGTGCCTGGGCCTAAATGTGTGACAGTGGCCTGTTCCAGTGGTGGGTGACGTGAAGCCTGATTCTCTGCTATGACATGAAGACAGATTCTGTGCTGACATAAGGCCAGATTCTCTGTTACGGGACCTCTCTCCTCTGCCTGGGTGCCGGGGCCTAAATGTGTGACAGTGGCCTGTTCCAGTGGTGGGTGACGTGAAGCCTGATTCTCTGCTATGACATGAAGACAGATTCTGTGCTGACATAAGGCCAGATTCTCTGTTACGGGTCCTCTCTCCTCTGTCTGGGTGCCTGGGCCTAAATGTGTGACAGTGGCCTGTTCCTGTGGTGGGTGACGTGAAGCCTGATTCTCTGCTATGACATGAAGACAGATTCTGTGCTGACATAAGGCCAGATTCTCTGTTACGGGGTGGTGGGTGACGTGAAGCCTAATTCTCTGCTATGACATGAAGACTGATTCTGCGCTGACATAAGGCCAGATTCTCGGTTACGGGACCTCTCTCCTCTGTCTGGGTGCCGGGGCCTAAATATGTGACAGTGGCCTGTTCCAGTGGTGGGTGACGTGAAGCCTGATTCTCTGCTATGACATGAAGACAGATTCTGTGCTGACATAAGGCCAGATTCTCTGTTACGGGACCTCTCTCCTCTGTCTGGGTGCCGGGGCCTAAATATGTGACAGTGGCCTGTTCCAGTGGTGGGTGACGTGAAGCCTGATTCTCTGCTATGACATGAAGACTGATTCTGCGCTGACATGAAGCCAGATTCTCTGCTATGGCATGAAGAGACTGATTCTCTGCTGACATGAAGCCAGATTCTTTGCTATGGCATGAAGAGACTGATTCTCTGCTGACGTGAAGCCAGATTCTCTGCTATGGGACCTCTGTCCAATTGATATTTGTTTGCAGGGGATTTACCTACATGTTGCTGCCTTTTGCAGCCCTCTAGCTCTTTCCTGGGCTGTTTTACAGCCTTTTTAGTGCCCAAAAGTTCGGGTCCCCATTGACTTCCGGGTTCGGGACGAAGTTCGGGTCGGGTTCGGATCCCGAACCCGAACATTTCCGGGAAGTTCGGCCGAACTTCTCGAACCCGAACATCCAGTTGTTCGCTCAACTCTAAAGCTAACCACAAGTCCAACAGAAGCTATAAACCTTTATAGCATAGTGGGAAAAACAACAATAAATAGAGAAGGTTAAATGACCACAATAGCAACACCTGGGGAAAGAAGGTGTGGCAAGCACCAGAAACAACACAGATGTCATTTGATCCAAAAGGAAAACATGTCAGATCAAACTACATGTTGCCAGTCTCACAGATCTCCTGCAACCTGTCGCGGTACTCGGTACGTCCGTGACAGCTCCCCATTAATATTAAACTGTCGGCCAAACCTGCTGTTCTGGTTTGACTAACAATATACTAATGTGTATTGAGGCCTTAAGGATACAACTGCAAGTAGTAACTGCTAACCAAGTACAACAAATCTAGGACCTGTGTCTCAGGTGCAAGATGTCCAAGGAGCAGTATCTGTACCTCCTATTGCATACAGAGAGCTGCATGGTGGTTAGCAATGTTACCTTACAGTGCTGGGATCTTGGGTTTGAGGCTGAACAAGGACAATATCTTCACAGAGTTTGCATGTTCTCCCTATGATTGCGTGGATTTTGTCTAGTTTTGTCCCGCATTCCAAAAACATACTGATAGGCGGAGTTCTTGTGAAATTGGCATTAGTGTGTATGAGAGGAACAGTGAAGTGGCTTGATGCCCACAAGAGGTATGGTTTCATCAGCTGGACCACTTCGAATTCGAATGGCATGCCGAGATGCCATTATGACTACAGAGACAGGGCCATATTAACCATTAGGCACCCCTAAGCATGTGCCTAGGGCACCAGAAAGTTGGAGGGCAGCACTCTACTAAGTGAGGCCAGAAATTTCCCTAATAAATGTAACTGTATCTTCGTACTCAGGGCCCCAATCAAGGACGAGGAGGTCTGCTCCTAGAAGACAACTTTATTAGCATTTCTCACAGCCAAAAAGAACGTTACCAACCTCCACTGCAGCTAACAAGCCCGGTCTACAGGACATCAACTCAGGACTCACCCTAGCACAATTGCAGGTGAAACAACCAAGGTCAAAATCATCTCCCCTTCCGACCTTAGGTATGGCCTGCTGCAGGAATTATCCACTCCCCATTCCATATTATAACTGCATGGCACAGTACTACAGGTTTCAATGTACTCTGTGTCTGATCTTGATTAAGGCTGGTTTCACACTATTTGACATTTGCATGATTATTATCATTATTATTGCCATTTTTACCATCTTTTAGTGACTTTATTATTTGTAGATTCTCTATGCGTTTTATGAGCTACTTTAAACTCTATGGACATTCACTATAAGTGTTTTTTGCATGTAATTTTTTTTCCTGCTATTTATGTGTTTTTATTTTTAGTGTTTTGACATTTTTGTCAAAACAGACCATGCTCCGGGTGTGGTATTTTTATTTATTTATTTATTAAATACCTGTATAATATTTAACATTTTTTTAAAACAAGCAAAAAGGTGAGAACTGGAAAAATGCTAGTCTTATTTTTACCACAAAAACAAGGCCAAACATATATTCCTGAAGAAAGCCTCGGCGGTTAACAGATACTCCAGGTTCTGGACTGAACCTCATGGATAGCATGGCCGTCTCATGGAAAGCTCCTGATTAACACGAGCATGCTTCAGGCTTCACCATTAAAAAGGAATAGCAGGTTATTGAATCACACCACTGAGCTAAGAGAAAACGAATCACCCTGAGGAGCCAAGAATAATGGAAAAGTATATTAAGAAAGGGGAACAAGAGGAGGACATTCATCTTGAAGCATGTATGTGTACTAAGTGAAAAATTGGGCTGTAATTGACTCTAATTAACCTCAACCACAATACATAAGCCAGGAAAAAACATTTCATCTATCGCTCAGCTTAAGTACACAAGGCTGGTTTTCTTTCATTATGTGCCTGTGTTATGTGCTCACCGAAAATAATCAATATATCAAAATAATCTATTATCTAACTATCTCCTATCTATCTATCTATCTATCTATCTATCTATCTATCTATCTATCTATTATCTAACTATCTCTTATCTATCTATCTATCTATCTATCTATCTATCTCCTATCTATCTATCTATTATCTATCTATCTATCTATCTATCTATCTATTATCTATCTATCTATCTATCTATCTATCTATCTATTATCTATCTATCTATCTATCTATCTATCTATCTATTATCTAACTATCTCTTATCTATCTATCTATTTATTATCTATCTATCTATCTATCTATTATCTATCTAATAAATAAAAAATCTTTGAATTTTTTTCTTGGTATCTATCTATCTATCTATCTATCTATCTATCTATCTATTATCTATCTATCTATCTATCTATCTATTTATCTATCTATCTCTATCTATCTATCTATCTATCTATCTATCTATCTATCTATCTATATCTATCTATCTCCTATCTATCTATCTATCTATCTATCTATCTATCTATCTATTATCTAACTATCTCTTATATATCTATCTATCTATCTATCTATCTCCTATCTATCTATCTATTATCTATCTATCTATCTATCTATCTATCTATCTATCTATTATCTATCTCCTATCTATCTATCTATCTATCTATCTATCTATCTATCTATCTATCTATTATCTAACTATCTCTTATCTATCTATCTATCTATCTATCTATCTATTATCTAACTATCTCTTATCTATCTATCTATCTATCTATCTATTTATTATCTATCTATCTATCTATATATCTATCTATCTATTATCTATCTAATAAATAAAAAATCTTGGAATTTTTTTCTTGGTATCTATCTATCTATCTATCTATCTATCTATCTATTATCTATCTATCTATCTATCTATCTATCTATCTATCTATCTATCTATCTCTATCTATCTATTATCTATCTATCTATCTATCTATCTATCTATCTATCTATCTATGTTATATCTATCTGTCTATCTATCTAAAACCATGTTTTGCCACGGCATATAAAAACAGCATCACTGAATGTAACTATTTGTAACAGAAAACAGTATTTATAAAACTTTGATTATATATCTAGCTATCTAATATCTATCTTTCTTTGTATCGGGCTATCTATCTATCTATTATCTATCTATCATCTATCATCTATCTATTATCTATCTTATATCTATCTATCTATTATCTCTATTATCTATCTATCTTCTATCTATTATCTATCTATTATCTATCTATCTATTTAGATTTCTATACACCTGTTATTTATCTAGTTACCTATCTATCTGGCCCAAATCTATCATTTAATAGATAAATATATTATCTATCAAGCTATCCCATATCTATCTATTTATTTATCTATTATCTATTTATCTATAAAATAATACTATAAATATTATATCTATTATATAGCTATCTATCTGTTATCTGTCTATAATCCGACGTAATAAAATAATATTATAAATATTTTATCTATTATCTATCTATCTATCTATCTATCTATTATCAATCTATCTATCTATCTATCTATCTATCTATCTATCTATATATCTATCTATCTATATATCTATTATCTATCTATTTATCTATCTATTTATCTACATACAGCAAAAACGAAGGCAGCACTCCAGGTTGTGAAAAGAAGTGGAAGGTTTATTCACCCAACCAGCAGCAACGTTTCAGCTCTCTCTATGGAGCCTTTGTCCAGCTGAGTAACATGTGCATAATGGCATACATAAATAGTGACAGTGATTAACATGATTACAAATCAATTCCAATAGTCATAGACATAAATAAGATGAATATAAAAATAACAATCATGTAAATGGTATAATTCATCCATACAACTAGTATATATATAGTGACGAATAGGTGCATATAAAAACATACATGGTATAATTCATATTGGGTACAATATGCCCTAATCTTGCATAATTGGTGATTATTACAAATGTGAACAGATGTGTAAATATATTGAAAAATTACTTAAAAACCTTTGAATGGGTAAGAGGCTGAAGCGGCATGGTGGAGACTGCTGGCGTCCGGAAACCGCAGCGGCGCATGCGCCGCACCGTATATTATCGCGAGACTTGTACCAAAACTGAGTGACGTTGCTGACCATAACAAAGATGGCCACAATGGAAACATGAAGTAAGGGCGCATGCGCCACAAGGCGTTGACGCCCATCCAGCTTGACACAGCACTAGTTGATGGAATGTATACCGCATATTTAGCAGAGAAGCCGATCCATAGATCGGGGGCCGGCGGTTCAATGCCGGTCACCGTCAGGACATCCGTCTTGACAGGTGGGCGTGGCTCTCATACCAGCTCCACCCTGTCGTCCAGATTTATCGGCGCATCCGCTCCAAAGCGCTCGTACCTGTCATGTAGTGACTAGTCCAAATGAGGGATCAGTCACAGCAGACTGCAGGAGCGTAAGGATCCAATGCATCGGTAACCTTGTAATAGTGAAAATATATGAAAAAGAAGGGAAATTAAAGCAGGATTATCCAACCGTCCGTGTGATGTGACCCCAGTCCCCCTTACAGGGGCTAAAGCCACAGCAGGCAGACAGGGACAATCACTGCACCTTTCAGCAACACAAATAAGTACAAGAATGTGAATAAGGATCGCCGACACAGTTCCTCCAGTCTTCACCCCAAATGTCCATTCATAGTATAAAGTCATAGTAAGATCCTGTATAAAACAGAGGAGATAAGGAGAAAACCAATTAGATAAATAGCACATGTTATTTTCCATAGACGTAATCAGAAAAAGAAAGGACATGCATAGTCAGCAATTAAACAACCCTAAACTCCACATTTAGGCCCTGAGGTTTCAGGGTGCCCAAAGTGTAAATCCAGTATAGTTCACGTTTTTTCAGTAATTTGACACGATCACCCCCTCGTCTGGAAGGAGTTATTTGTTCCAGAATTCTAAATCTTAGGTCATTTTGTGTGTGTTTAGCATCAGCAAAATGTTTTGACACTGGGAGATCCATTTTTTGTTTCCGAATGGAATAGCGATGTTGGTTGAGACGAGTTTTGACGTCCCAAGTAGTCTCCCCAATATATAAAAGGTTACAAGGACAAATCAGCAAGTACACAACATATCTATTTATCTATCTATCTACCTATATAACTATCTGTATATCTCTTATCTATCTATCTATCTATCTATCTATCTATTATCTATGTATCTCATATCTATCTCTCTATCTATTATCTATCTATTGTCACATACCAGAGGTCCCAAGAAGGACCTCCGGGATGTCATACAAGCAGGACAAGGCTAAACAGGCCAATGCCCACGGAACACATAACCATACAAAGGAACCAAGACACATGAGAATGACAATAATAGAAGACCTCAATGTACTGAACCAGATCAGTGGGTGAGAACCCACTGCGCCACTGACTAGCAATACTCTGGAGGGGCATAACTACTCAGCAATGTGCGCTCCTGCCCGTACTCTGTGCCCTGCGGCCCCATTGATAAAGTGTCAACTCCGTGCACTGCTGACTTCTCAAAAAAGTGGGCAAGGTGCACTTTAAGGGGCGTATATCTCTATTAAATTTCAAAATGCATTAATAAAGAATATTACAAAAAGTATCCTTAGGGCATTTAGGACATTTCACAAAAAGCTTACTTGAAGACACTTCTAGGAATATATTTTATTTTTCCTATGTAATTTTCCCTGCATTTTAAGAAATGATATGACACCTTGCGCCCCATGACACACACGTACACATATACTCCGGACACTCACAGACACATAGACATGTATATACTCTGACACATGGGTATCTCACAGCAAGTCAAATGTCAGACAAATAACCACAAACACTTCCTCCTCCTCCCAGGCTGATGCCAAGCAGAAACTCACACTACTGAGAAAATGACAAACAATACGCCGATAAGACTAAAATGAAAAAAAAAAAAGCTCAGCTTCATCTCAAGGACTACAATCAGTCGACTGCCAGGTTATTTGTAAACTCAGCACTCCCAATCTCCTCTGCTCGGCTCTAATGTGGCTTCTATCTGCTAAATTAAAAGTTGAAGAAACGCAGAACTTTGATCCCTCAGACCTTTTTACAATACAAGGGCTTCTGTTGAGTTGCCAAATGCTCACTTGCCCTATCATTAACACCAGAAAATAAATATCTTGGTAAGATTAATTGCGGCAGGTCACCAAGAAGAATTCCAGTGCAGGTCACCATGTTTGTTGGACTGGAGCCAATGGAAATAGAAAAAATCCACATCTATTAAGCAAAGAACGTGAAGAGGAGCCATATTTAAACAACCTAAATTCTACTACTGCCATCTTTCTCCATCTCATTCTTCCTTCTTTCTGCACCTTTCTGTTTTTCTTAATAAAATCTATTTTTATAGAGGCAAAAAACACATGCAGCAAAACTCCCCAAAAAATAAATAAAATCAATGTAGAAAGACAACGTTGCAAAAAAGTTAAGTAAAATGAAAGGGGTTTTCCGAGACTTATATCCTGATGACTGGTGTTGTACGAGCATGCTCGGCAGGGCCGAACACCATTTTGACACCGCGTGTGCTCGAGCGCGATGCTCGAGTCTCCTCTCCGCACGTTTGTTGACTGCTACGCAGCTAATAAACATGCGGGGAAGTACTGGCACTCACTGTAATGCCGTAGCCATTATGGTTACTGGCATTATAGTGTTTGGCTGGCCGGAACGTGTCATCGGATGCTATATAGCACCTGATGACACGTGGTTCAGCTCAGTCTTAGTCAGGGCGAGCTGCAGCAGAAGGGACAGTGTAGGGAGAGGAATAGTTATATTTTTTTTTAGGCAGGGTTGAGTCTTGAAAGGTGTTAGAGACCCAAAAGTCCTTTTAAGGACTGTTGTTTTATCTGGCTGCAATATATATTATTAGCGCAACCTGCACTAAATTGTGTGCAATTGTTTGGCCGCTGCTGACAGTGACACAACCTCTGCTACATCTGTTGTGTTACATTTGCGCATCCTAAATATCTGTGACATTCAGTGTAATTTTTTCGCCGCTGTTGACAGTGACATTACCTGCTATACATCTCCTGTATAACGTTTGCGTGTCCTAAATATCTGTGACATTCAGTGTAATTTATTTGCGCATACACTTACAAAACCTGCGCTTCTGTACGTGTGACATACTTGCAAGCATATATACCATTTAATATGCTCAAGGCGAGCAGTAAGGCCTCATGCACACAACCATGATGTTTTTTGCGGTCTGCAAACCGCGGATCTGCAAAAAACAGAAGCCGCCCGTGTGCCTTCCGCAATTTGTGGAACAGGCGGCCCATTGTAGACATGCCTATTCTTGTCCGCAAAACGGACAAGAATAGGACATGCTATATTTTTTTTGCGGGGCCTCGGAACGGAGCAACAGATGCAGACAGCACACGGAGTGCTGTCCGCATCTTTTGCGCCCTTATTGAAGTGAATGGGTCCGCATACGAGCCGAAAAAAATGCGGCTCGGATGCGGACCATAACTACGGTCGTGTGCATGAGGCCTAAGGGACGGGGAAGTGGCCGTGCTGCTGATGGTGCACGCAGAGGCTGTGGCCCTGGGCGCGGAGAAACTGTGCCTGCTGCTAGAGCACAAGAAACACACTTATCCACGATACCTAGCTTCATGTCCCAGTTTGCAGGACGGCGCAGGACACCATTCTCGAAGTCACACCAGTGCGACCAGGTGGTCGGTTGTATTGCAGCAGATAATGCTTCCAGTTTGTTAAGCACCACCCTGTCTTCCACAAAGTCCAGTATCAGTAACCAAGAGTCTGGTCAACAGAATTCTCACCCTGATCCTCCTTCCTCCCACCATGGAGAGTCTTGGCAAACAAATGATCCCACACTCAGATATTCCGAGGAGCTCTTTTTATCGCCATTCCTTGATTTGGGCCTCTCGCCAAGCCCACTTGAAGAGGGACATGAGATCTTGTGCACTGATTCCAAAATTCTAGAGCATCCACAGTCAGAAGAAGATGACGGTGGGAAACGGCAATTAGTGTTTCACAAGGTGGATGATGATGATGAGACACAGTTGCCAATTTGTCAATGGCAATTAGTGTTTCACGAGGTGGATGATGAGGATGACACACAGTTGTTAATAAGTGAGGTTCTTGTTAGGTCAATAAGTCAGGAGGATGAGCAGAGTGAGGAAGTGGAAGAGGAGGTGGTGGACGATGAAATCACTGACCAAACCTGGGAAGGTGACAGGCAGAGCGAGGACAGCGGTACAGAGGGGAAGTGATCCGCAGCACCGCAACAGGCTGGAAGAGGCAGTGGGGTGGCAAAAGGGAGAAGGCAGGCCACACCAAACAGGCCCGCAACTGTTCCCCGGAGCACCCCCTTGCGGCAATCTCCCTTGCAAAGGGGTAGGTGTTCCGCAGTCTGGCTCTTTTTTTAGGAAAGTGTGGACGATAAAAGAATTGTCATTTGCAACCTGTGCCGTACCAAAATGAGCAGGGACGTGAACACTAGCAATCTTACCACCACCAGCAACATCCGCCACATGGCATCAAAGCACCGCAATAGGTGGGCCGAACCCATGGGTCCACAATAAGTGTCTGCTGGTCACACCACTGCCTCCTCTTCCCCTGTGTTACGTGCTGGCCAATCCCCTGTCCAAGATGCAGGCCCGGATGCCTCCCACCATGCACCTGGACCTTCGCAAGCACCATCAGCTAGCACATCCACTTCTGTGTCCCAGCGCAGCATACAGATGTCCATACCCAAGGCCTTTGAACGAAAGCGCAAATACCCAGCCATCCACCCACAGGCCATAGCACTAAATACGCACTTTCCAAACTGCTGGCCCTGGAAATGTTGCCATTTAGGCTTGTGGACACTAAGGCTTTCCGCAGCCTGATGGCGGCAGCAGTCCCTCGTTACTCAGTCCCCAGCTACCACTATTTTTCCCGATGTGCCGTCTCCGCCTTACACCATCATGCGTCCCGTAACATCACCCGTGCCCTGATCAACTCAGTTACTGGGAAGGTCCACTTAACGACACATGGCCAAGTGCTTTTGGCCAGGGACGCTACATTTCCCTGACGGCACACTGGGTGAACATTGTGGAGGCCGGGAGTGAGTCGTACCCTGGGATTGCGAGCCCTACTTCCATCAGGATTTCCGCCAACCCCTACATTAGTGGCTGCAACCCCTTCTTCTCCTCCTCCACCTCCTCCTCCACTTCCACCTCTGAATTCTCATCTTGCAGCACCAGTCAGACATCAGTCAGTAGCTGGAAGCAGTGTAGCACTGCAGTGGGGAAGCGGCGACAGGCCTAGCTGAAACTAATTTGCTTAGGTGACAAACAGCACACCGCCACAGAGCTGTGGCAGGGGATAAGGGACCAGACTGAGCTGTGGCTCTCGCCACTCAACCTAGAACCAGGCATGGTTGTGTCTGATAATGGACGTAACTTGGTGGCGGCTTTGGAGCTCTGCAAGCTCAGACACATCCCATGCCTAGCCCACTTGTCCAGCTTAGTGGTTCAGCGTTTTGTCAAAACCTACCCCAAATTGCCTGAGCTACTGCTGAAGGTGCGCCGCGTGTGTGCCCATTTCCGCAAGTCATCTACAGCTGCCGCCAGTCTGGCAATGCTGCAGCAGCGATTGCCAGATTACCGACTGTTGTGCGATGTAAGCACACGCTGGAACTCCACGTTCCACATGTTGGCCAGGTTTTGTGAGCAGCAGAGAGCAGTAGTGGAATACAGGCTGCAACATGGTCGTGGCCTTTCCAGTCAGCTTCCGCTTTTCACAAGCGATGAGTGGGCAGGTATGTCTGACCTCTGTCAGGTTTTACGCAACTTTGAGGAATCAACACAGATGGTGAGCGGCGATGCCGCTATTATCAGCGTAACCATCCCACTCCTGTGTCTACTGAAACGCTCACTGCTCACAATGAAGGCAGACGCTTTGCATGTGGAAGAGGTGGAAATGAGAGAAGACAGTGCACAAGGTGATAGCCAGACCACCCTCAGTTCGTCTTCTCAGCGCGAATTGGATGGATGATGATGAGGAGGAGGAGCAGGATTGCCTCCACTACAGAGGGTAGTACCCATAGCAGGTTTATTCCATCTGTTCAGCGTGGATGGGCCGAAGAGGCGGAAGAGGATAAGGAGATTGAGAGTCATCCTCCTGATGAGGACAGCAAAGTCTTGTCTGTTGGGACTTTGGCACACATGGCTGACTTTATGTTATGCTGCCTTTCCCATGACCTCTTGTTATACGCATTTTGGCCAACACCGATTACTGGTTGTTTACCCTTCTCATCCCCCGCTACAAAGAGAACTTCTCATCTCTCATTCCTGTGGTGGAGAGGACTAGCAAAATGGTGCAACACCAGAAGGTCCTTGTGGAAAGATTGCTCCAAAAATTTCCAGCTGACTACGCTGGAGGCAGAGTACGTAGTTCCTTGGCAACCAAGGAGTGGAGATGAGGGGAACACACATCAGTTCCGAAAGAGTCAGGGCAACACTCTCCAAGGCCTGGGACAGTTTCATGACACCCCGCCAGCACCCTCACCCTGATGCGCGGCCTAGTGTCACAAGGAGGGAAAAGTTTTGGAAGATGGTGAAGGAGTACGTAGCAGACCGTGTCAGCGTCCTCAGTGATCCCTCTGTGCCTTACAACTACTGGGTGTCCAAGCTGGACACGGGGCACAAAATTGTGCTCTACGCCTTGGAGGTGTTGGCCTGCCCTGCCACCAGCGTTTTTTCAGAGAGGGGTATTTAATGCTGCTGGGGGCATAATAACTGATAAGCGCATCCGCCTGTCAACTGAAAATGCTGACAGGTTGACTCTTATCAAAATGAACAAGGCCTGGATTGCCCCTGACTTCTCTACTCCATCAGAGGAAAGCGGCTGAACATAAAGGCACTTTAAATGTGGCTTTTATGGTGTATTGAATACACTGTATTCCCATGCACCCCTTCCACCACAAAATAGGGTATATGGTTCAATCTTCCTTTTCTCCTCCTCCTCCTCCTCCATCATATTAACATGCTTATTAGGCTGCCCTCACTCCTAATGTTTTAGAGGGTCAGCTCAGCAGCAGACCCTCACCCCTAATGTTTTAGATGGTCAGATCAGCAGCAGGCCCTCGCCCCTAATGTTTTAGAGGGTCAGCTCAGCAGCAGACCCTCACCCCTAATGTTTTAGACGGTCAGATCAGCAGCAGGCACTCACCCCTAATGTTTTAGAGGGTCAGCTCAGAAGCAGACCCTCACCCCTAATGTTTTAGATGGTCAGATCAGCCGCAGGCCCTCACTCCGAATGTTTTAGAGGGTCACCAGCAGGCCCTTGCTCCTAATGTTTTTGAGGGTCATAATTTTTCAAGGGTGTGTATGATGCCCTCCTTTATGTGTAATAAAGGGTGTATTGGAGTGCCGATTCCTTGTAATTTTTGGCAGCCTTTTCACTTAGTGCATAGGCTTTATGAGTGTAGAAGTCCCACTACCTGAACAATTGTACCACAATGTGAAGTGCATAGGCTTTATGAGTGTAGAAGTCCCACTACCTGAACAATTGTACCACAATGTGAATAAGGCCCTCCTTTATGTGATATACAGGTTGTATCGGAGTGCCTCTTCCTTGTAATTTTTGGCAGCACTTGCACTTTATATACAAGTAAATATACAGGAAAGAATGTTTCCTAACACTTTTTCCTCTAAAATCGATTTTATTTTCAGTTTGGTGAGTATTATTGTCAGTCTGTAAAAGTGGCGTACTACTCGGACAAGAGATGCATCCAGACATCCTCCCCATGCTGTTCCCGAACCATTTCAGTGGTGTGTCCATCAATTTCTGACCTTTTCCTGTGAACCAGACACCCTCCCCTCTTCAGAGCAGGGGGTGCCTGGTTTAATGCTCTAGTTCTCCCATTGACTTCCATTGTGCTCTGGTGCTCTGTAGAACACCCGAGCATCCCAAGGTGTTCTACTCGAGCACTCAAGCACTTTGGTGCTCGATCAACACTACTGATGACCTATCCTCTGGATATGCCGGGGTGATAAGAAACGTTGGGGAGAGTACAATAAAATAGAAAGGTTGAGACCACAGAATAGGGGTTTCTCCTTAGGTCATCAGGTCCAATAAAACACAATGTGGTCATCAATGCACCTTATTAAGAGACAGGGGTCAGAAAGAGTCCATTACGGGTCATCCAAAAGAAAAACAGCATGTTAACCATTAGGAATTTGAAGGAATAGGGGACAGAGGAAGAAGGAGGGTAAGTTAGGGTTCATTCACATGACAGTGATAAATAGCCGTATGATGCCGTTTCTGTAACGAATGTCACACGGCCGTTTTCATAACTAATTAAAGTCTATCCACATGGCATGTTTTTTGAGGGTCAATGAACAGTGGCCGTCAAAAAATATGACCCCATTGAAATCAATGAGCTTGTTTTTAACCAGCATTTAGACAGAAGTGCTGTTAACAATGGGTACACCATTGAAAAAAAGGGGTTGAAAAAAATACCTTACCACCTGCACACTAAATGGTTTTTAAAAAAAGGATACATTGTCACAGTTTTTCATTGTCATTGTGTGTGCATCCATTTTCTGGCCATCTATCTGGTTTTAATGGCCGTTCTGCATGCATTTTTAATGGGTGAATTTCATTGTTTTGTTTTAAAGCCCCAACCCCTGCAATTCCCCCAGTATATATAATGCCCATGATGTAGTGCCACCAGGATAACTTATGCTCCCTTTTGTGCCACCAGTATAAATTAGAATTCCCTTTGTGCCCCCAGTAAAATTAAGCTCCCCTTTGTGCCCTCAGTATAAATTATGTTCCCATTTATGTCCCTCACTATAAATGATGCTCTACTTTGTACCACTCAGCATAATGCTGACAAAAATAAAGAAAAAACAATACTCAAACCAGGCACTTGTGGTGACACTAGCTCTTCACTAGATGCTGCAGGACCTGTACGTCCAGCGTGATCATGTGACTTCACCTCACTAGGAGCGTCAGGTCCTGATGCCTCCAATGAGGAGCTTGTATGCCTGCATAATCAAGTGTATGAAGTGAGTATTTTTTGTATTTTAACCCTAGAAAGACAAATGTTTCTGCCTCATGCTTCTTTTGCTTCCCTCACCATCTTCCTTTCTGTTTTCCTCACTTCCTTCCTAGTTTAAAGAGTGTCTGTTACCAGGAAATTCACTGTAAAACCAATTGAGAAGACTATGCAGGAACCTGACCTTGTCAATCAATGTAAGAAAGGGTCTGGCAGAGGAAGGAGTAGGAAGGGTGCACAAAGTGTCTTGGTTCATGCACAATCAGCAGGAGGATCTCTGGCGCTGGAAACGGCAGTGGATAAACTGAATACAGGCTGATTATTTCTCTTATGACATGCAGTGGTATCTCTGAAGTTTTTAATTAACTTGGACAACCCTGTTAAGATGGATTAATGTATCAGCATCACATAGGCATTTATAAGACATAACATAAAGTACATATAAAAGGCAATGTAAAAAATGTCTAGGCACTCTGTAGAATTTCTAAAGTACGGTATGTAGGCAAAATATGAAATGTCCGTGTTATTTCAGTTTTTTTTTCATACTATGCCAATACAATATATAGAATGACGAGTACTCTAGGCAAAGTATGAAATACAGCCCTGATCAAAAGTTTAAGACCACTTGAAAAATGGCAAAAAATCATATTTAGCATGGCTGGATCTTAACAAGGTTCCAAGTAGAGCTTCAACATGCAACAAGAAGAAATGGGAGTGAGACAAAACATTTTTTGAGCATTCAATTTAACGAAAACAACGAATAAACTGAAACAGGCTGTTTTTCAGCTGATCAAAAGTTTAGGGCCACACCTCGAAAAAAAAAACTAAACCCCCCCAAAACAGAAATCCAACTTCCAAACATGAACTCAGTAATGAGTTGCTCCGCTGTTATTGTTTATCACTTCAAAAATTTGTTTCAGCATGCTTGATGCAAGCGTTTCCATGAGGTGAGTAGGAACATTTCTCCAAGTGGTGAAGACTGCCGCACGAAGGCCATCTACTGTCTGGAACTGTTGTCCATTTTTGTAAACTTCCCTTGCCATCCATCCCCAAAGGTTCTCAAACGGATTTAGATCAGGGAAACACGCAGGATGGGCCAAAAGAGTGATGTTATTCTCTTGGATGAAGTCCCTTGTCCTGCGGCCATTGTGTACTGTAGCATTGTCCTGTTGAAAAACCCAGTCGTTACCACACAGACAAGGGCCCTCAGTCATGAGGAATGCTCTCTGCAACAGCTGGACATAGCCAGCGGCCATTTGAAGCCCCTGCACTTCCTGAAGCTCCATTGTTCCACTGAAGGAAAAAGCACCCCAGACCATTATGGCGCCCCCTCCACTGTGGCGTGTAGAAAACATCTCAGGTGGGATCTGCTTGTCATGCCAGTAACATTGGAAACCATCAGGACCATCGAGGTTCCATTTTTTCTCATCAGAGAATAAAACTTTCTTCCACTTTTGAATGTCCCATGTTTGGTGCTCTCTTGTAAAGTCCAAACGAGCAGTTCTGTGGCGTTCAAGGAGACGAGGTCTTTGAAGACATTTTTTGTTTTTGAAGCCCTTCAGTTTCAGATGCCGTCTGATGGTTATGGGGCTGCAGTCAGCACCAGTAAGGGCCTTAATTTGGGTCGAGGATCGTCCAGTGTCTTGATGGACAGCCAATTGGATCCTCCGGCTCAGTGCTGATGAAATTTTTTTGGGTCTTCCACTTGACTATTTTGTTCCATAACCCTCAGGATCATTTAAGAATTTAAGAAATTCCAAATTACTGTCTTACTGCGTCCCACCTCAGCAGCGATGGCGCGCTGTGAGAGACCCTGCTTATGCAGTTCAACAACCCGACTATGTTCAAAAAGGGAGAGTTTTTTTGCCTTTGCCATCACAACGTGTGACTACCTGACAGAAAATGACGATGAATCCACATCTTTGCACAGATTTGGCCTTTTAAAGGCATGTGGTCCTAAACTTTTGATCAGCTGAAAAACAGCCTGTTTCAGTTTGTTCGTTGTTTTCATTAAATTGAATGCTCAAAAAATGTTTTTTCTCACTCCCATTTCTTCTTGTTGCATGTTGAAGCTCTACTTTGAACCTTGTTAAGATCCAGCCATGCTAAATAGGATTTTTTGCCATTTTTCAAGTGGTCTTAAACTTTTGATCAGGACTGTACTAACAAGTATTAAATGTTAAGAAGCCTTTTCTGATGTGAAAAAAAGCAAAAAAAAAAGCTAAATAAACTTGTTATAAAATAGCGAAACAACAGAACTTAACAGAACTGATAAACAAGAAAAAGACCAGTATTGTCCTCACTTGTTGCAACAAGGAAGACTAGAATGGGCTAATCTTTTTTAGGCACTTAGGAAGAACATTATAAAGGGTGGCCCACAAAAAAGTAACCCGCCTCCAAACTGCCTAATAGTAACTGTCTGGCAGTTGGTGCACAGTGTCAGGAACACGAATAGTGGGCCGAATTTTCCTCAAATCAACAGTGAATACCGCAATTTACCTGGATATCTTTGAACAGATTTCCAAAAAACACCAGAAGAAAAAATGTCCTGCTTTTTCCAACAAGATGGAGGAACATGCCTCACCTCACCGATAACGCTGGTTCATGAACTGTTTATGGAGGAGTGAACTGTGGCCTCCACGTTCCCAAGACTTGTCTACATGTTCATCCCCTGGATGAACTCAAATAGAAGATCACAAACACCATCCACAGCATCACTGCTGAAGAGCTGTAAGCTGTAAGCAACACCAGCCAACATAATCCTACGTGCCCAAAGATGCAGAGAGGTGAAATGGGACAACTTTCAGCATCTTTTGGGACTTGCAGGTAATAAAAAAAATAGATATAATAATAATCTGCTTGCTCGTTCATCTTGTCATACTATCGCTGGCTGGAGGTGGGCTACTTTTTCACGGGCCACCCTATATTTATGTATAGACAATTATTTGTGCTAATACTCATTTACCTTTATGATGTCATGGGGTGACACTATATGTGGGGGTGATTTTATGGCGCTGTCACCGTGCGACGACCTCTGGAGAGGAGTATTGTATACTATACCTGTTGTTTGCCTTTAGGCATTATATAGAAAGCTTAGTAAATGTGTGAAATATTAAGTGTTTCATACTGTAGGTATTCTGTAGAATCTCTAGTCATTTATACAATGCCTGAGTTCATACATTGCGTGTAACATATATATAACACAGAGGCTGTCCGTCTCAGTACACCACGCATTTTGGGATACCCCCGATCTCAATCCAAATGTTTAACTTGGTCTTTATTCTGTTTTGCTCACCATCCTTATTTGTGCAGTTTCTTCCACCATATTCAAGGGGATGCCCACTTTTTTTTTAACTTTTTTAACTGTTAGTAGCTGCCCATTGTACTTGTTAAAAAAAAATGTGAACTCAGCTACTCCCCACTGCTCCTTTATGGCGCCCTTCAGCATTTTTCCGTTCCCCATCCTGTAAACTGTAGGACGGATGGGGTCGTGTTCACCATTGCAAATGACTGTCCTCAGTAGTGATGTGTTCCCAAGTGGGACATGACGACACATGATGTGCTACTTGGTGCCAGTCATTAGCTGCAGCAGTGCACTTGACCACGAGAAGTTTAAAAGATGGTGACTGGAAGACCAATGAAGAAGCCAGGATGATGGAAATGAGCAGCGGGGAGCAGGTGAGTATGATTTCTTCGATAGTTATAAAAATAAAACATAAAAGCTGAATAATGCCTTTAAGATCATAGCTAAGTGCAGGACCTACCGGTGCTACTGGATAGTAGCAAGTCATGCATGTTAGTCCATTACACAACCTGACCTGGTCTCAGATATGTTTAATTCACCCTTTCCTCAACTAGCTACCCTTGAAAGTAACCACCATTCTGTACTTTATATCGATGTTGGCTCAGATGTACCTATGGTGCCGCTCCTCCGATAACGTTTAGACTGTAAGTAGTGTTGAGCGAACTTGTGTTTCAAGTTCGGCGTACAAGGTTCGGGTTATCTAAGAATTCCGTTATGGTCCGTGGTAGTGGAATCCATAACGGAATTCTTAGATAACCCGAACCTTGTACACCAAACTTGAAACACAAGTTCACTCAATACTAACTGTAAGCCCTTATGGCGCTTGTTTTGATTGCTCCTTGCACGTCACTTTCAGAAGATCTCTCTCTTAAATAGTTTTTGGATCAAATGGAGAATTTACTTAGGGAATGTCTCCTTTCTCCCTCATGAGAAGATCCAATCCTTTGTGGTCCAAATAGACATACAGAAGAGAGACAGAGAGAGACGTTTCCCGAAATCAGGGCACTTTTGATATGTGTGGAATCTATTCGGACCTGAATCGAATCGTTAGGGCTTTTCGGCTGCATTGGATTTGGAGAATTCGGTCCATCTCTACAAGGGACCAAAGGAAAACAAATACAAAAATATCACAGTCCTAGGCTTTTCTTCCATAGAGCATTGACTCTTTTTTTCCCTCTGCTAGGAGCAGCCACAGACTTCTTGTCATCGTTTAAGCAGATTAGATAAGGAAGAGGAATGAAATTCTCCTGGTCTTAAATAAGACCATTTGACACACTCCTCCTAATATATTGAATTTCAGACTTTTAATTGCAGGAAAATTAAAAATGACATTGATGATAGATAGGGGTCTCCTGTGGATATTCATAGCATAAAACATCTCCTATGAAATATCTCTCGCTTATTGTTTAATAATACAAACGAGAACTTTTGTCGTAAGGTAATGGAAACTCAAGAAGATAAGCAAATTGAAAATTAAAAACAGGTACCCTGAGGTGGAGCGGAGAGGCAAGTCACTCAGTGCTATTACCTAATGGGAGATAAATGTGAGCCCCAAGTTACAGTGGTCGTGTAAATCTTCCTTCTGTCAAATTTAGGTTTGAAGAGAAAGTAATTTAATGAATGTAATGGTCTCTGCTCGGAAGAATGGATATATCTATATTGAACTGCATATTGCATCCTTCTCATTGTGCACTTGGTTTCAGGAGTGTAGCTTGAAGCTCCCAATGTTACATCTGTAACAGGACCCCAACACCTACCACATGGTATTTATAGTAATGGGGTCTTCTTATGTAGAAGAAGACCCCTTCAGGGAACTCCTACAGATACATCCTGATTGTTGTTAATTTAATGCTGCATCTTCAAGGGGTATTCCCAAGATCATATTGAATTTGCAAATATATTGATTTGTACAAGTTCATTCTCTAATTATTCAGAGATTTAGGTCCCTTGCAGCTGCCATACTTACTAGTTGATGTCAGTGATGTCTCCATGGTGGCAACCACCAAAATCCACAGCAATGGTGGTAAGCATGTGCCCTATGCCTTTTCTTGGTGTCTTGGGTCTTATAGTGCAAACTATCACCATAATTACTGTATTTCTGCATCTTTTACCTGTGCTCCATGGTGCTTCCTGGTACACAGGTTTACTTAGGAGAATTGCTATGGTTATATGGGGCATATGAGTGCTTCTAAGGCTACATTCACATGAACAGTCAAAATGGCCATGTGATGGCCTTTTAAAGGGGTTGTCTCACTTCAGATAATGGCATTTATCATGCAGAGAAAGTTAATACAAGGCACTTACTAATGTATTGTGACTGTCCATATTGCTTCCTTTGCGGGCTGGATGCATTTTTCTATCACATTATACAGTGTTCGTATTCACGGATTACAACCACCCTGCAAATCCATCAGTGGTGGTCATGCTTGCACACTATAGGAAAAAGCACCAGCCTATGCGCACTCCCACTGTCCTGTCCACCAGAGAGACTGACACTGCATTGCAGAGTGGTCATAACCATAGAAACGAGCAGTATATAATGTAACAGAAAAATGAATCCAGCCAGCAAATGAAGCAATATGGACAATCACAATACATTAGTAAGTGCCTTGTGTTAACTTTCTCTACATGATAAATGCCATTTGATGAAGGGAGACAACCCCTTTAAGTTATTGCCATCACACAGCCATTTTTAGAATCAATTGAAGCCAATGGAGCTATTCACATTTTTTTTTATTTTTTTTTAGTGGCCAGTGAGTAATGGCTGTCAAAAAAATAGGACTATTTTTGGCAGTTTTGCACGGCCAGACGATCCCATTGAAATCAACGATCCCATTGAAATCAGTGGGGCCTTTTTTTTTATGGTCATTTAGACAGGAGTGTACCCGTCTAAAATCCATTAAAAAGGGGTGCAAAGGACCTTTCATGGGTTAAAATAAAAAAATTCTCACCTCATCAACTTGAATGCATGGGGACACTGGCGCCTCACTGATTATGTCATCATGCTGGTTAGCGCAGGTCCTGCTGTCTCCAGTGAAGGGGACACTCATTCCTCAGTGTATGTAGCAGGAAAGGACCTGTGCTCCCAATGTGATGACATCATTTCAGTGGGAGCACAGGTCCTTTCCTGCTGAATTCAGTGAATACATGCCAGAGATGAACAAATCGATTTGTAGGAAGTGATTTGTCTCATCAAGCAGAGTTCTGCACCTGCGACAGGGTGTCCCCAAAAGCTGAGGATGCTCCCTCTGAAGCTTGATTGACAGAGCTGGACATCTTGGCGCTCCTGCGACCACAATACACGTCCATTCTCTATCCGTGTGATAAAAAGAACATATCTGAGCCTTTCAGTGCAGCTTCATATATACCCTATACTTGGTAGTCCTACAACAAAGGTCAGGGGAAGCGTACCTGGAATATGCAACTTGCTGAAGGCAGAGATGATGACATGTATGTCTACCATATTTGCCCTCTATCATTGTGTATAATTGCCTATTTTTTATTATGGTCAAATTCCTGAAATAATGTGGCCCCTAAAATCGATAAAGACTGACAATCCACTGTCTTCCTTTTTTAATGCTTAAGAAAAAAGAATAAAATAATAATAATAATAATAATAATAATACACGGAAAAAGTACATCAAAATGAAAGGGCATCTGTCAGCAGTTACCTATGACACTGGCTGACCTGTTACATGTGCAATTCAATAAAAGAGTAAAAATTAGTCGCTAGGTTTCAATGGTACTTGCGCTGCTGGTCTCCTTGAATGAAGTGGGTTCTTCACAATTATAAAATGTTACTATGGTGGGACCGCGCTGCTCCTCATTCACACGGAGCTTTTTTTCCTCGAATGCAGGTATTCACTTAATCCGGCTCAAGACAGACACCTCTAGATTAAATCGCAGTATACTTCCACGCAGGTTGGAAAGCTCAGCATGTCATCTCTGTATGGTTCAGAACCGCGTGTGTTGGTCCCATGTTCCTATGTGCCCGCATTGCTGAGATAAATTATGTTTTAATATATGCAAATGAGCCTCTAGGAGCAACGGGGGCGTTGTTGTTACACCTAGAGGCTCTGCTCTCTCTGCAACTGCCGTGCCCTCTGCACTTTGACTTTAGGAGAAGTCAGGGCCAGGCATGATCACGTTGACACTGCATGGTCCTGTCAATCAGAGCAGAGCCTCTAGGTGTAATGTTAACGCCCCCATTGCTCCTAGAGGCTCATTTGCATATATTATTTATATTATCATTTTTCTCAGCAATGCGGGCACATATGAACATGGGACCAACACAGATGTCTTCAGCTGCCAAGCGCACATGTCACAGGTCAGCCAGTGTCATAGGGACAAATCTGCTGACGAAAGCTCTCAGATATGTCGGATTTGCGGCAAGGTCAGCAGTGAAATTATTCAGCCATATCTGTACTGGTCTCAGGCATACAGTATGTCACAAAAGTGAGTACACCCCTCATATTTTTGTAAATATTTTATTATATCTTTTCATGGGACAACACTGAAGATCTGACACTTTGATACAATGTACAGTAGTCAGTGTACAGCTTGTAGAACAGTGTAAATTTGCTCTGCCCTCAGAATAACTCAACACACAGCCATTAATGTCTAAACCTCTGGCAACAAAAGTGAGTACACCTGTAAGTGAAAATGGCCAAATTGTGCCCAAATTGTCACTACTTTGTGTGGCCACCATTATTTTCCAGCACTGCTTTAACTCTCTCAGGCATGGAGTTCACTAGAGCTTCACAGGTTGCCACTGGAATCCTCTTCCACTCCTCCATGACGACATCACGGAGCTGGTGGATGTTAGAGACCTTCTGCTCCTCCACCTTCCATTTGAGGATGCCCCACAGATGCTCAATAGGGTTTAGGTCTGGAGAAATGCTTGGCCAGTCCTGCACCTTTACCC
Organism: Bufo bufo; assembly: GCF_905171765.1. Lineage (NCBI taxonomy): Eukaryota > Metazoa > Chordata > Amphibia > Anura > Bufonidae > Bufo > Bufo bufo. Next base: position 71,039,557 of record NC_053392.1, on the reverse strand, counting down.
TCAGTTTCTTTAGCAGTGGTCGTCTTGGAGGTGTGTTTGGGGTCGTTATCATGTTGGAATACTGCCCTGCAGCCAAGTTTCCGAAGGGAGGGGATCATGCTCTGCTTCAGTAAGTAACAGTACATGTTGGCATGTATGGTTCCTTCAATGCACTATAGCTCCCTACAGCCGACAGCACTCATGCAGCCCCAAACCATGACACCCCCACCATCATGCTTGACTGTAGGCAATACACACTTGTCTTTGTGCTCCTCACCTGGTTGCCACCACACACGCTTGACACCATCTGAAACAAATCAGTTTATCTTGGTTTTATCAGACCTTAGGACATGGTTCCAGTAATCTATGCCCTTAGTCTGCTTGTCTTCAGCAAACTGTTTGCAGGCTTTCTTGTGCATCATCTTTAGAAGAGGCTTCCTTCTGGGACGACCAATTTGATGCAGTATGCTGCGTATGGCCTGGGCAGTGACAGACTGACCCCCCACCACTTTATCCTCTGCAGCAATGCTGGCAGCACTCATACAACCTCTGGATATGACGTTGGGCACATACACTCAACTTCTTTGGCCGACCATGGCAAGCCCTATTCTGAGTGGAGCCTGACTAGTTTCAGGGTGTTGGCAATCTTCTTATAGGCTAGGCCATCTTTATGTATCTTTAGAGAGTTCTTTGCCATGAGGTGCCATGTTAAACTTCCAGTGACCAGTATGAGAGCGTTAACACCAAATTTAACACACCTGCTCCCCATTCATACCTGAGACCTTGTAACACTACCGAGTCACATGACAGTGGGGAGGGAAAATGGCTAACTGGGCACAATTTGGCCATTTTCATTTAGGGGTGTACTAACTTTTGTTGCCAGCGGTTAAGACATTAATGGCTGTGTATTGAGTTATTTTGAGGGCACACCAAATTTACACTGTTATACAAGCTGTACACTGACTACTTTACATTGTATCAAAGCGTCATATCTTCAGTGTTGTCCCATGAAACATTTGTACTACAGATCTGGCTGTGCGGGTCTGTGTCCAGAGAAATCTATGGGTCTAGATTGTACGTCCATGTGTCTGATGTGGAGACCCATGGAGGTTTTTTCTTCACACAGATTCATTTGGAATACAAAAAGAAAAAAAATGAGAGCAGGTCCCATTTCATGCTGTACTTGGAGACATTCTCTAGTGATGAGCGTAGTTTTCAAACGTTTGATTCGGCTGCTTCGCCGAACTGCAACAAGAAATTTGATTAGTTATGAATTACTTTGTAACGAATTGCGTTCCACTGTATGGAGCGGGCGCAATGACGGGGAACGGCGATCGCGCTAATTACCATCATTAACCCCTCAGATGCCGCGTTCAATACTGATTGCAGCATCTGAGAGTCACTTTCAGCCTTTCAGGGAGTCAAAAAAGAAAACATACTCGCTTAATCCATTTGATTATGGACAGGCCGTTGTGGCCATCTTGATTAAAGAAAACGTGCCAATCCTTGCACAAGCTGACGTGATGAAGTCACCACATCATTGCACTGGGCGGGCGCGGTGACGTCATCACATGTCTGCGCACAAGAGAATTGGCGCCATTTCAGATTTTTTTTTATCGTTATCACTTTGTGAACTTCGATTCGCTCAACACTAGCATTCTCCCAAATTTCTATTGTACCTCATTCTACCAATCAATGGAGGTCCCATTGGTCTAACTCCTACAAATATAACATCACCTATCCGTTGTATATTATCTGCTGGAATAACCCTTTGAGGGAATTGCTATAACTTTGCTTTTAATGTGCTGAATGTTAGTATAATATATATTTAACATAATATTATATATATTCTGGTTTTGGATGCAACAGACTGGCATTGAGTACTATAATTACACCCGAATCCTGTTCTTTGAGACAGTAGTGATCCATTCAGAGTATGAATAGCATGTTATTACAATAATATTATTTTATTAATGTTTTATTAAAATTTTCTTTACAAAAACACAATTTTAATCATATGAAATAAATTAGTTTGGTTTTTTTATATTATTATTATTATCTTATTGTTATTTTACAGTAGCAGAATTAGTATTTTTTACATGCTAGTTACATCTAGTGACTGCATTCTTTTACTGTTTTTCGTTTTCAGCTATATTTTTATTCCATTTTTTGCATTTTGGGATTTTTTCTGTATATTTTTCAGTACATAGGAAATTAAAATCGAAAGCGTTCCTTTTAATCTACTATGGTGGACAGGGGTTTAAAAAAACAAAAACATCTGTACCAGAAAACCGCAACAAATCCGTAATGTCTGAATGTGGCCTTATACTATAGCTATGGAGTGTACCATGTAATACTATATACATACAGTCCTGTTTAAAAGTTTAAGACCACTTGAAAAATGGCAAAAAATCATATTTTACATTGTTGGATCTTAATAAGGTTCCAAGTAGAGCTTCAACATGCAACAAGAAGAAATGGGAGTGAGACAAAACATTTTTTGAGCATTCAATTAATTGAAAATAACGATTAAACTGAAACAGGCTGTTTTTCAGCTGATCAAAATTTTAGGACCACATGCCTTTAAAAGGCCAAATCTGTGAAAAGATGTGGATTCATTGTCATTTTCTGCCAGGTAGTCACACGTTGTGATGGCAAAGGCCAAAAAACTCTCCCTTTTTGAATGTGGTCGGGTTGTTGAACTGCATAAGCAGGGTCTCTCACAGCGCGCCATCGCTGCTGAGGTGGGACGCAGTAAGACAGTCATTTGGAATTTCTTAAATGATCCTGAGGGTTATGGAACAAAAAAGTCAAGTGGAAGACCCAGAAAAATGTCATTAGCACTGAGCCGGAGGATCCAATTGGCTGTCCGTCAAGACACTGGACGATCCTCGACCCAAATTAAGGCCCTTACTGGTGCTGACTGCAGCCCCATAACCATCAGACGACATCTGAGACTGAAGGGCTTCAAAAACAAAAAACGTCTTCAAAGACCTCGTCTCCTTGAACGCCACAGAACTGCTCGTTTGGACTTTGCAAGAGAGCACCAAACATGGGACATTCAAAGGTGGAAGAAAGTTTTATTCTCTGATGAGAAAAAAATTAACCTTGATGGTCCTGATGGTTTCCAACGTTACTGGCATGACAAGCAGATCCCACCTGAGATGTTTTCTACGCTCCACAGTGGAGGGGGCGCCATAATGGTCTGGGGTGCTTTTTTCTTCAGTGGAACAATGGAGCTTCAGGAAGTGCAGGGGCGTCAAACGGCCGCTGGCTATGTCCAGATGTTGCAGAGAGCATTCCTCATGACTGAGGGCCCTCGTCTGTGTGGTAACGACTGGGTTTTTGTACAGGACAACGCTACAGTACACAATGCCCGCAGGACAAGGGACTTCTTCCAGGAGAATAACATCACTCTTTTGGCCCATCCTGCGTGTTTCCCTGATCTAAATCCAATTGAGAACCTTTGGGGATGGATGGCAAGGGAAGTTTACAAAAATGGACAACAGTTCCAGACAGTAGATGGCCTTCGTGCGGCAGTCTTCACCACTTGGAGAAATGTTCCTACTCACCTCATGGAAACGCTTGCATCAAGCATGCCGAAACGAATTTTTGAAGTGATAAACAATAACAGCGGAGCAACTCATTACTGAGTTCATGTTTGGAAGTTGGATTTCTGTTTTGGGGGGGTTTAGTTTTTTTTTTCGAGGTGTGGCCCTAAACTTTTGATCAGCTGAAAAACAGCCTGTTTCAGTTTATTCGTTGTTTTCGTTAAATTGAATGCTCAAAAAATGTTTTGTCTCACTCCCATTTCTTCTTGTTGCATGTTGAAGCTCTACTTGATCCAGCCATGCTAAATATGATTTTTTGCCATTTTTCAAGTGGTCTTAAACTTTTGATCAGGACTGTATCAGGGCTGTTTTTATGTAGTGGGAGCCTCTGTGCGGATTCTAATATTCTATAATATGGTAAAAGATAGTAAAATAGTTTTGGGTGGCATACATTTCTATATAAGGTGACAAAATACATAATTTATTATGATTTCATTTGTTCTTATTTGATGTAATCAAATCAGAATGCAAAATTTGCTACTGTAGATTATCTCCTGATATGGGGGTTTTCAGTAGTCTCCTTAAAAACTATATATCAGGACTGCCTTCTTTTCTTCAATAACTTTCCTTTATTTAGTGGATGGCAGTGTGAACGCCGCTCTGGGAAGAACATTATATTGTTTAATGCTGTCCATGTTCTATGGTGGCTAATTGTATTCTAAGTGCTGTTAAATAGCGCCCTCTACCAGCCTTTGTGGGAACTATATCTGTTAAAATAGCAGATTGTGTAAGATTTGTTTCAGAACCAGACCGTTGCATCTTTGCTATCAGCCATAGATTGCTAGTTTACCATCTTTTTTTTTTTTACGTTACATACTTTTTCAGGTTAATCTTAATCAAGACTTTCAAAGACTTTGATGTTTCCTCATGAAAGAATTTGTAAAAAAATCTTTCCTGCTCACAAAGGCAGTAAATTTGAACTACTCCAACTACTCTTATGGCCCTATTACAAGGCACGATTTCAGGCCAATTATTAGGAAAAATGTCCGATTATTGGCAGCACATCTTCTTGTTTAATCAGGGATGTGCTGCCGATAATGAATGGGGGAGGAACGACCGCGGTAGCAAATTTTCCTCCCGCGTGTAGTTTGCATCGGCTGGAAACGAGAGCTGATGGATGTTTTCTCATCTATCAGCACTTGCACTGCCCGCCGATCGGACAGTATAATGCTACCCTTAAAATTGATGTTTTACTTACCTTTCATTCACACTAAAATGATGGCTACAATTCTTTACAGGGCTGGTAGATGAGGTAATTGATCGTGACTGGACCCCCTTCCCCCCCAAAAAAAAAAATTAGAATGGAGCATGTAAATCCAGGGACTTTTTCTATTTACCCCTTCAATATTTAGGCATTGTGTGGCAGTATTACTTGGACAGTAAATGGCAGTATTGTGTAGATTTAATGGCAGTATTAGGCTACATTCACACGACCGTATGTGTTTTGTGGTCTGAAAGATGCAGATCCGCAAAAAAAAATGGATGACATCCGTATGCCATCAGTTGTTTTTTTTTTTGCGGATCCATTGGAACAATGCCTAAAACGGACAAGAATAGGACATGTTCTATTTTTTTTCGGGGCTACGGAACGGACATACGGATGCGGATAGCACACGATGTGCTGTCTGCATTTTTTGGGGCCCATTGAAATGAATAGGTCCACATCCTATCCGCCAAAAAAATGGAATGGGCACAGAAACAAACAACATAGATAGATAGATAGATAGATAGATAGATAGATAGATAGATAATAGATAGATAGATAGATAGATAGATAGATAGATAGATAGATAGATATGAGATAGATAGATAGATATGAGATAGATAGATAGATAGATAGATAGATAGATAGATAGATAGATAGATAGATAGATAGAAGATAGATAGATAGATAGATAGATAGATAGAAGATAGATAGATAGATAGATAGATAGATAGATAGATAGATAGATAGATAGATAATAGATAGATAGATAGATAGATAGATAGATATGAGATAGATAGATAGATAGATAGACAGATAGATATAGATATAGATAGATAGATTATATATATATATATACATATATATATATATATATATATATATATATATATACATAGATAGATAGATAGATAGATAGATAGATAGATAGATAGATAGATAGATAGATAGAGCCTTATGAACAGAAGCTAATGACTGACATATGTGAATGGAATAATTTCCTGACTATGAAGTAGCACACAGGGTAGAAGTGAACAGGATCATGCAGACATCAATAGCATATTATGGAGTGTGGGCGGTCCCCTGCTGTGTTATGTAAATACAGTGATCAAAGTCTAGATGTACAGATCTCCGTCAGGACTGTAGGGATATATCCTCCTCTCTGCACATAAACATTAGACCCCCTCTTCCAGTGTCTCTTGCACATTCTGCAAGGGAATTTCACCTTGGCGCTTGGTAGGCGGGCTCAGATGTGTTTTGATCAAAATATATTGGCTAAGTGTCTCAGATATTATCATATCAGAGTGAGGACTTTGTCCATATATAATGCTTGCATCTACTTTACTAAGTGCATTATCATCTGATTTCTGTGATTTTCTTTAATAATATGGCCAGTGACATCCGCACATTTGTATATCATATCGTGCAGGATGTTTTTATCTTAGTTTTTTCTGGAATTTCACATATCTCTGCAGTGTTGCCCTTTACTTTTTTCCAAAATGATTACTTTCATAATATATCTTTATAGCAGTCTAGGGTCTTCTTTTCTAATACATATCTCTTCTTTACCAACATAGATAGCAATGTGATAATCCTGTCTGCCTGCAGCCACTCTTAGGTGGTGCTCAGGATCTTACTGCATACTATTATATTATTGAGATTACTGTATAAGCTGTATGCAGTAAACTCCAAAGCTCCCTCTAGTGGTGACTACCAGAAGTTTAAAGAGGACTTGTCATCTGTCCTGACATGTCTGTGTACTGGCACACACTTTTGACAATTGCCAATTTATATACCCGTTTCTAGAGGGAATAAAAGAGAAACAGCACAGTACAAAGTTGTAAGAAAAGGTATCCCTCACATCTGTAAGTAGTGTCTGGTATTGCACCTCAACCTCATGCACTTTAGCTTACCCATGTCAAAATTTCCCAAATCTAGCTCTCCTACCCTACCGTCATTGGGAAGGCTAATGGTTACTCTGAGCACCACATCATAGCAAGCTACATGGCGTACGTTTATGGAACAATTACCCTCCATGCTGTTGATGATCCTGGTTGGGTTTGCAACCATATCCTCAGGTCTCTTAGGCTGCAATGCTAACCAGGCAATGTTGGTGGAGGCCCAAGAAACAAAACATTGGATGGATATGTGCAGTACTCTCTTCCCAACAGACAAGGTAAATTCTGTTTGCAGGGGAGGGCTAGCAATATGGGAAACATAATGATCATTTTTGTTCAAATAACTCTAACAAATTCTGCAGCACTTTACCACTAAAACCACATATAATCAAAACAGGTGGACAAAAACCCATAAGAGCTTACAATTTTGATGGAACGGTAATGGTGATACAATGGGTACATGGTGCTAATTTTGCCCAATTAACCAGCCCCTTGTGTTAGCATTGGAACTAAACTATAGCTACTGTAGTTTCAGACATAGGTAAATATGATAGAGAAAAATGAGGATCTTCTTGGCACTGCCAAGTGGAGTAACGTGGTACCAGACTAAATTGTAGAAAGTTAGGTCTTTATTAAAACTGCGCGTTTCGGGGGAGAATTTTCTCCTTGATCACTGATCAGGCTATTTCATACGTCAATATAGGTTAGAATATACTGTAGGGTGATCTGTGACCAGGTCAAGGTGTCTACAGGTCATGGACCATGGCTTTCTACCACAGAGTCTTATAAGATCTGCTTGTAGTCCAAGCTCTCACTGCTACATCCTCAATCGCACTGTGGCTGGTGTGAACCGCCATGGAATCCAATCAATCAAACAGACTGTACACCCATAGCAGCATCTGCTAGCATCCTCACAGTATCCCCCAGACTGGCTTTTAGTAGAACCTATGCTCATTACACACACATTAGGGGATATAAATACCACCTGAGCACACATCCAAGAGCGACTAGCCCACTTAAGGAGGGCAGTTTCTTAAATCTTATGCACTTAAGAGGGCTACTGCTATGTAATTTCCCCACAATCACAGCATCTGGGGCTTTATCTTACCGTAGTTTCATAATGGAGAGGGCATGGCCAATATTAAAAGCACTGTACACCAAGAACCTCCACACTTTACATAAAATATGTACTTTGCATTCGGAAAGTCTTCAGGCCCTTTCACTTTTTTCACATTTTGTTATATTGCTTTCTTGTGCTTAAGTAAAAAAAAAATCAAGGGGGTAATTTATTAACTACATAACTTCGGCGCATCCACCGCCAGTCTAAATCTACACCATCTTTCTCACTGGCGTAGATTTAGAAAATTTTCTATGCCTAAAACAGGTGTAGAAAATGATCAATGAGGCAGACCTGCTGGTCTGCCCCCGTTTCCACTCACCCCGCACCCCCTTTTTTAGACCTTGCATGAACGGGGAAAAGTCACAGATTGCAATCTGAGACAAATATACGCCAGGAAACTGGTGTATATATCAAGTTTTTTTCCCCATCATTCCGGTTTCCTCCTGACATGATGATTAGAATGGAAGCCAAAAAGAATCTTGTTTCTCACTGAAAGTCCTTTAGGTGCTTTTTTTTTGTGCAAACTTTCACGTATCTTTTATTGAGGAGAGGCTTCTTTCTGGCCACTTCACCATAAAGCACAGATTGGTGGAGTGCTGCAGTGATGATTAACCTTCTGGACGTTCCTCCCATCTGCATGCAGGATCTTTGGAGCTTAGCCAGAGTGACCATAGGGCTCTTGGTCACCTCTCTCTCACCAAAGCCCTTCTCCCCTACTTAGTTTGGTGGGGCGGCCAGCTGTAGAAAAAGTCTTGGTTGTTACAAACTTCTTCCATTTAAAAATTAAGGAGGCCAACTGTGCTCTTGGTAACTTTCAGCAGAAATGTTTTTGGACCCTTCCCCAGATCTGTACTTCGACACAATCCTTTCTCTGATCTCTACAGGCAGTTCTATCCTACTCACATGGAGTGCCACTGCAATGAGCAAGGACCGTGGTATGGTTACACGGACGCCAAAATATGCAGTGGGTCAGGATATGGGTATAATAGTCTATAGTTTTGTTTGTGACGCCAATTGCAGCGTGCACAGGGTACTAACACAGGGCCCTTTAAGGTGTTGTAACTCACGTACCAGGGTAGGAATGCCAGAGTGGTGTACTGTCTCTGTATGATATCAGTAATGGTGTCAACAGTGTCTCCTACCTGGGTACGGCTGGACTCCTGGATCCTGGCTCACTTGCAATAAAATGAGTGTGGTGCTAGTAGGAGTAATTGAGGAACTTGCAGCAGTAATTGAGATCCAGACTTTGGGTAAAGTTCAAACTTGTCTTTACTAGTTGCAGCTTTCATCCAAGCGAGATACATCATTAGTCTTTGGTCCCAGCAGGTATTGGCAATGTGTGGCAAGAAATTATCTTCTGCTCTATCATGTGCCTGGAGCTTTGCAGGAAAGGGACGTCTGCTTAGTAGCTCTGTAATGTGGCAGGAATTTATATTCTGCACTATCTATCTTTTGCTGTCTTGGGGACTGACTTGCTGGGGAGGAATTTGGCTTCTCCTGGGTCTCTGGACGGTATTCACAGTTATTGTCTCAGGGTATGCTTCTTCCTGTAACTGGATGTGGCTGCTTGCTTTCTTCCAGCTGAGGCTGCAAAGCTCAGGCTGGGGATGATGATCAATTGTCTCAGCCAGGACAAGATCCTGGCTTTGGATCCCTATATCTGGGAGCTCCTATACGCACAGCATTCCCCTAGCCGGGGTGGCTTTCACACTAACTCTAACTTCCTTCCCTCTCCATGAGGCAGGATGTGGGCACAGCCACTCTGCTCACAGAGGGGGAAGCTGAACTGGAATGAACTATTCCAGTTCAGAAACACTAAACTGTAGCTAAGTCCCTGCTAACACATTGCTGCCACCTGCTGGTGAACATGGAATTTACAGCAATATATATGTAACAAGGATTTGAATGCACATTTGTGAGAATATGATGCAAAATTACATTAGATGACAAAGTTAATGCCCTTAACAGGATGTAGTGGGGTAAAAGAGTTTCGTAACACAACTCTGGGGTGTTACACCACCTCCTCTTCAAACAGCTGATCGACAGGGGCACTGGGTAATAGACTCCCGCCGAACAGATATTGATGACCTATTCTGACAATAGGTCATCAAGGTTAATGGCTGGGCAACCCCTTTAATCTTTCTACAACTGAGCTCCATCTTCCTTGCTAAACATTAATGTCTCCATGTCCTCCAAAGACATGAGGCAGAATCTAGTCAAATATCAAATTCTTTCACCTTTATCTAAGACAGGCATGCTCAACCTACGGCCCTCCAGCTGTTGCAAAACTACAACTCCCATCATTCCCTGACAGCCCATAGCTATTGTCCTACAGAACGGCATTGTGGGAGTTGTAGTTTTACAACAGCTGGAGGGCCGCAGGTTGAGCATCCCTGATGTAAGAAAACAGTTAAGTATTCTCCCCACTGCACCAATCACACATTAAAACACTTATCCTGACCTTAAAGGAGTTGTCCAGCCGTTAATATTGATGACCTATCATCAGGATAGGTCATCATATCTGATTGGCGGGGTCTGACACCCCCCTGATCAGCTGTTTGAAGCAGAGGCGGTGCTCCATGTGAGCATTGCTTCCTCTTCATTACACTGCACTTTGTCTTAAAAGTGCAATGTAATACAAGTACCCGCAACACTCACTTGAATGGAGCGAGTACTTGTAATTACACTACGCCACTGCTTCACAGGAGACAAGACGTAGCATAAACACCAGGAAGCGTCACTCTCATCGTCAAACAGCTTATCAGTGTAGGATCCCAGCCGATATCGATGACCCATCCTGACAATAGATTATCAATATTAACAGCTGGACAACCCCTTAAAGTCTGAGATATGGAGTTGACAGTCCATTTTTTGGGGGGGGTCATTTTTCTACAGTACATGGCGAGGCCATTTGCCCATAACCCCCTTGGCCCTCTGTATAATACCGCCCTGCTATCCTGTGTGTCAACGTGTCACCGCGCAGTCTCTTCATCCAGACGTTCTGTAAGAACGCTCTAGCAAAATCAAAAAAGATCCACAGGTTGAGGACTATGACTGACTTTATAGCTATAAAGGAGGTTGGCATAAAATTGATATTTGGACCATGAGATTGGGCTATTTGACTCGACCATGGGATTGATCTAGGCTTAAATTAATACCTGGGCATTGTATATAAAGTCTGTGAGGGCAACTGAAGGCAGTAATTAAATCTCCATGAATCAGTTTCATACATATGGATAGACAGATCTATTTGAAGCCTAAAATGTTGGTATGACTACTGTTAACCCCAATATCCTGTATCCCCATGTAGTAAAATGTCTGTGAAGCTGCGATAATTGCCTTGCAGGGTTCATACATAGGAAAGCTGCGGCTTACGGTTCTATGAGTTACTAAATTGCAACTCTGTAGAGCTAGGCCAAGAATAAAAAAAAGTTACTGGTGGTGTGATGGTCATGTCAACGCTGAGGTCGGTGAATATCTGCAGAGGTCCACATGGCCACGGATGGGACAGGGTCCTCGGCAATGAACTGGAGTGGAGTTCAGTAGGTGAACGTTTCCCACTCAAATTTGTTTTATGGTCAACAACCCCTTTAACAAAGATGTAGTACATTCAGCTGAACTTTTAATGGGCTGAGGGGACTATGTTGACTATGATTTCTGTATATGCCTCTGCTCCTAACTAGCAACCTAATTTTAGCTCTAAATTGAATATTTTTTGACTCTGCCAGCGATGTATTCATGGTTCTGTCTACAAAAAGCCAAATTATTTAAATGCATGTTAATATGTAGTTAAAGAAATTCAGTTTTCTTCCATAAAACATGCCCTCCTTAATCATTTTCAAATGTTGGCAGCGCTCAACCCTTGAATGGAGTTCAACCAAAACCCAGTTCAGACTTCTCATTTTGACTTCATTAGCATTTCAGTGTTTTGCCATGCAACAGATTCTGGATGTCAGCTGGTTGACAAACCACTATTACTATTAACCCTTTAGTGCACCATGACACCATGGTATATACAGCACGGTGGGCAGCACGGTTGCTTTGCAGTGCTGGGGTCCTGGGTTTGAATCTGACCAAGGACAACATCTGCATGGAGTTTGCATGTTCTCTATGTGTTTGTGTGGGTTTAATTCCACACTCCAAAGACACCCTGCTAGGGACCTTAGATTGTGAGCCCCATTGGGGACAGTGTAATGCTAATGTCTGATGTAATGTCTGCGGAATATGTAAGTGAGTATAATAATATACGCCATTATAGGGAGGTAAATTCCCACAAAATGGCGTACATGCAAAACACAAAAGCTGTGCCATCATGATCCTCAGCTGTAATTTACTCTGATTCCAGCCATTTAACCACTAATGCACCAAGAGCTCCCTTTGTCCATTGCCCATCAACTCCAGCCTTGAAATCGTCAAGGCTAATGGTTAAAGTCTACCTGTCGTTTTAGGTGTACATGAGGGAAAACACTTATTCTGACCATTATATCTAGGGATGAGCGAATCGACTTCAGATGAAACATCTGAAGTTGATTCGCATAAAACTTTGTTTCAATACTGTACGGAGCAAGCGTAATAACTTCATAAATTGATTTCTACTGTAAAAAAACATTTTCCAAACTCAGGTTCGGTTCCAAGGTACCACAGATGGGAGGAACGTCCAGAAGATCGACCAAAGTTTGCAAAAAAAGCACCTAAAGGACTGTTAATGAGAAACAATATTGAAACAAAGTTTTATGCGAATTGGCTTTATGGTGAAGTGGCCAGAAAGAAGCCTCTCCTCAGTAAAAGATACATGAAAGTTTGCAACAAAAAAAAAGCACCTAAAGACTCTCAGTGAGAAACAAGTTTCAAACGAAGTTTTATGCGAATCGACTTCGGATGTTTCATCCGAAGTCGATTCGCTCATCTCTAGTTTTCCCTCTGTAATCTGTCTGCAATTCTAATATTTCTTCTGAGCTGATGGGTGGAGATTAGCTGGTATCATGTCTGCTCATACACTGCAAATTGAGAAACAGGTGATCCTACCTTCTCTCTGTAGCACACCCTCAGAAACATCTGCAATGGAGGACATGCAGTGGCCAGGTATGGGTTGTTTGATGTTCTGTATTTGTCATGACGCCAACTGCAGCCAACTGTACTACCCCAGGGCCCTTCTAAGGTGTTATAACACACATCCCAGATTAAGAATGCCAGAGTGGTGTAATGGCTTATAATGTCTCTATAGGTGGTGATAATTGTGTCAACCATGTCTCCTACCTGGGTACGGCTGGACTCCTGGCTCCTGGCTCACTTGCAATAAATTTGAGTGTAATGATAGTAGGAGTAATAGAGAAATTTTGCAGCAGAAATTATGTCCAGACCTTTAGATGAAGTTCAAACTTTTCTTTACTGAAGATAACTTGTATCCAAACAGTATGCAGCTTTGGTATTTGGTCCCAGCAGGTTTTGGCAATGGTTGGCAGGGATAAATGCTTCTGCTTTGAACTGTACCTTCTGCTTTGTGGGGACAGACTAGCTGAGGAGGAATGGCTTCTCCTAGGTCTCTGGACTTGACTCACAGATATATTCTCAGGGCATGCTTTCTTCCTGAAACTGGAGGTTGTCTGCTTTCTTTCTGGTTTCTTTTCATCCAGTTGAGCTGCAGGGAATTTAATCAAGTCTCAGAACGAGACTTGGTCCTTGCTGTCTTTCCTATGCAGGGGGAACTAGAACTGGTTCTAACAGTTTTTTCCTCCCTTGCTGCAGGAAACCAGAAACCTCCACTTCTCTTCAGCAGGGGGGCAGAATAGAACAGGATCGTTCCACTCTGAACAGCCATAACATTAAGACTATCTCTACCAATGATGCTGCCACCTGCTGGTGGACCTGTAAAATTACAAAGAAACAATTGTATTTAACATAGTTTTAAATGCACAGTTGTGAAGACATGAGCAAAATCACATCAGATGACAAATGTAAAAGCTCTTAACAGATAGTAGCGGGGTAGAAGCGTGTAGTAACACAACTCTGGGGTGTTACAGACATTACACAGCAGAACTAAGTAATGTAGATGTAAATCCAGTAGTGATTATAGTAAATGACCTAAAATCCAGCAGCATCAGTCTTACCTCTGCCTGTATCCTCCTCTTCCCCTCTCCATAGACCTCTAGGTAATCTTATCCTTCAGAGAGCAGGCAGCTTGTCTTCACTGAACATGAATCTGAGCAGTGAATTGAGAACTGAGTTAGTAAAGGTTGAGTAGAAGAGACGCCTCACAAGAGGAGAAGAAAGCATCTTTCTCCGATTAGATATATTACAAAGTGTCTTAAATTTGCTTGTAGTATTCATTTATGCAAAATAAATTAAATGAGTTACTCTTTAAGTACTGACAGCCTCGGGACTAAGAAAAGCTCCCCTGGCTGCCCATTATTAGTGAGTATTAGGACATACAGTATGTATGTACAGGCAATAAAGTACTGTCATACAGAAGTTTTTGTCTCATATGAGCTAGCATTGCAATGTTTGAAAAAGAACAAATCTTGGCCTTAACGTGGGTTTATCTATTGACAAGCTATATTTAAAATGAAGACCGATCACAGGTCTATCTCTGCATAGTTCATATAGTCAGGGACAGTTAGGGCCAGCCATATATTTCAGTAATAAAGGCTTTAGTAACACTGCCCCGCAATCTCTTGAAGATAACCCATTTCTAAATAAAGCTGAACCACAAGCAGCTGATCGCAGTGGGTGCTGGTTCTCCACCCCTGATAATATCACTTGGCGGAAATAATGACCATGTTACACATGCACAAGCCAGGTACACCATTGATTTTTGCTCTGGCTCCCATAGGGGTGTCCCAATTAGGGAATTCCCCTCTATCATGACCATGTTTTGTAATCTGTGAGACAGCCCATTTAACTTTTGACTTTTAATAATTTAATAATTCCAGGCCTTTGGTTTTTGGACACAAATGAAACAACAAGAACCTAAGGTAAATTATTTTACCTAAAAGAAAGTCCTAACATAATAGGGCCGATATATATTATCAATTTATAACCCCCTAACGTTTTATTACATAACAGCAGCAGGGTCATTCCTGCTTAATGCCATAATATCATGGTGATGGAGCAAACTTAGGAGCATGAGATGTGTCAGCTGTATTACACAGCTGGAACTGGTTCTCTCTGTTAGGGTAAGATAAACACCAGTCTACAACCCAGTCTATTTAAATATTCCCAGCCAAGAAAATTGAACAAAAATTATCAAAAGGTCACATATATCCCAAATTGGTATTGTTAAAATCTATAGTTTTCCCAGCAAAAAATGAGCCTTCATACAACTATGGCTGTCAGATCATGGCAACACAAATCAATTTTTCCTTCCTTCTGACAGATCAGAAGAAGGGTCATATAAATGATGATGTCAGCCAGGCCAAAAGGCAAAAGAGTGGCCCAGTCATGAAGTGGGGAAGGCGGTAACAGCATGAGAAGTCCACTAAGGGGCCCTATGACATAGTGTTGAGGTGGAGGCAGCATGAGAAGACCACAGAGTGGCCCAATTAAAGAGTCTGGAGGTGGCAGCAGAATCAGGAGGCCACAGAGTGGCACAATGACAGAGTGTGGAGGTGGCAGCAGCATCAGGAAAAGGCCACAGAGTGGCACAATGACAGAGTGTGGAGGTGGCAGCAGCATCATCAGGAGGCCACAAAGTGGCACAATAACATAGTGTGGAGGTGGTGGCAGCAGCATCTGAAGGAGGCCACAGGGTGGCACAATGACAACATGAAGGTGGAAGCAGCAGCATGTGGAAGCCTCAGAGTGGCACAATGACAAAGTGTGGAGGTGGCAGCAGCAGCATCATCAGGAGGAGGCCACAGGGTGGCACAATGACAGTGTGGAGGTGGCAGCAGCAGCATCAGAAGGCCACAGATGGCACAATGACAGATTGTGGAGGTGGCAGCATCATCATCAGGAGGCCACAGAGTGGCACAATGACAAAGTGCAGAGGTGGCGGCAGCAGCAGCATCAGGAGGAGGCCACAGGGTGGCACAATTAAAGAGTCTGGAGGTGGCAGCAGCATCAGGAGGAGGCCACAGAGTGGCACAATGACAGAGTGGGGAGGTGGCAGTAGCATCATCAGGAGGCCACAAAGTGGCACAATTACAGAGTGAGGAGGTGGTGGCAGCAGCCTCCGGAGGAGGCCACAGGGTAGCACAATGACAACGTGAAGGTGGCAGTAGCAGCATGAGGAAGCCTCAGAGTGGCACAATGAGAGTGTGTAGGTGGCAGCAGCAGCATCAGAAGGCCACAGAGTGGCACAATAACAGAGTGTGGAGGTGGTGGCAGCAGCATCAGAAGGCCACAGAGTGGCACAATGACAGAGTGTGGAGGTGGCAGCATCATCAGGAGGCCACAGGGTGGCACAATGACAGAGTGTGGAGGTGTAAGCAGCAGCATCAGGAGGCCACAGAGTGGCACAATGACAGAGTGTGGAGGTGGTGGCAGCAGCACCATCAGGAGGAGACCATAGGGTGGCACAATAACAGTGTGGAGGTGGCAGCAGCAGCATCAGCAGGCCACAGTGACCTGTTGACAGAGTCGGGAGGTGGGTGGCAATGCCAGTACCAGCTGAAGATGGTGAGTGTAAGAAGGAGCACTTGGCATTAGATGTGTGGCATCAGGCGGGTGGCAGCATCAGAATAGTAGCTGAGGCAGGTAGCCAGAAGAAATCGGTCTCTTTTGTCAAAGTGTTGGTGTGGCACCATGGATGATCTAGTTTGATGCATCAGGCATTGGTGGCTGATCCAGGCCTGATTCATCTTGACAAAGGTCAGTCTCTCCACATTTTGGACAGGCGAGTTCTTCTTGGGGTAACTAGGGCCCCCGCTGCACTTAACACCTGCTCTGATGCCACACTACTGGCCGGGCAGGACAGCTTTTCCAGGGCTTTTCCAACTCTGCCAGTTGAGGCAACAAATCCAGTTTGGCTGCCCAGTTTTCAAGCGAATCTTTAATTTGGGGTGGCAGGGTGCTGTCCAAGTATGCCGCCACCTACTGGATCAGGTCCTGCTCCAGGTCTAGCTGCTGCTACTGATGAGTAGTTTCTTCACTATGCGGGTAAAGAAAGCTGCTCATCAGCGACTCTAGTTGCTGTGGATGGAGCTGTAACTGCTCCTAACCCCCCCCCCACCCTGCCACAGCAACCATGGCTGAGGAACATGAGCGCAGAGGGCTCCCCCGGTCAGACCTGCGAGAGGATGGACAATGGCGCATATAGGCAGGTGCCAACTGACTACAAGGATGTCTCTATAGTAGTTCAGTGTCCTCCCTCTCAGCGGGTGTAAAAAAGGTCCCCATTTTGGATCAGTAGCAAGGGTCCAACAAGTTGGAGAGCCAGAAGTCGTCCCTCTGCCGAATGGTAGCAATTCGGCTGTCACTACGCAAGAAAGTGAGCATAGAAAGTCCACTGCATACAGCCACGGTGTGTCTGGGTCATCTGCCTCATCTTCCTCATCGCTCTGTAGTTCCTCTGGCTGCTCCTGCTCCTCCTCTCCTGTCATCTGTGTATAAAAACCACCAATTTCGCTACAGATTGCTTGTGCTCCAATGTCCTCCCCCTCCAGTTCAGCCCCCACAGGGCTCATGTGGCCGTGAGATCTAGGTGCCACGTCTCCAGTCACCTGACCATCCATATTTACCAGCATCTGTTTCAGGACATGAAGCAGTGGAATGACGTTGTTCATCCTATAGTCCTAGCAACTGACAAATAACGTGGCCTCCTCAAAGGGCGTGAGCAAACGGCAGGTGTCATGCATGAGTTGCCACTGTCTGACATCGAAGTTACACAGGGGAGTACTCCTCTCCCCTTGGATCATCAAGAAATCGTTTATGGCATTTCTCTGTTCACATAATCGGTCCAACATATGGAGGGTGGAAGTCCAACGGGTGGAAATGTCGCATAGCAGCCTATGTTGGGGGATGCCGTTCTGCAGTTGCAGCTCAAGGAGGGTGTGTTTTGCAGTGTACGAGTGGCTGAAGTGTTTGCAAAGTTTCCTGGACATTTTTAGGATGTCTTGCAGATGGGTGGAAGACTACAGGAACCTCTTGATAACCAGATTGAAGACGTGTGCCATGCAGGGCACATGGTTCAGCCCTCCTTGACGCAGCGCCGACACCATTGTCGATCACCATGGTTCCGATTTTAAGTTGTCGCGGAGAAAACCAGGATTCGATTTCTTGATGAAAGACACAGAGCAGTTCCTCCCCTGTGTGACTCCCAGGCAAACGAGGTGCAGAACAGCATGACACCGCCGTGCCCTGCACATGTGGTATGCTGGAGGGGCACTGTGAATTGTCCTTGCATTGGAGGCTGAGGACACGGTGGAGGATGAGGAGGCAGAGGCGGACATTGTCGCAGGACCAACGGCGTAAGAATGTGGAGGCAGAAGCGGCGTCACCCGGCCAAGTTGCTGGTGTGGCTGTGCAGAAACCACATTCACCCAGTGGGCCATAAAGGACATATATTGTCCTTAACCATAGTTACAGCTCCACATGCCGGCGCTGCCGTGCACTTTGGCAGCGCCGACATGTCGGTGTGACAGGCTCAAGGACTGGCCCACCTTCTGTTCTACATATGTGTGCAGGGCTGGTACTGCCTTTTTGGCAAAGAAATTACGGCTTGGGACTCTCCACCTCAGCTCGGCACAAGCTACAGTTCTCTGAAAGGTGCAGAGTCCACCACTTGGAAAGAGAGGGATGAGTGCACGCATACTGTTGTCTCTTGGCAATCTCTATGGTGATCGATTGCTGACGGAATGACTGACGAGGAGTAGGAGCAGGAGCATCAGGACCGGTAGATGATGGGTGATGGTACATGAGGTGGTGGAGCATTGACTGCCTGAAATCGGGTGCATGCCACTGGGTGATGTAGCGGTTGCTGCAGCAGGCTGGACCCCCACATCGGAGCTACGGTTCTCCCAGGCCACATTATGGTGACGCTGCATATGTTGACCACCAAAATAGGTTACAACAAAAGAAAGTATTAGTCAATTGAGAGCAATAAGTCACTTCTGGACCTGTCACCGCCAGTTCTGTGAGAAGGTCTGTTAGACGTTCTTCTCTACCTCTTGCATGAGGTTCTTTGTTTTGGTTTAGCTTTGCTATCTCCTTTCCTTCTCCCAGCTGTCACCTATTTACACTAATTGTCTCCCTTTATATTCCCTCCCATACTGCCTCACTTTGCGGTTTATACTTCTTCCTGGATGAGTTGTTCACTGCTGGAGGCTGCTACTGCTGATTCCTCAGATAAGTCCTTTTCCTTTATTTGTGTTCCCTTGCTGGCTTGATTCAGTCCGTATTAAGTGCAGGGAGCCGGTGGTCGTGTCCCCTCACTATTATAGGGTTTTCAGGTGTAACACAGTATAAGGTACGTGGGCATGCAATCGTCTACCATAAAGACCTTTACATGGGCATAGCAGTCAGGGAGAGCTCTAGGGGTTTTATAGGGCTCACCCATATGCTCCTTAGTTTGTGATCAAGCCAGTCGGATGTTTATTTATAAGTTCCAGCTTTCTGCAACACCATCTGTGACATTATAAACTGCCATAACCGTCTTAAGCATGGATCCGGTTTCAGCCTTTATTGACCGCATGCAAGGTCTTTCGCTGGAGGTAGCAGATCTCCGTAAAACTGTGTCTCAGTTTCAGGTGACTGGTTCTGCTAGCGTTCATGGAGTTTGTTCCGAGCCTAAGATCCCGCTTCCGGATACGTTCTCCGGGGGTAGTGAGACTTTTGTTCGCTTTAGAGAGGCTTGCAAACTCCATTTTCGCCTACTTCCCCATTCCTCTGGTGATGAGGAGCAGAGGGTGGGGATCATCATCTCGCTGCTCAGGGATAATGCTCAGTCTTGGGCCTTTTTGCTGCCGGTGGGGGCACGGCCCCTCCGATCGGTGGATGAATTTTTTGTAGCCCTGGGGCAGATATATGATGACCCGGATCATATTGCTCTGGCTGAATCTAAACTGCGTCTTTTATGCCAGGGTAAACAGTCCACAGAGATATATTGTTCAGAATTTCGGAGATGGGCAGCTGATACTGGTTGGAATGATGCTGCACTCCGAAGTCAATTTTGCCATGGTCTTTCGGAAAGATTGAAAGATGCATTTGCTTTTTATGAGAGAACTGCCTCGTTAGAATCTGCCATGTCTCTAAGTGTTCGTATTGACAGGCGTCTTAGAGAGAGAGAGGAGACTACTCCTTCCTGTCATATTCAGTCCAAGGACAGTGGGGCTGTCTCATTCAGTGCGCAGGGGTGTTAGTCTCTCTCAATCCCCTCTGAGGAGGAGGCCATGCAGCTGGGTTTGCTTGCCTCTGATAGTAGAGGATTCAGCTCTCAGAGGAGGGTTTGTTTCTGTTGTGGGGGTATAAATCATTTGGCTAATGTTTGCCCCTCTAGGAGATTCATGGAGTTTTCTGAGGCTAATAAAAGAAAAACAAAAAGAAAAAAACCCTCTAAAAACTTTCCATTTGCTACTATTGACAAGGTTGATGCGGAAATTGAAGGTTTGCCGTTTACTTGTAGTTCCTGTTTTCTCCTACCTGCCAGGGTGGCGCTAGACAGCAAGAACATTGTTTGTGAGATTTTTGTAGATAGTGGAGCAGCTGTCAATCTCATTGATAATCAATTTGCAACAACGCATGGTTTCCAGGTATGCACTTTGGAAAAGGATATACCTGTTTTTGCTATCGATTCCCCTCCACTTTCTCAAAGATCGTTAAAGGGCTGTCACGGGGTTCCGAAGGTGCACTCGGTCCCCCATTGCCCGCAGACCTGTTGCTTAGCTTTTGGAGTGAGGTTCTTTGTGTGACCTCATTCCCAGGGTGGCTTTACTAGCCGGGTGGCTCCCTGCTCCTAGTCTGCCTTGAGCGCCGAGCTGATCACTCGGTGCTCGACTGGTTGGTCTGTCGGTCATGTGACGCTGGCCACGTCACATGACCCTCACTCCCCAATATAAATACAGGCAGCCTGCTGGCTACAGGTTGCCTGTTAATTTCTAGGTTCCTGGCTATTTGTTGGACTGCTGAATACTTACCTGATCCTGTTCCCTGACCATCCTTTTGCCTGCTCCTCCTGTACTGCGCATCCGTCCTGGTATTGTGACCTCGGCTCCCACCTGACTACTCTCTTAGGACTCCTCTTGTACTTCTCTGCTCTCCTGGTATTTGACCCCGGCTTCTCCTGACCATTCTTTGCTTAATCCTTTGTACTGCGTAGCTCTCTTGGTTCTGACCCGGTCCGTTCATGTTCCGTATTTTGTCTTGTCTGTCTTCCCTGCACATATCCTAAGTTAGGGACTGTCGTCCAGTTGTCCCCTGTCATCAGGACTCGTGAGGCAAGTAGGCAGGGCCAGGGGTGAGGGTGGAGCGCAGTGGTCACTATCCTTTCCCCTGTGTGTGTGTGGACGTGACCGTTACAAGGGCATAGTTCACAATATCCGTTTGACTGTGGGTGACGCTCATGTTGAGGATATGTCATGTTTCATCTTAAGTGGATTACCTACTCCTCTAGTGTTGGGGCTACCCTGGCTCACTAAACATAACCCCACCATCGATTGGCAAGCAAGGCAAATAAATGGCTGGAGTGAGTTTTGCAGAGAGCATTGTCTCACAGCGTCTCTTTCAGAGGTTTCTACCAAGACTGTGCCATCTTTTCTCTCTGAATTTTCGGATGTGTTTTCCAAGAGTGGTGTCCAGGAGTTGCCCCCGCACCGGGAGTACGGTACGACTGCCCTATTAATCTCATCCCAGGCGCCAAACTGCCAAAATCACGTTTATACAATCTCTCCCAACCTGAAAGAGTCGCTATGCGTACTTATATCTCTGAGAGCCTGAGAAAGGGACACGTCCGACCCTCGAAGTCACCTGTTGCCGCAGTTTTTTTTTTTGTTAAGAAAAAAGATGGTTCTTTAAGACCTTGTCTGGATTTCAGGGAGCTGAACCGTATCACGATTTGTGACCCATATCTGCTTCCTCTGATCCCGGACCTGTTAAACCAGATTGTTGGGGCTAAAGTTTTTTCTAAGTTGGATTTAAGAGGGGCATACAACCTGGTCAGGGTCAGGGAAGGGGACGAATGGAAGACGGCCTTCAATACCCCTGAGGGTCATTTCGAGAATTTGGTTATGCCCTTTGGTTTGATGAATGCTCCGGCCGTCTTCCAACATTTTGTGAACAGCATTTTTTATCATTTAATGGGGAAATTTGCACTGGTGTATCTAGATGACATTTACATTTTTTCTCCTGATTTCAAGACTCATCGAGACCACCTACGTCAGGTCTTGCTGATTCTGCGGGATAATAAATTGTACGCTAAACTGGAAAAATGTGTGTTTGCAGTTCCGGAGATTCAATTTCTTGGTTTTCTTCTCTCCGCTTCTGGTTTTCGCATGGACCCTGAGAAGGTCCGCGCTGTGCTTGATTGGGAGCTTCCTGAGAATCAGAAGGCGCTGATGCGGTTTTTGGGTTTTGCCAATTATTACAGAAAGTTCATTTTGAATTATTCCTCTGTTGTTAAGCCACTCACTGATATGACTAAAAAGGGGGTAGATTTTTCTTCGTGGTCGGTAGATGCGCTTAAAGCCTTTTCTACTATCAAAGAGAGTTTTGCTTCCGCTACAATTTTGGTACAACCTGATGTCTCTCTACCGTTTATTGTTGAGGTGGACTCTTCTGAGGTGGGTGTGAATGCGGTCTTATCTCAGGGTCCCTCTCCTGCCAAATGGCGACCGTGTGCTTTTTTTCTCAAGGAAACTCTCCTCTGCAGAGAGAAATTACGATGTGGGAGATAGGGAGTTGTTGGCCATCAAATTAGCTTTTGAGGAATGGCGCCATTGGTTAGAGGGAGGCAGACACCCTATTACCGTGTTTACAGACCATAAGAATCTGGCCTACTTGGAATCGGCCAAGCGTCTGAACCCGAGACAGGCCAGATGGTCTTTGTTCTTTTCTAGGTTTAATTTTGTTGTTACGTTCCGCCCTGGGGTTAAAAATGTGAAGGCGGATGCCCTGTCACGTTGTTTTCCAGGAGGGGGGAACTTTGAAGACCCGGGTCGCATTTTGGCTGAAGGGGTGGTTGTCTCTGCTCTTTATCCTGATTTGGAAGCAGAGGTTCAGGCAGCCCAGGCAGAGGCTCCTGATCTTTGTCCCCCTGGGAGGTTGTTTGTGCCTCTCGCTTTACGACACAAGGTTTTTGAGGAGCACCACGATACTGTCATAGCTGGGCACCCGGGGAGTAGAGCCACAGTGGATCTCATTGCTCGGAGATTCTGGTGTCCGGCTCTTCGTAAGACGGTTGAGGGTTTTGTGGCAGCCTGCGAGACCTGCGCTCGTGCCAAGGTCCCTCATTCACGGCCATCAGGTTCTCTCCTCCCGTTACCCATTCTTTCCCGTCCTTGGACGCATCTGTCCATGGACTTCATTTTTAGCAGTTTTAGCAAAATGGCGCATTTCATTCCCTTTCCTGGGTTACCCAATGCTAAGACGC
This sequence comes from Bufo bufo, assembly GCF_905171765.1. Taxonomy (NCBI): domain Eukaryota; kingdom Metazoa; phylum Chordata; class Amphibia; order Anura; family Bufonidae; genus Bufo; species Bufo bufo. The sequence goes on along the minus strand of NC_053392.1, from coordinate 71,016,225 downwards.
TGGCGCAAGCGTTTGTTGATCACATTGTTAAATTGCATGGCATTCCTTCAGACATTGTTTCGGATAGGGGCACGTAATTTGTTTCCAGATTCTGGAAGGCCTTCTGTTCTCGCTTGGGGGTTCGGTTGTCGTTCTTTTCTGCTTTTCACCCGCAGTCGAATGGTCAGACCGAACGCGTCAATCAGAATCTGGAGACATATCTGCGCTGTTTTGTGGCGGAGAATCAGGAGGATTGCTATTCTTTTTTGTCCCTTGCTGAGTTTGCTTTAAATAACCGTCGCCAGGAGTCCTCTGATAAGTCACCATTTTTTGGTGCATATGGGTTTCATCCGCAGTTTGGGACATTCTCTGGAGAGGGGTCTTCTGGTTTACCTGATGAGGAGAGATTTTCGTCCTCTTTGTCATTTATTTGGCAAAAGATTCAGGGTAATCTGAAGAGGATGAGTGAGAGATATAAGCGTGTGGCGGATAAGAGACGTGTGCCTGGTCCGGACCTGAATGTGGGTGATCTGGTGTGGTTGTCTACAAAGAATATCAAACTGAAGGTTCCCTCCTGGAAGTTGGGTCCTAAGTTTATTGGGCCTTACAAGATCTTGTCCGTCATCAATCCCGTTGACTTCCGTCTTGATCTTCCTCAGACTTGGAAGATCCATAATGTTTTTCACAGGTCCCTATTAAAACCTTATGTCCAACGCACTGCACCCTCCTCTTTGCCTCCTCCTCCGATTGTTGTTGATGGTAATCTCGAATTTCAGGTCTCTAGGATTGTAGATTCTCGCATTATCCGCGGTTCTCTCCAGTACCTCGTTCATTGGGAGGGTTATGGTCCTGAGGAGAGGATGTGGGTCCCAGTGGCGGACATTAAGGCCACTCGTCTCATCAGGGCTTTCCATAGGTCTCATCCTGAGAAGGTGGGCTCTGAGTGTCCGGAGTCCACCCATAGAGGGAGGGGTACTGTCACCGCCAGTTCTGTGAGAAGGTCTGTTAGACGTTCTTCTCTACCTCTTGCATGAGGTTCTTTGTTTTGGTTTCATTTTGTCATCTCCTTTCCTTCTCCCAGCTGTCACCTATTTACACTAATTGTCTCCCTTTATATTCCCTCCCATACTGCTTCACTTTGCGGTTTATACCTCTTCCTGGATGAGTTGTTCACTGCTGGAGGCTGCTACTGCTGATTCCTCAGATAAGTCCTTTTCCTTTATTTGTGTTTCCTTGCTGGCTTGATTCTAGGTTACCCTGACTCCGTCCGTATTAAGTGCAGGGAGCCGGTGGTCGTGTCCCCTCACTATTATAGGGTTTTCAGGTGTCACACAGTATAAGGTACGTGGGCATGCAATCGTCTACCATAAAGACCTTTGCATGGGCATAGCAGTCAGGGAGAGCTCTAGGGGTTTTATAGGGCTTACCCATATGCTCCTTAGTTTGTGATTAAGCCAGTCGGATGTTTATTTATAAGTTCCAGCTTTCTGCAACACCATCCGTGACAGGACCCCTCAAAAGCTAGCTCAGAAATACATGCTAGAAAAAACCTACAACAAAACACTGAGGCTATACAGCTATAATTAAAAAGCAAATTTATTGAGAATGTGTTAAAAAAAACTACAAGAAGAGATGACAGACGTAAAAATACTGAGTGCGGTACACAACTGGGAGGTGTATATCATGAGTATGACTAAAGGGAGGTGAAGGGAGGGAATATTGAGAGACCACTAAGTGGGCGTCCATACATGTAAAGTGCCAAGTGCTATGCTGGTAATGTGCAAAACAAGCCCTATTACATACCAAAGGCAGTATCCCCAATCTACCTACAAATACAAAGTGACATACAATATACCAAAGTTATGACAAGCCCATATAAGGACAATACCTCCAATACTGAGTGCGGTACACAACCGGGAGATATATGTCATGAGTATTACCAAAAGGGGGTATAGTATATTCACAAATGCCTATACAGGCGTTGAACCTATCTTGCCCCAGGTGAAAATTAATACTTCACTTTTATTAATGATTAGATGAAAATTCTAAACGTATACTAGATATCTTTATTGTGATTTTACTTATAGAACCAAAACAACAAAAAGGAGTTAAAAATACAGTCACCACTCCACTGTGATATCAGGATGTGATCAGTGAATCAGGAGGGAGAGCATGCGCGCTATCTCTCACCCTTGTCACTTTAGAGGCAATGTGCTGCCATTAATCCGCTTGCAGTGCCACTATCACCTAGGCTGATTTGTGGGAGCAGAGAGCCGTCAACCCACTACGAACGCTGCACACTGATTAAACCGTGTGCTATCATATCCGCATTTATCCCATTGACAGTGACCACTGTAGACGGACCTTTCACGGTTTTCAATGCAGTGTCTACCTACTGTGATATTCTAACATTGATAAGTAGGCCAGCCGGACTACTACTAACTACCTTGCAGTGGAGTGAAAAACGGAGTCTGCCCCCCGACATGTTTCACCAGATTACTGGCTTCTTCAGGGGATTGGGCAGCGATGGACGGGACGGGAAGGAATGGGTAATGCCCAAATCCCTGAAGAAGCCAGTAATCTGGTGAAACATGTCGGTGGGCAGACTTGGTTTTTAAACTCAGTTTTTCACTCCACTGCAAGGTAGTTAGTAGTAGTCCGGCTGGCCTACTTATCAATGTTAGAAAAAGTTGCTCACATCTCTCCCTGCATTAAGTACACTGGAAAATGCAAGATGGCTGAGGATATTTATAGGACTGTGACATCACAGGGCTGGCAGGCTGCTGATTGGCTGCATGCATGGCATTGTGGGTGATCCCTCGTTCCCAGAGTTCCTTCCTCCATGTCCTAACATGTGCAGCAGCCATTTTAGGAAAAAATCTGATTCGTTTCCACGAAGAGTGAGGAAATTCAGATTTGGTGCAAATCGAATTTTTGCTGAAATTCGGATCGAATTCCACTTCGTCAACTTCAATTTGCTAATTTCTAGTGTCATTCATGCCCCACTTTTTTTCAGAATTCATATTTTTATTAATTTTAATAAGTATAAATATACAGACCAATCAGCTAAAAGATAAAGGTCCGACTCACAGGCCTGTGTAATCATAAAGTAAAGAAACATAAAACAAACTGTTGGTTAAACATATAAAGCAGAACCAGGAGGACATGGAGATACCGGGTATCACGGTCGGCGTGACTATCACATACGTGACGCAGAGGGAGGGAACAAGGAAGGCCCTGCCCAAGTGAGAGGGAAGGTGGTGACCCCTGACTCACCTAGCGGCTGGCACCTGGCTGCCCTGACGTCCCTAGACGGGTTCCTCACCCGTACGCCGATCACGTGCCTAAAGCCCTGGCTTTCCCTAAGCTGAGCCCTAGATAGTGAACAGGGCGGTGGGAACACTAGTCCGCACCACTAGCTCTAAAGGAAAACACCAAGGGAAGGACAGACAATACAAACTCAACATATAATCCCAGGTGGGCGACAACAGGAGACAACAAGAAGCCCAACAGGGATCCGGAGGGTAGCACTCTGGAACGACAACCAGGATTCACAACTCCAGTGGGTCAGTATAGATGTCCAGGCAGGAAGCTCTATAACTGGCAACTAGAGAAGTGTGAGGGGAGAATATAAGGAGGTTGGGAGTGGCAGAAAAGAAACAGCTGAGGAGGAGAAGCTACGGATCCCTGATTGAGACAAAAAGGATAGCAAGGCAAACACAGAAAACAATCACTAAGAAACAACGTGATCTTTAGATATAGAGCGCGCAGCCACCCGCTGCGACCTCCTGACCCCGGGTATAACGGAGTCAGACGTGGCTCTTGATACCCTCGTGACAGTACCCCCCCTTTCACGAGGGGCCTCCGGACACTCAGGACAAGGTCTCTCCGGATGAGAGGTATGGAAAGCCTGAATTAACCTGTTGGCGTTTACCTCTGACGCTGGAACCCACATTCTTTCCTCGGGACCGTAACCCCTCCAATGCACCAGATACTGAAGAGAGCGGCGGACCCGACGAGAATCAACAATTCTGGCTATTTGAAACTCCAGATTACCATCCACAATAACAGGAGGAGGTGGCAGTGGTGATGGTTCTAGAGGTGGAACATACTTCTTGAGTAACGATTTATGGAAGACGTTATGGATCTTAAAAGTCTGAGGTAGCTCCAGGCGAAAAGCCACAGGGTTAATAACGGCTACTATTTTATAAGGACCAATGAACCTAGGGCCCAGTTTCCAAGAGGGAACCTTCAACTTAATATTCCTAGTAGACAACCACACATAGTCATTCACTCCTAGGTCCGGACCTGGCGACCGTTTCTTATCGGCCATGCATTTATATTTACCACTCATCTTTTCAAGTTAACTTGCACCTTCTGCCATACCGATGAAAGAGATGAAGAAAACCTTTCCTCTTCGGGAACCCCAGAAGACCCCCCCTCTTTGAAAGTACAAAATTGGGGATGAAAACCGTATGCACCAAGGAATAATGACTTGCCAGTGGACTCCTGATAATGATTATTTATGGCAAACTCAGCTAACGGTAAATATGATGACCACAACTCTTGGTTTTCAGACACAAAACACCTTAAATAAGTTTCTAGGTTTTGGTTGGTACGCTCAGTCTGTCCATTCGACTGAGGATGGAAAGCTGAGGAAAAGGACAAGTGTACCCCCAAACGGGAACAAAAAGCTTTCCAAAACTTAGAAATAAACTGGGTTCCCCGATCCGAAACCACATCGGAAGGGACCCCGTGAAGCTTCACGATTTCACTGATAAACACCTGAGCAAGAGTTTTAGCATTAGGAAGTGCGGGTAGCGCAATAAAGTGTACCATTTTGCTAAACCTGTCTACTACTACCAAAATAACTGTTTTACCCGCAGACAACGGTAAGTCAGTGATGAAATCCATTGACAGATGTGTCCATGGCCTATTGGGGATAAAAAGTGGCAATAAAGACCCTGCTGGACGTGTATGAGAGACTTTCGCGCGTGCACAAGTAGAGCAAGTAGACACGAAATCCATTACATCCTGACGCAACCTTGGCCACCAAAAACGACGAGATAATAGCTCCAAGGTTGCTTTACTACCCGGGTGCCCAGCAAGTGCCGAATTATGATGTTCTTTTAATAATTCAAGACGCAGGTTTAACGGTACAAACAATTTCTCTGAGGGGCAAGAGGCCTGGGCGTCCCCCTGAGCCTCTAACACCTTTCCCTCTAGAACAGAGTGTACAGCAGAGACAACCACTCCTCTTTGTAAAATAGGTACCGGATCACTAGCATTACCCCCTCCAGGGAAACTACGAGACAACGCGTCTGCCTTGGTATTTTTTGCCCCAGGACGATAGGTGATTACAAAGTTAAATCTGGTAAAGAATAGCGACCACCTGGCTTGTCTAGGGGTGAGACGCTTAGCCGATTCTAGGTACAGAAGGTTTTTGTGATCCGTAATCACCGTGACGGGGTGGATTGCTCCCTCTAAGAAGTGACGCCACTCTTCAAGCGCCAGCTTAATCGCCAACAGTTCCCTATTTCCAACATCATAGTTCTTCTCTGCAGAAGATAATTTTTTGGAAAAGAAAGCGCAAGGGCGCCATTTGCCAGGAGACGGACCCTGAGACAATACAGCCCCCACTCCCACCTCTGACGCATCTACCTCAACAATAAAAGGCTGGGAGACATCAGGTTGAATTAGAACAGGTGCCGAGGTAAACCTCTCTTTTAGAGAGGAAAATGCATTTTTAGCGGCGTCAGACCATTTAGAAAAATCAGTCCCCTTCCTAGTCATGTCGGTAAGGGGTTTAACGATCACTGAATAATTTTTAATGAACTTTCTATAGAAATTTGCGAAACCCAAAAACCGTTGTAGGGCTTTAAGGTTCTCAGGAAGATCCCAATCTAAAATTGCCTGGACCTTCCCAGGATCCATACGGAAACCTGAAGCAGATAATAGATATCCCAGGAACTGTATTTCCTGAACGGCGAAGACACATTTTTCAATTTTCGCATATAATCTATTCATCCGTTGGACCTGCAGTACTTGCCTGACATGCACCTCATGTGTTTTCAGATCAGCCGAATAAATTAAGATATCATCTAGGTATATGACTACAAACCTGCCGATGAGATGACTAAAAATATCATTAACGAAATGTTGGAAGACAGCGGGGGCATTGGTCAGACCGAAAGGCATAACTAGATTTTCATAATGCCCCTCAGGGGTGTTAAAAGCTGTCTTCCACTCATCCCCTTCCCTGATACGAATCAGATTGTAGGCCCCCCTAAGATCAAGTTTGGAGAACCACCTAGCACCCGCAATCTGATTAAAAAGGTCAGGAATGAGAGGAAGAGGGTATGGGTCTCGGATGGTTATCTGGTTTAGCTCACGGAAATCTAGGCAAGGACGCAGGCCCCCATCTTTCTTTTTAACAAAGAAAAACCCTGCAGCCACGGGTGAAGAAGAGGGTCTGATGTGTCCCTTAGCCAGACTCTCGGAGATATAATCTTTCATGGCTTGTCTCTCGGGACCCGAAAGATTATACAACCTGGACTTGGGTAATTTTGCACCGGGAATCAGGTTAACCGGGCAATCATAAGGACGATGAGGTGGTAGCTTCTGACAACCCTTTTCAGAAAAAACGTCCTCAAAGTCCGAAATAAATGTAGGTAGGGAAGCTATAGAGGCGATTAAGCAATTGTTATTTAAGCAATTCTCTCCGCAATGCTCACTCCACTCCAATATCTCCCTGGCCTGCCAATCCACCACTGGATTGTGCGCTACCAACCAGGGAAGACCCAATACCACAGGAGAGGGAAGGCCCTCCAGAACGTAACATGAAAGACACTCATTATGGTGGTCCCCTACCCGAAGGTGTAAATTATGAACAATGTGGGTGAGGTTTCTCTGAGACAGAGGAGCCGAATCTATAGCGAATACGGGAATAGGTCTCTGCAGCGTACAGAGAGACAAACCCATAGTGTGGGCAAAATGGGCATCTATCAAATTTACCCCTGCTCCACTGTCTAGAAAAAAAGAAATAGACTCCGTCTTAACACCAAAAACAATAACCGCTGGTAACACAAATTGAGATGTTCGTATGGAGGAAACGTATACCCCCCGGCTGACATCCTCCGCACAGCCTGGGGTTAGTAGTTTTCCGACGGTCTTTCGTTTTTGAGAAAGGAGGGACAGACATTAATGAAATGACCCTTCCCCCCACAGAAAAAACAAGCCCCCCCCCTACGGCGAACCTCAGGAGGACGGACCTGACGAGAAGTTCCGCCTAGCTGCATAGGCTCATCTAAGTCAGTACAGACTAATTGTTGCTTGGGAGAGGTAACCAATTGCTCAGGAATTTTCGATCTCTCCCTAAGACGCCTATCTATTCTGATAGAGAGGGACATAACAGCATCAAGGGAAAGGGGGGTCTCATACAGTGCCAGTGCATCCTTAACCCTTTCAGATAACCCAGAGCAGAACTGACTCCTGAGAGCCGGGTCGTTCCACTGAGTATCCGTAGCCCACCTACGGAACTCTGAGCAATATTCCTCTGCTGACCGATCTCCCTGTAGGAGTCTCCGTAACTTCGACTCAGCCAGGGCGACTCGGTCAGGGTCATCATATATGAGACCCAAAGCCCCAAAAAATCCCTCCACTGACCGGAGAGCCTGGGAACCAGGGGGTAACGAGAACGCCCAGGATTGTGGGTCCCCCTGAAGCAGGGAAATGACAATCCCAACCCGCTGTTCTTCATTACCTGAGGAGTAAGGGCGCAACTTAAAGTATAATTTGCAGGCCTCACGGAACGTCGCAAATTTGTCCCTTCCCCCAGAAAATCTGTCAGGAAGAACAACCTTGGGTTCTGTAACAACCTGGTTACCCATAGTAACCGCTGGGGGTGCGGTCAGCTGCATTTGCTGCTGTTGTAGAGAAAAAAAAAAAAACAAGAAATTTTTATTTTTTAAAAAAAAAATTTTCTCAAAAAGTAAAGGCCAGTTATAATATCACGGTCGGCGTGACTATCACCTACGTGACGCAGAGGGAGGGAACAAGGAAGGCCCTGCCCAAGTGAGAGGGAAGGTGGTGACCCCTGACTCACCTAGCGGCTGGCACCTGGCTGCCCTGACGTCCCTAGACGGGTTCCTCACCCGTACGCCGATCACGTGCCTAAAGCCCTGGCTTTCCCTAAGCTGAGCCCTAGATAGTGAACAGGGCGGTGGGAACACTAGTCCGCACCACTAGCTCTAAAGGAAAACACCAAGGGAAGGACAGACAATACAAACTCAACATATAATCCCAGGTGGGCGACAACAGGAGACAACAAGAAGCCCAACAGGGATCCGGAGGGTAGCACTCTGGAACGACAACCAGGATTCACAACTCCAGTGGGTCAGTATAGATGTCCAGGCAGGAAGCTCTATAACTGGCAACTGGAGAAGTGTGAGGGGAGAATATAAGGAGGTTGGGAGTGGCAGACAAGAAACAGCTGAGGAGGAGAAGCTACGGATCCCTGATTGAGACAAAAAGGATAGCAAGGCAAACACAGAAAACAATCACTAAGAAACAACGTGATCTTTAGATATAGAGCGCGCAGCCACCCGCTGCGACCTCCTGACCCCGGGTATAACGGAGTCAGACGTGGCTCTTGATACCCTCGTGACACCGGGATGCCACAAATTCCCTTATAGGAAAGAGTCAAGAGGTAGAGACCATACTTATTGAAAGTGTCTATAAGCCTGCCACAGTTGCCATATAGAAAAATATGAAGTTCACAATGGGAAATTTCTTCAAATTTATAGAGTTGATCAAACATGTTAATACAGTGGTCCAAAATAGGGGTTTCATCGGAGTGCCAGTATAAAGGGACCAAAAGGCGAGCTGCGGTGATCAAAAAAGAAAAAATAGTCGCTGTATGTCCCTTCACTCCTTCAATACTAAAAGCATGGAGAGAGATTTCAGCAGAACAAGGAAAAGATGTGCAACAAATTATATATATATATTTTTTAAAAAACTCTCCGTCAATCCCCGATTTTTCCGCCTGACCACCAAATGTGAAAAAAAGTACACCTAGTAGAATGGCATTTCAAACATGAATCAGAAGTTGTAGGGGAAAAGATTGCTTTTTTATCCAGTGGTACTCTACCCCCTGAGGAAGAACAATGCGAAACACGTGTTAGGGTTGTTTTGAGGCACCGTACTAGGTCTGTATTACTTGTGTGCGCAGTTTTGTATATCAATTTGGATGTATTTCCTTCTTTACTTGATTATTTCTTGCTGCTATTATTGTGTCATTTTTTGACAACATATTTGGCGCCTCGTTTGTGGTGTGTGTCAATACCTTATATTTGTGTTTTAATTGTGCATTACAATAAAGTCTCTTTTTTTTTTTTTATTGTTCAAATACATTTCTGCAGTATTTTTCTTGGTGTCGGGCCCCACTTATATAGGCGCGCGAACATCAAGACCAAAACACCCCAAATTGGTGCCAATCTCCTATCGCCCTTGTCAAACAAGACCATCCACCCCCCAACCCCCTAATATACCTGGCTTGGCACGGCTGCCACGAAGGGCGGCGGGCGACTCACGCCCTCATTCTGGGTATCTCCCAGACTGACATAAAGCAAGTTCCTGTTTTGATTACTCCAATTTTTACAATTATATATACACTCACCTAAAGAATTATTAGGAACACCTGTTCTATTTCTCATTAATGCAATTATCTAGTCAACCAATCACATGGCAGTTGCTTCAATGCATTTAGGGGGGTGGTCCTGGTCAAGACAATCTTCTGAACTCCAAACTGAATGTCAGAATGGGAAAGAAAGGTGATTTAAGCAATTTTGAGTGTGGCATGGTTGTTGGTGCCAGACGGGCCGGTCTGAGTATTTCACAATCTGCTCAGTTACTGGGATTTTCACGCACAACCATTTCTAGGGTTTACAAAGAATGGTGTGAAAAGGGAAAAACATCCAGTATGCGGCAGTCCTGTGGGCAAAAATGCCTTGTGGATGCTAGAGGTCAGAGGAGAATGGGCCGACTGATTCAAGCTGATAGAAGAGCAACGTTGACTGAAATAACCACTCGTTACAACCGAGGTATGCAGCAAAGCATTTGTGAAGCCACAACACGCACAACCTTGAGGCGGATGGGCTACAACAGCAGAAGACCCCACCGGGTACCACTCATCTCCACTACAAGTAGGAAAAAGAGGCTACAATTTGCACAAGCTCACCAAAATTGGACTGTTGAAGACTGGAAAAATGTTGCCTGGTCTGACGAGTCTCGATTTCTGTTGAGACATTCAAATGGTAGAGTCCGAATTTGGCGTAAACAGAATGAGAACATGTATCCATCCTTTGATGGCTACTTCCAGAAGAATAATGCACCATGTCACAAAGATCGAATCATTTCAAATTGGTTTCTTGAACATGACAATGAGTTCACTGTACTAAAATGGCCCCCACAGTCACCAGATCTCAACCCAATAGAGCATCTTTGGGATGTGGTGGAACGGGAGCTTCGTGCCCTGGATGTGCATCCCTCAAATCTCCATCAACTGCAAGATGCTATCCTATCAATATGGGCCAACATTTCTAAAGAATGCTATCAGCACCTTGTTGAATCAATGCCACATAGAATTAAGGCAGTTCTGAAGGCAAAAGGGAGTCCAACACCGTATTAGTATGGTGTTCCTAATAATTCTTTAGGTGAGTGTATATATATATATATAAAAAAGGAAAGTGATGGCGGCACTGGAAAAACAAGCAATGATGGGTGCTAGGTCCAGGGATGTAGCTGCTTACCCCGTATGGATAGAGATGAAAAACGGACAGCACTCCAGATAAAAAGCATTGGTGTTTATTCACCCATGTGGAAGCCTTCCACATGGTTGAATAAACACCATTGCTTTTTATCTGGAGTGCTGTCCGGTTTTCATCTCTCTCTCTCTATATATATATATATATATATATATATATATATATACGTTCTATATTGGTGTCACTGGTTTGGTATATGTATCTACATTGTTTCCAATGGACCCTATGTTTATGTATGCTGTTCAGTCTTATCCGGTGGTTGTACACCATCTCGTCAAACCTTATGCCCATTTTCCTGGATACATACACATCTAGATAATGTATGGGGAGTAGTTTTTGCATCTCAGTGGGTTAAAATTGGCTGCAAAGATCTTTCTCCTAAAGACCTACAACAGCAGGTTTAACATCGGGAGGAGGGGTTTTCAGATGAGATCATCACCATGAAAAATGTATTGACATCTGACATATGTTTAGCTAACAACAGAAGTCTCTTTTTGAGAGAACTGAAATACAGTATGTGGGTTGCAGGTATTGAGCTTGTGGGAGAGATCCCAGTCTACACCCCTTATCGTCGAAGAATTCAAGAATGGGAACAGTGGAAGTCCTAACTAATAATGGTAAACTATCTCCAATCTCCTTAAGAGCTAAATCAATAACATCCCTCAGTTGAAGAAGGGGAGAAGGGAAAGCAAGAGTCTTATGTATAGCAGAGAACCCTTCTCGCCCCTTCAGAGTCATTTGCATTATAGGACTAGGAATGGAGGATAGAGCGAGAAATGGCTTGTCAGCTAATAACAAGGCTCGGAGAGGATGGTGAGATAATCCATTTTCAATACGGAGCCAAGACCTACAAGTCGGGGCTCTAAGTTAATCAATAGCTCTACAGAGATGGATAGCTTTCAATGCTTTTATATATATTTCAGGGTCAGGAAGTCCAATCCCACAAGAAGACTAAGGTTTGGAAAGGGTATGAAACGCAATACCAGCTTTCTTTCGCAGCCAAATAAATCTGCGAACATACGTGTTTAATAATTGGAAATGTGACTTAGGAATCCTAATAGGGAGTACTTGCATAAGGTATGTGAGTCTTGGTAAAACCAAAGACATGACCCTGTTCTTTCTACCAAACCAGGAAAGGTATGAAAAATCTAATGTTTCCAACTGGGAGGCAATAGAGATGCCCAAAGGCTTATAATTAAGATTAAATAAGTCAGGGAGGTGAGAGGAGAGTTTAATCCCTAAATATGTCAGTTGTTGAGACGACCAGTTAAAGAGAGAGTCTAATTGGAGACCAGAGGCATGGGATGGGGAGAGGCCAATGTGGAGTATCTGAGATTTTTGCAGATTCACTTTAAAGTTAGAATTAGAGCCAAACAGTAGGAGCAATTTAGTAAATATAAGCATAACCTCTGTAAAGGATTGGTCACAAGGATCAGGAGGTCATTGGGGAAAACAGCAAAAACTCATGTTCCTGTCCAGTAATACAGATTCCCCTGATAGATGTTTCTTGTCTCAGAGCTTGCATCAGTGTCTCCATGACAAGGACAAATAATAGAGGGGAGAGGGGACATCCCTGTGTAGTGCTATTCTTAATATGAAATTGGGAAGAAAAAATGTTATTGACTGCCGCCGAAGCAGAGGAGTGGGAATACATTGCAAAGGTGGCATCAATAAATGAAGTAGGAAACTGAAATTTAAACAGTGCTTTTCTGATAGAAAACCTAAAAGTGATCAAAAATAACATCTTTATTAGTCAATACAACAATGAGTAAAAAATGCAGGGAGTGTTGAATAGTAGAGAAAACAGGCAAACCCCAAAGAAGAGGTAATACAGTATGTGGTAATAAATATTTTATAGGTATATAACCATAACTTGAGACATATTGTATCACCAGTTAATCCAACACAGAAAGTACTGATCAATGAGATAAAATACAGTAACAGTAGTGTAGGGATACCAGGTATTGATAGTGGGGTGACAATAAACATAAATCATCTACCACATAAATGGATCATCCCTTATCCCAGGAAAAAATTCCCTTTGAAACTCAATGTGAACAGCAAAATTCACTGTGTGAAAAACTGGGTATAGCAGGGTATATGTGGTGGCATGGCTGACACCCAACACAGTCGACAACCAACCACACCCTGAGCATAAATACAAGAGGCAAAATACCTGTAATAATGAATACCAACCAGTTTGGGGAGAGCCGAAAGCCCGACGTACGTTTCGCAAGATGTGCTTCTTCCGGGGGGGAGGAGTATGTCCTGAAAAGTTAAGCAGTAGGTAACGTAAAGCCCATCTGGGCCTGGGCATTTACCCCTGGTGGTGTGCTTAATGGTAGATTGTAATTCAGCCATCGTAAAAGGTTTGGGTAGGATATCTCTTTACAGCAGAGTCAGAGATGGCAGATTAAGTCAAGAAAGGTGTCAATGATTTTGTCTCCACCAGAGGATGTATGGTCGGGTGTATCAGGAATCAGATTATAGAGGGATTCATAAAAGAGTCTAAATTGTTCTGCTATAGTATCTAGGGAGTATAATTGTTTACCTTGGGAGTTTGTAATGAAGGAAACAATTAGATTGTCTTAGTTTTTTTTACTCTATTGATTATGAACTTGGAGGACTTGTTACCATGGGCAAGGAATTTCTGTTGGGACGAAAAGTATTATTTCACCGATGAGGCATTGAGTAGGTTCTTCAGATCTGTTCTAAGAGATATGATGGTAGAGAGATGCTGTGCAGCCAAGGATTGTTTACAAGCCCTCTCCAAAGTGTGAATCTGGATAAGTAACGAGGTAAATTGAGCTGTAGATTCCTTCTTAAAATGAGTTCCCAAACAAAGAAAATGTCCTCTGATAAACACTTTGTGAATATCCCATAACACCTGCGGGTAAATATCTGGAGTTTTATTAATTAAAAAGTACTCTTTAAGAAGAGTAGAAATGTGTAGTGTGTTGTTTTCAGTACCTAGAAGTGATTTAGTCTACCTTACCTGGTCTGGTGGCAGGTTTAAAAGAGCAAAAAATCGGAGAATGTTCTCATAAAGTCATATTTCCAATCTAAGAGGCAGAGCATAAGTGCAGATGTTCCTTGGAAATGAAAAGATAATCTATTCTGCTGTAGGAGTTGCAAGCTGCAGAGTAGAAAGAATAGTCAATTAGGGAGGGATTAAGGTATCGCCACACATCTATCAATCCCATCTCTTGTAACTTGGAACTAAAGGCTCTCCGCGCTCTATATGACACAGAAAAGCGTTTGGAGGATGTATCCTGGAGCGGCTGTAAGGCTACATTAAGGTCTCCTCCTAATATGACTATACCTTCCCCGTGAGACTCAACCAAAGATAAGACACATAACAGCCAATCCACCTGCTCAGAATTGGGCAAACAAACGTCTACATAGAAGGACCAATTGTGCCCTTTAGTATTATATAGCAGCCACTAGGGTCCTGAATATGAGAGCTGTAGCAAAAAGGAAAGCCTTTTTGAAAGCCAATGTTCGCCTTCCTCGAGGCCGAGACATCCGCACCATGGGGAAAAGGTTACATTAGGGTATCTGTCAGGTTTAAAGTGTGTGTTCCTACAACTGAGAGAAAATTTTACATCCATTGTAAGAGACCACGTGTAAGTCAGCCATAATGTAAAGACAAAGATAAAGGGGAGCATAATAGAAGCAAAAAAGGATCAACACTTTCTGTTATGGGTAGGAAAAGCTGCTGCCCCCTGGGGGCGAGACATCACAACCCTACGTAGACATTATGAAAACTCAGGTGGCATCCCGGTCTAAAATGCGTTAGAACACAATAAAGCAAAATATGGAACCCTAAAAAGGGACAATGGCAGTACAAACAGTCTTCGATACAGAGTTATATTATTCTGCCTAAGGGGGGTACTATGACATGTAAAATATCTGCTTCTAATTGGATCTAAGAAGATAATAGGTCCAAATAGGCTAAAAAGAGACAAAAGGCTAGAAATGGTCTAGAAAAAGAAAACAAGGCTAAGAAGGGATAAAGGAATAGAAAAAGGAAGGGAAAAGGAGTAAAAAAAAAGGAAAGAAGAAAAGAGGAAGGATACTGTACACAGGAAAATTCACGTTTTTTTTGTAGTAGATCACCAATATGGGAAGCTTGTGTGCTATGGCATAGTGGAACCAATGAAATAGCTGTAAATAATGAAAGTTACAAGTCCCAAAGTGGCTAAGCAATCGACCAGGAGATCCTCTTCGGAGTCAGGCTTTCACTGCGTCTCTTGTGTCCCTATTGCTTTGGAGTAGCCATTTTTTCCCATGGGATGGATCTGGGAAGGTCAGCAAGCACAGCTGATATCCAGAGCACATATAGTATGTACATGTAGAAATAAGCTTCATGAAGGTCAGAGTAGGAGGTGATCAAAAGGCAAAAAACATAAAATATATGCCAAAATGGAATGTCCAACTGTGGTGATAGAGGTATCCAGATATCAAATTTAAGAGTAGGCAACCGCCCCCCCCCCCCCCTTTACATTCCAGTATTGGGTTATAGCCTCGTCCATCTTACCTTCCTAAAGCCAGGTCAGGAAGATTGCAGCCATAAAATCAGCAAGATGGAACCACTTCACAGAGACCCCTATCATAAAACTTAAAGATACTGTGAGGGTCATACACAAACCTTTCACAGACTAGAAGCGTTAGAGGGGTCAGGAAAAGGCTAGCGTACTTTCGATCTGAGGTCACACATAAATCCCTTATCTTGCAATATACATCAAAGAAATAGGTGGCCTAATCCATATTTGGGCCACGTGCTTGCTCTTGAGGCCATGTATATTCGTCTGCAATTAGATAACTCCAGCCATTCTGCTATTATGTCCGCCATGTTTGGTACGCACATGAGTGGGACATTAGGATGCAGTGGATGGAGGTAATATGAAGTTGCTTGGATGAATACCCAAAAAGATATTTTAATACAAAGATTTTGAGGCAGACCTGGCTTACAGCAAGTGGACGTAAAAACTGTAAAAGGTCATTACCATACTAACTGGCCTCCTCTTACATCATAGGGGAAAGGGAGGGGGGGTCATGGGGGAACAGACCCTTTTTAATACGTATTGAGGATAGTAAACTGTCATTTCTTTGGGAATCACTAGCTTGATGGACTGATCGATATTTCTGCTTCCCCAGGCAACCGTACTTAGGCTACTTTCACACTAGTGTTTTTATTTTCCGGTATTGAGATCCATCATAGGGTCTCAATACAGGAAAAAAAACACTTTTGTTTTGTCCCCATTCATTGTCAATGGCGACAAAACGTAACTGAACAGAACGGAATGCTCAAAAAAGTCATTCTGTTCCGTTTGGTTGTGTTCTCATACCGGAGAGCAAACCGCAGTATGCTGCAGTTTTCTTTCCGTTATGGGATGCAGAGCAAAACGGATGCGGCATGACCCACAATGCAAGTCAATGGGGACGAATCTGTTTTCTCTGACACAATCTGACACAATAGAAAACGGATCCGTCCCCCTTTGACTTTCAATGGAGTTCATGACGGATCTGTCTTGGCTATGTTAAAGATAATACAACTGGATTCGTTCATAACGGATGCAGATGGTTGTATTATCAGTAACGTAAGCCGGATCCAGCAAAAATGCAAGTGTGAAAGTAGCCTTAACGTCGCGTAGTGTATTAAGTTCTGTTTTTATCCCTTTTATTTTCCAAACTGTTATCTTGCACTGCTTGTATATGTCTGTATGTAACACCCCAGAGTTGTGTTACTACACGCCTCTACTCCGCTACTATCTCCTAAGAGCCTTTATACTGTCATCAGATGTAACTTTATGTCTTCGACAAATGTGCATATAAATCCATGTTATATGCAATTGTTCCTGTAATTTGCCTGGTTACCAGTAGGTGGCAGCAACCCATTGGCAAGTATGGTTTAGTGCATCTGAGCTGGAGTGGATTATTCCAGCTCGGCTCCCCCTCTGTGGAGAGGTGGGCTGGTCCCACATCCTGCAGCATGGGTGGAGAAGGAAGTTAGAGAGGAGTGTAGCCCACCCCCTGCTAGGGGTAGGGTGTGTGTGTGTGTGGAGCTCCCCTGCATAGGAAAGACAGCAAGGACCTAGTCTCAGCTGAGACTTGGCCATATACCCAGCTTGAGCACCTTCAGCTCAGCTGGATGAGGAAAGCAGAAACTACAGACAACCTCCAGAGTTCCAGGAAGAAAGCATCCCCTGAGAATCCATCTGTGAGATAAGTCCAGAGTTCTAGGAGAAGCCAATTCCTCCTCAGCTAGTCTGTCCCCACACAGCAGAAGATACCAGATAAGTGCAGAAGCTAACCCTGCCACAATTAAAGAGTTACCAAGCAGACGTGTTATCCTGCAAGCTCCACATTTAAAGCAGAAGTAGTCATTCCTGACAATGATTGCCAAAACCTGCTGGGACTAAGAGACCAAAGCTGTATACCGTTCGGATGCAAGTTATTTCAAGTAAAGCAACATTTGAACTTCATCCAAAGGTATGGACTTCATTTATTCAGCAAAATTCCTCTATTACTCCTACTATCACTACACTCAAATTTAATGCAAGTGAGCCAGGAGTCCGGCCGTACCCAGGGAGGAGACACCGTGACACAATTATCACTACTCTACAGAGACATTATAGGCCATTACGCCACTCTGGCATTCCTAATCTGGGACGTGTGTTATAACACCTTGGAAGGGCCCTGTGATAGTACCCTGCACACGCTGCAATTGGCATCACGACAAATACAGGATATATTATCCACCTGACCCGGCCACTGCATTAAAGTCGCATCAGCGTACCCCTTTCTGATCACTGCATGTATATTTTATGTTGTATTTTCTATGATAACCCCATTGTTTGTACGCAGTCCTTTTTTATATTACAACTCAACTTTAATAAGAGTCTTCTTGAGTTCTAATAATTCCATGACCTTAAAATAAGTGTTACCTATATGAATTTATTAACCCTGTGAATGCTAGCAGTTGTAGAGTGTACTTTGGCGGCATTTAATGCAAGGTGTCTGATCAGCCTGATATGACGAGTGGTGGCAGCTAAGATTGATTGGTTTCGGATGACGGAGTGCTGACAGAGGGAGGTCCAGCGTGACCCTGCAGGCTCCTATCCTGAATCTAACTCAGTGATCCTGACGCCAACTATAAGGGATTTTCTTGGAGGAGGTCTGTAAGTGGTTTAAGTGCCCATCTTTTCTGCAGAGTGACCAGTGAAAGATCTTGGTATATTACGATACTGCTATCTTCAAAGCACAGGGTGATAGCAGACCTGGCAGCAGTAAGGATCAATTCCTTATCCTGGAAGTTCAGAAACTGGCATATAATGTCCCTTAGGGGGTTAATATCTTTGGTACGCTGTCTCAATGCACGATGTGCCCTATCAATAGTGATGGTTGAAGCCTTGTCTGCGCCCATTAGAGAGGTACTAATCTGCAAGATGGCGATAGGGTTAGTTTCAGAAGTGACCGATTCTGGGATTCCACATATGCGAAGGTTGTTTTTCCTGCCATGGTTCTCCTGATCCTCTACTGCAGTATATAATGAGTTAAGATGTACTTGGCATATGGCTAAGCTTTGTGCCACTGCGGAGCCATGGTCCAGGATAGCTGCCAGGATTGGAACGACCCCAGGGCGTCTACTCTGTGACCTATATGTTTAATCTCTTACATCAGAGCCAAAAGTTCTTACTTAACTGGGCTCAAAACATCTTCAAGGTCTTGTATGATGAAGTGTCTGGAGATCAGCAGGCAGTTGTTATCGATAGGCCTTATGCACACGACCATGGTGTGTTTTGCGGTCCACAAATCGCGGATCCGCGAAACACGGATGGCGTCCGTGTGCGTTCCGCAATTTGCGGAACGGCACGGACAGCCTTCAATATAAATGCCTATTCTTGTCCGCAAAGCACGGACAAGAATAGGACATGTTTCATTTTTTTTGCGGGGCCGCGGAACGGAGCAACGGATGCGGACCAAAACAACGGCCGTGTGCATGAGGCCATAGGGTGATACCCCTCCCTGTCTCTATCTGACATACCTTCACAGGGCTCATCTGAGGAACCACATCTTGGATTCTTTAGAAGTAGAGGCCATGGATTGCTTCTTCAAGAATTTCATCATACCTCCCACCAGGTTAGTCGATTTGACCGCTACAGCAGAGTCCCCTTGCCTTGCACCTCCAGTCGACAATTTTTAGGCCTCCAAGCTGCATCCACAGCAGGAAATAGCACAGAGCTCAGTGAAGTGCAGCTGTACAGCTCAGGCGCTAGATCCGCCCCAAAATCATGCCCCACTTAAAGGGAATCTGTCACCCCATTTTTGGACCCTTTTGTACAGTAATACATGAGAAGTACTGCACATATGGAGTCCAGAGCACTATTTTTTATGTTCCTACTGTCTCTCATCCCCCCTGCTGACAGTGCTCAAAGCTACATTAAAATACAATAGCAGGGTTTGGTGGCTCACTCACTGATTACTAATAGAATAGGTGCACTGCCGCACAGCACTCCCTGTTGCTGATAAGGTAAGCAATTTGGAACAAAGTTGGGCGTCACTCAGTATCAGGCATCAAATAGACAAAGACAGGAATGGATGTCTGAAAGTATTATTTATCTCATATTGCAACATATTGTATAAAAATACACGTAAAATACATAAAATACTCTAAAAACACATATAACCTCCTGGGGATCGCATATACTGAACCGCTAAATTAAGTTGCCAAAGTTCATATACCAGTCATAAAGGTGGAGCAAAGAGAAATTAATTGTATAGTTCACAAGGTACTTTACCGCTCCTTCAGGCTGTTTGTTCTTAGGAGTGCGACTGCTCTACTTTGAGCTGTAAGGACCTGTGTGCCCGGTCTTTTTCATAGGAAGTTCCCCGTTCACTGGATGTTGCTTTACGATATAGTCTGTAGCTTTGACCTTCCAGGACCTTCCTGTGGCGTCCCACGTGGTTTCACTGAATAGGTCAGGTGACTTACAATTTCCAGGCGGGGTTTTCGAACTTGTACAGCGTCCGATCGTAGTTTTCAAAATCTTCCTTATATTGTCCCACACTGTCTCTTAGCCATACGCGTTTCGGGGTCAATGGCCCCTTCCTCAGTGGTACAGACAGTGGGGTTGGGGTGTCCTTTTTATATCATCTTTAATTGGTTAGATGCATGCTGGGACAGTGGGGGACTGGAAGACCAGGATATGGATTTTCGTTTTACAGCAATTCCTTTTTCATCATTTCAGTTCATATTCATATGTGAACAACGTTGCGGTTTTCAGTTTCCAATATATAAGGCTACATTGTTATCTCATTACACATTTAGAATCCATTCCCATATTCCTTTTCATGTTAGAATCCATTCCCATATTCCTTTTCATGTTTATAATATCTAAAATTCATAATATAATTCAGGACTTGATGTCTGTAGTTCTTGATACAGTAAAGATGTATATGAGGAAGCGGGCCTGCGGTTTTTAACAAAATAGTAGTAGTATTTATTTATTTATATTTTTAACTAATTATAGTTCATATATTGGATCCTGTATGAACATATTGAATAGCTGGATGAAAATGAATACAAAATGGGATACACCTATGAATCCCTAGCTGACTACAACATTAGCAATTTATTGCATCATTTTTAGTGAATCGCATTGAAAACGCACTTAAATTATAGTTGCGTTTATGCACAATTTCTGAAAGTATATCTATATGTGTGCACTTTTTATTTTAATTTCTATTTTTATCCGTATATATATTTATTAAAGTTATATTTTAAATGTGTAATGAGATAACAATGTAGCCTTATATATTGGAAACTGAAAACCGCAACGTTGTTCACATATGAATATGAACTGAAATGATGAAAAATGAATTGCTGTAAAACGAAAATCCATATCCTGGTCTTCCAGTCCCCCACTGTCCCAGCATGCATCTAACCAATTAAAGATGATATAAAAAGGACACCCCAACCCCACTGTCTGTACCACTGAGGAAGGGGCCATTGACCCCGAAACGCGTATGGCTAAGAGACAGTGTGGGACAATATAAGGAAGATTTTGAAAACTACGATCGGACGCTGTACAAGTTCGAAAACCCCGCCTGGAAATTGTAAGTCACCTGACCTATTCAGTGAAACCACGTGGGACGCCACAGGAAGGTCCTGGAAGGTCAAAGCTACAGACTATATCGTAAAGCAACATCCAGTGAACGGGGAACTTCCTATGAAAAAGACCGGGCACACAGGTCCTTACAGCTCAAAGTAGAGCAGTCGCACTCCTAAGAACAAACAGCCTGAAGGAGCGGTAAAGTACCTTGTGAACTATACAATTAATTTCTCTTTGCTCCACTTTTATGACTGGTATATGAACTTTTAAGGACACTGACGCAATATGGACTTTGGCAACTTAATTTAGCGGTTCAGTATATGCGATCCCCAGGAGGTTATATGTGTTTTTAGAGTATTTTATGTATTTTACGTGTATTTTTATACAATATGTTGCAATATGAGATAAATAATACTTTCAGACATCCATTCCTGTCTTTGTCTATTTGATGCCTGATACTGAGTGACGCCCAACTTTGTTCCAAATTGCCTACATTAAAATACGTTGTCAGGACTGCCGTGCATGCTCACACGAATCCTCTCCATTATGGTAGAACAGTAAAGCAGTCCTATTTCATTGCAGTTATAAGTGATGACAGTGGGTGAACTGGGAGCGGTAGGAAAATAAAAAGTAGTGATCTGGAGTCTTCATTCTGAAGTACTATGCATGAGGCATCACTTTGTGTGGGAGCCACTTAAGGGGACATCATGCTGTGTGGTGGGCACATGTAAAGTTTTTTTTCCGTCATGTATAACGGAAAAAAACTGATCCTGAACCGTTATGTGTCCCCATAGACATGTATTAGGACAGAGCAAAACGGAATGACTCTTAAAGGTTTCCGTTTTGCATTCTGTCCTAGAATTCCGTTATATTCCGTTATAACTATGTTATAACGGAACCTATAACGGAATTCAATAACGCCAATGTGAAACCGGCCTTACCCTAATTTACAGGGTACAGAGTTTACAGAAACACCCTATATGTGGTCGTAAACAGCTGTATGGGCGCACAGCAGGGCGCAGAGGGAAAGGAGTGCCAGATGGTGTCTGGAGGGCAGATTTTGCTGGACTGGTTTTTATACACTATGTCCTATTTGAAGACCCCTTGATGCACCCCTAGAGTAGTAACTCACAAAAAGTGACCCCATTTTGGAAACCATGGGATAAGGTAACAGTTTTATTAGTACTATTTTGGAGTACATGAGTACTATGATTTTTGAACGCTCTATATTTTTGTGAAGCAAGAAAACCAAAAAATGACTGTCCTGGCACAGTTTTTGTTTTTTACAATGTTCACCTGACAGGTTAGATCATTATAGAGCAAGTTTTACAGATGCGGAGATACCTAATATGTCTATTTTATTTTTGTTTTACACAATAAAAGCATATACGCCATATTTTTTTCTTTTTTGGGTATTCTGGCTCATTTTTTTGCATAGTTTTTATAGAATTTTTTACAGCATTCACCAGGTGTGCTTTGACCCCAAGCAAAGGTTGATCCAGAGCAAAAATATCTATATGTCTATATATACACTCACCTAAAGAATTATTAGGAACACCTGTTCTATTTCTCATTATTGCAATTATCTAGTCAACCAATCACATGGCAGTTGCTTCAATGCATTTAGGGGTGTGGTCCTGGTCAAGACAATCTCCTGAACTCCAAACTGAATGTCAGAATGGGAAAGAAAGGTGATTTAAGCAATTTTGAGCGTGGCATGGTTGTTGGTGCCAGACGCGCCGGTCTGAGTATTTCACAATCTGCTCAGTTACTGGGATTTTCACGCACAACCATTTTTAGGGTTTACAAAGAATGGTGTGAAAAGGGAAAAACATCCAGTATGCGGCAGTCCTGTGGGCAAAAATGCCTTGTGGATGCTAGAGGTCAGAGGAGAATGGGCCGACTGATTCAAGCTGATAGAAGAGCAACGTTGACTGAAATAACCACTCGTTACAACCGAGGTATGCAGCAAAGCATTTGTGAAGCCACAACATGCACAACCTTGAGGCGGATGGGCTACAACAGCAGAAGACCCCACCGGGTACCACTCATCTCCACTACAAATAGGAAAAAGAGGCTACAATTTGCACAAGCTCACCAAAATTGGACTGTTGAAGACTGGAAAAATGTTGCCTGGTCTTATGAGTCTCGATTTCTGTTGAGACATTCAAATGGTAGAGTCCCAATTTGGCGTAAACAGAATGAGAACATGTATCCATCCTCTGATGGCTACTTCCAGCAGGATAATGCACCATGTCACAAAGCTCGAATCATTTCAAATTGGTTTCTTGAACATGACAATGAGTTCACTGTACTAAAATGGGCCCACAGTCACCAGATCTCAACCCAATAGAGCATCTTTGGGATGTGGTGGAACGGGAGCTTTGTGCCCTGGATGTGCATCCCTCAAATCTCCATCAACTGCAAGATGCTATCCTATCAATATGGGCCAACATTTCTAAAGAATGCTATTGAATACCTTGTTGAATCAATGCCACGTAGAATTAAGGCAGTTCTGAAGGCAAAAGGGGGTCCAAAACCGTATTAGTATGGTGTTCCTAATAATTCTTTAGGTGAGTGTATATATAAACCAAAGAATGGCAGCAGCACAGTCAATAGTCAATCCATAGACAATATCCAAAAACAAATGATGAGGCAGCACTTCAATATCTGTGAAGGGTGTTAGACCGGTTTATTTCTCCAGTCGCAATGTTTTAGCCCAGCACAATGAGGCCTTTGTCAGACAATGGGATAATGTAATGTGCAACAATATACACCCACAGTGTGATAAAAGTTCATGATTGCATAATTAACATCAATTTACATGACTAAGTACAAAAGACATGTAAAAAAAATCATCATTATCTGATGCATTACATGATTTCCAATCATTAGATCAATTATATCATGAATATATCAATAGTATAAAAATATAATAATATATTGTGTAAAAATAAAGTGAACAGTGAATAAGTGATTAATGACATCACCTGAAGTGTCTAAAATCAGCTTAAGTAAAGACAGCAACAGCTGTATACATACATCATTATAACTAACACGTACTATACCATTGGTGGTTCCAGTGGAGAAAGTGGCGTCTGTTGCTGGCCAGTGCACATGTCTCGTGACGCAATGGCGCCACACCCTGCCCCAGGACGTCAGTCACACACCTCCAGGTCCTCCACCCGCGCTGCGCGTGAACGCCGAAGAAGGCGTAGTGACATCATCATTGTTGCACATGACATTTTCCCATTGCTTGACAAGGCCTCATTTAGGCACACACACCTTAAGATGAACTCAATAGAAGCTGTGATAACCTCTTTACAATGTGGCAGATGCAGGAAAAGCAGTGGATGTTGGAAACAGAAGGAATTTAGCACTGGGCGTCCTCTCAGAACAAACCCATACCATTGTCATGGTCTGCTTCCTTGGTAAGTACTCCATCGAGTGCCATGTTTCCACTACCTCATTTCAGATCATAATCCTACAGAAGACCTCATCTAAAGGGAATAAATCTTGTATCTTTCATACTGTATATAGATGAGATTGGAAGCCCCTTTAAAGAGATGTTCAGTATGGATCATCCCTACCAACTTTTGACCGGATCCATGCACTATAAAAAAAATATAGGCATCTTAATTTTCTTGGAAGTTCTCAGGAGCCTTAATTTAATCTTGTACCACAAATTAAATTGTCTTATCAGTGTAATAAGTTTGCAATACGTTTGCCTCAAGTCAAAGACTAAATGAACTTGTAATTCTTTCAAGTTCCTGCTCTGTTTCTGCTAATAGGTTTTTGGAAATGGTATTGTTTTTCTTGAACAAAAGTTGATTTTTCCCAGAAGCTGTCTCCCAACCTCTGCCAAGGTGCTGGTCTAAGTGGAAGCTGGAAACGCTAAACTCCTGTCATTCTCAGCTGACAGAATGAGACCAGTTGGTATTTTCCCACCATTGTAAGAATCAGGCTGGATCATAGGAACCCAGCGTGTAGAGAAGTGTATAGGAATAATACTACCTTATAAGCTTAGGAATCTGCAGACTGTGGGGTTCAAAGAAAGAGTTTTCTGTAGGAAACAAATAGCGTTTTTATGTGAGACACGTGGCACTGATGATATTGACGATGAAGTCACTTTGCATTTTTTGGCTTATTGCTTGCAGAGTTGATTAATATGATTGATGGAACTGTTCAAACACATTTGGTGCACCAGCTTATTGCTTAATAAGGCTTGATAAAGGTCTAGAATGAATAATTCTGGTCTGTAATGTAAGCTGCCAACGAGGCATGCCTTAACAGTGTTAGGTGGGGGTTTGACTGCTGGACCCTCCACTAATACTAAGAACTATGAAGTCCTTGCCCTCAAGCTTAGCAGAGAGGTGACAAACATTCAAATACAGATGTGTCCACCTCTGCCTTAGCTCGAATTTGGTTTGGTTTGGCTAGTAAAACACTTGACAAGCTGTAATTCACAACACAAAAACTAGGTGACCACAGAAAGACATGTATACGATAGACCTCCAGTGACACAATCATGACGGCTCCAGGTTCATGTGGGCCCTTGGACGATAAATCCCAGTGGGCCCCCTTGAGGCATTTTTATACATTTACATGTCCCTCTGTGGCTCCCACACAGTATAATGACCCCCCAATGCCCCCAAACACAGTATAATGACCCCCAGTGGCCCCACACACATTATAATGACCCCACAGTGGCCCCCCATTCAGAATAATTACCCTCAGTCATCCCCCATTCAGAATAATGACCCCCAGTGGCCCCCACACTGTATGGAGGGGGAACTGGGGGTCATTATACTGTATGGTGGTCACTGGGGGTCATTATATTGAATGGGGGCTCTGGGGTCATTATACTGAATGGAGGGTCATTGGGGATAGTTATACTAAATGGTGGGCACTGGGGGTCATTATACTGTGTAAGGGGCCCTCCAATGTAATGACCCCCCCCCAGTGGCCCCCTCACATACCTATCATTGCTGGAGTGCAGGGGAGCCGGCGGTTCTGTCATCCACTAACCGCAGCTCCCTGCGCTCCTTCTCTCCTCCGACCCGCTGCAGCAGTGAGACACACGTCATGACGTCACCCCTGGGCCGGGCCTGGAGGAGAGAAGGTCAAGTCCTGTAGCTCTGTAGGGTCTACCATAACATCTGCCTTTCAGGGGTGTGAGGAGGTGAGTGATTACCGACATTTCCTTACCGAGATCCACCGCCACAACACAGCACCCCTGGCACTCCCTGTCCGGCTACACACACACACACACGCTCTGCCTCCACCTCTGTAAGTGACTCACTGTCGGAGTGCGGTAGGTGTGCAGTGCTGAAGCACTCCTTCTCTACTGGTGGGCCCTATGGGCCCCCCTGACTTAGAGGCCCGGTCGCAATTGCGACTACTGCGACCCCTATAGCTACACCAGTGCTGCTGCTCTGCTGAACGGAGTGAAGAGGGGGCGTGTCTGAAGCTCTGCAGCAGCCGGCCTCATGTGACTCAGAGGGCTCACCAGAGGGGTACCGCGTAAATGAAATGACATCAATGAGTGCTTCCATCTGTATTGATGGAAGTGCTCATAGCAGATCATTGGGCCCCCTCAGGAGAAGTGGGCCCTGGCATTTGCCCGGGTTTGCCGGGTGCTGACTCCGGCTCTGGACACAATATCACTAAATCATATTGTTTTGAAAAGCTGGTCAACTCATGACACACACATCAGGACAGGTCCAGCCAAGGGAAAAGGTGAGAAAGGACACATCTGTATATGAAAGATATAGGAAACAGTTGAGTGAACAATATCACAGGATATTGGCCACTTAAATTCTGTTCACATTACATTGTTCATTTACATTTGGCTCCCATGGTAATGAAATCTTCTCAAAGGCTATGCCAAATGTAAAGCCCTGTCATATGCAGCTGTATGCCATACATTTGCATACGTTTCCCATAGAATGCCTTTTGAAAGAAATGTAACCATGTAAATCTTGCTGCTACTAACTTGAGTAGGCTATTGGCTATTTTTCCGGGGGCCTCCCTTACTTGCTCTGACCCAGCTTATTACTCTAAACTCCGCAAATAAAACACTGAGACCAAATTTGGATTTTAATGGCCACAGCAGCCGTTTATTAAAATCAATACAATAACCATAAATAACATAACTACACAGTTTTTTTTACCCCTGACGAGGGAGGTCCTTGAAGACCAAAATTCATTTAAACACATCTCCCCAAACTGGCACATCCATCTTGCCTCCAGCTGTAAGGCACCAGCTCGGAGACCACCTGACGGACGCCTTTCATCCGAGCCAACTGTCCAACCATAGAAGTCCAGCCCCACCATTGAGGCCCTCCCATTCTCCCGAAGCACCCGTACCACCAACTTCGAGGACCTCCCACCACCAACGACGCGCAACCTGACACACCTCCCTCAGAGTTGCGCGTTCCTCCACTCCCCAAGTGCTCACTCAATTCCTCCTTGCAGCCCCAAAGATCACAAATCAATACCCACGGCATTCAGATGCACACCATCCGCCATCGTTTCCCCCCACATGAAGCACCAACACATCCGGTGACCTACCCAACCGTACATAATGATGAACTTCCCTTAACACCCCTTCCCAGAAAATACCTCTCACCCCCAACCATCGAACAACCGCGATGTCCCTGTCGAACCCCAACTGCTGACCCTCATGACGAACATCCGCCTTCAAAGCGCCCCAAAACACGAAAGAGTGCCCCAGTATCCAAACCAAAGCTGAGCTGGAACCTGAAAAATATGACAAAGCAAACACAGAAACACATCAGTCCGGATAACTTCTACAACAATCCCACCCGAATATAGGACCTAAACCTAACTGATTCTCATCTCCCAATTCTTTTGATCACTTCATCACTCATTCCTAACCTAGCCGCCTCTGTAGCCGCTCCTATCCTAAACGAGTGCCCTGTAAAATCCTCCGCTGAAATACCCAGCTTCTGCAAACAACGTTTAAACACTGCCAGAAACTGGTAACGCGATAAATACGACCCGTCCACGTGTCTCAACAACAGTCCCACCTCTGCCACACCATCCACGACATACTCCCGCAAACACCGGACCGGACAAAGTGAACAACCAGGCACCTCAAACAACCTAACATAACTCCCCCTACCTTCCTTATCCGTTTTTGACCTGCTAATTTTTATCACTACCCTGTCCCCCGAAAGCACCACGTCCTCCCTTAATAACCCCCTGCCAATAGCCCGCACGCTGTGACATACCAACTCCCCTAACCTAAACGCCCCAAAAAACGCTAAAGAAAAAGCTACCTTAAACAGCTTCACCTCCCAACGCGAACTACAAACCAAATCCAACTGCGAACCCAGATTTAATAATAGCTCAAAAGAGACTGGTCTCCTTCTGTCCTCAACCGTCTTCCCGCGCCGCCAACCCCGCAACACCTGTCTAAGGCTACTTTCACACTTGCGTTCGGAGCGGATCCGTCTGGTGTCTGCACAGACGGATCCGCTCCTATAATGCAAACGATGGTATCAGTTCAGAACGGATCCGTCTGCATTATATTTCACAAAAAAATCTAAGTGTGAAAGTTAGTCAGACGGATCCGTCCAGACTTTGCATTGAAAGTCAATGGGGGACGGATCCGTTTGAAAATTTCACCATATTGTGTCAACTTCAAACGGATCCGTCCCCATTGACGTAAGTCTGGACGGATCCGTTTGGCTCCGCACGGCCAGGCGGACACCCGAACGCTGCAAGCTGCGTTCGGGTGTCCGCCTGCTGAGCGGAACGGAGGCCACGCGGAGCCAGACTGAGGCATTCTGAGCGGATCCGCATCCACTCAGAATGCATTGGGGCTGGACGGATGCGTTCGGGGCCGCTTGTGAGAGCCTTCAAACGGAGCTCACAAGCGGAACCCCGAACACAAGTGTGAAAGTAGCCTAACTAAAAACGTCTTTGTCACATCTGGCCAACCCCTCAATTTAAATCCGAAAGCAACCCCCGCAATCCACTTATTCAATTTCGCAACAGACCAGCCAAGCTCCTTAACATGGCCTAGGAACAATAATAACAGGATATCCCCCTCATTCACCTGAGCACCCAACTCCTCACACCACCACTGCCACTCACTCCACACTTTACCGTAAGCCACCAACGTCCCGGTACTCATTGAATCCAGCAGCAGCCTGTCTATGGTACCTCCAACAGCTCCCACATGGACTCCGGGCACTCAAATCCCTCGACATCCGCTCCCGGCGCCAATTGCCGAAACCGCTCCCACTGCGAACGAGAAAGGGCACCTGCAATACTATTAAAAACACCCGGCACATGTACCGCTACCACCCAAGCATTCAGCGACAAACAGACCAAAACTAAATGCTGTAACAAACGAACAACCGGCGGTGGAATGTAGAAGGGGGCGGGCTTTATCCTCAAATTGACCAAAGGCGGCCTAAAAAAGAGGCCATCCATACGTCCCAAAGATACCTCCTTCGCCAATTTTTCTGACACCACCTCCGGATGTTCAATTGCCGAACGCAAATTTTTTTCCCCCGTAACAACCGGCAACGGCGCCGAAGGAATACAAAAACCCTTAGTAAACCCGTCCCTCAGAAATTCCGCCACCCCTCGATTAGGGTATCTACTTAGATAGGGCCCCATCTCTTCCACCCGTACCGGAGTCAGACCCTTTTCCACCGGCCTCCCCTCCTTTTTGCCTACTCCCTCTAAAACAACGGTTGAATCCATGATTACCGCCGCAGGCCGAACACTCATGCTTAAACCTACATTTTGCCCCAAATCTGCAGTTGCCCTCATTAAAGAGGAAGCAAAGCCCTTTTGCTGACGCCACCGAAAACGTTGACTGTCCTGACTCCCCCGACTCCCTCCGAAAGGACTTCCCCGTACGCACCGGAGCCATCACCCGCATCCATAAGCCGATATCCTTATGATCCCATCTAATGTTACTGCGCACCGCCATCCTCTGTCGGAACTGCTTATCGTAACGCAACCAGCCCGTCCCCCCGTACACACGGTACGCCTCCCCAATCGCATCCATATAACAAAAAAGAGCCGAACAGCACTCCGGCTTCTTCTCCCCTATCACACTGGCTAAAATAGCGAATGCCTGGAGCCAATTAGAAAAAGTACGTGGAATTAGGCGAAACCTACGTTTTTCATCTTCCTCTTTTTCACTGTCCTCCTTTTTTCCCTTATCTAAATTAAACCTTGCCAGGGGGAGCAAGGAAAAAATTTCCACATACTCCCCCTTCCAAATTCGTTCCCGCGCCTCCTGTTTCAAATGCGCCCCCAACGGTCCCTCAAAGCAAACATACACTTCCCCACGCGCTGCGTCGTCCACTTTCGGTCTATCCTCATCCCCCCCAACCTGTGTCTGCACTGACACCGAGTCGCATGCCCTGCTCGCCACACTGCCAGCTCCCCCACTAACCCCAGCCCCCATCCCCCATGCTGGTACCGGGGAAACACCTGGCTAAACTATGAAAAAGCTGACCCAAGCCCCTACCCATGTCCCCTTGTGGCCCCCCAACCCCCCCTGGGCAGCCCGTCCACGCATTAGCTGTACCCCAGTTAGCCTCACCTAGCTGCCGGGGGGCTGTGAACCCCGCAGCTGATGGTCCTGCCTCCTGATGATCTTCTGGCACTGCACGATCTCCCTTTCCATGCGACACCAACATCCCAGCAACAGGCCTGCTGGATGCGCTCTGCACCTGCCCCTGTTCTTCTCCTCTTCCACGGTGGGCGGAGTCTCCGCCATGCTGCCCGTTCGTCTCTTGTGGCCTGTGCGCGTCCTCCATCTCCCTGCGCACAGCCACGACCGACACAGCATCAATCCCCCGCTGGGCGACCTCCCCCGGACTGGGGGCACCCGCCGTACCTGGTCCTGCATCCAAGCCTCTCGCTGTAGAAGACGGGGGAGGGATCTGCCCGACTGTTCTTGGGCTCCGCCGTGCACAAGCATTCCTCCCGCGTCGGGAGGAGCTGGCCACAGGCACTCTGCCAACCTCCCTAAGCGAAGGGTCCCCGGAGGGGCTCCGCACCCGGCGCCGAGCCCTGGGGGTCACATCAGGACTAAGGCGCGCCAGCGGCCGTACCCGCCGCAGCCGTCTAGTAGTTGGCGGTGAGCTGACTGTACTCACCGCCGCCCCCTGCAGAACGCCGGACACCTGCTCCTGCAGCCATTCGGGTCCCCGAGCCTCCGCCGCTGCCCGCAACTGCTGGATCAGAGCCTCCACCGCCTGCATCGTGTGAGTTCGTTCCTTTCTTTATTTCACTCTAAAATGGCGCCGATACTCCCCTCCTCATATAAACTCCCTAGCCCTCCCCCTTCTACACTCCACCCACCAAATTCCTCTACATCTTAACCCCTACACTACCGTCCCCCTCTCGCCAAAACCCCTCATGTCGGCCTCCCCTAAACTGGCGTCCCAGTACGGCCTCACTGGATTCCCTTCTGTTCGCGACTGCAGTCCAGGTCACTCTAGTCTAAACTAAGCACCCTCAAATCTGACTTCCTCCGACTGGGGAAAGTATTTTGTTTTGCTACACTGGTCCTAACATGGTTATAAGGGAAAATAATAGCATTCTGAATACAGAATGCATAGTACAATAGGGCTGGAGGGGTTAAAAAAAAAAAAATAATAATAATAATTTAACTCACCTTAATCCACTTGTTTGCGCAGCCGGCATCTCTTCTGTCTTGTGTGAGGAATAGGACCTTTGATAACGTCACTACGCTCATCACATGGTCCATCACATGATCTATCACCATGGTGATGGACCATGTGACGGACCATGTGATGAACGTAACAATAGAAAGATGAGCGGGCACTTATACACTTGGCAACCAAATTGACATATGCAGAAAATATTTATTAATAAGTCCCCATAAAATTCAAGTAATAAAATTATAAAAACAGTATGCTGAAAACAATAACATACAGAAAATACAAAAATACAATCACATATACTATGGTAGATATAATCGATAATATATTCAATATTGTCTTCAATGGTAAAATATTCAATGATAAAATATTCGATAATAAAATATTCGATGATAAAATATTCGATACCATTCAATAATATATAGTCGATAAATCCAATGATATATATCACACCAAAAACTTCAAGTATTGTCCAGGTCTTATGTATGCTGTTATTGTGAAGGGGGAGGTATTTCCTCTATGGCTCTATCCCAGATTGGGAAATTGAGTGTCACTTTAAATATTGTAGGTGTATTTACCCTGGGAGCGCCATGCATTCATAAAATATCCACAGGAATCCTGATAAAAAAGTCTCTTATGGCATTTCCTTTTGAGGTCTATGTAAACTTTAAATCGAGGTAAACTTTAAATCGGTATTTGGCTTACCGTCTAGCGTCTGCTGTCTCCCTGTTGCTTCAATGGAGCTTTAAATGTCTGCCGGCTTATTTGTTCGCTCCTTACAGCAAGCTGGTTTGAATTTTGCGGGAGTTCCAAAGATCGCGGGAGTTAACACTCTGTTCCGCAATTTCCTTCGGTGCAGCTTTCGACGATAAAGGTAATTGTTCCTTTACTGTAAGAATTTTTTCTCTTTCTCTGTATGGCCATACAGTATTATCGGAGGCTTTTCAATGCAGGTACATCACTTGTTTCACCATACGCGTTTCGGGTAGATTCACTCTCCCTTCCTCAGTGGTCAAGTGTCTGCCTGCTCTGCCTTCATTTTTATCCATTCCTTAATTACTTCCCAAATCTCAAACACCTGTTGTTCATACTATTCCCAATTGGTCAGGATATCCTCCCACATAATCAGGGGATAATTCTATACAGCATTGATGTCTTTTTCTTACTTGCGGTTTCCATGCGTTTTTTTGGGGACACATGCGTTTTTTTGCCCAAATGTCCCAATAGGTGTGATATACTATTGTATGAAATATAAGCTTAATATCTGATTGCTAACACATATAAAATCACATTTTAATGATAAAATGTTATTAAACAAATTATTAAGATTAAAATCCTGATATAAAACTATAAATAATGCCCAACATTTATGGTGGATGTGAGGAATCTTGAAAGTTGGAGATTTATAGGATTCTTGGAATTTAATATAATTCTTGGAATTTGATAGAGAAGAAAGGGTGGGTATCTAGGTAGTGACGTCATCAAAGGTCCTATTCCTCACACAATAAGACAGAAGAGATGCCGGCTGCACGAACAAGTGGATTAAGGTGAGTTAAATTATTTGTTTTGTTTTTTTAACCCCTCCAGCGCTATTGTACTATGCATTCTGTATTCAGAACGCTATTATTTTCCCTTATAACCAGACCTGCTTGCCCTCCTCTGCCCCCGGAGCAGCAAGTCCAGCCACCAGATTACTCTGGCTTGCTCCTTGTTGTAGGACCCTGCCTGTTTTTGTGTGTGTGGCATCTTCTCCTGGCCCATAGGGCACATGTGCTTCCCGGCCCTTAAAATCCCAGCATTCTCACACCCTAATAAGCACCAGCCAATGACTGGCTAACCTGGGGTATTTAAGGCACCATCCCCTATGTGAGGGTGACTAAGCAGTTGGTAGTCTAGTTTAGTAGTTCCCTGGGAAGGTGTGCTATTAGGGTTCTCTGCCATGTACCGATTCTTGCTTGTTTGCCGATTTTGACCCTCCTCTTTGCTCACTTGCTGTTTGGCACAATCATTACTTATGACTACTTAATCTTACTCCTGATGTAGTGTAGTGTACGGGGACTGTAATACCCGTCACTACCAAAGTGTCACTTGGGGTGCTGTCGTCCCTCCTAGTTATGGAGAAGTTGGTATATGTCAGTTTTATAAAATGTCATGTAATACAATGTTATGTGTTTCCCTGTTACTATGACACTTGCATGTACAGGCCTGCTAGGGGTGTCATTCCAGCTTCTAGTCATTAGAGGGAGCTAGAGAGCCCTAGTTTATATAAGGCCCAGTCAAGGAAGCAAAAGTCAGTCTAGTGGAGAGCTCAGAAGTTTCTAGAGCCTCAGGAAGCTGAGAGAGACCGAGGCAAAGTGCAGAGAAGCAAGAGGTACTAAAAATAACAGAGGAGGTACTTTCTAAAGCTATAGCCAAGGATATAAAGCCAGAACTAGGTTATTGGGCCTTGGTGAAGAATTGCTATATTCCAGGATCAGACAGAAATAGAGTGCAAGCTCCTGTACTGCAAGTCCTGTGTTCAACACTCTGTAATCACCTTGCTAAATCTGTAATTGCCTGCATCAACCGTATTGCAAAATCGACTGTATGCCAAGGAACTGCGATTCCAATATTGTCTCTGCATGAAAACGACTAAAGTTGGAGTTCTGTTTTAATACCACGTGTTCCTCAATTTATTCCTGCTACCCGCAAACGGCGTGCCACCGTTTAATTGGCACTGGCGTCACGAACAATTTCTATCATCACCTGCCTATGCAGAGAGTCAGCCGTCTCAGGTTAGTGTCATTGCACTACTACACCCAGAAACTCTATTACACACAACTTGAGTACGCTGCACCTCTCTTTTGGCGTCACGAACAGGATTCGCACGCTTTCTAGTGCAAGAAGCGTGAACTTTGTGCCTTATACAGTTGCCTGTGACCAAAGTGACAATTTGCCCGTTTTATTCAAGTGGACTTTGTGGACTGAAAATCATACCCAAAGTGTCCCAAAAACCTCTAAAAAGCGCTGTGCAGTGTTGCGCTACACAGAGGAAGAGAATCGCCACATTGGAGTGTGGTTTTGTGGACTTTTTACAATCCTGCTTGCTGTCAGTGAATGGACAGCGTTTTGCTAAAGATGGCCACCGGCTGCCTGGAGTAAAGTTTCCCGCGCCGCTGAGGACCTTCGTGGGCGGATCCCTGCAAAGACACAGAGAGTCCCGCCCCTCTTCATCATCGCACCGCCGCGGCCCTGCTTCTTCTACGTCATCGGGTGCTCAAGACGTCCGGAACCTCGCGAGACTTGGCCTGCGCAAGACCGGCGATACCGGTAAGCACTTGTAACCGGAGGGAAGGGGAGTGTACCGGCCCCTTTAGTCGCCAGCGGCCACCTCTCAATCGACTAACATGTCAGAGCCAGGAGTGCCTGAGCAGCCGGCCCCAGAAGAGCTTGCGGATCCTGATCATCCTACAGCCCCCAGCATGATGCCCTTTACCATGCCTTACTATTTCGGGGCCCCATGGTTCCCCCGCTACAGGGGAGAGACCCATACCCTAAGGGACTTTAAAGAAAAGTTGCTGGCACTATTCCGACTGTACCCTATAAATGCTGACCAGCAGATGGAAATCCTGCTGGCGCAACTGGAGGGAGCTGCCCGCAGGGAAGTGTTATCCTGGCCTGCTACTGAGCGGAGTACTTTAGAACAGATCTTCGCCCGCCTCAGAGCCACTTTTGAAACTAGGACCGCCTCAGAGATAAAGATGCACTTCTTTGGCAAGAAACAGAAGTCCGGTGAGTCCCTCCGTGACTATGCCCTATCACTTCAGGAGGCTTTAGGGGCTGTAATCCAGATAGATCCCAAAGAGGCTGATAACCAAGACCAGACCCTGAGGGAACAATTTATCAACGGGGTGTCTAGTGAACAAATAAGGACCCAGTTAAAGATGCTGTCTGCCCAACACCCTAACAGTGCCTTTCTAGACTTTAAAGAACTGGCTATAAAGATCCTGGGGTCCACAGTATCTCCTGAGTTGAGCGCCCTATCTGAGTCATCAGCCTGCAGGCCAAAACCGCTTATCACTAACCGAGCTGAGGCCGGCCAAGCTGTTCAAGTGTCAGCTACCGATACTATTGCCATGCTGACAGAGCAAGTAAATCACCTCACTAAAAGTCTAGAGAAAGTGTGCAGAAAAATAGAGGAATGGGAAAAACCCATAATGCTAGATGAAGAATTCCTGTCACCTCCTAGGCCGTTCCCACCTCCTTACCAAGAGACTCACCCCAGGGATCCTGGGAGGCGTAATAGAGATCACAAGCGGCCCGTGTGTACATACTGCAAAAAGCTGGGACACACAGAATCCACGTGCTGGCAGTTAAACGGGCAACCCCTGAGGCTGAGGACCACCCCTCGGGAGGTAGAACACTAGGTCCAGAGGATCCAAATTGGATGCCACGTTATGTAGGATCCCATCCTAAAATCAATATAGAGATCAACGGGGTCCCCTTTGAAGCCCTATTAGATACTGGGTCTCAGGTCACTACTATTCAGCTGCCTGCATTTGAAAAGTTCTGGGACACCAACCAGTTGACCCAACCGCCTGAATCCTGGGTGGAAATTATCGCCAGCAATGGCAAACCAGTAAAGATTCATGGATACTGGGGACCCACCCTGCAGGTGGGAGAAGTAACCCTGCCTCAACAGGGAGTGCTCGTAGTACAGGCCGGTGACAGAGGAGGACATCCTGTCATTCTAGGCACCAATGTCTTCAAAAACTGTTATTCAGAAATACTTGCTGTATTACATCAGACTTTGCCCACTGCTTCCTCTGCATCCAGGAGGGTGATTCAAAAGACTATTACTGTGTTAAGTGCCCAACAGAGGATTGCTAATGGGAAAGGAGAAATTTGTACTGCCAGGATCCGTGATATTAAGCCTGTGACTTTGCCTCCTAATTCTCAAACTCTTTTATGGTGTCGTGCTGTCCTGGGAGTCCAAGGCCGAGATTATCCAGCCCTGGTAGAACCAATCCAGATGGAGGATTACCCTTATGTGAGAGCTGCCAAGTGCCTGGTGACCGTCTCCCAAGGTAAAGTACCTGTCCGTCTGATTAACCTGAGTGATCATCCTGTTGCGCTTACTAAGCATTGCCGTGTTGCCCAGCTGTCCCAGGTGTCCTTCCAAGACATCATTCGTCTTCCAGTGACAGAAAAGCCGCCAGCTGCAGTCAGCGGATGTTCGCCGGTGACCCAGCCACAAGTGCCCTGGTGGGAAGAGCTCCATGTAGGGGACGAGACTACCCCCCAACATCAACAAGAAGGGATTCTACAGCTTGTCAAGGAGCACCACCAGGCCTTCAGTAAGCATGCTACTGACTATGGAGAGGTTAGTGCCATACAACACACCATACCTACTGGCTCTCATCCTCCTATCAAGGAGAGATACAGACCTTTACCGCCTACTTCATATCAGACTGTAAAAGAAATGATCCAAGAGATGAAAGACTCTAATGTAATCCGGGACAGCCGTAGTCCGTGGGCTGCACCCCTGGTCCTTGTAAAGAAAAAGGATGGTGGTATCCGTTTCTGTGTGGATTATAGGAAAATTAATCAAATAACCCACAAAGATGCATACCCACTGCCCCGCATTGAGGAGTCACTAACTGCTCTGGGCTCCTCTGCCTATTTCTCCACATTGGACTTGACCAGTGGCTACTGGCAAGTACCCATGGCCCCTGCAGATAGGGAAAAGACTGCTTTCACTACTCCCATGGGCCTGTTCAAATTCAATTGTATGCCGTTCGGGCTATGTATTGCCCCAGGAACTTTCCAGAGACTAATGGAACGGTGTTTGGGTCACAAAAACTTCAAAACAGTGCTGCTGTATCTAGATGACGTCATTGTGTATTCAAAAACATATGAAGACCATCTGAAACATTTGGCAGAAGTATTTGAAATCCTTATCAAATATGGCTTGAAGGTAAAGCCATCCAAGTGTCACCTGCTCAAACCTGCAGTAAGATACCTGGGGCATGTAGTAAGCGGAGAGGGAGTGCAACCTGACCCTGATAAATTAGCAGCTGCCGTAATTGGCCGGTTCCTACTACCGTCAAAGAGGTGAGGAGTTTTCTTGGTTTTGCCGGCTACTATAGACGTTTTATCCCCCATTTTGCTCAAATAGCTGATCCTATCCAGGAACTCTTGAGGGGGCAACCCAAAAAGAGTCCTAGAACTCCTGTGCCCATTGAGTGGAATGAGAAAAGAGAGATAGCGTTCCAATTGCTAAAAAAGAAACTGACCGAGCCTCCAGTGTTAGGTTATCCAGATTATAGCAAGCCCTTCCATCTCTATACTGATGCTAGCAAGCGAGGCCTGGGAGCTGTGTTAGCCCAGATCCAAGAGGAAAAAGAGAGAGTGATAGCATATGCAAGCCGCTCCCTGAAAGGAGCTGAGAAAAATGACCAGAATTATAGTTCCTTCAAACTAGAGTTCCTGGCATTAGTGTGGGCGGTGACAGAAAAATTCAAGGATTATCTAGCCGCCACCCCGTTCATTGCATTCACGGACAATAACCCTCTAGCACATCTAAATACAGCTAAATTAGGGGCTTTGGAGCAGAGATGGGCTTCTCGCCTTGCCAACTATAATTTCTCTGTAAAGTATCGTGCTGGACGCACTAATGATAATGCTGATGCTTTATCCAGGCTTCCCACAGAGACAGCTCCTGATGATGTGCGAGATGCTTGGGAAGATGTAGAGATGCCGGCTTTCTATAACAAATTTGCTCAACAGGATCAGGCTCGAGCTACCAATAACAGAGCTGCAGTTCCTTCACCCTCCAGTAGGCCTGATCCTAAAGAAGAAAGGTGGGTGAAACTACAGTCTGAAAGTAGAGTGCTGGGTGAGTTGTTGGACTTCATTACTAGTGGCAGAGCCCCTGAGAGGATTCGGCGTAAGAGTGCAGATCCTGAGCTCATCAAACTGTGGAGACAGCGCCATCAACTCTTCATACAAAAGGGCCTATTGCTACGGAGAAGCCTAGACCCAGTGTCCAACGAGAGAGTGCACCAGATTCTCATACCCCGACGAGATGCAGGTATGGTGTTGGAGATGTACCACAATCAATCCGGTCACTTTGGGGTCCAAAAGACTGAAGCTACTATCCGCCAGCGGTTTTACTGGGTAGGCATGAGAGAAGACATGGAGAAGTGGTGTCGAGAGTGTGTAGCCTGTGCCTTGAAACGAAGTGAGCACCATGATCAGAGGGCACCACTGAGACCCATTGTAAGTACCCGTCCTCTTGAACTTGTCGCCATCGACCATGTAAAACTGGAGCCTAGTCGCTCGGGGTATGCTTATGCCATGACTATTATTGATAATTTCACAAAGTTTGTTGTAGCAGTGCCTGTGAGAGACCAGACAGCCAAGACTACAGCCGAAATGTTCTGTAAGCACTTCCTCCTGCCCTATGGATGTCCAGAAAAGATCCTCACCGATCAAGGACCTGCTTTTGAGTCCCATCTGTTCCATGAACTGTGCCGCTTACACAACTGTAAGAAGATCCGGACAACGGCCTACCATCCTCAAGGTAACGGATTATGTGAAAAAATGAATCAGACCTTGATAGAGATGCTGAGGGCCGTGCCTCCTGAGAACAGAGGAGATTGGCCCAGTCTGTTGCCACAGCTCATGTTCACATACAATCATACCATACATTGTTCCACTGGGTATACCCCTTTTTACTTGATGTTTGGGCGCCAAGGGACATTGCCTGCT
The DNA here is from genome assembly GCF_905171765.1 of Bufo bufo. Classification (NCBI taxonomy): domain Eukaryota; kingdom Metazoa; phylum Chordata; class Amphibia; order Anura; family Bufonidae; genus Bufo; species Bufo bufo. The sequence goes on along the minus strand of NC_053392.1, from coordinate 70,976,871 downwards.
GATCATTCATTGGACATACATGTACCTGATTGCATTAACCCATTACCTAACACCGACTGGGTTGCTGAGCACCAAAGGCGATTGGATGCAGCCAAAGCCATTGTTCAGGAACGTATGGACTTTGCTAGAGACCGACAGCAGAGAGACTATGATCAGACAGCCCATGCAGAACCCTTGACCATAGGGGCCGTGGTATGGTTAAAGAATAACCGTCGTACCAGCAAATTGGACAGTAAGTGGGAGCGAAGTCCTTATGTTGTCACTGCAATCCCAAATGTTGGAACTCACACTTATGGGATCACCCGGGAAGGCAAGGGATCCCAAATTATACACCGAAACCGGTTAAAGCTCTGCCTGACACCAGAACCTAGCGACGAGAGTTCTGGATCTGAATATCCTGTGTCAGAGTCAGCACTACAGCCCGAGGATCCTATGCAGGCTGTTAGTAATCTGAGGTATGACGCTGATCCCATGCATTGGCTTCTGACACCTTGGTTGAACTTGCTGGTGCCTGCTCCGGCACCTACTGTAGCTTCACCTCCAGAAGAGCCGGTTCAAGATGCTCCGGATCCAGTACCCCCTCTCGTGGATATTGTTGTTCCAGTTGTTCCTGTTGTTCCAGCTGTTCCTGACCAAGGTCTCACGGATGGAGACCCTCCTGTTGCTCCTCTCCCTCCTACCTCGTTGCTAAGGGAAGAGGAGACCCCTGTGTTGAGACGGTCTACCCGGATGACCAGGGGACGCCCGCCAGTCCGTTTAGGAGACTTTGATTATTCTGGTGGTGTCTCCTCCCAAACAGTTGCCACGGGCAATACTTTACTTGACATTTGTGCGCAAGAATGGACTCCTCCACGTGAGCCCTTGCCTGTGATACACCCACAGGAAACTCCTGGGTAGTTCCGTTATTTTGCTGTTCTATCATGGACTTATTCATTGTCATGGACTATCCTGGTTATAATGTTACGTTGTGCCAGGTCAGCGCCCCCGTTCCATTCATTATCCTGAGAGAAGAGAACGACGCCCCTTGTCACTACCCTTCACCTTTGCCAATTGGACCTGATGTAAATGTAAATGCAGATGAATTACATGTATGTATGCCTGCATGTCTCTATTTTCTATTTCAGGTAGAGATTCCAGTTGGGCGACCCATGATGGAGTACGAGGTCGTACTCAGCTTAAAGCAGTGGGGTATGTAGTGTACGGGGACTGTAATACCCGTCACTACCAAAGTGTCACTTGGGGTGCTGTCGTCCCTCCTAGTTATGGAGAAGTTGGTATATGTCAGTTTTATAAAATGTCATGTAATACAATGTTATGTGTTTCCCTGTTACTATGACACTTGCATGTACAGGCCTGCTAGGGGTGTCATTCCAGCTTCTAGTCATTAGAGGGAGCTAGAGAGCCCTAGTTTATATAAGGCCCAGTCAAGGAAGCAAAAGGCAGTCTAGTGGAGAGCTCAGAAGTTTCTAGAGCCTCAGGAAGCTGAGAGAGACCGAGGCAAAGTGCAGAGAAGCAAGAGGTACTAAAAATAACAGAGGAGGTACTTTCTAAAGCTATAGCCAAGGATATAAAGCCAGAACTAGGTTATTGGGCCTTGGTGAAGAATTGCTATATTCCAGGATCAGACAGAAATAGAGTGCAAGCTCCTGTACTGCAAGTCCTGTGTTCAACACTCTGTAATCACCTTGCTAAATCTGTAATTGCCTGCATCAACCGTATTGCAAAATCGACTGTATGCCAAGGAACTGCGATTCCAATATTGTCTCTGCATGAAAACGACTAAAGTTGGAGTTCTGTTTTAATACCACGTGTTCCTCAATTTATTCCTGCTACCCGCAAACGGCGTGCCACCGTTTAATTGGCACTGGCGTCACGAACAATTTCTATCATCACCTGCCTATGCAGAGAGTCAGCCGTCTCAGGTTAGTGTCATTGCACTACTACACCCAGAAACTCTATTACACACAACTTGAGTACACTGCAGTAGACCACCAGAAGGATGTTCTGTTGATTGGTTGCCTTCTTTGTAGTTGTGTCTATTTCCTGAATCTCTCCCCTGAAGAGTCCTGCCAGAGGGGACAGAAACATGTCACATCGGGACTGAAGTACCGGACATGTACGGTATAGAGCAAATTTGCCATGTTAGAGCAAAGTTCTGGATGGTGTCACCCTCATCAGGGTCAGTACTCTGTATTTAGATAGGTAGGGTGGAATAAGATCTCTTTCCCCTCCTATAAGGCTATACAGGGTTAGATCCTCCACTGACAACAATTTACATTACAGGAGACTCTGTCCCAGAACCATCATTCAACATCCAATTGGATGGACGTGTATATTGTCATCCTGTGGGATGTGGGGATAGTGTTACCAGATGATCATACCACTCCTAGTAAATACATTATCTACAAATCACAGACATTGCCAAGTTCATAACTGTGAATCCTGATAGAGGTGAGATAGAACCCAAGGGTTATAGCAAAAGACCTACATACAGAAGGCTCTACAAGCTGCAAAAAACTTAGTGCATGTGTCCACTATTAGGAAAACAATGAACAAGAATGGTGCACATATAGGGATAACAGAAAGGCAGCCAATACTGTTAAAAAAAATATACAGGTGAAACTCGAAAAATTAGAATATCGTGCAAAGTTCATTTATTTCAGTAATGCAACTTAAAAGGTGAAACTAACATATGAGATAGACTCATGCAAAGGGAGATATTTCAAGCCTTTATTTGTTATAATTTGGATGATTATGGCTTATAGCTTATGAAACCCCAAAGTCACAATTTTGAGGTACCCTTTGCTCAGGGGGTATGGATTAATTAGCTGACTACAGTGTGACACTTTGAGCCTAGAATATTGAACCTTTTCACAAAATTCTAATTTTAAGCTGCATTAATGCAATTCCTTTTAATTTGAATTACTGAAATAAATGGACTTTTGCACGATATTCAAATTTTTCGAGTTTCACCTGTACTTAGATTTTCCCAAAAATGTTTCATGGACAGATGACACAAAAGTGGAACCCTTTAATGCAAATGCACAACAATATGCTTGAAGGAAAACGAATCCTGCCCATCAACACTAAAGCCTGTAGCTGGTTTCCTAAATTTAAAGCAACACTTCCACTTGAAATTTATATTTTTTAAAATCTCAATACTCCTAGAAAATATATATATTTTCAAATTTTTAGCAGTACTATTCCAATGAACATTAAGTACAAAATGTTGTCTTTCTGTAGCAGTCAGAACAAATGATAATACCTCCTATACACACTGAACAAAAATATAAACGCAACACTTTCGGTTTTGTTACCATTTTGCATGAGCTGAACTCAAAGATCTGAAACATTTTCTACAAACACAAAAGACCCATTACTCTTAAATATTGTTCACAAATCTGTCTAAATCTGTGTTAGTGAGCACTTCTCCTTTGCCGAGATCATCCATCCCACCTCACAGGTGTGACATATCAAGGTGCTTATTAGACAGCATGAATATTGCACAGGTGTGCCTTAGACTGCCCACAATAAAAGGACACTCTGAAATGTGCACAGTTTTGCCTTACTGGGGGGGGGGGGCAGAAAACCAGTCAGTATCTGGTGTGGCCACCATTTGCCTCACGCAGTGCAACACATCTCCGTCGCATAGAGTTGATCAGTTTGTTGATTGTGGCCTGTGGAATGTTGGTCCACTTCTCTTCAATAAGGCTCCATTCACACGTCCGCAATGTGTTTTGCGGATACACGGAGACACGGATCCGCAAAACACGGAAAGCGGCAATGTGTGTTCCGCATTTTGCGGACCGCACATTGCCGACATAATAGAATATGCCTGTTCTTGTCCGCAATTGCGGACAAGAATAGGACATGTTCTATTTTTTTGCGGAAACGGAAGCACGGATGCGGAAGTGCGGATCCGCAAATGTGGATGCGGACAGCACATTCCGTCCCCATAGAGAATGAATGGGTCTGCACCCTTTCCGCAAAATTGCGGAAAGGATGCGGACACATTTTGCGGACGTGTGAATGGAGCCTAACTGTGCGAAGTTGCAGAATATTGGCAGGAACTGGAACACTCTGTCGTATACGTCTGGATCAGAGCATCCCAAACATGCTCAATGGGTGACATGTCCGGTGAGTATGCTGGCCATGCAAGAACTGGGATGTTTTCAGCTTCCAGGAATTGTGTACAGATCCTTGCAATATGGGGCCGTGCATTATCATGCTGCAACATGAGGTGATGGTCGTGGATGAATGGCACAATGGGCCTCAGGATCTCGTCACGGTATCTCTGTGCATTCAAAATGCCATCAATAAAAAGCACCTGTGTTCATTGTCCATAACATACGCCTGCCCAAACCATAACCCCACCGCCACCATGGGCCACTCAATCCACAAAGTTGACGTCAGCAAACCGCTCACCCACACAACGCCACACACGCTGTCTGCCATCTGTCCTGAACAGTGAAAACCGGGACTCATCCGTGAACAGGACGCCTCTCCAACATGCCAGACGCCATCGAATGTGAGCATTTGTCCACTCAAGTCAGTTACGACGACGAACTGCAGTCAGGTCCAGACCCCGATGAGGACGACGAGCATGCAGATGAGCTTCCCTGAGACGGTTTCTGACAGTTTGTGCAGAAATTCTTTGGTTATGCAAACCGATTGTTGCTGCAGCTGTCCAGGTGGCTGGTCTAAAACGATCATGGAGGTGAACATGCTGGATGTGGAGGTCCTGGGCTGGTGTGGTTACGTGAGGCCGGTTGGATGTACTGCCAAATTCTCTGAAACGCCTTTGGAGATGGCTTATGGTAGAGAAATGAACATTCATCGCACGGGCAACAGCTCTGGTAGACATTCCTGCAGTCAGCATGCCAACTGCACGCTCCCTCAAACATTGCGACATCTGTGGCATTGTGCTATGGGATCAAACTGCACATTTCAGAGTGGGCTTTTATTGTGGGAGGTCTAAGGCACACCTGTGCAATATTCATGTTGTCTAATCAGCACCTTGATATGCCACACCTGTGAGGTGTTTCAGATCTTTGAGTTAAGCTCATGCAAAATAGGAGCAAAACCGGAAGTGTTGCGTTTATATTTTTGTTCAGTGTAGTTACCTATATAGGGAAATTGTTAATTTGAAGGTAATACTCATTATAATAGCAGGTTTAGAATTGGGAAAACAGTATGGCAACTTCAATGCTAGCACTGGATTAATTAGTGTAATATGTGATGCTCTAATGAATCACATTTCCACCTCTCTGGCCTCAGTGATGGCCTGACAGAGAGAGTTTGCCTGCCTTGCTCAAAGTATAAATAAAGAGGAAGTTAAAAAAGACTGGGCAGGAAGTAGAATACATGGCGTTCAAAAAATGATTTCCAGAAAACAATCTACCATTTTTTATTTAAAAAAAAAATGAGAGTAAGCTTTTATGTATAGAAACGTCCTCAAAAATGGAGAGCCGAGGACCCCTCATTCACATGATGGGGTCTCATCTTACCCCAGAGTTTACAATATATTGGCATATGTACAGTACTTCAAGTAATTCATAGAAGCAAACATTTCATATTAAATGTTCCTAAACAACCTTGTTTCCTATTACACAATGCCACATTTATGGATTTATAGAAGCTGCGGTCTTTCACCTACTGGAAGGCCTATCAAAGTCAAGATGGAATAAATATATTCTCCGAGGCATCGTACTACTAAAGGAACAAGCGAGACTCTGTGTTGGTGTGTGTATATACGTGTTCTCCTGCCTCAGCTCTTATGTAGGTAAGAGACCAGAACACAAACACTGACGAAGCACATCTGCTTTAAATAATCAATTTCACCCCTTTACTAACCTACAGCAAAAGGCCATGTTTAATGAGTTTCAAAAATGTTACCATTAAATCTAATGCTTGACTGACATTTAGTGAAAAACAAAAATCCATTATGCCTACTTTTAATACCACCCCAGTCACACAGCCGGTTATTGATATAACATGGACAAGCCGACAAATCCACAATTTCCCCTACTGCGGGCAGCTGCCATGACATGTTCTGATAGCTTCTGACTCTGCAGGATTACGGGGCTAACCACATCGGGTTTTCTCCTGACACTTTTATTGGTGATGTAAGCCTAAAACGCTCAGCTCTGCGCCCGCTCCTAGGCCGACTAGTCCTAGAAATGATCATGTTTTTTGTTTAGCTGCATACAAAGTGACACAGAATAAAATGAGGTTCAGCTCACGAGAGGCTCCCAGGTTATGATTTTACTCTAGTTTTAATGAACAGCTTAGTGAGGACATTTATTTGAAAGGGTCTTGTATTCTTCAATGGCACTACGGGATATATAGGATATGAGGCCTCCCTGACGAGTATTACCCTGCCCAAACTTCTTCCCAGTTCAAATTGGTGGATCTCCTCATATGAAGTCATGATGGGACCAAAGGGAATACATTATAGGTGTATCTAGTAATCTAGTGTATCTGAGCGCCAAATTTATTGGGACCCCACTCCACCATAACCATCTGCAGCAGCAAGTTGAATGCCCAAGGATAATGTAGTGTTTATCACAGTGCAGGGATAATGCAAACAGTGATGTCACAGCAGAGGAATAATGCACACAGTCCCATCACAGTTCAGGGATGACTCACATTATTGATGTCACAGTATAGTGATAAAAAACACAATAATGTCAAAGCACATAGAAGGTGCACACAGTGATGTCACAGCATAGGGATAGTGCGCACAGTGGTGTCATAGTACAGGCATAATAAACACAGTGATGCCACAATACAGGGATAATAAACATAGTGATGTCATAGTACAGGCATAATAAACACAGTGATGTCACAGTACAGGGATAATAAACACAGGGATGTCACAGTACAGGGATAATAAACACAGTGATGTCACAGTACAGGGATAATAAACACAGTGATGTCACAGTACAGGGATAATAAACACAGTGATGTCACAGTACAGGGATAATAAACATAGTGATGTCACAATACAGGGATAATAAACACAGTGATGTCACAGTACAGGGATAATAAACACAGTGATGTCACAGTACAGGGATAATAAACACAGTGATGTCACAGTACAGGGATAATAAACACAGTAATGTCACAGTACAGGGATAATAAACACAGTGATGTCACAGTACAGCGATAATAAACAAAGTGATGTTACAGTTCAGGGAAGTTGTAAACAGTGATGTCACAGTACAGGAATAATAAATACAATGATGTCACAGTACAGGAATAAAACACAGTGATGTCACAGTACAGGAATAATAAATACAATGATGTCACAGTACAGGAATAAAACACAGTGATGTCACAGTACAGGGATAATAAATACAATGATGTCACAGTACAGGAATAAAACACGGTGATGTCACAGTACAGGGATAATAAACACAGTGATGTCAAAGTACAGTGATAATAAACACAATGATGTCACAGTACAGGGATAATAAACACAGTGATGTCACAGTAGAGTGATAATAAACACAATGATGTCACAGTACAGGGATAATAAACACAGTGATGTCACAGTACATGGATAATAAACACAGCGATGTCAAAGTACAGGGATTATAAACACAGTAATGTCACAGTACAGGGATAATAAACACAGTGATGTCACAGTACAGCGATAATAAACAAAGTGATGTTACAGTTCAGGGAAGTTGTAAACAGTGATGTCACAGTACAGGAATAATAAATACAATGATGTCACAGTACAGGAATAAAACACAGTGATGTCACAGTACAGGAATAATAAATACAATGATGTCACAGTACAGGAATAAAACACAGTGATGTCACAGTACAGGGATAATAAATACAATGATGTCACAGTACAGGAATAAAACACGGTGATGTCACAGTACAGGGATAATAAACACAGTGATGTCAAAGTACAGTGATAATAAACACAATGATGTCACAGTACAGGGATAATAAACACAGTGATGTCACAGTAGAGTGATAATAAACACAATGATGTCACAGTACAGGGATAATAAACACAGTGATGTCACAGTACATGGATAATAAACACAGCGATGTCAAAGTACAGGGATTATAAACACAGTAATGTCACAGTCAGGGGCGACTCCAGGCTCATGTGGGCCCTTGGGTGTTAGTGTTACCTGCAGTCCTATGTAAAACCACAGATAACACTAGTGCTGATAATGTGGTAGTGTTACCTGCAGTCCTATGTAAAACCACAGATAACATTAGTCCTGATAATGTGGTAGTGTTACCTGCAGTCCTATGTAAAACCACAGATAACACTAGTGCTGATAATGTGGTAGTGTTACCTGAAGTCCTATGTAAAACCACAAATAACACTAGTGCTGATAATGTGGTAGTGTTACCTGCAGTCCTATGCAAAACAACAGATAACACTAGTCCTGATAATGTGGTAGTGTTAACTGCAGTCCTATGTAAAACCACAGATAACACTAGTCCTGATAATGTGGTAGTGTTACCTGCAGTCAGGGCCGATTTTAGACAAAATGTGGCCCTGGGCAAAATCAAAGTGGGGCCCCAAATCTTGTAATAATGTACTAACAACACAGTTACATTCTGTCGATTCCAGCGCTCCCTCACAGATTTACACCCCGTAAAGCTCCTCACACAGTTCTTCACTCTCCCTCTCAGCAATGAGTTCCCCTCACTCACGGCATCTGAGAGTGTTAAAAATAGGAAGCACGGGATTCCTCTTCAGGCGCGCTTTCCCCCAGTGGAGATTAGGGAAAGCACCCTGTTCTAAAAATGAGTCGCAGCCTTTACTAAGCTTCCAGGCTCATTGTTAGTATATCCCAGGCCACTAGATGGCAGCACTGAACTGTGATAAAGTGATTTCTATACAGAATAATGGAGCAATTTACATCTGATGATTGTAAGTTGTGGTCCACTTGGTGGACTTAACAAAAAGAAAAAAAAAAGTTTTGAAAATATAAAAAAACATACAAATTAAAATCACCCTCATTCCCCAAAATAAAAAGAAACAAAAATAATATATAGAACTAGAAGGTGTCGTTTCTGAAGAAACCACAGGATGTTGGCTTGAAATGCACCTTGCACCGAAGGGTCGGGGTGGTTGCACCTAAGGGTCGGGGTGGTTGCACCTAAGGGTCGGGGTGGTTGCACCGAAGGTTCGGGGTGGTTGCACCGAAGGGTCGGGGTGGTTGCACCTAAGGGTCGGGGTGGTTGCACCGAAGGGTCGGGTTGGTTGCACCTAAGGGTCGGGTTGGTTGCACCTAAGGGTCGGGGTAATTGCACCTAAGGGTCGGGGTAATTGCACCTAAGGGTCGGGGTGGTTGCACCGAAGGGTCGGGGTGGTTGCACCGAAGGGTCGGGGTGGTTGCACCTAAGGGTCGGGGTCATTGCACCTGAGGGTCGGGGTCGTTGCACCTAAGGGTCGGGGTCGTTGCACCTAAGGGTCGGGGTGGTTGCACCGAAGGTTCGGGGTGGTTGCACCGAAGGGTCGGGGTGGTTGCACCTAAGGGTCGGGGTGGTTGCACCGAATGGTCGGGGTGGTTGCACCGAATGGTCGGGTTGGTTGCACCTAAGGGTCGGGGTGGTTGCACCTAAGGGTCGGGGTGGTTGCACCTAAGGGTCGGGGTGGTTGCACCTAAGGGTCGGGGTGGTTGCACCTAATCGTTGGGGTGGGTGCACCTAATGACTAGGGTGAGTGCACCTAAGGGTCGGAGTTGGTGCACCTAATGGTCGGGGTGGCTCCACCCACTTTTTTGAATTTGAATCCCAGTCCTCCAGTGACCAACTGTGCCAAGTTTGAAGACTGTGCCAATAAAAGTCTAAGGGCTCTTTCACACCTGCGTTATTGTCTTCCGGCATAGAGTTCCGTCGTTGGGGCTCTATGCCGGAAGAATCCTGATCAGGATTATCCTAATGCATTCTGAATGGAGAGAAATCCGTTCAGGATGCATCAGGATGTTTTCAGTTCCGGAACGGAACGTTTTTCTGGCCGGAACACTTGCCGCAAGGCCGGATCCGGAATTAATGCCCATTGGAAGGCATTGATCCGGATCCGGCCTTAAGCTAAACGTCGTTTCGGCGCATTGCCGGAGCCGACATTTAGCTTTTTCTGAATGGTTACCATGGCTGCCGGGACGCTAAAGTCCTGGCAGCCATGGTAAGTGTAGTGGGGAGCGGGGGAGCAGTGTACTTACCGTCCGTGCGGCTCCCCGGGCGCTCCAGAGTGACGTCAGGGCGCCCCAAGCGCATGGATCACGTGATCGCATGGATCACGTCATCCATGCGCATGGGGCGCTCTGACGTCATTCTGGAGCGCCCCGGGAGCCGCACGGACTGTAAGTATACTGCTCCCCCGCTCCCCGCTCCTACTATGGCAACCAGGACTTTAATAGCGTCCTGGGTCCCATAGTAACACTGAAAGCATTTGGAAGACGGTTCCGTCTTCAAATGCTTTCAGTACACTTGCGTTTTTCCGGATCCGGCGGGCACCTCCGGCAACGGAAGTGCATGCCGGATCCCAACAACGCAAGTGTGAAAGAGGCCTAAGAGCAGCGGCAGTTTTAAATTTTTCCATTAAAACAACTGACTAAAATTTGATTGGCCGTTGTAGACTCCGCCCACTTTTTAAAAATTTTAACCTTTGTCACACACTGACCCACCCTGCCGAGTTTGGGTGCTGTGGCTTAAATACTGTGAGAATGACAGATTTTTAAAGGTTTCTCATTGAAGTCAATAGGGAAAATCTGATTGGTTGTTGTAGACTCCGCCCACTTTTTAATGTCCCCAAAATGTGACATAAATTTTCAGGTTGACCCCATGACTAAGTGACCCAAGTTTGGTGAGTTTCACTCCGAAGCTGTATGAGTGACAAACGTTTGCATTTTTCTAATAAAACTCTATGGGAAAAAAAGAGGTTTTCGGGGGCCCGCCCCAGGGGCCCAGAGGGTGGGATCGGTTAACAAAGCACAAGCAAGATACTCGGGTATGTGCCGACCAAGAGTGCAAAGTTTGGAATTTGCACTCCTAAAAATGTGGGAGGAGTAGCAATTTGAACGTCTCATTATAGTCAATAGGGAAAATTTGATTGGTTCTGTGTGGCCCCGCCCACATTTTAGGGTCTCCGAAATGTTATAATAAATTGCGCGTTGACCCCATGACTAAGTGACCCAAGTTTGGTGACTTTAGTTTCAAATCTGTGCGACTGGGAGCGATTTGAAAATTTTCCCTGTCAAAGTCAATGGGAAAAACTTGGATTTTGGGGGCCCGTCCCAGGGGCCCGGAGGGTGGGATCGGTTAACAAAGCACAAGCAAGGTACTCGGGTGGGTGCCGACCAAGTCTGCAAAGTTTGGAATTTGTACTCCTAAAAATGCGGGAGGAGTAGCAATTTGAACATCTCATTACTGTCAATGGGGAGATTTTGATTGGTTCTGTGTGGCCCCGCCCACTTTTTGGGGTCCCCGAAATGTGCCCAAAATTTTCGGGTTGACCCCATGACTAAGTGACCCAAGTTTGGTGACTTTAGCGTCAAAGGCTGGCGAGTAGGAGCGATTTGAAAATGTACCCTGTCAAAGTCTATGGGAAAAAAGGGGGCCTCCGGGGCCCGCCACGGGGGCCCTGGGGGTGGGATCGCTTATAAATGCACAAGCAACTCGAGTCGCTATAGGTCGAAGAAGTGTAGAAAGTTTGGGGTATGTAGCCCCAAAACTGTAGAAGGAGTAGCGTATAGAAAACGCGGCTAAGAATAAAAATAATAACTAGAAGGTGTCGTTTCTGAAGAAACCACAGGATGTTGGCTTGAAATCTGATTGGCTGTTGGTGGCTCCACCCACTTTTTTGAATTTGAATCACAGTCCTCCAGTGACCAACTGTGCCAAGTTTGAAGACTGTGCCAATAAAAGTCTAAGAGCAGCGGCAGTTTTAAATTTTCCCATTAAAACAACTGACTAAAATTTGATTGGCCGTTGTCGACTCCGCCCACTTTTTATACATTTTGACCTTTGTCACACACTGACCCACCCTGTCGAGTTTGGGTGCTGTGACTTAAATACTGTGAGAATGACAGCTTTTTAAAGGTTTCTCATTGAAGTCAATAGGGAAAATCTGATTGGTTGTTTGTAGCTCCGCCCACTTTTTAATGTCCTCAAAATGTGACAGAAATTTTCAGGTTGACCCCATGACTAAGTGACCCAAGTTTGGTGAGTTTCACTCCGAAGCTGTATGAGTGACAAACGTTTGCATTTTTCCAATAAAACTCTATGGGAAAAAGAGATTTTCAGGGGCCCGCCCCAGGGGCCCGGAGGGTGGAATCGGTTAACAAAGCACAAGCAAGATACTCGGGTATGTGCCGACCAAGAGTGCAAAGTTAGGTATTTATACTCCTAAATCTGTGGGAGGAGAAGCAATTTGAACGTCTCATTATAGTCAATGGGGAGAATTTGATTGGTTCTGTGTGGCCCCGCCCACATTTTAGGGTCTCCGAAATGTTCTAACAAATTGCGCGTTGACCCCATGACTAAGTGACCCAAGTTTGGTGACTTTAGTTTCAAATCTGTGCGACTGGGAGCGATTTGAAAATTTTCCCTGTCAAAGTCAATGGGAAAAAACGTGGATTTTGGGGGCCCGTCCCAGGGGCCCGGAGGATGGGATCGGTTAACAATGCACAAGCAAGGTACTCGGGTGGGTGCCGACCAAGTCTGCAAAGTTTGGAATTTGTACTCTTAAAAATGTGGGAGGAGTAGCAATTTGAACGGCTCATTACAGTCAATGGGGAGATTTTGATTGGTTCTGTGTGGCCCCGCCCACTTTTTGGGGTCCCCAAAATGTGCCCAAAATTTTCGGGTTGACCCCATGACTAAGTGACCCAAGTTTGGTGACTTTAGCGTCAAAGCCTGGCGAGTGGGAGCGATTTGAAAATGTACCCTGTCAAAGTCTATGGGAAAAAAGGGAGCTTCCGGGGCCCGCCACGGGGGCCCCGGGGGTGGGATCGCTTATAAAAGCACAAGCAACTCGAGTCGCTATAGGTCGAAGAAGTGTAGAAAGTTTGGGGTATGTAGCCCCAAAACTGTAGGAGGAGTAGCGTATAGAAAACGCGGCTAAGAATAAAAATAATAATAATAAGCTGAAACGCTTTTTGACTATCGAATAACAATATGTTGGCTTTTACAAGCCAACATAATAATAAGCTGAAACGCTTTTTGACTATCGAATAACAATATGTTGGCTTTTTCAAGCCAACATAATAATAAGCTGAAACGCTTTTTGACTATCGAATAACAATATGTTGGCTTTTTCAAGCCAACATAATTATGGGCATCGCCGCATGCGAAAGTGACCATGCTATTAAAATAAAGTAAAAAAAAGTTAGCCCATACGGTGAATGGCGTAACAGAATTTTTTTTAAAAGGGCCGTTTCGAATTTTTTTCATCACTTTATCTCCCAAGAGAATTGAATAAAAAGTGATCAAGTCATACACAACCCAAATGGTATTGTCATCCCGCAATAAATAAGCCCCCACACATCTCCGTGGACATAATTATAAAAAAGTTATGATGGTCAGAATATTGCGATGAAAAGAAAAAGAAAAATTTTTACGAAGTGAGTCCTGATTAGGCTTAGCTTGCTGCAGTGAGCGGGCCTATAGAGGTCCTGAGTGGAGGGGCTGTTAGGGTTGCCACCTTTCCCAACAAAAAATACTGGTTACACAAGTTAAAAAGGTTGGTGTGGGTTAATATGGGTGTTATTTGATCATATTTTAAGTTTTGCTCAAATTTTTTTCGCAATAAAATCAAACTTTTCACTGTTGGGGACACCCTGTGTATTTAAGTTTCATTTAGCCTCTATTTTTAAAATGTTTCTGCAGGGATTCAAATTCACAACCTTCTACATTAAGGGCAAAAACCTTAACCACTGGGCTGTAGAGCTCAATGCTATGTTTTCCCTGAAAAACTTTATAGAAGTTTCTCTTGTATTAAACAAGAGAAACTTCTATGAGGTTTTTCAGCAGTAGCTAAGCATTGAGCTCTTTAGCCCAGTGGTTAAAGTTCTTGCCCTTAATGTAGAAGGTTGTGAGTTCAAATCCCCACAGAGACATTTAAAACATAGTCACAAAATTGTTGTGGATAGCTCACCCCCTTCCTCTGTATGGCCAAGGTGCTCTAGCCAGAAAACTGATCACCCAATCAGTCAAGAGCAAGAAAAAATGAATAAAAAAGTGGCTGGCACTCACTATATGGTTCACATCAACAGCAATTTATTAGCCTCTCACTCAATATTGGAGTGTGGACAGCATAGATAAAACAATATAAGATCAACACAATACAATTGCAATAATAAAAATATAAAATGTACAGTACACTGATAATAGGTAGAGAAGTGGTCCTCTTAATATCTCAAGCCACCTGGTAATTAATCTGATGCTTAAATATAATGGCAAGAGTTCTCTCGTGCTTGAAGCAAGTGATATAGGTATCTTCTCAACACAGCAAATGTAAATCCGGATCTCTAATTGGAAAATGCTGGCTCTTTATATAAGGCTGAATGTAAACGTAGGAACCTCTAAATTTCCACGGTGAGTGCACGGTGGACTATATGCTTGATACTGATGGTAAATGATGTAGGTATCCTATCAACACAGCGTGTAAGTCCAGATATGTTGTTGGAAGTACTGGCTCTTTAAATGACACTCGATGTTATCATAGAAGCCTCTAGCTGCCCATAGATATGAACAGTGGAACTTTTACTTATGCTGGAAAGTCTCCGGTCCCTCCGGTATTAAGTGCTGTGGGGAATGGATATGCTTACCGGTAAAGTTGAAAGTCCCCGGCAGTCCCGTCTCCCAGCTTACCGCACCGCTCCAAAATGCTTCCGGCGTCCGCGCTGCTTGGTATCTGTCACGTGTTTGATCGAAGGTATCGCGGGACTTGGTTGCTTGGTTCCGGGTTCCTGTGAGAGGTACTCACGTTGAATTGGAAGAAGTGGAGCGCTCCAATTTTTAAAACTTCTTACAAGATCTTGATCTGGCCAGTGAGGAAGAGGAGAGAAATCCTCGAAACGCGTCTGGCGTCATACCTCTGCTCACCATAAGGATATTGACATGATCAAGATCTTGTCAATATCCAACCAAGTCCCGCGATACCTTCGATCAAACACGTGACAGATACCAAGCAGCGCGGACGCCGGAAGCATTTTGGAGCGGTGCGGTAAGCTGGGAGACGGGACTGCCGGGGACTTTCAACTTTACCGGTAAGCATATCCATTCCCCACAGCACTTAATACCGGAGGGACCGGAGACTTTCCAGCATAAGTAAAAGTTCCACTGTTCATATCTATGGGCAGCTAGAGGCTTCTATGATAACATCGAGTGTCATTTAAAGAGCCAGTACTTCCAACAACATATCTGGACTTACACGCTGTGTTGATAGGATACCTACATCATTTACCATCAGTATCAAGCATATAGTCCACCGTGCACTCACCGTGGAAATTTAGAGGTTCCTACGTTTACATTCAGCCTTATATAAAGAGCCAGCATTTTCCAATTAGAGATCCGGATTTACATTTGCTGTGTTGAGAAGATACCTATATCACTTGCTTCAAGCACGAGAGAACTCTTGCCATTATATTTAAGCATCAGATTAATTACCAGGTGGCTTGAGATATTAAGAGGACCACTTCTCTACCTATTATCAGTGTACTGTACATTTTATATTTTTATTATTGCAATTGTATTGTGTTGATCTTATATTGTTTTATCTATGCTGTCCACACTCCAATATTGAGTGAGAGGCTAATAAATTGCTGTTGATGTGAACCATATAGTGAGTGCCAGCCACTTTTTTATTCATTTAAAAAATAGAGTTTAATTAGATTTATACATAGAGGGTGTCCCTAAGCATAATGCTTGGGAATACCCCTTTCATATTCATAACACTGACTCCATATATGGACATATACATACAGTGCCTTACAAAAGTATTCACCCCCATTGACTTTTTTTCGTATTTTGGTGCCTCACAACCTGGAATTAACATGATTGTTTTAGGAATTGTATCATTTAATTTACAGAACCTGCCCACAACTTTGAAGATGCTTTTTTTTATTTATTGTGAAGCAAACAACAAATAGGACAAAATAACAGAAAAAGTCAATGTGCATAACTATTCACCCCCCTAAAGTCAATACTTTGTAGAGTCACCTTTTGTGGCAATCATAGCTCCAAGTCGCTTTGGATAAGTCTTTATGAGCTTGCCACATCTTACCACTGGGATTTTTGCCCATTCATCCTTCCAAAACTGCTCCAGCTCCTTCAAGTTGGATGGTTTGCATTTGTGAACAGCAATCTTTATGACCACAGATTTTCTATTGGATTGAGATCTGGGCTTTGACTAGGCCATTCCAACACATTTACATGTTTCCCCTTAAACCACTCAAGTGTTGCTTTAGCAGTGTGTTTGGGGTCATTGTCCTGCTGGAAGGTGAACCTCCATCCTAGCCTCAAATCACGCACAGAGTGGTACAGGTTTTGCTCAAGAATATCCCTGTATTTAGCACCATCCATCTTTCCCTCAACCAGTTTCCCAGTCCCATCCCCCCAGCATGATGCTGCCACCACCATGTCTCACTGTGGGGATGGTGTTCTTTGGGTGATGTGATGTGTTGGGTTTGCGTCAGACATAACGTTTTCTTTGATGGCCAAAAAGTTCAATTTTAGTCTCATCAGACCAGAGCACCTTCCTCCATACATTTTGGGAGTCTCCCACATGCCTTTTCACACTCACAACGTGCCTTTTTGTTTTTAGCTGAAAGTCATGGCTTTCTTCTGGCCACTCTGCCATAAAGCCCAATTCTATGGAGTGTACGGCTTATTGTCATCCTATGTACAAATACTCCAGTCTCTGCTGTGGAACTCTGCAGCTCCTCCAGGGTTACCTTAGGTCTCTGTGCTGCCTCTCTGAGTTTTTGTGGACGGCCGTCAGGTTTGCTGTTGTGCCATGTTCTTTTCATTTGGTCATGATAGATTTGATGGTGCTCCTGGGGATCATCAAAGATTTTGAAAAAATTTTATAACCTAACCCTGACTTGTACTTCTCGACAACATTGTCCCTTACTTGTTTGGAGAGTTCCTCTGTCTTCATGGCAGTGTTTGTTTAGTGATGCCTCTTGGTTAGGTGTTGCAGCCTCTGGGGCCTTTCAAAAAAGGTGTATATACAGGTATGTAATGACAGATCATACACACAGTGATGTCACTGAAAAGCGTAGCTTGCCTCTGTTTTTATTGTTTTTTAAATATACTCACATTGAAGTCCTCCGGTGCACCATGCTGTCTTTTCTGTCTCTAGTACCTTCCGGCCTTCTGCAGTGTCCGGCCCTCAGTGCGTCAGCCTGGTCCTTCCTCCTGGCGTGGGGGAAAACTTCGTTATACTCTAATGTTGTGCCTAGACCTGCAAAACACTGTACGGTAAGGTGCATCCACTTGTGGCCATTTCATATCCCTCGAGGATATCACACCAGGGAGTGTCCCCTTTCTCTTCTTTTCTTTAAAAGTATAGGTATAGTGTACATAGTGACATCACAGTACAGGGATAATAAACATAGTGACTTCACAGTACAGGGATAATAAACACAGTGATGTCACAGTACAGGGATAATAAACATAGTGATGTCACAGTACAGGGATAATAAACACAGTGATGTCACAGTGCAGGGATAATAAACACAGTGATGTCACAGTACAGGGATAATAAACACAGTGATGTCACAGTACAGGGATAATAAACACAGTGATGTCACAGAACAGAGATAATAAACACAGGGATGTCACAGTACAGGGATAATAAACACAGTGATGTCACAGAACAGAGATAATAAACACGGGTCCCGCGCACCACATTTTGTGCCCGCCACACTTCTCACGGTTTCTGGTGGGACTCGTTGCCTCCTTCGGGGGTCATGTTGCTCTGGGTTGCCGCTTTCAGGCGTCTGCTGCGCGTATCTTGTCAGCAGGTGGCGGCATTGGGCATGTCATTACGCTTATTCACCCTGCTGTCCTGCCTGCTGACAACCCATCATAGGTCAGGGGCAGCAGGTACGAGCTAGTATGCTCCTAAGAGCAATAGCAGCTGCAAGTCATGTAAGCCCGTGTAAGTCATTAAAAAAAAATTATAATTTGGTGGCCAGTTCCGGTAACATTAGCATACCTGCACTCCTCAGGGCCCGGGATGACTCGGCCAGAGGACCGCATTGGGCATCCCCTTTTTCCTGCTGGATGATACATGGTCTAGCCATGCGGCCTTACCGGCGCTGGTTCCTGAAAAAAAAACAACTCCCTGATACGCTCAGGCCGTCTTTTTTCTACACCTTTTCTCTCCTCCTGGTCACGCCCAGGCTTCTCCTCCTGGTCACGCCCAGGCACGGTCGCTTGTCTTGTCATTGTCTCATTGTCGTCCCCTGGTTCGCCCAGGGCACAGTTTCGTTCCTGGTACGCCCAGGTCCTCCATGCCTACTCACCTTCAATTGGTACTTGGGTCTCCTCACACTTCCCCACCTTTCCGCCAGCTGGCAGTAGTGCTTTCTGGTCTAGCACAGACCACGGGGCCACTTTCCCGCCTGGTCCTCAGGTTCATCCACGCTCTTTGTCCGCCTGGCTCACAGGTCCGTTATGTAATGTCGTCCGGCCCTCCGCAGGCCGCTGCTACGCACAGCCTCTGTCTCGTCACATGGCAACGCGCCATCTCTCTCCGACCACCTGGTACGCTCAGGTTGCCTTCTTCTGGCAATAGCCAATCTGATACGCTCAGATCGTTTATTTGGCTCCAGGGGTGCGCCCCATCCTGGCCAGTACGCCTGGCTCAACAGTACAGCACTCTCATGTTTTCGCTTGTTTTCCTTTCAGGTTCTAGCCTATTTCCAGGTTCCAGTCAGACCTGTCCAGGTAAGTGCTCACTTACATCCTCGGCAACCCCAACGGGTCAATGCTTCTCAGTTAATCAGATTCTTCATCTATCCAGGCAGGTCGATTTTCTCCTGCTAGTCCGTGTTACGGTGTTCTGTATTCGGGTCAAGCATGTCTCAAGCCTCTGATATAGATGACAGCCTTTCTGTCCCTAAAAACCTTTGTTTCAGGCCAAGCCGGTCCTTCGTCCCTAATGAATTGAACCATTCCAAAATTAATCGTGGAACTTGACAAGAGGGGCATCCCGCACCCAGCTTCCGCCAGAAAGAACTGTTTAAGCTGCTCATGACCAGCCCTAACCCTTCCGGGGATCAGCCAGGCACGTCATCCATCCAGCTCTTGCTGGTTCAGCTACAGTCCACCTTGAACACACTGGTCGACTCGGTGGCTGACATCCAAGCTAGAGTAACGGAACTGGAGTCACGGGCCTCCGTTGCGCCCCCAGCACCCGCCCCACCGGCCACCCCCTCCACTTCCGTTTGTCTGACACCAGGTACACCCAGGCCAATTCCCCAAGTGGCCCCCTCACAATTTATCCCAGAAAATCTCAAACAAGACATCCTGGCAGGGAAAGACGTTAATCTTGTGTCAGTTCTCATTGCCACCCAAGATGTACCCGAAAACAGGGTGATCAATTGTGGAGATGTGTCCATGGTCCTTAGGGCCAAGGACTCCCGGCTCAACCACAAGTTATCCATTCCTGAGTTTGTCCTGGTGTTCAGCCTTTTTAGGGACATTGTCTGCACCGCACAACCGGAGAGAAGGGAAGAACTGGACACCTATTTGTTCAGCCTTCTACGATTACCATCGATCTTTCTCGGCAAAAGCGGCAGCAGCTTTGGCTCAATTTCGCCTCTAGGATCATGCCCCAGGGCAGGACATTCGTATCGAGGCTACTCCAGCTTCTTTCCTCGGCGCCCGACCAGGACAGCGTCATCCGATTGGACAGCCACGCAACGGCAGACCTGGCCATGTGGGAATTGTTCCTCTCCCGATGGAATGGCATCTCCCTCTTCATTCCTCCATGGTCGCCCTCCTTCCCTACTATCTCATCGGATGCTGCAGCTTCCTGCGGCTACGCAGCCATTTGCGGTCACCATTGGCTGGTTGACCTTTGGCCCACGTCCGTCCTGGCGGATGCCGAATCCATCAGCACTAGAGTTGAGCGAACACCTGGATGTTCGGGTTCGAGAAGTTCGGCCAAACTTCCCGGAAATGTTCGGTTTCGGGATCTGAACCCGACCCGAACTTCGTCCTGAACCCGAACCCCATTAAAGTCAATGGGGACCCGAACTTTTCGGCACTAAAAAGGCTGTAAAACAGCCCAGGAAAGAGCTAGAAGGCTGCAAAAGGCAGCAACATGTAGGTAAATCCCCTGCAAACAAATGTGGATAGGGAAATGAATAAAAAAAAAAAAAATAATAATAATAATTAACCAAAATCAATTGGACAGCGGTCCCATAGCAGAGAATCTGGCTTTACGTCAGCAGAGAATCAGTCTCTTCATGCCATAGCAGAGAATCTGGCTTCATGTCAGCACAGAATCAGTCTTCATGTCATAGCAGAGAATCAGGCTTCACGTCACCCACCACTGGAACAGGCCACTGTCACATATTTAGGCCCCGGCACCCAGGCAGAGGAGAGAGGTCCCGTAACAGAGAATCTGGCTTCATGTCAGCACAGAATCAGTCTTCATGTTATAGCAGAGAATCAGGCTTCACGTCACCCACCACTGGAACAGGCCACTGTCACATATTTAGGCCCCGGCACCCAGGCAGAGGAGAGAGGTCCCGTAACAGAGAATCTGGCTTCATGTCAGCACAGAATCAGTCTTCATGTTATAGCAGAGAATCAGGCTTCACGTCACCCACCACTGGAACAGGCCACTGTCACATATTTAGGCCCCGGCACCCAGACAGAGGAGAGAGGTCCCGTAACAGAGAATCTGGCTTCATGTCAGCACAGAATCAGTCTTCATGTTATAGCAGAGAATCAGGCTTCACGTCACCCACCACTGGAACAGGCCACTGTCACATATTTAGGCCCAGGCACCCAGGCAGAGGAGAGAGGTCCCGTAACAGAGAATCTGGCTTCATGTCAGCACAGAATCAGTCTTCATGTTATAGCAGAGAATCAGGCTTCACGTCACCCACCACTGGAACAGGCCACTGTCACATATTTAGGCCCCGGCACCCAGACAGAGGAGAGAGGTCCCGTAACAGAGAATCTGGCTTCATTTCAGCACAGAATCAGTCTTCATGTTATAGCAGAGAATCAGGCTTCACGTCACCCACCACTGGAACAGGCCACTGTCACATATTTAGGCCCCGGCACCCAGACAGAGGAGAGAGGTCCCGTAACAGAGAATCTGGCTTCATGTCAGCACAGAATCAGTCTTCATGTCATAGCAGAGAATCAGGCTTCACGTCACCCACCACTGGAACAGGCCACTGTCACATATTTAGGCCCAGGCACTTAGGCAGAGGGGAGAGGTCCCGTAACAGAGAATCTGGCTTCATGTCAGCACAGAATCAGTCTTCATGTCAAAGCAGAGAATCAGGCTTCACGTCACCCACCACTGGAACAGGCCACTGTCACATATTTAGGCCCAGGCACCCAGGCAGAGGAGAGAGGTCCCGTAACAGAGAATCTGGCTTCATGTCAGCACAGAATCAGTCTTCATGTTATAGCAGAGAATCAGGCTTTACGTCACCCACCACTGGAACAGGCCACTGTCACATATTTAGGCCCCGGCACCCAGGCAGAGGAGAGAGGTCCCGTAACAGAGAATCTGGCTTCATGTCAGCACAGAATCAGTCTTCATGTCATAGCAGAGAATCAGGCTTCACGTCACCCACCACTGGAACAGGCCACTGTCACATATTTAGGCCCAGGCACCCAGGCAGAGGAGAGAGGTCCCGTAACAGAGAATCTGGCTTCATGTCAGCACAGAATCAGTCTTCATGTTATAGCAGAGAATCAGGCTTCACGTCACCCACCACTGGAACAGGCCACTGTCACATATTTAGGCCCCGGCACTCAGGCAGAGGAGAGAGGTCCCGTAACAGAGAATCTGGCTTCATGTCAGCACAGAATCAGTCTTCATGTCATAGCAGAGAATCAGGCTTCACGTCACCCACCACTGGAACAGGCCACTGTCACATATTTAGGCCCAGGCACCCAGGCAGAGGAGAGAGGTCCCGTAACAGAGAATCTGGCTTCATGTCAGCACAGAATCAGTCTTCATGTTATAGCAGAGAATCAGGCTTCACGTCACCCACCACTGGAACAGGCCACTGTCACATATTTAGGCCCCGGCACCCAGACAGAGGAGAGGTTCATTCAACTTTGGGTTGCCCCGCAATATAATGGTAAAATGAAAATAAAAATAGGATTGAATGAGGAAGTGCCCTGGAGTACAATAATATATTGTTAAGGGGAGGTAGTTAATGTCTAATCTGCACAAGGGATGGACAGGTCCTGTGAAATCCATGCCTGGTTAATTTTTATGAACGTCAGCTTGTCCACATTGGCTGTAGACAGGAGGCTGTGTTTGTCTGTAATGACGCCCCCTGCCGTGCTGAATACGCGTTCAGACAAAACGCTGGCCGCCGGGCAGGCCAGCACCTCCAAGGCATAAAAGGCTAGCTCTGGCCACGTGGACAATTTGGAGACCCAGAAGTTGAATGGGGCCGAACCATCAGTCAGTACGTGGAGGGGTGTGCACAGGTACTGTTCCACCATCTTATTGAAATGTTGCCTCCTGCTAACACGTTCCGTATCAGGTGGTGGTGCAGTTAGCTGTGGCGTGGTGACAAAACTTTTCCACATCTCTGCCATGCTAACCCTGCCCTCAGAGGAGCTGGCCGTGACACAGCTGCGTTGGCGACCTCTTGCTCCTCCTCTGCCTTCGCCTTGGGCTTTCACTTGTTCCCCTGTGACATTTGGGAATGCTCTCAGTAGCGCGTCTACCAACGTGCGCTTGTACTCGCGCATCTTACTATCACGCTCCAGTGCATGAAGTAAGGTGGACACATTGTTTTTGTACCGTGGATCCAGCAGGGTGGCAACCCAGTAGTCCGCACACGTTAAAATGTGGGCAACTCTGCTGTCGTTGCGCAGGCACTGCAGCATGTAGTCGCTCATGTGTGCCAAGCTGCCCAGAGGTAAGGACAAGCTGCCTTCTGTGGGAGGCGTATCGTCATCGTCCTGCGTTTCCCCCCAGCCACCACTACATTTACCCAGTGTGCAGTTAGGGAGATATAGCGTCCCTGGCCGTGCCTACTGGTCCACGTATCTGTGGTTAGGTGGACCTTGCCACAGATGGCGTTGCGCAGTGCACACTTGATTTTATCGGATACTTGGTTGTGCAGGGAAGGCACGGCTCTCTTGGAGAAGTAGTACCGGCTGGGAACAACATACTGTGGGATAGCAAGCGACATGAGCTGTTTGAAGCTGTCTGTCTCCACCAGCCTAAATGACAGCATTTCATAGGCCAGTAGTTTAGAAATGCTGGCATTCAGGGCCAGGGATCGAGGGTGGCTAGGTGGGAATTTACGCTTTCTCTCAAATGTTTGTGAGAGGGAGAGCTGAACGCTGCCGTGTGACATGGTTGAGATGCTTGGTGACGCAGGTGGTGGTGTTGGTGGTACATCCCATGTTTGCTGGGCGGCAAGTGCCAACGTCCCTCCAGAGGCAGAGGAAGAGGCCGAGGCGGCGGCAGCAGCAGAAGAGGCCGAGGCGGCAGCAGCAGAAGAGGTAGCAGGGGGAGCCTGAGTGACTTCCTTGTTTTTAAGGTGTTTACTCCACTGCAGTTCATGCTTTGCATGCAGGTGCCTGGTCATGCAGGTTGTGCTAAGGTTCAGAACGTTAATGCCTCGCTTCAGGCTCTGATGGCACAGCGTGCAAACCACTCGGGTCTTGTCATCAGCACATTGTTTGAAGAAGTGCCATGCCAGGGAACTCCTTGAAGCTGCCTTTGGGGTGCTCGGTCCCAGATGGCGGCGGTCAGTAGCAGGCGGAGTCTCTTGGCGGCGGGTGTTCTGATTTGGCCCACTGCTCCCTCTTTGTCTTTTGCTACGCTGTTGGCTCGGTCTCACCACTGCCTCTTCCTCTGAACTGTGAAAGTCAGTGGCACGACCTTCATTCCATGTGGGGTCTAGGACCTCATCGTCCCCTGCATCGTCTTCCACCCAGTCTTGATCCCTGACCTCCTGTTCAGTCTGCACACTGCAGAAAGACGCAGCAGTTGGCACCTGTGTTTCGTCATCATCAGAGACGTGCTGAGGTGGTATTCCCATGTCCTCATCATCAGGTAACATAAGTGGTTGTGCGTTAGTGCATTCTATCTCTTCCACCCCTGGGGAAGGGCTAGGTGGATGCCCTTGGGAAACCCTGGCAGCAGAGTCTTCAAACAGCATAAGAGACTGCTGCATAACTTGAGGCTCAGACAGTTTCCCTGATATGCATGGGGGTGATGTGACAGACTGATGTGCTTGGTTTTCATGCGCCATCTGTGCGCTTTCTGCAGAAGACTGGGTGGGAGATAATGTGAACGTGCTGGATGCACTGTCGGCCACCCAATTGACTAATGCCTGTACCTGCTCAGGCCTTACCATCCTTAGAACGGCATTGGGCCCCACCAAATATCCCTGTAAATTCTGGCGGCTACTGGGACCTGAGGTAGTTGGTACACTAGGACGCAGGGCCGCTGATAGGCCAGTACAGCTGGCCCAGTTGTACCGGGCCCGGCTGGCAGGGGGGCCCGGGCTGCCGACTCCCGAGCCATTTTAATTTTTTTGCTGTCAGTGGGCTGGCTCCAGTAACAGCAGGCAGTGTGGGGGCGGCGCTCACTCACTGACGTCACACGCCTGCTCCTCCCACTAGGCGGCGCAGGCGCGTGACGTCAGTGAGTGAGCGCTGCCGCCCGCACTTGTTACTGGAGGCTGGAGGGTGGAGGGAGGAGGCAGGAGCTGAATGTAAGGTAGTATTTTAGTAAAGAGATGAGCGCTGTGCCTGTGCTAAAATTAAAGTTACTGTCTGCAGCCTGCACGGCTGCACCGATTTATTAATGTATACTACTGTGAGTGGCGGGGGGGGATCTATATGGATGACGTCATGACGGCACTGTTATAGGGAGGGCGGGGGATCCGTGGATGGCATTGTTATGGGGGGGGGGGGGTCTGTCATGTGGATGACACTTATGGGGGGGGCCGGGGGGTCTGTGGATGACACTTATGGGGGGGATCTGTGGATGGCACCATTATGGAGGGGGATCTGTGGATGACACTGTTATGGGGGGGATCTGTGGATGACACTGTTATGGGGGGATCTGTGGATGACTGTTATGGGGGGGATCTGTGGATGGCACTGTTATGGAGGGTATCTGTGAATGGCACTGTTATGGAGGGGTATCTGTGGATGACACATAGCATAAGATGCTATATACGGTATGTGTCATCCACAGATCCCCCTCTATAACAGTGCCATCCACAGATCCCCCCATAACAGTGCCATCCACAGATCCCCCCATAACAGTGCCATCCACAGATCCCCCCATAACAGTGCCATCCACAGATCCCCTCCATAACAGTGCCATCCACAGATCCTCTCCATAACAGTGCCATCCACAGATCCCCTCCATAACAGTGCCATCCACAGATCCCCTCCATAACAGTGCCATCCACAGATCCCCTCCATAACAGTGCCATCCACAGATCCCCTCCATAACAGTGCCATCCACAGATCCCCTCCATAAAAGTGCCATTCACAGATCCCCTCCATAACAGTGCCATTCACAGATCCCCTCCATAACAGCGCCATTCACAGACGACCCCCCAGCGCCATAAATATCACTTGTAGACAAATCTGCATGTTGTTTCAAGGCGGCGTCTGGGGAGGGGCCAAGGGCGGGGCCAGGGGTGTGGCTGAAGGAGGGATCAGGGGGTGGAGCTGAAGGGGGCCCCGTCATGTATGCTGTACGGGGCCCCATGATTTCTATCAGCGGCCCTGCTAGGACGTGTGGCTGTGGCAGAGCGGCCACGTCCTCTCCCAGCACCAGAGGGTCCACTAACACCACCACGACCATGTCCACGTCCGCGTCCCTTACTAGATGTTTTCCTCATTGTTACCGTTCACCACAATAAGAAAAATATTATTCGGGCCAATGTATTGAATTAAAATTCAGGCCTTTTTTTGCAGACACCTAACACTGTCTGGCTATCTATTTAGGTACCGTATTACACTAATACAGGCACACCAGTAATGACAGATTTAGCTAAATATAAATGTGAGGCCTATTTTTTAGGCGCTGTGTGACAGGTATACGTTTAATCACAGAATTAGACTTGTATCTGCACTGTAGCGTGTGTGTTAAGTTTTTCAGAATGACCCTATCAGCACCTTGAATCTAATATACCCTTTTAGGGATAGATTTAAAGTAGGCCTGATACAGCAGAAACCACTAATTTTGAGAATGGCAAATTTGGGAATTGTTTTTCAACCCAGAACAAAAACTGTGCTTTTACGGTCACTAAAAATAACTTGACCAGCTAAAACAGTACTGATTTGGAGGAATATAAATGTGAGGCCTATTTTTTAGGCGCTGTGTGACAGGTATACGTTTAATCACAGAATTAGACTTGTATCTGCACTGTAGCGTGTGTGTTAAGTTTTTCAGAATGACCCTATCAGCACCTTGAATCTAATATACCCTTTTAGGGATAGATTTAAAGTAGGCCTAATACAGCAGAAACCACTAATTTTGAGAATTGCAAATTTGGGAATTGTTTTTCAACCCAGAACTAAAACTGTGCTTTTACGGTCACTAAAAATAACTTAACCAGCTAAAACAGTACTGATTTGGATGAATATAAATGTCAGACCTATTTTTTAGGCGCTGGGTGACAGGCTCAACTTGCCCCTGATGTAGTATATGGCCAAAAAATAACCACACTATTGATGGTTAAATGCACTTGGGTGACACAGGCTCAGCCTGCACCTGATGTAGTATATGGCCAAAAAATAACCACACTATTGATGGTTAAATGCACTTGATGAAAGCTTGACCCTGATGTAGGATATAGCAAAAAATAACCACACTATTGATGGTTAAATGCACTTGGGTGACACAGCCTCAGCCTGCACCTGATGTAGTATATGGCCAAAAAATAACCACACTATTGATGGTTAAATGCACTTGATGAAAGCTTGACCCTGATGTAGGATATAGCAAAAAAATAACCACACTATTGATGGTTAAATGCACTTGGCGGTAGCTTGTGCTGGCGCACCACAAGCCACAAAATGGCCGCTGATCACCCCAGAAAAAAAGTGACTGAAAAACGCTCTGGGCAGCCTAAAAACAATGAGCAATTGAATAGAAGCAGTTCAATGATCCACAGCTGTAGATCGATCACAGAATGAAGTCTTTTGGAGGAGTTAATCTGCCTAATCTCGCCCTAACGTCGCAGCTGCAACCTCTCCCTACGCTTGTAACAGCAGAGTGACGTGCAGCGCTTCGTGACCCAAGCTTATATAGAGGCTGGGTCACATGCTGCACTGGCCAATCACAGCCATGTGAAAAGCGCCAAGAAAGCGCCGAACACCGAACCCGGACTTTTACGAAAATGTTCGTGTTCAGGTCCGTGTCACAGACACCCCAAAATTCGGTACGAACCAGAACTATACAGTTCGGGTTCGCTCATCCCTAATCAGCACCTCCTCTCTGTTGGAATTGTACCCCATTGTTGCAGCCACACAGGCCTGGGGTCATCAGTGGGCCAACTCGCCAGTGATGTTCGTCAGCGACAATCAGGCCCTAGTGGACATCATAATCAAAGGTAGGTCTAAGTCCCAAAAAATAATGTCACCTTTACGCCGGCTTGTCTGGCTTTCCCTTTCTCACAATTTCCACTTACACTGCAGCCACACTCCGGGCCAGCAAAACATTGCGGCAGACCCATTGTCCCAATTAAATTTTCCCCTCTTTTTCCAGGTCATGCCCGAAGCCGATCCTCTCAGATGTCCCACCCTGGCATTCAGTTCCCTGACCATGGTCTGAGTGCTCTCGTCTCCTCAGCAAGGGGCCTGGCACTGCAGCCCCTCGCCCCAAATACGGCCAGGAACTGCCAATCTGGCCTAAGAACCTACCAGAATTTTCCAGGCTCCACCCGCAGGGCGGTCTAGCTGATATCTCGTACATCATGGCCTTCATCACTCATTGTCATTATCACCTAAATCTCTCACACAACACCATCAAGTTGTACCTTGCGGGCGTCCAACACCACGCCATGCTCCATAACCCAGGAGGGGGCTCCATTTTTTCAGCGCATGCAGTTAGGGCCACCTTGCGTGGGGTCCAGAAAAGCAGGGTCAACCCCCCCTTCCCGCAGACAGGCGGTTACGGGTGAGATGTTTCAAAGGATTTCATCAGCCCTTGATGGCAACCCTTTTGGGCCCTTCTCCAGCTTGGTCATCAAAGCTGCCATGTACCTGGGCTTCTACGGGTTCCTTAGGCCAGGTGAGCCGGGTGCGGCGGTCTGTTAAAGGAACAACTAGTGTGGTGCCAGGACCACTATACGCTCAGGTTATAGTCCACTAAGACAAGCCAGTCTGGTCCCCCAGTCGAGGTGAAATTTTTCGAAACTAGCAATTATTGGTGCCCGGTACAAGTCCTCAGGCAGCTCATGAACGCTATCCGTGAAGCTCCTCCTGACAGCCCACTGCTACCTCATCTCAATGGCCCTCTCACCTCTGCACAATTCATATTCCACATCCGTACACTAGCATCAGGTTTAGGCTTCGACCCTAGCACAATTTCTGGCCATTCCTTCCATATCGGAGCAGCATCCGCAGCCTCCAAGCACAAGGTCCCCGCACATGTCATCCGGAGAATGGTACGCTGGCGCTCATCATGCTTCGCCAGGTACATACCAAACACACAGATAGGAATTTCGCAAGCTTTTCGTTCTCTGGTATTGTGATTCAATAAAGTCCTTGCATTAACTGCCTTGGTTTCCTTTTTGCCCCCTTATAGGCTGCCCTCGTACCCGGCTCCAGGCACAACTCAGCCAGTTAGGTGTCGAGACGGCCACGACCACAAGTTAGGAAGGCTGAAGCCTCAGCCTGCATTTGTGGGAGGGGCTTGAGCCTATATCAGCCCAACTCACCGCTACCTGGCAGGCGCTCAGGTCATCGACCCACCCTCCCATTCCCCCTTTTTCTAATCTTCTCTCCCAGGGCAGCCCCCTTATAGGCTGCCCTCGTACCCGGCTCCAGGCACAAGTCAGCATGTTAGGTGTCGAGACGGGCACACCTGCCTGGGTCCAACTTTTAGCCACGACCACAAATATATATATATATATATATATATATACAGTTGTGCTGATAAGTTTACATACCCTTGCAGAATTTACGATTTCTTAACCATTGTTCAGAGAATATGAATGATAACACAAAAACTTTTCTCTCACTCATGGTTAGTGGTCTGCTGAAGCCATTTATTGTCAAACAACTGTGTTTACTCTTTTTATATCATAATCACAACACAAACTACCCAAATGACCCTGATCAAAAGTTTACATACCCCAGTTCTTAATACCGTGTATTGCCCCCTTTAACATCACTGACAGCTTGAAGTCTTTTGTGGTAGTTGTGGATGAGGCTCTTTAACTTCTGAGATGGTAAAGCTGCCTATTCTTCCTGGCAAAAAGCTTCCAGTTCCCCTAAATTCTTGGCCTGTCTTACATGAACTGCACGTTTGAGGTCTCCCCAGAGTGGCTCAATGATATTGAGGTCTGGAGACTGAGATGGCCACTCCAGAACCTTCACTTTATTTTGCTGTAGCCAATGACAGGTCGACTTGGCCTTGTGTTTTGGATCATTGTCATGTTGGAATGTCCAAGTACGTCCCATGCGCAGCTTCCGGGATGATGAGTGCAAATTTTCCTCCAGTACTTGTTGATACATTACTGCATTCATATTGCCATCAATTCTGATCAAATTTCCTGTGCCTTTGTAGCTCATACATCCCCAAAACATCAGCGATCCACCATGTTTCACAGTAGGAATGGTGTACCTTTCATCATAGGCTTTGTTGACTCCTCTCCGAATGTAGTTTTTATGGTTGAGTCCAAACAGTTAAATTTTAGTCTCATCACTCCAAATGACTATGTGCCAGAAGGTTTGAGGCTTGTCTCTATGATGTTTGGCATATTGTAAGCGGGATACTTTGTGGCATTTGCATAGTAATGGCTTTCTTCTGGCAACTTGACCATGCAGCCCATCTTTCTTCAAGTGCCTCCTTATTGTGCATCTTGAAACATCCACACCACATTCTTTCAGAGAGTCCTGTATTTCACCTGAAGTTATTTGTGGGTTTTCCTTGCATCCCGAACAATTTTTCCTGCACTTGTGGCTGAAAGTTTAGTTGGTTGACCTGACCGTGGTTTGGCTTCAACAGAACCCCTACTTTTCCACTTCTTAATTAGAGTTTGAACACTGCTGATTGGCATTCTCAAGTCCTTTGATATTTTCGCATATCCCTTTCCTGTTTTCTAGAGTTCAACTACCTTTTCCCGCAGATCCTTTGACAATTTTTTTGCTTTCCCCATGACTTAGAATCCAAACAACATCAGTGCAGCACTGGATGAGAGATGCAAGGGTCTGTCAGGAGTCAAGAAAGTCATTGACCTTTTATACACACCCACTAATTACAACCAAACAGATTACAGGTGAAGATGGTTACCTTTAATAGCCATTGTAACCCTTTTGTGTCAAGTTGTGTGCATGTTATTAAATCATCAGGGTATGTAAACTTTTGATCAGGGTCATTTGGGTAGTTTGTGTTGTGATTATGATTTAAAAAGAGTAAACTCAGTTGTTTGACAATAAATGGCTTCAGCCGACCACTAACCATGAGTGAAAGAAAAGTTTTTGTGTTATCATTCAAATTCTCTGAACAATGGTTAAGACATCAGAAATTCTGCAAGGGTATGTAAACTTATGAGCACAACTGTATATCACAGTTTTAAACAATTCAATTTGGGTCTGAACTGATTCTAGTTGAATTAAAAGTGCACCAATTTCATTAAAACATTTTCTTGCTCCTTCTCTACTCCCTTCCTCTTTTAAGCTCTTTAACGCATTAACGGCAATAACAACTAATGTTAGAGTGACACTGACATAAGCAGGCATAGGATTCAGTCAGTTCCCTCAGGTGTCACGGGTCAAGTTTGCAGATAGCTGGAACTTATGAATAAACGAGCGACTGGCTTGATCCCAAACTAAGGAGCTTGTAGGTGAGCCCTATAAAACCCTAAGAGCTCTCCCTGACTGCGATGCACATGCAAGGGTCTCGATGGTAGACGATTGCATGCCCACGTACCTAGGTCTGTGTGACACCTGAAAACCCTATAATAGTGAGGGGACACGACCACCGGCTCCCTACACTTAATACGGACGGAGTCAGGGTCACCTAGAATCAAGCCAGCAAGGAAACACAATAAAGTAAAGGACTTATCTGAGCAAACAGCAGAAGCACCTCCAGCAGTGAACACTTCATCCAGGATGTAGTATAAACCGCAAAGTGAGGCAGTATGGGAGGGAATATAAAGGAAGACGATTAGTCTAAATAAGTGACACTTGGCAGAAGGAAATGAGATGAGAAAGTGAAACCAAAACAAAGAACATTATACAAGAGGTAGAGAATAACGTCTGCCAGACCTTCTCACAGAACTGGCGGTGACATCAGGTTCTCCAGATGCTGACCCATTTATGCAGACATGTAAATGGACCCTAATGGCAATAATCCTGCAGCCATGTTTGATCCATCCTTCATGTTCGGCCCATCTGGTATTAACCATAATACATGTTTAACGCAAAATACTATCCAGTTCATAGTATATATTTGTATAGTTTTTTATTTTATACTTGGAATATTTCAGGAATTTTCCATTTGACACAACAGAGCCATTTACAATTTTATTGTGTACATTTTTATATTTCTTCTCAGTCCATTTTTGAAAGTTCTTCGTTGTTTGCGTTGTTTTCAGAGCATATACCGTATTTTTTGCTTTATAAGATGCACTTTCCCCCCCCCCAATAGTGGGGGGAAAATGGATGTGCATCTTATAAAGCGAATACTAGTGAGCGCTTCCATTATGGAAGCGCTCACTAGTATGAATTGGGAGCCGAGAGTTGGGAGCGAAGCACCGCAAGCGCTTGTAGTACTCACCCTCCCTGGTCTTCCTTGCTGGGGCCGGCGCTTCACTGTCCTGACCACATACAGCGTCATGACGTAGTGCACGCTAGAGTTGTTGCGATACCAAATTTTTGATTCGGTTTCGATACTATGAAAAAGTATTGTGATACTCGATACCATTCGAAAAAAATTAACCAAAAAATCCACGTGCATTTAAAAAAATTGCGAATCGCGCAGTTTTTATTTATTTTTTCTGTTTCGGCATTCACCGCATAGTTTATTTTATATTTTAATAGTTTGGACTTTTCTGACGTGGCGATATGTAATATGTTTATTATTTATACATTTTATATGTGAATTTGGGAAAAGGGGGTGATTTATACTTAATATTTTTATTTATTTTTTTACTTTTTATTTAATAACTATTTCCCCCTTTAGGGGCTAGAACCTGGGATTTTTTTCATCCCTTGTCCTATTCACCCTGATAGATCTCTATCAGGGTGAATAGGACTTCACACTCTCCCTGCTGCTCTGTGCTCTGTGCACACAGCATCAGGGATGTTACCATGGCAGCCAGGGCTTCAGTAGCGTCCTGGCTGCCATGGTAACCGATCGGAGCCCCAGGATTACACTGCTGGGGCTCCGATCAGAAGCTGCCACTGCACCACCAACGAGGGGAAGGGGAGGGGACCCTGTGGCCACTGCCACCAATGATTTTAATACTGGGGGGTTGAGAGGGGCCGGCGCACTGTGCCACCAATAATTTTAATGGGATGGGGGGTTGAGGGGGGAAACACTGCACCACCAATGATAATTACCTCTTAATACAGGAGGTGGGTACTGGCAGATCAGCGGCAGTTAACCCCTCCGGTGCCGCACCTGAGGGGTTAACTGCTGCTGATCGCAGCTCCCTTGTCAGGGGCAGGGTGCCGGCAATGCGATTCTGCTACCGGCACCCGCCTCCTGTATTATGTGTTAAAGACTACTTTTCCTGGGTCCAGAGTTTCAGTATTAGGCTACACAGAGCGGCGCCCACGGATCTCCCAGGACTTACTATTAGTCCTGGGCGCCGCTCCGGTCACCCGCAGTGCCCCATTACTGTATTCTCTCCTGCTCCACATGCTAATTACTATCGGAGCGATGGGGAGGAGACATCAGCTTCTCTAGTGGGCGTTCCTTCTCCCTGGCTGTAGCGCTGTCCAATCGCAGCGCAAGGAGAAGGAACGCCCACTAGTGAAGCTGGTGTCTCCTCCCCATCGCTCCGATAGTAATTGGCATACGGAGCAGGAGAGGAGACAGTAATGGGGGCACAGCGGGCGAATGGAGCGGTGCTCAGGAATAATGGTGAGTGCTGGGACATCGCTGGGCGCCGCTCTGTGTAGGAAAAGTCCTATCATTGGTGGCGCAGTGCGCCCACCCCTCCTCCGCCCCTCTCTCCTCATTGGTGGCAGCAACACAGGGGGAGGGAGAGACTGCTTCCTTCTCCCCTGTGCTGCTGAGGGAACATGAGTGCGCCGACAGCATCGCTCTCATGTTCAGAGATACTAGACTGCTCAGAAACGCAGCCCAGCATCGAAAAAATGGAAATCCCGGTATCGTATCGATACCGGGACAAAAGTATCGATTGGGTATCGAAATTTCGATACCTGCAACAACCCTACATGACCTGATGCTGCATGCAGTCAGGTGACAGAGCAGTGCAGGCCGGGAAGACAGGGGAGCGCAACTTCTGCCGGAGGTGAAGAGGAGTCGCGGCGCAGGATACGTAAGAGGGGATTTTTATTTTATTCTGATCTGAGGTCTGATGGGGTCTAACATTGAGGGCTGATCTGAGGTCTGATGGGGGTCTGACAATGTGGGCTGATCTGAGGTCTGATGGGGTCTAATATTGAAGGTTGATCTGAGGTCTGATGGGGGTCTGACAATGTGGGCTGATATAAGGTCTGATGGGGTTCTGACAATGTGGGCTGATCTGAAGTCTGCTGGGGGTCTGACATTGTGGGCTGATCTGAAGTCTGCTGGGGGTCTGACATTGTGGGCTGATCTGAGGTCTGATGGGGTTCTGACATGGAGGGCTGATGTGATATCCTGATAAGGGGGTCAGATGTGATGTCCTGATATGGGGGCCTGATCTGATGTCCTGATATTTATGGGGGTCTGATCTGAGGATCTAATATGAGGTTTGATGAAAGATATTTTTTTCTTATTTTCCTCCTCTTAAACCTGGGGTGCGTCTTTTAATCGGGTGCATCTTATAAAGCGAAAAATACGGTAGTACGGGGCCCATTTTTTTTTGTTTTTTCCTCCCAATGTCACAATAGCCATACCTGTTTTACTCTTCCATTCATATAGCCATACGAGGGCTTATTTTTGGGGGGATAAGTTGTACTATTTAAAAGCGCTATTCAATTTACCATGGCTGTTATTGTAAAATGGGAAAAAATCTTTGTAGGGTTAAATTTAAAAAAATATATAATTCCACCAAGGTTTTCGGGGTTTTGAAATCACAGTGTTCACTGTGTGCTTAAAATGTCATAACGTCATTAT
This sequence comes from Bufo bufo, assembly GCF_905171765.1. Classification (NCBI taxonomy): domain Eukaryota; kingdom Metazoa; phylum Chordata; class Amphibia; order Anura; family Bufonidae; genus Bufo; species Bufo bufo. The sequence continues at coordinate 70,942,160 of NC_053392.1, read as the reverse complement.
TTCTTTCCATCACCATTTTCTGACATCCCTAACTTTTTTATATTTCGGTCAACAAAGCTGTATGAGGGCTTGTTTTTTGCGGAACAAAATTTTATTGGTATCATTTTTGTGGTACATACTACTTTTTGTGTGTTTTAATATTTTTTTTCATTATGGCGATCAATGCACATGAAATTTTTATTAATATTTTAATATATTTTAATAGTTCAAACATTTTCAAACAAGGCGATACCTATTATTATTTTTTTGTTTATATATATTTATATGTAAAATTAGGAAAGGGGGGCTGATTTAAACTAAATTTTTTTTTCTTTTCACTTTTACAGTGACAATTTTTAGCCCCCTTAGGGAGCTAGAATCTGGGATCTTTTGATCCCTTGTCCTATTCACCCTAATAGCCATTCCCCATCATTGCGGACAGTTTTTGCTGTATGATACAGCCGAAACCCACCGTGTATGGAGCGGGCTCAATGCAGCATGCATTCCCTCAGCCACCGTGGCGTACCTGATTTATAGTGTTTTGTGACGAATCGAATTACTTGTCGAAGCTTGGGTAATCGACCAAATGAAATTTTTCAATACTTCTCTAAGCACAACATGATCAGGTGAGCGAAATGTGCCATGGAGGGGGAGAAATGTTCCATGGAGGGGGAGAAATGTGCCATGGAGGGGGAGAAATGTGACATGGGGGGGAGAAATGTGACATGGGGGGAGAAATGTGACATGGAGAGGGAGAAATGTGACATGGGGGGGAAATGTGACATGGGGGAGAAATGTGCCATGGAGGGGGATAAATGTGACATGGGGGGAGAAATGTGCCATGGAGCGGGAGAAATGTGCCATGGAGGGGGAGAAATGTGACATGGGGGGAGAAATGTGACATGGGGGGAGAAATGTGACATGGAGGGGGTTGAAATGTGACATGGAGGGGGAGAAATGTGACATGGGAGGAGAAATGTGACATAGAGAGGGTTGAAATGTGACATGGAGGGGAAGAAATGTGACATGGGGAGAAATGTGACATGGAGGGGGTTGAAATGTGACATTTCTCCCCCTCTATGTCACATTTCTCCCCCCTCATGTCACATTTCTCCCCCCTCCATGTCACATCTCTCCCCCCCTCCATGTCACATTTCTCCCTCTCCATGTCAAATTTCTCCCCCTCCATGTCACATTACACCACCTCCATGTCACATTTCAACCCCCTCCATGTCACATTTCTCCCCCCATGTCACATTTCTCCCCCTCTATGTCACATTTCTCCCCCCCAGGTCACGTTTCTCCCCCTCTATGTCACATTTCTCCCCCTCTATGTCACATTTCTCCCCCACAGGTCACATTTCTCCCCCTCCATGTCACATTTCAACCCCCTCCATGTCACATTTCTCCCCCTCTATGCCACATTTCTCCCCCTGTATGTCACATTTCTCCCCCCCAGGTCACATTTCTCCCCCTCCATGTCACATTTCAACCCCCTCCATGTCACATTTCTCCCCCTCCATGTCACATTTCTCCCCCTCCATGTCACATCACCCCCTCCTTTTTACATCACCCCCACAGAGGTTCTGGGGGGGGCGACAAAATGTAGCTTTGCTTGTGTGGGCAAAAATCCTTGCACCGGCCCTGCCCTAACGCCAGGGGGTACTTGCACGTTTAGACATTTGTGGACATTTGCCTATTTCCCCTATGCAAAGTTAAAACTTCTTACTTTAATTTTCTTGAAATTGTTAACTTTCACTGTTTAATACTGTGTTACTGCATTTTATATGTTGTGATATCTATCCTGTTCATTATCACTGTATTTGCAAGGCTCTGTGGAAAGGGCTGGTAACAGACCACAGAAGCTGGTAACAGACCACAGACCCTGGATCACCAGCCTTGGACCAGGAAACCAACCTTCTGAAGAGAGAGAGGGACAGCTAGCCCAGGCTTTTCCTCAGCATTAAACCCTTCTTATACCAGGGAAGAGACTGGAGACGCCAGCTCAATGCCTCGCCTGTATTGTTTTGTACCTGAATTCGTCCAGTAAAGAAGCACAATGGTTTACTGCAGACCCTGACTCTCCGGACTTATTTCCCATTGGGGTGCACCACGCCTATCCCTTCCGAGAGCAGCAACACTTGGTGACACCTCGACGGTGCCGGGGGGACCCAGCGTAGCCTTGGGGCCACCCCAAACACGGCCACTGGACAGTGCGAACCTGCCCTAACACTGTACTGTAAAATATGTTAGATTGTCTCCATTTATTAACGTCCGCCGTCACCTCTGTTCCGACTGATCAGAACTGTGGTAGATTTTGTTTTACAGGAACCTATAAATTCATTGCACTTTTTGATTCTAGAAATTCATTCTATTTAAGTAATAGTCACATTGTGAACCACCGCTGACTATTACTCCCATTGTAAATTTTCCATAAGTATGTATATCACCAGAGTCACACAGGCTTTCATGTTCACAGATTTACAGCCCTGAGATGACAGATAGAAACTTTACGGCCAGTTTCCATGCCACTAAATCAACATTTTCTTTACCATCCTATTAATGTGCAACTTATAAACGAACAAAGTTACATTGTGATTACTTACATGCTTTTATGACCCCCAAGCAATAACATTATAGTGACTGACAGGTCACAGAGAAGTCACTGCTTTCAGAGAGGCGAAGGCTAAAACGAAAATTGTAATCTTTTTGGAATCAGATGCTTGCGCTGCCTATAGTTAATGCAAGGAAGTCTAAGAACTTGTGTAGTCTCCAATGGTCGCCCTGCGTGGCCACTAATGATACATCTTCGCAAGCACATTTGGAATTTCCATCAAAATTGAGCTTAGCTGAAAAAAAACACAAAAGTAGGTTTTTTTTTGCAACCCAAGCTGATGATTTGCCGTTTTTACCATTTATATCAATCGTACGGTGGCTGTGCTCAAAGGTTACTGGTCACATTCAAAATTAAGAGGAGGAGCTGATCTAATTGGTACCATATATACACAGTCACATTATTATGACCAGCAGATACAGGGGCGTAGCTATAGGGGGTGCAGAGGTAGCAGTCGCTACCGGGCCCAGGAGCCTGAGGGGGCCCAAAGACCCTTGGGCCACATAAGAAGACACTGGTATGGAAAGTGCTTGCTGGTCAAGTTACGCCTCTGACTGGAGGGAAGGGATTAGGTCAAGAATTTGGCATGGGGTGGGGGGGGTTTAAATTTTTCCATTTTTGCCTCCCTGGTCACAAAGCACTGAGGGAAGGGGGGGCCCAAGCTGAAATATTGCACCAGGGCTCATGACCCTTTAGCTAAGCCCCTGAGTAGATAATATCCAGAGTGACTGCACGGACACATCTAGATGGGCTTGGAGTGACTCAATAAGGCCCTGGTAGGTTGTCACAGGTATGTGGAGCCATGCGGACTGCAGTGCATTCCATAGCTGATGGAGGGAGCGTGGGGGAGGATCCATAGAGCAAACACAACCATTGAGGAGGTCTCACAGATGCTCATTTGGGTTCAAGTCTGGGAAATTTGTGGACCAGGGTACTACAGGGTAGTTTTGGTCAGACACTTCTAGCCATGTTGCATTGTATTGCTAGAAGATCCCATCCACCCCAGGGAAGACAATCAGCATGTATGGGTGTACAACATCTGCAAGGATGGATTCTTACCCAGATCTGTTGAGAGTGCCTTCCACATGGATGAGTGGGGCCTGAGAATGCCACGAAAACCTTCCCTAGACCATAACAATGCCACAACCAGCTTGTGTTCTTCCAGCAATGGTTGCAGGGTGTTTGTCCTCTGATGTTTCTCTCCTAACAAGCCAACGTCCATCCGTTCCATGAAGCAGAAAACTTGACATATTGAAGAAGACAACCCCTTACCAATCAGCAGAGGTCCAATTCCGATACTACAGCGAAAATGTAAGCCTTTTCTGCTGATACAACTTTGTTAACAGAGGTGCAGTGACCGTCTGTCTGCTTCAGAGCCCTTATGTAGAAGGGTTCTCTGAACTGTTGTGATAGACACACATCTGGTAGCCCCTGGTTAATTTTGGTGGTGAGCTGGTCCACTGTAGCGTCAGTCCACCCTCATGCACATTCATAGCCGACGTTCACCTCAATGACATGTGGTTTCCACATTGTTTATTCACAATGGTGCCATTTGTCCACTTTCCATACTCTTTTCCCACAACAACACAAGATTATTTCACAAACTGCACAGTTTTAGAAATGCCACCACCCTCAGTCGAAAATCCAATAATCAACCCTTACTGTAAACTCATGACAGCAACAGGGATGTGTGTGCAGACAGCCTATTGCACATCTTATATACCCACCATATATATTATATATTTCCTTCATGAGCTACACGCTGCCATCATCGAAAGTAGGAAGTGGTCATAATAATGAGACTCCGCTGTATAGTTTCGTAGAGAAAGATTTGGTATAACGCCTCCTTCACAAGTCCATGTCCATGATGACATCCATGACAAGATGGTCAGTAGTTCATCCGTGAAGATATCTGTCCGGGATCCAGCGCCGGCAAGCATACCTGCATGTGAACATGAATTATTCATATTAAGCTATCGGACATCAATTCCAATGGTTTAATAATGCTTATTACTGGCTACATGTATTTCCTGTTCCCAGCCACATAGACACTGGCCATCCCCTATAAACTTCACCTAGTATGAACAATAAAAAGTTGCCAAAACGGCTATTTCTTCCTTCAATCTGGCCTCCATCGTTATTATCATTTTTTATAATAAATGAAACCCGTACATTTAGATGTTAATCCGCACAGCCCTGTAACAGAATCCAGACAGTTTACACACATGACTATAATAGGAAGCATTTGACATCATAACCAGTAATGTCAACTGATTTTTTGACACATTCTCTAAGGATTACTCATGTACAGTACATGGCCCATGCTATGGAATGTGCGTTTTATTAGTGAGACATTTAAATGGTCTTTTTTGAAGATTTATGCTTCTTTTAACCCTAGTTTAATTCCATTGAAGCATGACTGGAAATGTATTTATTTACACACTGTTTAAATAATAAACTAAGATTTTATAGGAAATTCTGTATGAAATTTGTATTAAGATATTCAGCAGTAGGTCTCCTTTTTAACCGTTTGTTAAACTGAGATTTCTGGATAGGACATAAATGGCCTATGCTTTAATGGAAGGGAATGTATCAACAGAACAATTATCAATTCTTTAAATCATTGTTTTAATGCTAAACAAAAACTGTGATCACTACATGGACATCGTATAATAATTCTCTTATAAGAGCATGCTTACAATGCTACCATCTGATATCTGTATACACATGTGACAATTGAAAAACTTATGATATGAGTGCCTTCAAGGTGGATTTATTATCAGCTTATATACACTGCTCAAAAAAATAAAGGGAACACTTAAACAACACAATGTAACTCCAAGTCAATCACACTTCTGTGAAATCAAACTGTCCACTTAGGAAGCAACACTGAGTGACAATCAATTTCACATGCTGTTGTGCAAATGGGATAGACAACAGGTGGAAATTATAGGCAATTAGCAAGACACCCCCAATAAAGGAGTGGTTCTGCAGGTGGTAACCACAGACCACTTCTCAGTTCCTATGCTTCCTGGCTGATGTTTTGGTCACTTTTGAATGCTGGCGGTGCTTTCACTCTAGTGGTAGCATGAGACGGAGTCTACAACCCACACAAGTGGCTCAGGTAGTGCAGCTTATCCAGGATGGCACATCAATGCGAGCTGTGGCAAGAAGGTTTGCTGTGTCTGTCAGCGTAGTGTCCAGAGCATGGAGGCGCTACCAGGAGACAGGCCAGTACATCAGGAGACGTGGAGGAGGCCGTAGGAGGGCAACAACCCAGCAGCAGGACCGCTACCTCCGCCTTTGTGCAAGGAGGAAGAAGGAGGAGCACTGCTAGAGCCCTGCAAAATGACCTCCAGCAGGCCACAAATGTGCATGTGTCTGCTCAAACGGTCAGCAACAGACTCCATGAGGGTGATATGAGGGCCCGATGTCCACAGGTGGGGGTTGTGCTTACAGCCTAACACCGTGCAGGACGTTTGGCATTTGCCAGAGAACACCAAGATTGGCAAATTCGCCACTGGCACCCTGTGCTCTTCACAGATGAAAGCAGGTTCACACTGAGCACATGTGACAGACGTGACAGAGTCTAGAGACGCTGTGGAGAACGTTCTGCTGCCTGCAACATCCTCCAGCATGACCGGTTTGGCATTGGGTCAGTAATGGTGTGGGGTGGCATTTCTTTGGAGGGCCGCACAGCCCTCCATGTGCTCGCCAGAGGTAGCCTGACTGCCATTAGGTACCGAGATGAGATCCTCAGACCCCTTGTGCGACCATATGCTGGTGCATTTGGCCCTGGGTTCCTCCTAATGCAAGACAATGCTAGACCTCATGTGGCTGGAGTGTGTCAGCAGTTCCTGCAAGACGAAGGCATTGATGCTATGGACTGGCCCGCCCGTTCCCCAGACCTGAATCCAATTGAGCACATCTGGGACATCATGTCTCGCTCTATCCACCAACGTCACGTTGCACCACAGACTGTCCAGGAGTTGGCAGATGCTTTAGTCCAGATCTGGGAGGAGATCCCTCAGGAGACCGTCCGCCACCTCATCAGGAGCATGCACAGGCGTTGTAGGGAGGTCATACAGGAACGTGGAGGCCACACACACTACTGAGCCTCATTTTGACTTGTTTTAAGGACATTACATCAAAGTTGGATCAGCCTGTAGTGTGTTTTTCCACTTTAATTTTGAGTGTGACTCCAAATCCAGACCTCCATGGGTTGAAAAATTTGATTTCCATTTTTTAATTTTTGTGTGATTTTGTTGCCAGCACATTCAACTATGTAAAGAACAAAGTATTTCAGAAGAATATTTAATTAACTCAGATCTAGGATGTGTTATTTTTGTGTTCCCTTTATTTTTTTGAGCAGTGTATATTACTTATACACGATTTATCCCCCTTTTTTAATTTATTTATCTATACTCTAATCTTAAGTTGTATATTTTTTTGTTCTGTTTTTATCAAAGCGCTTACTAGACTATTATTTTATATTTCATGATATATGTATTTTTATGAGAACTTATGGATATGTGCCACTAGCACAAGTTTGGATGCACGCTTTTATACCACGTGATCGATGATGATAGAAACTTTTAAATACATAAAGGGAATCAACAAGGTAAAAGAGGAGAGAAGATTTAAAAGAAGAAAAACTGCTACAAGAGGACATAGTTTTAAATTAGAGGGGCAAAGGTTTAAAAGTAATATCAGGAAGTATTACTTTACTGAGAGAGTAGTGGACGCTGCAAATACAGTGGAGGAGTTTAAGCATGCATGGGATAGGCATAAGGCCATCCTTCATATAAGATAGGGCCAGGGGCTATCCATAGTATTTAGTATATTGGGCAGACTGGATGGGCCAAATGGTTCTTATCTGCCGACACATTCTATGTTTCTATGTTTCTATGTTTCTATGATGTATAGTCTTGTATGCATGCAGTCTTACCCTTAGGGCCTCGATTCGCTTAGCTTGCTGATTCAACAAGGGAGGAAAAAGAAGAAGGCATGACACTTTACCATGGGCCGCAAAGGCCTAAAGGATAAGGCACCTATTCCAGAGACCAATTTCCTAGTACTTATCAAAGGGAGAATCAAGAAAAAGGGAGAGAAGGTAGGGGGATCTCAAAGGTTCGGACGAGATATAGAGAATGTGAGGAGAACAAAATTAATAAACGTGAAGAAAAGGTATCTTTATATAGAAGGGACATTACCAACCGTGAATTTATAGACTAAGATTTAGGAAAACCCCCAAAATTATATGAACCAAAAATAAGTGTTACATAGGGTAGGGTTTTCAGTGCACGTCTGAATGAGAGAAGATTGGGGATCATTTTCAGGGCCAGAGGTAGGTGGTTCCAAAATCTGGCCCCTTGAGCCGAAAAAGATCTACCTCCACTTCTGATCTTATTAACTTGCGGGATGTTAAAATTCGCACAGTTACTAGACCTCAATGTCCTCAACGGGGCATATCTGGTGAATTTACGTTGCAGATAGAAGGGCCCCGCACCATGGAATACCCTATGCATGAAGCATCCAATCTTGAACATCACCCGTTGTTGAACGGGGAGCCAGTGCAAGGCATTAACCACTTCAGCCCCCCTAGCTTAAACACCCTTAATGACCAGGCCACTTTTTACACTTCTGACCTACCCTACTTTCACCGTTTATTGCTCGGTTATGCAACTTACCACCCAAATGAATTTTACCTCCTTTTCTTCTCACTAATAGAGCTTTCATTTGGTAGTATTTCATTGCTGCTGACATTTTTACATTTTTTGTTATTAATCGAAATTTAAAGATTTTTTTGCAAAAAAATGACATTTTTCACTTTCAGTTGTAAAATTTTGCAAAAAAAACGACATCCATATATAAATTTTTCTCTAAATTTATTGTTCTACATGTCTTTGATAAAAAAAAATGTTTGGGTAAAATTTATAGCGTTTACAAACTATGGTACAAAAATGTGAATTTCCGCTTTTTGATGCAGCTCTGACTTTCTGAGAACCTGTCATGTTTCCTGAGGTTCTACAATGGCCAAACAGTACAAACACCCCACAAATGACCCCATTTCGGAAAGTAGACACCCTAAGGTATTCGCTGATGGGCATAGTGAGTTCATAGAACTTTTTATTTTTTGTCACAAGTTAGCGGAAAATTATGATTTTTTTTTTTTTTCTTACAAAGTCTCATATTCCACTAACTTGTGACAAAAAATAAAAACTTCTATGAACTCACTATGCCCATCAGCGAATACCTTGGGGTGTCTTCATTCCAAAATGGGGTCACTTGTGGGGTAGTTATACTGCCCTGGCATTCTAGGGGCCCTAATGTGTGGTAAGTAGTTTGAAATCAAAATCTGTAAAAAATGGCCGGTGAAATCCGAAAGGTGCTCTTTGGAATGTGGGCCCCTTTGCCCACCTAGGCTGCAAAAAAGTGTCACACACGTGGTATCGCCGTACTCAGGAGAAGTTGGGCAATGTGTTTTGGGGTGTCATTTTACATATACCCATGCTGGGTGAGATAAATATCTTGGTCAAATGCCAACTTTGTATAAAAAAATGGGAAAAGTTGTCATTTGCCAAGATATTTCTCTCACCCAGCATGGGTATATGTAAAATGACACCCCAAAACACATTCCCCAACTTCTCCTGAGTACGGAGATACCACATGTGTGACACTTTTTTGCAGCCTAGATGCGCAAAGGGGCCCACATTCCTTTTAGGGGGGCATTTTTAGACATTTGGATCCCAGACTTCTTCTCACTCTTTAGGGCCCCTAAAATGCCAGGGCAGTATAAATACCCCACATGTGACCCCATTTTGGAAAGAAGACACCCCAAGGTACTCAATGAGGGGCATGGCGAGTTCATAGAATTTTTTATTTTTTTGCCACAAGTTAGCGTAAATTGATTTTTTTTGTTTTTACTCACAAAGTCTCCCTTTCCTCTAACTTGGGACAAAAATTTCAATCTTTCATGGACTCAATATGCCCCTCACGGAATACCTTGGGGTGTCTTCTTTCCAAAATGGGGTCATTTGTGGGGTGTTTGTACTGCCCTGGCATTTGAGGGTCTCCGCAATCATTACATGTATGGCCAGCATTAGGAGTTTCTGCTATTCTCCTTATATTGAGCATACGGGTAATGAGATTTTTTTTTTTCCAGTGAGCCTCTGGGCTGAAAGAAAAAATGAACGGCACAGATTTCTTCATTCGCATCGATTAATGTGGATGGAAAAATCTCTGCCCAAAAAAAAAAAGGAGGGGAAAGGCGTCTGCCAGGACATAGGAGCTCCGCCCAACATCCATACCCACTTAGCTCGTATGCCCTGGCAAACCTGATTTCTCCATTCACATCAATCGATGTGGATGAATAAATCATTGCCAGGATTTTTTTTTTTATATATATATACAAAGTGTTTGCCAAAGTATATGAACACCGCCGCCTCCTCAGCTCATATGCCTCGGCAAACGTATCTTTTACTGCAGAGGAGAAATCTTGTCTTGCAGCGCCGCATACACCGACTTTTGTGTAATCTGACAGCAGCGCAATGCTTCTGTCGGGAATGCACATCAGTGCTGCAGTTAGTCGATCGGTTGGTCCACCTGGAAGGTAAAAAAAACAAAACAAAAAAGAAAAAACCAGGCCGCAACGCAATAAATTTATTAACTTTATAATAACTTTTGAACAGAACATATAAACTTTGGAACTGAACGTTAACTTTTTTGCTTACCGGTGATTTTTATTTTTTTTACCCTTATAGGACAAACCTCTCCTTCCCCATGGGACAATGTGCAAAGCGCAAATCGCCCAAAGATGTGGCGAAGTACATTATGCACTTTATCCCAGGTGAAAGGAGAGGTTTGCAGTAGCTGTGAGTGTAAGGGCCCTAATAGCCCTGTGTGCCTGTCCTGTGAGATGAAATCCCTATGCTAAGTGTACCTGTGTGTGGTACTTCCGGAAACACTCTCCAAAGCATAGGGCAGGGTGGTCAGGACAGTCAGGACAGAAATAGCGGGTGTCACGCCTTATTCCACTCCTGCTACAGACACAACATCTTTTTCGGGGTGACGGTTGGGTTGAGGTACCAGGAACGACACTGGGGAAATGTCGCTCGTGTAGACGGCTAACTACACTGGTGGATGGGGCCACGGAACCTCCTGGAAACAGGAGGTTCGCGATGATCTCTTCCTGAAATTTGAGGAAGGATCCCGTTCTCCCAGCCTTACTGTAGAGAACAAAACTATTGTACATCGCCAATTGAATCAAATATACAGACACCTTCTTATACCAGCGTCTGGTGCATCGGGAAACTAAATAGGGAGCCAACATCTGGTCATTGAAGTCCACCCCTCCCATGAGTGCATTATAGTCGTGGACTGAGAGGGGCTTTTCAATGACACGGGTTGCCCTTTCAATTTGTATTGTCGTGTCTGCGTGAAGGGAGGAGAGCATGTAAACGTCACGCTTGTCTCTCCATTTCACCGTGAGCAGTTCTTCATTACACAAGGCAGCCCTCTCCCCCCTTGCAAGACGGGTGGTAACGAGCCGTTGGGGGAAGCCCAGGCTGTTCTAGGAACAAATGCCTGAAGAGGGGCACACTTGTGTAAAAATTGTCCACATAAAGATGGTACCCCTTGCCAAATAAGGGTGACACCAAGTCCCAGACTGTCTTCCCACTGCTCCCCAGGTAGTCAGGGCAACCGACTGGCTCCAGGGTCTGATCTTTTCCCTCATAGATCCGAAATTTGTGGGTATAGCCTGTGGCCCTTTCACAGAGCTTATACAATTTGACCCCATACCGGGCACGCTTGCTTGGGATGTATTGTTTGAAGCCAAGGCGCCCGGTAAAATGTATTAGGGACTCGTCTACGCAGATGTTTTGCTCGGGGGTATACAAATCTGCAAATTTCTGGTTGAAGTGGTCTATGAGGGGCCGAATTTTGTGGAGCCGGTCAAAAGCTGGGTGGCATCTGGGACGAGAGGTGCTGTTGTATCACGGTCGGCGTGACTATCACATACGTGACACAGAGGGAGGGAACAAGGAAGGCCCTGCCCAAGTGAGAGGGAAGGTGGTGACCCCTGACTCACCTAGCGGCTGGCACCTGGCTGCCCTGACGTCCCTAGACGGGTTCCTCACCCGTACGCCGATCACGTGCCTAAAGCCCTGGCTTTCCCTAAGCTGAGCCCTAGATAGTGAACAGGGCGGTGGGAACACTAGTCCGCACCACTAGCTCTAAAGGAAAACACCAAGGGAAGGACAGACAATACAAACTCAACATATAATCCCAGGTGGGCGACAACAGGAGACAACAAGAAGCCCAACAGGGATTCGGAGGGTAGCACTCTGGAACGACAACCAGGATTCACAACTCCAGTGGGTCAGTATAGATGTCCAGGCAGGAAGCTCTATAACTGGCAACTAGAGAAGAGTGAAGGGAGAATATAAGGAGGTTGGGAGTGGCAGACAAGAAACAGCTGAGGAGGAGAAGCTACGGGTCCCTGATTGAGACAAAAAGGAAAGCAAGGCAAACACAGAAAACAATCACTAAGAAACAGCGTGATCTTTAGATATAGAGCGCGCAGCCACCCGCTGCGACCTCCTGACCCCGGGTATAACGGAGTCAGACGTGGCTCTTGATACCCTCGTGACATGTTGTCGCTAAAGTGCAGGAAACGCAGGATGGTCTCAAAACGTGCCCTGGACATAGCAGCAGAGAACATGGGCATGTGATGAATCGGGTTCGTGGACCAATATGACCGCAATTCATGCTTTATGGTTAGACCCATGTTCAGGAGAAGGCCCAGAAAAATTTTAATTTCGGAAACTTGGACTGGTTTCCACCGGAAAGGCTGGGCATAATAGCTTCCCGGGTTGGTGGATATAAATTGTGTGGCATACCGATTTGTTTCTGCCACGACTAAGTCCAAGAGCTCCGCAGGGCCGAACCGATCTGAGCTGTCTCAACCCGAACTCCAGACTGGGCAGTGAAAGGGGGAACTACAGGTGCGCCTGAAGTTGGTGACTGCCAATCAGGGTTTGCCAGCACCTCAGGGACTCTAGGGGCTCTACGGGCCTGTCTTTGCAGTGGCTGCGACGGGGTAACTATTGCACGTGCCACCGTACCTGCTTCAACTGCCCTTCTGGTGCTCGCCACTTCACCATGTTGTACGGCAGTGCTGGTACTAGGTCCAGCGAGGGCTGCGCTGCTGGTGTATGCCTCACCACGTGATCCGACAGCACCAGCCCCACTCTGCTGCCCTTGAAACAGATCCTGCACAACCTGTGGTCTAGCGACACAGGGCCGGGTACGCCTGGTGCTATCAGGGACCTCAACCTCCTCGTCCGAACTTTGGGTCAGACTGCCACTGCTCTCTACAGGTTCATATTCTGACCCGCTAGATTCGTCAGATGAGGGTTCCCATTCCTCATCCGACTGGGTAAGAAGCCTGTAGGCCTCTTCAGAAGAATACCCCCTGTTTGACATTTGGACTACTAAATTTAGGGGTATTCCCTGAGACTACCCAAGAAAAAAAGCAAGCCTGTCTTGGGGAGTCTAGCAAAGTACCGGAGGCCGCTGCGATTGATAAAAAATATCAAAACTGATTTTTTTATCGCCGCAGCGCTTGGAAAGTGATTGTGCAGTGATCAAAAAATATAATATTTTTTGTCACTGCGGCGGGGCGGGCGTGGGTGAACGCACGTGTGGGCGACCGATCAGGCCTGATCGGGCAAACACTGCGTTTTGGGTGGAGGGCGAGCTAAGGTGACACTAATACAATTATAGATCTGACTGTGATCAGTTTTGATCACTTACAGATACTATAAAAGTACAAATGCTGATTAGCGATACACTAATCAGTGAATCAGTGACTGCGGTGCGGTGGGCTGGGCGCTAACTGACGCTAAACTACCTAACCATGGGGCCTAAACTATCCTAAAACCTATCAGTCAATACCAGTGAAAAAAATAAGTGACAGTTTACACTGATCACTTTTTTCCTTTCACTAGGTGATTGACAGGGGTGAGCAAGGGATGATCAAGGGGTTAATTCGGGTGATGGGGGTGATCTGGGGCTAAGGTGTAGTGTTTGGTACTACTCACTGTGATGCCTGCTCCTCTGCTGGAACCAACCGACGAAAAGGACCAGCAGGGAGCAGACAAGCCATTTAACACATCATATTTACAAATATAATGTGTTATCTGGCTTTTCATTAGATTTTTAAAAAATCATCAGCTTGCCAGCGACGATCATTGGCTGGCAAGCTGATGACCCGACCCCCCTCTAACTTTTGCCGGCCCGCGATGTGCATGCGCGGGCCGGCTTTGAGCGAAATCTCGCGTCTCGCGAGATGACGCATACATGCGTGACTCTGCGCAGGACTGCCGCCTCCGGAATGCGATCCTGCGTTAGGCGGTCCAGAGGCGGTTAAGAGAGGGAGTGATATGCTCTTGGTGGGCAACACCCGTTAGTAGCCTTGCTGCGGCATTCTGCACAAGTTGAAGTCTATGCAAGTTCTTCTTGGGGAGTCCCATGTACAAGGCATTACAATAGTCCAAACGACTGCTGATCGCTGCTCCGACCAAGGCTTTCCTGAGAGGGGATTCGATGTATTTTAAGATCCTCCTCAGAAGTTTCAGCTAGTAGTGGCAGGTACTAACCACCTGATTTATCTGAGGAGCCAGGGTTAATCTGGAGTCCAAGACCACTCCCAAATCCCTGACCTGGATGGCTGTCTCAGGGACAAGTCCAAAAGACATAGGCCATTGGACTGGAGTGCTGAGGGTGTAATTTTCTGGTCACTAAATGTAATACATTCAGTTTTGGTGCCATTAAGCTTTAGATAATTGGCACTCATCCAGTGATCGATCTCCAAGAGACATCCGGCCAGATCGACTTGATCAACTGTACCTTTGGCAAGCCTAAAGTACAGTTGTGTATAGAAACATAGAAACATAGAATGTGTCGGCAGATATCCAGTCTGCCCAATATACTAAATACTATGGATAGCCCCCGGCCCTATCTTATATGAAGGATGGCCTTATGCCTATCCCATGCATGCTTAAACTCCTCCACTGTATTTGCAGCTACCACTTCTGCAGGAAGGCTATTCCATGCATCCACTACTCTCTCAGTAAAGTAATACTTCCTGATATTACTTTTAAACCTTTGCCCCTCTAATTTAAAACTATGTCCTCTTGTAGCAGTTTTTCTTCTTTTAAATATTCTCTCCTCTTTTACCTTGTTAATTCCCTTTATGTATTTAAAAGTTTCTATCATATCCCCTCTGTCTCGTCTTTCTTCCAAGCTATACATGTTAAGGTCCTTTAATCTTTCCTGGTAAGTTTTATCCTGCAATCCATGTACCAGTTTAGTAGCTCTTCTCTGAACTCTCTCCAAAGTATCAATATCCTTCTGGAGATATGGTCTCCAGTACTGAGCACAATACTCCAAATGAGGTCTCACTAGGTCTCACTAGTGCTCTGTAGAGCGGCATGAGCACCTCCCTCTTTCTACTGGTAATTCCTCTCCCTATACACCCAAGCATTCTGCTAGCATTTCCTGCTGCTCTATGACATTGTCTGCCTACCTTTAAGTCTTCTGAAATAATGACCCCTAAATCCCTTTCCTCAGATACTGAGGTTAGAACTGTATCACTGATTTTATATTCTGCTCTTGGGTTTTTACGTCCCAGGTGCATTATCTTGCACTTATCAACATTAAATTTTAGTTGCCATATTTTTGACCATTCTTCTAGTTTTCCTAAGTCCTTTTCCATTTGGTGTATTCCTCCAGGAACATCAACCCTGTTACAAATCTTTGTGCCATCAGCAAAAAGACACACCTTACCATCAAGGTCTTCTGCAATTTCGCTGATAAAGATATTAAACAATATGGGTCCCAGAACAGATCCCTGAGGTACCCCACTGGTAACAAGACCTTGGTCTGAATATACTCCATTGACTACAACCCTCTGTTGCCTGTCCCTCAGCCACTGCCTAATCCATTCAACAATATGGGAATCCAAGCCCAAAGACTGCACTTTATTGATAAGCTTTCTATGTGGGACAGTATCGAAAGCCTTACTAAAGTCTAGATAAGCGATGTCTACTGCACCTCCTCCATCTATTATTTTAGTCACCCAATCGAAAAAATCAATAAGATTAGTTTGACATGATCTCCCTGAAGTAAACCCATGCTGTTTTTCATCTTTCAATCCATGGGATTTTAGATGTTCCACAATCCTCTCCTTAAGTATGGTTTCCATTAATTTCCCCACTATTGATGTCAGGCTTACTGGCCTATAGTTGCCCGATTCCTCCCTACTACCTTTCTTGTGAATGGGCACAACATTTGCTAATTTCCAATCTTCTGGGACGACTCCTGTTGCCAGTGATTGGTTAAATAAATCTGTTAATGGTTTTGCTAGTTCACCGCTGAGCTCTTTTAATAGCTTTGGGTGTATCCCATCAGGCCCCTGTGACTTATTTGTATTAATTTTAGACAGCTGACTTAGAACCTCTTCCTCTGTAAAGACACATGCATCAAAAGATTCATTAGTCTTCTTTCCTAACTGAGGTCCTTTTCCTTTGTAAAAACTGAACAGAAATATTCATTGAGGCAGTCAGCTAGTTCTTTATCTTCTTCCATATACCTTCCTTCTTTTGTTTTTAATTTGGTAATTCCTTGTTTTAGTTTCCTTTTTTCATTTATGTATCTGAAGAATGCCTTCTGGCCTTTTTTCCCTGACTGAGCTAATTTCTCTTCTGCCTGTGCTTTGGAAGCTCTTATAACTTGTTTGGCCTCTCTCTGCCTAATCTTATAAATTTGCCTGTCATCCTCTTTTTTTTTATTTTTATAATTCCTAAATGCTATCTTTTTGTTTTTAATGATTTTGGCCACTTCTGCTGAGTACCACAGTGGTCTCTTGCTTTTTTTGCTTTTACTGACAAGCCTAATGCAATTTTCTGTTGCCTTCAATAGTGCCACTTTTAAGTAGTCCCATTTCTCCTGGACTCCAATGAAACTGTTCCAGTCTGATAGGGACTTGTATACCACTAATCTAATTTTAGAAAAGTCGGTTTTTCTAAAATCTAAAACTTTTGTTTTTGTGTGGTGTGACTCAGTCACTGTACTTATAGTAAACCACACTGACTGGTGATCACTAGATCCCAAGCTTTCCCCTACAGTAATATCAGATACCAAATTCCCATTTGTGAATACTAAATCTAAAATGGCCTCCTTCCGGGTTGGCTCCTCCACTACTTGCTGTAGAGATAATCCCAGTAGGGAATTTAGAATATCTGTACTCCTGGCAGAACTAGCTATTTTGGTTTTCCAGTTTACATCTGGAAGATTGAAGTCTCCCATAATGATAACTTCCCCCTTCAATGTCATTTTAGCTATTTCCTCAACTAGTAGATCATCTAATTCTTTGACTTGGCTAGGTGGTCTATATATCACACCTACACGAGTTACCTTATGATTATCAAGCTGCACGGTAACCCAAACTGACTCTAAATTGTTCTCGCTAACTTGTATCAAATTAGATTTTATGTTATCTTTCACATACAGGGCCACCCCTCCCCCTTCTTGCCTTCTCTGCCTTTCCTGTATAGAGAGAACCTTGGTATTGATATATCCCAGTCATTACTCCCCTTGAACCACGTCTCAGTAACAGCCACTACATCTATATTCTCAGATGCCATTATAGCCTCAAGTTCATTGATCTTATTCCCTAGACTGCGAGCATTTGTAGACAAGACTCTGAGCTTGTCATTTCTTAACCTTTGTGCTACTGGCCTCTTCTGGCATTGTTCCGGGGGGCAGTTGGACTGCTGGATTATCACCCTTTTGCCCCCCTTTCCTAGTTTAAATGCTTCTTAGCAAATACCTGGAACTGTTCACCGAGGACATTCGTTCCTTTGAGAGAAAGATGCAAACCATCTTTCTTGTACAGTTCTTTTCCATTCCAACAAGAGCTAACATGAGACACAAAGCCAAACCCTTGGTTCAGACACCATTCACCAAGCCATACATTGAATTCCTTAATGCGCATCTTCCTGTCATGCTGAACGTTATGCACAGGCATAACTGCAGAGAATGAAACAGTTGATGCAACCTCCCGTATATCCTTTCCAAGTGTGTGAAAAGCTTCTTTCACCTTTGAAATCTCATTGCAAGCCAGATCGTTTGTCCCAAGATGGACAATAACATCCACTTCCCTTTCCTGCTTTGCTTGCCTAACAATATTAAGGATCCGTCGTCTATCCCTGCTAGCGGTAGCACCAGGGAGACATCTCACAACACCATTCTCCTCAAACTTCACACCTCCTATGATGGAATCGCCCACCAACAGCTGCTTACTATCAATCCTCACCTTCTCCTTTTTGCCTTTGGCTGCAGTCTTACATACTTTAGGCATGGGAGATGATTGTTTCTCACCCACTGTGCTTGAGCCATCCTCCATGTTGCTCTTGCACTCTGAAAGTGCTGCAAATGAATTATGGAGAGCCACAGACTGTGGGACATGCCTTCTATCCACAACTCTTAGTCTACCTGAACCTACAGTAACCCATCTTCCAATTCTAGGGGGCCTCTGTGGCAGTGGCATTGCAATGTTCTCAGCCTAAGTTTGTTTAGTGGTTAATTTTAAAATCTCATATTTCAAAAAGGTAATTTCCTGCATAAACATGAAACTGAAGATTGTGGCTCCTGATGATGTCGGCCAATGGTCTCAAATAGATGTTGAACAATACTGGAGATAGTGCCGAGCCTTGTGGTACTCCACAGGACAGTGGGAGATCGGCTGAGTGGAATACCCCCAGCTTCACTCGTTGTACCCTGTCCTGGAGAAATGAGACCATCCATGCCAAGGTCTTTCCATCTAGTCCGGCTACCACTTTCAACCGGTTCAGTAACACTTGTAGGTCAATAGTGTCAAAAGCGGATGATAGGTCCAGAAGGACTAGGACCATAGAGTCGTTCTGGTCTAATGGCATCAGTAGATTGTCCTGGACATTGACCAGAGCGGTCTCAGTACCCCTTCCAGGTCGGAATCCCGACTGGAATTCGTAAAGAATGTGATTGGCCTCCAGATATCCCTGTAGTTGTGCAACAACCTCCCTCTTGCCTATCTTTGCAGCGCACGGCAGTCCCGAAATCGGTCTGAGGTTACTCAGATCGGTCACAGGTAGCGCCGGTTTCTTAGGCAGGGGTGTTACCACTGCCTGCTTCAGAATAGACGGCACCTGATCGCTGGAAAAGGAGCTATTTATAATGTCTTGAATGTATGGTGCCATTGCAACCGCGGCGGACTTCACCACGGCCACCGGGCATGGGTCTAGAGGCGAGGAGGCGGTTCTGAGAGCTCCAATGATTTCAATCGTTCTCTCCTCAGAGATGGGCTGAAATTCTGTGAAGGAATAGGGTAAGGTTGAGAGTGGAGAAGAAAGTGTCTCGTCCGTCCTATGAGCCGTTGGGATATTGTCCCTAGGTTTCTGGATTTTTTCAGCAAAGTAGTCAGCCATTTGCTGGCACAGTGCTTGAGAGTGCTCCGTCGTTGCAATCTTACATCTAGGATGGGCTAATTCTTTAGCCACTTTGAAAAGTTCTCTGGAGTTGTTAGCCACATTGCCTATTTTATTTGAGTAGTATGTTCTTTTGGTATTTTTAATATTGTCTCTGTATTTTCTCATACTTATTTTGTATTTAATTTTGGAGTCTTTTATGGGATTTTTTTCTCCAGGCCTTTTCAATGTCCACTTAATACACTGGTGCATTTGTCATATATACATCTATCCTAATAAAATTCACTTTTATTTTTACTAAAAGCGTGTCCATATATTGGCAGAAGCCAGAGTGCCGCCCGAACTCTATATATATATATATATATACACACACACACACATATGTGTGTGTGTATATATATATATACAGTATATATATATATATATATACACACTCACCTAAAGAATTATTAGGAACACCATACTAATATGGTGGTGGACCCCCTTTTGCCTTCAGAACTGCCTTAATTCTACGTGGCATTGATTCAACAAGGTGCTGATAGCATTCTTTAGAAATGTTGGCCCATATTGATAGGATAGCATCTTGCAGTTGATGGAGATTTGAGGGATGCACATCCAGGGCACGAAGCTCCCGTTCCATCACATCCCAAAGATGCTCTATTGGGTTGAGATCTGGTGACTGTGGGGGCCATTTTAGTACAGTGAACTCATTGTCATGTTCAAGAAACCAATTTGAAATGATTGGAGCTTTGTGACATGGTGCATTATCCTGCTGGAAGTAGCCATCAGAGGATGGATACATGTTCTCATTCTGTTTACGCCAAATTCGGACTCTACCATTTGAATGTCTCAACAGAAATCGAGACTCATCAGACCAGGCAACATTTTTCCAGTCTTCAACAGTCTAATTTTGGTGAGCTCTTGCAAATTGTAGCCTCTTTTTCCTATTTGTAGTGGAGATGAGTTGTACCCGGTGGGGTCTTCTGCTGTTGTAGCCCATCCGCCTCAAGGTTGTGCGTGTTGTGGCTTCACAAATGCTTTGCTGCATACCTCAGTTGTAACGAGTGGTTATTTCAGTCAACGTTGCTCTTCTATCAGCTTGAATCAGTCGGCCCATTCTCCTCTGACCTCTAGCATCCACAAGGCATTTTTGCCCACAGGACTGCCGCATACTGGATGTTTTTCCCTTTTCACACCATTCTTTGTAAACCCTAGAATTGGTTGTGCGTGAAAATCCCAGTAACTGAGCAGATTGTGAAATATTCAGACCGGCCCGTCTGGCACCAACAACCATGCCACGCTCAAAATTGCTTAAATCACCTTTCTTTCCCATTCTGACATTCAGTTTGGAGTTCAGGAGATTGTCTTGACCAGGACCACCGCCCTAAATGCACTGAAGAAACTGCCATGTGATTGGTTGACTAGATAATTGCATTAATGAGAAATAGAACAGGTGTTCCTAATAATTCTTTAGGTGAGTGTATATTGTGGGGATTTGCTCTGGTAGGCAGCTTAGCGGACGCAGTATAGAGGCAAAAACAAAGTCTTTACTTAAATAGTTCAGTGTTTATTCACACAGAAGGCAAAACAAAATAACAGTTCTCAGTATTGGTGTATGTTCACACCATGGAAAGTCCACAGAACACAAACATTCACCTGGTTAGCAGTTTTTCATCAGCCATCTACTGCAGGATTTAGGGGGCCTGTTTTCCAGCAATGCGGCTCTCAGCCCTTCAGCATGGCACACCTCATGCAGATCCCAAAACCACAGAGTCTCAACAGCTTCACTGTAAAATGGCGGATAATCCACACCAGCTGAGACTGCTGGCTGGGTTTTTATATCCTTAACCAAAACCCGGCCTGGAACGTGGGGAGAAGCCACCCACCCTGCACTTTGGCCGCTCCCAGTAAGAGCCGGCCCGGATCGGCTCTACAGCCATACTAAATAACAAATAGTGTCAGTCAGCACTAACTGCCACTGACACTTAAAATTACCGGCTTTTACCTCACCAAGGCCAGGAATCTCAGTGACACATACCTTCCGTCATAACGTAATAATAGGAGCACAGACCACTTTTCAGCAGTCATCTCATTATCATCACAGGCAGGATTACAATAAGCTCTAGACAAAAGGCAGAACTCCAAATCATGGGAAGGCCCACTTTTAATCACCCCAACTGCAACATTTCAGCCCAACATGATGAGGCCTTTCTCAACTCTTTCCCTTTTTTAGATATATAGATAGATAGATAGATAGATAGATAGATAGATAGATAGATAGATAGATAGATAGATAGATAGATAGAGATAGATATAGAAGAAAAAAGGCAGCACTCCAGATAAGTGAAAAAAAGTGGATGGTTTATTCACCCATCTAGCAGCAACGTTTCAGCTCTCTCATTTGAGCCTTTGTCTAACTGAATAACATGTGCATAGTGGCATACATAAATAGTGCAAACAATTTGCAAATCACAAATCCATAATTAAGTAATAAAGTGCAAATTAATCAAAAATATAGATATATTAAAAATACAATTCAACTATGATCATGATTGTATCTAAATTGATTGTGAACATCATATAAAGTGCATAGCATGATCAATACAATGAAAATATCAATAAACATACATGATGATTATCAATCATTCAGCGTATAAAGTGTACACAGTGCATAGCAATCACAAGTTGATTAAAACCTTAAAAAACTTCGGATGAGTCACGTTAAGTCCTGGAGACATAGTGGAGTCTGCTGGCGTCCGGAAGGGTGGTCTGCGCATGTGCCGCTCCACGTGCTCTCGCGAGACACGTAATGGGATACCACTTTATTGGAATTTATGAACAGTGACAATCCCTGTCTTTGACTCGGTGCCTCTCCAGCCCCCATTGGGACTTGAGTGACACTGACTCTTGACGGGTTGGTTTGTCCATTAGTCATATATCATATTATATCATGTATTGCTCCGATGCAGTCTATCCGTGACTCCCCCCGCTTAGGGAGGGAATTGGGATTACATCACTGTGATACCCTGATGCCCATCCCTAGTGCGGTGGGGTTTTGACATGGAGCGGATATGCTGACAGGTCTGGACAGTGGGGTATATATACGGTCTGACACTCCGTGGTGCCTCCCTGATACAGACATTCCGGTACGGAGACTGGAGGTTACCGGCTGATCTTCCGTTTGCAGATCAGCTTTTATCTGCTGAAACTGTGGAGCTTTGGACACTTTGAGTGTGTCTTTGCAATTCTTTATAGGGAACTTGCCGGCCTGTATGGACATTAGCATGCGCCCTGCAAGAAAGCTAGATAGCGGCCATCTTTACTCTGGTTCCCATATTCTCCTATATTAGTACGGGTCTCGAGAGAGCACGAGAAGCGGCGCATGCGCAGACCGCCCTTCCGGACGCCAGCAGACTCCACTATGTCTCCATGACTTAACGTGACTCATCCGAAGTTTTTTAAGGTTTTAATCAACTTGTGATTGCTATGCACTGTGTACACTTTATACGCTGAATGATTGATAATCATCATGTATGTTTATTGATATTTTCACTGTATTGATCACGCTATGCACTTTATATGATGATGTTCACAATCAATTTAGATACAATCATGATCATAGTTGAATTGTATTTTTAATATTGCTATATTTTTGATGCATTTGCACTTTATTACTTAATTATGGATTTGTGATTTGCAAATTGCTTGGACTATTTATGTATGCCACTATGCACATGTTATTCAGCTAGACAAAGGCTCCAATGAGAGAGCTGAAACGTTGCTGCTAGATGGGTGAATAAACCATCCACTTTTTTTCACTCATCTGGAGTGCTGCCTTTCTTCTTCTATATGTACTTGGGACCTGGGTCACAGGCCCCTATAAGGACTTGCACCCGAGTTTGATGTGTGCTGCTTTTTTATTTTCTTCTTTAGATAGATAGATAGATAGATAGATAGATAGATAGATAGATAGATAACAAAGGATCCAACATTCTCAAAAGGTGATATCACAGCTTATCTATTCCCTCATGACCTCTGAACAGGTCAGAAAGCATGCTTAGAAAAAACTACCATAGAAGTCAATGAGGTCCCCTCCTATCCATTGTGTCCATGGCCCATGTGGCTGCTGCAAAGCATATCTCTAAATGCTGTTAAGAACAGCTCTGGCAAGATGTCCGCCCCCATAATCATGTTCAGGAAATAGAATTTAAAAAAAGCTGCAGTCAGAAAAAAAAAAATTATTAGAAAAAAAGGATGTGTGCCACTAACTGGTTTTAACTGGCAGAAAAAAAATTGGTGACACATTCCCTTTAAAGGGGTTTGCCATCTCATAAATTTGTGTCATATCGCTAGGATATGCTACCAATGTCTGATAGGTTCAGGTTCCACCTCTGGGACCTGTGTCTATGTCTAGAACGGAGCTCACAAAGTATTATTATTTATTATTAAAGCGCGATTCATTCCATAGCGCTGTACATATGATAAGCGGTGCACATACATAATCAGTGGCGGCTTACAATAGGGACGTTCGGGTCGGCAGCCCCGGGTTCAGCACCGCTGGGGGGCCCCAACGCCAACCCGAACGCCCACATACTGAGTCGCGCCACGGGAGCGCATAGCTCCCTATCCCGTCGCCGATCACCACCATAGGCTTCAGGCCTAGTAGGCCTGAGGCCTATGTGGTAGTGAAATCCCAGCGCAGGTGGGCGTGATGACGTCATTGCGCCTGTGCCGGATGCAGCACTGTGACGTGTGCACGCCTGCCTCATCCCGCCTCCCTCTGCAAGCAAGTGCCTGGCCCTGGACATAGGTGAGTATTTAGCTTTTAATTTTTTTAATTTTTAATTTTTTTATTTCATGTGCCTACTTTGGGGGACATGTGGGGGGACACACAGGAGGACATATTAGTGAAGAGACATCGAGTACATCTGGGGGGAATGTGGGGGCTGTGTGGGGCCAAATTATTATGGGAGGGACTACTATGTGGGGGGAAATTACTGTATGGGTCAGTGTGGGGGCAAATTACTAAGTGGGGGCAAATTATTATGGGAGGGACTACTATATGGGGGCAAATTACTATATGGGGCAGTGTGGGGGCAAATTACTATGTGGGGCAGTGTGGGGGCAAATTATTATGGGAGGGACTACTATGTGGGGGCAAATTACTATATGGGCTAGTGTGGGGGCAAATTACTATGTGGGGGCAAATTATTATGGGAGGGACTACTATGTGTGGGCAAATTACTATATGGGGCAGTATGGGGGCAAATTACTATGTGGGTACAGTGTGGGGGCAAAATATTATGGGAGGGACTACTATGTGGGGGCAAAAAGCTATATGGGCCAGTGTGGGGGCAAATTACTATGTGGGGGCAAATTATTATGGGAGGGACTACTATGTGTGGGAAAATTACTATATGGGGCAGTGTGGGGGCAAATTACTATGTGGGGCAGTGTGAGGGAAATTGCTATGTGGAGACAGTGTGGGGAAATTGCTATGTGTGGGCAGTGTGGGGCAAATTACTATATGGGCGTGTTGCTATTGGGGAGGCACTGTAGTGGCAATTGTATTATTTTTGGGGACACTATACAGGGATTATTGCCTGGAGCACAATATAGGGTGTTATTATTACTGGGGGCACTCTAGGGGACAATATAGCTGCTGTGGACACTATAGGAACTATTTGGGGTAATTTATCAAACTG
This sequence comes from Bufo bufo, assembly GCF_905171765.1. Lineage (NCBI taxonomy): Eukaryota > Metazoa > Chordata > Amphibia > Anura > Bufonidae > Bufo > Bufo bufo. The sequence continues at coordinate 70,917,330 of NC_053392.1, read as the reverse complement.
GTGTAAAGCAGAACTGGCTTAGTTGCCCATAGCAGCCAATCAGGTTCCACCATTCATTTTTGACAGCTCTTTTGGAAATCCAGTTCTACTTTACACCAATTTTATAAATGACTCAAATTAGGTCTATTAGGGTCACTATTTTTTCTGCAGTATAGTACCTGGGGCATTGGGGAGCACAACAGGCACAGTATTGGGAGTGGCAGCAGGATGACACTGTGGGGACACCAGGATGGGGAGGTTGATGGAAAAATTGAAAAATCTAAAGTCTCTGTGTTACAAACCGTAGAGACGAGATGTGGCTGAAGGAATTTGCCATGGTGGTCTGGGTGAAATGAAGGAGAAGAGGAAAGAAAAGGTCTACATGACAGGAGATGTCACTGGATGTAAGAGGTATGTGGTACTGTATTCTCCTCCATGTCTTTTTTATTATAATTATATGTATTTTAAATTTGGCAACCAAATTTTTCAGTTTAGGATCTAATTTGGGCTAATTTGGGGTATTTTTTTATAGTCTGAAGATGTCATATGGCCTAGGAAGAGACTGTGGCGGTCATGAAGCATCGCAGCCTCTTCATACAAAAAAAAACTAAACTAAAATGGAGGGAGGGGCCCAAGTTGGGTAGACAGCCCGGGCCTATCATGCACTTAATCCACCCCTGCACATAATACAGGCAATTGCACTAAGCATGAACAAGATGAGTTACAAACTGATACAGAAGGAGAGAGGGCCCTGCCCATGAGGGCTTACAATCTACATGGTATGGGAGAAGGACACAGTAGGTGAGGGGAAAGCTGGTCAAGGCGGTATAGAGGCAGCAGGGTCACTAGTTGTAGGCTTGTCTGAAGAGGTGGGTTTTCAGGTTTCTTTTGAAGAATTCCACTGTAGGTAGGAGTCTGATATGTTGGGGTAGCGAGTTCCAGAGTGTGGGGGATGTACGGGAGAAAACATGGAGGCGATTGTGGGAAGAGGTGACAAGAGGAGAGGAGAGAAGGAGGTCTTTTGAGGATCGGAGAATAAGTGTGGGGATGTATTGGGAAAGTAGCTCAGAGATGTAGGGAGGGGACAAGTTGTGGACAGCCTTGTATGTATTTGTTAGTATTTTGAACTGAATTCGCTGGGCAATGGGGAGCCAGTGAAGGGATTGGCAGAGAGGAGAAGCAGAGGAGTAATAGGGTGAGAGGTGGATTAGTTGGGCAGTAGATGGAAAGCCACAGAGGAGAATGTTGCAGTAGTCTAGGCGGGAGATGATGAGGGCATGTACAAGCATTTTCGCAGACTCAAAGTTGAAGAAAGCGTGGATGTGGGAGATGTTTTTGAGTTGGAGGTGGCAGGTGGTGGAAAGGGCTTGGATGTGTGGTCGGAAGGAGAGGGCAGAATCCACGGTCATTTAAAGGCAGTGAATTTGGTTGACCGTGGAGCGTGTGCAGCCATTGAACATGATAGATAGGTCTGTTGGGGGAGTTGAGCAAGATGGGGGAAAGATGATGAATTCTGTTTTATCCATATTGTTTTATAAAGTGGGAGGAGAAGAAGGAGGATATGGAAAATAGGCAACGTGGGATTCTGGATAGTAAAGTGGTGATGTCTTAACCAGAGAGGTAGAATTGTGTGTGGTCAGCATAAAAGTGATACTGAAAGCCATGGGACTCTATGAGCTGTCCCAGGCCGAAAGTGTAGATAGAGAAGAGCAGGGGTCCTAGGACAGAGCCTTGCGGGACACCAACAGAGAGGGAATGAGACGAGGAGGTGGTCTGCAAGTGGGAGACGCTAAATGTCAGGTCTGTGAGGTATGATGTGATCCAGGAGAGGGCCAGGTCAGTGATGCCAAGAGATTAGAGAGTTTGTAACAAAAGGGAGTGTCAAAGGCAGAGGACAGGTCAAGGAGAAGGAGGACAGAGTATTGTTTTTTAGTTTTGTCTGTTAGTAGGTAATTGGTGACTTTGGTAAGGGCAGTCTCAGTTGAGTGGTGGGGTCGGAAGCCAGATTGCAGCTGGTCAAAGAGGGAGCAGGAGGAGAGGTGAGAGGACAGTTCAGAATGGACATGTTGCTCAAGTATCTTTGAGGCATATGGAAGAAGTGATACGGGGCAATAACTGGACAAAGAAGATGGGTCAAGTGAAGGCTTTTTGAGGATAAGTGTAATGGTAGCATGTTTAAAACCAGAGGGGAAGACACCAGAGGTTAGTGATAGGTTGAAGAGATGGGTTAGGACTGGAATAAAAACTGTGGTGAAGTTGGGGATGAGGTGGGATGGGATTGGGTTAAGTGCACATGTGGTGAGATGTGATCTGGAGAGTAGACTGAAGAGTTTTTCTTCTGTAATGGTGGAGAAGCGGGTTTTGTTCTGCATAACCATGTTTGTGTGGGGGATTGAGTCAGCACAACCTGTATGTAGGTGCACATCACTATGGCGAAATACATATACAAACGGAAAATACAAATGTGATAGCACTCTGCATCCAGTATTCTGCCCTGCCTCCATGCTGGATGAGGCATTGGTGTACATTTTGGCCAAAGCGTAATAAGCCACTCACCACGTCAAGGTCGCCTCTATTGAGTGGTCCCTAACACTAGTTCCTACCTGTTTATGGGCCATGACAGCCACACAAAGTCCAGGGAATGCAGGTCAGCATGTACGCCAAGCACACTCTGCTTTTAACCCCGTCCGGTGCCATTACAGCTTTCATCGGATCCAGGGATGCAAGTACCAACGTGCACGCTGAGCCCACCATATACTTCTCCTGGAGTCAAATGGCTACTGGTAGGTTCTATATAAGCAGACTCAGTTTTATACTGACTTTAAAACCAGCCTCCAGGACAGATTGACTGGTCAGGTGTGCATGACTCCAAGGAGATCGCCACGCCTCCAATATATACTACAAAGAAAAAATGTGGGGGATTGAGTCAGCACAACCTGTATGTAGGTGCACATCACTATGGCGAAATACATATACAAACCGAAAATACAGAGTGTGCTGACTCAATCCCCCACATTTTTTCTTTGTAGTATATATTGGAGGCGTGGCGATCTCCTTGGAGTCATGCACACCTGACCAGTCAATCTGTCCTGGAGGCTGGTTTTAAAGTCAGTATAAAACTGAGTCTGCTTATATAGAACCTACCAGTAGCCATTTGGCTCCAGGAGAAGTATATGGTGGGCTCAGCGTGCACGTTGGTACTTGCATCCCTGGATCCGATGAAAGCTGTAATGGCACCGGACGGGGTTAAAAGCAGAGTGTGCCTGGCGTACATGCTGACCTGCATTCCCTGGACTTTGTGTGGCTGTCATGGCCCATAAACAGGTAGGAACTAGTGTTAGGGACCACTCAATAGAGGCGACCTTGACGTGGTGAGTGGCTTATTACGCTTTGGCCAAAATGTACACCAATGCCTCATCCAGCATGGAGGCAGGGCAGAATGCTGGATGCAGAGTGCTATCACATTTGAAATAACCATGTTTGTACCATGCCATCTATATTTGTAACCTCAGACCACTGTATATATTCTTTGTATAGTGCTAATTCTAATGAGCCCTTAAGGCGATTAAATATATAATTTAATCTTGTGCTGGCTTGTATCTCGATCACGAATCCCCACGTCCGTGTTTTGGCATAGTTATACGCTACCGCAGGTTAGTTTTTTACCCTATATAAATCCGTTAGCGGACCAGGCTTATATCAAACAAGAAACTAGTGGCAGTATACCCAGGCTGAGAAAGTGCTGTTTCACTGGGGCAGTGAAAAGGCTCTCTCAGCTTGTTGCCTCTCTGTGCCCGTTTGGACAGGAGGTGTCTGTGTAAACTGTACCAAGCTGCTCCTCCAGGAGGGCGTAACGTCATGCCTTGGTAACCAGTGACCATACCATATCTCGCTGGCTCTACGTAGTTGACATCTCACATTAGTCAGGGTACAGTATTCGTCACAGGTGCACATTGTTTATTAGATTTGTATCATTTTTAAAACATTTTTAAACCTAACAGTTTTGTTACTGTATGGAGTGAGTTTGCAACTTTTTTGTAACTTAAAAAAAAAGCCTTTGAATAAATCTGGAGTGAAACTCATTAGCATTGTGATGGTGTTACAGACAGTGCCTGTGCAAACTGTTACAAACAATAGTTGTGGAACCACTGTGCCAACCAACCGATTTGACTTTGGGCTAATCCAGAGGATGTTGTCCTGGCGATCCTCTGATTTTTACCCTTTAACCACTATACAGGGATCTTGTCTCCAATGTAGATTAGCCACCAGGCTGCTACCTCTTGGAATAGTCCCAGTGTAGTAGGCAGTTGACACACAGAGGTCAGAGACTCCAGTGCAAAGCACCAGAGAAACAGGCAAAGCACCCAGACAGAACCAGGTGGAGAATAGGTTGGCAGAGTACATGTGAATCCAAGGCAAGCACAGACTGAACTAGACAAAGTCAAGCAAACATAGTACATACTAATCCATGGAACAGACACTGGGGAATGACAAATGGGACTAGGTCAGAATTCAAGCACAGACAGAACCTGCACAGATGCAAACACCAGGCACATGGATATATGCCCCAACACAGAACACACAGGCCAAATCTGAACAGATCCAAGCAGAACTTGGAGAAACCAGGCTGACAGAACTTGTTGGGCAACTAGGCGCAGGACACACAACACAGGGAAAATGAACTCATTAGACAAACAGGTGCACAAACACAGAGCCAGGGAAAGTTAACCCTAGCAGTACTGAACTGAGACCAGATACAAAGAACAATGGCCCTAATTCCCACCGACAAAAAGCTGATGCCAGGACGCACGGAACAATGAAAATATGAACCTAATTGGCCCTAATTCAAACCCACAAGACGCCGGCACCCGACAACTCAGAATAATGGCAACAAGTGAACATTAATTGTAACAACTGGCATACTGCTTTAATAAATTCACTCCACTCCAAAATGTTAATTAGTCTAGACATTCATAAATATCCCAGTCTAGAATTATGTCATCTCTGACAATTTTATCACATGATATCAATCCCGGGAGGCAAAATAAAAAATAAATAAAAAGCTCTCAATAACCTTATCTAGAGAAGTCAGTTCTTCTGTAGGGTTGAGCGAACCCGAACTGTAAAGTTTGGGTACGTACCGAACTTTACGGTGTTTGGCACCCGAACCCGAACCCAAACATTTCAGTAAAAGTTCGGGTTCGGTGTTCGGGTAATATTAATATACCATCGGATCGGAGTTTTCTCCAATCCGATGTTATATTTTAACTTGAAGCGTCCCCATCACCATCGGAACGCCTCTATGTTAGAATATACCATCGGATTTGAGTTAGATCGTGAAAACTCAGATCCGACAGTATATTCTAACACAGAGGCATTCCCATAGTGATGGGGATGCTTCAAGTTAGAATATACTGAGAACTGTGGACATAACGGCCCCCTGCTGCCTGGCAGCAGGGGCCAGACCCCCCTCCCTCCCCAGTATTAAAATCATTGGTGGCCAGTGCGCCCCCCCCTCCCTCCCCAGTATTAAAATCATTAGTGGCCAGTGCGGCCCCCCACCCCCATCCCCCCATGTTAAAATCATTGGTGGTTAGTGCGGCCCCCCCCTATTAAAATCATTGGTGTCCAGTGCAGCCTCCCCTCTTCCCCCCCACCCCTAATTAAACTCATTGGTGGCTAGTGTGGTCCCCCACCCCCACCCACCCCCTATTAAAATCATTGGTGTCCAGTGCGGCCTCCCCTCTCCCCCCCCTAATTATAATCATTGGTTAACAACCCCCCTCCCCCCCCATCATTGGTGGCAGTGGAGCGGCAGTTCCGATCAGAGTCCCAGTTTAATCTCTGGGGCTCCGATCGGTTACCATGCAGCCAGGACGCTACTGCAGTCTGGGCTGCCATGGTTACTTAGCACTTTTAGCAGCATTATACTTACGTGCGCTGTTTGTGGCTGGCCAGGCGCTCCTCCTACTGGTAAGTGACAGGTCTGTGCTATAAGCAATGGGGGGGGCCGCACTGGCCACCTATGATTTTAATACTGGAGAGGGAGGGGGGTCTGGCCCCTGCTGCCTGGCAGCACCCAATCTCTTACAGGGGGCTGAGATCCGCACAATTAACCCCTCAGGTGCGGCACCTGAGGGGTTAATTGTGCGGATCTCAGCCTGCTGTAAGAGATCGGGTGCAGCCAGGCAGCAGGGGGCAGTTATGTACACAGTTCTTAGTATATTCTAACTTTACTGATTTGTCTGATCTGAGTTTTCATGATCGTGAAAACTCAGATCTGAAAAAGCTAATACTATTATTTTCCGTTATAACCATGTTATAACGGAAAATAATAAAGTGAAGTTCGGGTCCAAGTTCGGGTCCCGAACCCAAACTTTTTTTTTAAAGTTCGGCCGAACTCCCCGAACCCGAACATCTAGGTGTTCGCTCAACTCTACTCTTCTGTCAATGCCACTTTGTTACAAAGATGGATATTTATTCACAAAATCACACTGTCATATTGCCTAGAATTGGAGATGTTGCTACATGTAAAACACATAATGGAATAACATCCTAAAATATTAATTTAGGCAAAGCTGAAAGACCCTAAGACGCAAGAGACCTGTGCCTATGGGAGACCATGCAGGAAAATATCTACTAAATTGCTTCCAAGTACAAAACACCAGAAAAAGGCCTTATGCACACAACCGTTGTTTTGGTCCGCATCGGAGCCACATTTTTTGTGGCTGGGATGTGGATCCATTCACTTGAATGGGACCGCAAAAGATGCGGACAGCACTTTGCGTGCTGTCCGCATCCATTGCTCCGTTTCTAGGCCCCGCAAAAAAAAGTAGAACATGTCCTATTCTGGTCCGTTTTGCGGATAAAAAATTGGCATTTCTATTATGGGTGGCCTGTTCCGTTACATGGCTGGCACCTGTGTTTTGCTGATCCGCAATTTGCGGACAGCAAAACACGGTGCAGTTGTGTGCATGAAGCCTAAGGGCTCATGTACACAACCGTATGTATTTTGCGGTCCGCAAAAATACAAAAAATCTGGCACCTGCAAAAAATACGGATGACATCAGTGTGCATTCCGTATTTTGCAGAACATAACAGCTGGCCCCTAATAGAACAGTGCTATCCTTGTCCATAATGCAGACAATAATAGAACATGTTCTATTTTTTTATGCAGAACGGACATGCGGACATATGGAAACCGAATGCACACAGAGTAACTTCCGGGTTTTTTTTTGTGGACTTACTTAAATGAATGGTTCCGCATACGGTCCAAAAAAAAGACAAAAAAAAAAATTAACAAAAAAAAAAAAGTCTGCTGAAGAAGAGACTGAGTTTCTCCATCTGCCACATCAGGTACTGCAGTGTATTTGTGATCTCACCCGGCTTCCCTTTTCGCTCAGTGCACTGCCTCTGGCCTTGAGCTGTAAGGTTCCTTTTGTCCTGAGTGCTGCTCGGTGGTCAGATGGACTTCAGTTAAAAAGGACCTATCATTTCTCCTGGCACATCTGTTTTATTAATTATGTGTACCCCGTATCTATGTAAATCACAATTCTGTAAACTGTTTTCTTAGAACTGTACACTGTGCCATTCCTCTGTTATTCCTCCAAGAACTGTATTAATAAATTGACAACTGGCCATGATCATTCCCCTTTTTTAAAGAGACATATCCCTACACAGTGTGGCACAATCAGCATTGATTGGACAGTATCACCACAAGTAGTATCACCTGGATGCCAATTTATCCATACATTTCTAGTAGGCATATCAAGGGAACAGCAGAACAAAGAGTTATAAGAAAAGAGGATCTTTACAGCTTTAATTTCATGGTGAATACCTGTATTTTCAAAACCAGACATTTAAGGAGAGGTGACAAGTTCTTTTAGGGTAAATGCACACCTTCAGGATTTATGTGTTCGCAGGGAAATCCATGCAGACAATCCGCATCAATTTGTGCAGATTTAAATGTGGATTTGGTGCACATTTTCCTCATGCGGATTTTACTCTCCACATTGAAGTGAATGGAGAAAATCCGGTCAGGAAAAATAAAATAAATTGACATGCTGCATATTTTAAAATCCGCACTAGAGGTCAAAATCTGCACGGAAAAAAATCTGCATCGTGTACATAAGAATTTAAAATTCTCATAGAATACAATGTACCGTACATGACCTACGGTGCAGATTTTCCTCCTGCAAATCTGCGCCGAAAATCTGCACGCAATCCTGATCATGTGCCTTTAGTCTTAAAAGGGATTCAAAACTACACACAGTTTTCAGCTGCGCAGTGTGGCGGCACCCGGAGGTGGAATATCAGCTGACTTGGGTTTTTTCATGAATTTGAGAGCCTTAATCAGTGTGAGGAGACTTATAGGCCATACATGTTCCTCTGGAATTCTGGGAAGAAGGGATGTAAATGAGCTCTTAACAAGCTCTGCCTCTGATGCCACCAATGTTCAACCCTTTTAAATAGGCCTTTAGACATGATTTGGATAATAAATAAGCCAGCATCTCATCTGCAGACAGCTGTTTTGGGGTGATCGCCCCTCATCAGTGCAGAGCAGAAAGTGCTGGCTTAACTGGGTGAGAGGCCTAGGTCAGGATTTGGGGGGTACTATGTCTTCTGCAGATGAGGTGCTGGCTTAATTATTATCCACGCCATGTCTCAAGGCCTGTTTAAAAGATTTAACATTGACTTGTAGGATAGCTGCCTTACATCTAGTGGCATCAGAGGCGGAACTTGTTAAGAGTTCATTTGATTACCTTTTTTGTTTTAACTTGGAAATTCACGGAAATATGATCACTTCCCTAACCAACCACAATAATATTTCTCATCTTAGTGAATTCTATTCGAAATCAAATGCTATTTTTTAGCAAGACTTATTTCTTTGATACAAAATAGACAAATATACAGTATTCTTTCCAAAATCTAAGTGATGTGGTTTCAATAATATGTAAAGCTAGAAAAAAGTTGATTAATACTCTAGGAAACCAACTTACGTCTCTAGGGTAATGGCAAACCTGATGATCAAAGACTTCTCCACTGCCAAAAAGTAGTTAAGCCATTTTTCACTTATATGTACAAAACCTCTAAGTCTCTTATTTAATTAGCCCAAGAGCAACTGATCACAATGTTCCAAAAATCTCCTTAAACCCCTACAATTCATATCAGCCTTCATGGTTGTGTTCATGTCATCATTTTATGGGTCTGCTTTCCCTCATTTGTGCTATACATAGGTCAGCTTACAATTAAACATTGCTTGTGTTAAATGGGTTCCATCACTTTGAGTGATAGATTAGGCAATGTCTGCCAAGAGACCTCGTAGCCCTTGTTTTTGGATAAGAGAGTCCATTCCATCCAACCATTTTTGAATTTTTTTTTCCTATCCCCATGTTTTAGCAACACTTTCCTTCTGAAAGCCTACATCATATTTCCAAAGCCTGTTACTAATTTGAACTGACTTGAAGGACCTTATCGTTCAGGGCATGCTTGAGCAGCTGCAGACCTTTGTGTTGTACTTGGAGTGTAGGCAACGTATGACCTCAGCAGATGTTTCTGTAAAGGTGCAATTAGGATTTCCTTCTTGCTAATTACTGGAATTGACATCAAAAATCAAAACATAGAAGTGAAAGGTGCTTATAAGGACCCGAGGTCTTGGCTTTTCATGATGTAATATCTCCATAGCGTTACAGATCTGGTCTCCACGGAGCAGCAATCAAAGCTGGAAGCCTCCTTGAGGTTAAAATAATATTGATAAAATATGAAAAAAAGTGTAAAAGAGTTAAAAGTTTTGACAATGGGGATATGAGAATAGTTGCACTATGCAGCTCTGAAAATACAGATTTTCTGAAATTAGACTAATTGATTCTTACCAGTCATTGAAATGTCAAAAAAGAAACAGGAAAAGCAGTTTTGTGCTTCATTCACATCTACGCTGGGGGCTTTGTTAAGATTTTGTCAAAAATGCTAGACAAAATAGTGTAGCTTGCAGGGCTATTTTGTCCAGTAAAACATGGACACCATGACGGAAACCAGACAGACACCATTATATTCACTGAGCTCCACCAGGTGCCATTGTTGTCCATCATGTGATGGATTCGTCTTTGGCTTGTGTTCCTATGACAGGTGTGAATGAAGCTTTATATTGGTCTATAATTCTATACAACATTCAGTATATTTATTGTATAATAAATCATTCATTATTCAATGGTTTTGGCCTGAAAAGCTGAGTCATATCTAACAGTGAGGTTGCTTTCACAAAGTCAGTGTTTGGTTAGTGTTTGATCAGTCATTTCCATCAGTCATTTAAAGGGAACCTGTCACCGGGATTTTGGGTATAGAGCTGAGGACATGGGCTGCTAGATGGCCGCTAGCACATCCGCAATATCCAGTCCCCATAGCTCTGTGTGCTTTTATTGTGTAAAAAAAAAACGATTTGATACATATGCAAATTAACCTGCGATGAGTCCTGTCCCTGACTCATCTCAGGGACAGGACTCGTCTCAGGAACAGGACTCCTCTGAGGGACAGGACTCGTCTCAGGGACAGGACTCAACTCAGGTAAATTTGCATATGTATCAAATAGTTTTTTTTACACAATAAAAGCACACAGAGCTATGGGGACTGGGTATTGCGGATGTGCTAGCGGCGTTCTAGCAGCCCATGTCCTCAGCTCTATACCCAAAATCCCGGTGACAGGTTCCCTTTAAGGCTATACAGAGACAAGGTATAATGGAAAGATCTGCACCTTGTTTTGGCTCACAGTCACTGATGGAAATCACTGATCAAACACTGACAGTGTAAAAGTGGCCAAAGGTTGCCAATGATACATTGCCTACCAACCAAAGTCTTGCCAATTGACTAGTCAGGTTTTCAGCTCAAGGAAGAATTTTTACTAATCCGAGGATAAAAAAGAAGATTGGGAAGACTTTTATTTCAATCCAAACTGGCAATTTTCTAAGGCTAGGTTCACATCACCATTTAGTTTTCAATTTTTCTGATCTGTCAGAAGAACAGAATTTTTTTTTTTTTAAATCATCTATTTTGCATCCATTTTAGCCATTTCCTTCTGAGATCTGTCATTTTTGACTGGGGAAAAAGTCCTGTGTGAAGGACTTTTTAGATAAGACTTTGACGTTGTAGTTATACAAAACAATCTTTTTCAAAGCTCACAGAAATCCACTTATGGCTTTGGCTGAAAAATCTGCATCAAAAACTGCCATAAAAAATCCACCACAAGTACTTTGTTGTTTGTATTGATTTTGCTGTGATTTTAAATTTTTTCCTTTGATTTCTACAAAGAAAAAGTGGCAAAACGATCAAACATTCCTTCATAGTGCAGGAAGAAGCGGAGAAGGAATATGTTTTATTGCTATGAACATGGCTCTGACATGTAGAAGATATAGAATATCACCTACTGCTATGTAATGATTAATTCAAGACACATACAGTACATGCCTTTGCATTATTTAATTTGCTTGAAAGCAGCAGAAATATGACAACAGTTCTATTACATAACCATACAGCTAGGAAGTTACCGTACATCCATCAATTTGTATCGAACCCTCCATAATTTTCAAAATTGGCATCAAAGTGACCAATTACCATCAATTTTACGCTGGGAATATAGCTTGAATTTGGCTTTTGACAAACTGAAGGGAGCATTAAATATGATGACTACCTTTACAAAGCTCTAAAATGGTTCCATCAATTTAACCAAATCCAGAAAGTAGCATACATTGTTCCATGGTTTCCAGATACTGGGAGAAGTAAATTAAAGGTGTTGGTGAGGTGACTATTATATATTTTTTCGCACAGTTCGCATAGATACTCGGATACGTTTTTAACCTTAAAGGGGTTTTCCAAGAATTAATAGCCATTTACTTATGGCTACTAAGATGGAGAACCTAATGAAAGATTCATACTTACCTTCTCTGTATCTCTATGGTACTGCTTGATGGTTTCCGTTCCGCCATCTTCTGGTCTACAGCTTGCTTACTTCCGACCGAGTATGGACATGGTCAACATGAGTTCCTGCAGCCAATGATTGGATTCAGCAGTGATGTCCTACTTGGGGACATGTCATCAATGAAGATAGTCATTGTCTTCAGTGGCGCACGTGACCATGTCCATACCTGGGCTCTTCACCATTTGTAGGCTCTGAAAATCATAAGACTTATCTTGATAATAATAATTATTATCTTCTCCGTTCACTAGTAGACTATTCTAATGGTAGAGCAAGAAACTTCTTTAGTAGTCCAAGTAGTTTAGTAGTCTACTTGGGACACCACAAGATCATCACAGTTGTCTCCTTCTGCTGTCATCAGACAAATAAGTTGATTTGGGTGCTCTTCCCTTGACCTTTTTACAATACTTTCCTTATCACATGGAACCCTGCCTTTACTTACCAAAACCAGTAGTGAAGCCTACTCAGAGATAAGGTATAAGGGAAAGATATGTACCTGTCCTGTGTTTTTGGTTCACAATAGCTAATGGAAATAACTGAAGTGTGAACTCAGCCTAAGTTTTAAGATGATTTTTACATTACTCCATATATACTTGAAGAATATCTATGCTTCCAAAAATTGAAGACTTGAGTACTAACAAAGTAAGACAAATGCAAAACCGAGTGACATCATCGTTCTCAATTATGCATGACTGACTATAACGAAAGAAATATGCAAGAAAGAAAGTGTATTAGCAATAAATTCATGTTTGTCATTTTAATGGCATTTACACAAATGATCATTTATTTTTGTTGCCATCATATGTAATGGTGGGACATTGCCAACAACATTTATTTAATTAAATTTTGGAGCAAAGTAACATAAGTATTCTGTGATGAACTGGTTCTTGGGATGTGTTATATAGTCATATTTTTATATTTAACAATCAATTCTCCGGCGCTTGCTATACTCCTTTTGCACACTTGGCTGCAGGTGTCGCAGCGGAACCGCACAAACCGCTGCCAAACTATAAAACTCCAAATTTATATATAGGTGACACCGCGCTCTCCCTAGCTCATAACAGTCTGCTGTTACACAGTGGAGGCGTCACAGACACTTTTGCTAGTAAGTAACAGTTACCTGTTCAGTAGCGCTTGCTCCGTGGCTTTTCCTTCCTTCTTTGTGTAATCCAACATAATACTGAGTATTGAGCTAAGGTTGCTATACTGTGGCTCGCGCCCCAGCCGGTGGCACGATGCTGTTTGTATAAATTGTACCTCGCGCTTGTCTCAAGTGGACAGTGACGTCACTATGCAGACTACGGATGGTAGTAGGTACCAAAATTCCCATCTACGCGTTTTGGACAGTACGCTGTCCTTCGTCAGGAAAAGGTAGGAAGGAAAAGCCACAGAGCAAGCAATACTGAACAGATAACTATTGTTACTTACTAGCAAAAGTGTCTGTGACGCCTCCACTGTGTAACAGCAGACTGTTATGAGCTAGGGAGAGCGCGGTGTCACCTATATATAAATTAGATATTTTTATATTTATATACAGTATGTTAGGAGTTATGTTTTAATCATTTGAATCAAACTTATAATAAAGATCTCTGGGCTGATATCCTCTACCCAATGCGATAAATTAGTGTGTAGACAAGACCTGCAACACACCAAATGCTTTCCAGCTTACATAAAGGCCTTGTAATGTAGGATACACCAATCATTATTGGTAGGGACAAGGGATGTGGTAAGTATCTTATGTACTGCTGCTGTCAGGACACATCTCACCGCCCTAAGGCATGATGGGTCAGCAGACACATGACAAACCAGGATGTAGGATTCAAGCATGGGGGATAAGAGAAAACTGCAAATGAGGTAAATTTGAAAAAAAAGAAGAAAATAATCCAAGGAGGAATGGGAGCTAGAGTAATTGATGAACCTATACTTTTGAGAAAAAAGTATTTTATGGAACAACCCCTTTAATGAGATGAAGGTCCTGGTGCTCCTGGTGCTACATTTCATAAGGAATTATGAATCGCCCGGCCATAGCAGGCGCAAACCGGATACATTTTTGTGTCCCGGTGGCCACGATGTACGTACCCATGGGCTTTGTTTGATGGGGGCATACCAGGGAAAGGAGATATCTATATCTCCCCACAGAAACCAAATAACAGTACCATGTTTGTACTCTAGTTGTAGCTGGAACCCAGGCGGATCAATTGGGCCCAGAACCATCTTCCTGCGACATTCTGGTCTGGGGCTATGAGCCCTAATGGGTTTTATGGGTCATTTGCTCCGAGCACCTGAGAAGGAGGGGTGGACCCTACCCATAGGCGGGGAGGGGAGCGGCCGGCTACAGGTCATAAGCCCATGCAAGCCAGAGGGCGGCGTCTTTCTCTAAAAGGTGGTCACATCGTGCAAATGTGTTTGGAAAGACCTTTTATACTGCTTAACCTTTTTGTACCCATATAACCCGTATCTGTAACCTCAGACCACTGTATATATTCTCTGTGTGTATTGTGTTATATCTAGTGTGCCCTTACGGCGATTAAATATATCATTTAATCTTGTGCTATCTTGTAGCTCGATCACGAATCCCCACGTCCGTGTTTTGGCCTAGTTATAAGCTACCGTGGGTTGGTTTCTCACCCTATATAATCCTGTTAGCGGATCGGGCTTATATCGAACGAGAAGCTGGTGGCAGATTTCCCGGGCTGAGACAGCACTGTTTTCACTGCGGCAGTGAAAAGGCTCTCTCAGCTTGTTGCCTCTCTGTGCCCGCGTGGACAGGAGGTGTCTGTGTAAACTGTACCAAGCTGATCTTACCTGCTCCTCCAGGAGGGCATAACATCACGTCTTGGTAACCAGGGACCATACCATGTCTTGTGAGCTCGACGTAGTTGACGTCAAGCGGGCACGAGGTGTGGTATTCGTCACACTTATAATGATGTTTGGATGTCTAGATTGTTGAATGTCATATCAAGAGACAGACTGTTTAGACAGCAGAGTTTTCTGCAAAACCACAGCTTTACAGACCCTAATGCTGGTGGGGGAAAACAGGTCAGACACCCGTCACCTAGAATAGATTCCAAGCCATACTAACAACAAGCCTGCATCACACAGTGGACACTGTATCCACAAGGGCCTGCAAGTGCCATTTAATTACCACACAATCCACCACCATACCTCCTCATCTGGTGCCAGAATCTGCACTTTGTACTTTATACTGCTGTAAGTGCCACAAGTTATAATCTGCACTAAGTAAAAGAGACTTTTATACTTTTACTTCTGGCCTGATTCTTCAAATCACCTTTCCACTACACCGATGCCCAGAGAGCGATGACCTGAGGGAATACAACATGACACAGCACCTCATCAGGGCCACTGTCACTCCTATCATCTGCACCGGCTCCTCAGGGGCTCACTGCAATCCATGGGGGTGTCAGGTGTCAGACTCTCCCAGAGAAGATATTGATAACCTATCTTTCAGATAGGACATCAATATCTAAAGCCAGAACAAATCCAGACACCAAGCAGTATCTGATGTGTTTGGTATTGCAACTCAGCCCCATTCAATTGTCAACATCTGCACAGGCGGGGTCAATTGCGCAAGTGTAGCCAATAACTGGCCTCAGTGGTGACATGTCCCACAAGTGATACATGGCCTATCTCATATCTATAGCTATCTATTTCATATCTATCTGCGGTGTGCCAGCCTGAAGGGAGAAGGCGCATAGGGCTGGAGAGGATGAGAGTGGTGGCAGTGGCAACGAGAGAGGTCATAGTCTTCATGGTGGCTAGTCCTGCTCAAGAGTTCCCCCAGGCCATGCATGCATTGATGGAAAGGGAGCAATCCTTCTTGAGGCACACCCTGGATGTTGGAATCTCCGGCCTGGTGGTCGCTGTAGTGCCCTTGGTTTTAGATGATGAGTGGGGTTTAAAGTAGGGTAACAAATGCAATCTGTCTTGCCAAGTTCTGCAATGTCTGAACAGTGTCCTAGTTCCTGAAGTCCGTCTAAGTTCTGTTGTGTCTGAATAGTGTCCTATAACTGAAGTCCATTTTGGCAAGTTCTGCTATGTCTTAATAGTGTCCAATTCTTGTAGTCTGTTCCTGTGGTCCGTGTGTCCAAATTCATATAGTGCATTTGTCTGGGTTCCTGAAGCCTGTCCATCTGCTAGTTCTCATGTTTTGTCTCGTGTTTGCCTTGAATTCATCTGTATTCTACCTGGTTCTGTATCAGTGCCATGCCTTGCAAAATTGTTCCTGACCCCAGTTGATCAGCTGCCAAGTACACCAGGACCATCCCAATGTGGTAACGATCTGGGGACTAACCTGGAGTTCACATCCCTGTACAGGGGTTAAAGGGTGAATACCTGGGAGGTGTCAGAATAACACTGTTAGGGTTTGGCCCAATGTCAATCTGGTTATTTGTTACAGTGTTTCCACAACCATTGTCCGTACGCATGTCTGTAACATATAAGAGAGAGTGCGACCATTAGGCCGGGAAAAGAGACATTGTACAGCCTAATTAATGACAGAGACTAGCTTTTCATACACAGCCTTGGGAATTGTATATTCCAACTGTAAAGACTGTATTTAATGTGTACATTGCCAGTGTGAATCATCTACTAATGGCTTCAATAAATGCAATAAATTACAGTGGACTTATTGCACTAAACCCAGTCTCATCAACACCAAGGGCACCCCTTCCAACATCAGGTGGGAGCCTCAAATCCAGGGTGTGCCCTGAAGGGAAAAAAAGGTGAGCCCTTCCCATCACTCCATGGCCCAAGGGCAGTGAGAGTGGATCCACTATGCCAACCAATTGGTTTGACTTTGGGCTTGACCTGAGGGGTGTTATCATGGCGGTCTCATGGTTTTCACTCTTTAACCACTATACAGGGATCTGGACTTAGCTGTAGGTGGCCACCAGGCTCCTACTTCTTGGAATAGTCCGAGTGTATTTGGCCACTGGCCCACTGGAGTCAGAGGCACCAGTGCCATGCGCCGAGGGATCAAGCGACACACATAGTCAGGAAACAGGCAGGAGGAGTATGTGTGCATTCGTGAAATGGTCCAGAGGTCAGGGCAGGAGGCTCAGGGTTATAACGGTCAACAGGCACAGATCAAGTCAGGATCCAGGAAAGAGGAAAAAAAAAAAATCGGTATATAGACAGAAAAACGAATTATAGCATTTTTGCAGGGCCCAGAAAGCAAGTGAAAACAAAAGGAATCTACTAAGTAGTAAAACAAACTGCCCAGCATATACAGGAGGGCTGATTAGTTCATTGATCAAACCGCAGAACACAGAGCAAAAATTAGAATTAACCCTTGGAGTACTGCAGAGAGAGGTTCAATGAATAGACTCCAATACACACACATAGCAGCCATCTAGGAGAGTGATGCGGCGCCCGTGACCACCCCAGATAGCAGGATGGCGAGGAGAAAGAAGCGTAGCCATGACATATCTATCTATTGATCTACCTGTCTGTTGATCTATATCTATCTAATCTATTTATCTATCTATCTTTCAACAGATTTGTGTTGGTATGATATTGTGGTTAGAAATAGTTTGAAGTCTAAAAACAAAAAAAATATATAATTTCGGAGAAAATTATTCAAATAAACAATTGAGTAAAAAATGTTTATTTCCAGAGACATTATTAACATATATATATTTTTTTTGGGTGAAACACAACAATAAACATGGAAGCAGGAAATCCAAGCTTCTTGGGGGGAAGCGCAAGTCATATTAAATATATTATGATTTATAACTAAGCAGGTGTCTCTAGTGCGGTGTACATGTTGTTTCCGCTTGCTTCTGACAGGTCTTTCTTTTCTTTCCAGCTCTCCAGTTATTTCTCCGCATGTGACGGGTTCTGCATTGTGTTTGAAATGTGATATGCATTTTGATGTGAGCAGGAATTCTCTATTTTCTATGTGTGTGTGAACTGGACGGCTCCTCCAGGGATGCCCATAATTATAACAATGTGTGCGTCCCTTAGAACTGCCTCCCCGAGGAAGTGATCTAACGCACACTGAAAACACAGCCCTTCAAGACAACTTTGAGTCCGTCTCGCAACGTGTTTTGCTATTGTAACCTGCTTTTGTTCTGTGTCTATTGATGTGAAGCAGCCGCACTGTCTAAAAACATTATAAAGATGTGAAGGACATGGTCTTTGGAGTCTATCTAAATCCATTTGCCTTTTGCCCCCAATGTATTTTCATACATGTAAAAGGAAAAAAAAATGATGTGAGGGGTACATACAGCTCTAAAAAAAGAACGAACGACCACGTGTGTCATTGTTCTTTTGACTCTTTACTACCAGTTGTCCATTTTGTAACTTGCCTTGGTGCCCTCTGGCTTTGTCCTGCTTTTGACCCATAGTATCTGAACTGATGTTGGGACCATCTTCCAGGATTTGCTTATAGAGTGGAGTAGAATAAAAGTAGGAGGTAGAGTTAGGAGAGGGAGAACATGCTGTGTGTAAGGAGCAGAGAGGAACATGTAAGTTCCTGTTATGGCAACTACTAAATGGCCATTTTCTCAGAGCTTTGGTCTAGTAGGTCTTGGTAAGATAAGAGGTTTGCCAGTTTATTGATACTTCTGTCAGGTGAATTGCCAAGACCAGTAGAGCTGAGAGGTTACAAAGACCACATCAGGTGGGGTGTCTGATGTTACATGGAACTAATATTTTTTCTAGTGAGTTACATGGTAATGGGTTGCCACACTGAAAGTCCATAGACACCCATACTTACCAAGATGATTATGACACCCCAGGAATAGCAGACACTTTTGTCCATTTTCAGTCCGGGAAAACCTAGATCTTCACTAGAAATTAGGGACAATCCTGGAAATCTGGATACTATTGGGAACTTCTGACCACTAAGCATTCCCATTCTGCGTCCATAGATACCCCATCATTGGTGTAAAATGGTTTAAAAAGGAAACGTAAAATGATTAACATGCTATATCACTAAAAATACAAAAATTCTGAAAACATATACACTTAAGGAGGTTATCTCACAAATCTTATAAAAAAATATACAAATATCTAGATCCCAGGGTAACGCATGTGTAATGCCCCAGAGGTGCATAACTACCTTCTGCACCCCTCTACTATCTCCCATGGTTAACCCTGTGTCATCCCCTGTATTCATTTCCAGGGCCTGAAAAATGTGTATTCATAATATTGTTTTGTAACTGTTTAAGTGTAATGTGCCTGGTTCACCAGCAGATGGCGGCATACATGGCAGAGCTATTTTGCCTAGAATGGAGCCTTTCTTCCCATTCTAGCTCTCTCTAAAAGAGGGAGGAGTTTAGTTAGTGAGGAGAAGAATAGAGTACCCCCTGCTAGGGAAAGGCTGTGTCCAAGCCAGCAGAGCACCTTCAGCTCTGTTGGATCAGAAGGCCAAAGCAAAGAGCATCAAAAGCAAGGAAGAAAATACCCTGGACAAAGGCAAAGCTACAGACTAGACTACAGAAAGTAAAGTACAGCAGAAAGGAAAAGTTTCCTTATTAATCCTGTTAGCACAGCAGAGCCAGAGAGCAACAAATGTAGTAGAGCCAAGTGTGTTTACCTGCCAGAATTTATGCCAAAGCCTGCTGGTAACCAAGACAAAGTTGGAAGATTGTTTCCTGATGAACGTTTATTCAAGTAAAGCTGTTATCAACTTCAGCACAAGGTCTGGACTTGACTTATTACATCATCTCCTTCATCAACTATCCCTTGCGCTGCTTCGCACGACAACGCCTGGGGTTCCAGCGTATCCATGTAGGAGCACCGTGACACGTGCAATACCATTAAGGGACATTATAGGCCACCTTAAACCACTCTGGAATTCCTACGCTGGGTACCACCACCTACAGTATCACTAAAAGGGGTCCTTTGCCCTTGTTGCTTCATTGCAACTGGCGTCACGACAAACCAAATCGAACTTTTTCACTCTTAAAGGGATCCCATGACCCTTGGCGGCCCTCGTGCGCTGCACATGCTGCTATTTTAATTATAAAATGCTGCTCTCCAGTTTGATTTTCACAATTTTTTCTTTTTTTTACTCACATTTTCTGAACACAACACATTTTCCTTTCTGTGGGTAGGCAGCAACTCTCCACATGTGACCACCAAACAGCTGCATCTTCCAGCAGTGCATTGCTATTAGCTGTTGTTAAACCCTTACATAGAAGTAGTCCCTCACATATAACCCTAGACATAAATATGTAATATAATGCCCACTCCCCCAATTTCATTCTCCACTGTCTAGAGAGAGATATAGCTACATATTTCTATGGATTTAAAGGTAGGGATGAATTAATTAAAGGTGTCTGGAGTGGCTCACTATGAGATCCTTACATTGGCACTGAGAGGAGGAAAGGAACAGCGAAGCTACTGAGCATGTCCATCCACCACTGAATGCAGGATAAGGTGGACCAGAACTTCAGCCACAAGAGAAACAGCAGGGGGTGTTACCAGAGAAAAATGTACATAAAAGCCTAAGAATATTTCTATTGGATGTATGTTGAAATAATGCTTCATTTCAAATACCACATAAGGCTTCCACCTATCACCTATGGTTTATTATATGTATGTTAGGTCTTTAACTGACATGATACCAATTGACCTCCACAATTACATTTTGGAGGTGCTGATGGATTGACTGCGGGATCCCCTCCCTACATACAAATGATTGCATCATCTAACGTGTTATATGGACATGACATTTGGGTTCTCTGTTTCCAGCTGTTACAGTCGGAGCCTGGCTGTCACCACAGGGATACTCCGAATGTTAATCACTTGGACACTATTCCTGTTATGAGTATATGGCAATGCTTCGGCCCATTGTGCATTCTGATATCCTCATTTCTACAGTAAGTCATGCACAAACCAGGCCGTTCACATGATGTAGAAGAGAAGAGGATTTATCAGATCAAGCCGGCTTCTTCCAATGATCTATAATTTGAGATTTTCCTAACTTATGACGGAAAATATTGATTATATGAAGACAGGAGGCGAGTATCTTATGCATTAATCCTTCTTTATTAATGCTCACAGCAGAGAAAAAGTATTGCTCAATTTTAACGTAATCAATAGAAAAGAAAAGAAACTGCAGGGACTACACTTCCCAGCAGCCCTTGGTCTTAGCCACTCCCATCCTAGACTCTATAAAAGGACTGCTCACACCTCTCTCTTCCTCTTTCTTTGTGTAAGTCCCAGATATCGAAACCAGGTCTATCTCTGAACTTCGTCGTCATCTGACAACTCTTCGGCCAGCCGGCCTAACATCTCCGTCTGTGTCGACAGCAACTGGTCCCAACGGGGACAAACCAAGAACCAATTCGACCATTGGTCGTCCGGAAGGTTGAGCATCATTCGATTAACAGATCGTTTGCATGCCGGTGCCGTGACCTTGTTCAATAACCTGAAATACAATGTAGAATCGTGAAAAGGGTTGGGTAGGGAGGGAAGATACTCGCCTCCTGTCTTCATATAATCAATATTTTCCGTCATAAGTTAGGAAAATCTCAAATTATATATCAGACAGGAGGCTCATATCTTATGCAAGTTCAAAGCTTAACATTAGCATCTTAACAAGATTATAATAATAAATAAATAAATGTAATCATCCTAAGACTGACATGGAGACATGATCCTCCGGTCTGAAATAGAAGAGACGAAAGACTGTCTCGGAAGACCAGTCGGCCGCTATTAAAAGGTCTGCGAGAGAGCCCCCTGTCGTGACCACCTTAGTAGCCATGGCACCTCTGGAGGAGTGTGCCCCAAACAGGGTAATGTCTATGCCCGCCATTGCCATGGCCGATCTAACCCACCGCGCCAGAGTGGCGGGGGTGACCGGGTGATGTGGTTTTACGTAGGATATCAGAAGTTGAGACAGCCCTTGGGGTCGTAGTTCTGTAGTGCGAGCCTCGTATGCCTGTAGGCATCTAACCACGCAGAGCCGTGGGTGTGTAGGAAAATAGGGATAAAACACCGACTGTAGGCCCGTCTTAGTTCTACGGACCACCGTGAATCTCACGCCCTGCGGTGAGAACTGGCGTCTGGAAATGTCCAATGCCCTGACGTCTGAGACGCGTTTGATGGATATTAGGCATAGGAGGACTGTTAGCTTAAACGACAATAATTTGAGGGGTAAAGTATCATTGTCCTCCCAGCCTGAGAACATGTCTAAAACTCTGGAGACATCCCAGGTAGACTGATACTTAGGGCGAGGGGGTCGTTTGAATCTAATGCCTCGTAAGAGTCTACAAATCAGTGGATGTCTGCCGATTGGGAGAGAATTTACAGGGTAGTGGTAAGCTGATATGGCTGACCTGTAAATATTTAGCGAACTATATGATTTGCCGGATCCGAAAGAATCTGCCAAGTAGTTCACTATGACAGTCACAGGGGCATGTATGGGATCAACCTGCCGTTGATCGCACCAACGTACCCAGAGTCTCCAGGCTGATCGATATGCCGATCGAGTCCCGGGGGCCCAGCCCAGGGCGAGCAGATCTCTAGCCGAGTTTGAAAGGTCATCGTGTGTTCCTGGCACCCCGAAACCAACCATGCCAGGAGAATCAGTGTGCCCTCCTCTACCAGAGGATGCAAACCTTTGGTCGGGTGGGAGAGTATGTGTGGGAGTGAAGGTAGAAGCCTGGGGTAGTCCGAAGCTAGTTCCAGCAGGAGAGGAAACCATGGTTGTGTTGGCCACCATGGGGTGATCAATACGACCGTTGCCCTCTGGTTCGCAATCTGCAGCAGTACCTTGGGGATCATGGAGAATGGGGGAAACGCGTAATGCGTCTCCCCCGTCCAGGAGTGTCGGAACGCGTCCACCGCTGCTGACCCTGGGTCCGGCCTCCAACTGAAGAAACGGGGTAGTTGGTGATTGAGGCGAGAAGCGAACAGATCTATGCCCAGGGGACCCCAAAGTAAGTTCAGTTTGACGAAAGTTGGGCGGTGCAAGCGCCAATCGCTGGAGTCGATGAGGTAGCGGGAATTCCAGTCTGCTACAGAGTTGGAAATGCCCGGAATGTACTCCGCCATGAGGGTGATGTTGCGAGACAGACAGAAGTGCCAAACCTCTGAGGCAATATCTGCCAGAATCTTGGATCTGGTGCCTCCCAAGCGGTTGATGTATTGTACCGCTGCAATATTGTCCATGCGTAGTAAGACGCAACAATTGGATCTTTCCGCCAGAAAGCTCTGTACCGCAAATAAGGCCGCTGAAAGTTCCAGCGCGTTGATGTGAAGGAGGGTTTCGTCCCTGGACCAGGTCCCTCCTGTCGAGGTCTCTCCCAAGCGAGCTCCCCAGCCTCGGCGACTCGCGTCCGACTCTATGATGATGTCCGGGTGGGAATTGAAAATCGTTTTGCCATTCCACTCGACGGCGTGTCGAAGCCACCATTGTAGTTCGACTTTGGCCTCTGAAGAGAGCAGTATCACGTCCGCGTACCGGAGACCCTGACGCAGATGGAGGATCTTCAGTCTCTGGAGGGCTCTGTAATGGAGAGGGGCCGGAAAGATGGCTTGAATGGAGGCCGCCAGTAGGCCTACCAGACGTGCCAGGATGCGTAACGATAAGTAACCCTTGCGTAGTATCGCTCTGATCTCTTTGCGGATCAGAGCCAACTTTGCGTTGGGCAGGCGGAGAACGGCCTGGTTGGTGTCTACCAGGAATCCTAGGAATTCCATCTCTTGCGCCGGAATAAGAACCGACTTTTCTTGATTGATCAAGAAGCCTAGGCTCTGTAATAGATTGATCGTCCAATCCATGTGACGATAAGCTAGAGTTTTGGAGCATGCTATGACGAGAATATCGTCTAAGTAAATAATCAGCCGTACGCCCCTGCTCCTCAGTGATGCCACTACTGGTTTCAAGATTTTTGTAAAACACCATGGGGCGGATGATAGGCCGAACGGTAGGCATGAAAACTGCCAAGTGCGTCCCCACCATCTGAAACGGAGTAGGTGTTGGGAGTCCTGATGCATGGGGACGGTGAGGTATGCGTCTTTCAGGTCCACCTTTACCAGCCAGTCCCCGGGCTGGAGGAGATCGCGGAGGCAATGTATCCCCTCCATCTTGAAATGTCGATAGGTGACATGTTGGTTTAAATCCCGTAGATTTATGACGGGGCGGTAGCCCCCTCCTTTCTTCTTGACTAAGAAGAGGTTGCTGATAAAGCCTGGGGAGGAAGGGTCGACTTCGATCACAGCTCGTTTGGATATCAATTCTCGGAGTTCGTTGTCTATCAGAGCAACGTTTTCTTCCGTAAATCGAATCGGGGTTGGTAGGATACCTAGGTTTGGTGTTGACATAAGTTCTATGTGGAAACCTGCAACTGTGTTTAATATCCATGTATCTGCCGTAATCGCAGACCAAGCGTGGATAAAAAACATTAGACGTCCCCCAACAGGTGTGTGAGGTAGTGGAGTGTATGCGGTACTCACCGGAGTATGGGCGGGATCGAGGGTATCCTCTGTGGCCGCGTCCTCTCCACGGTCTACCACGGGGTGGGAAAAACGGTGCAGGTTGCGCCGTTGTGGTGTATGGAGGGGGAGCCTGAGCATATTGTGGTTGGGTCGGTCTGTGGAACGGTTTGCCGTTGCTATTGCGGCCGGTAGAACGACCCCTACTTCTACCGGCCCGGGGAAAAACTCTAGAATTCCCGGTTCTTTTAAGTGACGACTGAGCCTTGTCTAGGCTGTTGAAAAGCCCCACAAACTTGTTGATGTCCTTGACTAGGGACTCCCCGAACAGCATCCCCTCGGCCGCGGGGCCTGGCTCTGTTTCGGCTAAATGTGCTAATTGCGGGTCGAGCCGCATTAGTATGGAACGTCTGCGTTCGGTGGAGCAGGCGGTGTTGGCGCTGCCCACCAAGCAGATGGCCCTTTGGGCCCATCCACGTAGTTGGGTTAAGTCGATCGCCTGGTCGTTTGTCACAGCCTGTTCTGACAAGTTGAGGATCTTAGTTAGTGGTCCAAATAGGTCGAGGATCCGATCCTGTATGGACTTAAACGAACGGTCTATCCCTTTTTTGGGGAATTTTCCCGTCTTCATTAAATATTTGGAAAGGATAGGATCAATGTCTGGTGTCATGACCACTTTCCTTGGGATATGCGGTCGAGGGCATTCCGCCCGTAATTTGTTACGGTTTGACCGGTCAAGTGACCTACGTGCCCAGAACTCCACGTATTGGGACACGTGGGGTAACGGAGACCACTCTCCAGAACGGGGGTGGGAGATGGCATCTGGGTTGAACAAAGGTTCTCCCAGAGCATCCATAATTTCTTTGCCCTGATTATCAGGGGTGGCGTCGTGTAGTATCGCCAATGCCCCAGCATCCTCTTCTCCGTCATATTCAGACTCGGGGATTCCGGATCCGTCCGAATCATCGGATGAATCCTCGTCTGACTCTATAACATAAGAGTCTGGTTTGGCCCGTTTAGCGGAGCCGTGCCTCTTAGTTGACTCCCTGAGGCCCAGGGGTTGAAGAGAGTCTGTAGGATACTTGGGGTGGCAGTCCGTGAGGGGAGCTGCTCTATGCATATTGTTTGCTTCCCCTGCCGGGGAGTCATGAGTCAGCAAAGCATGCTTCCTTTTGTGCAAGGATTTGCCGCCTTTCATGCGCGGTTCATCGTCTTGTGGTGGCGGTAACGGGACAGGGATAATGGCCTGCTGCATATCGGGTTTTGTGATAGCAGCAGCCAGTGCCGCTTGTACTGATCTATTAATAATGTCCTGCAATTGGACAGGGCTCAAAAGTTGAGCTGAATCCAGCATCAACTCATCATTGTGGGTAGGTATGGGACCCCCTTCTGCCATAGTGATACCGGGTGTCAGGTGAGGGGGTATTTAGGTATGAATCTTAAGATACCTAACTCTAATAAGCTTGTGATGGTTTGGAATAAATTCCTATATCGCTAACTGGCTAACTGAAACGATAATCAGCTCCCTAGCTATCTTGATCAGGCTCCTACCTCCGACCACCGGCGTTGACTGGCCTGCGGTGGGAGGTGGAGTAGTGAGATGGATTTCTATAGGTTGTTGGTTGAGAGGGGGCGGTCCGGAGGTCCGTCCTTCCCGTCCGTCTGAAAAAGGGCGCGAAGGGAGCGGCAACGCGCGCGCACGTAGTAGGCGCGGCTCCTGAGAAGAGGAAGCCGCGCCCGCGTACATCAGTCGAATACTTGAGCTTAGCAAGATGGCATCATCTCGCGAGAATGCGGGCTCCGTGAAGGGATACAAGATCGGAACACCAGGGGGAAGAATAGTGTCCGCACGGTCCGGGTATCCAACGAAGGTTAGGACAACTGTAATGGGGGGAATGAACGGTCTGCTGGTGACCGCATCCGCCCTAAATTTGTGTCTATTAGCATACAGTATAAACAATAGAGGGATAGTAGTACTTATCTGTCCATGCCGTGAGCAGAAAGAAAGAGGAAGAGAGAGGTGTGAGCAGTCCTTTTATAGAGTCTAGGATGGGAGTGGCTAAGACCAAGGGCTGCTGGGAAGTGTAGTCCCTGCAGTTTCTTTTCTTTTCTATTGATTACGTTAAAATTGAGCAATACTTTTTCTCTGCTGTGAGCATTAATAAAGAAGGATTAATGCATAAGATATGAGCCTCCTGTCTGATATATAATCCAGTTCTGATCCACTGAAATCTCTTTAAGAATGCTTAACTATGCAATGGAATAGGAGGAAGGGATGAAAAAATAATATATATATATATATATATATATGTATATATATATATATATATATATATATACACACACACACACTCACCTAAAGAATTATTAGGAACACCTGTTCTATTTCTCATTAATGCAATTATCTAGTCAACCAATCACATGGCAGTTGCTTCAATGCATTTAGGGGGGTGGTCCTGGTCAAGACAATCTCCTGAACTCCAAACTGAATGTCAGAATGGGAAAGAAAGGTGATTTAAGCAATTTTGAGTGTGGCATGGTTGTTGGTGCCAGACAGGCCGGTCTGAGTATTTCACAATCTGCTCAGTTACTGGGATTTTCACGCACAACCATTTCTAGGGTTTACAAAGAATGGTGTGAAAAGGGAAAAACATCCAGTATGCGGCAGTCCTGTGGGCAAAAATGCCTTGTGGATGCTAGAGGTCAGAGGAGAATGGGCCGACTGATTCAAGCTGATAGAAGAGCAACGTTGACTGAAATAACCACTCGTTACAACCGAGGTATGCAGCAAAGCATTTGTGAAGCCACAACACGCACAACCTTGAGGCGGATGGGCTACAACAGCAGAAGACCCCACCGGGTACCACTCATCTCCACTACAAATAGGAAAAAGAGGCTACAATTTGCACGAGCTCACCAAAATTAGACTGTTGAAGACTGGAAAAATGTTGCCTGGTCTGATGAGTCTCGATTTCAGTTGAGACATTCAAATGGTAGAGTCCGAATTTGGCGTAATCAGAATGAGAACATGTATCCATCCTCTGATGGCTACTTCCAGCAGGATAATGCACCATGTCACAAAGCTCGAATCATTTCAAATTGGTTTCTTGAACATGACAATGAGTTCACTGTACTAAAATGGCCCCCACAGTTACCAGATCTCAACCCAATAGAGCATCTTTGGGATGTGGTGGAACGGGAACTTCGTGCCCTGGATGTGCATCCCTCAAATCTCCATCAACTGCAAGATGCTATCCTATCAATATGGTCCAACATTTCTAAAGAATGCTATCAGCACCTTGTTGAATCAATGCCACGTAGAATTAAGGCAGTTCTGAAGGAAAAAAGGGGTCCAACACCGTATTAGTATGGTGTTCCTAATAATTCTTTAGGTGAGTGTATATACAGTACAGACCAAAAGTTTGGACACACCTTCTCATTCAAAGAGTTTTCTTTATTTTCATGACTATGAAAATTGTAGATTCACACTGAAGGCATCAAAACTATGAACTATGAACATGTGGAATTATATACATAACAAACAAGTGTGAAACAACTGAAAATATATCATATTCTAGGTTCTTCAAAGTAGCCACCTTTTGCTTTGATTACTGCTTTGCACACTCTTGTCATTCTCTTGATGAGCTTCAAGAGGTAGTCCCCTGAAATGGTTTTCACTTCACAGGTGTGCCCTGTCAGGTTTAATAAGTGGGATTTCTTGCCTTATAAATGGGGTTGGGACCATCAGTTGCGTTGAGGAGAAGTCAGGTGGATACACAGCTGATAGTCCTACTGAATAGACTGTTAGAATTTGTATTATGGCAAGAAAAATGCAGCTAAGTAAAGAAAAACGAGTGGCCATCATTACTTTAAGAAATGAAGGTCAGTCAGTCAGCCGAAAAATTGGGAAAACTTTAAAAGTAAGGGCTATTTGACCATGAAGGAGAGTGATGGGGTGCTGCGCCAGATGACCTGGCCTCCACAGTCACCGGACCTGAACCCAATCGAGATGGTTTGGGGTGAGCTGGACCGCAGAGTGAAGGAAAAAGGGCCAACAAGTGCTAAGCATCTCTGGGAACTCCTTCAAGACTGTTGGAAGACCATTTCAGGGGACTACCTCTTGAAGCTCATCAAGAGAACGCCAATAGTGTGCAAAGCAGTAATCAAAGCAAAAGGTGGCTACTTTGAAGAACCTAGAATATGACATATTTTTAGTTGTTTCACACTTGTTTGTTATGTATATAATTCCACATGTGTTAATTCATAGTTTTGATGCCTTCAGTGTGAATCTACAATTTTCATAGTCATGAAAATAAAGAAAACTCTTTGAATGAGAAGGTGTGTCCAAACTTTTGGTCTGTACTGTATATATATATATATATATATATATATATATTTGTGGTTTTGCACTCATCCAGTAGTTTTCCTCTTCCTTGCCTCTCAATTATAGATAGTGGGTTTGGGTTCCATCAGAAGCACAAGCAGATGTAAAAAAAAAAATATAAAAAAAATTTAACTAAACGGGTGAAAATGCTCCAAACGCAGACACTGTGGCGTGTCTATAACTGGGGGAGCAATTCCTCCGCATGCGGTCTGCAGAGCGGCAATCCCCAGCAAAAAATGCGTACAATGGAGGATACCGGGGCGGACCGCATGCACCACAAGAACATCTTACACAAAATAATACAATATGTAGATGAAAAAATATATAAATACAAAAATCACTGCAAGAAATGCACCAAAATGATACGCAACTGACAATACTAGCTAATTCCTTAAGCCGATATTAAAAGCTGAGAACTTTGCCAATATCTTCCAGTCAGGAACATATCGGAGCCCCTCATGCACCACATCACAGTGTCTCAGCACGCATGGGGTCCTACCACTAACCTGCCCGTGGTGTGTGAACAGGGTCTGAACAGTGCAATTAACTCACAGCCAGGCTCTCACATGCCTCCATAGTGATATCACCAATGCATTGTGAGGTAGAATAAAGCTGTGAGCCGCACCCACAACAGACCATGTGACACAGAAGCCGCACCCACAACAGACCATGTGACACAGAAGCTACCAGGTGCAAAAGAACGTTACCAGCTAAATGAAGTGGCACATTCCATACACATAAAGACAAAAACTCACTGGAAAAAGTGGCCTAAATAGGTGGAAAGTGCATGAGGGGCTCCGATATGTTCCTGACTGGAAGATATTGGCAAAGTTCTTAGCTTTTAACATCGGCTTGAGGAATTGGCTAGTATTGTCAGTTGCGTATCATTTTGGTGTTTTTTTTGCAGTGATTTCTGTGTTTACAAGCAGATGTAACCTAAAGTAAGTTATAAATATGAAGTGACCATCTCCTCCTCTTCTTTATACAGCACTTTCGTAGGTGCCATGTTTTACCTAGATGCTCCAGACCAGGACCCTTCTATCCTTTCTTTGAACCCCTAGGGTTTAGAGTTATGCAACCACCACATTTGATGAGATTTCTTCTGCTGCATCAACCAAGTATGTCTCTTAAAAATCCTTTCCTATGTCATTGAAGAAGAGAAGAGAGACACCTTGGTTATTCAAGATAATGTCTTATGATTTGGGCTATATAAGTTGCGAGACTGACAGGAAGAGCAGGTTGATGGCAGGGACTTTTCCCCCCAGAATCCTGTCATATGCAGCTTAAGCTCCAGGGAGGACCCAGTATGCAGTGGAAAGCCCAATCTTTCCTGAGGTGGCTTTGTAGAAAAGCAGGTATAGGGCCTGGAGTTTTGGATTGGGGAAGAGTTGGGCAATTCCAAGTCCAATTAGTGGTACAGATCTAGCCTCTGCCTGATTAGCTGCACCTGCAGCACTTGCATGAAGAGAACCCAGGCAGTGAGTCTGGGCCTGAGAGCTGGATGATATCTGGGACTGATATCGCTGGTGCTTGTGAGTAAGGGTAAACTTCAGTGCCGACAGTACAGTACCGAGTACAGTCAGGGTAATACTGTTTAGTTAGTGCTCAGACGAGCAGGATTTGTTTTGTGTTTTGCCTGAAATGTAAAGGCCCTTTATTTTTCCTGTTTGAACCACAATAAAGTGGAACTTTGTTTGGACTTTATCCTGTGTGTCACTGTCCAAAAGCCAGCCAATCCTGCCTCTACCAGAACTAATTTCCACAAAGTGTAGAGGTATTTATTCATATTTTATATATAAATGATACATAAAGCAAATATTCTTCAGATATTGTGAGATGGTGTCTCCATGGTTTGGATTTCTTTTTCCAGTACATCCCACAGCTCCATTGGATTTAGGGAATTTGGAGGCCATGTCATCACCTTGATCTCTTTGTCATGTTGCTCAAACCATTCTTAAACAATTTTTGCAGTGTGGCTGGGACATTATCCTGCTGAAAGAGGTCACGGCCATCAGGGAATACTGGTGCCTTTTAAGGGAAGTAATTGTTTAGGTAAGTGGTAACTCAAATAGCAGTTGCCTCATTCAGCAGGATAATGCCCCAGTCATACTACAAACCTTCTTCAGGAACGGTTTGAGGAACAGGACAATGAGACCACGGTGATAACTTACCTCTAAATTCTCCAGATTTCCATCCAATCATCTTCTGTGGGAAGTACTGGAAAAACAAGTCCAATCCATGAAGGCCACACTTAGTAACTTATAGGATTTGCTGATTTCTTGGTGGAGTCCATATCTTAGTGGGTCACAGTGGGACCTACATAATATAAGGCAGGAGGCTTTAACGTTATGGATATTTGGCGTATATACAGTGTATATATATATGGTGCTCCCGCTGGATTTTTTTTCTCCTTCTACATATCGGTACCGTGAGTGAGCACACCTGAATTCCATTCATCATGTCCTACACCGAAACACCCTATGGCGGCACGTATACTGCGGAGGAGGTTGATCGCATTATGCAGGGGATTGGGGGCGATGCCGCTTTTCTCCGGACTCCCACCGCTAAAGAACTCAAACACAAGTTTGTTACAATATCCAGACGTCTTATTGCAATGAAACTACATATGGCTACATTGGGACAATACTACAAAGAAAAAAAGATCCCGAGAGGAATGCGTTCCAATTTACGTCCAAACCTGTTTCCCAACAATGATTTATTTTGTAAGCGTTTTGAAATGTTATCAAATAGATATTCTCTGGACTATATTTTATTGAATATTGACTTTCTACAGCTGGAAGTGACTTCACTTACCGATGAATTAATTGAAGTGGAACGTGTATTACAGGTGCAATTATCCCCTGACGAATATACATATTTTAAAGATGATGCACAAAATCAGTTGTCTAAAATGCAAATGGAATTGGAGGAGGGTAAAAGGAGTAAATGGATCCGTGATACGGAAGATTATAAGAGAGGTGATATCTACACATGGCAGACAGATCCATCGCATATGTCTTTTAATCAAAATAGTAAAATGAGAAGAAAAAACACACAGTCTGTTACAGATGAAGAAAGGGCTTTTTTAGGAAGCGATCTGGATATCAAGAAAAGAAAAGAACAAGAACCAGAAGGGGAGGCAAAAGGTTCAGAAGAAAAAGGAAAACAGCGACAAAACAGAACCAGACTACAGGCAATAAAGGCATCATCCCAGAGACAGAGACCATAGTCTTTAATTTATCTTCAACAGAATTGACTGAAGCTCAACACAGTGTTCTATCTAAGGGACTCACTTTTTGTCCAGGTTCTAAGGTAAATTGGTTCAACATTGAAATGGATTTGAATGATTTTTTCCGTTCTATTAAGTTGAAAATGTTTTTTAAGGGTCGCGTTGCCAATACACAGGTACACTCTAGTGAACTCTCACTTCAAAAAGTGGGTTTAACTAACAAGAGTGCCTTTTATCCAGTTATAGATGAGCCTGCGGTTGAGGCCTATATATCTGCAGTTAAAAGAGACATCAGAGAGCTCAAAACCCGTTCTGGGGAAATAGACAGATTCACCCATCCGAATCTGACTACTGCAGAGATAGAGGCCTTAACTCAACTCAAAAGTAATTCTCGGTTGACGATCAAACCTGCCGACAAGGGCGGAGGGGTGGTTGTACTTGATACATCCAAATATGTTAAAGAAATTACACGACAATTGAGCGACACAAATGTATATGGTATATTATATGGTGACCCTAAATTTAATATCATGAATATGATTCGTCAGAGCCTATCCGATGCGGTGGCCGGGGGCATCATCGATGAGGGGCTTAAGGAATACTTGATGGTACCTTGTCCCATCACTCCGGTGATATATATATTGCCCAAAGTCCACAAAAGTCTAGTGGACCCCCCCGGCCGCCCCATCGTCTCCGGCTCTGATTCAGTGTTTAGTAGAATAGCCATTTTCCTGGACAAACTGTTAAGGGCTTTCTCGACAGCTGGTAGATCATACATTAAAGATACAGGTGAATTTTTACAGCAGTTGAGAGGCACTGATGTGAGTGACGTGCAGAGCCTTACTCTAGTGTCCTTTGACGTTGTATCGTTATATACGTCAATAGGACATGAAAAGGGCATGACTGCAGTCAATAAATTTCTGGATGAGTCGCCTTTAACACAAAATGCCAAGCATTTTATCAACACTTTGTTGAGACTGATCTTGGAGAAAAACTATTTCTTGTTCCAAGACACTTTCTATAATCAAAAGCGCGGCGTTGCGATGGGGTCGAATGTGGCCCCTACGTACGCCAATATATACATGCGCCACATGGAGGAGGACTTTATCTATGTATCCCACCACTTTCAGCATGTTCTTAGGTGGTGGCGATACATAGATGACGTCTTCCTCCTGTGGACAGGTACGGAACCTCAATTGATCGATTTCCATGCCTACTTAAATAGTATTGATACAGATCTTCAATACACAGTGTCTTTTTCAAAAACACAATTATCATTTTTAGACACTAATGTTCGATGGATTGATGGCTCTATTCACACGGGCCTGTTTGTCAAGTCAACTGATCGAAATACACTCTTGCGGTTTGAAAGTAATCATCCCCGCAGCTTAGTCAAACATCTACCTTATTCACAATTTTTACGTACTAAACGCATTGTATCAGATCAGATTGAGTTTACAACCACTTTGGAGATGATGGCAGGCAAATTCAAAGAACGGGGCTATCCCCGTCGACTGTTGGATCAACAAAAAAGTAGAATTCTCCTTACTAACACAGAGATTGCTCCACCTGCCCCTCAGAAGATACGCAGGATACCCTTTATGTCCACATTTTCTGATCAGAGTGTGGCAATAGGGCGCATTCTGAGGGATAACTGGAGCATTCTAAGTAAGTCCATTCAGGACGTACCCGAATTTAGACTTCCTCCACTTCTATCTTATCGAAAAAATAAAAACATTAAAGATCATTTAGTGAGGGCAGATGTTGGCCCCGAGAAGGTCAGTATACAGCGGACATTGGCACCGTTGGGGCTTGGATGTTATCCGTGCCTCAACTGTGTCAATTGCCGCTATATCTGTAAATCTAGATCTTTTATACATCCATCTACTAACAAAGAATATCCCATTAAATTCCATCTGACTTGTTCGTCATCATACGTGATTTATGTGTTGGCTTGCCCTTGCAACCTAATCTATGTTGGAGAAACATCGACAGAACTAAAGTTGAGACTAAACAATCATAGAAATTCCATTAGGAAAAAACGCACTGATCTACCAGTAGCCAGGCACTTTGGATCCCTACAACACACGGAACGGGATCTAAGATGTTGGATTGTTGATCAGATCACACTCCCTAGGAGAGGAGGTGATCGCTCAACAATCCTCAAAAAAAGAGAATTGCAATGGATCTATAATCTGGATAGCTTGTACCCTAGAGGTCTTAATGTTGAGTTCAGGTGAGAGTTTTGGGACTTGTGGCTCGTTCACCCTCTCCCTTTGTGCGATATATCGTTCTCTTATATGTATAATAGTGCAGGAGGATTGTGAAAGATCAATATGTAATTGCAATGTAATATATACAAAATATTGACATATATATTTTCTCTTTGCCTTTTAGAACATTTTAATACACATGGTACTGGATACGAATCCGTGAACTATATCCTTTTGGAAGCAATGGAGACCAGAGCGGATACCATCTTCTCTCTTCTGTGCGCAGTCCTAGATTTATAATTTTCTATAGTGCAGACCTAGATCTTTGATTATCTTTATGTTGTGATGCTGTTCCATCTTACTAGGGATGATCTCCCTGCGGCCACGATATTGTCAGCGGTCAGGCTATTGGTGTCGGTATGGTTCATGGAAGTGTTCCCGTCCGGCACCGGCGGCCCTTTGGTTCGGTGTCCCTCTCGGTGGGGCGGGATCCCGATCCATCTGCTGTCATATGTAGGAGATCCCTACCATGGCTACTTACCCTATTTCGGTGATATTCGGTACAGCTCACATCGGTGCAATGTATAAATGTATAGGGCAATATGCCCTTTAATAAGATGGCGATGTGTGTTTGATACTATAGAACGCATGCGCCACATTTTCTGCATCACGATTCCTAGGATTATGTTTGTCTGGACATGCGCATTGAAGAGACAGAGACGCTCAACGAACGCGATGGTCTATGTGGGCGCTATGACTTCCTAAGGTTTTATTTCTTTGATCCGTACTCATTATTATATCACTGTTTTTATCATGATCTGTAACGGCATCATTTTCACATATAGTGAGTTAGTCTTGAGGATATAGACCATATGACACATGTCACTTTATGCACATGCACTTTGTGTTTTGTATCAGATGTATGTAATTGGAACTTAATTGTAACTTCAATCTGATTGGTTTCACACTTATGAAATGTCTTTTATATGCTCTCACTTTCACTACCTCTATGCTTGAGGAAGGCTCTTGTGAGCCGAAACGTCGCAAGTTTGCCATACTATGGGTGAATAAAACCGTGTATTTCACTATTTTTTGGAGTGCAGTCCGACTTCTTTTATCTCTATATATATATATATATATATATATATTCTGTATATATTTTTTCCCCTGAACAGTTAGCTTTGACATTACCCAGAGCTAACACGTGATGATGAAAGCTTTTTAAAGGGAAGGAAAAAAGAAATAATGAAAGAGAAAAAGAAAAGATTACTTTCCATACATCAGTGAAGGACAAACTAATAAAGGTTGGGTCTGGAACATTTCTCTCCTTGACGATTGACTTATCAGCAATTGTCATTGTAACAAATCTGGAAATTACATAATTGCCAGAAACTGGAGCTATTTAACTTGGCAGCCGCGGAGGTAAAGGTGATTTATTTTTTAAAGCATTTAGCTTTCTAGAAGATGAAGGCTTGTTTAATGGTAGAATGGAAATGGAAACAAGAAGGGGTGCACTTTGAAAGGCCTTATGTAACGAAATTGTCATTATAGTGATAGAGCAAATAAACTAGCCGACCACACCGCTTTCATTTACATGGCTGCCTGTTCTTCAGCTGTCATTTTGGAGCTTTTCAATGGCGCATTTTCCCAAGATTTACTCCACCACTGCCCTCCATCTCATGTGCGTGTAGAAAATCTTCAAGAATGTCTCAAAATCTCAAATTCTCAAGTAAAATTGTTTAGGGAATAGAGTCATTAGGCTTGAAGTGTTTGTTACATTATGTATCATTTAGAGGGTAATGCTGGCAATTATACAGAGCCAGTTATGATGATTGGATGAAATTAAGGGCTATGCAGTAGGTTAAAATGTGAGATGTGAAATCACATGAAATTCCCATGATATCATTTAGGCTATAATCTTTCCTACTGGAATGTGCATAAGAGCTCTTTTACTGCGGAGCCATTGTAAACCTGAAGACATTACTTTAAAGCGGCTCTTCTATGTTACAATTCTTTCTTTCTTAGAAAGTTCTCCAGAAAATGTCTACAGAATGGAGGTTTTTGGCCATGAGAGGTATGTTTGGCTCCCCAGTCTAGGATGGTGAAAGGAATCAGGCAGACACGGTTGTAACCTAGACATTTGTCCATAGGATATGCCACAAATGTCAGATAGTTGCAGGTCCCACGTCTGGGACCCTCTCCTATTTACAGAACAAGGCCACCAAAGTGAAGGGAGAGCAGCCACCCATGCGCAGCCACCTTTCATTCACCACTGGCTCGGCTATTCCTGGCAGTCCCACAGTGCTGAATGGAGAGGTGGCCACACTTACTACTTTCCACTAAGGAGGAGTGAACCAGTTCGGTCTGAACTTGCTATTTTTTTGGATGGCAGATTAACCTGAATATTTTCAGGTTCATTTCGGACTAATCCAATAAAACGGCGCATTGCGCCAATTTAGTGCGCATGTCAGTGAATAACAAGCACAAGGGAGGAAGAAGAAGGAGTCTCACATGACCATGAGAGGGAGTGGATGAGTCAATCAGAGCTGCAGCAGGCAGGGAGGTGCCCTAGTAGAACGAGCAGAACTCCATTCTGTGCTGGGCTGTAAATCAAGGAGTCAGGGAGAGTGAAAAATCAATCAGGGACAGTCAGAAATCAATCAATCAAGCTTATTGCCAAGAAGAGTGTAGGGAAAGGCTAGAATTACAAAGAAGAAGAAGAATTATGTGTGTAGAATAAGGACAAGCAGGGAAGGTGATAGCCAGGGAGAAAGGAATGAGGAGCTGTGGCTGCTGTGCCTCGTAGCAGAACTGCAGCTGCTGCAACCCACAACCCTTAAAAGCAGCTACCTGCAAGGAAATACTTTTATATTTTTTTCCCCATTTGCACAGAAATCTTTTTTTTGGGAGGGTGGAATAAGTGAAAACTGTACCAACTCGTGTTCTTCCATCAATCTAGCATAATATATATATATATATATATATATATATATATATATATATATACACACACTGTATATATTTATATCACTATTGTATTTACTTTATTATTTGTGTTTGCAGAGTGATGTTGCATTGTGTTTGTTTTTGTTCAAATGAAAGACCCAGAGCCAGAATAAGGGTAGTAGCAGAACCAACTATCTAGCCAGAAGTAGTAGTAGTAGTAGTAGGCCACAGTTGTCCCTACTGGCTTTTGAAAGGCGCAACATCATAGTTGAGGAGAAAGAGGATGAAATTGTGGATTGGATAGCTCACTCCTCTCAGTGGCTGCAGGATGATGTGGAGGTGATTTCAGACTCTGACACTGTGCCGTAGAGCCAGGGGTCACAGGGCTCCTCCTGCTCCTCCTCCTTGCAGCGCCAAAGAAAGCTTTCAGTGGAGTACTCTCAGTCTTCACTGCCCATTCCTAGAGGTACGACTTCCTTTTTCCTAAGAAGTGGCAAGAAAACCCCACCATGCCCAATGGCAGATCGTCAAGAGAGTCTCCCTGTTGACAACTTGTGTGAGAGCAGTCAGCCTTTGTACTGCCCTGAGGAGGAGGTGGAGAAGGAGGCTGCAGACCCCAGGAATAGCCCTGTAGGTGGTGGTGGTAGCCGAGGTATTGGCGTTGGGGGTAGCAACAGTGGCAGTTGGGGCAGAGCAGGGGAAGGGGGCTAAAGAACCCACAATGTTATCCAGAAGTCTGATAGAAGCGGAAGGGAGGGTGAGGAATCCAATGATGACTGTGTGTTGGATAGGACCTGGGAGCTGGATTGGGGAGCATGAGGAGGATACAACATCAGAGGAGGATGGTGATGGCGGTAGCAATAAAGAGCAGAGGCTACGAACCTCCCAAAGAAAAGCCATGGCCACGTCTGCTTCAGGATCGGGTGATGCCGCTGATGCTCTGGGTGGATTATACCCAAAACGTGCCAAAGCTAAGCTGAACTCTGCTGCCGCTGCCTCTACCTCTACTGCATGAGTATCTCCCGTCTGTCTTTTTTTCTCCACACTGCTGGAAGACAAAAGCATTGCTGTGCAAGAGAAAAATAAGACATGGGCAGCAAACATAAACATAGGCACCTCAGCTCTATTGAACCACATGAAGCGGCATCACTCCATCCTGTGTGCAAACAGAGGTGGCAGCCAGCCACTGCAGAAGGAGTTTGCCCATTCTCCTGGTCCCACTCTGTATCGTCAGCCATCGATAATGGAATGCATTGCCAGGAAATAACTCTACACCCCAAGCAATCTGATGGTGTGTAAATTTGATATTAGTGCAGTTGCTGCCGTACCATTTGGTTGAATCTACTGCTTTTAGGGAGCTAATGGGGTGTGCTCAGCCTCGCTGAAAGATTGCTAGCTGGCATTATTTCTCCCAAAAAGCCATCCCTGCCTTGAACTTATACGTGACGGATAACGTGGGCCGCTCCCTGAAATTCTTGATGTACGGCAAGGTTCAAACCACGGTGGACAACTGGAGCAGGTCTTACAGGCAGGAACAGTACATGTCTTTCATGGTCCACTGGGTCAATGTTTTTTCAGCAATGGCGAGTTCAGGTCCTTTTGACCACTCCCACGATTGTGTCAGCCAGGCTCCCACACCAGGCACGTATCTACCTCCTCCAAGGACACGTTTCCATTCCCAACAGCAGAAGATCGCTCGCACTACCCCTCCTTCCCATTATGTGTAAGCTCAAGCATTGCTACACCATTTTGGAGCTGATTGGCCTGGTAGAAAGTTGCCACACTGGTGAGCAGTTGCTAAAATACATAAAGCAGCAAGCATCCTGCTGGCTCCAACTGGGCAAGGTGGTCAGCAACAATGGGTGCAAAATCCTGGCCGCCCTGAACCTGGGAGAAATAACACATGCTCCCTGCAATCTGCACGTCATTAACCTAGTGGTGAAGCACTCTCTAAATAAGTACACTGGCTTGCGCA
The DNA here is from genome assembly GCF_905171765.1 of Bufo bufo. Lineage (NCBI taxonomy): Eukaryota > Metazoa > Chordata > Amphibia > Anura > Bufonidae > Bufo > Bufo bufo. Next base: position 70,878,228 of record NC_053392.1, on the reverse strand, counting down.
AGGTGCTGGCAAAGTCTAGGAGACTATCCAAGCACTTCAACTACTCTTATGTGGTGAGGAACGCACTCCTGGGCCTCCAGCGACAGAACAGCCTGCGGCTACACCAGTTAAAGTGTCACGGCAGGGAGTGGGGGAAAACCCCCCGCCGTGCGATGTTAAAGGGTTAGTGGGAAGCTGCTAGGCCAGGACAGGAATCAGGGAGTAGGTCACCTCCTAATGCGTCCCTAACTCTGACCCTGACTCCTAACCGTATGAGCCAACCCAGATGGTAGGAGGGCTCATACGCCGGAACCTCGGGTCCCTACTAGCCCTCAGGAGATCCCTGGACTAAGAGCAGGGTAAGACGACCTGTTCCTCCTGGACACGGACGAACAGGAATCTCACTGGCCAAGCTGCAAGGAAAGGGGAACATATACAGCATATGGCAATGGCAGGTAAGTGAAACTAGTACCACATCTAGCTGCCACAGACACACAGCCTGGAACCCGTGCACGAGTGCTGATGTCCACACCAACATAAAAGGACACAGCGCACACCACAAACCACACAGGAACCCAGGACACCATAGCTGCAAAAGGTGAGACACCACAAGAACATAAAGTTAACATTTTAACATTCTTAACCTCTTAATGTCTATGACCACAAGGGTGGCCCTCACTGGATAGATGGCATAAGAAGACCAGGAGGATGACTCCAGCATACAGCATGGCTGGAGTACCCCTCTGCTTCAGGCATCCAGCAGAAGCTAAATAGCCCAAGTAGCCACACCTACACAGACACACACTAGGAAGGGAGTTAACCCTTCCAACACCAGACAAGGTAAGGTAGCCACTTAAATGGGAAGTGCACATACAACCGTGCATACCAAACAAAGAAAGTGCACACATACAAACACACGTTGCCCGAGGCAACCGCATGCATAGACAGCGGGCCACCTAGCAACCAGCTCAGGCTGCTCCACTATCAACAACCTCATGTTGCCAGTGGCAACCACATGTGAGGCAAAATACTAACAGCCCTCACCTGTGGTTGACAACAAGACCAGACCGCGGGCAACTGCATGCGGCTCAAGGAGTCGCGACCATGACCATGGTCGTGACATAAAGAGGACCTGTCACCTCTCCTGACAAGCTTGTTTTAATTGCTTCATGCATTCCCCATTTAATAACCATTATGGAGAATCTATTCTTATGGCTCTATGTTGTGCCAAACCTTTATTATTTCTATTAGAAGTTATGAATTCATTGCTAGCAGTCTGCAGTAAGGGTACAGAGGGGTGGTAGCAAGTTGGGGGGTGTACCTGCACAGTCTGAAAATGGCAGCACTGACTGGATAGAGTGAGACTGTTCAGGGACACCGCCACCAACTGGTTAACACCCATCTGTACCTTTACGGCAGACTGCTAGCAATTCATTCATAACTTATAGTAGAAATAATAAAGGAATGGCACAACATAGAGCCATAAGAACAGATGCTTCAGTATTGTTATTACATAGGGAATGCATGTAGCTATTACAACAGGCATGTCAGAAGTGGTGAAAGGGCCTCTTTAATCCGTGACATGCCAACTCACTGGAATTCAACATTGCACATGCTCGAGCGTTGGTACGTTTTGCGGACAAGAATAGGCAGTTATATTAATGGCTTCCGCACTGTTCCGCAAATTGCGAAACGCACACGGACGTCATCCGTGTTTTGCGGATCCGCAATTTGCGGACCGCAAAACACACAACGGTCGTGTGCATGAGGCCTTACTGTGACCTTGTTGGTCTTTGGACAAAGGATTCTATATCCCTTACTCGGCTCACTGTAGCCCACCAGAATGCCTTCCATGGCTTTGTTCTCCAACTTGGAGCGTATCTCACTTGGAATGTAGGCATATGCTTTACAGCCAAACACTCTGATGTGCCCTGTGTTAGGTTTTGATCCATTCCACATTTAATATGGTGTACTCTCAATAGCTTTTGATGGGAGCCTGTTTTGTAGGTATGTTGCAGTCATTATCTCTTCTCCCCAGTATTTGTTAGGTAAGGCAGCGCCTGGACTGCAGAGAACTACCACCCCCCAATCCTTAACCCCATGTCTTCCCAAGAAAAACCACACAAGACCATGATTTTGTTGGAATGAGGGTCGGTCATAGCTTATTTTAACCTCTTAGTTTTCTTTAACATTTTCAACTCACAAACTTCTTTCCAACACCACAACCAATTCAGGAGTGTGAGAAGCGATATGCCACCACTGCACCCCATTGGGCAAGTCCACCTTCTCCTCCCTTTTAGTATATTCTTTTAAACCGACCTCCAGCTGTGACTTAACAACAGAAACTGTAAAAGAAATAAGTGTGAGCAAACAATAACAAGGGCGGGAGGGTGGAAAACTGCTTGAAGGTGCCAGAGAAAAGAACGGGGAGAAGGTAAGCCCTCCTTTTTAATCACTCTAGGGGAGGGGCGGACCGGACCAACCAGGGAAAACCTTAGGGGGAGGGAAGGAAGGAGGCAGCATCACTTAGCCAGGGGAGGTGGTGGAAAAGGACAAACACCCCCCTGCGGGACAAACTAAGAAAACAAGGCAGAAGACATGGAGATTAACCCCTCAGGCTCCCAATCTCTGTCTCTGCAGTCAAAAACGCCCTCACTATGCGCTGTGGCGTTAACAAGACTGCAGAGAACTACCACCCCCCAATCCTTAACCCCATGTCTTCCCAAGAGAAAACACCCAAGACCATGATTTTGTTGGAATGAGGGTCGGTCACAGCTTTATTTAACCTCTTACTTTTCTTTAACATTTTCAACTCACAAACTTCTTTCCAACACCACAACCACTTCAGGAGTGTGAGAAGCAATATGCCACCACTGCACCCCAGTGGGCAAGTCCGCCTTCTCCTCCCTCTTAGTATATTCTTTTAAACAGACTTCCACGGAGGAGCCCGTGTAAGCCTACACGGCGCTCCGACCCCCACCCAACAAAAACAAGGCCTGTTCCACCGCATCTTGAAGACCAGAAAGAAAAATATCAAGGCCAATATCATTTAAGTGTACTCCATTTGGGCGCATAAGGCGCTGATTGTCTCCTTCCAGCTGATGGTGACGTATCATAACTCCCACTCTGGAGCGAACGAAACGAGAAATTCTGGCGTTAACAGTACGCCTGCCTCTCTCGATCGCGCCCGCGTCTCTAGAGCCCTGCCAAGTAACCCTCGAGACAATCTCCGACCAAACCAAAATCACTTCTTGAAAGAAGGATGGGATTCTCTCCAGGTCGGCTCTGATGAGGTTAATTAGCTCAGCGACCTTGAGAATACATAGATCATTCCCTCCAGCGTGAACTACTAGAATAACCGGCGCTTGTACCACCTGACTGAGCTGAACAGCCTCCGGGAGGACCTGCGACCAGTGAAGCCCTCGAATACCACGCCAGACAACCTCCACATTTCGGAAACCCAGGCTTCGGCCGCCCGGCCGGAACTCAGCTCTGTGGCCAGCCCAGAAAATATACGAATGCCCTAGAAAACACACCGTGGGCCGGGGAGAGTCTGAAAAGAAAATCAATATAATTATAACAACAAATTAGGGTGAACGTAAGAAGAAAAACAGGCAGACTTCCACCTGCCAATGTGCTGTACCTCAGAATCTGGCAACCCTGCCCTGGCAGCCTCCGTGGCCGCCCCGATCTGAAACGAATGGGAACCGTACCGCCGGAGCAAAACTGAAAGCGAGTGAGAGGAAGGCCGGAGACATGGTATAAAAAAGAGGAGCCACTGGGCCGAGAGGCAGCGTAATTAACTACGGCTCGGTAAGGACAAACCGGACCGTCAATGCGATACAAGGGGACCCATGAGCCGACTGAAAAAACGTCAGTTTTTGACCGACGAATACAAATGCGGACAGATACGTCAGAAATAGATACGTCAGAGGCGGAGAGGCCACCTGGCTGGTGTCGGGACTGGGAAAAAGCTCACCGATCCGAAATGCGCCGAAAAAAGCGAGACAAAAAGCAGCAGAGAAGAGGGAAACCTCAGAGGGGGAGGAACAAACACCGTCTAAAGACTGAATAAGGTGAGTGAGGATTTGGTAAGAAATGGGGCGCCGGTGCTCTTTGCGAACATACTCTTTTCTCCACCCCTTAAGGGCTGGGCGAACTATAAAGAATTTGGTGACATCCGACCATCCGCACAAACGAAAGTGAAAACCGACTCCCGACAGCCGACGCTGCGTAACGACCGCCAATACCTCTGCAGCGCTTAATGACAAGAAATAATCAATGGTAACTCTAAGGCGAGTGGACACACAAGTATCAACCGGCTGATCAGCTGCCAGCAAAACCCATTCCGACCATGCCTTACCATAACCAGACCAGGTCCCAGGTGCCACTGAAGCACGGACAAGGGGCATCAGACGTTCAACTGAATTTCCCAAAGCTAAGGAGGGCACGGAAGACCCTCGAGTGCAGCGTCCGGCACAAGCTCCCGAAATTCCTGCAAACTAAAACGTGAGCGAGAGTCAGCAACCACATTGTTAATACCTGGGACGTGGGAAGGACAGACAGCGAAGAACGAGGTGACGTAGCAAGGACAAAACTGGAGGAGAGGAAGATGTCAATTTGTTGATGCAATAAACCACTGCCATATTGTCTGTCCAAAAACAGACGCGCCTGTTCTGCAGCCGTAAACCCCACAATTCAATGGCAACAATCATGGGAAACAATTCTAGGAGAGTGATGTTGGAGCAAAGACCAGCAGTGCGCCACTGGGACGGCAAGGGAGCAGCACACCATTCTGAAGCCAAAATCGCACCAAAACCCGTTGAACCTGCGGCATCAGTGAAAAGGAAGAGGTCAGGGCTAGAAATATCCGGAAGCTGCTAGCACGTGTGACCGTTATAACTCCGCAGAAAATCCCGCCATACCATGAGGTCACGTTTTAACTGCCAGGTTAAACGCACGTGATGATGAGGTTTACGAACGCCTCGTGTCGCCAAAGATAGTCGCCTAGAATAAACCCTGCCCATAGGCATGACCCGGCACGCAAAAAACAATAAACCAAGGAGGGACTGGAGCTCCTTGAGGGTGACCGATTTCACTGCGCAAAAACCGCTAATAAGGCCTAGCAGTTTTGATAGCTTATCATGGGGGAGCCGGAAAACCATTAAAGACGAGTCGATCTCAATGCCTAAAAAGGTAATGGAGGTGGACGGACCCGACGTTTTTTTCCTCAGAAAAGAAAAAACACCAAAACGGGATATAAAGAAACAAAAAGAGTTCAAAGGGTATTGACACTGGGAAGAACCACCAGGGGAGACAAAAAGGAAATCGTCAAGGTAATGAATAATGGAGCGGGAGCCTGTTTCGTAGCGGATTACCCATTCCAAAAAGGAACTAAATAACTCAAAATAATGACATGAAATGGAGCAACCCATGGGAAGACAGGTATCGTAATAATAATACCCGTCCACCATGCAACCCAGCAGATGATAACAATCTGGGTGCACCGGAAGAAGCCGAAAGGCAGATTCTATGTCTGATTTCGCCATCAACGCCCCTCTGCCTGCCTCCCTGACCAATGTGATGGCCCTATCAAAGGAAACATAGGAAACGGAGGCATCGTCTTTTGAAATGCCATCGTTCACTGAGGTTCCCTTAGGGAAGGAGAGATGGTGAATCAGGCGAAACTTCCCGGCTTCCCGTTTGGGAACAATGCCCAACGGGGAAACCCGGAGGTTCGAAAAGGGGGGTAATTTAAACGGACCAGCAATTCTACCCAGGTCAACTTCCCTTTGAATTTTGGCACGCAAAACCTCTGGCAGGCGCCTTGCGGAGGACAAATTATTAGCATGGGCGGGTGAACTAGAAAAATAAAAGGGGATGAAAAAACCAAAAGTAAAGCCGCTGCGCAAATGAGCGGCGGCACGTTTATTGGTGTACAGGTCGAGGTACGGGGACATCGCGAGGACGCTCACCAGAGTATTTTCAACTAGCGGGAGCTGGGGGTCTGTGAGGTGGCTGTCGGGAACAGCGGATAGCTGCGTGGGTTCCTCCGCATACAGAGCATTCATGTCTATATTTGCACAATGCAAAGTATTTGCAGTGGCCCTCGTTATAGAGCCAACAAGCTCCTGGTCTGCGAACTGCCGCTGGCCCCTGACCACTTGGAGCGGCAGGGGCCCCGGCGGGAAAGGGATGGATCCTCTGGGACATCATTAAATGGAGCCAGAGGTCCATGGCTTTAACATCCCAACCTATAGACGGGCTCAGCGCCAGGCGTCTGCGAAATTCCTCGTCATAGCGCCACCAAGCAGACCCCCCATGGGACTTGTAGGCGCTGTAAATGGAGTCCATATAAGCGAATAACTGTGAGCAGCATTCAGCTAGTCAGGCCCATATCAAGCAGACCACAGACAGAGCAGAAGATAAATACCTGCCAGTTTCTAATAGGTGTATGTACCAGATGCAGAATAGATATTCCTGCCACATATTGCCAATACCTGCTGGGACTCTAGATTAAAGCTGTATACTTGTATGGATCAAAAGCTGCATATAATAACATCAAGTAAAGACAAGTTGGACCCTATTATCTGCGTGGAATTCCATCATTCCTCCATTACTCCTATTAACAGCACTCAATTTTGTTGCATGTGAGCCAGGATACAGGAGTCCAGCCGTACTACAGGTAGAAGACACCGTTGACACTGCATAGAGACATTATCCCCCTCTGGCAATCCTCACCTGGTGTATGAGCTCATACCATCTTAAAGGGCCCTGCTACAGTGCCTGCGCAAGCTGCAACTGGCGTCACGAACTTATACACATATAAACTGACCTACTGCATAGCATCCCCACTGACCCAGTGTCCTGCTCATTGCAGCTGCGCGCCCGAAGCGACGGGCTTAGGAGGCGGATGGGAAGCACCCGGATCCAATCGAGAAAGCAAGGCCTTAAGGGCCGGCACTAACTGCTGTCCCATAGACGCTGAACCCCAAGCCCCAGTGAAATTAAACTCACCAGCCGCAGCAGTTGATGAAGGCGCCACAGGTACCGCCAGAGGAACTGGCTCCTGGACTGCGCTGACCCGAATGGCCCCGCGGGACGACCGTCTGGCCGAGTGATTGTAAAACCGCCTACGGCGTGGATGAGACCTGCCCGAACAAGCGTTGCAGGAACTGACGTCTGAGGAGGATGGAGCAGGCTTCTCTGTGAACGCGCCGTGAGGACCTCGAGCGGGGGTGTGAACATCCACGACGATGACATTCCGACCTGCGCCTTGCTTGGCGGTCGGAGCGGGGCTCAGGTGATGTGGAAGGGGAACGCCCCCGTTGGGGCAAAGAGTGACTTGGCTGAGCCTGGAGGCTGGGCATAAGCAGGGTATCAGGGACCTGCAAGCCTGCAACCATGTGCAGGGTGTCTATATGAGGCAGAGGACCTGGGATGAGGTCAGAAGGCGGGGGGGAGGGAGTCATTCAATAAGATCTGGTCATTTCTACAAGAGTGCGATTCTTTCTTTCTGCTACGCCGTTTTGCTCACGAGTGTATCGTACAGTTGTTTGGTGTATAATACCTTGTTTCTTTAGGTATGATTCCATCTCTGTACTCAGATATTCCCCTCCATTGTCAGTGCGTATTATTCCAGGTTTCCTTTGAAACTTGTTGCTTGTCATAGCTACAAACTCTTGAAGTTTTTCTAATGTCTCACTTTTGTGCTTCATTAGATACGTTACTATGTACCTGAAATAATCGTCGATGAAAGTCAGTAAATACAGTTGCAAGAAAAAGTATGTGAACCCTTTGGAATGATATGGATTTCTGCACAAATTGGTCATAAAATGTGATCTGATCTTCATCTAAATCACAACAATAGACAATCACAGTTTGCTTAACCACTTACCGTCACGCTAACGCCGAAAGGCGTCATTTCTGCGGCGCTCCCAGGTCACACTAATGCCAATAGGCGTCATCTCGCGTGAGCCGAGATTTCCTGTGAACGCGCGCACACAGGCGCGCGATCACAGGAACGGAAGGTAAGAGAGTTGATCTCCAGCCTGCCAGCGGCGATCGTTCGCTGGCAGGCTGGAGATGTTTTTTTTTAACCCCTAACAGGTATATTAGACGCTGTTTTGATAACAGCGTCTAATATACCTGCTACCTGGTCCTCTGGTGGTCCCCTTTGTTTGGATCGACCACCAGAGGACACAGGTAGCTCAGTAAAGTAGCACCAAGCACCACTACACTACACTACACCCCCCCCCATCACTTATTAACCCCTTATTAGCCCCTGATCACCCCATATAGACTCCCTGATCACCCCCCTGTCATTGATTACCCCCCTGTCATTGATTACCCCCCTGTAAAGCTCCATTCAGACGTCCGCATGATTTTTACGGATCCACTGATAGATGGATCGGATCCGCAAAACGCATCCGGACGTCTGAATGAAGCCTTACAGGGGCGTGATCAATGACTGTGGTGATCACCCCATATAGACTCCCTGATCACCCCCCTGTCATTGATTACCCCCCTGTCATTGATCAACCCCCTGTAAAGCTCCATTCAGATGTCCGCATGATTTTTACGGATCCACTGATAGATGGATCGGATCCGCAAAACGCATCCGGACGTCTGAATGAAGCCTTACAGGGGCATGATCAATGACTGTGGTGATCACCCCATATAGACTCCCTGATCACCCCCCTGTAAAGCTCCATTCAGATGTCCGCATGATTTTTACGGATGCACTGATAGATGGATCGGATCCGCAAAACGCATCCGGACGTCTGAATGAAGCCTTACAGGGGCATGATCAATGACTGTGGTGATCACCCCATATAGACTCCCTGATCACCCCCCTGTCATTGATTACCCCCCTGTCATTGATCAACCCCCTGTAAAGCTCCATTCAGATGTCCGCATGATTTTTACGGATGCACTGATAGATGGATCGGATCTGCAAAACGCATCCGGACGTCTGAATGAAGCCTTACAGGGGCGTGATCAATGACTGTGGTGATCACCCCATATAGACTCCCTGATCACCCCCCTGTCATTGATCACCCCCCTGTAAGGCTGCATTCAGATGTCCATATGATTTTTACGGATGCACTGATAGATGGATCGGATCCGCAAAACGCATCCGGACGTCTGAATGAAGCCTTACAGGGGCGTGATCAATGACTGTGGTGATCACCCCATATAGACTCCCTGATCACCCCCCTGTCATTGATTACCCCCCTGTAAAGCTCCATTCAGACGTCCGCATGATTTTTACGGATCCACTGATAGATGGATCGGATCCGCAAAACGCATCCGGACGTCTGAATGAAGCCTTACAGGGGCGTGATCAATGACTGTGGTGATCACCCCATATAGACTCCCTGATCACCCCCCTGTCATTGATTACCCCCCTGTAAAGCTCCATTCAGACGTCCGCATGATTTTTACGGATCCACTGATAGATGGATCAGATCCGCAAAACGCATACGGACGTCTGAATGAAGCCTTACAGGGGCATGATCAATGACTGTGGTGATCACCCCATATAGACTCCCTGATCACCCCCCTGTCATTGATTACCCCCCTGTAAAGCTCCATTCAGATGTCCGCATGATTTTTACGGATGCACTGATAGATGGATCGGATCCGCAAAACGCATCCGGAAGTCTGAATGAAGCCTTACAGGGGCATGATCAATGACTGTGGTGATCACCCCATATAGACTCCCTGATCACCCCCCTGTCATTGATTACCCCCCTGTAAAGCTCCATTCAGATGTCCGCATGATTTTTACGGATGCACTGATAGATGGATCGGATCCGCAAAACGCATACGGACGTCTGAATGAAGCCTTACACGGGCGTGATCAATGACTGTGGTTATCACCCCATATAGACTCCCTGATCACCCCCCTGTCATTGATCACCCCCCCTGTCATTGATCACCCCCCTGTCATTGATCACCCCCCTGTAAGGCTCCATTCAGACATTTTTTTGGCCCAAGTTAGCGGAATTATTATTTTTTTTTTCTTACAAAGTCTCATATTCCACTAACTTGTGTCAAAAAATAAAATCTCACATGAACTCACCATACCCCTCACGGAAACCAAATGCGTAAAATTTTTTAGACATTTATATTCCAGACTTCTTCTCACGCTTTAGGGCCCCTAGAATGCCAGGGCAGTATAAATACCCCACATGTGACCCCATTTCGGAAAGAAGACACCCCCAGGTATTCCGTGAGGGGCATATTGAGTCCATGAAAGATTGAAATTTTTGTCCCAAGTTAGCGGAACGGGAGACTTTGTGAGAAAAAAAATAAAAACATCAATTTCCGCTAACTTGTGCCAAAAAAAAATAATTTCTATGAACTCGCCATGCCCCTCATTGAATACCTTGGGGTGTCTTCTTTGCAAAATGGGGTCACATGTGGGGTATTTATACTGCCCTGGCATTCTAGGGGCCCCAAAGCGTGAGAAGAAGTCTGGTATCCATATGTCTAAAAATGCCCTCCTAAAAGGAATTTGGGCACCTTTGCGCATCTAGGCTTCAAAAAAGTGTCACACATCTGGTATTGCCGTACTCAGGAGAAGTTGGGGAATGTGTTTTGGGGTGTCATTTTACATATACCCATGCTGGGTGAGAGAAATATCTTGGTCAAATGCCAACTTTGTATAAAAAAATGGGAAAAGTTGTCTTTTGCCAAGATATTTCTCTCACCCAGCAAGGGTATATGTAAAATGACACCCCAAAACACATTCCCCAACTTCTCCTGAATACGGCGATACCACATGTGTGACACTTTTTTGCAGCCTAGGTGGGCAAAGGGGCCCATATTCCAAAGAGCACCTTTAGGATTTCACAGGTCATTTACCTACTTACCACACATTAGGGCCCCTGGAAAATGCCAGGGCAGTATAACTACCCCACAAGTGACCCCATTTTGGAAAGAAGACACCCTAAGGTATTCCGTGAGGGGCATGGCGAGTTCCTAGAATTTTTTATTTTTTGTCCCAAGTTAGTGGAAAATGCTGATTTTTTTTTTTTTTTTTTTTTTATACAAAGTCTCATATTCCACTAACTTGTGACAAAAAATAAAAACTTCCATGAACTTACTATGCCCATCAACGAATACCTTGGGGTCTCTTCTTTCCAAAATGGGGTCACTTGTGGGGTAGTTATACTGCCCTGGCATTTTAGGGGCCGAATGCTTGAGAAGTGGTTTGAAATCAAAATCTGTAAAAAATGGCCTGTGAAATCTGAAAGGTGCTCTTTGGAATGTGGGCCCCTTTGCCCACCTAGGCTGCAAAAAAGTGTCACACATCTGGTATCCCAGTACTCAGGAGAAGGTGGGGAATGTGTTTTGGGGTGTCATTTTACATATACCCCTGCTGGGTGAGAGAAATATCTTGGCAAAAGACAACTTTTCCCATTTTTTTATACAAAGTTGGCATTTGACCAAGATATTTATCTCACCCAGCATGGGTATATGTAAAAAGACACCCCAAAACACATTCCTCAACTTCTCCTGAGTACGGCGATACCAGATGTGTGACACTTTTTTGCAGCCTAGGTGGGCAAAGAGGCCCATATTCCAAAGAGCACCTTTCGGATTTCACAGGTCATTTTTTACAGAATTTGATTTCAAACTCCTTACCACACATTCGGACCCCTAGAATGCCAGGGCAGTATAACTACCCCACAAGTGACCCCATTTTGGAAAGAAGAGACCCCAAGGTATTCGCTGATGGGCATAGTGAGTTCATGGAAGTTTTTATTTTTTGTCACAAGTTAGTGGAATATGAGACTTTGTATGAAAAAAATAAAAAATAAAATAATCATCATTTTCCACTAACTTGTGACAAAAAATAAAAAATTCTAGGAACTTGCCATGCCCCTCACGGAATACCTTGGGGTGTCTTCTTTCCAAAATGGGGTCACTTGTGGGGTAGTTATACTGCCCTGGCATTCTAGGGGCCCGAATGTGTGGTAAGGAGTTTGAAATCAAATTCTGTAAAAAATGACCTGTGAAATCCGAAAGGTGCTCTTTGGAATATGGGCCCCTTTGCCCACCTAGGCTGCAAAAAAGTGTCACACATCTGGTATCGCCGTACTCAGGAGAAGTTGGGGAATGTGTTTTGGGGTGTCATTTTACATATACCCATGCTGGGTGAGAGAAATATCTTGGCAAAAGACAACTTTTCCCATTTTTTTTATACAAAGTTGGCATTTGACCAAGATATTTATCTCACCCAGCATGGGTATATGTAAAAAGACACCCCAAAACACATTCCTCAACTTCTCCTGAATACAGAGATACCAGATGTGTGACACTTTTTGCAGCCTAGGTGGGCAAAGGGGCCCATATTCCAAAGAGCACCTTTCGGATTTCACAGTTCATTTTTTACAGAATTTGATTTCAAACTCCTTACCACACATTTGGGCCCCTAGAATGCCAGGGCAGTATAACTACCCCACAAGTGACCCCATTTTGGAAAGAAGAGACCCCAAGGTATTTCGTGATGGGCATAGTGAGTTCATAAAAGTTTTTATTTTTTGTCACAAGTTAGTGGAATATGAGACTTTGTAAGAAAAAAAAAAAATCATCATTTTCCGCTAACTTGTGACAAAAAATAAAAAGTTCTATGAACTCACTATGCCCATCAGCGAATACCTTAGGGTGTGTACTTTCCGAAATGGGGTCATTTGTGGGGTGTTTGTACTGTCTGGGCATTGTAGAACCTCAGGAAACATGACAGGTGCTCAGAAAGTCAGAGCTGCTTCAAAAAGCGGAAATTCACATTTTTGTACCATAGTTTGTAAACGCTATAACTTTTACCCAAACCATTTTTTTTTTACCCAAACATTTTTTTTTTATCAAAGACATGTAGAACTATAAATTTAGAACAAAATTTCTATATGGATCTCGTTTTTTTTGCAAAATTTTACAACTGAAAGTGAAAAATGTCATTTTTTTGCAAAAAAATCGTTAAATTTCGATTAATAACAAAAAAAGTAAAAATGTCAGCAGCAATGAAATACCACCAAATGAAAGCTCTATTAGTGAGAAGAAAAGGAGGTAAAATTCATTTGGGTGGTAAGTTGCATGACCGAGCAATAAACGGTGAAAGTAGTGTAGTGCAGAATTGTAAAAAAGGGCCTGGTCTTTAGGGGGGTATAAACCTGTGGTCCTTAAGTGGTTAAACTAATAACACAAATAATTAAATGTTACCATGTTTTTATTGAACACACCATGTAAACATTCACAGTGCAGGTGGAAAAAGTATGTGAACCCTTGGATTTAATAACTGGTTGAACCTCCTTTGGCAGCAATAATTTCAACCAAACGTTTCCTGTAGTTGCAGATCAGACGTGCACAGCAGTCAGGAGTAATTCTTGATCATTCCTCTTTACAGAACTGTTTCAGTTCAGCAATATTCTTGGGATGTCTGGTGTGAATTGCTTTTTTGAGATCATGCCACACCATCTCAATCGGGTTGAGGTCAGGACTCTGACTGGGCCACTCCAGAAGGCGTATTTTCTTCTGTTTAAGCCATTCTGTTGATTTACTTCTATGCTTTGGGTCGTTGTCCTGTTGCAACACCCATCTTCTGTTGAGCTTCAGCTGGTGGACAGATGGCTTTAAGTTATCCTGCAAAATGTCTTGATAAACTTGGGAATTAATTTTTCCTTCGATGATAGCAATCCGTCCAGGCCCTGACGCAGCAAAGCAGCCCCAAACCATGATGCCCCCACCACCATACTTCAAGTTGGGATGAGGTTTTGATGTTGGTGTGCCTCTTTTTCTCCACACATAGTGTTGGTGTGTTTCTTCCAAACAACTCAACTTTGGTTTTATCTATCCACAGAATTTTTTGCCAGTACTGCTGTGGAACATCCAGGTGCTCTTGTGCAAACTGTAAACGTGCAGCAATGGGTTTTTTTGGACAGCAGTGGCTTCCTCTATCCTCCCATGAAATCCATTCTTGCTTAGTGTTTTACGTATCGTAGATTCGCTAACAGGGATGTTAGCATATGCCAGAGACTTTTGTAAGTCGTTAGCTGACACTCTAGGATTCTTCTTCACCTCATTGAGCAGTCTGCGCTGTGCTCTTGCAGTCATCTTTACAGGACGGCCACTCCTAGGGAGAGTAGCAGCAGTGCTGAACTTTCTCCATTTATAGACAATTTGTCTTACCGTGGACTGATGAACAGCAAGGCTTTTGGAGATACTTTTATAACCCTTTCCAGCTTCATGTCATTAGTCTAGGGGTTCACATATGACCAATTTGTGCAGAAATCCATATCATTCCAAAGGGTTCACATACTTTTTCTTGCAACTGTATCTGTTCCCGCCAGGTGTGGTGGTTTTCATTGGTCCGCACACATCACTGTGTAACAGTTCCATGGGTTTAGTGGTTTTTCTCTGACTGGTCTGCGGAAGAGAGGTTCGGGTGGCCTTTGCTTTGATGCAACACGTGCACTTGTTGAGTGTGTGGCAAGGCAATATTTTCATGTCTTCTGATAGACCTCTCTTTGCAAATTCCTTTATAGCTCTGGGTTTCGATGCCCCAATCTTCTATGCACAGGTGGATGCACTTGTCATGTGGGTTATGAGATGCCGCTTTAGCCTTCTCACTTTCCGTGACGAGTTTGTACAGATGTTCATTTAACCTTCCTCTTGCTTTCCATTTTGAATTGTGCATTCATTACCTCTGAACTGGACAGTGAGTCCATTGCTTGCAAGGGTTTTAACTGATAGGAGGCTTCCTTCTAGGCTTGGAACATACAGAACATTCTTTACAAGGATGCTCTGCTTGCCCCCTGATGGCGTTTTGCAGTTCAGAAACCCCTGACCATTACCTTCCGCTGTAATACGTTTCCCATTTGCTAGGAAGACTTTGTCTTTTACACTAAAATCAATTTCTGTGAAGAATGTCTCGCCGCTTGTCATGTGACTTGTTGCCCCTGAATCAATGTACCATCCGTGTGAGGTACTATTCTGAGTTACTTTAAAAGTACCACTCCATGATGCACTTTCTTTTTTTTCATGACCGCTTTAGCTCTTTTTCTTGTGGGTAGCTCCCGCTTTCGCTTCTCAGCTTTCCAGATTGAACAGTTCTTTTTCAGGTGACCGGCCTTTTGGTAGCGAAAACATACCCTGGTTTCTTTGCTTTGTCTTATGCCTCAATGTACCTTCAGAGCTGCCTCTGATCTCTCGTTCTCTTCACTATGTAGATTTTCCTTTCTTCTGCTGTATTCATCAATTAATTTTCCCTTAACTTATTCTAGCGTCAGTTCAGTTCCCGGTCTAGTTTCTAGAGCATTTATAAGGGCACTGTATGATTCTGGAAGGCTTCATAGCAGTAATGCTACTACGTGATTGTCTTTCATTTCTTCACCTATTGCACCCAGCTGGTCCACAATCTGTAGCATAGCCTTTACATGTTCACCCATTTCCAGTTATGGCCGGACTGGGAGCAAAGCTTAGGGGAGGCCAGCTTGACGGGGTTTGGCTCAGGGAGACCCCTGGAGGTGGTGATAGGTTAGTTGGTAAAAGGGGAGCGGTCTAGAGAGATTAGGGGGATCGGTTAATTTGAGTTTAGGGGTGGGGGTTAAAAGAAGGAGACAGGGAGAAGAAGGGCGCCATTTTAGGTGGGAAGCAAGAGTCCTGCCCGCCCACCCCAGTGTTTTCTTTGAGGTGGGTGTGGCAGTGTTCTGGGAATGATGGGAGTTTGTGGGTCTTGGGTCGGTGAGGTAGGAAATTGAGGGAGAAAGTCTGGTCACGGCGGCTATGGCGAGGGGAACTCTTTGAAGTTGGTTTATTCACTGGTGAGGAGAATGGGAGGGCTCCGCGGTTGGGGCTGGACTCCCAGTGGTGGCAGAATTGAAGGAGGGGCCATTCAGCGGTGCTTCTGAGCTGGCGGGCAACGGCTGGAGGCAAGATGGCACTCTGGTGGAGTATTCCAGTTATTTGGGGCTTCAAGGACCTCCCCTTGATAGGAATTGATTATTGTCATGGTTATTTTTATATGGTTATTTGGATTTTATGTTGTTTGTTAATAAAAACGGCTGCTGTGGCCGATTTATTCCAGCCTGGTGTCCGAGTCTTTATTAAAGGTAAAGGGGGTCTGGGGATGTTTGGGGGGGATGGATCAGAAGGAGGTGCAGGTAGTTGGGGGGATGTCTTTGGGGCATAGGAGGATGTGAAAAGGGGTCGACCGGCAAGTAGCCAATACCCCCGTCATGCCCTTTTTCCAGCCTCATCTTATACAGTTTGTACAGTAGATATAGTTTACTGTTTAAGCTTGCACGTTCATTCAGTTTTTGTAATGCAGTCCACATACCTTTAGCTGTGTTTTCTTTCCTTATATGAATGAGTTGATCATCCTCCACAGGCTTATGACTGCTTTTACTTGCCTGTTTTTTCTGTCCCATTCTTCCAGGTTGTCATTGGGTCTGTGTATATCTAGTACCTGCCACAAGTCATCTTTGGATAACAACTTTTCAAGCTTAAACTTCCATAGCTGGTAGTTGGTATTGTTGAGCTTTGCTATTGTAAACTTCATATCTGAAGCACTTGCCATCTTTCAGTGAATTGGATGCAGCTCTTGTTTCCTCACACAGGATTTGGTAGGATCGTAGATGCAGCACTTACTTGCTTGTAGTTTTTCTTTTTCTAGTGTCTAGAGCTGGGCCCATAACCTGTTGGTTGTGGGTTAGAGAAGACACTAATAGCTTGTGATATGACAAAAACAAAGACAGGTGCACTCTGCGGTCTTACTAACCCTCATACTGGTGTAAAATTGAGAGATTAGCCAACATATCCTACTTGGAGGACATGTCTGAGCCCGAGCACCGCGCCAAGGTTTCTAAAGTAGCTCGGGACCTAATGCTAAACCTACCTGCGCCGTATGGGCAATACCAGGAGCCAGTGGGCAAATTACAGGAGCGCAAGGTCCGACTCACAGCAATCTCCCAGCCAGTAACTTCCAGCATGTGACCATGCATACAGTGGGAGGAGGGAGAGAGCACTGATCCCCACCCAAGACTGGCTCATATAGCCCGGGCCTCACATGTGCACCAGAATGCTGCCTGTGGATGGAAATAAAGGCACATTCAGACTAGGAGTTTCTGCACCTCCAAAAAATTCAATATACAAACTACAGATTGGTGTGGTATTAAAAAGCAGGAAGTGCTCAACCCCATATGCAGTGGTGCATCTATACCGGGGGGGGGGGGGGGGGGGGGGGGCAGATCCTGCACTTGAGGTCCGCTGCTAATGGCAGTCCCCAGCAAATATGCACACAATGGAGGATGCCTGCAGCGGACCACAAGTACCACAACGGACATCCTACACAGGATAGCAAATGTGTGGATGTGATAAACAGTAAAAATAATATAACAAAAACAAAGACAGGTGCACTCTGCGGTCTTACTAACCCTCATACTGGTGTAAAATTGAGAGATTAGCCAACATATCCTACTTGGAGGACATGTCTGAGCCCGAGCACCGCGCCAAGGTTTCTCAAGTAGCTCGGGACCTAACGCTAAACCTACCTGCCCGGAACCGGCCAAGACACCCAATTGTGTTAGTGGGGGCGGAGCCAGAAAGAACTGGCTTCTCGGGCACGCTGGCAAGAATGACAACCTGTATGCTTGCTTGCTTACACAGTGATGAGCGTATCATTGACATCAAGCAGTCTGATGATTACTGGATAGCCATACTTTTAGACCCTCACTACCAAGGCAAAAAGGGGGAATGTTTTCCTCTCACAGAAAGGAAGGACAAATTACCATGTTAACAGGAAACACAGCTTGACGCAGCTTACAGTGAGCAGACGCCTGCCTCCAGGTAGGCCCCTCTCTGCCCCCGCAGAGTCACCTCCTTCCTGCCACCATGAGTAGCAGAAGCCGAAGCAGCAGCAGCCGTTTTAGTCTCCTCAACATGATGGAACAGTTTTTCCATGTGCCACGCCAGCCTGAGGCCGGTCAGCAAGCTGACAGCTCCCACCTGAACCCCGAGGTTCAGGCCTACCTAAACTCTGGCCAACCCCTGGCGCATACCCTGTACCCTGACCCCATGGATTTCTGGGCGGTGAGACTGGAACATTGTCCCGAACTGACAAAGCATGTTCTTTTTCTTGCTCAGCCTCCAGTGTCATCATCGGAGACGGTTTCAGAACTGCATGGGGCGTGGTGACACCCAAAGGACCAAATTTTTCTTTGCCAGTGTCAAAAACATCACTTTTGTCAAAATGAACCAAGTCTGGATTCAGGAGTATTTTCACATTCCTCTGGCTGATTCTGATGAATAGCTCTAGCCTTGCTGGTGGTACCCCATCTTGCCACTGTTGCTGTGTGCCTGCTGCAATCATGCCACCACTGTGACCTGCCAACCATCATGGATGCTGTTACCGACTGCATAATGCCACCGCTGTTACCTGCCAACCATCACGTTCTCTTTGGCTGCTGCTGCTGCTGCATCCATCTTGCCACTAGTGCTTCCTGCCTACCATCACATTCTGTATGCCTGCTGCTGCCTGCATCATGCCACTGCTGTGACCTGCCTACCATCATGTTCTGTATGGCTGCTGCCGCCATCTCCATCATGCTACAGACGCCATCATGCCACTTCTGCGACCTGCCAAAAACTTCGATTTGTTACGAATCCGAATTTCCTCGCGCTTCAAGGTAGCACATTTTTTTTCCCTTAAATGGCGACTTCACGTTTACAAACTGAAAGCAAGAAGCCTGGGAAGGAGATAGGACCCATAATGCCATGCAGCCAGCCAATCAGCAGATAGCCACCCCCTGTTATGTCATAGCCCTATTTTACTGTGGGCTGAGCATAGGGAAAGACGTGGCAAGTGCTCGGGACACTGTTTTAGCAATCTTTTAATTGTACAATATTGGATAGGGACAGTGCAGGGACCAGAGGCATTGCTAGGGTCTCAAAAGATCCGGGGCCGAAGCCCCAATGAATATGGCCCTGTTCTCTAAGTCATCATTTTCTCCATTTGGTCCGTATAACTTCTCTCAGCTGCCTCGTCTCTGCAGGGAGTAACGCACAGACATCTTAGCTTCCTCACATTTCTATCATCATCCCCCAACCTGGAGTCCCCACAGTGTTATCCTGCTGCTCGCTGTGCTCCCCAATATCCCCAAATACTATCCTGAAGAAATATTAGTGCCCTCATAGTAATAGTGCTCACCATAGTCCCATCAATAGTAATTCAGGCAGAGACACTTGACTTCTTCCCTAATACAGTCCAATTATAGTCCAATTTGACACTGTCTATTGTCTATTGGACTATAATTGGACTGTATTAGGGAAGAAGTCAAGGGTCTCTGCCGGTCAGAGGTGCCGGAGAAGTGGGGGGCTCATTCACAAATTTCCTGTGGGGCCCAGTCATTTCTAATTACGCCAGTGCCAGTAAGAGAGACTAGTACAGAAATGTTTTTCTTTAATGATCCTGGTTGGTGTTGGAAAGATAGACTGGGGGCTGGGGCAGTCTTACTGTGTGTGCGGGCTGGCAGTGGCGCAGGTCTGGACTGGCTACGGGATGACGGTTTGGCTGGCGACACTGGCGAGGAGGGCGGGCAGCACAAGTCACTCTCAACTTCATCCACGCTGGGTGCGTCCCTGCTGCCTGCCAGAGATACACTGGGCCAATCAGCAGCAGGATCTTTGCACACTCCTAATGCTGATTGGCCCAATGTGTGGTGCTGTGCAGGTGCACGAGCCGAGGGAGCACACAGCCAGGCTGTGTCCTAGGTAGCGCGCAGAGTCAGTGAGAGTACAGGGGGGCCTTCAAGCTGAGCCTGCAGTGAGTGCAGTTGCAGGGGGCGGGGCCTTCCGTGAGCTTCCGTGAACATCATCCCCCCACCAGCCACCTTGAACATACAGTCCCATGTAAATAACATTGCCCCCTCAACATTCAGTCCCATGTAAATAATATCATTCCCCCCACCAGCCACCTACAACATACAGTCCCATGTAAATAACATCACCCCCTCAACATTCAGTTCCATTTAAATAACATCACTCCCTCCCACAGCCACCTCCAACATACAGTCCCATGTAATTGTTTTCCATTATAAAATTCCCATCTATTATTGGAATCATAACGGATCTATCTGGTTCCCATTATGCAAGACGAAAAACAGTTATTTTTTTCCGTTCTGCATAACGGAAACCATGATGGATCTGTTATGATTCCCATAGATTTTTATTATGACGGAAAGCAAAGAGGAATACCTTTTAAAGGCTTCCGTTTTGACTTCCATCTTATGGATTAAATTATTTTCCATTATAACCATGTTATAACGGGGAAAAAAACGGAATCCATAACGGTGATGTGAACCCGCCCTAAATAACAATCCCCTCCCACAGCTGCCTTCAAAATACAGTCCTATGTAAATAAGATCACTCTGCCACAACTCCCTCCAACATACAGTCCCATGTAAATAACATCACTCCCTCCTCCAACATACAGTCCCATGTAAATTACATCACTCCCTCCTACAGCCACCATCAACATACAGTCCCATGTAAATAACATTACCCCCTCCCCACCCACCTCCAACACACAGTTCCATGTAAATAACATCCCTCCCTTCAGCCCTAACATACAGTCCCAGTTAAATAACCACAACTCCCAGCATTACTCTGCCTCTCCCTTCACTTACCTCTCCTCATGTAGCAGACATCACCACAGCTTCTTTCCCCAGGACTTCTCCTTTTCACTGCCATCCTCTCCTGCACTGGTCACATGATGTGACATCATAGCAGGTCCTTCTCAACCACTGCCTGTTTTATTGGTCACATGGCCTGTGATGTCATCACAGGTCCTTCAGTTCTTCCAGTGCATAAGATTCAATTGTATTGCTGTCCTGAGGACGGCAATACAGTTGTATCTAGCAGGCAGGCAGTACATTCGGGGCCTGGGACAAAACATCAGAGGCCCAGGCCCTGAAAGTTTCAACCTAGCAACGCCCCTGGCAGGTACAGTGTAGGAAGATTGTAGGGAGAGTTTTCAGACACTGTAGGGAGAGCATAGGGACAGTGCAGGCTCTATATAATCGCCCTGTGCATATTGTTCTACTGTTGTGCTATTCATTCTTAATCAGTACTGTTATACATAAACTGACTGTGCATCAGACTTCGTCTCAACAGCTGGTCTAATATATAGTTGCGTGTACCCAGTTCATCTGCTGCACAATAAATAAATAATCTGTTCAGTTATACATAGACGTACGGTTCATCAGACTCATTGTCAACAGGCACATTTTTCTAGTTTATCTGCTGTCATTCATACTTCATCTGTTACATTACTGATTTACGTAGTTACTGTAAACTACGGCCAACAGACAGTTGCCTGGGCCTTCAAAAGGAACGGGCAGTGGCAAAAATGTTGCTGTAGCTGGCATAAGTAGCAGCAGAAGAAGGGGTGGTGGTAGTGTAATGTCCCAGAAAGCCATTACCACTCTCTGGCATCTTTCTACTGTCTCTCACGTGCTAACTTATGTCACCAGAATGTATTTTGTGTCACTCCAGAATAATGTGCATATTTATGTTCATGAAACTGGTTATTTTCATGTAATTGCCTGGTCTACTAGCAGATGGCGGCAACATTGGCAAAGTTAGTTTCCCTGGAGATGAACCTCCCAGTTCCATTCCAGCCCTCTCTAGAGAGGGAGGAGTTTAGTTAGTGAGTACTAGGTCAGTCTAGCCTACCCCCTCCTGGGGAAAGGTTGTGCTTCGGCCAGCAGAGCACTGTCTGCTTTGCTGGGCCCACAGGCCCTGCCTGCCAAAGTCCTTTATGGTTGGTTGTCCCCTCCTGGGCTTGCATTGCCTCCCAAGCTAGCAGAACTAGATGCCAGGACAAGAAGTTCCCAGGACTAAAGTAAGAGACAGACTACAGCTAAACTAAGTTCCAGCAGAAGAGGAAAGTTCCTATTTACTCCAGCTAGCATAGCAGAGCTAAGTAAGCTACAGCATAGCAGAGCTGATATTGTTGCAGAAGTGTTTGCCTGCCAACGTTAAGCCAATACCTGCTGATGACCAAGGTACCGTTTGGAAACTGTTTGGATTGCTGTTTATGCCAAGTAAAGCTGTGTTCAACGTTACTACAAGTCCAGACTCCATGTATTCTACTTATTCATCATCCAAGTTCAACTACCCTGTTTGCACTGCTTCGGACTACACCACATCTGGGATCCACAGATATCCAGGTAGTAACAACTTGACACGTGTATACAACATCTACAGAGACATTGTAGGCCACCCTGCACTACTCTGGCAATCCTACCCTGGGTACCAACATTACCATCTACAAGGGGGACTCCATGTCCTCGTTGCTTAACCGCATCTGGCGTCACGTTTACTTGCTCTATAAGAGGGACATATTTCATAGAAACCATTTAAGGGGCAAGGGATCCTCCAGACGCTAGCGGTGGGCCGCTGCAGTAGCAGTAGCTGCAGGAAAAGGCCAGAGCTGCCATTGTCACCCAGCGGTTGTGTTTTGCCCAACAACCCAGCTGTACTGGAATGGTTGACTCTCACTTCAACATCATCCCAGGTGACATACAGGAAGGAATCAGTGGGTTCCTCAGACACCACACTTAGTTGGCATGCTCCAGAAACAACCTCCGTGCCCTCACATCTCCTGCAACTGGCTCTTTCTTTTGCTGTTCCTTCTGCTTGGGAAGTAATGCATTCTGCCGGTTCTGCTCTGCTCTCAGCAAGAAGAAGCTTAGTGAGGACAGCCAGCAGTTACAGACCAGCATAGGCTTGGAGGAGAAGTCCGTTGCGTCCTCCATTAGGCGTGCAACTACTGATGACGACAGCCAGATGGGAGCACATTTTGTGAGCGGTTAGTGACGTGGCCATGAGACTGGTGAGGGTGACATAAGTGACCAACAGACATTAGTGGATGATGATGCAGCCGATCGCATGTGGGAGTCGGGTATAGAGGGGGCATCGTCATCAGGGGGTGAGGGTGGTAGCAGGCCCGTGAGACAGCAGCAGAGTGGCAGCAGCAGGCAGTCAGCACGGAGTGTTGATGGTAAAATGCCATTCTCAACAATGTGGGGATTTTTTGTCAAGTCGCTGAAGGACATTAGCATGGCGGTATGCAGGATATGTGGGCAGAAGGTGAAGAGCAGTCAGGGTGCTAAAGTTGACACCACTGCCCTGCATTAACACATGGAGCGTCACCATAAAGTGGCCTGGGAAAACCATGGCACTAATGTAGTGGTACAGCCTGACACAGCAACCACTGCATCTCCCAGTGGCCTGCACACCAGCATTCAGGGCTCATCAACCTCAGCAGAAGGAAGCAATCGTTCCTTCCCTTCATCTATTGCTCCTGATACTCCTCCTACTTCTCGTCATGTGTTTCATCGGCAATCGATCATCGAGGTGATTGCAAAGAGACAACAGTATGTGTGCACCTATACAACGGCACAGTTGAATGTGCACCTGGCCAAGTTGCTGGTACTACAGTCCCTTCCTTTCTATATCGTGGACTCTGAACATTTCAGAGAACCGATGGCTTGTGCCCATCTAGAGTGGAGAGGCTCAAGCTGTCATTACTTCTCTAAAAAAGCTACCTTACCAAAACTGATCCGATACTAATGCAAAAAACTGACCAAATACTGACCATGTGATACAAGTCATTAAAGTCCTGCATGCAGAACATCTTTTCCATCTGAATAAGGCCTATTGTACACGACCGTATGGCTTTTTCAGTGTTTTGCGGTCCGTTTTTCATGGATCCATTGTTCCGTTTTTTGTTTCCGTTGTGTTTCCGTTTCTGTTCCGTTTTTCCGTTCCGTTTTTCCGTATGGCATATACAGTATACAGTAATTACATAGATAAAATTGGGCTGGGCATAACATTTTCAATAGATGGTTCAGCAAAAAACGGAACGGAAACGGAAGACATACGTATGCATTTCCGTATGTGTTCCGTTTTTTTTGCGGACCCATTGACTTGAATGGAGCCACAGAACGTGATTTGAGGGCAATAATAGGACATGTTCTATGTTAAAACGAAACAGAAAAACGGAAATATGGAAACGGAATGCATACGGAGTACATTCCGTTTTTTTTTTGCGGAACCATTGAAATGAATGGTTTCGTATACGGACCGTATACGGAACGCAAAAAACGGCCAGTAAACGGGAAAAAAAACGGCCGTGTGCAGGAGGCCTAAAGCTGATTTCTGAGGCAAATAGTCAAAAGTCATGCAAATTGAGCATGAGGCCTCTATCACATGGTCAGTATTTTGCATCAGGATTTGATCATGATTTAGAAGCCAGAAGCAGGAGTGGGTCCAAAACACAGAAGACATTGTTAATATTTCCTTCCCATGTTATCTCTGTTTTGGATCCACTCCTGTTTTTGCCTTGCCAATACTTATCAAAAGCTGACCAAATACTGACAGTGTGAAGGCAGATACTCAAACTACAGGATCTGCCTTTTTCAGGCAGTTCTTCTGATGGATCAGAAGAACGGAAATATAAACAGTGATTTGAACACAGCCTTAGTGCTGACACCCTCCCCACAGACATGGGGCCACACTTCTGTTATTTGGCCAGTTATTTCCAGCAGTTATTGTGAGGCAAATTCAGGAGCCAAGCCTGCTCTCAGATTAGGTATCATGAATAGATCTGCACCTGTTCTGTGGGTTTGACCCGCACCTGCTTTGAACTGGAAATAACTGACCAAATAAATGAAGTGTGAACTAAGCCTAATAGTGACACACAGTCATTCTACATCTAACAGAAGGGATTGAAACGCATGCGTTTGCACTGCCACAACATGGATTAAAAGAACCTTTTTTTTCTCCACTACTTCATTAGCGCTACCTCCATCTGCTTATTTTATACAACTAAAGAGTCATTGGGACATCTGCAGGGGCGCACAACATTTTTTTCCTTTACTGAAGGCTGCTGTATGCTTTTTTGTTTGTTTCGCTAGTTAGGAATGTTGGTAGCTTGCACAATGATGTCCCTGGCCATATATGTGAAATGTCTGTCATTCAGACGCACAGTAACTGTTTCGCTACCAGA
The DNA here is from genome assembly GCF_905171765.1 of Bufo bufo. Taxonomy (NCBI): domain Eukaryota; kingdom Metazoa; phylum Chordata; class Amphibia; order Anura; family Bufonidae; genus Bufo; species Bufo bufo. Next base: position 70,853,171 of record NC_053392.1, on the reverse strand, counting down.
AAGGACTAGCTATGCATGTTGCTGCACTGCACAGTGATGTACACCAGGATGCATTGGGGCACAGTTACTAAGCTCGCCTTTGTCTCCGTCATTTACTGCTCTTTTTTTCTCCATCATGTGCATGCATTTAGCGTTTGATTTATTATTTGGCACACAGCTGTACTTAAATTAGCCGTATTTTGTCTGCAGAGCAAGTCTGATAGTACTCTGCAATTGGGTGCAAGACTTTTGCACCTAACTTTATTATTGTGGCGTATGCTGCCAAGTGTCTATGTGGTTCAGGTTGTTTTTAGTGCATCTACTACTCATATATAGGCAGCCTCTGTGTGGAACAAATATTTTGTCCCGTGTTTCCTACAAACTTTTTGTCTGCAACATATGCAATACATCCTGGTTACTCACACAGGGCGCAGGGAGCACTGAAGAGTTTTTTAAGATATTTATTTGTATATTAAAGGGGTTCTCCGAGCTTTTAATATTGATAACCTATCCTTAGGATAGGTCATCAATATCAGATTGGCGGGAGTCCGACATCAGCTGTATGAGGTGCGTGCAGTGTACACATGCAGTCTCCCGTCTCTGTTCCTGGTCTTTAGTAAATTTAATAAATGTCTCTCTAAAGTTTAACTGCAGGCCGGGATAGACCTGATTTAATGCGCTTTGTGGTGAATTAATTCAAATCGAGCATGTATAGAAATCCTCAGCACTCCTCCAATAGTGGAAAAAATCTGGTCTTTTATTAGACCAGCAGCAAAATTACAGCGACGTTTCGACCACCTCTGGTCTTTATCAAGCAGTGAAATCACAATATAAAACGTGCCTTTAAATAGTGCTAGTGTGGGTGTGTCCCTCACCTCCCCATAGGTGGGGGTGTGAACCCAAATACATCACAATTACAATTCACTTGATTCATATCTCATATGCTTCCGAAGATCATAGGTTGTAACATTCATAAATGCATATCAAAGTTTATAGCGCTTATGACATATATTCAGCATAAGAATGCTCATCATGTGCATACATAGTAATATAATCTGTGTGACATATCCTGTGAATAATGTCCCCTGTGTAGGTGTTATTTGACTTACATATGGTAGTTTTCTTATGTGAGATCCGGCGCTGCACTGGAATAGTGCGCGACTATGCCCGACGTACTCATGTTCCGACTGCGCATGCACCGGACTCCGGCGCGCAATAGGAGCGCTTATGGCCAATAGAAAAAAAGAAACTAATGACATCCACTGTTGCTACGGGGCGATCCCATGGAAGGCTGAATTGCTCCCCATCCGCAGCACAGGGTCATCAAGGACCCCCATACTCCTGCTGGCATGGATTTTAAATAAACAATAAAGACTATAAATAGAAAAGACTGTGGCCAAGCTGAGGGGGAGAGCTGGACAGGTGGTTGGGTGCTGACATTTCTTTCCTAATGAGGGGGTCTCAGTTTGACTGGTATCGCCATTTGGACGACCCCCAGTGGCGTACCTACCATATAGGCAGACCACGCAGCTGCTATGGGGCCCGTGAGGAAGGGGGGCCCGCAGTGGAGGAGAGTCCCCGCCCCTGTCTATCTTCCTAACTGCCTCCCGCCTGTTAGCTCCATCACGCCTGATTCCTCTGGATTGCCACAACCCCGCCAGTAATGATGTAAGTGACGACTTGTAGGTGAGGACAGTGCAGAGGTGTATGTGTGGAGTGGAGGGGGGGGGTCACTCAGCTTTCCCAGGCTATTCCTCTGCACATATGCCATTCAGAACAGGAGGAAAGCTGGTTGTCACTACATTATGTAAAGTGACTCAGCTTTCCTGATGTCCTGCATGGCACAAGTGCAGAGGCATGAGAAGATATGAGGATAGGTGGAGGTTGTGTTACTCAGCTTTCTCCGACTATTCTCATGTCTCTCCACATGTGCCATGCAGGACAGCAGAAAAGCTAGATGCGATTACATCATGTAATGTCACTCAGATTTCCCGCTATCCTGCAAGGCATAAATGCAGATAATAAGAACATGGAAAGGCAGGGGGGAGGGGTTCACTCAGCTTTCCCAGAGACTCCTGTCTCTGCACATATGTCATGCAGGATAGCAAGTAATGTCACTGTCTCCCAGCTGTCCTGCATGACACAGAGGATGGGGCGAAGGGGGGCACTCACTTCATCAAAATGTTCTCATGTCTCTGTGCATGTGCCATGCTGGACAGCAGGAAAGTTGGGTGGTATTACATCATGTAATGCCCCAGATTCTTGTCAATATATGCTGAACACCGCCAGAACCTACCAGATCCCATTCACTATAATGGGTCTGTTGGGTTCCAGCGTGAGTACTGCCATTGTGTAGAACAAAATACTGCTGCACGAGGTGGGGCAGGGGAGAAGTTAGGGAGGGTAGTGAGAGGAGCCAGGGCACATAGTGGGAGGGACTAGGAACGGGCATGGGGGCCCAATTTAAATTCTTGCTATGGGGCCCAATGATTTCTGTGTACGCCCCTGACGACCCCCAGTCATATCACGAGTGCTCTAAGTGTGCCCTGACCTCTATAGGGACAGGATCAGCATTTAGCTGACCCTCAGTCCTTAACATAAGGGGTCACAGTGACCATTCATATTTCCCCGTGCACATAGTGTAGGCAGCGCACTTTAGTAAGCACGTCTGCAATAAAGTGCACAAAATGGCGGTACTAGTGGGTCGCACACCTGGATCTCCTGAGGGATTATTATTTAGGTGACAGTGGCACATAACGGATACAGGGTGCAAGTCCCAATATTTTAATCAGCCGTTTAATCCAACCTCAAAATGAAAAAGCAATGGCCGGCCTGGGGGGGCGCGAAGCCCTTTAGGGGAGGCCCCCATGACGGGGAGTTTGGTTAGGGAGCCCCGGGGGAGTGTTGGATTGGAGGGGGTTAGAAGGGGGGTTAGAGGGGGAAACTAGTGGGGTTAGGATAGGCCAGTTTGAGATAGGCGGGAGGAGTAAAGGGGGTTTGAGTACTGGGGGAAGAAGGAGAAGGGACCCATTTTAGGTTGAAAATTAAGCTGGCAGAACCTGAAGTGTCATGGAGCAGCTAGAGGCAGCGATCCATGACTTGCGGGCAGCAGCGGAGGTGAGAGGCTCGGCATGGGCCCAAGAACAGTTGCAGCTGCTGCTGAGGGGGGCGGGTGAGGCTCCCGTTTTGCCTCATCTGTAAGAGGCAGCCCTGAATCAACCAGCAGCATTTCCAGCATGTATATCTATGCAGACTGTCATGTTTCCCTCCGGCCACCAGAGGCCACTGTGACTAAACAGGAACCTGAGTTGTGCTGGCCAGAGGCTAAGAAAGAGTTAAGAAGTTTTTCCCGGGCTGTTCCAGAAGTTGCTGAGATAACAGAGAGAGATGGACTGCTGAGAGATAACAGTAAAAGACTGTAGCAGCAGGAGGCTATATTAGCAGAGATTTTCCTGACAGCTGTGGAGCTGCACACAGAGGACTTCACTGTGTGTTCCAGAAGAAGTGGGACCGTGTGTAGAGACCAGCCGGATCCCTCCTGCCAGAGGTGAAGAGCTGCATCTGTTGTGACCAGAAAGAGAAAGACAGACAAGCAAGCGACCAGACCTGGAGCCAGACTGCATCTTATTGGATCCAAGAGAATCTGCAAAACTGTGAGTGGCACCGGTGCTTATCTGTAGAATCAGGGACTTAGTCAGTGCACTGTAGAAGCGTCCCCTGGGTAGCAGGGCTAGATAGGAAATTGGTAGTGAGAGTAGCCTGCAAGCTGACTGTTTGCTGTTTAGCTTATTCTGTGTCTATGGAAAATCTCATTACCACTGTTGTTGTTTTATGTTCACCTGTTCATACCATTCCTGTCATTGACCCATTGTGCCTCTGGTGCGGTGGTACTGTATTGTTACTCAGGTTTTCCGGCAGTTTCATTTTGCTCCTTAATAAAGCCGGCTTTTGCTTCAGTCTCCTTGTCCGCTGTACTGTACTTGAATCCTGCTTTGCGGTCTCTCCCTCCTCTGACCGCTACATGTGGCGCTGCGAGCAGGGTGTCCCACCATTCGAGCTGAATTTGAAGGCATTCCGGTCGATTGCTTAGTGGATACCGGGTCACAAGTAATGACTATGCCTGAGTGACTTTTCTACCGTTACTTCCAATCACTGGCCAAGCCAAAGTGAGAGACGCTGGTCCGGGTTACAGCGGCCAATCAACAACAGATCCCTGTCACAGGAGTCGTGTGGATGAATGTACGGCTATGTGGGCAAGAAGTGGTACGGAAAGGTATCCTGCTGGTCCCTGAGACGTTCAAAGAAGATGTGCCTGTGATAATGGGCATGAACATTCTGCGAGAATTAGATCAGATAATGTTCACCAAAAGGGGGCCAGGCTATTGGAAGCAAGCCACTCCGCACAAACCTACTCAGAAAGCGTTTCAACGGCTGATCCGATTCTGTGGGACACAGAAAAGTGTCCCAGCATACCAGTCTGTGGGAACTATCCAAGCGCCAGGAAAGGCTACCCTCACCATCCCCCCTGGACGGGAGACCGTGTTGACGTAACCCGTGGGAACCTTCCGCAATCTTGAAGGTATGGAGGTGTTCATCGAACCGACGGCCCTAGGAGAGTTGGGTCAGGATGTTCTGGTGGCCCGAACACTGGGAGTGGTCCAGAATGGACGAGTACCCATAAGAGCTGTGAATATGGGAAATCTAGAAGTTTCCTTGACGCCAGGAGTGGAACTGGCTCGTGTGTACCTACGAGAAGTATTGAGTCGGAGAGAAGTGACTCTAGCTCCGGTAGGTGATGCTGTTTGGACCCTGGCAGTTACTGCCAGTGTAGAAGAGATGCCGACCCCAGAATAGAATGGGAGAACCATCTTGGATCAAATGGAAATAGATGTGAAGGCTCTCAGTTCAGACCAACGGCAAGCAGTTGAAAACATGCTGTGGGAGAATCAGGCTGCATTCGCCCGTCACGCCGATGACTTTGGCTGCACGGATGCTATCACACATGAGATACCGATGGAAGACAGCCTTTCCTGGCGCTCGGATCGTTCCGACAGACTGGTGTGCTGGGACACTTTTCTGTGTCCCACAGAATCGGATCAACCGTTGAAACGCTTTCTGAGTAGGTTTGTGTGGAGTGGCTTGCTTCCAATAGCCTGGCCCCCTTTTGGTGAACATTATCTGATAAAATTCTCGCAGAATGTTCATGCCCATTGTCACAGGCACATCTTCTTTGAACATCTCAGGGACCAGCAGGATACCTTTCCGTACCACTTCTTGCCCACATAGCCGTACATTCATCCACACGACTCCTGTGACAGGGATCTGTTGTTGATTGGCCGCTGTAACCCGGACCAGCGTCTCTCACTTTGGCTTGGCCAGTGATTGGAAGTAACGGTAGAAAAGTCACTCAGGCATAGTCATTACTTGTGATCCGGTATCCACTAAGCAGCCGGAATGCCTTCAAATTCAGCTCGAATGGTGGGACACCCTGCTCGCAGCGCCACATGTAGCGGTCAGAGGAGGGAGAGACCGCAAAGCAGGATTCAAGTACAGTACAGCGGACAAGGAGACTGAAGCAAAAGCCGACTTTATTAAGGAGCAAAATGAAACTGCCGGAAAACCTGAGTAACAATACAGTACCACCGCACCAGAGGCACAATGGGTCAATGACAGGAATGGTATGAACAGGTGAACATAAAACAACAACAGTGGTAATGAGATTTTGCATAGACACAGAATAAGCTAAACAGCAAACAGTCAGCTTGCAGGCTACTCTCACTACCAATTTCCTATCTAGCCCTGCTACCCAGGGGACGCTTCTACAGCGCACTGACTAAGTCCCTGACTCTATAACCTATCACAGATAAGCACCGGTGCCACTCACAGTTCTGCAGATTCTCTTGGATCCAATAAGATGCAGTCTGGCTCCAGGTCCGGTCGCTTGCTTGTCTGTCTTTCTCTCTCTGGTCACAACAGATGCAGCTCTCCACCTCTGGCAGGAGGGATCCGGCTGGTCTCTATTCGGGAAAGATATCAGCAGATTCCGCCCAAGTTGTACCAGGAAGTGAAAACGTTGTTGAAACAGATGATAGATACCGGAGTGGTGCGGGGTAGCCAGAGCCATTGGGCGGCCCCAGTGGTGCTTGTTAAGAAGAAGGATGGCACTATTCGTTTTTGTGTGGATTACCGGCGGTTGAATGCATGCACCGCGCGAGACTCATATCCTCTGCCACGTATCGAGGAGTCTCTGACTGCTCTAGGACGAGCCAAATACTTCCCTACCTTGGACCTGGCGAGCGGGTACTGGCAAGTACCAGTGGCTGAGCAAGACAAGGCAAAGACGGCATTCATACTCCCCATGGGACTATTCGAATTCAACAGGATGCCATTTGGGCTGACTAATGCCCCGGGGACCTTCCAGCGGCTGATGGAGAGATGCCTGGAAGACCTGAATTTTGAAGCCACTCTGATATACCTGGACGATATCATTGTATACTCTGCTACTTTTCAAGAACACCTGAATCGGCTAGGGCAGGTACTCGAGCGACTGCGATCCCATGGCCTGAAGGTAAAGCCAAAGAAGTGTCATCTCTTCAAGAGGGAGATCGAGTACTTGGGCTATAGGGTGTCCCAAGACGGAGTGTTGCCGTCCCAAGACAAAGTGGCTGCAATACGACAATGGCTAGTGCCCAGAACGCTGCGGGAGTTGAAGGCCTTCCTTGGTCTGACCGGGTACTACCGGCGGTTCATCAAAGACTATGCCAAGATAGCGGGCCCTCTGAATGAGTTGTTGAGAGGAACGGCTGGGCAACCCAAGGGCCAAAATATTACCTGGGGGCAGAAGCAGGAAGAGGCCTTCCAGGCCCTGAAAGAAGCTCTGACATCGGCCCCCATATTGGCTTATGCCGACTTTGATAAACCATTTCTCTTATCTACTGATGGCAGTCTCTACGGACTCGGGGCAGTCCTGTCGCAGGTACAAGATGGATATGAGAGGGTGATCGCCTACGCCAGTAGATCCTTGCGAGAGACAGAGCGAAACCCCCACAACTACAGTTCCTTCCAGCTAGAACTCATTGCCCTGGTGTGGGCCATGACGGAGAAGTTTGCGGGATATTTGACAGGAGCTAAGATCTTTGTACGGACTGATAACAATCCCCTGGCCCATCTGGACACTGCCAAGTTGGGAGCCCTGGAGCAACGCTGGGCAGCTCGCCTTGCAAAATATGACTTCTCAATTCGCTACCGTTCTGCTACGGAGAACACTAATGCCGATGGCCTGTCGAGGGTTACTTATGAGACCTCAGTAGGGGATGTCGATGAACAAAAAGAAGAAGATGAAACTCCGGATTTCCGCAACTTCGTTTTGCCCACAGTTGCGGCCCAGACAAGTGGGGAGGCCCGTAAGCTACCGAAGGCATTGAGGAGGACTAATGAGGACTGGGGCCGATTAAACAGGATGAAGATGTTGGACTGCGGCAAATGAAAAACTGGGTAACCCAGCGAAGGAAGCCCAACAGAGAAGTAAGGGCTGACCTGGATGCCGAGATAAAGTCCGTTCTGCATCAATGGGACAGACTGGAAATGCACAGAGCTGTTCTGTACCGCAAGTGGCAACAGCCTAATGACCTAGAGGCTAGGTGGCAAGTAGTCATACCCGGAAGCGTGGCATGTGAGATAGCCAGAGAAGCCCATGAATTTGGAGCTCACTTCGGGCCCGCCAAGACTTACCAGTGGCTTCAGCGTTATGTGTATTGTCCCCGACTGGAGGCAGTGGTGGAGGAAGTTTGCCGACAGTGTAGAGTGTGTGAACTCACTAAAAGCACGGAACAGAGGGCACCCCTCTAGTCTATACAGACCAAAGAACCGCTGGAATTATTAATGATAGACTACCTCCTCGTGGGACAATCATCGAGAGGTCCACAGTACTGCCTGGTCATGGTTGAACACTTCTCCAAGTTTGCAGTAGTCTCCCTAACTTGGGATCAGACGGCTGAGACCGCAGCACGCGCTATCTGTCAGGATTTCATCCGGGTCTACGGGTGTCCAAAGCGGATCCACTCAGATCAAGGGGCGTGCTTTCAAGGGAAAGTAATGGATGAGCTACACCGACTGTAAGGTATTGAAAAATCCAGAACAACCCCCCATCATCCCCAAGGGAATGGGGCCTGTGAGCGCTTCAACCGGACGCTGCTACAAATGCTAAGAACGCTAGAGGAAGACAAGAGGGCACACTGGCCTGATTACCTGCCGGAACTAGTCTGGGCCTACAATAATCGGGTCCATACCACCACCGGTTACACCCCGTATATGTTACTATTTGGGAGAGCTGGTAGAGAAATCGTTGAATTGAACCTGGAACAGCCAGAAGACCTAATGGAGCGATCAACCACCTCATGGGTGAAAGAACACCGTCAGCGACTCCAGACCATCCGCCTTTTGGCAGGCCAGCGGTTACAGGAGAGAACTCATACGGATCGTCCTCCAGTCCAGGAGGTGCCACTGAAACCTGGAGACCGGGTCCTGGTATGAGAGAAACGCCCCAGAGGCAAATTGAGTGAGCGTTGGGAAGTACAGCCATACAAAGTGATCAAGAGAGTGTACCCTAATGGTCCGGTTTACGAAGTGCAAGTTGAAAATGAGGAGTTTGCTTCACAGACTTTACATAGGAATATGCTACGGCCATGCCGTTCCGCAGATCCTGCACCTATTCAGAGGACACCTTCTCCTCCTGCCCCATTGTCAGAATGTGTTATCTCAGATGGAAACGAATGTGAATACTGGTGGACCGTTCCTGATACTGCGGAAGGTCCCCAGGCCATAAGTGTTGAGGCTCCTGCTACAGAACCACTACCGTCTCGCAGTGAGGAGGAACCCGCGACCACACCCAGATCTCCTGCTGTAATGGAAGAGCCCAGGTTAACAACTCCCAGTGGAGAAAGTCAGGTCCTAGCAGATAGTCAAGACCTCAGGAGATCCAGTAGGTCTACTGCAGGGGTTCCACCAAACAGGTACGCTGCTGACGAGTTCATTTGGTCTGCCTGTAGGTATTGTGGACAATGTTGTACTGCAGTTTAAATGTTTCATTAACCCCTTTGTTTTCCATGGACTATATAGCGAGGTCGAGGACGGCCACCTTTAAGTGGGGAGGCATGTAAGAGGCAGCCCTGAATCAACCAGCAGCATTTCCAGCATGTATATCTATGCAGACTGTCATGTTTCCCTCCGGCCACCAGAGGCCACTGTGACTAAACAGGAACCTGAGTTGTGCTGGCCAGAGGCTAAGAAAGAGTTAAGAAGTTTTTCCCGGGCTGTTCCAGAAGTTGCTGAGATAACAGAGAGAGATGGACTGCTGAGAGATAACAGTAAAAGACTGTAGCAGCAGGAGGCTATATTAGCAGAGATTTTCCTGACAGCTGTGGAGCTGCACACAGAGGACTTCACTGTGTGTTCCAGAAGAAGTGGGACCGTGTGTAGAGACCAGCCGGATCCCTCCTGCCAGAGGTGAAGAGCTGCATCTGTTGTGACCAGAAAGAGAAAGACAGACAAGCAAGCGACCAGACCTGGAGCCAGACTGCATCTTATTGGATCCAAGAGAATCTGCAGAACTGTGAGTGGCACCGGTGCTTATCTGTGATAGGTTAAAGAGTCAGGGACTTAGTCAGTGCGCTGTAGAAGCGTCCCTTGGGTAGCAGGGCTAGATAGGAAATTGGTAGTGAGAGTAGCCTGCAAGCTGACTGTTTGCTGTTTAGCTTATTCTGTGTCTATGCAAAATCTCATTACCACTGTTGTTGTTTTATGTTCACCTGTTCATACCATTCCTGTCATTGACACATTGTGCCTCTGGTGCGGTGGTAATGTATTGTTACTGGTTTTCCGGCAGTTTCATCTTGCTCCTTAATAAAGCCGGCTTTTGCTTCAGTCTCCTTGTCCGCTGTACTGTACTTGAATCCTGCTTTGCGGTCTCTCCCTCCTCTGACCGCTACACAGTGATACGGCCGCGGCGGGCGAGGACGCCGGCGCGTTTTTCTCCATCCTCTTCCCCCCCCCTCGGGCTCAACGCCGGATCCGGAGCCCCTCTCGGGACACCTCACGTCGGGTGCCGCCGGTGCCAGCTCCATCCAGGCCCCGACGTGGAAGGAATCAATCCTTCTGTGACCGGAGACGTCGGGTGAGCGGTACCAGGTGCAGCGGGCGCCTCCGTAACTCAGCGTGGGAAGAATTGCCCCAGGATCTCCAGGCTTCAGCGCCGCACTGTCCGGTCCCGCGACACTGCCATCTTCATGCTGTCCCCTGGACACGCTGGGACCAGGGACGTCGTCGTCTGGCTGCTCGAGGGAAATGGGATTCCTGTCTTCACCCCAATAGACCTCCTGGACCGCATGTGCGGCAGAAGTTAACCCCAGCGTCTCTGGTCTGATCGGGGCCAGGGGACAGGAGGCAGAAAGAAGCAGAAACTGTCCGGTTGCAGTGCCAGGGGTGGGGACATGCTGTGGATATGGTTCCTGCCTTGCCAGGAGGCAGGGTGAAGACAGGAATCCCATTTCCCTCGAGCAGCCAGACGACGACGTCCCTGGTCCCAGCGTGTCCAGGGGACAGCATGAAGATGGCGGTGTCGCGGGACCGGACAGTGCGGCGCAGAGGAGAAGGTATCCGGATTCAGGATTCGCGGCTGATGGGCACACAGAACCCAGGCAGCCAGGTGAGATTGCTTGGGGACCACTTGAGCAGGTAGTGCAGGGCATGGGGGCTGGGGGGGGGGCGGGGGACCTCAGTTAGATTTAAGCAAGGGCTTGGGGCAGCTTTTGGGGGGATTGGCGGGGTTGGTGGCTAGTTGGGGGATGAGCGGAGGGGCACCTTTGCAGGCATGGGGTCGTGCAGGGCCTGGCGGGTGGTGCGGGGTCAGTGGGGGAGCAGCGGCGGGGGTTACCAGGCATGGGAGTGTCGGTGCAGACGCAGGCGGGGGCTGAGGTGGAGGAGGATAATGTGCGTGTGGATGATAAGGCAAAATGGGAAGTTTACGTCTGTTTTGAGGGTCCGTTGGGGGCTCACCTGAAGCCCGAGGTGAGGGACCGGATTTGGAAAGGAGAGTATCTGGAGATATTTTCTCTGCTTCCCTTGGAACATTTTATTTGGACAGAGTACGCAGGGACGAGGGTAAAAAAGAGGAGGAGGAGAAACGCAGTTTTAGATTGATACCGCGGACGTTTACAAATTGGTTGCAGGCGTTCGCGATATTGGCTAGCGTTATTGGGGAGAAGGCGCCGGAGGCTTGTTCGGGTCTATTTTGTTATTTGGACGCGATAGGGGAGGCTTATCGGGTATACGGGGGAGTGGCTTGGTTAAGATATGATAAGCAGTTCCGTCAGCGGAAAGCGGTGCGTCCGGAAATACGGTGGGACCACAAGGATATTGCCTTGTGGTTGAAAGTTACGGCTCCGGTTCGATCTGGACAGCCCTTTCAGGGGGAGGGGAGTAGCGGGGGGGGGGGGGCGCTCAACACAGCAGCAGTGTCAGCTAAGGGCTTGTGTTTCGCCTTTAACGAGGGAAATTGTCGGTTCGGGGTTAAATGTAAATTTAAACACGAATGCTCAGGTTGTGGGGGTAACCATGGGGCAGCGAGATGTTTTAGAAGCGGGAAGCAGAGAGGGGGGGATGTTAATGGAAAAGGGGGTGGTAAGTATGCAGCCTTATCTCGATAGGTACCCCGATAGAGAGGCAGCGGGGTTGTTGGGGTTAGGGTTTTCGGAGGGCTTTAGGATTCCGTTTGTGCTAGGGAGCATCCGGAGGTGGTGGGTGAGAAGCTAGGTAAGGAGGTGTCGCTGGGGCGAATGGCGGGCCCATTTCCGGAGCCGCCTATTTCTAATTTGCGGGTGTCACCGTTAGGAGTTGTAGCCAAAAAAGAGGCAAATAAGTTTCGCCTTATCCATCACTTGTCGTTTCCGAAGGGCTCTTCAGTCAACGACGGTATTGACCCTGCTGTTTGTTCAGTTGTTTTATACGTAGTTTGACGCGGCCGTAGGTTGGGTGAAGCGTTTCGGAATCTGTGCTCTAATGGCAAAAACGGACATTGAGGCGGCATTTATGTTGCTGCCGGTGCATCCGGAGTGTCAACATTTGTTGGGGTGTTTTTGTGGATGTTTTTTTTTTTGTGGTTCGTTGCCTACCCATGGGGTGTTCTCTGTCATGTGCCTATTTCGAAGCGTTCAGCTCGTTTTTGGAATGGGCAGTCGTGGACTCGTCAGGTTGTGAATCACTGATTCATTATCTGGATGATTTTTTGTGTATAGGTCCCCCGGGTTCGCGCGTTTGTGCATTGTTGTTGGAAACGTTAAGCTCGCTTTTTGATTTGTTTGGCATTCCATTGGCCAAGGAAAATACAGTGGGTCCGGTAACGGAGTTGAGCTTCCTGGGGATAGTTATTGATTCAGCGAAAATGGAGTGTAGATTGCTGTTGGATAAGTTGGAGGATTTGAGGGGGATGGTGGCAAAAGGCTAGACGGGCTAAGAAGTTACAGTTAAGGGAGCTTCAGTCGCTGCTGGGGAAGCTCAATTTCACTTGCCGGATTATGCCCATGGGCTGTTTTTTTTGCAGACGGTTGGCACAGGCGACCGCAGGGGTGGTTGCCCCGCATCATTACATTCGGTTGCGAGCGGACTTGCAGGTGTGGAGTTCCTTTTTATATCAGTATAACGGTTGCTCGCTATTCATGGGGGAGGTTGTTGATTCGTTTGATTTTGAACTGTTTACTGACGCGGCAGGGGGTTCAGGTTTTGGGGCGTTCTGTGGGGGTCAATGGTGTGCGGGGGGCTGGCCGGGTGTGTGGGTGGAGCGGGGCTGGGTGAGGAACATGGCTTTATTGGAGTTATTTCCCATAGTATTTGTAGTTTTGTTATGGGGGGATTGTTTTCAGGATAGGAAGATACGTTTTCACTGTGATAATATGGGGGTGGTTCAGGCAATCAATGGCTTGTCGGCCTCGTCACCGTTAGTGGTGCGGCTGCTGCAGCGCTTGGTGTTGGAGTGCTTGTCGCTCAATGCTTGGGTTGTAGCTGTGCATGTGCCGGGGGTGGACAATTGTATTGCTGACGCCCTTTCTCGTTCGCAGTGGGATCGTTTCCAGCGGTTGGCTCCGCAGGCAGACGCGGTTGGACTGGACTGTCCGGCTTGCCTGTGGGACCTGTTGGAGGAGCCATAGCGGGGCTCATTCAAGCTTCATTGGCGCTGGGTACGTGGGCTATATATTTGAGGGCTTGGCGTGCTTGGGAGGACTATAATCGCTTGTAGGAGTTCCGATTGGATGGTGGGGGATGGGGGTGCTTTTGGTAATGTAAGAAGTTGTGGTATTGTTCTTGCAATTTTTCTCATTACAGATGCAGCACCCGCTCTGGTGTGGATCCTGGGGCATTCGTATGTCTTCTGGGGGGCCGTCCGGGCAGCGGTTCGGTTGGACGGTCAGCAGTTGTGTTTTGACAGAGAGTCCATTGTTGGTAAGATGGTTAGGGCGCAGGGGCATGATTTGGAAAGGGGTGTTGCCGGAGGTGCATCGGTTTGTGCGGATGGACAGGGCGCCTGATGTTTTAGTGGTCCACGCGAGGAGGCAATGATTTGGCGGCAAGGCCTATTCGTGAGTTGGTGAAGCATATCAAGTGGGACTTGCTACGGCTGTGGTCGTTGTTCCCTGGTCTGGTGACCGTGTGGTCAGGCATAGTCCCGAGGCAGGTTAGGAGGGACGCACGATCAGTGGAGGCGGTTAATAAGGCTCATGTGAAGCTTAATAGGGCAATAGGGAGCTTCATGGCTCGGAATGGGGCGGTGGTGGTCAGGCACAGGGAGTTGGAGAGTGGAGTGGGGGCCTTTTGGAGGTCGGACGGGTGCACTTGAACGCCGTTGGGCTGGATATGTGGAATTTGGCTTTGCAAAAAGGCATCGAGGTTGCCCTGATGTTGTGGAGGAACGCCCGGAGTTGAGGGGTCAAATCCGTGCATTGGTGGCGGGGGGTCCTTGGAGTTGATCACTGTGGAACTTGAGGACATTGGGGGGGCCCCACGGTGGGGGCTGGACTCCCATGTGGAGCGAGCTGTTGTGGTGAATTGAGGGGGGGTCATTCGGTGGTGCCTCTGAGGTGGGGGTAATGGCTGGAAGCAAGAATGGCACACCCTGGTTCGGCAGCTTGAAGTTTTGGGGCTTCAAGGACCTCCCCCCCACTGGGTTAGGTTATTACTATTGTTATGGTTGTGGTTATTTATGTATTTGTTATTTAATAAACGGCTGCTGTGGCCATTACATTCAAGTCAGTTGTCCGAGTCTTATGTGGGTTCGGTGGGTGGTGACGAAAAATGTAATGGGGGTGGTGGGGAATACAAGAAAGGGCAATTTGGTAAGAAGGGGTGAACGATACATAACCAATAGCCCCGTCATGAAGAGCGGAACCAGAGAATAAGTCACTACATGAAGATAAAATCCCTGTTAAGTCCTCTTGGTTCCAGGGTATCCTCCTATGGGGAGATGAGGGACACACCCACACTAGCACTATTTAAAGAGGACCTTTCACCAGAATAAAGTATGTAAACTGACTATACAGACGTGTAGAGCGGCGCCCAGGGATCCCCCTGCACTTACTATTATCCCCGGGCGCAGCTCCCTTCTCCGGTTATAGCCTCCGGTATAGTCATAGTTAGGCTCCACCCAGTGGAACCTGCCGCGGTCTCCTTCTCCTATGCTGGCTATGAGCTGAGCGCTGCGATTGGCCAGCGCTACAGCATAGGAGAAAGAGACGCCGGCAGGTTCCCCTGGGTGGAGCCTAACTATGACTATACCGGAGGCTATAACCGGAGAACGGAGCGGCGCCCGGGGATAATAGTAAGTGCAGGGGGATCCCTGGGCACCGCTCTACACGTCTGTATAGACCTGGTGAAAGGTCTTCTTTAAAGGCACGTTTTATATTGTGATTTCACTGCTTGATAAAGACCAGATGTGGTCGAAACGTCGCTGTAATTATGCTGCTGGTTTAATAAAAGACCGGATTATTTCCCTATTGGAGAAGTGCTGAGGATTTCTATACATGCTTATCTCATGACGGGACCCATGCCCAGGATCTCTATCTGCGAGCACCACCACCCTCATTAATGGTACCTTTCTTGTTCCCATGCAGGGATATGTAGTGCTGCATATCCTTCATTTACCTTACTACATGGCCTATAAGCTTGCACACAGGAATACATTTTTGTGTTTTTTGCATGAAACCGAGATATAAGGGACTCTCTTTTTTTCCAAAAATGGTGGCAGCTAGTAGCTCTGTCTATACGGAGGAAGATGTGGCACGGATACTGGGGAACACTACAGGAGATGGCTCCTTTTTAAATATACCAACTGTGGATCTTATTAAATTGGAACAGGAGAAGAAACTACTTATATTGCGTGAGCTACATCTTTCCACCTTACGGGAATACTACAAGGTCGAACGTATCCCCAGAGGACTCAGATCTCACCTTAGACCAAACCTTTTACCTAAGAATAAGGACTTTTGCGCCAAATTTGAATTGATATCCAACCGTTACTAAATGGATATAATGCTGTTAAATATGGAATTTCTGAAAGTAGAAATACAGGATAATAAGAAGCATATTGATTTACTGGAGACCAGTGGCGTGCCTAGGGTGTTTGGCACCCGGGGCGGGTCCTTTCTCTGGCACCCCCCACCAATACTTGGTGGTACCCCCTTACAGTAGTATTGCCCTCATTGTACAACCTTCACAGTAGTTTTGTCCAGATATGTGCCCTCTCATTGTAGTTATGCCCATATTATGCCCCTTCAAGGTAGTTATGCCTTCACTGTACAACTTTCACAGTAGTTATGCGCACATTGTGCCCCTTTAAAGTACGTACTTATCCCGTCATTGTGCCCCCTTCACAGTTGTAATGTCCTCTTTGTGCCTCCCTCACAGTAATGCCCTCTCTGTGCCCCTTCACAGTTGTAATGCCCTCTCTGTGCCCCTTCAGAGTAGTTATGCCCTCACTGTGCCCCCATACCAGTAATAATGCCCTATGTGCCCCTTCATAGTAATAATGCCCACTCAGTGCCCCATAACAGTTATGCCCACCAACTTTACAAGAGTAATGCTCTCTGTACCCCCTTCACAGTAGTAATGCAATCTGTGCTCCTTTCATAGTAGTAATGCCCCTTGTGCACCTTCATAGTAGTAATGCCCATTGTGCCCCCCTATTACTACTAACACCCTTTGTAGTAGTATTGCCCTCTGTGCCCCCTTTGTAGTAGTATTGCCCTCTGTGCCCCCTTTGTAGTAGTAATGCCCTCTGTGCCCCCTTTGTAGTAGTAATGCCCTCTGTGCACCCTTTGTAGTAATAATGCCCTCTGTGCCCCCTTTGTAGTAGTAATAATGCCTTCTGTGCCCCTTTTGTAGTAGTAATGCCCTCTGTGTCCCCTTTGTAGTAATTTTGCCCTCTGTGTCCCCTTCATGGTAAAAATACCCTCTGTGCCCCCACTATGGTAGAAATGCCCTCTGTTAAATAAATAAAAAAACACAGTACCTACTCACCTTGTCCCGTTCCTGAAGCTCACAGTCCTCTCTCCCCTACAGACACAGATCGCTCTGCATCACTGTGTGGGCAGAGCTTATGCAGATTTATGGGCTGAAGGCTCTGCCCACACATGGCGGCAGCGCGATCTGTGCCTGCAGGCTGAATGGTGGAGCGGGGAGAAGTCTTCCTGCTTCACCATTCAGTTCTGGAGAGACAGAGTGCAGGGAGCTGAGTGACAGGACCACAGCTCCCTGTGCTCCAGCAATCAATATAGATGGAAGCGCTCATTGCTTCTAGGCTCTGGCTCTGGCACCCCCTGAGAGCCGGAAACCCCCCGGGCACACCACTGCTGGAGGCACAAATTGGTACACTACTACCTAAGGCTGAGGCCTCTTTGTTGAATGAAAAACTGAACACTGATTTATTGAAATATCAAAGCAATATTGAGATCACTAAGCACCAGAAATGGCATAGAGACATGAAAGACTACAACAGTGGGAACATCTATAGAAAACAACCCACGGGGCAACAGAAGAATCAGCCGAGGAGAACAAAGCCCAGACCTAGATGACCCAACAGGAAAAGGAATATGGGAACTACAGCAACAGAGTCATCTGAGGATCTTAGCGATGACGCTGCTTTTTTAGGACAGAGACAGGACACACATCAGGAAGATGGAAGCGACAGAGGAGGGGAGGACGCAAACACAGATGGTGGAGGAAACACCATGATGACCAGATCAAAGAAACCGCCTATTGGCCCAAACCAGATGAGACAAAGAACTGCACGGAAGGACTTCTCCCACCACAAACCAAGATAGACTCACTAGTGGTAAATATCTCCTCACATATTTTTTCTGACCTAGAACTTTCTCTTCTAGATAAGGGATTATCATACTGTCCTACCTCTAGCATTGATTGGTTTAACTATGAAATTGATTTATTTGCATTCTTTAGGCGACTAAGGCTTAAAGCCTCCTTTTCTACCTGTCCATCAGAAGGCCCACTTAAAATAGCCCCAGCAACGACCAGTGAAACCCTGTCATTTAAAAGTCTTAATCTCCCCACAAAAAGTAATTTCTATCCACCGTTTAAAAAATAATGTAGCGGAAGCGTATATTTCATTACTTAAAAGCGATATTAATAAATTAAAAGAACAAGCCCCACAGCTTAGATACAGATCCAATTTAACAAAAGAAGAAAGAGAAACCCTTGATCAGTTAAGTCAGAGGAGTGATATCACCAAAAAACCAGCGGATAAGGGAGGGGCCGTAGTGATTATGGATACTGTAAAATACAAAGAGGAGATTTTACGTCAACTCAGTGACTCATCAGTATACCGACAGATTGACCATGACCCAAAATTTGAAATTATGCGTAGGATAAAATTATTGGTTGATGACGCTTATGCTGCTGATATCATTGACAGCTCTCTCCATGACTAATTCATCATGTCATCTCCTATCACCCCAGTTCTTTATGTTTTACCAAAGATCCATAAAGATAGGGATAACCCACCAGGATGACAGATTGTTTCAGGGATTAATTCAGTTTTTTCCCCAATCGCTATGTTTGCCACCTCAGCTGTCTCTTTTGTCAAAGACACCTCTCATTTTTTTATTTTATTAGAGGAACTTGAATTCACCAATGGCAACATACTTGTCTCCTTTGACGTCGTCAGCTTATACACCAGTATAGAACATGATAAGGGCCTAGAGGCAGTCCAACATAGACTAGCTGAATCTGACCCCTCACAGGGTACAAATTATCCTATCACTTCTTGAAAAAATCCTTACATCTAATTATTTTCGGTTTAAGGATGAATTTTACGTGCAATGCAGGGGGACCGCGATCAGGTCCAACGTGGCCCCATCCTTTGCTAATATTTATATGGCATACTTTGAGAATGTATATGTTTATCCATCCGGCTTCTTCCAATTTGTGAGAGGCTGGATGAGATACATTGATGACATCTTTTTTGTATGAACAGGAACGGAATCGCACCTACAGGAATTTAACGATTACCTTAACAATATACATCAGGAACTCCAGTTCACTAAGTTATAACTCGACTGAGAAACTACAATTTCTTGATACATTGGTTTATGTACAGGGTGACACTTTGAATACTGATCTCTTTTCCAAAACAACAGACAGGAACAACATACTCCGGTTTGATAGCTCACACTCACGTAGTATGAACCTCCCTACCATACAACCAATTCTTACGGGTTAAAAGGGTGGTTAGCAGGGGCGTCGTTAGGTCAAAACATTTGGGGCTTAAGCCCCAGATGTTTTGTCCAGTGCCCCGAATGTTATGCTGGCCTGGTAGCATTTTTTTTATTTGGCTATTCCAGGGCCCTTTAATATTGATTGGACCTGGGCAACCCACCACAGATCATCCCCCCCCCCCCTCGTACTTGTTCCGCTGATCTGCTACTTGCGGGCTGCGCGGGCATGAGTTCAGTTACTTCGGTGCGCAATCCTGTCCTGCAATTGATCACTGAAGTGACTGAACTCGTGTCCGCGCAGCCCTCAAGTAGCGGATCAGCGGAACAAGTACAAGGGGGTGGGGGAATGATCTGTGGGGTTGCCCAAGGTCCACTCCCATCAATATTACAGGGCATAAGCAAAGATTTCTGCAGTGGTGAGGAAATGAAACATAACAGATATTGGAAAGTTACCGAATGTTGTATTATATAATGACTGCAGTCTGCAGTACTGCACTTCATTTGCGTAAACCAGAACACCCCTTTTAGCAATTTCAACACAGTGGGCTTGTGCCCCGGATGTTTTCAGACCCTAGCAACGCCCCTGGTGGCTAGTGAAGAACAGAACACCCAGGCTAGTCTACAGGAAATAAATAAAAGATTTGCAAAAAGAGGCTACCCACTACATCTAGTTAAGAGACAACAGGTCAAAGCCCAGAATATGACATGAGAAACACTTACAGTATAAGGAAGAAACAGGGCAGAAAAGAGACATGCAGGATCCAGTTCATATCTAAATATACTCCCCTCAGTAATAAAGTTGCAACCATTATCAAGAGAAATTTTCAAATATTCCAGAGTTCCAGAACCCCCCGCTACTCTCATAGGAGAAGTACTAACCTGAGGGATGAATTGCTTCATGCAGATTCCATTCCACTACAACAGCAGCTGAATAAAAAAACAGGTTGTTTCCTATGCTTGGGCTGCTGCCATTGCAGCAACACGATTAAGGGAAAGTCATTTGTCCACCGCCAAACGGGGAAGAGATATTACTTCAAAGAGTTTTTTTACGTGTAACTCCTCGTATGTCATTTATATTTTACAATGCCCCTGTGGACTATTGTATGTGGGTGAAACCACACAAGAAGTTAAAAAGAGAATAACGCAACATAAATCTAAGATTCACAACTCAGTCTAGGAGCTCCCTGTCCCGGAACATTTCTCAAAATTTGGACACAATATTTTTCAATTAACCCCTTAAGGACCGGGTCATTTTTCACCTTAAGGACCAGACTGATTTTTGCAAATCTGCCATGTGTCAATTTATGTAGTGATAACTTTAAAACGCTTTTACTTATCCTGGCCATTCTGAGATTGTTTTCTTGTCACATATTGTACTTCATGATAGTGGTAAATTTGGATCAAAATACACTGCTCAAAAAAATAAAGGGAACACTTAAACAACACAATGTAACTCCAAGTCAATCACACTTCTGTGAAATCAAACTGTCCACTTAGGAAGCATCACCGAGTGGCAATCAATTTCACATGCTGTTGTGAAAATGGGATAGACAACAGGTGGAAATTATAGGCAATTAGCAAGACACCCCCAATAAAGGAGTGGTTCTGCAGGTGGTCACCACAGACCACTTCTCAGTTCCTATGCTTCCTGGCTGATGTTTTGGTCACTTTTGAATGCTGGCGGTGCTTTCACTCTAGTGGTAGCATGAGACGGAGTCTACAACCCACACAAGTGGCTCAGGTAGTGCAGCTTATCCAGGATGGCACATCAATGCGAGCTGTGGCAAGAAGGTTTGCTGTGTCTGTCAGCGTAGTGTCCCGAGCATGGAGGCGCTACCAGGAGACAGGCCAGTACATCAGGAGACGTGGAGGAGGCCGTAGGAGGGCAACAACCCAGCAGCAGGACCGCTACCTCCGCCTTTGTGCAAGGAGGAACAGGAGGAGCACTGCCAGAGCCCTGCAAAATGACCTCCAGCAGGCCACAAATGTGCATGTGTCTGCTCAAACGGTCAGAAACAGACTCAATGAGGGTGATATGAGGGCCCGACGTCCACAGGTGGGGGTTGTGCTTACAGCCCAACACCGTGCAGGACGTTTGGCATTTGCCAGAGAACACCAAGATTGGCAAATTCGCCACTGGCGCCCTGTGCTCTTCACAGATGAAAGCAGGTTCACACTGAGCACATGTGACAGACGTGACAGAGTCTTGAAACGTTCTGCTGTCTGCAACATCCTCCAGCATGACCGGTTTGGCATTGGGTCAGTAATGGTGTGGGGTGGCATTTCTTTGGAGGGCCGCACAGCCCTCCATGTGCTCGCCAGAGGTAGCCTGATTGCCATTAGGTACCGAGATGAGATCCTCAGACCCCTTGTGAGACCATATGCTGGTGCAGTTGGCCCTGGGTTCCTCCTAATGCAAGACAATGCTAGACCTCATGTGGCTGGAGTGTGTCAGAAGTTCCTGCAAGACGAAGGCATTGATGCTATGGACTGGCCCGCCCGTTCCCCAGACCTGAATCCAATTGAGCACATCTGGGACATCATGTCTCGCTCTATCCACCAGCGTCACGTTGCAACACAGACTGTCCAGGAGTTGGCAGATGCTTTAGTCCAGGTCTGGGAGGAGATCCCTCAGGAGACCGTCCGCCACCTCATCAGGAGCATGCACAGGCGTTGTAGGGAGGTCATACAGGCACGTGGAGGCCACACACACTACTGAGCCTCATTTTGACTTGTTTTAAGGACATTACATCAAAGTTGGATCAGCCTGTAGTGTGTTTTTCCACTTTAATTTTGAGTGTGACTCCAAATCCAGACCTCCATGGGTTGAAAAATTTGATTTCCATTTTTTAATATTTGTGTGATTTTGTTGTCAGCACATTCAACTATGTAAAGAACAAAGTATTTCAGAAGAATATTTAATTAACTCAGATCTAGGATGTGTTATTTTTGTGTTCCCTTTATTTTTTGAGCAGTGTATTTCATTTTTATTTGTAAAAAATACCAAATTTACAAAAAATTTGGAAAAATTAGCAACTTTACAAATTTCAATTTCTTTGCTTTTAAAACAGATAGTGATACCTCATATAATAGTTATTACTTTAGATTTCCCATAAATCTACTTCATGTTTGGATCATTTAGTGAATGCCATTTTATTTTTTAAGGACGTTAGAAGGCTTATAAGTTTAGAAGCAAATCTTGAAATTTTTCAGAAGATTTCCAAAACCCACTTTTTAAGGACCAGTTCAGGTCTGAAGTCACTTTGTGAGGCTTACATAAAAGAAACCACCCAAAAATGACCCCATTTTAGAAACTACACCCCTTAAGGTATTCAGAACGTAACTTACAAACTTTGTTAACCCTTTAGGTCTTCCACAAGAATTAATTGAAAATGGATATGGAATTTCAGAATTTCACTTTTTTTGCCTATTTTCCATTTTAATAATTTTTTTCCTCTAACAAAGCAAGGATTAACAGCCAAACTAAACTCAATATTTATTGCCCTGATTCTGTAGTTTACAAAAACACCCCATATGTTGTTGTAAACTATTGTTTGGGCACACGGTAGAGCGCAGAAGGAAAGGAACGCCATATGGTTTTTGGAGAGCAGATTTCACTGGGATAATTTTAACTTGCCATGTCATACAAAAAGTTGTTTTATTTTATTTACAACGTTTATTTGACAAGTTAGATCATGACCTATTTTTATAGAGCAGGCTGTTACGGATGCGACAATAACAAATATGACAACTTTTTTTGTTGTTTGTTTCAGTTTTACATAATAAAGCATTTTTGAAAAAAATAAATTTTTTTGTATCTCCATATTCTGAAAGCCATAGTTTATTTTTATTTTTTGGGTGACTGTCTTATGTAGGGGCTAATTTGTTTCAGTATGAGATGACAGTCTGATTGGTACTATTTTGGGGTGCGTATGACTGTTTAAACGCTTGCTATTACACTTTTTGTGATGTAAGGTGACAAAAAAATTGCTTTTTTTCACACTTTTTTATTTTTATAGATCAGGTTGTTACAGATGTGGCGATACCTAATATGTATACTTTAAAAAAAAATTACATTTAAAACAATAAAAGCATTTTTGAAACAAAAAAAATCATGTTTTAGTGTTTCCATAGTCTGAGAGCCATAGTTTTTTTTTTTTTTGGGCGATTCTCTTAGGTAGGGTATAATTTTTTTGCGGGATGAGATGACAATTTGATTGGTACAATTTTGGGGTGCATATGTCTTTTTGGATCGCTTGCTATTACACTTTTTGTGATGTAAGATGAAAAAATAAAGGCTTTTTTGACACTTTTTTTTTACGGTGTTCAGCTGAGGGGTTAGGTCATGTGGTATTTTTATAGATCAGGTTGTTACAGACGTGGCGATACCTAATATGTATACTTTATTTATTTTTTTATTACATTTAACACAATAAAAACATTTTTAAACAAAAAAAATCATGCTTTAGTGTCTCCATAGTCTGAGAGCCATAGTTTTTTTAATTGTTTGGGCAATTGTCCTATGTAGGGGCTCATTTTTTGCGGGATGAGGTGACGGTTAGATTGGTACTATTTTTGGGGGCATACGCCTTTTTGATCGCTTGGTGTTGCCCTTTTAGTGATGTAAGGTGACAAAAATGGCTTTTTTTTACATTGTTTTTCTTTTTTTTTTTATGGTGTCTATCGGATGGGATGGATAATGTGATATATTTATAGAGCCGGTCATTACGGACGCGGCGATACCTAATATGTGTGTTTTTTCTTTGTTTTTCTTATAAAATCAGGGGAAAGGGACTTTTTTTGTTTTTTTAACTTGAAACTTTATTTTTCTATTGAAAACACTTTTTTTTACTTTTTTTTTACTTTATTTCTGTCCCACTCTGGGACTTCAACTTCTGGGGGTCTGATCCCCTCTGCAATGCATTACAATACATCTGTATTGTAATGCATTGCCTGTTCATGTATTACAGTTAGTAGTACACAAACAGTTTGTCTAGGAGACCCAGCCTGAGGCAGGATCTCCTTGGCACCCGTAGAAGGCAGGTTCCAATGCCGTGCAAGGCATTGGGCAGCCTCTGCACAGCTTCGGGCTGCCTTCTGACACATCAAGTCCCCGCCACAGCAGTGGGGGGACCTGATGGGCTCCCTCACCCGACACAAACCCCTTCTATGTCGCAAGATCTTACTTAAAAAACTTGAACTCAAATGGATCCACAGGTTGGATACCCTGGAACCAAGAGGACTTAACAGGGATTTTAATGTAAGTATCTTCATGTAGTGTTTTTTTCTCTGGTTCCGCTCTTCATTCTTTTCTCTATATAGACGCGCTATATGGTATTGCAACATAAGTTTGGTGCCCAACAATGTTTTTGTTGTGTCCTTTTTTTATATCACAAATTGATTCTAATTGTTTTTTCTCCTTTCTTCTCAGGTAGTACTCCATGTGAAAACCTTATTTAGTCCCATCAACTCTTCCGATTACACCTGTACTGAATTCGACAAGTTTTGATAGTTTGTTCCTCTATTACTCCTCATGGAAATGTGTAATGACTGCTGTGAGCATGTTAGGGGTGACTTTTTCACTTTGAGGTTGGATTAAATTGGTTGAATATTGGTATTTGCACCCTGTATCCGTTATGTGGGACTGTCATCTAAATAATGACCCCTCAGGAGATGAGCATTCTTATGCTGAATATATGTCATAAGCGCTATAAACATTGATATGCATTTATGAATGTTACAACTGTAGGAAGGAACCAGGGGCCGTCATTGATGGAAGGTATGTGTTACCGAGATTCCTGGCCTCGGTGAGGTAAGAGCCAGTAGTTTTAAGTGTCAGCGGCAGCTAGTGCTGGTTGACACTGTCTGTTGTTAGTGTGGCTGTAAAGCCGATACGGGCCGGCT
The DNA here is from genome assembly GCF_905171765.1 of Bufo bufo. Classification (NCBI taxonomy): domain Eukaryota; kingdom Metazoa; phylum Chordata; class Amphibia; order Anura; family Bufonidae; genus Bufo; species Bufo bufo. Next base: position 70,828,515 of record NC_053392.1, on the reverse strand, counting down.
CTTACTGGGAGTAGCCAAAGTGCTGGGTGGGTGGCTTCTCCCCACGCTCCAGGCCTATATAAAACCCAGCCAGCAGTGGTTACCTCTGTACTGCGTCCGCTAGCCTGTCTACCAGAACAAATCCCTACACAACCTATGATCTTTGGAAGCATATGAATCAAGTAAATTGTAAATGTGATGTATTTGCATGTTATTATTGGGTTCACACCCCCACCTATGGGGAGGTGAGGGACACACCCACACTAGCACTATTTAAAGGCACGTTTTATATTGTGATTTCACTGCTTGATAAAGACCAGAGGTGGTCGAAACGTCGCTGTAATTATGCTCCTATTGGAGGAGTGCTGTGGACGGGACCCATGGCCAGGATCTCTATCTGCGAGCACCACCACCCTCATTAATGGTACCTTTCTTGTTCCCATGCTGGGATATGTAGTGCTGCTTATCCTTCATTTACCTTAATTCAGATCGAAGCGCATTTTTTGGAAAAATATGCCGAAGCCAGCAAATTGAATTTTTGAAAACTTCACCCATCTCTAGCCACCACCATAGACAGCCTTGTACTGTATGTTCCATGCTATACCGCTCCTGCTACTGCATGCCACGATAGCCGTACTGTACCCTTTCCACATCCACAATGCTCCCAATTAAAAGGGAGAGTTTTTTTAGGCTCATTCACAACGAGACACTGTGGGCCAGATTTATCATTACACTTACATCTTACTCCACATTTACATTTGTGGTCACGGCTTACCTGGGACGCTCAAGACTACATGACGCGCTACCATCTACCTGCCTAACTAACTAAACTAAACCCCTGAGGAAGCCGGATTGCTCCGGCGATACGCGTTGGGCGTTTCTCATGTTTCCAGGTCCACTACACCAGCTGTTCATGTAGGTTTTGGCTCCTGATATTTGACCTTATGTCGGTCTGCCTTTATTCATTCAGTGGTCTTACCTCATCTCGCATTCTCTCTATGCTGCATATTGGAGTTTTTATATAGCTGGTTTATATTTCATGTCCCTACGCAGTGGACACTCAGTGGATCCAGGGGCGGACTGAGAACCCTCAGGGCCCCCGGGCAAAATAAATCAAGGGCCCCCTTACAGGCCCCACCCATGTTCTGCTGCAAGCCACACCCTACACAATCTTTAATAAGATTTCAAAGTTAAAGTGACACAAAAGGCACCCAGACCACTTCAGCTCCTTGAAGTGGTCTGGGTACAGTGTCCCTTTTGCAAATCGAGCTGCAATGTTCTAGAGAAACTGCATTGTTTACGTTCCAGCAATAAGTCAGCCTCTAGTGGGTGGCAGCCACCTGAGGGCTTCCTGGAGTGAAACAGACCTTTGGTCCGGTATCTGACGCTGGACGTCCTCACACCCTGCATGATGACCTCCAGGGTCAGATTTTTCCCCATAGGAAAGCATTGATTCAATGCTCTCATATGGGGTGATCTAATCTCAGTGTCCATTAGTGAGCCTCTGTTAGGCCTCATGCACACGACCGTTGTTGTGTTCCGTGTCCGTTGTTCTGTTTTCCGTGATTTTCTGCGGACCCATTGACTTTCAATGGGTCCGTTGAAAACTCGGATAATGCAACGTTTGTCATCCGCGTCCGTGATTTCAGTCCGTCAAAAAATAGGACCTGTCCTATTTTTTTCACGGACAACGGTTCCCGGACCCATTCAAGTCAATGGGTCCGTGAAAAAACACGAAGGCACACAAGATTGTCATCCGCGTCCGCACGTCCGCGTCCGTTTTTTCCTATCATTTGCAAGGCAAACTTGACTTAGATTTTTTTTCACTTTCCTTCATGTCTGGTGATCCTCCAAAAATCAAGGAAGACACACGGAAACAAAAACGGAAACGGATCACGGAACAACGGAACTCCGTTTTGCGGACCGTGAAAAAATACTGTCGTGTGCATGAGGCCTTAGAAGCAGTGTGGGCATAACTACTGTGAAGGGGGCACATATCTGGGCATAACTACTGTGAAAGGGGGGGGAGGCCCTTCACAGTAGTTATTAATCCCTTTCAGCAGTCTCCCCTTCAGTAAATGGGGGACTGCTGAAAGGGGTTAATAACTACTGTGAAGGGCCTAGCCGTCTGGGCAACCCCACAGATCATCCCCCCACCCACATTGTACTTGTTCCATTGATCCGCTACTTGCGGGCTACATGGGCATGAGTTCAGTCACTTCGGTGCGCAATCCCATCCTGAGGCGCGTGATCCCGCGAGACCCGTGACCTACAGCGGCAGGTCTTGCGGGATCACGCGCTGCAGGACGGGATTGCCCACCGAAGTGACTGAACTCATTCCCGCGCAGCCCACAAGTAGCGGAACAATTACAAGAGGGGTGGGGAATAGCCAAATAAAAAAATATTTTGAACCAAAAGGTGTTATGGGGGATCTGTGGATGGCATTGTTGTGGGGGGATCTGTGGATGGCACTGTTATGGGGGCTCTGTGGATGGCACTGTTGTGGGGGGATCTGTGGATGGCACTGTTATGGGGGCTCTGTGGATGACACACTGTTATGGGGGCTCTGTGGATGACACACTGTTATGGAGGCTCTGTGGATGACACACTGTTATGGGGGCTCTGTGGATGACACACTGTTATGGGGGATCTGTGGATGGCACTGTTATGGGGCTCTGTGGGTGACACACTGTTATGGGGGCTCTGTGGATGACACACTGTTATGGGGGCTCTGTGGATGACACACTGTTATGGGGGCTCTGTGGATGACACACTGTTATGGGGGCTCTGTGGATGACACACTGTTATGGGGGCTCTGTGGAGGACACACTGTTATGGGGGCTCTGTGGAGGACACACTGTTATGGGGGCTCTGTGGATGACACACTGTTGTGGGGGGGGGGGGCTCTGTGGATGACACACTGTTGCGGGGGGGGGATCTGTGGATGACACATATATAGCAGCATATACAGTGTCATCCACAGATCCCCCATAACAGTGTCCCTGTGAGTGAATGATCCCCAATACACTGCGCATGCGTGAAAAAGACGACTTGGCGCAGGCGCAGTAGAGGTTAACAAAATGCAAACAAAAATAAAGGTTAACAAAATGCAAATATCTAGACCTCTTCAGCACCTCTGTGACGTTTAATTGACAGTATTATGTCTATATCGTGGAAAATAGTTTTAAGGAAATGAAATAAAGATTTAAAATGTTATATTAGTCAGCAGTTCAAGCTAGACGTAATGCAAAACTATCTCCCACGATATAGACATAATACTGTCAAGTAAACGGAACACCGGCATCTGGTGCTGTAATGGCAGCGGGGCCCGGTGCAGTCACTGTATTCTATTACACCGGGCCCCGCTCACTGTAATACTAATATTCCGATGTGAACAACTTGAAATCCTCTGCGATCCTCTCCCTCTCCCTCTCTGTACTCACAAACTCAGTAGCAGGCCGGGCGGCAGCGCAACTCACTGACGTCACACGCCTGCTCCTCCCACTTTATGAATGAAGTAGGAGGAGCAGGCGCGTGACGTCAGTGAGTTGCGCTGCCGCCCGGCCTGCTACTGAGTTTTAGAGATGGGAAGTTCGGATCTTTTTCATGAATCGGATCTTCGGTTCACTTCCTGAGCCGGCAGAAGCAAGTGAACTGAAGATCAATGCGCATGCTCAGCTCATCGAATCTTCGGTTCACTTGCTGAGTCGGCTCTCAAGTGAACCGAAGGTCTGGAGGGACTCGCTCCTGGCAAGCACAGCTCTGCTGCAGTGGAGCAGACTGATGTAATTACACTGTATAGTTATTGCAGGGATTTAGATAATGGTCTAAGAGTTTATTAGTTAAAAGAATCAAATGAGTCAGAGACTCATTTGATTCTTTGAGTTAAAATAATCCTGTCACCGAGTCCCTGCCAGGCTTCCTGCTCTGCTACATTGCTGCAAGCACCCTGTACACACACAGCTCTGCTACATTGCTGCAAGCACCCTGTACACACACAGCTCTGCTACATTGCTGCAAGCACCCTGTACACACACAGCTCTGCTACATTGCTGCAAGCACCCTGTACACACACAGCTCTGCTACATTGCTGCAAGCACCCTGTACACACACAGCTCTGCTACATTGCTGCAAGCACCCTGTACACACACAGCTCTGCTACATTGCTGCAAGCACACTGTACACACACAGCTCTGCTACATGCAATACTATACCACCCCCCCGACGGACTTGTGGAGACAGGGAGCCGCAGAGCAGGGAGCCTGGCAGGGACTCGGTGACACAGTCTGTGACTCATTCGATTCTTTTAACTAATAGACTCGACTCAGACGATTCTCTGAGTCCCTGCGACTCCCCCTGTGCTGTGAGTCAGTGCTGGACTGGTTGGAGGGCGGGGAGGGGCGGGGCTAGCTTCCACTGTCGGCTCCTATTGCACTGCCTGCTGCTGCCTCTATGCTACTGAGGTTGTGAGTACAGAGAGGGAGAGGATCGCAGGGGATTTCAAGTTGTTCACATAGGAATATTACTATTACAGTGAGCGGGGCCCGGTGTTATGTTATTCTGGGGCGGGCCCCCATCCCGGCCGGGCCCTCGGACCATGTCCGAAGTGCCCGACCGGTCAGTCCGCCCCTGAGTGGATCTGTGTGTGTCAGTTACATATATTTTATTGCATACCCCACTTTGCTCTATTTGTATACAAATTTTTAATGTGTGTTTGTTGGTGTGTCTAATAAACTTTATATATTTTTATTATTGATTCACTGTTGGATGTGCATTCATGGGGTGGGTCTTTTTGACTCTTTCTTGGGTCAGGTGATTTGTTGTACCAATTTTTTCACCACCCTTTGCACTCCTTATATCAATTGGTGTGCCCCCTGTTTCTTTAAATAGTTGTAACTAACTAAACTAAGCGGCTTGAATTGTGCCGTAACCGCTGCGTAGGAGGAATGCCTAAAGAGGGCCTGTAGTGTACGGGAGCTGTAATGCCCGTCACTACAGAAGGGTCACTGGTGTGCTGTCGTTTCTCCTTATTTAAGGGAAAGTTGGTATGTCATCTTTATAAAATGTAATGTAATGTAATGCTATGTACTTCCCTGTTACTGTAAAATGTGCATGTACAGGCCTGCTAGGGGTGTCATTTCAGCTCTTAGTCACTAGAGGGAGCTAGGGAGCCCTAGTTTATATAAGGCCCAGTCAGGGTAAGGAGAGGCAGTCTGGAGTTGGAGTCTAGAGTTAAAGAGTTGGAGTTGGAGATTAGACTATGTCAGAGTCAAGTCCAGGCCTGAAGCCTGCAGACCAGGAGAGGGTATTGCAGTCCCTGTAACCGGGTTCCAGATCCAAGGAGAAGGTTCCCCTCCTGAACTCATATATGCAGAAGCAGGAACACCACAGTTAACCAGCCTAGGAAGGAGAGTTCAGAAGTTTCTAGAGTCAGTGCTGAGAGAGACAGAGGCAAGTCCAGAAAAGCAAGAGGTACTAAAGACAACAGAGGAGGTACTTGATAATTATAAAACCAAGGATATACGCCAGAGCTAGGGCATCGGGCCTTGGAGAAGAGTTTCTATGTTCCAGGATCAGTCAGGAATAGAGTGCAAGCCGCCTGTACTGCAAGTCCTGTGTTTAACACTCTGAAGTCACCTTGCTATATATATTGCCTGCATCAAATGTACTGCAACCAACTGTCTGCAAAGGAACTGCGCTTCTATCTATGTCCATGTATGATGACTACTAAAGTTTGAGTTCTGTTTTAACATCACGTGGTTCCTCAGTTATTCCTGCTATCAGCAAACGGCGTGCCACCGTTTAATTGGCACTGGCGTCACGAACATTACTTATCATCACCTGCCCTTGCAGAGAGTCAGCTGTCTCAGGTTAGTGTCACAATTGCACTACAACACCCAGGAACATTTCTACACCTAACTTGAGTACGCTGCAGGCCTACCCTGCAAGATGTTTATAAAAAGAAGGGCGGGATTGGAGGGTACACAGCACCGTCGTCACACCCAAGGGAGGTGCCTGCCTGGTATATAAGTGCTGCTGACGCCCCTCCCACAAATCGGCCTTCATACTTGTGGTCACGGCTTACTTGGGACGCGCAAGACTACATGACGCGCTACCATCTACCTGCCTAACTAACTAAACTAAGCAGCTTGAATTGTGCCATAACCGCTGCGTATGAGGAATGCCTAAAGAGGGCAAAACTAAGTAGATGCTGTACCTATCCTGAAGGAATGGCCTGATATAGCTGCCGGGTTCAACCCTAAATTGGACACCAGTGTACCGACATGACACACAAACTGAGAGGTGGTGAGTGGTGCCGTGGGAAATGGCAAAAGAGGACTCTCTGGGTCTCGGTCTGTTAGTGCTGTTAGTAACTGCTGAAAGACACGGACCGGGCACCATGAATGTGATGTCGGAAAGAAAATGATCTGTGTAGGGGGTCCTGTTTGAGGTGTTTTGGTAACTGGTAAGGTCAGCGCTTAACAGTTGGAACTCAGGCTCAACTGGGAGAGGCTGACAAAACTGCTATTGGCAAAAGTGCACGTGAACTTGCCTGGCCTCAAAAACCCGTAGAACCCTAAGTAGATAGCGGCTTTAAGCACTAGACTGGGGAGTACACCAAAAGCGGCTCTAACTAGCATGTTTGACAAGTCCCTAAAGATTTCGCCAGTGATGGCCTGTCTACGTGGCTGGTCTGCCGCACGGCATTTACACATATCCTTCAATGCTGCCTTGATAACATGAGCAGAAAATAGGGACCCCAGCTCAGGATTGTTTATGGCAGAGCAAATGTTGTACCCCTGCCAGGTAGGATCTAACGGTGTTGTGAGAAAGCCTCAAATCTGAGTGACAGAAACCTATGAACGCCAATACGTAGTCTATGAAACTAGTATTCCCTTGGCGATGTTCTGCCTGAAACCTGACGAACGTGTTTCAACCTGTGTTGTAACTCCTGGTCGTGTTAAATAACAATGACCTGGCTATCAGGCTGTGTGCAGTAACCAGATGGTTTGTTAGTCCAGAATTAACGCTGTGTAACGATGAATCGAGGCCCCTATGTTGTCTGCTTCTGGCATGACCTGTGAAAAGAGGGAGAAGTTAGCCAGTGACAAAGCCGCCACGTTCTGTGTTCCTCGGATATGGGAACAGTAGTAGTGAAAGTTGTATTTTAACGAGCGCCACACTAGTCTTCTTGCAAAAGACATAACGTGCGGGGATTAAGATCTACCTCTCATTAAGATGACCACTGTTGCTGAATTGTCTGAAATGAACGTAACTGTGGAATTGGCCCAAAAACTATCCCAAACGTATGCAGCAGCCACATTAGGGTAAAGTTCGAACAAGGCTGAAGTCTGTAGAAAACCCGGGATCTGTCTAATTTCTCCGGGCCATATCCCGGCCAACCAGTGGGTGCCAAAAATGGCAGAAAAACCAGTGCCAGTGGAAGCATCAGATAAGACTAAGGGAGATGAACTAGTAGCAGCGGGGATGAAAAAATAAATCCCGTTCCAGTGGCTCAGAAACTGGTCCCACATGACAAAATCTGCCACTGCCTGACCATCTATCTGTATTGGAGTATCCTGCTGTGGTGCCGTGGGAAGAAGGGCTAACAGACTGGAAATGAATGACCTACCCTGTGGGATAATGCGCATAGAAAAATGTAATATTCCCAGTAATGACTGTAATTCAGCTTTCGTTGACACTCTCACTACTGTGAACCTGTGGATGACTTCCCTGATCCTTACCAGTTTGTCTTCTGGTAGCCTAGCTAGCATATTCTCTGAGTCTAACACGATGCCTATGAACATGAGTACAGTAGATGGGCCTTCAACCTTCTTGGGTGACACTGGCACACCTAGCTGGGGCAAAAATGCTCGTAAAGTTTCTAGCTCCTGAGGTGTACGTCCCGGATGTTCAATCAACAAAAATCATCCAGGTAGTGGATGACATGTTCGCAGTGGAACTCGTCTTCCAAGATCCAATGCAGGGCCTGCGCAAACTGGTCAAATAACCAGGGGCTACTCTTGGAGCCAAACGTCAGCTTTGTGGCAAAATAGTACAAACTCCTCCATTTTATGCCATGCCACTGCAAGAGCGCAGGCATGATGGGAAGGAGTTTGAAAGCATCAGATATATCTGCCTTAGACAAGTAGGCTCCAGGCCCTACCTGCATGACGGTTGCTATGGCCTGATCTATTGTTGAATATTTCATGCTTACTTCTTTCTGACTCAAAATGAAACTAGGCTGATGTGAGACATGTATTAACACTGACGAACGTGACGACATGTTGTGACAAAACGTGACTTACCCTTTTCCTCTTTATTTTTTTTTACATTTTTTTTAATTTTGATTTATTTACGTTTTTTTTTTTTACTACCGGGCATATGTGAAACGAACCTGTGACACCTCGTAGTTGAATTGACACGTTGCCCACTGGTAGTAAACGTAACTTATGTACCCAAGTGACTGCCCCTACTAGACAGGACATAACAAAACAATGGTTGAAACCGCCGTGGCCTGAGTGACGCATCAGGTCTAATGTCGTGATACGGCAAACTGATGAAAATGTGACTTACCAAATATTATGAACCTATAACAACCTTTGAAGAAACGTCAAGTTGCGAAGCCCGTAACCTAATGGGAAAACCGTCCGTGAGGTGAGACGTTGTATGCTAATAAAGTTTTCCCCCTTTTTTCTTTTTTCTTTTCCCTATTTTTATTTTATTTTTTTAACTTCTTTCCACCTGAGGCAAAGATGTGAATGACAATACAAACTGAGAACGGAGAGCTGCGACGTGACCTGAAAAGGAGAAATGACGTGCTATGACGACCCTGGCTCTGGTAAAACGCTGACCCTGACCTGAGGTCGTACGTATTAACATTGGGTATAAGTAACGACATAGACCATGCTGCTACACTAAGGTACACTGTAAAAAGGCGCGGCAAGTGAAAAATGTACCCCCCAGAAAATGTCAGCATGGACCTTATCGGCGTGTCCTGGGCGAAACCTGGGTACATGCTGCGCAACACAAATGTGCAGCTGATGAATCACATATATATCTGTACTTAGTGACTACGGACCACGCTGGCAACCTGGGCATGCAACCATGCGACTACACATGTAACCACTAAAATGAATTGCATGCACCTGTAAGATGATATAGACTGAGCAGCTATACTCAGATTATAATGTACTGGTATTCAGTGTGTGTAGTGCCCCGGCCGTGCAATGACTAACGGGGCATGCCTTGTGTGACTGAAAACCTGTTCACGTTAAACAGTGATGGCCCGTGCACTGCCCCCACCACGTAAAGCACGGCGGCCCGTGCAAGACATGAGGACCTGCATGAAAACCGAGACGGAGTCTCGCTGACTCCTGCACCCTAGCTGTACTGCCGCGCGGGAGCCATGATGTGGGCTACCAGGCAGGTCATTCCGGTAAACTAGACGGTGCTGCAGTGAACACTCACCCGTGACCGAAACCACCTCAGTTACAGTTCCTAACCGCCGAGCTGGATCGGAACCTGCTGATCTGGAACTCACGTGCCTCTCCAGCAGACTCAGGATACTCTAAGCATACACACAGCACCGTCGTCACACCCAAGGGAGGTGCCTGCCTGGTATATAAGTGCTGCTGACGCCCCTCCCACAAATACAGGCCAATAAATCGGCCTTCATACATGTCCAAAGTCTATTTTGGCTAAGTCAGATTTATTAATGGTCCTTTAATACTGTGATAAATGTGGTTTGACGGTAGCAGTGTATACTTCAGTAAGCGGCTTTACAAAAGTCGCACGTCTTTACGAAAAAGTCGCATAAGATAAGCATGGTCCTCACTGGGGTGAGATTGCGCAATTTTTCTAGACTTTTTAAATTGTCGCAATAGTAAATCTGTCCAGAGATTCATTTACATAAGAAAACACGTCCACTTTCAGAAAACTGTCGAGCATAGCGCAGAGCCAATAAAAGTTGCAAATTTTGGCGCAGTTTTAGCGATTGTGCAAATATTTGCGACTTTTTCACTCCATTATTTTGACTTGAGCTAATGATAAATCTGGCCCTGTTTCTTTAATCAACACTTGTGCGTGTTGTACGAGCAGGCATTCTGACTCTGGTAAGGCATCATTTTTGGACATTTGGTCCCCAATCCACTTTTTTTTTAAATCCCATACAGTGTGTGTTTAAACATCTGCCCCCGATAAGGGACAGTTTTTGGAAGCTTTGGAATATGCAAAATCATACCATATGTGCCAGTGCGGTGTGTATGATAACTGTATGATAACACCGTCAAATGTGCGTTTACCCATAATTATGTATGTCAGAGTCACTCAGACATCATTCACTATTGCTGTCATTGTGTGCCAGAGCTTGGGGAGAGGGGAAGGTGGGAGCTAGCTAGAGAGGGTTATGCACCAACTTTCAGAGCAATTGGAGCAACTTCAGTCTCATCTGCTTAGCTCATGCTGGGACATCTAGGAGGACTTTGCATTGTGTACAAACTACTGCTGGATGTGCTATAAATTCGATCCTGCATACAGTAAAGAGACTCTTGTTAAAGGGGTTATCTGACCCCTAAAATGCCACCCCCCCCCCCCCCCATATGCCCAGGCCCCTCACACACAATGTACTTACCTCTCTCCCCAGCACGCACAATGCTTCTGAAGCCCACCACATCACGGTTGATGCTAAGGAGGCTCGTCGCCATCACCGCCTGCTGTTGGCTGAAACCCCCCCAACCCCCTGACGCCAGATGTTTTCATCTGCGCGACAGAGAGATGCAGCGGTGGCCGTGCAGACTTTAGAAGCGAGGCTGGTGCCATCGAGCGAGGTAAGGACATTGTGTGTGAGCGGCCCAGGCATATGGGGGGGGGGGCATTTCAAGGGTCAGTTAACCCCTTTAAATTTAATCTGTCCTGGTCTCTGACAGTGATGGCCAGTTCGAAGTGTTCGCCAGCGAACACATGCGGGCTGCCATCTTGACTCACCCGTCCGGCGATGCACAGGTGAGCTCTTACCTGTGGCTGTGCCGGGAGCCGGTCTGAAATCAAATGCGGTCACCAGGAGCAGGCAGTTCCGAGAACAGCCTCCGGGGGCCTTCATCGGGCTGTTCTCGGAACTGCCTGCTCCCGGTGACTGCATTTGATTTCAGACTGGCTCCTGGGCTTACCTGTGCATCGCCGACGGGTGAGTCGAGATTGCAGTCCGCATGTGTTCGCGAACGCAGCGAACTGGCCATCACTAGTCTCTGACTCTCTTAACACCACATGCATTTACATCATGTGCCCTGTCTAGCACCTATTATGATATTAACACCATGGTCACCCCCAAAACATCATAAAGCAGGGAGCTCACAGCTACAGAGAGAGCCTTGAGGGAACACATGGTGCTTCTACTTCACTGCATTACCTCAAAGAGCAACGGCCTGAGGGAGTACACCGTGACACATCATGATCAGGGCCACTACCACTCCCATCCTCTGCTCTGGCTCCCCAGGGGCTCACTGCGTATCTTCTTGCAGCCGAGTTGCAAAACCGGTTACAGTCCATATACAGGTGTAGCACTAACATTACAACTAGTACACTTCAATAGAGGTGAAATGAACAGACTTAACTTGAATTTCTCTTTCTGCCAATAAAACATTTTTCAACATCTTATGTTTTTAAGCTTCATCACAGCCATTTGTTGACCATTATTCATACTCAATCTTCAGGTCACTCAGTTGCCTAGATCCTGTGGCAGCAGCCTTCTGCACCCTAGCTATTTTGAAACTACAACTCCCAGTATGCACGTTTTCACAACTGTTCTAAGAACTCACATAGAAGTTAAGTGGAGCATGCTGGGAATTGCAGTTTCATAACAGCTGGAGTGCCAGAGGTTACTGAGCCCCGCCATAGATTCACATAATATTGTGTAGCCTGAGCGAGAAGAGTCAAGAAAAATCGATATATACAGGATGTACAAATCTATAAAACAGGCTTTAAAATTGTGAAAAAAGATTGTTAAGAGGCAACACTAATTATATTGATAAAACTCCCCCTTCGCTTGGTATGTCTAATATTGTACATAGTTATCCCCAGTCTCTAAAGTTTGTATAATGATATTAAACTACACAAAAAAGACAAAACAATAATAAAGGTTGGACGGATCTGTTACCTTCCATCACAACATCAGAAGGGCGGCCACAGGACTTGGCTCTATACAACAAAAACAGAACAATTGAGAATGAAATAAAGTCAAATAGCCTCCGAGGAATAGAATCAAGCCAGAGTTCTTATCTTTGGGCTGGAAAGACATATTTCACATTTATTATAACCGTTTTATTCTCCAGCAGTGCCATCATGCAGTTTGTATTAAACGTGACCAGAAAGGAAAGGTCATTCCACCAATTTACTGTCCCAGCCTACAATGTTATATAAGAAATGATTATGGATGTGCACAAGAGCATTGCAGTTGATGTGGGGCCCCTAAAAAGAAGGGCCCAGACCAGACTAGTTGCATACCTCCCAACTTTTGAAAACCGCAAAGAGGGACCATATGTGCGGCGCGCATCGCGGCAATTTTTTTCATACTAGACCACGTCTCTAACTCCGCCCAAAGCATAATTACTGAACCCTGTCAGAAGTGCAGCAGCTGGGGATCGGTTAGGTGAGTGTACGTTCCTTTATTTTTTTACAGCATGTGGAGCCCCTGGGACAATTTTTTTTCTTGCGCTTCAATATCCATTTAAATATTAGCAGATAAATCATCAGATTAGAGATATTTAAAGGTTGAAATTGCACAAAATAATTCTATCATTCTGTCTAATATATAGGTAGAGACTATACAGATAGTTTAGTAAGGAGCAATTTAGTACATTTATTAACCACCTCCGGACCGCCTAACGCAGGATCGCGTTCCGGAGGTGGCAGCGCTGCGCACAGTCACGCATATACGCGTCATCTCGCGATGGCCGAGATTTCCTGTGAACGCGCGCACACAGGCGCGCGCGCTCACAGGAACGGACGGTAAGAGAGTTGATCTCCAGCCTGCCAGCGGCGATCGTTCGCTGGCAGGCTGGAGATGTGTTTTTTTTAACCCCTAACAGGTATATTAGACGCTGTTTTGATAACAGCGTCTAATATACCTGCTACCTGGTCCTCTGGTGGTCCCCTTTGTTTGGATCGACCACCAGAGGACACAGGTAGCTCAGTAAAGTAGCACCAAGCACCACTACACTACACCCCCCCCCCCCTGTCACTTATTAACCCCTTATTAGCCCCTGATCACCCCTAATCACCCCTGATCACCCCATATAGACTCCCTGATCACCCCCCTGTCATTGATTACCCCCCTGTCATTGATCACCCCCCTGTAAAGCTCCATTCAGATGTCCGCATGATTTTTACGGATCCACTGATAGATGGATCGGATCCGCAAAACGCATCCGGACGTCTGAATGAAGCCTTACAGGGGCATGATCAATGACTGTGGTTATCACCCCATATAGACTCCCTGATCACCCCCCTGTCATTGATTACCCCCCTGTAAAGCTCCATTCAGACGTCCGCATGATTTTTACGGATCCACTGATAGATGGATCGGATCCGCAAAACGCATCCGGACGTCTGAATGAAGCCTTACAGGGGCATAATCAATGACTGTAGTGATCACCCCATATAGACTCCCTGATCACCCCCCTGTAAAGCTCCATTCAGATGTCCGCATGATTTTTACGGATGCACTGATAGATGGATCCGATCCGCAAAACGCATCCGGACGTCTGAATGAAGCCTTACAGGGGCATGATCAATGACTGTGGTGATCACCCCATATAGACTCCCTGATCACCCCCCTTTAAAGCTCCATTCAGATGTCCGCATGATTTTTACGGATGCACTGATAGATGGATCCGATCCGCAAAACGCATCCGGACGTCTGAATGAAGCCTTACAGGGGCGTGATCAATGACTGTGGTGATCACCCCATATAGACTCCCTGATCACCCCCCTGTCATTGATTACCCCCCTGTCATTGATCACCCCCCTGTAAAGCTCCATTCAGATGTCCGCATGATTTTTATGGATCCACTGATAGATGGATCGGATCCGCAAAACGCATCCGGACGTCTGAATAAAGCCTTACAGGGGCATGATCAATGACTGTGGTGATCACCCCCCTGTCATTGATTACCCCCCTGTAAAGCTCCATTCAGATGTCCGCATGATTTTTACGGATGCACTGATAGATGGATCCGATCCGCAAAACGCATCCGGACGTCTGAATGAAGCCTTACAGGGGCATGATCAATGACTGTGGTGATCACCCCCCTGTCATTGATCAACCCCCTGTAAAGCTCCATTCAGATGTCCGCATGATTTTTACGGATGCACTGATAGATGGATCGGATCCGCAAAACGCATCCGGACGTCTGAATGAAGCCTTACAGGGGCGAGATCAATGACTGTGGTGATCACCCCATATAGACTCCCTGATCACCCCCCTGTCATTGATTACCCCCCTGTAAAGCTCCATTCAGATGTCCGCATGATTTTTACGGATGCACTGATAGATGGATCGGATCCGCAAAACGCATCCGGACGTCTGAATGAAGCCTTACAGGGGCGTGATCAATGACTGTGGTGATCACCCCATATAGACTCCCTGATCACCCCCCTGTCATTGATTACCCCCCTGTCATTGATTACCCCCCTATAAAGCTCCATTCAGACGTCCGCATGATTTTTACGGATCCACTGATAGATGGATCGGATCCGCAAAACGCATCCGGACGTCTGAATGAAGCCTTACAGGGGCGTGATCAATGACTGTAGTGATCACCCCATATAGACTCCCTGATCACCCCCCTGTCATTGATTACCCCCCTGTAAAGCTCCATTCAGATGTCCGCATGATTTTTACGGATGCACTGATAGATGGATCGGATCCGCAAAACGCATCCGGACGTCTGAATGAAGCCTTACAGGGGCGTGATCAATGACTGTGGTGATCACCCCATATAGACTCCCTGATCACCCCCCTGTCATTCATTACCCCCCTGTCATGGATTACCCCCCTGTAAAGCTCCATTCAGACGTCCGCATGATTTTTACGGATCCACTGATAAATGGATCGGATCCGCAAAACGCATACGGACGTCTGAATGAAGCCTTACACGGGCGTGATCAATGACTGTGGTTATCACCCCATATAGACTCCCTGATCACCCCCCTGTCATTGATCACCCCCCTGTCATTGATCACCCCCCTGTCATTGATCACCCCCCTGTCATTGATCACCCCTCTGTAAGGCTCCATTCAGACATTTTTTTGGCCCAAGTTAGCGGAATTTTTTTTTTTTTTCTTACAAAGTCTCATATTCCACAAACTTGTGTCAAAAAATAAAATCTCACATGAACTCCCCATACCCCTCACGGAAACCAAATGCGTAAAATTTTTTAGACATTTATATTCCAGACTTCTTCTCACGCTTTAGGGCCCCTAGAATGCCAGGGCAGTATAAATACCCCACATGTGACCCCATTTCGGAAAGAAGACACCCCCAGGTATTCCGTGAGGGGCATGGCGAGTTCATAGAAATTTTTTTTTTTTGGCACAAGTTAGCGGAAATTGATATTTTTAATTTTTTTTCTCACAAAGTCTCCCGTTCCGCTAACTTGGGACAAAAATTTCAATCTTTCATGGACTCATGCTGGGTGAGAGAAATATCTTGGCAAAAGACAACTTTTCCCATTTTTTTATACAAAGTTGGCATTTGACCAAGATATTTATCTCACCCAGCATGGGTATATGTAAAATGACACCCCAAAACACATTCCCCACCTTCTCCTGAGTACGGAGATACCAGATGTGTGACACTTTTTTGCAGCCTAGGTGGGCAAAGGGGCCCATATTCCAAAGAGCACCTTTCGGATTTCACAGGTCATTTTTTACAGAATTTGATTTCAAACTCCTTACCACACATTTGGGCCCCTAGAATGCCAGGGCAGTATAACTACCCCCCAAGTGACCCCATTTTGGAAAGAAGAGACCCCAAGGTATTCGCTGATGGGCATAGTGAGTTCATGGAAGTTTTTATTTTTTGTCACAAGTTAGTGGAATATGAGACTTTGTATGAAAAAAAAAAAAAAAAAAATCATCATTTTCCACTAACTTGTGACAAAAAAAAAAAAATTCTAGGAACTTGCCATGCCCCTCACGGAATACCTTGGGGTGTCTTCTTTCCAAAATGGGGTCACTTGTGGGGTAGTTATACTGCCCTGGCATTCTAGGGGCCCAAATGTGTGGTAAGGAGTTTGAAATCAAATTCTGTAAAAAATGACCTGTGAAATCCGAAAGGTGCTCTTTGGAATATGGGCCCCTTTGCCCACCTAGGCTGCAAAAAAGTGTCACACATCTGGTATTGCCGTACTCAGGAGAAGGTGGGGAATGTGTTTTGGGGTGTCATTTTACATATACCCATGCTGGGTGAGAGAAATATCTTGGCAAAAGACAACTTTTCCCATTTTTTTTACAAAGTTGGCATTTGACCAAGATATTTATCTCACCCAGCATGGGTATATGTAAAAAGACACCCCAAAACACATTCCCCACCTTCTCCTGAGTACGGAGATACCAGATGTGTGACACTTTTTTGCAGCCTAGGTGGGCAAAGGGGCCCATATTCCAAAGAGCACCTTTCGGATTTCACAGGTCATTTTTTACAGAATTTGATTTCAAACTCCTTACCACACATTTGGGCCCCTAAAATGCCAGGGCAGTATAACTACCCCACAAGTGACCCCATTTTGGAAAGAAGAGACCCCAAGGTATTTCGTGATGGGCATAGTGAGTTCATAGAAGTTTTTATTTTTTGTCACAAGTTAGTGGAATATGAGACTTTGTAAGAAAAAAAAAAAAAAATCATCATTTTCCGCTAACTTGTGACAAAAAATAAAAAGTTCTATGAACTCACTATGCCCATCAGCGAATACCTTAGGGTGTGTACTTTCCGAAATGGGGTCATTTGTGGGGTGTTTGTACTGTCTGGCCATTGTAGAACCTCAGGAAACATGACAGGTGCTCAGAAAGTCAGAGCTGCTTCAAAAAGCGGAAATTCACATTTTTGTACCATAGTTTGTAAACGCTATAACTTTTACCCAAACCATTTTTTTTTTACCCAAACATTTTTTTTTATCAAAGACATGTAGAACTATAAATTTAGAGCAAAATTTCTATATGGATCTCGTTTTTTTTGCAAAATTTTACAACTGAAAGTGAAAAATGTCATTTTTTTGCAAAAAAATCGTTAAATTTCGATTAATAACAAAAAAAGTAAAAATGTCAGCAGCAATGAAATACCACCAAATGAAAGCTCTATTAGTGAGAAGAAAAGGAGGTAAAATTCATTTGGGTGGTAAGTTGCATGACCGAGCAATAAACGGTGAAAGTAGTGTAGGTCAGAAGTGTAAAAAGTGGCCTGGTCTTTCAGGGTGTTTAAGCACTGGGGGCTGAGGTGGTTAATGCATATTTATGCATTCATTCCCCAGGTCAAAAAGAGGGACATTTAAGGATCAAAGAGGGACAGAGGGACATGGGTCGAAAAGAGGGACTGTCCCTCCAAAATCGGGACACTTGGGAGGCATGTAGTTGCAACTAGGGATGAGCAAATCGATGAAACATCCAAAGTCGATTCGCATAAAACCTTATTCCAAAGCTGTATGGAGCAGAAGCTCTGTAACATAGAAACATAGAAACATAGAATGTGTCGGCAGATAAGAACCATTTGGCCCATCCAGTCTGCCCAATATATCTGAATCCAATGAATAGTCCCTGGCCCTATCTTATATGAAGGATAGCCTTATGCCTATCCCATGCATGCTTAAACTCCTTCACTGTATTTGCAGCTACCACTTCTGCAGGAAGGCTATTCCATGCATCCACTACTCTCTCAGTAAAGTAATACTTCCTTATATTACTTTTAAACCTATGCCCCTCTAATTTAAAACTGTGTCCTCTTGTGGTAGTTTTTCATCTTTTAAATATGCTCTCCTCCTTTACCGAGTTGATTCCCTTTATGTATTTAAAAGTTTCTATCATATCCCCTCTGTCTCTTCTTTCTTCCAAGCTATACATATTAAGGTCCTTTAACCTTTCCTGGTAAGTTTTATCCTGCAATCCATGTACTAGTTTAGTAGCTCTTCTCTGAACTCTCTCTAGAGTATCTATATCCTTCTGGAGATATGGCCTCCAGTACTGCGCACAATACTCCAAGTGAGGTCTCACCAGTGTTCTGTACAGCGGCATAAGCACTTCACTCTTTCTACTGCTTATACCTCTCCCTATACATCCAAGCATTCTGCTGGCATTTCGTGCTGCCCTATTACATTGTCTTCCCACCTTTAAGTCTTCTGAAATAATTACTCCTAAATCCCTTTCCTCAGATACTGAGGTCAGGACTGTGTCAAATATTCTATATTCTGCCCTTGGGTTTTTACGCCCCAGGTGCATTATCTTGCACTTATCCACATTAAATTTCAGTTGCCAGAGTTCTGACCATTCTTCTAGTTTTCCTAAATCCTTTTCCATTTGGCGTTTCCCTCCAGGAACATCAACCCTGTTACATATCTTTGTGTCATCAGCAAAAAGACAAACCTTACCATCGAGGCCTTTTGCAATATCACTTATGAAGATATTAAACAAAATTGGTCCCAGTACAGATCCCTGTGGAACCCCACTGGTAACATGACCTTGTTTTGAATGTTCTCCATTGACTACAACCCTCTGCTGTCTGTCACTCAGCCACTGCCTAATCCACTCAACAATATGGGAGTCCATGCTCAATGACTGCAGTTTATTTATAAGTCTTCTATGTGGGACAGTGTCAAAAGCCTTACTAAAATCTAGATATGCGATGTCTACTGCACCTCCACAGTCTATTATTTTAGTCACCCAGTCAAATAAATCTATAAGATTTGCTTGACATGATCTCCCTGAAGTAAACCCATGTTGTTTTTCATCTTGCAATCCATGGGATTTTAGATGTTCCACAATCCTATCCTTTAATAGGGTTTCCATTAATTTGCCTGCTATTGATGTCAGACTCACTGGTCTATAGTTGCTTGATTCCTCCCTACTACCTTTCTTGTGAATGGGCACAACATTTGCCAATTTCCAATCTTCCGGGACGACTCCTGTTACTAATGATTGGTTAAATAAATCTGTTAACGGTTTTGCCAGCTCACCACTAAGCTCTTTTAATAATTTTGGGTGTATCTCATCAGGCCCCTGTGACTTATTTGTCTTTACTTTAGACAGCAAACTTAGAACATCTTCCTCTGTAAAGACACATGCATCAAACGATTTATTAGTCATCCTTTCTAGTGGAGGTCCTTCTCCTTCTTTTTCTTTTGTAAAAACTGAACAGAAGTATTCATTAAGGCAGTCGGCTAGCCCTTTATTCTCTTCTACATACCTTCCGTCCTTTGTTTTTAATTTAGTTATTCCTTGTTTTAATTTCCTTTTTTCATTTATATATCTGAAGAATGTCTTATCCCCTTTTTTCATAGACTGAGCTAGTTTTTCTTCTGCCTGCGCTTTAGAAGTTCTTATAACTTGCTTGGCCTCTTTCTGCCTAATCTTGTAGATTTCCTTATCTTCATTGCTCTGGGTTTTTTTATAATTACAAAATGCTAGCTTTTTATTTTTTAATGATTTGGGCCACTTCTGCTGAGTACCACAGTGGTCTCTTCCTTTTTTTGCTTTTACTGACAAGTCTAATGCAATTTTCTGTTGCCTTCAATAATGCACCTTTTAAGTAGTCCCTTTTCTCCTGGACTCCATGTAATCCGTTCCAGTCTGATAAGGACTCATTTATGACTAATTTCCTTTTTGAAAAGTCTGTTTTTCTAAAATCTAAAACTTTTGTTTTTGTGTACAGTATTAGAATGTATTGGCTCCGATGAGCCGAAGTTATTGCTTCGCGAAGTCTCGCGAGACTTCACATAATAACTTCATAAATTAATTTGTACTGTAAAAAAACATTTCCCGAACTTGGAACTGAACCCGAGTTCGGGAAATGTTTTTTTACAGTACAAATTAATAAATGAAGTTATTAACTTCATGCTCCGATGCTCTCCTTTGCCCTGCGCTGAATCGCGCAGGGAAAATACATTTTCAGGAGTTCCAGTGAGGTAATGGGCTCTCCTTCGGGCTGCCAGGCAGAGGCTTCCGCCCAGCAGTGAGCCCGGTGACATCACCAGCACTGATAGGCGTATTATTGTGAATAAAAAAGCCCTTGCCCTGCGCAATCCAGCGCAGGGCAAGGGAGCGCATCGGAGCATGACATGCTCCGATGCTAACATTAGAGGGGCTGCCTAGGTGAAAATATGGGTATGTCCGGGTTCAGATCTGAACACGGACAACCCCTTTAAGTGTGAGTAGTGGATAATTCCTTCAGACTAGACTCCTTAGTAGCATACGCCACACATAGTAGGTCCACTAAGTGTTTTAATATGGTTTGATTTGAAGCATCCCCTGAATATTGGTGGACATCTTTCTGCAGATACATTTTGTATATTTCTTGTTGATTTGTCTTAGTAGAGTTTTTTACCTTTTATAAATAATAAAAAAAAGTATGTGTTCAGTCTTGCCAAAGGGTGAAGAGATGGGCATGATATTATTCTAAAGTGTAGCAATTATGATAATACGATTTGTTCTCTCTATAGAGAGGCCCTCCGTATCCAGGTAGAGACTTTTCGAGGCAGCACATGAGCCAAAAAGCATATTAAATCACTTACAAAAACAAATTATATTGTTGAGTAGGAATGATAAAAGACCCAACATAAACCATGAATTATGATATCTTAGAAGGTATGTAAGAACTTGCTTCTACCAAACTATTAGTATGAATGCTGAAGTTCATGGGCCACTATGGGACTCGATCGAGATAAAGTTAAGTGGCTTCAATTTGTCAAGCCCTCTTATGAGCTATGAGGCAAGGCGCTTGGCATGTTTTCCTCACCCTGTGCTAAAATAAATCTTCTGATTTGGGAATGGGAGATGCAAGTGCTAAACTTCTTTAAGCCAACATTAGGTCATCCTATCAAGACCAAAGCCAACGGTAAAACGACAGATGGAGTCCATTGGGACGGTATTGACTCATGGAGAACTTGGTGGAAGCTTAGAAGTTGATTTCATCTGGACCAAAAATATTTGAATGTTTTTAATAATAAAATGTAATATGTAGGAGGGTGCATCAGATATATGTAATATACTCTTTTATCAGGGCGCTATCGTAGGGCGCTATGGTTGCTGGCGTTATACATCACTATAGGGGCAGATTTACAAAAACTGTCTGGTTCACATCTGCGGCTCATTTTTTGTAGGAACAGAAAAACAAAAGAAAATGGAATGGATCTGCCATATGATGGACACCAAAGATACCACATGTACCCCATTGACTATTATGGGATCTGTTAGGTTCCCATTATGGTTTCAGTCATTCTGCAGGACCATATACTGCTACACACAGTGTTTTTTTTTGTCTTGCGTTTTTGCTGGAATCTGTGGTGGAGCCTCCTAAAAGAAGCCCTGACACACCTTGGCAAAAATAAAAATTGTCTTTTTTTGCCCATAGCAACCAATCACAGGGCAGTTTTCATTTTTCAAGAGTTTTACAGGAAATAAAAACTTCACTGTAATTGGTTGATACAGTTTTTCTTTTAGACACTGTCATAAGTCTGTAAAGTAATGCATGAATGTACACACACCGACAGTATATACCAAGATACATATGGCTACACACTGAGATTACCACCACAAGGCGCGGTCGTGTCAGAGTTTTGATGTGGCCACGCTGTGGCTGAGCACTGCACAGTCCTACGAGCCGCAGCGGGCTCCAATTAACTAACTAGGACTGCATTGTTTAGTTGGTCTGCATTGTTAATGGCCCTGCGACACCCGTAAAACCATGCGGCCATTAACAATGAAGACTGACTAAAAATGCAGTGTTAGTTCATTGGGGACCACTGCATCCTGCACGGCCGTGTCATACTTGGATGCACTGTGGTGGTTAGCCCTATTCCTCCCTTCTTTGTAGGAGTGGCCTAGTCCTACTTCCTCCTAGGAGGGGGAGTTCCAGTTCAGACAAGGAGTGAGGAAGCACATGCAGAGCTCCTACTCCTAGGAACCAGATGTAGTTCTCCTGTAAGACCAACACTCCAGAGAGAGATCTTTAGAATCAAGAATACTGCTTCCAGAAAGCATCAGTGTGCCAAGACAGCAGTGTGATCAGCGAAATTACAGCTTTGCAGACACTGCTGCAAGGTAAGGGACTACAGCTCAGACACCATAACCTAGTTAACAACCAGGCCAGACTAACATCAGTCCTGTATTACAGTGGACATCTATTTCAACAACTGCCTTCTAGTGCCAATCAATTGCCATCCAACTAGTCACTTCCTCATCTGGTGCCAGAGAAACTGCACTGTGTAATGAATCTTGCTGGATGTGCCAAAAGTTATATTTTGCACCAAGTATAGAGAGGCTTTTATAGGTTTATTTCTGGCCTGATTCTTCAAACTACCTTTCATCAATCCCCAAGGTGCAAAAGCCTGAGGGAATACATTGTGACACAACATCTCATCAGGGCCACTATCACTCCCATCCTCTGCACAAGCTCCTGAGGGGCAAACTGTACATTGTCATATACTTAGTGTATCTAAGAGGTGCCTAAGGGTATATCCCGATGGATGTAATTTGAGTGGAAGAAATCAACCACAGATTTTGCCATAAAATCTGAAGGCAAAATCCAAGATGATCCCGTGGCAGAGTTTCTGTCGTCAGAAAAATGGGTATTAACCTGGCTGACATTAGCGATGTGCTAATGTCAGCTGAACATAACTATATTAGTCCCATGTCACTATGTACTCCCGTTATTTAGAAAAACAAACTTTTATATTATGCAAATGAGCCTCTAGAAGCAGGGGGGGGGGGCGTTACTCCTGCTCCTAGAGGCTCCATTCGCTTACCTCTTTCCACGCCCTTCTACATTTGCTTGACAGGGCCAGGCCAGCGTTGGTCTCCTGTCTTCCCGGGTAAATCTCACATTTGCGTTGTCCCGTTCAGTATTTGGCGCAGACGCAGCGAGGGAAGGACATTCGCCGACAGCCGGCTTCCTCACTGCTCCTGCGCTGAATACACCGCAGTGAGGCTGATTTATTTATTCAATTATATAGCGCTGACATATTCTGCAGCACTTTACAGATATTATTACCACTTGTTTCCAATGAGGCTCAAAATCTAAGTTCCCTATCGGTATGTCTTTTTGGAGTGTGGGAGGAAACCGGAGAAAACCCACGCAAACACAGGGAGAACATACAAACTCCATGTAAATGTTCTCGTTGGTTGCATTGGCTAACCAATGAGCCACCATGTTGCCCAGATTTAAAGGGAACCTGTCACCAGTTTTATGGTGTCCTAACTAAGGGCAACATAAATAAGTGACTGATTCTCTTAGCAAAATGCTGGGTCACTTTCTTTAATTGACCCAGTCAATCTGCCAACATCTTGTATTGAAAAGCTCCAGCTGATAATGATGAATCATGAATATTAATGAGCTCCTGACTCTCCCCGCCCACCTGCTGCTGAATGACAGTTTGTTTCCATAGGAACCAGCAGCAGGTGGGCAGGGGAGTGGCTATAGCTCTGAATTAAATATACGCTGGACTCACTGACATCACGCTGGACTCCAATCAGCTCATTAGCATGCGGCATCTTTGTGTGTATATTATGAGGTAACCATCTGTCACACCAGTAAGTGAATACATCTAAGGCACTTTTTAGTAGTTAATCATTGTATATAATTAGTTAGAGTATAATCATTTAGAAAAGCTACAATTTGTTGTTCTTGCATTTCTGGGGGGTGACCTGGTGGTCCAGGGGGGGGTGACCTGGTGGTTCGGGGGGGGGGGGGTCACCTGGTAGTCCGGTGGAGGGGGGTCACCTGGTGGTCTAAGTTAAATGGCTGAAATTTGATTGGCTATTTTAGGCTATTTTAGGCTCAGCCCACTTTTTCAAATTTGAATCCCAGTCACCCATTGACCAACTGTTCCAAGTTTAGTGACTTTGCCATTGACCCTCTAAGAGCAGCGGCAGTTTTAAATTTTCCCATTAAAACATATGGCTGAAATTTGATTGGCCGTTGTAGACTCCGCCCACTTTTAAACATTTGGATTCTAGTCACCTATTAACCGAATATATTAAGTTTAACAACCCTGCCATTAACATTGTTGAAATGGCAGCAATTAAAAATTTTCTCATTGAAGTCAATAGGGAAAATCTGATTGGTTGTTTGTAGCTCCACCCACTTTTTAATGTCCCCAAAATGTGACAGAAATTTTGAGGTTGACCCCATGACTAAGTGACCCAAGTTTGGTCAGTTTAACTCCGAAGCTGTATGAGTGACAAACGTTTGCATTTTTCCGATAAAACTCTATGGGAGAAAAAAAGAGGTTTTCGGGGGCCCGCCCCAGGGGCCCGGAGGGTGGGATCAGTTAACAAAGCACAAGCAAGATACTCGGGTATGTGCCGACCAAGAGTGCAAAGTTCGGTATTTATACTCCTAAATCTGTGGGAGGAGTAGCAATTTGAACATCTCATTATAGTCAATGGGGAGAATTTGATTGGTTCTGTGTGGCCCCGCCCACATTTTAGGGTCTCCGAAATGTTCTAACAAATTGCGCGTTGACCCCATGACTATGTGACCATGACTTTAGTTTCAAATCTGTGCGACTGGGAGTGATTTGAAAATTTTCCCTGTCAAAGTCAATGGGAAAAACGTGGATTTTTGGGGGCCCGTCCCAGGGGCCCGGAGGGTGGGATCGTTTAAAAAAGCACAAGCAAGGTACTCGGGTGGGTGCCGACCAAGTCTGCAAAGTTTGGAATTTGTACTCCTAAAAATGTGGGAGGAGTAGCAATTTGAACGTCTCATTACAGTCAATGGGGAGATTTTGATTAGTTCTGTGTGGCCCCGCCCACTTTTTGGGGTCCCCGAAATGTGCCAAAAATTTTCGGGTTGACCCCATGACTAAGTGACCCAAGTTTGGTGACTTTAGCGTCAAAGCCTGGCGAGTGGGAGAGATTAGAAAATTTACCCTGTCAAAGTCTATGGGAAAAAAGGGGGCTTCCGGGGCCCGCCACGGGGGCCCCGGGGGTGGGATCGCTCCACAAAGTAATAGCAATCCGATCGGGAACAATCTGCACGTTTTGGTAAATTTTTGTCTATGTAGTGTAAAAACTGTGGGAGGAGTTAGGGTGGCAAATTTGGCTATAATATTAAGAATAATATATATGTGAGATAACATTAAGTGGTCTTGCTATGCAAGAACACTTAAATATCCACATGACAGGTTCCCTTTAAAATGAACACCGCAGGGCAGTTTCCATCCCAATTTTTTTTACACCTCTTGTAGATGAGATTTGGTAAAATCTTAGGCTACTTTCACATCTGCGCTTTCCCTTGATGTAGAAGCTCCTGAGGGCAATAGCTTTAAATTTGTCACTGGGCTTGGCACATGCTCAGCGCATGCCCAGTGACACATTTGAAGCTGTTGCCCTCCGGAGCTTCTACATCGCGCAGGCAGTTCACGGTACTGCGCCTGCATGAGATTTCACATAGCGGAGGGGGGCGGCGGCAAAGAGTTCGGGTGTGGCCAGTTAATTATACTGGAAGAGGCGTTCTTGGGCTCTAAAGGAATGCGGGCTGGGCACTGTACGGGGGACTTACTGGGCTGCAGATTAGGATAATAACGCCCCTCTGGGCACCTTGGACACTCATTTGCATAACATAAAAAGTGGATTTTATCGCTAATGAAACCACGAAACACAAAATGAAGACTACAGCAAGAAA
The DNA here is from genome assembly GCF_905171765.1 of Bufo bufo. Taxonomy (NCBI): domain Eukaryota; kingdom Metazoa; phylum Chordata; class Amphibia; order Anura; family Bufonidae; genus Bufo; species Bufo bufo. The sequence continues at coordinate 70,802,651 of NC_053392.1, read as the reverse complement.
AAAGGTATTTTATTGTACATGGCAGTAGTAACACCTTAATATGCTCAAACCAGGTGACAGATTCTCTTTAGAATCTACAGCGTATCTGTCTTATGTGAACAGAAAGCAGTGAAATCTATGGAAGTTATGGAAAGAGCCAAACAATCAGCTCTTTGAAGTGTAAGGGCGCCTGGACACGACTCAGTGGCGTACCATCAATAGCGGCAGACCACACAGTTGCTATGGGGCCTGTGAGCTTCGGGGGCCCGGCCAGGTTGAATGACCCAGTCCCCTTTCCGACCTAAATACACACCACATACAGATGCTGCAGGGGCGGACATATCACCTGTGCATCTTGTTCAGCTGCACAGGGGCCCAGAGAGAGGGGGGCCCTTCCCAGTGCCAGCTGAGGTGTTATTTTTATTTTAATATTTTTTCCCTCCCTTCCTCTGCCAGGGTAACCAGGTCATTTTGTGGTAGAGGGGAGTGGGGGCATTGGGGGAGAGGGTGATTAGCATTTACTGTGAATCTGCTGCCCGTTCTGCCTATATTCCATAGCTGAAGGACCTGCGATGACATCATAGTCATGTGATCTTTTCAACACTGGAAGTGGAGGTAGGACCTGTGATGAGGTCAGTATCATGTGACCAGTGCATAAAAAGGTGGCGCACAGCAGTGCAGACCTGTGAAGCCATGGAATGAATGTGAGTGCCAGAAAAACCTCCTCCCCTATTTAACTGGGACTGTATGTTAGATTGGCTTAAGGGAGGGGTGTTATTAACATGGGACTGTATGTTATAGAAGATTGCAGGGAGATAACTGGTGTTATTAAAATGGGACTGGATATTATAGAGGACTGGAGGGTAAGGAGTAATATTTACTTACATGGAACTATGTGTTGGAGTGGGTAAAGGAGGGGGTTTAAGTTATTTACATGGGACAGTATGTAATAGAAGACTCGTGGGAGAGGACTGGTGTTATTTACATGGGACTGCATGGTATAGAAGACTGTAGGGAGAGGAGTGGTGTTCTTTACATGGGACTGTATTGTATAGAAGACTGTAGGGAGAGGACAGGCATTATAATTTATGGGGGCACTATGTAATAGAAGACTGTAAGAAAGAGATGTTATTTACTTGGGACTGTATCAAAAAGAAGACTGGTGAGAGAGGACTGGTGTTATTTACATGGGACTGCATGGTATAGAAGACTGGAGGGAGAGGAGTGATGTTCTTTACATGGGACTGTATTGTATAGAAGACTGTAGGGAGAGGACAGGCATTATAATTTATGGGGGCACTACAGAGAAGATTATAACTCCAGGGGATATGGCAGGAGGTATTATAATTACAGGGGGCACTGAAGGGAACATTATAAATACTGTGGGCAGTGGTGGCGGGCATTACTACTGAGGGCTCCATAGGAGTGCCTTATAGAGTGGCCTTATTTCTATTAGGCTGGGTTCAGACCTGCGATTATATGACATGCGATTATATGACTGCTTTTTTTAAAAAAAAAATAGAATAATTATAATACCTGATAATTATTATAATTATTCTATTTATAAAAAAAAGCAAAGTAATATAATCGCATAGCGAATTAAACTTAGCTGATGCAGAATACTTCGTTATCTTCGTTTTGTGGAATATGACGAATACATTCATCATATTCGCTAATTCTACCAAGCCAACCATAGTAAACCAGGTCCAAGTTGAAATCGCAATTCGATTAATTCAAGTTATAATAATCGAATTTCGATTTTAACTTAGCACTGCTATATTCCATATTAGGCTAGAATTAAATATAGCAGTGCTAAGTTAAAATCGAAATTCGATTATTATAACTTAAAATAATCGAATTGCGATTTTTCACGTAATTCTCAAATCCGACAGTACATTCTAGTATATGGAGACGTTCCCATGGTGATGGGGACGCTCCATGAGCACGGAAGTCGGCAGAAGCGGCAACGGGCACTGACTGGAGCAGCCAGGAAGCCAGGAATCCAAAGGACAGGTAAGAACAACTTTAGGGAAGTGGGAAAGAAAAAATATAACAATAAAAAAATAAAAATAAAATTCAAGTTATAATAATCGAATTTCGATTTTAACTTAGCACTGCTATATTCCATATTAAGCTAGAATTAACGAATATGGAATATAGCAGTGCTAAGTTAAAATCGAAATTCGATTATTATAACTTGAATTAATCGCATTGCTATTTCAATAGGAGAGTAGCCTTTAAGTTAAAATCGCAATACGCGATTATTTAAATACTATTCACCAGAGACAGGAGCTGAAGAGACATTCACTCCCCTGAGAGCTGAGTTTTATGGGAATAATATAGGTATTTAAAACAGTTATATAATGTTCATATTGTTAGTATTGTGTTTAGAACTGTACTGTATACTGAACTATATATATATATATATATATATATATATATATGTTTACTTACAGTTCCACCAATTGCAACCATACAATTGCAAATACAAATTGCAAGCTACAAATTGCAAGCATTCAGATTCCATATTGCAATCCAAATTGCATACAACCATACCAGATGATACTCAACCAATCTGCAAATAGTCACTGCTAACTGCATACTGCAAGTGAACTATTAATTAGACCTCAGATATACCTCTCAGAGAGATCATAAAGTGCTTAAATAACTTAAGGTGACAGTACAGATACTGAAGAGAGAAATATATCCACCATTTTATGTTGAATGACAAGATTGAACAGTTGAACCACCATCTTATGCATACCGCCATTTTGTGATATCTTTTTAACATGTGTTTTGTACATGGACTATCTGCTGCGGAGGCGGCAGTGTTATATATGAAGAAAAGTTGAAGTTAATAAAGAAGTTATTTGAAGAATTTGGTGTGCTCTTTAAACCTACTGTTTCCATAGAACAGCGCTAGAGGAATTACAGTGTAATAGACAGTCTGGTTAGACTAAAAGTTTGAGATATCAAAATTCTTCTAATGCCACAGCGCAAAAGGCGCTTCATAGTGCTGCGCCTGCCACACCCTTGCCCTAAGCTTTACAGAGCAGGCCATGGTAGAGCATCGGAGTACGGAATGTCAGAGGGGCTGAGTGGGGGGAGAAGGGGATATGTCTGGGTTCAGCTTTGAACCCGGACAACTGCTTTGAAGGGCATCTGTCAGCAATTTTGAACCTATGGCTGACTTGTTACATGTGCGCTTGGCAGCTGAAGACATCTGTGTTGGTCCCATGTTCCTATTTGCCCGCATTGCTGAGAAAAATGATGTTTTAATTTGTGCAAATGAGCCTCCAGGAGCAACGGGGACATTACCATTACACCTAGAGGCTTCAGTTTCTTTGCAACTGCCACTCCGTGTCTACTTTGACAGGACAGTGAAAATGTCATCCCACCGGGCCATGTCAAAGTGCAGAGGGCGTGGCAGTTACAGAGAGAGCGGAGCCTCTAGGAGTAATCGTAACGCCCCCGTTTGCATATAATAAAACATCATTTTTCTCAGTAATGCAGGCACATATGAACATGGGACCAACTCAGATGCCTTCAGCTGCCAAGTGCACATGTAACAGGTCAGCCCTATAATTGTGCAAGCATATGAGGGAGTCCTGAGGGATAGCTGAAGGCCTAGGGAGCACTTTACTGTCAGCTATCTAAAAAATATGGACTTCAGTTGGTGGAGGAAGCTGGCACTAAAGTGCCTAGGGGAGCATCAAATTTAAATATGGTCTTGGCTTCACAGCAGCAGCAGCAGGAGGTAGTGTCACACATCACACTGCTACTGTGAAGGGGGGACAATATCTGGCCATAGCTACTCTAAAGGGGGCACATATCTGGACATAACTACTGTGAGGGGCACATATATGGACATAACTACTGTGAAGGGGGCACATATCTGGACATAACTACTGTGAGGGGGGCACATATCTGGACATAACTACTGTGAGGGGGGCACATATCTGGACAAAACTGCTGTGAAGGGTGCACATATCTGGACATAACTACTGTGAAGGGGGCACATATCTAGACATAACTATTGTAAGGGGGGCACATATCTGGCGTAGCTACTGTGAAGGCGGCACATATTTGGGCATAACTACTGTGAAGGGGGCACATATCTGGACATAACTACTGTGAAGGGGCACATATCTGGACATAACTACTGTGAAGGGGGCACATATCTGGGCATAGCTACTGTGAAGGGGGCACATATCTGGGCATAACTGCTGTGAAGGGGGCATCTGGGCATAACTACAGTGAAATGGGCACAGATCTGGTTATAACTGCTGTGAAGAGGCGCTTATCTGGGCATAGGTACTGTGAAGTGGGCACATATCTGGACATAACTATTGTGAAGGGGGCACATATTTGGGCATAACTACTGTGAAGGGGGCACATATCTGGGCATAGCTACTGTGAAGGGGGCACATATCTGGGCATAACTGCTGTGAAGGGGGCATCTGGGCATAACTACAGTGAAATGGGCACAGATCTGGTTATAACTTCTGTGAAGAGGCGCTTATCTGGGCATACGTACTGTGAAGTGGGCACATATCTGGACATAACTATTGTGAAGGGGGCACATATTTGGGCATAACTACTGTGAAGGGGGCACATATCTGGGCATAGCTACTGTGAAGGGTGCACATATCTGGGCATAACTACTGTGAAGGGGCACATATCTGGACATAACTACTGTGAAGGGGGCACATATCTGGGCATAGCTACTGTGAAGGGGGCACATATCTGGGCATAACTGCTGTGAAGGGGGCATCTGGGCATAACTACTGTGAAATGGGCACAGATCTGGTTATAACTGCTATGAAGGGGCGCATATCTGGGCATAAGTGTGTAGTGTCCCACTAGGTGAATGTGGGCACTACACAAGGGTCAATTGGGCCACGTGGTACTCCTACTCCTGAGGGACAGTGGCAGTGTATTTAACTATCCATTTAACTGTATTTTCTATGTTTTTATATGTATTGTTCCCCTGTGACATGTACAGCAGGCCTATTGGGGTGTAGTGTAGCATCCTAGACACTAGAGGGAGATAGGGAGCCCCTAGTATATATACTTAGACCCAGACAGGGAGGAGTTAGTCTGTAGTCAGGAGTCTGTGGAGACAGAAGTGAGAAGGCACCAGCCAGAGACAAGCTGAGGGCCTCCTCCTGACATGCAGCTAGATAGTCCAGGCTGCTAGTTGCTACCAGGAGGCTAGTGAAGGATCATAGCCTGCCTGTGGATAATGAGCCTCAGCTAGCTCAGAAGAGTCACCCCATGAGAAGAGTTACCTCCTGGGAGAAACCTGCAGTTCCCACAAGCCAAGCAGAGCCAGTGTTACCAGCTAAACACAAGTAAGCTGAAGGGCAGAGGAATCATAAATATAAGGCAAGGATAAATACGGGAGGAAGATATTTTGCCAAGGATAAAAGCCAGCATTAGGGCGTCCGGGCCTTGGGATAGAAACCAGACAGGAGTTCTAAGGAACAGTGTACGCTATATCTGAGGAGAAGGTACAGCCTGATTCTGAGTGTGTTGTGGATTACCCTCTGAGTATCTTGCAAGGAACAGTATACCTGCCATTGATGTGTAAAGCCTGCTTGTGAAGTGTATCTTATATGTGGAATTGAAATTGACATCCAACTGTATAAAGTTGAACTGTTTTCAAGTAAAGCAAAGTTTGGTTCACCATACCATCAGTGTACCTCACTTATTACAACTAGAAACCGGTGTGCCACCGTTACAGGCACTGGCGTCACGAACCTTAAAGGAACCTTGCCCCAGGCACATAAAACACCTGCAACATCCAGGGCACCTCATCCACCAACAGGCCTGGTCCCTGAATACCGAGTGTGCCCCAGAGGTCTACTGTGCCAGCCTCTCCTACACTGTCGCATGCCTGCCCAGGGTTCATCTTCAGAACTGTGAGTAACCCTCGCTTGCCCATAACCGTGACCTCACAATCGCAATACCCTGCGGGTCTGGCGTGCTGCAAGTGCTGTGAAGGGGGCACATATCTGGGCATAACTGCTGTAAAGTGGCATCTCTGGGCATAGCTACTGTGAAGGGGCCACGGTGTGGGCATTGCTACTATGTGCAGGTACAAAGGAGGAATAATTACTATGTGGGGGCATTAAGGGGACTGGTTGTGTATAGTTATGCTTTGGGCACAGTTAGAGGCGTGACCTAGCATGAAAAGAAATGTATATACATAGTGTAAACATATTGAGCCATATTAACAAGATGTTTTTTATTTGCACGTATATATTAATATTTGTATGTATGGTTTGGGGTGTACATTCCTTGCACAGGGGCCCGCTGCTGTCTGTGTCCGCCCCTGAGATGCTGGACAGATAAATGCCAGCCCTCCTTAGTACTCCTCCTGCTACTTGCCACTGCTGCCAGCATTAGTTTCTACCTGTGAGAACAGTCAGCTGGCCAATGAGCAGGGAGATGCTCTGCTCCTGACTGGTCAGCGGACTTGCACACAGCGCCACCTAGCCTCCACTCTTGGCTCTGCTTCTGACTTTGCCTGTGGATGTGCCTCAGTCCAGTGTCATTCCAGGAGTGATGAGAGCACCGTGTGAAGGCTCTTCCTGCTCCAGAGTGGCCCTCAGCTCCGTGTGACTGATTAAATCCAAGGATCCAACACCTTGAACCAACCGGCTGTAGCTGCAGCATTCATCACATTGTGTGTAAGGGTAAAAAGGCACATAATACTGCAACGCGGAGGGGAGGGGGCACAGGTGGATGTGCTGGTGTCTATACATACAGTACAACTATATACAACCCTCCCATAGACATATACTTCATGTTCTGAGACAGGTCCAGTCTCTGCCCCTTATTGCTCTATTAGAATAGCAATGGGGGGGGGGGGGGGGGTCAGGGACAGGACCCCCCTCAGAACCTGTAGTAAGTATATATACAGTGGGATTCGAAAGTTTGGGCAACCTTGTTAATCGTCATGATTTTCCTGTATAAAACGTTGGTTGTTACGATAAAAAAATATCAGTTAAATATATCATATAGGAGACACACACAGTGATATTTGAGAAGTGAAATGAAGTTTATTGGATTTACAGAAAGTGTGCGTTAATTGTTTAAACAAAATTAGGCGGGTGCATAAATTTGGGCACTGTTGTCATTTTATTGATTTCAAAACCTTTAGAACTAATTATTGGAACTCAAATTGGCTTGGTAAGCTCAGTGACCCCTGACCTACATACACAGGTGAATCCAATTATGAGAAAGAGTATTTAAGGGGGTCAATTGTAAGTTTCCCTCCTCTTTTAATTTTCTCTGAAGAGTAGCAACATGGGGGTCTCAAAACAACTCTCAAATGACCTGAAGACAAAGATTGTTCACCATCATGGTTTAGGGGAAGGATACAGAAAGCTGTCTCAGAGATTTCAGCTGTCTGTTTCCACAGTTAGGAACATATTGAGGAAATGGAAGACCACAGGCTCAGTTCAAGTTAAGGCTCGAAGTGGCAGACCAAGAAAAATCTCGGATAGACAGAAGCGACGAATGGTGAGAACAGTCAGAGTCAACCCACAGACCAGCACCAAGGACCTACAACATCATCTTACTGCAGATGGAGTCACTGTGCATCGTTCAACCATTCGGCGCACTTTACACAAGGAGATGCTGTATGCGAGAGTGATGCAGAGGAAGCCTTTTCTGCTTGAGGTGGGCTAAAGCACATTTGGACAAGCCAGCTTCATTTTGGAATAAGGTGCTGTGGACTGATGAAACTAAAATGGAGTTATTTGGCCATAACAAGGGGCGTTATGCATGGAGGAAAAAGTACACAGCATTCCAAGAAAAACACCTGCTACCTACAGTAAAATATGGTGGTGGTTCCATCATGCTGTGGGGCTGTGTGGCCAGTGCAGGGACTGGGAATCTTGTCAAAGATGAGGGACGCATGGATTCCACTCAGTATCAGCAGATTCTGGAGACCAATGTCCAGGAATCAGTGACAAAGCTGAAGCTGCGCCGGGGCTGGATCTTTCAACAAGACAACGACCCTAAACACTGCTCAAAATCCACTAAGGCATTTATGCAGAGGAACAAGTACAACGTTCTGGAATGGCCATCTCAGTCCCCAGACCTGAATATAATTGAAAATCTGTGGTGTGACTTAAAGAGAGCTGTCCATGCTCAGAAGCCATCAAGCCTGAATGAACTAAAGATGTTTTGTAAAGAGGAATGGTCCAAAATACCTTCAACCAGAATCCAGACTCTCATTGGAACCTACAGGAAGCGTTTAGAGGCTGTCATTTCTGCAAAAGGAGGATCTACTAAATATTGATTTCATTTCTTTTTTGTGGTGCCCAAATTTATGCACCTGTCTAATTTTGTTTAAACAATTATAGCACACTTTCTGTAAATCCAATAAACTTCATTTCACTTCTCAAATATCACTGTGTGTGTCTCCTATATGATATATTTAACTGACATTTTTTATCGTAACAACCAACGATTTATACAGGAAAATCATGACGATTAACAAGGTTGCCCAAACTTTCGCATCCCACTGTATGCTCAAAAAAATAAAGGGAACACTTAAACAACACAATGTAACTCCAAGTCAATCACACTTCTGTGAAATCAAACTGTCCACTTAGGAAGCAACACTGAGTGACAATCAATTTCACATGCTGTTGTGCAAATGGGATAGACAACAGGTGGAAATTATAGGCAATTAGCAAGACACCCCCAATAAAGGAGTGGTTCTGCAGGTGGTGACCACAGACCAATTCTCAGTTCCTATGCTTCCTGGCTGATGTTTTGGTCACTTTTGAATGGTGGCGGAGCTTTCACTCTAGTGGTAGCATGAGACGGAGTCTACAACCCACACAAGTGGCTCAGGTAGTGCAGCTTATCCAGGATGGCACATCAATGCGAGCTGTGGCAAGAAGGTTTGCTGTGTCTGTCAGCGTAGTGTCCAGAGCATGGAGGCGCTACCAGGAGACAGGCCAGTACATCAGGAGACGTGGAGGAGGCCGTAGGAGGGCAACAACCTAGCAGCAGGACCGCTACCTCCGCCTTTGTGCAAGGAGGAACAGGAGGAGCACTGCCAGAGCCCTGCAAAATTACCTCCAGCAGGCCACAAATGTGCATGTGTCTGCTCAAACGGTCAGAAACAGACTCCATGAGGGTGATATGAGGGCCCGACGTCCACAGGTGGGGGTTGTGCTTACAGCCCAACACCGTGCAGGACGTTTGGCATTTGCCAGAGAACACCAAGATTGGCAAATTCACCACTGGCGCCCTGTGCTCTTCACAGATGAAAGCAGGTTCACACTGAGCACATGTGACAGACGTGACAGAGTCTGGAGACGCCGTGGAGAACGTTCTGCTGCCTGCAACATCCTCCAGCATGAACGGTTTGGCATTGGGTCAGTAATGGTGTGGGGTGGCATTTCTTTGGAGGGCCGCACAGCCCTCCATGTGCTCGCCAGAGGTAGCCTGACTGCCATTAGGTACCGAGATGAGATCCTCAGACCCCTTGTGAGACCATATGCTGGTGCGGTTGGCCCTGGGTTCCTCCTAATGCAAGACAATGCTAGACCTCATGTGGCTGGAGTGTGTCAGCAGTTCCTGCAAGACAAAGGCATTGATGCTATGGACTGGCCCGCCCGTTCCCCAGACCTGAATCCAATTGAGCAGATCTGGGACATCATGTCTCGCTCTATCCACCAACGTCACATTGCACCACAGACTGTCCAGGAGTTGGCAGATGCTTTAGTCCAGGTCTGGGAGGAGATCCCTCAGGAGACCGTCCGCCACCTCATCAGGAGCATGCACAGGCATTGTAGGGAGGTCATACAGGCAGGTGGAGGCCACACACACTACTGAGCCTCATTTTGACTTGTTTTAAGGACATTACATCAAAGTTGGATCAGCCTGTAGTGTGTTTTTCCACTTTAATTTTGAGTGTGACTCCAAATCCAGACCTCCATGGGTTAAAAAATTTGATTTCCATTTTTTTTATTTTTGTGTAATTTTGTTGTCAGTACATTCAACTATGTAAAGAACAAAGTATTTCAGAAGAATATTTAATTAATTCAGATCTAGGATGTGTTATTTTTGTGTTCCCTTTATTTTTTTGAGCAGTGTAAATATACTGCATACATGGTGCAGACACAGGAGTTGAGCTTGCACCATTACCTGTTGGTGTCCGTTATATCATGCAGGTGACACATTGCTGCAGCTGGCAGGATTGGAGCTAGTCCCAGTTTTGCCATTGTAACCCTTTAGATGATGCATGCTGACATAACAAACATAATACACATACAATTTTATTAAAAGTTAAAAAAAGACTCCCGAAAAACACTTCACAAGCTTTTTTTCTCATCAATATCAGATTAAGCCCCACAGCCCAACGGATCAGCTACAATAATTCAATTTTTTATTGCAAGAGGGGGGCCCAATTCAGAGTTTTGCTATGGGGCCCCATGATTTTTATGTACGCCCATGTATTTTGCGGTCCGCAAAAAATGGATCCACAAAAAATATGGATGACAGAACAGCTGGCCCATAATAGAACAGTACTATCCTTATGCGGACAATAATAGGAGAAACTTCCATTTTTTTTGTGGGCCCATTAAAATGAATGGTTCCGCATACGGTCCACACAAAAACGGAACAGAAACGGAAAGAAAATACGTTTGTGTGCATGAGCCCTAAGAAAAATGTGGCAACCTGAACTGGTCACCATTCTGTAGATGTACGATAAGGCCTCCTGCACACGGCCGTTTTTTTTCCCGTTTACTGGCCGTTTTTTGCGTTCCGTATACGGTCCGTATACGGAACCATTCATTTCAATAGTTCCGCAAAAAAAACGGAATGTACTCCGTATGCATTCCGTTTCCGTATTTCCGTTTTTCCATTCCGTTTTAACATAGAACATGTCCTATTATTGCCCGCAAATCACGGTCCGTGGCTCCATTCAAGTCAATGGATCCGCAAAAAAAAGGAACACATACGGAAATGCATCTGTATGTCTTCCGTTTCCGTTCCGTTTTTTCCTGAACCATCTATTGAAAATGTTATGCCCAGCCCAATTTTATCTATGTAATTATTGTATACTGTACATGCCATACGGAAAAACGGAACGGAAAAACAGAACGGAAAAACGGAACTGAAACGGAAACAAAAAACGGAACAACGGATCCGTGAAAAACGGACCGCAAAACACTAAAAAAAGCCATACGGTCGTGTGCAATAGGCCTAAGATGGGAATACCCCTTTAACCGCCTCACGTCCGCCCATAGGATATAAACGTCCTATGGGTGGACGTCTATTTCTGACAACACGTTTTAAAACGTCCTGTCAGAAATAGCAGCTGCACGCTAATCTAAGACAAGGCAGGGACAGTGCCCAGGTGTCCCTGCCTTCACGATCGCTGCAGACACAGCGCTCACCGAGCGCTGTGTCTGCAGAGCAGGAAGCGCTGTGCGCTTCCTGTTCCGGCCCGGCGGTCATGTGACCGCCGTGACCGGAGTGTGCAGGAGCTGTGTGAGGTCTCTCAGAGACCTCGATCAGCCCTGCACTGAGGCTGTACAGTGCTGGATTGCTGCTGTACAGCCTCTATAGGGGTGCATTTGTCCTGTAACTGGGGCTACTATGTCAGCCCCAGTTACAGGAGAAATCAACAGTGAAAAAAAAAATAAAAAGTGAAGTAAATGTCCCCCAGAGGTCTTGTATGACCTTATGGGGGACGAAAAGTGTAAAATAAAATAAAAATAAAATAAAGGGTTGAAAAAATAAAATAAAAAAAAGTTTCACATGTAAAAAAAAAAAAAAATCCCAAGTAAGGAATAAAAAATAAAATTAAAAATAGAAAAAATAAAATAAAATAGACATATTTAGTATTGCCGCGTCCGTAAAAACCAGCTCTATAAAAATATCACATGACCTAACCCCTCGGGTGAACACCGTAAAAAATAAATAAAAAAAACTGTGTCAAAACAAGCAATTTTTGTCACCTTGCATCACAAAAGGTGCAACACCAAGTGATCAAAAACGCGTATGTCCCACAAAATGGTACCAATAAAACAGTCACCTCATCCCGCAAAAAATAAGCCCCTACATAAGAAAATCTCTCAAAAAATAAAAAAACTATAGCTCTTAGAACATGGAGACACTAAAACATCATTTTTTTGGTTTCAAAAATGCTATTATTGTGTTAAAGTGAAACAAATAAAAAAAAGTATACATATTAGGTATTGCCGCGTCCGTAAAAACCAGCTCTATAAAAATATCACATGACCTAACCCCTCGGGTGAACACCGTAAAAAAAACAAAAAAAAAAACGGTGTCAAAACAAGCAATTTTTGTCACCTTGCATCACAAAAGGTGCAACACCAAGTGATCAAAAACGCGTATGTCCCACAAAATGGTACCAATAAAACCGTCACCTCATCCCACAAAAAATGAGCCCCTACATAAGAAAATCTCTCAAAAAATAAAAAAACTATAGCTCTCAGAACATGGACACATTAAAACATAATTTTTTGGTTTCAAAAATGCTATTATTGTGTAAAACTTTAATAAATGAGAAAAAGTATACATATTAGGTATCGCCACGTCCGTAACAATCTGCTCTATAAAAATGTCACTTGACTGAACCCCTCAGGTGAACGCTGTAAAAATAAATAAATAGAAACTGTGCTAAAACAACCAATTTTTTGGTCACCTTGCCCCATAAAGTGTTATAATGAATGATCAAAAAATCATATGTACCCAAAAATAGTACTAATAAAACTGGCACCTTATCCCCTAGTTTCCAAAATGGGGTCACTTCTTGGGAGTTTCTACTGTAAGGGTGCATCAGGGGGCTTCAAATAGGACATGGCATCTAAAAACCATGTGGAGTTCCTTTCCTTCTGCGCCCTGCCGTGTGCCCATACAGCAGTTTACGACCACATGTGGGGTGTTTCTGTAAACCACAGAATCTGGGTAATAAATATTGAGTTTTGTTTGGCTGTTAACCATCGATGTGTTAAAGAAAAAAATTGATTCAAATGGAAAATCTGCCAAAAAAGTGAAATTTAAAAATTTGATCTCCATTTTCCTTTAATTCTTGTGGAACGCCTAAAGGGTTAACAAAGTTTGTAAAATCGGTTTTGAATACCTTGAGGGGTGTAGTTTCTACAATGGGGTCATTTATGGGGGTATCCACTATGTAGGCCCCACAAAGTGACTTCAGACCTGAACTGGTCCTTATAAAGTGGGTTTTGGCAATTTTCTTAAAAATTTGAAGAATTGCTTCTAAACTTCTAAGCCTTCTAACGTCCTAAAAAAATAAAATGACATTTCCAAAATGATGCCAACATAAAGTAGACATATGGGGAATGTTAAATAATAAATATTTTATGAGGTATCACTTTCTGTTTTAAAAGCAGAGAAATTGAAATTTAGAAAATTGCGAATTTTTCAAATTTTTGGGTAAATTTGGGATTTTTTCATAAATAAAGGTGAAATATTTTGACTCAAATTTATGACTATCATGAAGTACAATGTGTCACGAGAAAACAATCTCTGAATGACTTGGATAAATAAAGGCGTTCCAAAGTTATTACCACATAAAGTGAGATATGTCAGTTTTGCAAAATTTGGCCTGGTCAGGAAGGGGGCAAAGGGCCCAGATGGGAAGTGGTTAATAGGATTCATGGTCATATTAGTACCATCATTTCTCTGACCACTTTTCAAAAGTGGCAAGCAAATTGGTGTGTCTTACACAGATTTAGGGCTCATGCGCACACACTTATTTTTTTTCAGCATCCGATCCACCTTTTTGCAGGGCGGATGCAGACCTATTCACTTTAACGAGGCCGCAAAAGATACAGACACTGTTAGGACTCTTTCACACGAGCGTGGCATGTGAGGGCCCGATAAGATGCGGGTGCGTTGCGGTAAAATGCGCAATTTTTTCACGCGAGTGCAAAGCGTTTTAATGCATTTTGCACTCGCATGAGAAAAATCGCCATGTTTGGTACCCAGACCCAAACCTGGACTTCATCACTGAAGTTCAGGTTTGAGTTAGGTGTTGTGTAGATTTTATTATTTTCCTTTATAACATAGTTATAAGGTAAAATAATAGCATTCTTAATACAGAATGCAAAGTAAATTAGGGATGGAGGGGTTAAAAATTAAAAAAAAAAAGTTAACTTACCTGCTCCATAGCTGCCGGTCTCTGTTCTATCTTCAGGACCTGGCAAAAGACCCGTGGTGACGTCACTGTGCTCATCACATGGTCCAATCACATGGTTCATCACCATGGTGAGGGACCATGTGATTGGACCGTGTGATGTGACGTCACCACAGGTCCTTAGCCGGCAGCTCAACATTACAGAAGAAGACAGAGATCCGCAACTACGCGATCAAGTGGACTCGGTGAGTTATTTATTTATTTTTTTAACCCCTCCATCACTATTTTACTTTCCATTCTGTATTCAGAATGCTATTATTTTACCTTATAACTATGTTATAAGGGAAAATAATACAGATCGGGTCCCCGGCCCGATCGTTACCTAGCAACCATGCGTTAAAATCGCACCGCATCCGCACTTGCTTGCGGATGCTTGCGATTTTCACGCAGCCCCATTCACTTCTATGGTGCCTGCGTTGCGTGAAAAACGCAGAATATAGAGCATGCTGCGATCTTCACGCAGCGCACAAGTGATGCGTGAAAATCTCCGCTCATGTGCACAGCCCCATAGAAATGAATCGGTCCGGATTCAGTGCGGGTGCAATGCGTTCACGTCACGCATTGCACCCGCGCGGAATACTCGCCCGTGTGAAAGGGGCCTTAGGGTGGCCAGACGTCCGGTTTTCTGGCTCCCTGTCCTCTGTCTGCGCAGGGCCTGGACAGACGCAGGGATGTCCACCCTTTCAGTAGCTCACGCTCAGACAGCAGCACTGCGCTGTCTGAGCGTGAGCTGCAGCAACTGACTGAGGCTTCTCTCACCCCAGTCAGTCACTGGAGCCACAGACAATGCTCCCTGTGGCTGACTGAGGGGGAGAGAAGCACCCCGGCTGCCCCCAGCTCACCTTCAGTAAGTTTGTCCCTCGCCTCCCCCTGTTTTTTCCCCCGGCCGGCGATCGGGCGTGGCTTCACGGAGGCAGGGTGGGGCTTCACTGAGGTGGGTGTGGTCGGTGAGGTCCAGCTTTCTGGGGTGAAGCCAGTGGCCACCCTAGACACCAACAAAAAATATAACATGTCCTATTCTTGTCCGTATTACGGTCCGGATTACGGACAAGGATAGGACAGTGATATTATGGGCCGGATGTTTGAAAAAAGGTGGAATGCACTCTGCCGGTATCCGTGTTTTGCTGGTCTGCAATTTGCCTCTTACTAAGGCCTTGTTCACATTTCTGTTTTTCACTGATGTGTGCCGTCTGTATTTTCCAGGGACAGCACACGTACCCCTGCACTGGATGACACACAGAGGGTCAAAGGACCAAAGCAGATCCTTCACGGACACCTTCAAGGATAGAGCAATGTGAACAAGGCCTTGGGGGAGATTTCACAAAACTGCTGTAAAGTAGAACTAGCTCAGTTGCCCATAGCAACCAATCAAAATCCACCTTTCATTTTCTAAAGGAGCTCTGAAAAATTAAAGGTGAGATCTGATTGGTTGCTATGGGCAACTAAGCCAGTCTTCCTTTACACTAGTTTTGATCAATCTCCCCCTAAGGGTCCATTCACACGTCCGTAAGTGTTTTGCGGATCCGCAAAACACGGACACCTGCAATGTGCGATCCGCAATTTGCGGATCCGCACATCACAGACACTATAATAGAAAATGCCTTTTCTGGTCCGCAATTGCGGACAAGAATAGGACATGTTCTATTTTTTCCAGGAACAAAATTGCGGATCCCGAAAAAACGGATCCCGAAAAAACGGATGCGGATCCCGAAAATGCGGATGCGGATCCAGGAAATGTGGATTTGTATCCGTTCCAGCCCCATTGAAAGTGAATGGGTCCGCAAATTGCGGAACGAATGCGGACCCAAATTACGGACGTGTGAATGGATCCTAAGTGTCTGCAATGCCAGTACATATTAGTCTTTTTTTGGCCAAACCCGCAGAGAATGGCAGGTTCGGCTGACACACGCCTCGTCATAAATTAGATGGATCTTACAGCAGCGCAGAGGGGGAAACTAAGACTGGCTTAAAAAGGCAGTCGTAGTAAAACTTAGGCTACACGGCGTCATTTGTCGCTTGATTTCTTATTAAAATAAATAATAATAATGATTTCTTGTAGCAGAAAAGTCGCGCAAATTTTTTTATAATGATCAAGGGTGTCTCACTGTGACATGCGATTTTTGTGTGACTGTCGCGTCGCAGTATGTCGCATGTCACAGTGCGACACCATTGATGATCATTACAAAAAACGTGTGACGCTGGTGGGACATGAATGTCGCACGACACATGTCGCAGTGTAGTTGTGCCCTTTTTGTCGCACGGCTTATTATCACGCACCACATGTCGCCGTCTAGCCCCAGCTGCAGTATATCTGCCGCGTTGTCCATAGGCAGCATTACTTGTTGCTTCCCCGTCTGATGGACCTCCACATAGTTCACTCTCGGTCTGAATTCTGCATTTAAACGTGGATATATTTAGATGATGGGAACATGAAAAAAGTTTCCATCTCGGCAAAATAACCTGATGCTATTTCCATGATAGGATTTCTTCTCCCTGAACATGTAGCAGAGCTGAGCTTGTTATGTGTTTCAGAGCTTAAGTCTGTTAGGTGTAGCGGTGCTGAAAATGTAGATAAGTCTTCATTCGTTTTACATAGGACTGCAGGTAAACTGAATACATTATCTGCAGAAAACTGATTGCACAAACGTTACCTACCGCTCCTAGTTTACGGCAACGTGCTAATTTTTTTTTTTTTACCGTCATATATCATAGAGGCAGAATATAGCAGTGGTGCAAGCCTGGGCAGTAGAGGTATAGATAGTCTTTATGACTGTGGCCTTTAAACTGTGACTCTGCAGCTGTTGTGGAACTACAACTCCTAGCATCCCCGACAGCTGCAGCTTCAAGACGCATATTCTCTTGAAGAGACATATTCGTCTCTGCTACATCTGCATCTTTAGTAAACAGTACAGGTAAGTGACAGGCGCTCCCTTGTCAGAGCAGGCTTGGCTTGCTGCAGGGCAGCCTATAGATGGGTGTATTGTTTGCAGGGGAACATAGGAGGGGCGAGCAGCTCTGGCCCATAGCATGTTAATTGCCTGGTATGTGCAAGGCCTGGCTTTCACCACTCCCTGGCCCAGCCTCCCTTGACTACTCATGCTCTAGTTTGCACAGCGCCCCTCCTTCCCAGGATGAGTCAGTAAGCAGAGGGCGTTGGTTCAGCTTCCTATTGATGTCCAGTCTTGTTACGTAAGTGACAAGGAAGTGTCCTAACTGTATAGTAAACCGCCGGCTCCTGCTGAAACTTTCCTTCCATTATATATTGCAGCGACAGGCAGGAGCGAGCAGCTGCCATCATCAGCCCAGGTCCAGGACTAGAGCCACACGATGAGCGCAGCCAAGGACACCACACAAGCATCATCTGCTGCTGCTGCAGGAACTGAAGGCCAGCATGACACCGGTGCTGCCAAGGCCTTTTATGACAGCATTGCCTCCAAGAAGAAGCCCAAGCTGGTAAGTACCCCCGAGTATCTGCAACAATCCAGAATCCTCGCATCGCATTATAACTCTCTGCTTTTAGTGTTGAGCGAACTTCTGTTTTAAGTTCGGCGTCTAAAGTTCGGCTTCCGGTTAGCGGAGAATCCCGATATGGATTCCAAATTCCGTTGTGGTCCGTGGTAGCGGAATCAATAATCGGCCATTATTGATTCCGCTACCACGGACCACAACGGAATTCGGAATCCATATCGGGATCCTCCGCTAACCGGAAGCCGAACTTTAGACGCCGAACTTAAAACAGAAGTTCGCTCAACACTATCTGCTTTACTTCTGCAGCCCAAGCCCCAGAATGCGATCACCATCGCTGTGTCATCCCGGGTTCTGTTCAACATGGTGAAGGAGAGGAAGATGTATGAAGAAGAAGGGGTGGAGAAGTATGTGATCTACCAACAGGAACACGAAGAGGAACCTCTCGAGACTGGGCCTGCATTTCCCTTCGTGAAGGTAATCTATGATGGTCACACTTCTCTGCACCTCACTTTTAGGGTTTCACATTGTCCGCTCTTAGGGTCTATTCACATCTGCATCGTGGTTTCTGTCATTAACGGAAACGACGTCCAGTTCCAGGTCCGTCACGTGATGGACACCGGTGGCAGCTAAAGGAGCCCACTCACTGACAGTATAATGGGATCTGTCAGGTTTTTCCATCGTCATCCAAAACTACACAATCTGTGATCCCAATGGAGCTTCCCATGGATCCTTAGGCCGAGTTCACACGAACGTGTGTGACCCGTGCCCATGCTGCGGCCCGCAAATTGCGGGCCGCAATGCACGATTGCCGGCCGTAGGTCAGCCGCATCGGATCGCGGACCCATTCACTTTAATGGGTCCGCGATCCGGCCGTTCCGCAAAAAGATAGGACATGTTCTATCTTTTTGCGGGAACGGAAGTACGGGACGCAACCCCACGGAAGCACTCCGTAGTGCTTCCGAGGGGTCCCGTTCCGTGCGGCCGTTTCGCTATTCCGGATTTGCGGACCCATTGAAGTGAATGGGTCCGCATCCATGATGCGGAATGCACACGGAACTGTGGCCGTGTATTGCGGCCCATAATTTGCGGGCCGCAATACGGCCACGGATCACACACGTTCGTGTGAACTTAGCCTTAGACCTATGTGGACATTTGCTGGAGGTGAAGTAGTGATCACAGGAGTAGACCTTTCTTTAGTCCTTCGTTCAGTAACTCCAGGCCTCGTCCTAGCCTGAAATGGTTGATAACAGGGAACAGTAGCTTGCAAACAAGACAGACCTCAGGATCAGTGTCCTTTAACACCCTGTACACATTTTGATGCCCATCATTGCAAAGCTGAAGTTGTCCAGGTTGTGATTGCAACTTCTGCAGGTTAGAGGGAGATTGCGATTCTTCGGGAGGTACCATTGGCCCCTGTGTAGATGTCTACCTCCTCCTCCTCCTACATCCAACCTTCCCCCTCAGCTGTCAGATGCAGCAGCCCTGCCTGCAAGTTCCTTCCCATCTCACGTTCTTGACATTCTTCTTCTTCAGCTGAAGAAACCACATTACAAATTTAGCAGAGAACCTGCAGGTGTGGGGGGAGGTGGCATTCCACCCACCATTGACATCTCCGACTAGAGAAGAATTTGGCATGGGAGTGTCTATTCTGGACATCTTACTTAACATGAAAGATTCTGCATTTATAGAACACGAGCTGCTTTATCCAAATATAATTCTAATTCTCTTGTCCAGTCTGACATTGATGGTTGAGAGATATGGGTGACACTTTGGGCGTTCCTACAGTCTCATATATGGCTCCTATTAAGTAGAATAGAAGCCATGGATGACATTTCTGGCCATCACACAGTTGCCTCCTACTGTCCACTGTAGTACCTGTGTCTAATCATGTTCCATGTCCTAATAGAATCACCCGTATAGGAGTTTCATATTTATTTGTGGCACATCTCTGCAGATCCGTTTGCCAGAACTGGAATCCATGCTAGGAAGGCAGCTGGCAAAAATGTCAGGTATAATTACACCTGGGCACCAAAATGTGAGACTTTTTGATACCAGTTTTCTGACGTACAGGGGGTTAATAAATGCGGGTCGTAGTGTTTTTTTCCCTAGATGTACCTTAAAGTGGGCCTGTACTTTGGGAAAACTTTTGATATGTCATAGAGACATATCAAAAGTTTTCATTGGCGGGGGTCTGAGTGCTGAGACCCCCACTGATCGCTAAAAGAGGAGTGAAAAACGCTCACATAGCGTGCCCTCTCTGCTCACTATAGGAGACACGCTCAGTAGATAGTCTATGGGGCTCTCCTACAGCGAAGAGAGAGATTGTGATATGTGAGCGCTTGTCTTTGTTCTAGCAATCAGTGGGGGTCTCAGTACCCCACCAATCAAAAACTTTTGATATGTCGCTAAAATTTCCCAAAGTACAGAGGCACTTCAACGCTACTCTCCATGTCTTCCAAGAAATCATCACCCCTACCCAAGACAGGTTTGGTGGTCATATGGAGAGATGGGTAATGAAGGGGTCATGGAGAGGTGTTGTCTACAGTGATGTTACCACAGCAACGTGAATCTCCAGGGTCTCATTGCAATATCTGTAACCCCGCCCCTCAACTATCACATGACATTTATAGTACTGCTCTCCTCATATAGGGTAGATGGACCCATTGGGCTCTCTTGTTTTCCAGACTCTGGTGCAACTGCAATCTCTGCAATGCCCCCGATAGCTATTATTAGAGTGTCAGTAACAGAAACCGTAGGTGGCATTTGACAAGCCCAACTTGGAAGGGAATTCCGCCTCTTATAATAGAGGAATTTAAGATATTTAGTATTCATAATCTATAGCTACTTTAAAAGAAAGCAAAGCAGAACAACTGCTACAGTGCGCTTAGTGCCAAAAAAAATTCACACCTCTAATCCCGCCCAATCCCTCCCCCACACATGTCCAATCCGGTTTAGTCGCCTTGGTTGTCCCCCTCCTTGTAACAACAGGTAATGGTGCTTCCACTCGGTGCCCTCTTTGTGTGGCCCACAGAGATGATGCCTCCTTTGTGCCTCTCAGAGTAATTATACCCCCTTGTCCCCCAGACTGTAAGAAAGCCCTCTCAGTGACTGCTTACAATAGTAATACCACCTTAGCACCCCCCCTTCCCGAACAAATATAATGGCCCTAGTAATATTCACCTAGACCTTTTCCTATGACAAATAGAGCACATTACTCGAAGCACAAGTCAGGACGTCACGGCATCATGCCTGCATGCAGTGCATCAACCCGATAGGGAGTATTCATGGAGGATGGCAGGGGTTGTCGAGCCTCTGATGATAGTGGTGGCACTTGGAGTTCACAGTGGCTATATCCATTCTGGTGCTCCCCATGGCCATGCAGTAACTGGAGGAGGTACCCTTTTTTCTCTTGGAGGACACCCTGACCTTGAGGCTCCTGCCTGGTGGTATGGAGAACAACAATGATGGAAGTTGTAGTAATCCCTCTCTCTCTAAAGACACTTTCCAGTCTCTCAGCAGAACTATAGGCATGCAATGAGGTTCCGATTAATTAAGTCTGCAGTTCCCGGACTGAGGGGTGCAGATATTCGATACAGTTGGCCAGTCAGTCTCAAAGTGTGATAGGGAACATTGCTAAGGAATCCTATCACTGCAGAAAAGTCGTTCTGCCATAAACAAGCATAGTACCTTGTTGTCTGAATCCAGTCCACTTCCTTGTGGGTTCTAGACCTTCTAATATCCATCTCTCAGGAGTGTTTTTGTAGTAGGGATGCTTCGCTTTGGTAGCTGTAGACTCGGAGACCAGGGTTCTCTGAACTTGGGCCTAGCCCTCAGGAGCTTGCACATGTAGGTGTTGTCTGTAGCTTGGCTAGACACACACTATCTAACTAACCAGGGGACATATCTGGTCCATACCCCTGGCAACGTAACAACTTGCCAAAATATTAAGCGTTAGGTTGTCCATACAATTTCAATAAGTATGTACAATACTGAGCAATTCATCGCATTTATTTGCATTAACTTACTGCAGCAGCACGGGTCATATGATGGTCATACTATGGTAGCAGTCCTTGGTAGAGGATATAATATCCATTATCAATGGTCAGATATTTCAGAAAGTTAATACAAAATAAAGGCAAAGAAACCTTCTTTGAAGGCCCCATTGACTGTCAGCAATTCCAGAGATTTGAGTGTTTTACTGAGAACCACACCCCCTTATTCTCGTCAGTGGAGAATCCAGTCCTGGACCCCATATACTGTATGTTGTCCTCTAGTAAATATTTATGATATGTCAGGAGATAACTTTCATTGGTTTTCTGCTCACAGACACCATGGGTCCAGCTCCTGGCATCTGGCAAACAGGTGATAGACTATCAATTTGACATTGATGATCAAACTGAAGCCCCCACTATAGTTTTTCCACCCAGGACCGTGAGGCCTGTTGTTGGTTCCCCCTTCATGTCCTCTGACCATTGGTCCAGTTTGGTACCCCATGTTTGCTAACAAGGTTGTGGAGGACAGGTTTTTGCCCCTCCCCGTTTCAAAGGGGATGATACCAACCAGGACCAGGCCACTCTCTGTAAGGGCCCCATAGCAGCCATATGTTCTTGCTGCCTCTATGGCATTAATGCCCTTGAGTTTATCAGTTTTCATCATGCCGTAGTAAGTGTGGCCCAGAAGGGTGATTTCAGTAGTGAGTCATTTCTTACCTTCGACCTTCTGTGCACTGATTACACCGAGGCATTCACTGTACATATTGTCTGTTAGGCAATGTAATGCCATAAACAGAAGAATATTATCAATGATTGTTGTCTATAGAAACAAAAAGAGAAAGAATGTAGCAGATATTAAAAAAGTATTACTCATAGTGTACATAAGTTTCAGCCATAATTGTCCTAAAATTATGATCAACAGAGTCCTTCTTACCCCCTCCAAGTCACCCAGGCAGTCCACTCATGTCCCTCTCATGCACACGACCATGACCCTTTTGCAGTCTGAAAACTGAGGATCTGCAAAATATGGATGCGGTCTGTATGTTGTCCGCTTTTTTTTTTGGCCCTTTTGATTTCAATGAGTCCGTGGTTTGCATTTTTGCGGAAAGGACATACAGATGCGGAAAGCACATGAATGATCCATATGCTTACTGCATCTGTATGTCCATTCCGCAAATGGATAGAATATGTCCTATACTTGGTCACAAAATGTGGAATACAGACCCATTGAGGTCAATGGGTCCACAAAAATGCTGATGCAACAAGGGCGGTATTCGTATTTTGCGGAAATGAAATTTTCGGACCGTAAAATACATATGGTCATGGCCATGAGGCCTAAAGGGGTTGCCCGGGTCCTAGATATTGATGACTTATCATCAGGATAGATCATCAATATTAAATCGGTATGCGTCTGTCACCTAGCACTCCACCAATCCGATGTTCTCAGCATCAGAAAATACAGGTGATCAGTAGTAATTTGTGGGCAAACCCGTAAATAAATATTTTAGATTCCCTGCAGAGCCCCCACAGGGCAAATTAAGCATTGCACATTTCTTATTGAAGTCGGTGGTGATGCATAAATGTGCCAGGCCCTTCAGAGTAACAAACAGTCTTCATGGCAGCTCCTGACTCTGAATGAGGGACCCCTCTCTATGAGCTAGAGCAGGGGTCGACAACCTTTTTTGTGCGGAGTGCTGATTTAAAAAAAAAATTAAGGCTGACGCTCTGTGTGCCGAGCCATACAGGAAAGTAATATAACACAAATATGTGACATAAACCAGGTGTCCCAAACTTCTCAACAACACTGCCTGACCTACATGGCTTAGGACGCCTTCACACTCGGCAGATATTGTGGCAAAAAATTCTGAAACTGAAAATCTGTTCCATTCATTTGAATGGGGCAGAAAGCACATGGATTTCTGTAAGGTAAATGGAATTAAAAGGGGTTTTCTCATCATGAACAATGGGGGCATAAGGCTAGGATATGCCCCATTGTCTTATAGGTGCAGGTCCCACCGCTTGGACCCGCACCTATATCGAGAACGGAGCCCCGCAAGGTGGTGGCTGAAGGACTCCGGTCCGGCCACCACCAAACCGGCTCCCCATAGAAGTGAATGGGAGCATACCGCGCATGCGCGGCTCCCTCTCCCCTTCATTTCTAAGTGTCCGACGGAAATAGCTATTTTTGCCGGCCCCATAGAAAATGAATGGAGAGCAGCTGCGCATGCTCAGTGCACCCTCCTTCCCTTCTCGATATAGGTGCGGGTCCCAGCGGTGGGACCCGCACCTATAAGACAATGGGGGCATATCCTAGCGATATGCCCCCATTGTCCATGATGAGACAACCCCTTTATAGAGGTTTCCAACTTTTTAGAAAAGTTGCCACCAGGCAAATATACAAACAGTAGAGCCCCATATACTGGTCACCCTCAATATTTTAAGATTCAGAGTTGCACCAATCACACCTAGACCTCACCCCTTCCCCCCCCACACACACACACACACTCACCATCCCTACTGCACCCCCCACAGCAATCATTTTCAGGCTCACTACTCCTTCCCTCAAAGTAGTCAAAAAGCTTCCCTTCACCACCATCCTCCCCCCACCCCCGAATTGGTCACATTGCTCGTTCCCCCACCTCTCCAAACTCACAGCCCTAATCTGGTCACATGTTCATTCCTCCATCTCCCCAAGCTCACCTTCTTCCCCCCCACCCCAAATCTGGTCACACACATATTCCTACATCTCCCCAAGCTCGACCTCCATCCCAAATCTGGTCACATGCTCGTTAACCGATGTTTCAAAGCTCACCATCCTTCTCCCAACCCCCAGTACATTCAAATACCTTTCTTCATTTGTGGCAGTCCTGAGGAGGAGACGTGCAGCAGCGAGGTACAGTAGCAGGCAGCCAGTAGCATAGCAGAGTGCCACTCTCTGCTATCATTCCTCTGTGGAGGCCGGGGAAGATACATGAGGGGCAGGCCTAGGAGATGCATTGTGCATGATGCGTCTGAAGATTTTTTCATTCAGCTATACAACGCGGTGGCGGGGCATCCAACAAATGGCGACAAGGCTGAAAAGTTTTGCTGTCATTTGGAAACTGGCATGCCAGCAGAATGCGGTCTATGTGCCACCTTTTGACACATGTGCCGCAGGTTGCCCACCATGAGCTAGAGTAGGGTTTCTCAACTCCAGTCCTCAGGGCCCACCTACCGATCCGGATTTGAGAATATCCCACAGAATGAATACCTGTGGTAGGTCCTGATGCATGGACACTAATTATATCACCTGCTCAATACTAAGGAAATCCTGAAAACATGACTGGTAGGTGGGTCCCGAGGACCGGAGTTGAGAAACCCTGAGCTAGAGTATCTCATAGAGGGCTTTCTAGACAGAAACAAAACTCGTATATTCAATGAAAAATTTATTGCCATATTATGAAAGAAACCAGTCATATCAGGTCCATAGAGATTTTACATAATTGGCTTTAATGAGGTGACTCTTAAGGTTCGGTTCCCATGCTGTGAGGTCTTGAAACTGAAGAGCAATATCAAGGTTGAGACTTGTCTGGTCGGACCTGTTGGTGTATGAGGTGAGGAGGTCATATTGTCAGCTTGTTCTACTTTAAAGACCAGAATAAAATTGACTTTTCTAAAAGCAACCTCCACTCTGGTGGTCCTGGTGGTGCATCCATGTCATGGACTTTTTGAAGGCAAACACGCTCTGCTGCATACCCCCTGCACAGTGGCGTAACTAGAAATAACTGGGCCCCGCAGCAAATTTTTGAACGGGCCCTCCTCCCCCAGCAACTCCCAAATCCTGTGCAACTCCCACTCCTAGGATAGTCAAGATGGCATGCCTCAGATGAGGCCTGGCAGCTAGTCCGTCCGTTTCCTATAGTGTCACCGTATATAATGGCATTGTATAATACTGTTGAGGGGGCCCTGACAAAAAAAAAAATCTTCTAGTCTTCCTTCTAGGTGGGCCCATACTGAGTTCGGGCCCCAAAGCTGCCGCTTCCCTTATAGCTAAGGCCCTGCCTCTGCAGAAGCTGCCCCCCACACAGATCCTGGTCATGATTAGGAATGGCCACAGCATCGGCTGGGAGTGACGAAATCACTGATCCTGGCCATTAAGCCCTAGTATTGTGGCATTATTGCCCTCTGATCATTAGCCCTGGTGATACCGATTGCCACGGTTGACAGTTTGAAAGAGGCAGCTCCAGGCCTGATAAATTTTCTCAAGTTTGTCCTGAGTTTATCCCACTTTGGACACAGCTGCGTTTTTATAAAAGGACTCTTCCACCAGTTGGGCCCCGTTATAGTGATCAGTGGTGGGCTCAAGGGTGACGTTCCAAGCTATGATCCATTTCTCACCTATGCTATGGCAAGGTTACTGTGGCAAAATCTCTGCCGCATAGTATGGATTTTTGTATGGAAATGCTGCAAAGTTATATGCGGATTTTCTTGCGGAAAGCGTGTGGATGAGATTTGGACAAATACCGTCCACTTTGCTGCTACTAAACCTCTGCGGCAGTGTTTCCCAACTCCAGTCTTCAGGGCCCACCTACCGGTCATGATTTGAGAATATTCCACAGAATGAATACCTGCGGTAAGTCCTGATGCACTGAAAATACCCAATATCACCTGCTGAATACTAAGGAAATCCTGAAAACATAACCGGCAGGTGGGCCCTGAGGACTGGTCTGCGGGGTATCTTAAACATTTACACCATGTGTGGCTGAACCCCAATATCAGCTTTCGTCTTACAGCCCCCGATCACAGTCTAAATGTCTATGACAATTTATCCTAGGGTTGTATCATGTTCTGGTTTGTTCAGAACATCACTTATGTCTATCAGTCTTCACCTCAGGGTCACCCCCTACTTGTTCAGATTACTACAATCATTGGAAACATGTCTTCCCCTGCAGTTATGGGTAATTGAATGGCGACTTTTTCGTTAGTTTAAGATGACAGGTTGGATACAACATAGACAATGCTTCTGCGTATACCACAGATATTATAATCCCCCTCTTTACGGTCGCATTGCCAACCCCAATTCAATGTCTCATAAATCTATTGCTGATGGATGCTTTTATCCAGAGATTAAAGAGGATAGAGCAAAGATTTATGTATTCAGAATTTATAGGGTTTCCCGTCTACTGTGTCAGGAGCTGCTGAATAAACAAGGTGTATGTGAGAAGATAACTGTCAGGGCCTGTCTGTAATCCGGCCTCATGTCTGCCTGTTGCGGAAACACTGTGCAAACACATTTAGGATAATATCTCGAATTATGTCCAGACATAGTCCATCGTGCAGAACCTACCGAATAGCCAGAGTGGAAATGGACAACACATTGATACCACAATGAATTAGATACCACATTGATATCAATGGACAACATGTAATTCTACATTTCCCCTCTTGGGGCACTGCAAGTAAATGAAACACTTGCTGTCAGGTTCCACTGCAGATTACCAAAAAAAAATCTGCAAACTACGGATGACGTCCGTGTTGCATCAGTTTTTTTGTGTGGACCTATTGACTACATTTTGCGGCCAAGAATAAGGCATGTTCTATCTTTTGCGGAACAGACATACGGATGGGGAAAGCACATGGATTATCATAATTTCACAAAAAGATAGAACATACATGGCCGCAAAATGCACGCATTTCTTTTTATTCCATCTAAAATAATGGATCTCAGATAGAAATGGCTCAAATGGATGCCAAATGTGTATTAATTAGCATAACGGATGCTTAAAATACAGGATCCATTTTTCTCATTATTTTACTGTTGTTCTGACGGATCAGAAGAACGAAAAACTAAACAGTGAGGAGAACCCGGTCTTATCTATCCCAAGTACCAAACAGACTGTCCATTAACCACCTAACTGTTCTGCCCGAACTCAGCTGGGGCTGTGGGACAAGTACTTAAAGAGGACCTTTCAAGGGATTATGTGTTAGAAACTGATATGCTTACCAGATAGGGCGGAGCCTACAGATGCCAGCACATATGAGATGGCCGGGATTCCCAATGGGGGTCTCCTTCTCCCTTGCTGTAGCGTGGTCCAGTCGCAGTGGAGAGTGTCACAGCCAGGGAGAAAAAACTGCTAACATTCTCTCCACTGTGATTGGACCACGCTACGGCCAGGGAGAAGGATATGCCCATTGAGAAACCCGGTCAAATCCTCCTCCCTGTACCGATACTCTAAATTAACATACAGTATGAGGCACCAAAAACAGCGGGGGACACTGCACTGGAATGGAGGGTTATTTTAGAAAGAAAAAAAAAGTACTAGCATCTGTAGGGGACACCCTATCTGGTAAACATACCAGTTTCTAACACATAATCCCATGAAAGGTCCTCTTTGACTGTTTTGCCTGAGCTGAAGTGGTGGGCGAGTTTGCTTTTAGCTGCTGATATCTCCTGAATGGTAGCAGCTAGAAGCATGGAACTGGTATTGTTTGAAAGCTGGCATTTCAGGCTGTAGTCCAAGCTAAACTGGAGATATCGCTGTTAGAAATGGAGTTGGGAATAATCACGGGTAAAGTCTGCTTTTACTTTCACTGTCAGCTGTATTCACTGCATCCCGATTTCTAACAGTGATATCTTCCCATGTAGTAAAGATATTGCTGTCATTATGCCAGCTTTCAAAGAACACAAGGCCCATATCTCCAGCTGGTACCAAACTAGAGATATGAGCAGTAAAAACAGCCGCCCCCCTTCCTCTACAGTCTGGATGAAGAGGGAGAGCAGTTGCAGAGCTGACAGCCTGCAGGAGGAAAGAAAAAATAGTAAAAAATGTGGCATTATCATCATTGTAGTAGTGACCCACATAATAAAGTTATGTTACTTATACCACACAGTGAACATCGTAAATAAATTATACAAAATAATGTTCAAATTGCTTTTTTTATCTTTCCCCCTAAAAATAAAATAATAAAAGTTATTCAATACACCATATATACCCGAAAATGGTTCCTAAAAAATAAATATAAAAAATAAAAATAAAAAATAAAATTAGAAGAAAAAATTAAGTTATGACTGCTAGAACACAAAGGGGGAAAAATATTATTGGTGCTTGTCTAAAATTAATTATATGACTAAGGGGTTAAAAATGCACACACATTAAAAAAGTGCAATAAAAAAAGTAACATTTTTGGGAGGGTTTTTACAATTTTAATGTGACTGTTAGGAGGTTAAAAGGGTGCGTATATGAAAATGTCTGAAATCTGCATTTGTCATTACATGTGGTTCATTGTGATAGATCAGACATGAATTAGCTACAGTTACTTTAAAAAAGAAATGATAATTGTGCAGGCCCCACCACCTACAATTTGAGGTCTCTTTTATGTTTATTTTATTTTAATTTACTATAAATTCTCAATCCGCCCCTGCCAAACAGTTTTCTTAAACAAGTAGTGGACTGGCATGTGTACGAGCGGCTCTGGCGCTGTACTGCACTGGGCTCAGTAGCCAGGACGGATGTTGTGGATCCTCTGATGGATCACTTGCTCCTTGGAAGCTGGAACAATGTGTGGGTGGAATGTGAAATGTCGAGGGCATTATCTCTTCATGCTGCGGTAACACGTTTCTACAGCTGGCACCAGATACACTGCGTGGGAGAGATTTATCAAAACTGGTGTAAAGGAAAACTGTCTTAGTTGCCCATAGCAACCAATCAGATTCCACCTTACATTTTTCAGAGCTCCTTTGGAAAATGAAAGGTGGAATATGATTGGTTGCTATGGGCAACTAAGCCAGTTCTACTTTACAGCAGTTTGATAAATCCACCCACTGTATATATGTATGATATAATACACTGCTGCTCTATAGGCTTCCAAGCGTTTCAAGAAAGTGTGTGTGTTGCAGGAGGGGTGGGGGAGAGGGATGAACGATATTTGAGAGGGTATCTTAACCACCTCAGCCCCCAGTGCTTTACACTTCTGACCTACACTACTTTCACCGTTTATTGCTCGGTCATGCAACTTACCACCCAAATGAATTTTACCTCCTTTTCTTCTCACTAATAGAGCTTTCATTTGGTTGTATTTCATTGCTGCTGACATTTTTACTTTTTTTGTTATTAATCGAAATTTAACGATTTTTTTGCAAAAAAATGACATTTTTCACTTTCAGTTGTAAAATTTTGCAAAAAAAAAACGAGATCCATATATAAATTTTGCTCTAAATTTATTGTTCTACATGTCTTTGATAAAAAAAAAAATGTTTGGGTAAAAAAAAAAATGGTTTGGGTAAAAGTTATAGCGTTTACAAACTATGGTACAAAAATGTGAATTTCCGCTTTTTGAAGCAGCTCTGACTTTCTGAGCACCTGTCATGTTTCCTGAGGTTCTACAATGGCCAGACAGTACAAACACCCCACAAATGACCCCATTTCGGAAAGTAGACACCCTAAGGTATTCGCTGATGGGCATAGTGAGTTCATAGAACTTTTTATTTTTTGTCACAAGTTAGCGGAAAATGATGATGATTTTTTTTTTTTTTTTTTCTTACAAAGTCTCATATTCCACTAACTTGTGACAAAAAATAAAAAGTTCTATGAACTCACTATGCCCATCACGAAATACCTTGGGGTCTCTTCTTTCCAAAATGGGGTCACTTGTGGGGTAGTTATACTGCCCTGGCATTCTAGGGGCCCAAATGTGTGGTAAGGAGTTTGAAATCAAATTCTGTAAAAAATGACCAGTGAAATCCGAAAGGTGCTCTTTGGAATATGGGCCCCTTTGCCCACCTAGGCTGCAAAAAAGTGTCACACATCTGGTATCTCTGTATTCAGGAGAAGTTGAGGAATGTGTTTTGGGGTGTCTTTTTACATATACCCATGCTGGGTGAGATAAATATCTTGGTCATATGCCAACCTTGTATAAAAAAATGGGAAAAGTTGTCTTTTGCCAAGTTATTTCTCTCACCCAGCATGGATATATGTAAAATGACACCCCAAAACACATTCCCCCAACTTCTCCTGAGTACGGAGATAACAGATGTGTGACACTTTTTTGCAGCCTAGGTGGGCAAAGGGGCCCATATTCCAAAGAGCACCTTTCGGATTTCACTGGTCATTTTTTACAGAATTTGATTTCAAACTCCTTACCACACATTTGGGCCCCTAGAATGCCAAGGCAGTATAACTACCCCACAAGTGACCCCATTTTGGAAAGAAGAGACCCCAAGGTATTCGCTGATGGGCATAGTGAGTTCATGGAAGTTTTTATTTTTTGTCACAAGTTAGTGGAATATGAGACTTTGTATGAAAAAAAAAAATCATCATTTTCCACTAACTTGTGACAAAAAATAAAAAATTCTAGGAACTCGCCATGCCCCTCACGGAATACCTTGGGGTGTCTTCTTTCCAAAATGGGGTCACTTGTGGGGTAGTTATACTGCCCTGGCATTTTCCAGGGGCCCTAATGTGTGGTAAGTAGGTAAATGACCTGTGAAATCCTAAAGGTGCTCTTTGGAATGTGGGCCCCTTTGCCCACCTAGGCTGCAAAAAAGTGTCACACATGTGGTATTGCCGTATTCAGGAGAAGTTGGGCAATGTGTTTTGGGGTGTCTTTTTACATATACCCATGCTGGGTGAGAAAAATATCTTGGCAAAAGACAACTTTTCCCATTTTTTTATACAAAGTTGGCATTTGACCAAGATATTTATCTCACCCAGCATGGGTATATGTAAAATGACACCCCAAAACACATTCCCCAACTTCTCCTGAGTACGGCGATACCACATGTGTGACACTTTTTTGCAGCCTAGATGCGCAAAGGGGCCCACATTCATTTTATGAGGGCATTTTTAGACATTTGGATCCCAGACTTCTTCTCACGCTTTAGGACCCCTAGAATGCCAGGGCAGTATAAATACCCCACATGTGACCCCATTTTGGAAAGAAGACACCCCAAGGTATTCAATGAGGGGCATGGCGAGTTCATAGAATTTTTTTTTTTTTGGCACAAGTTAGCAGAAATTGATTTTTCCGCTAACTTGGGACAAAAATTTCAATCTTTCATGGACTCAATATGCCCCTCACGGAATACCTTGGGGTGTCTTCTTTCCGAAATGGGGTCACATGTGGGGTATTTATACTGCCCTGGCATTCTAGGGGCCCTAAAGCGTGAGAAGAAGTCTGGAATATAAATGTCTAAAAACTTTACGCATTTGGATTCCGTGAGGGGTATGGGGAGTTCATGTGAGATTTTATTTTTTGACACAAGTTAGTGGAATATGAGACTTTGTAAGAAAAAAAAAAATAATTTCCGCTAACTTGGGCCAAAAAAATGTCTGAATGGAGCCTTACAGGGGGGTGATCAATGACAGGGGGGTGATCAATGACAGGGGGGTGATCAGAGAGTCAATATGGGCAGATCACCCCCCTGTAAGGCTCCATTCAGATGTCCGTATGTGTTTTGCGGATCCGATCCATGTATCCGTGGATCAGTAAAAATCATACGGACATCTGAATGCAGCATGACAGGGGGGGGTGATCAATGACAGGGGGGGTGATCAATGACAGGGGAGTGATCAGGGAGTCTATATGGGGTGATCACCCCCCCTGGAAGGCTCCAGGGAGACGCCTGTATGTGTTTTGCGGATCCGATCCATCTATCAGTGGATCCGTAAAAATCATGCGGACGTCTGAATGGAGCTTTACAGGGGGTTGATCAATGACAGGGGGGTGATCAATGACAGGGGGGTGATCAGGGAGTCTATATGGGGTGATAACCACAGTCATTGATCACGCCCCTGTAAGGCTTCATTCAGACGCCCGTATGCGTTTTGCGGATCCGATCCATCTATCAGTGGATCCGTAAAAATCATGCGGACATCTGAATGGAGCTTTACAGGGGGTTGATCAATGACAGGGGGGTAATCAATGACAGGGGGGTGATCAGGGAGTCTATATGGGGTGATAACCACAGTCATTGATCACACCCCTGTAAGGCTTCATTCAGACGTCCGTATGCGTTTTGAAGGATCCGATCCATCTATCAGTGGATCCGTAAAAATCATGCGGACATCTGAATGGAGCTTTACAGGGGGTTGATCAATGACAGGGGGGTAATCAATGACAGGGGGGTGATCAGGGAGTCTATATGGGGTGATCAGGGGTGATCAAGGGTGAATAAGGGGTTAATAAGTGACAAGGGGGGGGGGGTGTAGTATAGTGGTGCTTGGTGCAACATATTTACTGAGCTACCTGTGTCCTCTGGTAGTCGATCCAAGCAAAAGGGACCACCAGAGGACCAGGTAGCAGGTATATTAGACGCTGTTATCAAAACAGCGTCTAATATACCTGTTAGGGGTTAAAAAAATCACATCTCCAGCCTGCCAGCGAACGATCGCCGCTGGCAGGCTGGAGATCCACTCTCTTACCTTCCGTTCACAGGAAATCTCGCGTCTAGCGAGAGGACGCGCCGGCGCGTCCACCCAGAAGAGCAGGGCCGCCGCAAAGACGCAATCCTGCGTACGGCGGTCCTGAGGAGGTTAAAAAATATTGCACTGGTACACCAATGTGTTAAAACGGCCCTGAGCTGATCGGAATGTTTTTGATATTTTTGCGGGGTCCTTTCTGCCTTAAAGGGCATCTGTCAACCGTTACCTATGACACTGGCTGACCTGTTCCACGTGCACTTGGCAGCTGAAGGCATCTGTGTTGGTCCCATGTTCATATTTGCCCGCATTGCTGAGAAAAATGATGTTTTAATATATGCAAATGAGCCTCTAGGAGCAACAGGGGCGTTGCCATTACACCTAGAAGCTCTGCTCTCTCTGCAACTGCCATGCCCTCTTAACATTGACAGGGCCAGGTGTGATGACATTTACACTGCCTAGCCCTGTAAATCAAAGTGCAGTAGTAGTAGTTGTCACGGCCTTTGCTGTGCGCGCCGTGACACTGGTGCCATGCTTGCTGCTGCCGGGGGCAACGTTGTGGCTGGTGTGTGCACTTCCCCTTTAAGTTGTAGCCTTCCCCTGTCTGGTGCAGTAAGGGTTAACTACCTTGCTGGGTGTGGTCACTAGGTGCTTCTTATACCTGTGGCTTAAGGTCAGGAGTCAGTTGTACTCCAGCCTTGGTGTGTGCTCCTTGTCTGGTTGTTCCATCTTCCAGTGTGAGGGCCACCTAATTTGACATCGATGTCTCCAGCAATGTTATCCCGGTGTCTCCTTCCCTTCCTGTCCCTATTTGTATGGAGTGGGTTATGTTCAGGGTGTTTGTACGTCTAGCTTGGTGTTACTTGTCTGGTGGTGTTTGGTGTCCAGCATGTTTACTAGACATTCCCCTGTCTCATGTTTTATTGCAGCTATGGGTGTCCTGGGTGTCCTGTGTGGTTTGTGGTGTGTGCTGTGTCCTTTAATGTTGGTGTAGACACCAGCACTAGTGCACGGGTTCCAGTCAGTGTGTCTGTGGCAGGTAAGTGTGTTATTGGTTTCACTTACCTGCCATTTCCTTATAGCTGTATGTGTTCCCCTCTCCTTGCAGCCTGGCCTCAGATAGAGACTCCTGTTCCTCCATGACTGGGACGAACAGGTCGTCTCTTCCCGGCTCCTTGGTGAGGGATTACCAGGGCGACTTAGGGTCTCTAGGAATCCTGAGTATGAGTCGTCCTACCATCGGGGTCGCTCATATGGTGAGGAGTCAGGGAGAGGATTAGGGACGCAGTAGGAGGTGACCTGCTCCCTTATTACTCCTTTTGGCCAGGCTGATCCCCTTTTACCCTTTGACACCGCACGGTGGGGGGTTTCCCCCACTCCCCACCGTGGCAGTAGTCATGTCAGAGGTAGACAGCTCCCTGTATCTCAATTCCTGGACTTCTGTGAGCGTCATCTTGCCTGAGTTGTTGCTAACAGCATTTAAAGAGATGCTTTACAGCAACTACATGGGCGATCGATGTCATCTGTATATATAGGTGTATCAGTCATTGTAATCCTGTCTGTGATGATAATGAGATGAGACCAAGAAGTGGCGCCTATTATGAGGCTCAGTGTCCAGTTCAAAAAGTTCAGGATTTTTTTTTTATATAAAAAAAAAATATATATATGGAGCAGTTCTAAACTTGAGTTTGATATCGCATCAAGCAACTCGCCAGGGAGTGCATGGAGGATGGGATTGGTAGTTGCTATGAGGGTGGGAGTGGTACTCGCATCATTTCATCATGCCTGCAGTGCATTGACCCACTGGGGAGTGCGTGGAGGATGGGAAAGTAGTCAAGGCTGTGATGATGGTGCTGGTACTCCTAGTTCTGGGTGGCAATCCCCATTCCGATATGACTTTCTTCCCTCGGGGCCCTCCCTAGAATTTGGACTCCTTTCTGGTGGTAGTTGGGTGCTCTTGGAGTTCGGTGTTTGTCTGGGTGCAAGATAGGGGAGTAGGTGAAGTGGCCAGCAGATGGTGGAGTCAGGAACCAGGCCAGTTGGTTGTAATAAATAAAGTCTCTTTTCACTATTTCAAAATGGGAGTAGTAGTTCACCCAGTAATAACAAGGCACAATTCCAAAGCATATAACAGTGCAATTGTTTCCCAAATGTAATGTATGGATAGCAGCAATAATGAGGGTTGTAGTACTCCTTCTACTTGTCTTTCTCTAAAGTCTCACTCTGTAGAACCTTGGGCATGCAATGAGGTTTTTTGGTAAGCTTATGCAGTTCCCAGGCCGAGGGGGTGCAGATATAAGATACAGTGGGCCAAACTATCTCAAAGTGTGGAAGGGTGCATTAGCAATGTTCCCTCTCACAGCAGTAAGGTCTCTCTGCCATAAACTTGCACAATCGCTTGCTGACTGACTCCAATGCACAGCCTTGTGGTTCTATACCTTCTAACTTCCTGCTCTCTGGAGCACATTGGAGGTTGTAGAAGTCCCAGAGATAAGGGTTCTCTGAGCTCAGGCCTAGCTCTGAGGAGCCTAAAAATGTAGGTCTTCACTGTTCCTCAGGCAGAATTAGACTATTTACTGACTAACGCTCTAACTAACTAGGGGGCAGACCAAGTCCATCTTCTGGCAACCTAACACAGTCAGCTAAGAAGTTAACCATTAACTGTCCATACAATTCACAATTTCTAACTCGGTAATGTAACATTATTATTATTAGCAATTAACCCTTTGCAGTAACCCTTACTGCGCTATCATATCACAAAAGCCATTGGAAGCCACTAAAAAAGCTAATTTAAAGGGGTTCTGCAGTTTTTTTAAACTGATGATCGGTGGGGGTCCGACACCCGGGACCCCCGCCAATCAGCTGTTTGAGAAAGCAGCGGCGCTGGCCTGGGCGGGGCTAAGCTCTGTTCACTTGAATGGAGCTTAGCCCCGCCCAGGCCATTGGATACTAGTCGTGACGTCACTGGGCCTGCGGTAAATAGCGAGAAGGCCACGGCACTACTGCCATCGCCGCTGCCTTCTCAAACAGCTGATTGGCGAGGGTCCCGGGTGTCGGACCCCCGCTGATCAGATGCTGATGATCTATCCAGAGGATAGATCATCAGTTTAAAAAAACTGCAGAAACCCTTTATTGCCATTATTTACTTATTTCATTAAGAGTCAAGATGATTGATGATTGCTACATTTGGAACTAGACTGTGAAATGGAAAATTAGAAATAACCACCAAAAATTCTTTAGAAATATGTTTTGCCTAAAAGGCATAGATCATTTCCTTTAAAAAGGATGCATTTTGTAGTTTGAATTTTAGGGATGGTAGAGATGAAATGCAGGGGAAATTATACTCAGAAAATCTATCACTTCTAAAAACAGGTCAGATACCTCTGTGCTCCGTTTTATTAGTCTCTCGCTGTCATTTTATTTTAATCCTTACAAATTATATGGGATTTTCTAGCCTAAAATGTAAGTTTTATGACAATCCTGGTTAATGAATTGGGGATTTCAGGGTGTTTAATAGTTATCTCACTCTGATGGTTGATTGAGTAGAGTTGTTTCTTATTTGCTTAGATCTTGGCACACATAGTTCAGTTGCAAATCACACCTTGGAGCAAGCCCTCACCTGTAGTATTAGATTAGATAACATTCAGGATTTATTTGCTCACTCTATTTTGTTTAAGGGAAACCTAATACACAATGCTGGATACTTTGCACAAGATAAAATGCAGGTTCAAGGAGGATTCCCTTTTAAAAATCTGGATAACACACCATCTAACAACACCTACGTGCATTTTTAGGGATGCCTAGGGTAATATCGCTATTACCTAGGGTTCACCCATCTGCACCCACTGTGATTGACAGCAGAAGCTGGCGTCCACCGCACCTTTCTCCTGCAGTGGCCACTAAAGGAGAAAGGTGGTATTACATGGCTCCCATTCAAATGAATAAGTCACTTTGTAATGCATACCCAAGATTAGTCCTCCAGAGAGGAAGACCATTTTTTTTTTTAGAGCGGAGAAACCCTTTTCTGTAATATCAATAAATTTACTAGTTCTGGAAAATTTTTAGTTTTTTTTAGCGTAAACAGATATAACTGAGAGACAACTTAAAGAATTGCATTGGTAAACTCTAATATGTTATTATATACAGGGATGTTAGTGCTTGTGTGTTTAAATACCAGTCACGCCCTTCAAACCATGTGGTTATGTATAAATGAATTAGGTGTACAATTTTGTGTAGATCATAAGGTAATTATTGGTTGGTAACTGACTGTATTTCTACATAGCTTGGTCTGTAATGTGAGAATGAACAGAACTTAAAGGAGTAAAAAAAACACTTTCAGTTGTTATTAGCTTTATACCAAGCCTCATGACATTACATCATTATTGTGTCAGAATACTAAAAGCAGCCACATAATATGATTATAAAAAAAAAAAAGCAAGTGAAAGCAAATAGACATCTTTAGAGTTCAGCCCCATGGCAGAACCTGTAGAGCTGCACATGGAGTCCCGATGGGTTTTTATTACAGCCCAGTATGTACTCTGTTCACTTCAATGATGCCTCCTAGAGATGAGCGAATTGTGTCTAAAATTTGAAAATTTGACCCCAATTTTTCTAAAAAGTTCCAAGGCTATATGCACACGACAGTGGAAAAAAAAAGTGTGTTAAAAACAGATAAACTGTCCATTTGTAATGGACGTTTTTTTCTCTGATGTCTTTCTGAGAAACGGACGTTAATAACAGACCCATTCAATTGTATGGGGGCAGTCGGTCAGTGGAAAACGGACAAGATAGAACATGTTCTATTTTTTGACAGCAGTCAAAAAAACTGCCACGTGAATAACCCCATAGACTAGCATTGGTCATAAAATGGACGTGTGATGGCCATTAAAAAAATGTACATCACGTGTCCGTTTTTCACAGTCGTGTGCATATAGCCTAATTCTATCGAACTGGAATTTTGGACAGTTGTGTCAGAGAGACCCAAATTGAATGGCACAGTCCATTCTGCCAAATTAGAGCCGAATGGAATTTCCAACAATTCGCTCATCGCTACAAGAGACTAGTTGCTAAAGGTAGAATGTCCAAATTTGGAAAGACTCTAGCCCCAAGAACGGGTCTTTATGTGATAGCACCAGGATGCTTAATGGGGTTATGTGGTCAAGAAAGTCCACTTTTAAATACCCTTTTAGTATGTTCCCAGTGTATAAGTCCATCAGATACCTGGGGCAGAGAACAGCTACACAAAGAGCCTGTCTTTCTCTACCTGGAGGATCCAGCACAACATGGACAACCCATTGATTTCAGTCGATAGGGGGAGCTGTCAGTTCACTCTGAAAGCCCTGGTCTCCC
The DNA here is from genome assembly GCF_905171765.1 of Bufo bufo. NCBI lineage: Eukaryota > Metazoa > Chordata > Amphibia > Anura > Bufonidae > Bufo > Bufo bufo. The sequence goes on along the minus strand of NC_053392.1, from coordinate 70,764,246 downwards.
CGACCATTTTTAATTTTCAATATCTATATATTTTTAACTAAAGCCCTGCAGTTTTTGCACTGGCCACTAAGCCTAATAATATGCTGTAACTTCCTGTTCTGTACAGATCACTTCTCGACAGTTATCTAATTTTTAGCACATGTAGGATTACAATGACAAATAACACCAGTATACAGATAACACAGCATCCAGCATTCACAATAGGTAGTGTCACACTTTACCTACTCCCCCTTCCCTGCACAAGTTACAGAGCAGGTCTAGAAAACTCTCTCATAGCAGTCAATGAATATCTCATCTTCATTGTGACCTGTGGCCCTTTTAACTTCTGCAAAGAATAAGGCATCTCTAAATGCTGTTAACAGCAGCTAAGGCAAGATAGCTATCCCCATAATCATGTAAAAATACATCAAAGGTCATTAAGAGATCTCTCCCATGATCTATTTATACTCAAGACTGCGACCATGACGAGGGGACATCCTCTACGTCCAGAGTATAGAAGGTTTCTTCACCTACATAGAAGAGGATTCTTTACTGTAAAAGCAGTGAGACAATTTGGCTCTCTCTTACAGACTAGGTTGTGATGGGGAACTCGCTAAAAGAGTTCAAGAGGGGCCTGGATGTATTTCTGGAGTGTAATAATATTACAGTTCATAGTTATTAGATTTCTGGAGAAGGGTCGTTGAGACGGGGAGTAGTGTTGGTCGAGCACCAAAGTGCTCGTGTGCTCGAGTATGTATATATATATATATATATATATATATATAAAGTCAGAGCACCCGAAGAGGGGAGGGTGTCGGGACTCTAGTTTGGCTTAGGAGTCCCTGCTCTGACTCCATATATAGCTATGTCCATATATGGAGTCAGTGCTTGTCAGTGTATTTAAATCTAATTTAGCCTCTATTTCTGAAAAGTTTCTGGGCGGATTTGAACTCACAACCTTCTACATTACAGCTAAGAATCTTAACCAAGGAATTATTTTCCCTAATATGAGAAAAATTGGCTTCTACCTCATGGGGTTTTTTACCTTCCTGGATCAATTTTGCAGGATAACTGGCGGACGTATGTCTTTTTTCTGCCTTACAAACTATTTACAGGAAAGAAAAAAAATCTATAATTGGAAAATAAAAACATATTAGAAAATAGGAATAGGTTTTAATTAGTAATATATGATGCATTTAAAAGGATTATCCAGGGCTTATATGTTGATGAAGTATCCTCAGGATTGATCATCAATATGTGATCGGTGGCGGTCTGACTCCTTGCACCTCCACCAGTCGGCAGTTGGAAATGGCCATGGCTCATGGCTTCTCCCTCAACATGTCATGTCCATTGGTCACGTGGTCATTGTGCGGCTCATCTCGCTTAGGGCGGGTTTTCACCAGAGCTAAGAATTCCGTTATAATGTTCTGTTATAATAGAGTTATAACGGAATTTTATGAAGGATTGGAAAACCCTTTTAAGTGGCATTTCATTTTGCTCCATCCTTCCGTTTTGTTCCATTATACATGATGGGAAAAAAAATCCTGTATAAGGGTTAGCAAATTGCAGATCCGCAAAACAAGGATACCACCCATGTGCGTTCTGTAATTTGCGGAACGGGCGGCGCATTATAAATTGCCTATTATTGTCCATGATTGCGAACAAGAATAGGACATGCTCTATTTTTTGCGGGGCTGTAAAACGGAACAACAGATGTGGCATCTTTTGCGGCCCCATTGAAATGAATGGGTCCCCACCCGTTCCACAAAATTGCGGAAAGGATGCGGACCCATTCATATGGTTGTGTAAATGAGCCCTATCTCTGTTATAACGGAATTCTTAGCATTGGTGAGGGCCTGCCCCTAGTCTCAGCAGATTCATGGAAGACTCAAAGCTAGACCATGATATTCACATTGGATTGGACCTGTTTGTATCCTTGGCTGCCAGGCCATTGCATACAGACTGTTTCAAATGGCTCAGTCCACCCTGACCAGTTCCTTCTTAAATTTTCACAACTAATACCCGCTGCTATGTTTTATAAGGATTCCAATAGCTGTAGCAGTTAGAGCCAGGGGCGTAGCTAAAAGCTCATGGGCCCTAGTGCAAGAGTTCAGCTTGGGCCCCCCTTCCCTCAGTGCTTGTTGGCAAGGGGCAGGGGAGCACGTAGCCTTCCTGCTGCCTGAGGCAAACATTGAAAGGGCACCCCCTAATGGCAAATTCTTGACCTAACCCCTTCCCTCCAGCCAGAGGTGTAAATTGACCAGCAAGCACTTTCTATAATGCCAGTGTCTTATGTGGCACAAGGGTCTTTCGGCCCCTCAGGCTCCTGGGCCCGGTAGCGACTGCTACCTCTGCACCCCCTATAGCTACGCCCCTGGTTAGAGCGCATGTTATATAAGGTTGGCCCTATATGTATTCATAAGCCATTCATGATGAAGTCCTTCTGCTAAGTTTGCGTCATCCCATAACCCGTATATATTTCTCTTATGCAGGCTGTGGAGGAGGTGAACAAGCAGCTGTATTTGCTTTATCCGGATAGTGAAGAGCTCTTTGATATTGTACTGATGACCAATAACCATGCCCAGGTCGGTGTACGGCTCATAAACAGCATCAACCACTATGGTAAGTAATAGAAATATCTCTTTCTAGGTCAGATTGGCTTGAAGACTCCTGTACAGTAGGACTCCTCTTTAATGTGGATATGTTTATTTGCCTATGTCACGGTATGGATGACATTGTGCATTTTTCAGCTTTCATCGGATGCTCCGTTCCAGAACAGTAGACTTAAAGAGTTTCTCCGGGCTTAAGTTTTTGTTTTGCTATTACGTACTAACCTGTGGAGGAAAGATTATTGGTCACCTACTTGCCTTCCAGAGTGCAGCCGTTCTTGAGATCTGCCTCCCGGTCACGTGGTCCCTCCAGATGACTTTTCTGTTCTTCCGGCCAAAGTCCGTCTTCTTATCTTCCTGTCTTCTCTTCCTTTCTCCAGCAGGAGACGGATCGTCACGAGTGACGTCACCGCCTCCTGCTGAAGAAAGCTCTGGCCGGCAGTCTTTGCAGCGCACTAGGCTGAATGCTAGTGCGCATGTGCAGGATCAATGGCCGCTCTCTGTATCGTACAGGCTTCTATGTACAGCGTGATGTAAGCTCTCTGCAGGAGTGACAGTATAGCGATCAGCCACAGAGGCTGATCGCTATGCTGTGCATGTCACAGCGTCGCTTTTGTCCCCCCCTAGGTTATTCCTTGCCCCCCCCCTTCCCCGCTGATTCCCAGGTTGTCCCGGGCCAGTGATCGCTCTGATTGGCTAGTCTGTACAGATTAGCCAATCAGACAATCCTAATGCCGGCTGACAGGTTCTGATCCCCAGTTCCCCTTTCCCCCATTTTCTGGATGGTTGAGTGGTTTCGCAGAGTGTCAGCACACAGCTGACACTCTGCTTGAAACGGCCTGTCAGCCGTTTAACCCCTTCCATGCTGCGGTTCATAGGGACCGCTGTATGGGTTAACAGGGAGGAACCTCCCTCCCTCTCCCATCGGGCGCTGCTGTGCCTCTTGCAGCCACCCGATACTTGACAGGATCACAAAGGGAGCTGAGGAGCTCCCTCCCTCATCAGCCGCTGCTCTGTTGTGGCAGCGTCCGATGGTTACCATGGCAACTGGACATCTTCACAGGCTTCCAACCTGCCATGGTATAGCTAAGCTGGATCAGGCTTCTGCTAAAGTGTAAAGTCACAATACTATATAGTTTACTGTAGTGTATTATATTGGCATCAGACCCACTGGATCTTCAAGAACCAAGTGAGTCTGGGTCAAAAAAAAGTTTAAAAAAAAAGGGAATTTCTTCTTATAGCCACACATTTATCACTGATTAAAAATTAAAAAAATAAAATACACTACATGTTTGATATCACCGCGTCCGTAACAACCTGATCTCTGAAAGAGTCATGTTACTTCCCCGCACGGTGAAAGCCATAAAAAAAAAAAAAAATAACTTTGATGAAATTGACATTTTGCCCACCTCACTTCCCAAAAAAGGTAATAAAAGTGATCAAAATAGTAGTTTGTACGCCAAAATGGTACCAATCAAACCGTCACCTCATCCTGCAAAAAATGAGCCCAAAAAATAAATAAATATATATATGGCTCTCAGACTATGGAGACACTAAAACATGTTTGTTTTTTAATAAAATGTTTTTATTGTGTTAAAGTAAAATAAATAAAAAAAGTATACATATTAGGTATTGCCGCGTCGGTAAGTACCTGCTCTATAAAAATATCGCATGATTTATTCCCTCAGATGAACTCCGTAAAAAAAATAAAAAAAAAACGGTGTAAAAAAAAGCCATTTTTGTCACCTTATATCACAAAAAGTGTAATACCAAGCGATCAAAAAGGCATATGCCCCCCAAAATAGTACCAATCAAACCATCACCTCGTCCTGCAAAAAATGAGATCCTACCTAAGACAATCGGTCAAAAAATAAAAAAGCCATCACACTAAAATATGATTTATTTTTTTTGCTTCTAAACTGCTATTATTGTGCTAAAGTGAAATAAATAAAGATATTAGACATATTAGGTATCGCCGCATCCGTAAGAACCTGCTCTATAAAAATATCACATGACTTAACCATTTAGATGAACACCATAAAAAAACACTGTGCCAAAAAAGCCATTTTTTGTCACCTTACATCACATAAAGTAATACCAAGCAATCAAAAAGGCATATGCCCCCCAAAATAGTACCAATCAAACCGCCATCTCATCCCGCAAAAAATGTATTGGGTTAGTACAATAAAAAGGTATCCCTGCATACCGCAATACTCTAGTGTTTTTTAATCTTATTTATATATACTTTTTTTTTTTTTTTTTTCAGTAGTATGATTAAGTGGTGAAAATGATTAGTGCCCCTCCATATATGACTGTGGTATCTTATGTGCCCCCCCATATATTGTTCCTAGAGTCGCCACTGAGGGGGCACTGAATGGCACAAGGGGGTAATGGTTGGCACAATAGGGGAACTGGATAGCACAAGGGGGTCAATTGATGGCACAAGGGGGTCAATTGATGGCACAAGGGGGTCAATTGATGGCACAAGGGGGGCACTGGCTGGCACAAAGGGGCACTGGATGGCACAAGGGGGTACTGTATGGCACAAGGGGGCAATGGTTGGCACAATACGGGAACTGGATGGCACAAGGGGGTCAATTGATGGCACAAATGGGGTACAAGGGGGTACTGGATGGCAAACAGGAGGCACTGGATGGCCCAAGGGGGCAATGAATGGCACAAGGGGCACTGGATGTCACTGTTATGGGGGCACTGTTGATGTCACTGTTATGGGAGCACTTTTGATGTCACTGTTATGGGCGCTGAGTATAAGTAATAGGGCTCGTGCATAGAACCGTATCTGTTTTGCGGTCTGCAAGTCGCGGATCCACTAAATAAGGTTACTGTCCGTGTGCGATTCACATTTTTTTGCAGTCCCATTGAGTTCTATGGGTTTTAGATCTGCATTATGAGGACCAGAATAGGATATGTTCTATCTTTCACAGAACTGACATACGGATGTGGAAAGCACAGGGACGTCATCAGTGTTTTTTTTTTTTTTTTTACATCCATATGTCAGTTTTCAGTAAAGACAGAACATGTCCTATTCTGGCCTTCAAAATGAGGACCTCAAATCCATGGAACTCAATGGGACTGCAAAAAAACGTGGATCGCAAAATGGGTATGGTTGTGTGCATAAGGGTTTAGATACACAGCTCGGCAGGCAGGATCATACAAGATAGGCTTAGATACACCACTCAGCAGGCTGTGTCATACAAAATGGGATTAGATACACATTTTAGTACGCTGTATCATAGAAGATGGGATTAGATACACACTTCAGCAGGCAGTATAATTGAAAATGGGATTAGATACACAGTTCAGCGGGCAGTATCGCACACAACAGGATGTGTATCAGGCACACATACAGGATAGGATTAGATACAGATGTGATTGGATACGCTTGCCGATTCCAGCTGTTTATGACACTCTGGAGATGGTGAGGGAAGAGCCTGTGCACGGTCAGTGATGGGATTAGATACACCGCTCACAAGGCTGTATCACACAGGATAGGATTACATACAGATGTTATTGGATACGCTTGCCGATTCCAGCTGTTTATCACACTTTAGAGATAATGAGGGAAGAGCCTGTGGCCGGTCAGTGATAGGATTAGATACGCAGCTCAGCAGGATGTATCACACAGGATAGGATTAGATACACATGTGAGGGCAGAGCCTGTGGACTGTCAGTGATGAGATTTAGATACTGAGTGAGAAGTAGATTCATGTCTGGGTGTAGAAAGAGTTATAGATGGTGTAGCTGCTGCAGACAGAGCAGTGGGGGGCGTGGCCAGCCTGTGACTCATCTCTGTGCACTGCAGCCAGGCTTGTGTATCAATAAAGTTATGTATTCAACAAAACAAGAAGGGGAGAAAGTAAACAGATCTGCCAGGATAATGTGATGTCTTCCAGGGAGGAAGGAAAGCTCAGACATGAAAAACAGGTATTGGGGGCATATGCATGCATGGTGAGGGGTGTTAGGAGCACATAAAAAAAAAAATGAAGCCGCAGCTGAATAGCAAGTCTCCTTATGCATGCTCCCTGTCTCCATCACCCTCCCAATTTCTGGTGATACAGTTGCTTTAACAGAAGGATTAAGTGCAGATGTCCCTGGCTGTGAGTAATGATGACATCTCCCCCTTGCTGGTGAGAAATAAAAGAGTAGAGGACCTCAACAGGCAGCTGGGGGAAGAGATGGCTTAGAAAATGTGAGGTCAGCAGATAGAGCTCTGGATGGAGTTAATCAGAATCAGTGTCCGCCCTGGGGTGGTCTTGCTGAAGACTTTCATCATGACACCTATGTCAAGCATTGAAGAATAACAAACTCAAGTGTTGATATTTCAAGTTAAACACAAAGTAAACCTGGGCCCCTCATCCTGGTGAGAATAATACAAGTCCTGATGATCCCAGTTGAAGCTTCAAAGTACAAATTATTTTTGTAGAATCAATTCATTATTTTTCTACAGTGCAAATTGCAATGACTTGAAACATCTCTACTCCAGTCATTGGAATGCAAACATAATATCTTATACATACATATAAACTGCACATGGAATAAAGGTTGACATTCTAAGGAACTTCAAGGATTTTTTTTCAAGGGTCATCTCGGGCAAAACTGAAAAAACTCCCCCCTGTCCAGTCACTTACTTCTGCCCTAGATACTCCTTGCTTTGGTGCTCAAGTAGGTTCTTCTGGAAGAAGTAAAGCTGACTCTCTAGTACCCCCTATTGGAGGTAACTTCCCTATGAGTCTTACATTTTTGACAGGCCTTGGAACATGACTTGGGATATTGGTCAAACCAGAATGTTCTCCATTAGTAAAATAAACACGTATGCATACAGCTGTTTTGAGGTTGCCCTAATCAGTGCAGGTCAGGGTACTGGTTTGGCGGTGTGAGGGAACTTTGACAAGGGTCTGGAGAAATTTAAATTCATCTTGTGGTGTAGGGAGTCCACAAGCACAAACTCAACCGTTCCTTTCAAACAAGTTCTGCAGCAGCTGCAGTATGTTATATGGTTCTGATTTACAAAAGTCCACTTGATAAAAATTGAAAGAACTTTATGTTTAGCAATGTTTGACTTTGCATTCGTAAAAGGAGTTGTATGATGATATTCCCTGTTGACTGACATGGAGCTCCAAGCCAGGGTTTGCGGCCTAGCAAGCTGTTAGCCAAACAAAGAACAGCTCTATTCACTGCCTAGCTATCCATCAGTACATCCAGTATGGAAATGTGGATCATTGGGCCCACCAGAGAACATCTGCATGTCTACAGAACATGTGGACATCCACTTATAAATCAAGTAGTAATCTTTTTTTGTTATCATTGTAGACACAGGACGTATCATCAGTAAGGTCTAATAGTGTATTTGTGACCATCCTATAAGAAAAAAAAAAAAAACCTAGGGACAGGTAATTGGCTCCAATATCACCTCCAAATGGGGTTGTCTTCTGATCTTCTGCTGGATCTTTATGTCCATTATAGTGTCAGAGCCTGGGCCCTTGGAAGATCCTCTGGTACTCTGATGGGCCAGTCTGAGTACAGTGTGGGTTCTGCATAATGAGTGTATCCTAATGTCGTATTACCAGTCCATAAATCAGACCTCTTGAGCTTGTATATGATTATTTCACAGCTTGTTTAATGCTGTATTGAGCACCTACAGGATTTTTTATCTTGGTTGCTGGCATTGTACGGTCGTGGAACTCCTTAGTGGCTTCTTACATCCTTTTTCTATAGTAAGCATACAATGTACTATAAGGCACGTGACCAAAAGGTTAGACTATTTAATAAATTGTATAAATCGCTGCAAAAGGTGCACCACAATGATATGCAACTGACAACACTGGCTGATCCCTCAGGCTGATGTTAAAAAACGGAGACTTTAGCCAATGTATTCCAGTCATGAACACAACGGAGCCCTTTTGCACCACCGTCAAGGTATCTCAGTGTGGCATGTAGTGGCGTACATAGAGAAGTAAGAGCCCCATAGCAAGGATCAAACCAGGCCCCCCACACAGGACAGAAGGGTTTCTGCCTAAACCCTTTTCAATGACCCTTGGGCCATTTTTTCCACTGCCTAATTTGCTAAAAGTTGTTCCTTTTTAGAGGGTAGAGTCCTGACCAAGTTTTCACCTCCAGTAGAAGAGGAGATAATCCCAACTAAGACTGGACCCCATAGCAGTCGCATGGTCTGCTGCTATGGTAGTTACGCCCCTGGTGGCATGGGTTCCTACCACTAGACTACCTATGGTGTGTGAACACGGTCTGAGAGGTGCTAAGATACAACTTACAGACAAGCTCCCACATACCTCCATAGTGAGATCACTCAGGCAGTGGGAGAGATGATAAGGCTGTAAGACCCACCTATAACAGGTCATGTGACACAGGCTGCCAGGGGCAACAGAATGCTACCAGCAGTACGCAATGGCACATTCCATACATATCAAGAAAAATCACTGAAATAAAGTGGCCTAAATGGGAGGAAATGCTCAAAAACACCAAACACTGTAGCGTGTTTATAACCGGGGCAGCTTTCCCATAATGCATTCCTCTCTACTAAGGGCTCTTTCACACTTGCGTTGTTTTGTTCCGGCATAGAGTTCCGTCGTCGGGGCTCTATGCCGGAAGAATCCTGATCAGGATTATCCTAATGCATTCTGAATGGAGAGAAATCCGTTCAGGATGTCTTCAGTTCCGGAACGTAACGTTTGTTGGCCGGAGAAAATACTGCAGCATGCTGCGCTTTTTGCTCCGGCCAAAAATCCGGAACACTTGCCGCAAGGCCGGATCCGGAATTAATGCCCATTGGAAGGCATTGATCCGGATCCGGCCTTAAGCTAAACGTCGTTTCGGCGCATTGCCGGAGCCGACATTTAGCTTTTTCAGAGTGGTTACCATGGCTGCCGGGACGCTAAAGTCCTGGCAGCCATGGTAAAGTGGAGCGGGGAGCGGGAGAGCAGCATACTTACCGTCCGTGCGGCTCCCCGGGCGCTCCAGAGTGACGTCAGGGCGCCCCAAGCGCATGGATCATGTGATCGCATGGACACGTCATCCATGCGCATGGGGCGCTCTGACGTCATTCTGGAGCGTCCCGGGAGCCGCACGGACTGTAAGTATACCGCTCTCCCGCTCCCCACTACTACTATGGCAACCAGGACTTTAATAGCGTCCTGGGTGCCATAGTAACACTGAAAGCATTTGGAAGACGGTTCCGTCTTCAAATGCTTTCAGTACACTTGCGTTTTTCCGGATCCGGCGGGCACCTCCGGCAACGGAAGTCCATGCCGGATCCCAACAACGCAAGTGTGAAAGAGGCCTAATAAGAATTCAGCAAAATGTTAGAATCCGGCACATGCCTCATTCTCGATAATGCCATATTAAAGAAATTCTCCGGTGCCACTTCCATGTTCTCACATCTCTCATGCTAATTTGCTTTTGTATTTTAGGTTTGAATATTGAACGATTCTGCATGACGGGAGGGAAGAGCCCGATCGGGTACCTAAAGGCGTACCTCACCAACCTGTACCTATCGAAGGATTCAGAGAAGGTACAAGAGGCCATTCAGGAAGGTAACGCCCTCTCTCCGCTCTTAAGTGCTTCACTTTCCAAACAGGAAAGCAAATTGCTGCAGTCTGGAAAAGTCTGTGAATGAATGTTGTCTTTTCCCCGGCAGTCCTGTGCCGATCACTAGGGCAGAGTGTCATGGGGCACGCTCAAAGAACTCCGACCCTGCCAGTCTAAAATGAGGCTTCTTACATGGCCAGAGGTGCCGGGTACCTGCCTTCTCCATGTCATTCACAAGACTCCTATTCATTCACCTCCCGGCACTTTGACCTGGGTCTTGTATTTCATCTCTGCATCTCATTTTCCCAGAGTTAAAACTAAATCAATGGAAAGAGACATAACAGCGGCATTTGTATGTGACTGGTCAGCAAGAGGCCACTGATTTCACTTTAGTCGGTGACTAATTACTTGCAGAATGTTAACTAAATCACACCTGTGAACATAAGTCCTTGAGCAATATTTTATTCTGAGTTACGTCATTTTCGGAGACAGCAGGGTGACAGTGGCAGTAGGGCTGCAGTAAACGATTATTTTAGTAATCGAGTATTCTATTGATTATTTTTTACGGTTAATCAAGTAATGTAGTAAGAAAAAAAGAATTAATAGACTGGTTTCCTTTATAAAAACTCATAAGACTCCCTGCCATTTATCCCCAACACCCTTCGATCCCCACTGTGCGATCAGCCCAAGTGCATCAGTTCCCCCCAGTGCCATCAGCTCCACTATGCCACAGTGCCATCAGCTCCCCCACCCCAGTGCCATCAGCTCCCCCACCCCAGTGCCATCAGCTCCACTCCCCCAGTGCCATCAGCTCTCCCCCACCCCCATTGTGCCATCAGCTCTCCCCCACCCCCATTGTGCCATCAGCTCTCCCCCACCCCCATTGTGCCATCAGCTCTCTCCCACCCCCATTGTGCCATCAGCTCTCCCCCACCCCCATTGTGCCATCAGCTCTCCCCCACCCCCATTGTGCCATCAGCTCTCCCCCACCCCCATTGTGCCATCAGCTCTCCCCCCCCCCATTGTGCCATCAGCTCTCCCCCACCCCCATTGTGCCATCAGCTCCTCCCCCACCCCCATTGTGCCATCAGCTCCTCCCCCACCCCCATTGTGCCATCAGTTCCTCCCCCACCCACATTGTGCCATCAGCTCCTCCCCCACCCCCATTGTGCCATCAGCTCCTCCCCACCCCCATTGTGCCATCAGCTCCTCCCCACCCCCATTGTGCCATCAGCTCCTCCCCCCCCGTGCCATCGTGCCATCAGCTCCTCCCCCCCCGTGCCATCAGCTCCTCCCCCACCCCCATTGTGCCATCAGCTCCTCCCCCACCCCCATTGTGCCATCAGCTCCTCCCCCACCCCCATTGTGCCATCAGCTCCTCCCCCACCCCCATTGTGCCATCAGCTCCTCCCCCACCCCCATTGTGCCATCAGCTCCTCCCCACCCCCATTGTGCCATCAGCTCCTCCCCCCCCGTGCCATCGTGCCATCAGCTCCTCCCCCCCCCGTGCCATCAGCTCCTCCCCTTGTGCCATCAGCTTTACTCCCCCAGTGCCATCAGCTCTCCCCCGCTCCTCCTGACACCCGGATTGCACAGCGTCATTGGTTGCTATGACACAGTGCACCCCGGGCGCCCGACCTTAGTCGCGCCCCCACCCCCTCGCTTTCACCAACTTACATTTACAGCAGGGGCGCTGCCGACACCCCATCATTCCGCGCTGCTCTGCGCCTGACGTAACACAGCACGTCAGGTCACAGCGTGCGTACGTCAGGAGGTCAGCACAGCGCAGGACCATGGACATGCTGTGAAGTGTCCAGAGGCCCCCTGCTGTAAAGGTGAGTAATAGTAGTTATCACCAAGAGGGCAAATTCTCAACCTTTTTTGCTAGTAATTTTTTGAATAGGGAGGGGAATGGTCTATAATGTCACAAAAATAACATGAATGGGGTAACTTAATACTGCTGGATTTTTTAGTATGGGAAAGAAAATAACCAGTGGCCAGAGGGTAGCTATAGGGGAAGTAGGAGGAGCGGCTGCTTTGGGGTCTGAACTCAGAAAAGGCCCACCCAGGAGGAGGGCTAAAAGATTTTACTGTCAGGGCCCCCTCAACAGTATTATACAATGACCGTATATATAGAGACACTGTAGGAAACAGATGAATTGGCTGCCAGGCCTCATCTGAGAGAGCGATCTTGACTAGCCACAGAAGTGCGGGTTAAACGGGATGGGGGGGTATGAAGAATTTTCTGGGGTGGGGGAACCCCGTTCAAAAATCTGCTGCATGGGCCAGTCCTTTTTAGTTACGCCACTGCCCGTGACCTCCATGTTCCCTACAGTGTTGGTGTCAGAAGCTCATCAACAGCTCAGCTTTGGAATAGAACATGTGGGGGACCAGTGATATAGCTGTAGGGTGTGCAGAGTTAGGTGCCGCTCTAAGTCCCTGAGTGGTCCCTGAAGTTCCTCCACCACCTAAGATACCGCTATTGTAAATGGCACATGGTAGATACGTGGCCCTGGTGAAGATCTTGCACTGGAGCCCAGAAGCATTAAGGTACTCCTCTGGATTAGGCTTTAAATGAGTCTCATCCTGAAAAATAGTGTAGGAAGTCTCCTTCTGTAGAGGTTGTGAGCGCCGGCTGGACCACTTTGGAGACTTTCCAGGACCTGTCAGTCAGGCGCTGATGTTGTGTAATGGCTTTTACATGTGTATATTATTTTGTACATAGTTTGTTATCCTTCTTTTTGGCACGGCCTCGATCTTGTAGTAGCAACATATTCCACAGACAGGACACATCAGAGAGCGCTGCCACACTGCTGCCTGGCTTCTGTTGTGTAAACCTCTGCTGTCAGGGTCAGGCCAAACAGGCGGCTCATTCAGGCCCCATGACAGGCCAGACAACATGAGGACTGACAACAGCAATGTGAGAGAGGACAGAGTCTGCCAGGGGAAAGAGCTCACCTTTCTGGTGACCCACCATATACATTACTGCTGATGTCACACCGGATGTGGGATCGGGTTCAACACAGACAGACAGCAACCCAAAAAAACTAAAGATACAGGTCCAATATAAAAGTCTATAACATAATTTATTGATCCATAATAACACAAAATGCAAATATATAAAAGTAAGTGTTGCTGAAAAATACTAGAGGGAAGCAAAAAAAAATCCCCCCCAATATAGAGTGCGGCCAGGCGGTGCAACCAGCACTCAGTGTCTCATAGAGTAGCTATAAAAAGGCAACTACACTTGCTTGCATAAAGCTAAATAATATAAAGTCTATATAATTGAATTCAGCTACAGGGTCCTAAATGATTAATATAAATGGTGACAAACGGTCACATGCCACTCAAATAGTTACATAGTAGTAAGCAAATATAAGTCAACGCCCTGTAGCCTAATACAAAGAACCTCTAATGAGAAACTCTGCTAACGTATGTAATAAGTGCATATGATAAATAATTACAAAAATTCAGTAAAGCAATTAATGTTTTGAACACATACTCTGAGACATCCTAAGAGTGTAGTGTCGCACCGCCAGGAAGAATACCAACCACGACGTGCGTTTCATCTGCTGGCTTCGTCAACATAGACAGACTGATATATGGAGAGACAGATACAAGCAGAGAGATATGGAGAGATATGTAAAGAATAGATATGAGATAGATAGATAGATAGATATGAGATAGATAGATAGATATGAGATAGAAGATAGATATATATGAGCTAAATAGATAGATATATATGAGCTAGATAGATAGATAGATAGATAGATAGATAGATAAATAGATATGAGATAGATAGATAGATAGATAGATAGATAGATAGATAGATAGATAGATATGAGATAGCAGATAGATAGATAGATATGAGCAGTGGCGTACCGCCAATATAGGCAGACCACGCCGTTGCTATGGGGCCCGGAGCACATGGGCGTGCTGCATTTCACACTGGCCAATCAGCATTTCGCAGCACAAAGATCCTGCTGCTGATTGGCCAGTGTGTTTCGCTGGCAGGCGCCGCCCAACTTTTCAAGTAAACAGAGAGGCGCCGCGTGCACCAGGCGTAGCATCCTCTCTGCGCTTATGTCATCAGCCAGCGCCAGTGGCAGTGAGTGCAGCCCCCCCCAGAACGCAGCTAGTGACTAGTTCCCCAGCAGCCGTAGAACAGCGGGGGGCGGGCCAGAGCGGCGGCAATCGGAGAGAGACTGGGAGGATCAATGGCAACTGCATAGAAGAGCAGGTAAAGGCTGAGGCAGGGGCTGCTGGGAGTGAAATGTGGGGCAGGAGGGGGACGGAGCCTAGGAGCGGACAGTACTCCGGCCATGTAGGCTGTGCTGTACAACATCTGTATACACTGACCCTGCACCCTGTATACACAGTGTATACAGGGTGCAGTGTCAGTGTATACAGTTATATGGAGTACAGCACTGTGTATACGGGGAGCAGGGTCAGTGTATTCAATATAAACAGGGTGCAGTGTCAGTGCATACAGTTTTATGGGGCACCCTGTATATGCTGCTGTACCCCATATACCTGTATACATGGATCCTGCACCCCGTATTCACTGCTGTACCCCATATACCGCTTTAAAGGGGTAGTCTGGTTGTTTGAAGTTATCCCCTATCCAATGGAAAAAGAGGGCGTGGCGGGGAGGGGCCAGGGCAGTTAGTGGGATGGGCAAAAGGTGGTAGTGGGCGGGGTTGGGGGCCCTATTCAGACTCTTGCTATGGGGCCCAATGATTTCTATGTACGCCCCTGGATATGAGATAAATAGATATGAGATAGATAAAAATGGGCAAGCATAAGTATCTGAGAGACTCTGATAAGGGCCAAATTATAATGCCGGTTATATACTGATTAGTACCTTCCAAAAGTGTCCCAAGAAAGACCACAGGATCATGGGTGCCCTTGGCCTAATGATTCACATCCAGTCCATGGAGGACAACATTGCACTTTACAGTACAGTACAAGATCTGCTGCTAGTGTCTTGGTGCCAGATACCACAGGACTCCTTCAGAGTCTTTGCATTAATAGGTAAGACCTGTAGTGATGGAACGAGGGCTATCCTTACAAATGATACTGTTATGGTTGATCGATATATATTAGATGCATAGAAAGCATTTGGATAAATATGCAGATAGATGATGTGAAACATGTACGGTAGAGGGACCACCTCAGGTACTAGCGTTCTGATTGTCCTGTCAGCACGGTGACACTTTTTTAGCGACTCTATTAGTGAATTATTCACTTATCTCCTTTCAGGAATTGCAGCCGCCACTATGTTTGTTTCCAAACGAGACATTGTTCTACCCGAGAATGAGCTGAGAGTGGCTTTCGATGGGGACGCTGTCCTGTTTTCTGACGAGTCCGAGCAGATTGTTAAAGAACATGGTTTGGACACTTTCTTTGAACATGAAAAACAATTTGAGAACAAGCCACTGGCACAGGTATGGCATCTCTTATAGGTTAGCCATGCAGATATTTAAAGGGGTTTTCTAGTTTTATAGACAGAAAATGTAACTAATACAGTATAATAAATTACATTATTATTATTTATTATTAAAGCGCCATTCATTCCATAGCGCTGTACATATGAGAAGGGGTGCACATACATAATACAGACAATTGCACTAAGCACGAACAAGAAGAGTTACAAACTGGTACAGAAGGAGAGAGGGCCTACAATCTACATATATACATCTATATAATAAATATTCTCCAACTAATATACTTTGTGTTTCCATTCCTTATACTTTTCAAGATCTCTGCTTGTTGTGAATGAAGGAGAACATAGCTGTGTACAGTAACCCTGCACCCAGTCTAGAGAAGGCTCTGGGAGCTAAGCAGACTGATACATTGTAGCAAGCACGCAGAGAGATGTGTACATTTGCTGATGATGTACTGAGCTCACAGAGTATTGTCTATTGCAGTTGTATCCAGTCTAGAAAATACTCTGTGAGCTCAACACACTGTCTGCCCTGCACAAATCTCCATGGGATTTCTGCGATGTAACAGTCTTACTGCTGCCTTAAAAGATGAAGAATTTACACATAAAGCATTAAGAAAGTTTTTTTTTATCTATAAGGTTAATAAGCTCTATTTTATTCATATATTTTTTCTTTCTTTTTTTGGGGGGTGGGGTGCACCCACCAGCAATAGTGCAGAGGAAGAATGGAGCAATAACCCCCAGTATTCTTCTGTATATAAACCAGGGGCACGGTGAGCTAAATATCCCTGCTAATGCGGTGGAGAGATCCGACGACTGCTTTATATATAGCTTTGAAAGCAAAACTGGATGGATGGATAGATAGATAGATGCTTGAGGAAGGCTCTAGTGTTTGAGCCGAAACGTCGTGTCCACATGGGTGAATAAACGTCGTCCTTTTTTCATCATTTGAGAGTGCTGCCGTTTTGCATTTTAAGTTTGTTTGGGCATAAGTCTTGTCCCTGCCTTTGTCTGGTGCTGCCATTTTTCTTATAGATAGATAGACATGCATGGTACCAAGTCCCAAAATGACCGAATTCGCTAACCCCTTGCATTGTTGTGACAACACCCTGCTTCCATAAAGGGTAGATATGTTGCACCGAGTATCACACGACGCTCTAAGAACATTATTCTACATTTACAAAACACTGGAGCAGGATTGTTATGTGATGTTTAAATGCAACAATAGCCGGTGCCAAGCCTGTGCCTAGTGCCAGACGCTCTTACACCATCCCAGTCCCTGCTATAAACAGATTACGGTATATTAACAAACATTAAAATTATTTGTAACGTGAGTATTCCTTCCAATGTACTTAAGTTTGTGGAATTTTATGTTGTAAATGCTGCCACCACAAAGAAAACATTCTTAGTCTTTAATAGGAAACCTACCCATTTCTTCTACAGGGTCCACTGAAATGCTTTCTAGAAGCACTAGGTAGACTTCAGAGAAAGTTCTATGCTAAAGATGCCCGTCTGAAGTGCCCCATAAGGACCTATCTTGTGACTGCCAGGAGTGCTGCCAGCTCTGGTGCCCGAGTCCTGAAGACCTTGCGTGCCTGGGGTCTGGAGGTGGATGAAGCACTTTTCCTTGCAGGGGCTCCCAAAGGACCAATTTTAGACAAGATTCGACCTCATCTTTTCTTTGATGACCAGATGTTCCACATAGAAGGTGCCCAAGAACTGGGTACAATTGCAGCTCATGTTCCTTACGGGATCGGTCAAAAGTATCATAAATCAACTTTAAAGGAGGAAGCCAAGAAGGAACCAGAAAAGAAATAAAGAATGTTCTTCTTTTTAAGCACACTTGTATGTAAATAGTATGGTATCTTCTGTAGGTGTTTTTATGATTAAGCAAATGATCCCAATCCACTGTTTGAGTTATGTAAGAAATCGATCATTGGCCTTGAGGAAGCTACGGATGGACAGATGCCTCACCAACCATAACTATCTACTCATCCTTGAAGCCACAGTTTTGTTGGCACTATGGAAGGGGTCCAATCCTTTCCTGTTGGAAGGTAGAATAATTATTATCAACATGTTTGATGGCAAACCTTTAGAAAAGCTCTCAATATCCTACCAACAATGGCTCAATGATTGGATCAGGTAGAAAAATTGGGTTACTTATCATTAACTGTGGCCTACTTGTATTGAAGACAACCATTTTGTGGAGTCTTTTATAGCCTTTCAACCAATTTTTATGGAAATCAGTAGTGTATTTTGTCCATCATGATAAATGGGTGTCTTCAGTTAAAGGTTAAATAAGGTGTTCTCCTTAAAATATAAACATATAACTCCTAAACCTACAAGTTATAAAGTTGTCCCTGTCAAGAGGTTAAAAAGTCTTTTCTGCTGCTTCCTAGAGAGGAAATACAGAATGCTATGAATTCAACACCAATGAGTCATGATGGCCAAAATATGGCTGCAGTTACTTAGCTTGTGGACAGTGGTTTGGTCCAAAACATGGCCATTTTTTTCTTTTAGAAAACTTGGAAACTGATTGATTAAAAATGGTAGTGATATATAATAAAAAAAATTGATGAAGCATCTTACCTCTGAGCTATCCTAATGGCCTTCTATTGGATAGGCTTTCAAAAAGTTTCCCATTACCTAAGACTGTGGACTCCAACCTGGTGGTTGAAGACCATTGGTCTAAGCGGACATGATCATATATGTTCCCTGTAGATTTAGCACTGTATAAATGCAAGACATTTCCTATAGGACCAATGGGAAAGCATTCAAGAAAACTGATAGAGCTGAGCACAAACATGTGGAGACAAATAGGGTAGCCCTGGTGGTAGGACATTGCTTTTTTATTTTATTTTTTTTCTATAGTGTAGGGTTTTACGTTGGTGTATAATCTTTATTTGGACCACCCAAGTGGTGGCACTTCTACTTGTAAAGTTTGCTTTCTATATGGTCAGGTAACTTTGGTGCCTTCACCTACCCTCAACCTCTATAAATCCGGGCCTTTATGTGATATTATCATGAATGTAATCTATTATATTCTTAGCACTGGGATTGTGGCTTACATTTTTTACAGGCTGCAATACAAGCTTTTTGAATAGGAAACCAGTATTGAAGAGTGAACTCCACTATGATAAGTTTAGGTCGGGTTGCTTATTTGATTGTTCTAAGATTCTACAATCCATGGAAGATACCGTACATCGAGGATAATTCAAGATGCATCTGCACCTAGATGCAGCAGTGTCCGGTAGAATATTTATGCTGACTTCCAATAAATCTAAACATCTATTTTTTCTCATGGAGTTCTTCTTAGGCTACTTTCACACTTGCGTTTGGTGCAGATCCATCATGGATCTGCACAGACGGATCAGTTCAGATAATACAAACGTCTGCATCCGTTCAGAACGGATCCATTTGTATTATCTTTAACATAGCCAAGACGGAACAGATCCGTTTTCTATTGTGTCATAGAAAACTGATCCGTCCCTATTGACTTACATCGTGTGCCAGGACGGATCTGTTTGGCTCAGTTTCGTCAGACGGACACCAAAATGCTGCGAGCAGCGTTTTGGTGTCCACCTCGGGAGCGGAATGGAGACGGAACGGAGGCAAACTGATGCATTCTGAGCGGATCCTTTTCCATTCAGAATGCATTAGGGCAAAACTGATCCGTTTTGGACCGCTCATTAGAGCCCTGAACGGATCTCACAAACGGAAAGCCAAAACGCCAGTGTGAAAGTAGCTTTAAATAATAAATTGCTTCAAATAATTTGCTTCGCAAAGTCATTTTAGATTTAGCTGCTCATTGAGATGGGGGTTGTTAGGAAACCACATACTGCACTGAGGGTCTGTTTAATAGGGTGATCAGCGGGTAAAAATCCGGTATTTCATGGTAGCAAATTACATATCACTGGTTTATTTTTGGATTGTAGATAAGTTGTTGCGGACTCAGGAAAGAATACTCTTAAGTGTCCTTATGTAATGTTTTTGATGCATCACAATTACACCTCTTAGAGATTAGGAAATCTGAATAGCTGACATTATGCACATGCTGGGACGACATAGTCATACGTTACCTACTGCTGGGGATTTCACCGACGCGGTATTGCTTCCTGCTGCACCGGCGCCTGACTGTTGTATTGTTGCCATGATGGCACTTAAAAAAAAAATGTACTCACCATACAACCCCTTTGACAGCAAGAGGGGAAAGTGTTTAACTCCTAGCTGCCTATATAGTATCTGTTTTTCCAACCACGGTTCCCCTTTGAGGGCCGGCACATTCTGATTGGGGCACTCTGTCTTTGGACCACACCTATTAAAAAGGGGTTTTATCCCACTTTAAATCTTCAGGGAACTCTTCTTTTAACTTGGTAACCAGTTCTTTATAAAGCAGTTCTGGTTGGAATGATTCAGATATTAATATTGTATTCATAGTTGCTTCTACGTAGCTAGATGTTGGACTTGGGTTAACTTGTCAAGTACTGATCTTGATCTACAGCATGATTTTGTATCATTTTTATCCCATTTACAAAATCTACATGATACTGAGGTCACAACATAGGTAACTCCTGCTTGTTCAGTGTCTGCTCTGAGCTGCCCTACTGGCTCACATCTGGTGAAGGAAATAAAAGACAGTCCCATAATGGGTGCAGCTGATAGCATTCGATTCTATGAACTCAGCCGATTCTTTACGATTATTCATATCCATACAGTGTAGACTAGTTACAGTAACAATCAGAATTTTGTGCCCCTGGCTTACAATGCAATGTATTGCAGAGGTGCCCAACATTGAATGTAGAGTGTGTCTTGATGTAAACTGGGAAACTGTCAGCATATAAGCTGTAAGGGGGTGAAATAACCTATATTTTTTAAAGGAATCTTGCTTTATTATAAGTATCTGTCATTTCTATGATATTTTATTGCAAAAATATTGTAAAATTGTGCAGTTCATCGGACTGCCTGCTTGGTTGTCGGCCTAGTCAGCTGAGACCTGGTATAAACAGGCGGTCTGCCCGCAGTGATACATTGTCCATCGTGATGCACTGTATGACCTTCTGACCAGGCTTGACCACCATCGTTCATGTTTACAAAGTGAGATACCAAGGAATCCATATGTAACGGTATTGTGCTACAATCAGTTTTTTTTTATTTCATTTATATTTTTTCATCTGAAAATATTGGAAAGATTTGTAAAGAAATATTTTTTCTACAGAATGTGATATCTTCTGCAATTCTTTATTAAAGTAGAAATTTAAAAAAATATATGTCTGGTGTTTTTTATTTTATTTTTGCTTTTCGTCTTTTGAGCACAAACAGACTGAAAATTTAAATGTACAGCTAGTGCTGGCTTATTCAGGCCAAACTATTTATTTGATTCAGATGAAGGCAAAGCTCCATGGCTGGTGGTTAAAGGGCGTCTGTCAGCAATATTGTACTAGTCAAATTGGCTGACCTGTTACATGTGCACTTGGCAGCTGAAGACATCTGTGTTTGTCCCATGTTCAAATGTGTCCGCATTGCTGAGAAAAATGTTTTAAAATATGCAAATGAGTCTCTAGGAGCAATGGGGGCGTTGCCATTACTTTTAGAGGCTCAGCTCTATGCAACTGCGGCACTTTTCTTGACAGGGTCAGACAGTGAAAATATTATCACACCTAGTCCGATCAATCAAAGTGCAGAGGATGCAGCAACTGCAGAGAGATCTGAGCCTCTTGGTGTAACGACAACGCCCCCATTGCTCCTAGAGGCTCATTTGCATATATTAAAACTTCATGGGTCTATGCTACAGAACAGTGAGGAATCTGTGTGCCATAGTATGGTTTCTTCTACTCCTCCTCCTCCTCCTATGGAATAAAATTGAAGGTACCTTGTGGACCCCAAAGCCCCCACCTAACACAAGCTACTTATAAAAAATACTGTGGCAGAAGGTTTACTCAGGGGTACACCTAGCCTTTCTGCTGTCTAAGGCAAAAACTAAAATGGTAAATTTCTTAACCTAACCCCTTTGCCACAATGAAAGCGCATATTGCCCATGGCCTTTCCTCTGCCCCCCTCTTGCCCCTACCTGGTGCTGTCTGAGGCGATCGCCTCATCTGGCCTCATTGGTGGTGCATTCCTGGGTCTACTAAGCTTCCTCGGGTATCTGGGTTTAGGTGCAACTGCTACCTCTGCATCCCCTGGAGTCACTGTAATGAGAAGACCAACCTCGGCAATCTGATATACGTCATATTTGATGAATCAATGGCAGAGCACATATTCAAAAAATTCTCCTCTCGGAGATTCCAGTGAGGAGATGACCCAGCAGGTGCAGAGCTTTTTTTTTTTTTTTCACATAAAGTACTTGTATGATACTTTTCAAGGTTAAGCAAAACAGCCCAAGACATTTGCTTCAGCCAAGAACCTTTGCTTTATTTGGCAATGGTTTATTGACCTGGAGCGAAATAACCTGGCTGCATAAAACAGGTACTTCACATTCGATTACGTCTACCTTATAAATTGTTCACTAGACTATTATTTTCACTGAAGAATTTATTAGGGAATGGACTTCCAAATCCTAATCAGCCTGTTGGATGGGGTACTTATGCAACCGGGGGAGAGTGAAAAGCATTAAGATCATGAAAATGTATTCATCATTCTTTCATACTTCAGGCTAAAAACAAGCAAAAAATATTAATAAAAAAAACTTTAAACTTAATAAATGTATTTTTTTTTTTAAAGAAAATCCATATTTAGACAAAGGATTATTATTTTTAAGATTTATTGATGATGGTGGAGGATTGTAGCAAAGGTTCCCATGGATCAGAGACAAACATTATATCAAAGGGAATATTACCGATGAAATATGGGATCAGGAGAATGTGCTTTCCCAGGCTGTTCGGATGCAGAGAGCTTGGGTTGTGTTCTAGGTTCCAAGCTGAAGGAATTCTGGAAAGACATGGGATCTGTTATCCGGGAGCTTAGTATTAAGAGTATACATGTGAGCCCGCTATGACTCAACGTGCTCATCCCGTATGCCAAAACACTGGGGCAGATTTACTAATCCCGTCTAATATTTAGACAGTGCAAACTTAGACTAGACAATGTGAAGATGCACATAATTTATCAGTTGCTCATTATGGATGACAAATTTGGAGCATCTTATAAAAATAATATGCTTGAAGCATCTATAAGAAGAAATAGAGAAACAACCAACAAGATTACTAAGTAAGGGCATGGGCCAACGATTGGAGCAATTATCGGGAAGAAACATTTCCAGGATACTTAGCCAGTGTAAAGGTGCTGTCGATCATTCATTGGGTGAAAGTATCACTGATGCAGTCACCTAAATAATTGTTTGTAGGCCACAAATTGTGCTGTATAAACAGCGATTTGCTGCCCAGAAGCAATGATTCACTATGGGGACAAGTGCTCGCAGTAGCAGAGTTCAGCGGACATGATTGCTGCAAGGAGGCAATTATTGGGACTGAGCAGATTGTTTCCGATAATTGCCTGCTGTGACAGTCTGTCAATAGGCCTTCATGCCATTGCTCTAAAGAAAAAGGAATTGCCCATAAAACTGTTGAAATAAAAGCACTATTCCAAGATCAACAAAGGAGATTCTCCAGCTAGACAAGCATGTTTGAGAGCTTGTGCGATGTCTTTCCTAGAAGTAACACAGGGGAGAAAGTTACTAACTTGGCCAATATTGTTCAAGAACTGCCTGAACATTATGTCTACCTCATTAATGACACTAAAGTAACCAAACTCCAGGCCAGAGAAAATACATTCTTATAGAGGTTATCCCACAAATAAAAAAAAATAAAAAAAATATCTTGAGTAATGCACAGCATTCTTTTAACTATATCAAGGCAAAAAATCCACCTTTTTCTCTTTTTACTCACATTATCACAGGTCTCTTCACTTTCTGTGGGTGAGCAGCAGCTCACCACATGGGACCATCAAGCTCCTGATATCCCAGGAATTTATTGCAATCAGTTCTTGTTAACTCTTGTTCCTCACACACTGCACCCGGGATTTCACTTATGAATAGCATTGTGTTATGTAATGCCCCCCCCCCTCCCCAATTTCCTTTTCCACTGACTAGAGAGATATAACTATAGATTTCTATGAATTTAGTAGTTGGAATGAATAAATGAAAGGTGTCTGGGTGCTTCACCTGCTTCATTATGGGACCACTAGACCAGCATTGAGAGGAGGAAGACAGCAGGGAAGCTACTGAACCTGATGCATGGCAATCCCACAGGTAGCAGTTGCAGTCATTTTACTCCCCACCAATTTATTATACAGGTGGGTTAATTTTTTGCTGTTTAGTGTATAATATTGTTACAGCAATGGATGTGGAACCACTGTGCCAACCAAAACATCTGGCTTTGAGCAAAATCTAAGGACGTTATCCTAGTTGTCCCATGGTATTCATCCTTTAACCCCTATACAGGGATCTGGACTTCACTGCAGGGAAGTTACCAGGCTTCTACCTCCTAGAATAGACCCCGTGTGGTTTACAGCTGAGCTGACCAGTGAGGGTCAGACGCAACAGTACAGGACACC
The DNA here is from genome assembly GCF_905171765.1 of Bufo bufo. NCBI lineage: Eukaryota > Metazoa > Chordata > Amphibia > Anura > Bufonidae > Bufo > Bufo bufo. The sequence continues at coordinate 70,740,099 of NC_053392.1, read as the reverse complement.
AAGGGATAAGGTAAAAACTGTAGTCAGTGACAAGTCGAAGTCAGGGCAGACAGAGTACTAGCAATGTGATAAGCAGTCTAAGGTCAGGCAGGCAGCAAAGGGTCATTATGGAGGTCAGGCACAGGCTAGGTCAGGCAGCGGAGGGTCAATATTTAGGAAACTGGCAGAAGTTGGTACACGGACAAACAGATACAGTACGCCTTTGGAGGAACTGGCAAGCTAGATAACCTATTGCCCAGGCACCTGCAGGGGGATAGCTGGGAGGAGGATGGGAGTGGTATTTGTGGAACTGATGGTGCTAAAGGAGAGCAGAACAGAGGATAGGAGTGATAGTAGCAAGAATGGTAGTTGCATTATGCACTCACTCTGTCGCTCCCCTGGGCCATGCCGTGATGGGAAGGGAGCACCTGTTGAAAAAAGAACCGGGGTGGAGGTATAAGATGGAAGCACTCCTCAAGAGTTAGTAAAATAGTACACTTTTATTATACAAAAATGTGATTGAGCAGACATTTCAAAAGCATTTATAAAACCCATGAACGGTGTCAACCACACACAAGAGGTGTGCAGCGATAGGCACAAACCTTATAACCAGTAACCCACAGGAAATAATAAGTATAGATACAGGCGGCAATAATAACCACAATGATAAAGTACACAGCGCAAAAATCACCCGACATGATTAAAATACCGTACATGACTGAAATAGATAAAGAAATAACTAGATCAATAAAGGTGTCTTCAAATATAAGCAAAGGTATATGTTGGAAATTGGCCGCAGCAACACAAGACTTCTTGAGAAGATTCTTTTGTTTGGTCAGAGATAAGAGCATCAAGACAGCGTAGAAATACCGTAAATATAAAAGTCAGGAAGAATATGGCATGATGTAGATGGAGGTGTGAAGCAGCAGAAGAAAAATGGCAGTGCTGTGTGTGTGTGTGTTTATGTCCCCAAATACGCTTTTTTTTTATACCCCAGAGAACAAAGGAATAATTATAATTATAATATAGGTTTGCCGCAGTGTACCGCAATCCATAGGAGTGAATGGTGACCCACCTAAATTACATCAATATTATACTGTACATAACATGTGACCTCACAAATGCTTTACTATTCATAACCATTGATGTACATAAGCTGCACCTCCAACATCAATATACATAAGGAAGACTTACGCCTCTTTATACTTCATTCTAGGTAATTGGCTAAAATTATTCTAACACGTATGAGAATGAATATCTAATGTATCTTTAAAGGGAACCTGTCACCGGGATTTTGGGTATAGAGCTGAGGACATGGGTTGCTAGATGGCCACTAGCACATCGGCAATACCCAGTCCCCATAGCTCTGTGTGCTTTTATTGTGTAAAAAAACGATTTGATACATATGCAAATTAACCTGAGATGTGTCCTGTATGTGCGATGAGTCAGGGACAGGACTCATCTCAGGTTAATTTGCATATGTATCAAATCGTTTTTTTTACACAATAAAAGCACACAGAGCTATGGGGACTGGGGATTGCGGATGTGCTAGTGGCCATCTAGCAACCCATGTCCTCAGCTCTATACACAAAATCCAGGTGACAGGTTCCCTTTAACCTTTTGATCCCTTGTCCTCTGATTCCATTATCCTTGAAAGTGTTTGTTTGCCATAAACTAAAGAAGCTGACAAGTGTCCACTAACCAAGTATCTAAAAGAAGCTATGGAGGACTTTAGGCTACTTTCACACTTGCGGCAGTGTGATCCGGCGGGCAGTTCCGTCGTCAGAACTGCCCGCCGGATCCGCCGGATCTGCCGCTGACTGAAAGCATTTGTGACACGGATCCGGGTGCGGATCCGTCTCACAAATGCATTGCAAGGACGGATCCGTCTCTCCGCTTGTCATGCGGACCGACGGATCCGTCTTGTATATTTTTTCACATTTTTACCGATCTGCGCATGCACATGCCGGAACGACGGATCCGGCATTCCGGTATTCTGAATGCCGGATCCGGCGCTAATTCATTCCTATGGGAAAAAATGACGGATCCGGCGTTCAGGCAAGTCTTCAGTTTTTTTCGCTGGAGAGAGAACCGTAGCATGCTGCGGTTTTCTCTTTTGCCTGATCAGTCAAAACGACTGAACTGAAGACATCCTGATGCAAACTGAACGGATTACTCTCCATTCAGAATGCATGGGGATAAAACTGATCAGTTATTTTCCGGTATAGAGCCCCTGTGACGGAACTCTATGCCGGAAAAGAACAACGCAAGTGTGAAAGTAGCCTTAATATGTCACTAAGGGTACTTTCACACTAGCGTTTTTCTTTTCCGGCATTGAGTTCCGTCCTAGGGGCTCAAATCCGGAAAAGAACTGATCAGTTTTATCCCCATGCATTCTGAATGGAGAGAAATCCGTTCAGGATGCATCAGGATGTCTTCAGTTCAGTCATTTTGACTGATCAGGCTTTTCAGAAAACCGTAGCATGTTGTATTTTTACCTCCGGCCAAAAATCCTGAACACTTTGACTGAACGCCCTTTTTCCAATTGACTTGCATTAACGCCGGATCCGGCGCCGTGTGTTCCGTCAAACCGGATCCGGCTTTTGCATGTTAAACCCGAAAAATGTTAAAAATAAGTTAAAGTCCATAAATGGCGGATCCGTTTTTTCCAATGCATTTTTTCATTGTGATCAAAATCCTGATCAGGAATCAAATGAATCCGTTTTCACACGTTTTTCCGGATCCGGCGGGCAGTTCCGGTGTCGGAATTGAACGCCGGATTCAAACAACGCTAGTGTGAAAGTAGCCTAAGACTCCATGATCTCATAACTAACTAGTCCTAGATAGAAAACATCTGCTTTAAATGATCACCTAAGGTCCTCTATTTTCTTAGCAACATTATGTCAGTATTCAAGGTGACGCTTTAGCTAAGGCCCCATAGAAGTGAATGGGACGGCATTTTTGCGGACAGCATACGGCAGTCTGAATGAGCCCTTAAGATAGAAATATAAGATGTCTGAGACAACATGGTGGACCATCAGATCTAATCCTGATTCTCCAACAGTATACTAACTGATAAGATACAGACACCTGTATGCAGACTGGATGGGAGACTGGTTCAAATGGCGCACGCGTATCGCCACTCAGTTTGTATTCATCAGCGGGGTGTATATGTAGGAATTACTGCTCTTAAAGGGATTGTCTTACTTCAGCAAGTGACATTTATCATGCAGAGAAAGTTAATACCAGGCACTTACTAATGTATTGTTATTCTCCATATTGCCTCCTTTGCTGGTTAGATTCATTTTTCCATCACATTATACACCGCTCGTTTCCATGGTTATGACCACCCTGCAATCCAGCAGCTGTGGCCGTGATTGCACAACATAGGAAAAAGCGTTGGCCTCTCTGGTGGCCAAGACCGCGGGAGTGCGTGTAGTCCAGTACTTTTTCTATAGTAACCATGGAAACAAGCAGTATATAATATGATGAAAAAATGAATCCAGCCAGCAATGGAAGCAATATGGACAATCACAATACATCAGTAAGTGCCTTGTATTAACTTTCTCTACATGATAAATGCCACTTGCTGAAGAGAGACAACCCCTTAATTACAATGAACTAAATTACATGAAAGTGCATAAAAAAATAAATGCAATAGGTGTTAACACCAGGGAGTTACCAGTTATGGCAGTAGACAGCAGAAAGCAGCGCGTGGTGACTCTTGCGTTCTGGAAGTCAAACCGTGCAGGCGCTGATGCACGAAGCTTGCGTAAGGCTCAGTTCACACCTGAGCGTTTTACAGCGCGTTCCTACGCGCTGTAAAACGCTCAACAAGGAGAAACCAATGCTTCCCTATGGGAATGGTTCTCACCTGGGCGTTTTTACAGCGCGTACGATCGCGCTGTAAAACGCCCGACGCTCACACAAGTACAGGAGCGTTTTTTTGGGCGCTTGTCGCGCGTTCCCGTACATAGACTTTCGGGAACGCGCGACACTGTGTGCACACTTGTCTCTGTATGCGCGCTTGTTAAAGCCCGTACAATCGCGCATACAGAGCGCTCCTTTCAGAACGCTCAGGTGTGAACTGAGCCTAAGAGTAGTAACAGATAAGGCAAATCAAATGCAAAGTCCCTGAAAAATCTAAGTGAGAAGGCATGTGCAGTGCTAGTAAGAAAGAGAGATAGCATGCAGAGTATGTGTGCACAGTATTGTAGGCCAGATACCCCTATGGTTTTCTGGAGAAGTGACCTTGATTGCTTGGATCTGTCTAGTTTCAGCTTATGATGGGTCAGAAAAGTTCATTGTATGTTGAAAATATTGTATCTTGAGGTCATTGCATCTTGAGGGATCACTGTATTTTCCCCAGAAATCAAGAGACGGTTCCCCTCAAGGCCTCTGAAAAAGGTCTCTCTATAATGAAAAAGAATACACCTTAGACAACGCATATACAGTATATTGTTGAGAAACACAGAGAAGTATACTAGGCTCTCTCGCTATCAATTGGCCCCTGAACCAGACAGGTTTGCTCATCTCTAGTTTTAGTGTTATGGCTGATAGGTATATGTTCTCTAACAAACTGACTCGGTATAAGACGTAGACGTTCAGAAGTAATACTAGAATCTCGGCCTGATAATAAACGTTAAAACAAAAACTGTATTTATTGATACACTAATGATTAAAAATAAAACTGGAGCATAAGACCCACAAGATATGCCAAAAAACGGGCTGTGGGTGCAAACAGGGGTGAGCAGTGTGTCCACAAATATCTCCCTCAATCCAGTTGATCCCCACTAGTGTTGGTCAAGCGCCAAAGTGCACTGGTGCTCGAGTAGAACACCTCGGGATGCTCGAGTTCTCTACCGAGCCCATGGAAGTCAATGGGAGAACCAGAGCATTAAACCAGGCACCCCCTGCTCTGAAGAGGGGAGGGTGTCTGGTTCACATGAAAAAGTCTGAAATTTATGGAAACACCACTGAAATGGTTCAGGAACAGCATGAGGAGGATGTCTGGATGCATCATGGACTCCCAGGTCGCTGCTGGGAACGATGTTGTCCAAGTAGTACGCCACTTTTACAGGCTGACAATAATACGCACAAAACCAAAGATAAAATCAATTTTAGAGGAAAAATTGTTAGGAAACATTCTTTCCTGTATATTTACTTGTATATAAAGTGCAAGTGCTGCCAAAAATTACAAGGAAGAGGCACTCCGATACAACCTGTATATCCCATAATGGAGGGCCTCATTCACATTGTGGTACAATTGTTCAGGTAGTGGGACTCCTACACTCATAAAGCCTATGCACTGAGTGAAAGCGCTGCCAAAAATTACACGGAACCGACACTACAATACACCCATTATTACACATAAAGGAGGGCATCATACACACCCTTGAAAAATTATGATTGATGGCCTGCTATTGGAGCAAGGGCCTGCTGATGTGACCATCTAAAACATTAGGGGTGAGGGCCTGCTGCTGAGCTGACCCTCTAAAACATTAGGAGCGAGTGCCTGCTGCTGAGCTGACCATCTAAAACATTGGGGGCGAGGGCCTGCTGCTGATCTGATCATCTAAAACATTAGGGGTGAGGGTCTGCTGCTGAGCTGACCCTCTAAAACATTAGGAGCGAGTGCCTGCTGCTGAGCTGACCATCTAAAACATTGGGGGCGAGGGCCTGCTGCTGAGCTGACCATCTAAATCATTAGGGGTTTCCTTCGGTCCTTCGGGAATTCGAGATATTTGGGAAGTTAAGCAACTTCAAAGTAAACATTCAAAAATCCGAAATTCTGAACATATCGCTCATGCAGCGGGAAGTGGTCCACATTCGAGACTCGTTCTCGTTCAAGATTGCAAAAGATTCAATCCGACATTTAGGTATTGCTCTCCCTTCCAACCCTAGTCACCTTTTTTAACTTAATTATACACCGCTTCTTAGGTCTATTGAGTCGGACCTCCAGAAGTGGTCTCCTCTCCACATATCCTGGTTCGGTAAGATAAACGCCCTAAAGATGGATACTTTACCCAAAATTCTTTATCTGTTCCAGACGGCCCCGTGCAATATTCCTAATAGATTTTTCCCTCAACTTCGATCCATAGCATTCCGTTTTATTTGGAACGGCCCCAGAGCTAGGATTAGTTATAAAATTCTCTCTAGGGCAAAACAACTAGGGGGGGCGGGTCTTCCCAATTTTCTGTCCTATTACAGGGCATCCATAGCAAATTGTATACTAGACCTAATCCACAACCGGGCTTCAAAGTTGTGGGTTGACATTGAGCATACCCTTGCTCCACACCTTCTACCTAGGAGCTTTTGGCTCCCTAGCGGCGCGAGTGGTACTCTCACGCAGACCCTGCAATCACCGTTGCTCCAAACATTGGTGAATTCCTGGGGGAAATTTGCTTCTAAAACCGCACTAGCCACGGTACCAGGCCCTCTCACGGTTATTGCCATACACCCTGGCCTACCTTCTTATATTGGGTCCTTACCGGCCTTCCAGGTTTCCTCCCCTTCACAGATCTTAATTAAAGACATATTCAGGGATTCAGCCCTTCTACCCTTCGGTGATCTATCGCATATCTCTTCCGACTCCCCAGGTCGCTGGTTCAGATACCTCCAACTCCGCAATTTCGTAAGCTCCTTGGCTCCTGGATCGCAACTATCCGCCCCTCTGACTAACTTTGAAAAACTCTGCACAGCAGCGTCAGGCCCTTGTCATGGCATATCCTTGATCTACGGTCTGATTGGTGCCGGGGAGGTAGGGGATGGCACGTTAACCGAACAGTTAAAGGATGTGGGGTTTGTGTCTGGTTGGGAGGGTGAATTAGCGGTTACCATTTCCGCTGAACAATGGAATCGCTCCCTTCTGTTCACTCATAAGTCGACGGTTTCTTGCCGCCTACAAGAGTTGAACTATAAAATCCTTACACGGTGGTATAGGACTCCGGTCAAGCTACATCAGTTTTATCCCTCTGTTCCCAATACATGTTGGCGATGCCACGATGCAGTGGGCTCCATGCTCCACATCTGGTGGGGCTGTCCTGGGGTCGCCCCCCTGTGGCAGGATGTTTTTGCTCTATATAACGCTTTGTACCGGACCTCTATATCACCGTCTCCTCAGATAGCTCTGCTTTCTATCGATTCGGGTAGAATTCAACTTGTCAAGAAAGGTGCCCTTAGGCTATTTGTGCAGGCTGTGAGACAGATCATACCGCGCCAGTGGAAATCAGCAGATAGCCTGCGGAGACTTACTTGGGTCCATGCACTGGACACTCTGGTCCGGATGGAAGAGCTGAGAGCTGAGGTCCACAATCAGACGCGTTCCTACTCGCAAACATGGGATCCTTGGCTGCAATTCAGAAGCTCTCCTCGATTTCACACTTGGCTAGATACTGGTAGTTGTACCTGGTGAAGTTCAGGTTTCTTTTTACACAACCCCCCCCGTATTTCCTTCCCTCCCGTTTTCCAGCCCCTTGTCTTGGTCTTATTTGTTCAGACTCATCACATCATCACACTTATTTGCATGCTTATGATAGCCATGTTTCCTTTTTAATTGGGCACAGGTTATATTGCCCTTTTCCTCACTTGTTATGTGACTATGTATCTCATTTTCAGATTTGCTTCAATAAATATGATTGAGCCATAAATCATTAGGGGTGAAGATCTGCTGCTGAGCTGACCATCTAAAACATTAGGGGCAAGGGCCTGCTGGTGACCCTCAAAAACATTATGGGCGAGGGCCTGCTGGTGACCCTCAAAAACATTATGGGCGAGGGCCTGCTGGTGACCCTCAAAAACATTATGGGCGAGGGCCTGCTGGTGACCCTCAAAAACATTATGGGCGAGGGCCTGCTGGTGACCCTCAAAAACATTATGGGCGAGGGCCTGCTGGTGACCCTCAAAAACATTAGGGGCGAGGGCCTGCTGGTGACCCTCAAAAACATTATGGTTGAGGGCTTGCTGGTGACCCTCAAAAACATTATGGGCAAGGGCCTGCTGGTGACCCTCAAAAACATTTTGGGTGAGGGCCTGCTGCTGAGCTGACCCTCTAAAACATTAGGAGCGAGGGCAGCCTTATAAGCATGTTGATATGATGGAGGAGGAGGACGAGAAAAGGGAGATTAAACCATAGACCCTTTTTAGTGGTGGAAGGGGTGCATGGGAATACAGTGTATTCAATACACCATAAAAGCCACAATTATAATGCCTTTATTTTGAGCCGTTTTCCTCTGGTCGAGTAGAGAAGTCAGGGGCAATCCAGGCCTTGTTCATTTTTATAAGAGTCAACTGGTCAGCATGTTCAGTTGACAGGCGGATCCGCTTATCAGTTATTATGCCCCCAGCAGCACTAAATACACGCTCTGACAAAACGCTGTCGACGGGGCAGGTCAGCACCTCCAAGGCGTAGAGCATCAGTTCGTGCCACGTGTCCAGCTTGGACACCCAATAGTTGTAATGCACAAAGGAATCACTGAGGACGCTGATACGGTCTGCTACGTACTCCATCACCATCTTCCAAAATTTTCCCTCCTTGTGACACTAGGCTGCGCATCAGGGTGAGGGTGCTGGCAGGCTGTCATAAAACCTTCCCAGTCCTTGGAGAGTGTTGCCCTGCTTCTGTTGGAACTGCTGTGTGTTCCCCTCGTATCCCCTTCTCGGTTGGCCAAGGAACTACGTGCTCTGCAGCCAACTGTCACGGCTGAGGATGGGGGAAATCCTCAGCCGTGCGTGCCAGGTGATGTTATGGCTGCTCAGCCAGGAGAACAGGCTAGGGAGCAGGTCACCTCCTAACAGCGTCCCTACCCTGACCCTGACCCTAACTCCTAACTGCATGGGCCGACCTTAAAGGTAGGAGGACCCATGCGCAGGAACCTCGGATCCCTAACTCACCCTCCGTCCGGTCCCTGCGCTAGGAGTCAGGGTAAGACGACCTACTCCTCCTAGGCACGGAGGAGCAGGAGTCTCACTGGCCAAGCTGTTGGGAAAAGGGGAACAAATGCAAGCCTATGTATATGGCAGGTGCTGCACTGGTTCCAGCCACCTGCCACAGCCCTGCTGACTGGATCCGTGTGCAGGAAAGCTGAAGTCCACAAATATCAAACAGAAGTCAGCACAAACTCATCCACACACCGGAACCCAGATACATGGCAGCACTGAATAATACAGGAAAACATAAACCGAACATCACACAGACTTAGCTAAACTTAAACTTAAACTTATGACCACAGTGGTGGCTCTCACAGGCGGATAGAAAAGACAGGAGGCTGCTCCAGCTAGCAAGACTGAAACAACCTACTGAGCTCTGCTAAAGAGAGGGTCTATATAGGCCCAAGTGGCCACACCCAAGGGTTGGACACACCCAGTGACATCACACACACACACTGGGAAGGAAGTTAACCCTTCCAGTACCACAGAAGGGAAAGACACATAAAGGGGAAGTGCACACAATACAAAATACACCGTGCACACAACACACACACCTAACATAAAGAAAGTCAGGTGAGACCACATGCCAGGGCAGCAAGCTGCCTAGCGACGCTCAGGCTGCTCTGCTGCTAAATACAACACTAGTTGCCCGCGGCAACCACAAGTGAGGCCACAAACAAGCGGCCCTCACCCGTGGTTGAACACCCATACAAAACCGCAGGCAACTGCATGCGGTAAAGAAGTCACGGTCATGAGCATGGACGTGACACCAACGTTGTCAGCTGGAAATTTTTGGAGCAATTTTTCCACAAGGACCTTCTGATATTGAACCATTTTGCTCGTACTCTCCACCACAGGAATGAGAGATAAGAAGTTCTCTTTGTAGCGCGGGTCGACAAGGGTGAACAACCAGTAATTGGTGTTGGCCAAAATGCGTACAACGCGAGGGTCACGGGAAAGGCAGCCTAACAAAGTCAGCCATGTGTGCCAGAGTCCCAACAGACAACACTTCGCTGTCCTCATCAGGAGGATGACTCTCAATCTCCTCATCCTCTTCCTCCTCTTCTACCCATCCACGCTGAACAGATGGAATAAAACTTCCATGTGTACTACCCTTTGTAGCGGAGGCAACCGTCTCCTGCTCCTCCTCCTCCTCATCATTCAATTTGCGCTGAGAAGACGAACTGAGGGTGGTCTATCACCCTGTGTACTGTCTTCCCCCATTTCCACCTCTTCCACATGCAAAGCGTCTGCCTTAATTGTGAGCAGCGAGCATTTGAGTAGACACAGAAGTGGGATGGTTACGCTGATAATAGCGTTATTGCCGCTCACTGTGATGTTTGTGATAGATCACTGTGACCTTTACCCTCTTTCTCCTGATGCATGATGGGGGAGGAGGAGCTGTACCAGGAAGTCAGACAGTGTGTGAGGGGAACCGGAAGCAGACACATGAGGCTGAGAAGGGATTACATCTGATAAGGACAGAAGCTGTTTGGAATAAGACTCCTCCATGTAAGAATGCCATAATGTTCCGAGTAATAAACCTTGCTCTGGTTAAGTAGTACATCGGCCTGTGTGTGTAACTTGCTGAGCAGATACTGGCAGCATTGCCAGCGGCACCTGAGAGACACAGAGTGTCCAGGGGACATAACACTCACTATCTGTGTTGATTCCTCAAAGTTGCGTAAAACCTCACAGAGGTCAGACATCAATGCCCACACGTCGCTTGTGAAGAGCAGAAGCTGACTGGAAAGGCGACGACCATGTTGCAGCTGGTATTCCACTACTGCCCTCTGCTGCTCCTAAAGCCTGGCCAACATGTGGAACGTCGAGTTCCAGCACGTGCTCACGTCGCACAACAGTTGGTGAGCTGGCAAATGCAAGCGCTGCTACAGTGTTGCCAAACCAGCGGAAGCTGACAATGACTAGCGGAAATGGGCACACGCGGCGCACCTTCACCAGTAGCTCAGGCAAATTGGGGTAGGTTTTGAGAATCTGCTGAACCACTAGGTTGAACACGTGGGCTAGGCATGGTATGTGTGTGAGCTTGCCAAGCTCCAAAGCCGCCACCAAATTAAGGCCATTATCAGACACAACCATGCCTGGTTGTAGGTTGAGTGGTGAGAGCCACAGCTCAGTCTGGTCCCTTATCCCCTGCCACAGCTCTGCGGCAGTGTGCTGTTTGTCACCTAAGCAGATCAGTTTAAGTACGGCCTGTTGCCGCTTCCCCACTGCAGTCCTACTGACTGATGTCTGACTGGTGCTGCAAGATGATAATTCAGAGGTGGAAGTGGAGGCGGAGGAGGAGAAGGGGGGTTGCAGCCACTAACGTAGGTGGTGGTGGAAACCCTGATGGAAGTAGGGCCCGCAATCCTTGGCGTCGGTAGCACCTGTGCCATCGCAGGGTACGACTCACTCCCAGCCTTCACAACATTCACCCAGTGTGCCGTCAGGGAAGTGTAGCGAATTGGTCATGGCACGGGTGATGTTACGGGACACATGCTGGTGTAAGACTGGGACTGCACACCGTGAAAAATATTGGCGGCTAAGAACAGAGTAACGCGGGACAGCCACCGCCATCAGGCGGGCCAGCAATTTGGAAAGGTGCGCATTTAGTGCTATGGCCTGTGGGTGGATGGCTGGGTATTTGCACTTTTGTTTAAAGGCCTGGGGTATAGACATCTGTATGTTGCGCTGGGACACAGAAGTGGATGTGCTAGCTGATGGTGCTTGCGAAGGTCCAGGTGCATGGCGGGAGGCATCCGGGCCTGCGTCTTGGACAGGGGATTGGCCAGCATGTAACACAGTGGAAGAGGAGGTAGTGGTGTGACCCCCAGACACTGATTGTGGACCCAGGCGTTCGGCTCACCTATTAAAGTGCTTTGAAGCCATGTGGCGGATCATGCTGGTGGTGGTGAGGTTGCTAGTGTTCACGCTCCTGGTGGTGAGATTGCTGCAAGGGGGTGCTTCGGGGAACAGTTGTGGGCATGTTTGCCACCCTTCTTCCTTTTGCCACCCCACTGCCTGGCTACGGCATTACAGTGAGTGCCAGTACCTCCGCGCACGTTTATTGGCTATGAGGAAACTCGAGCATCGCGCTCGAGTAAAATGAGTGTTCGGCAAAGCATGCTCGCCCAACACTACTTCCCACCAATAGGTTTGTTTGTGGTAACAAATCACAGAAAATAAATAATATAGAAAACATCCTGCATGATATGATAATGAATGTTGCGGATGTACATGGCTACATTTATACAGTCACAGAAAATAATGCACTATAATAATAGATGCAAGCATAACATATGGACTAAGCCCTCACTCTATTGATAAAATCTGAGACACTTGGTCAATACATTTTGATCAAAACACATCTAAGCCCACCTACTAAGCGACAAGGTGGTCTCAGTTCAGGCGGGTCCTACGCTAAACCTGCCTATGCCGTTGTGCACTTTTGCCCCACCTATCTAGCAGGCGACCTTGATTATGGTGGTACATATAGGTGTGTGCGCTCCTCCTCCCACCGGTTGCTGCTGCACATGGAGGTGACTAGGAGCAACACACTATATGTGCGGGGTCTGCGCTCCTGAACATAAATGCATAACGGCATAGGCAGGTTTAGCATAGGACACGCCTGAACTGAGACCACCTTGTCGCTTGGTAGGTGGGCTTAGATGTGTTTTGATCAAAATGTATTGACCAAGTGTCTCAGATTTTATCAATAGAGTGAGGGCTTAGTCCATATGTTATGCTTGCATCTATTATTATAGTGCATTATTTTCTGTGATTGCTTGGGGTAAGCTGAATCCACAGAAATGGGAACCACAGCTGCTGCTGAAGGCTCAACAATTAAAGCCCATGCTGGGTAGCCCATCATGTGCAGATGGGGTCCTATTACAGCGCTCTGACTGGTACATACAGCAGCGCTAGCTGCACAATAGTGTCTGTACTATTGGGTGTCAGTGTACGCCCTAAGTACTAACTGACCGCCAGTGGATCAGTCCCTACCTAACTTGCATCTAAAGTGTCTGGTAAGGCTGTGGATGCCTAAGCTGCTAAGCCTAAGCTGATAGGTATATGTTTCAAGCAGTACTAATGCCTCATTCTGAAATAATTATATACTGGAGTTTAAAGTCATTTCTATCTGAACACATGCAAATTACATATAGATTTTCTACAAATTTGCAACAAAATCCATGGCACAGAAAATCTGCCACATTTAGTACACGGCCACATGGAGCAGATTTTTCACAGTGAAATTTCTGCTGTGGGTTGTTTCAGATTTTCCTGTAAATTTGATGCAGATTTCACCCTAGGCATTGCATGGTGGAAATTGACATCTGAAAACCACAGGGTTTACATCCTGTGTGCTTATACTTATTGATTGGGCCATTTAAGGGGTTAAACAGCCAGGATCAGAGTTATTGTTGAGCAATCTCCTATTTCAACCGTGAGAGCAGGGCATTAGCTGTATAATACAGTCGGCACTTGCAAGTGATGGAGCGGGCACTGTTCCTGTAATAGTACTGTGGTTCCTGGCAGCTATGTAGTTCCTGTGACATGGTATTACGGCAAGTGGGAAAAGGTTAAGATCCTGTACAGAGAATGGAATTTATGGAACCAAAGTAAAAGCATTAACAGCCCTGGTATGTTACATGACCCTACTAGCTCTAGTTTACCTCTTATTAATATAGCAATCCGATGGGATGTCACAATTTAGTTTTTTCATGGATTCATATAAAACCTCCATATGACTTTGTGTTTCGCAGCACTTGACTGGGTTTTGTATCATTTTTGCAGCTTGCATTGCTGCTTGTGGAATCTGCACCTCGCTGCCAGGAGTTGCAGAGAAAAATTCAGTTGGAATTTGAAGAATTACATCTCAGAGGACAATGGAAAGGCTTACTTAAAGAGGACCTTTCACCAGAATAAAGCCTCTAAACTGACTATACAGACGTGTAGAGCGGCGCCCAGGGATCCCCCTGCACTTACTGTTATCCCCGGGCACCGCTCCGTTCTCCGGTTATAGCCTCCGGTATCTTCACATGTTAGGCTCCACCCAGGGGATACTGCCGCGGTCTCCTTCTCCTATGCTGTAGCGCTGGCCAATCGCAGCGCTCAGCTCATAGCCTGGCTATGAGCTGAGCGCTGCGATTGGCCAGCGCTACAGCATAGGAGAAGGAGACCGCGGCAGTATCCCCTGGGTGGAGCCTAACTATGAAGATACCGGAGGCTATAACCGGAGAACGGAGCGGCGCCCAGGGATAACAGTAAGTGCAGGGGGATCCCTGGGCGCCGCTCTACACGTCTGTATAGTCAGTTTTGAGGCTTTATTATGGTGAAAGGTCCTCTTTAAGCCAGATCAGCCAAACTTTTTTAAAACTATTTGACCAAGACTGTGTGCCTCCATCATGTGCCGAAGTAAACTGTAGGTTAACTGTTCTATGCCAGTCTCCTATCAATCTGCACCTCACCATGAAAGACACACCACCTTCCATTGGCCAGGAGACTCCACACAGGGTGTGCCCCAGGAGAAACGTCTACTGCTCCTATCCTGCAGCCCACCTCAACACTTTGCCAGTACTGGGAGTGAAAGAGGAGGGTCAATTCACAGTGAGTGCCATGACAACTACTACTCCCATCCTCCTCTGTGTGCTCTCCCTGAATTGCTACAATCAGGGGAGGACTGGGAATTTAAAGCGGCCCTAAAAAATCCTAAAAGTGGTTCCATGTTGTAGGAAGATCCAAACTGAGCTCACACACAAGTAGGCAGGGCCAACAGAAGTAGTGTTGGGCGTACAATACCATAGTGCAGCAAAATCCGCCCTAGCAGAACTAAATACCATAATGCCACCAGTGAGGTGAATAAGTACTTTATGCTCTGTAGGAGAGTACCTGGGGTGGTGGTAGACGGGAGGTACGTGCCACCGGGGGTCCTGGCCCCGGTGGAGAAAGAGCCGGAAAAGTGCATTTTGCAGCGGTTATGCTGTTAACAGCGGATCCGGGCTGGCTCTTATTGGGAGCAGGCAGATATGCGGGCGGGTGCCTGTCTCCCCACGGTCCAGGCCAGGTTTTGCAGGGAAGGGTTAAAACCCGACCAGCAACAAGGGTGTGGTGCGCAGTGTGGAGCTTCTGTGTTCTCTTTCTGTGAGAGTGAGAAGTGGAGGTGAGCTGGGCTGCGTGCTGAGGCCTGTAAAGGAGTGTGCAGGGACCCGCGGCTGAAGCCAGGAGAGATCCGTGTCCTGGGGCTAGAAGCAGGACCCATGGACTTACTTCACCAAGGAGAAAAAGGTGACATAACTCCTGGCTTTAAATAGACTTTGCTTGATGTGACTGAAACAGGCCTCAAGTAGCCTGCAGCAGGGACTTGCTGTGTTTGAACTATTATTTTGCTGTTGTGTGTGACCACCCTCCCTATGAACTGCACCGTCTTTCCCAAATATGCACCGTGTGAATAAACAAAGCATCGTGTTTTACGCCAAGACCGGTCTGTGTTGCCTCTATACTGCACTCGCTACCACTGCCTACCAGAGCGGATCCCCACAGCTCCTAATTTAATTAATGCTAAGCACATCAGATCTTTATGTATCCATCCGGCAGCCATGAGAAGGGCTTGGATGGCACCCTGGGCATCGGCCCACTGTGAAGGTCCTTGACAATGCCTTTAAGTTAGGCTATCTAAAGGAGACCAATGAGAACGAGCCTATATTGGTGTTATTTTTTTTGTAATTTTTGTAATTTTATACACTTGGAATAACAACAATTATAATATGCAGTCAAACAAGTATTTGTTTAGGGAGTAACGTGTCAATTTGGCTAAAGTATAAAAAAGAAATAGGAACAGAAGTTGGGTCACGGCCATACATTTGGTATGAACTGGGTGAGGCTCAGGCTTAGCACTTCACAAACTGCCCTTTAAAATACAATCTCTATTCCTTCATCTCTGAATTAACCCCTCCAAAAAGATATAATACCTTAACTTAACCGATATAAAGATTGGGAAGGAATTTCAAGCATTGGAGCTATTATTTGATACTGGTAACCACCTCGTAAACATGGCGTGCAGATATTTTGGATGACAGTTACAGCTAAACATTTTTGGCTTCACATCTGAAACAAATATTAAGAATACAAGGCAAGGCCAGCTCAAGCCGAGCTCGGGAAATCATGCTGAATATATTTATTTAATACCGACCATAATATGACAAAAAAAAATCCTCAACTGTGAGAAAGTGGCACAGGGAATACAAGCCACAATGTGATGGAACGGACCACAATGATTAACATACTAAACAGCAATATAGAACTTGGCATCTGAGCATCATGGGAGTCCATACGTTCCGAAAAGCAGGAAAACAAGAACATGGAAGCAGATTTCCTGTCATATTGCATCTGGATTTGTACATAAAACAGAGCAGCAGCTGAAAAAGAGAGCAACTACAAAGAGCAACTGTCTCCATCTATGTCTAAGCGTTACATCAGTGTTCTTCAACCTGCGGCTCCTTAGATGTTGCAAAACTACAACTACAAGCATGCCTGGTAGACCCATACTGAATTTACGTGTTCCTCAAATTTTTGAGACCGAGGCACAGAAAGGCACACTTGTGAATGGTTGGCAGGTAATAATACAAATCTATGGCTGGTCGATAGTTTCTCTGTTGATAACAGATGGTTGGGGAAGAACGAGGGTTCCAGGAACTGGACCCATGGCAATCTGCTGGTCATGGGGCAGTTGTCTTTAGGAAAGGACTTGTCTTCATGAGATAGCCCGGTGATCTCTTCTTGCCCCATGAAATTATAGTTGCTCCCACAATCCATTTTAATATTCCATCAAGGTGGCAGTATCGGCACACTATGAGCTGTGTCCATGCCATTGCCAGCAGGTGCTGGCGACATCCTGTGTAAGAGCCACTTAATGCTCATGGCTATTTAACTTATTAGATGCTGAGGCATCTAAGTTGTTTAACAGTGGGAAGGCACCCTCTGTTACCTCATTGGTGCCCCAAGACACGATCATAGGGTCCCAATGATTTGTCTTCGCAACAAAGGCCCCTAAGCCTGCCATATGTTTGTGACTGTTAGGCTCTGCCTCAGGCAGGGTCTAACAGGTTGTCTGTTTTACTCCTCTGTTCCAGATTCAGTGTGGGTCGGGTTCTGGGTTGCCAACTGGAATTTTTCTTTTTTCTGGACAACTTATTCCAAAATCATGGACAACTGACATTGTTTATGGACAAATTGGAAAACCATAATGAATAATAAAGAATATAAGTAATACCTGTCTATAGCTCAATATACTGATAAAAACTCATTACCAGCATTTACTGTGAGCGTAAAATGATGATAATTACCACCAAAATAATCTAGTCAAGTACCACCAGCCTAAAAAAATCACAGATACATCAATTTTTTTTTTTTTTATGTACAGAGAAAAAAAAATTGCCTATATTTCCGGACTGTCCAGAAATTTCTGGGTTGTTGACAACCCTGGTCAGGTTCCCGCAGCAATCTGGAGCACCCTAATGATATTTGAACCTGGCTTGAGCCGGCTGATTATACAGATTGTTCCTTGCAACCCTCTTACCCTGACCACTTAGCATTGATACACTGACCCCCCAGCTCTGCTAAGCAGGTAGTCCAGCTCTGATACACCAGCCGTCCAGCTCTGCAACATCAGCCCTCCAGCTCAGCAACAATGGCCGCCCAGCTCTGATATACCAGCTGTCCAGCTATGCTGCATTGGCCCTCCTGCTCTGCTACATCAGTCTCCAATTCTGCGACATTGGTTCAGTTTCACCACAGATAAGTTTTACCACATAGGGAAAGCCGTAAAAATGACACCCATAAAACTATTGTACAATTTATTTGTTCCTCCAGCTTCCCACTACATCATATGGATTATTAAGTGGGGCCTTTAGAAAGTGCACCATGCCCCACAAAAAACCTGTTTACATCTATTTGAATGAAAAAAAAAAAAAAAAGGCTACGGCTCCTGGAAGACACAGAATAAAAAATGAAATCTCAAAAACAGAAAATAGCCGGATCCTCTAGAGGTTAAACCAGGCATAGTAGGATTGATCAGCCAATGACCTAGCACCAAAACCTGCCTGTGCTGTATCTCCTGCTGCTCACCAACCTGGTAAGGTGCTGAGACCTGTCATCTTCTCCCCGTGCTGTGTCTCCAAAGACTGGAAGATACAGTGCAGGCAGCAGAATACAGGTCTCAGCGCAGAGCAGGAGGCACTAGAAGACTAGCCCTGTCATTCCAGGGGAGGGGAAGGACTGAAGCTGAAGGCATTGGCGGACTGGCCATAGATTCTACAGGGAAATTTCTCAGTGGAGGCGATGCCCAGAGGGCCATCCAAGCCCTCTTCTTAGCCACCAGCCAGGTACATAAAGATCTGATGCAATCAGCATTAATTAATTTAGGAGCATCAGGCACTTATGCACCTAACCAATGGTTTCGGTGCCCTCCTGAACTCAACTGTATTAGCATCCTAAGGACAATGATACAGTGCCATACTGTGGCACGGGTGGCAGTATAATGTGCTGCACTGTGATATTTGGTTCTGCTGGGGCAGTATATTGTGCTTCACTGTGGTATTTGGCTGTGCTGGAGCATTATATTGTGCTGCACTGTGGTATTTGGTTCTGCTAGGGCAGTATATTGTGCTGCACTGTGGTATTTGATGCTGCTGGGGTAGTATATTGTGCAGCACTGTGGTACCTGGTTCTGCTGGGGCAGTATATTGTGCTGCACTGTGGTATCTGATGCTGCTGGGGTAGTATATTGTGCAGCACTGTGGTACCTGGTTCTGCTGGGGCAGTATATTGTGCTGCACTGTGGTATTTGGTTCTGCTGGAGCAGTATATTGTGCTGCACTGTAGTATCTGGTTCTGCTGGGGCAGTATATTGTGCTGCCCTGTGGTATCTGGTGCTGCTGGGGCAGTATATTGTGCTGCATTGTGGTATCTGGTGCTGCACTGTGGTACCTGGTTCTGCTGGGGCAGTATATTGTGCTGCACTGTGGTATTTGGTTCTGCTGGGCCAGTATATTGTGCTGCACTGTGGTATCTGGTTCTGCTGGGGCAGTATATTGTGCTGCCCTGTGGTATCTGATGCTTCTGGGGCAGTATATTGTGCTGCACTGTGGTATCTGGTTCTGCTGGGGCAGTATATTGTGCTGCACTGTGGTACGTGGTTCTGCTGGGAAAGTATATTGTGCTGCACTGTGGTACCTGGTTCTGCTGGGGCAGTATATTGTGCTGCACTGTGGTATTTGGCTCTGCTGGGGCAGTATATTGTGCTGCACTGTGATATTTGCTTCTGCGGGGGTGGTATTTTGTTCTGCACTATGGTACTGCTGACCCCGCCTACTTCTGTTGTCCTGACTTCTGTTAATTTGGGCTTACAAACCACTTTTAGTTTTTTTTCCAGGGCCACATTTCCCACTTCGCCCCTGGCTGGAACCTACCAGGCTGGTTTAATGGAGTTGATCATGCTGACAAAGGCTCTTTAAATATACACATATTATACAAAACTAGTAAGGCATAAAATAATATAAATATTTTGAATTGACACACCCAAATAATAAAGATAAAATGTTATTTACCCGTAGGCGCTGGGAACTAGGTCAGAAATCCCAGCGCTGTACAGCTACGGCTGCAGTGGTCTGGCAGTCACTGATAGCCGGGACCCTGCTGTATTCACCAGCATCGGTGAAAACACCAATGTCAGCGCTGACCGCGGCACGTGCAATATCCTGACGGGTCCGCATGTCCATCTGGTGGATGGCTGGGACGGCAGCCCGGTGATTTCCATAGGCATCGAAGGCATCGAAGCTGCCATCCGTGTCAGCCTGTGAGATCCAGCCCCCTGGATCTCACAGGCAGGAAGACTGTAAGTGTATTAGACTGGTAATACACTTACAGCTAATGCATTACAATACAGAAGTATTGTAATGCATTATAAAGGGGATCAGACCCCCAAAAGTTGAAGTCCCAGAGTGGGATAAAAAAATAAAGTTAAAAGTCAAAACAGCCATTCTCTGCTTGCCTCACAAAAAGTGTAACACCAAGCGATCAAAAAGGCGTATTTAGTCCAAAATGGGACCAATAAAAACATAATTTCATCCCGCAAAAAACAAGATGTTATTCTGTTCAAAAAGGCTTTCACTGTGTAAAACTTAAAATAAAAATAATAGACACATTGGATATCGCCGCGTCCGTAACAGCCTGCTCTACAAAAATATCACATGAGATGGCCCCTCAGGTGAATCCTGTAAAAAAAAAATCATAATTTTAACTATGCCAATACAGCTGTCATGAAAAGGTAGGGATCAGTGCAGCCCTAAACTCCACCCACTACCCTATCCCTACCTACTTGCACAGTCCGTCCTAACCGACGGTGTGCAACTGGGTGTCAGTCCCTAGCTTACATACGTGCACAGGCCTAAAGGGAGGAAACAACAAGGGGAGAAAACAAAAGACAAGGACAGAAAACACAGAAGCAACAAGCTTCCCAGGCTGGGGAAAACCACAACTGAAACCAATGGAAGCCAAGTTCTAGACCTAGGAGGTAACAAGGGCACAAAGGGGTAATTCAAGATCGAAGTCAATACAAGCCGAAGTCAGGAGCCAAGAGGTCGCGTCAGTACAAGGGATAACACAAGATCGAAGTCAAATACAAGCCGAGGTCAAACAAAAGTAGTCACACATGCAAAGAACGCTAGTGAGGCAACAAGACCAATCACAGGCAACCTGTGGCCAGCAGGTTACCTGTTTAAATAGGTCTAATTAATGAGTGATGTGACGTGGCGAGCATCACGTGACCCATGTCCAGCACATCAATACACCTGAGCGCCAACTCATTGACATCGGCGCTCGGTTCCCCACCAGCTCGTTGTCTAGGGGACGAAGGACGCCAGCCATGCTGAAGAGGCATGCGCAGCCGGGTCCCCTCTGCCCCCTTGTTACCATGGAGACTAGGACACTAGCCGCGTCCTCGCTCCTCCTCATGAATGGGATGCCGGCGGCGCTGCAGGGAGAGAGCGCGTCACCGGCATCCCCATTACAACAGCCATTTTTTTGTCACCTCTCCTCACAAAAAGTGTAATACCAAGCAATCAAAAAGTCTTATGTACCCCAAAATGGTACTAATCCACCATCATCGCAAAAAATGAGCCCCTAAGACAAGTCGCCCAAAAAATACCAAAAATAGGCTCTCAGAAAATGGCAACACAAAAACAAGATTTTATTCTGTTCAAAAATGCTTTCGCTGTGTATGACTTAACAAAAAAAAATAATTATAGACATATTAGGTATCGCCGCGTCCGCAACAACCTGCTAAACTATGCCAAAACAGCCATTTTTTTCACCTTGCCACAAAAAGTGTAATACCAAGCGATCAAAAAGTCTTATGTACCCCAAAATGGTACCAATAAAACCGTAATCTTATCCCACCAAAAATTTTACCCTACCTAAGACAATCGCCCAAAAAATTTCAAAAATATGGCTCTCAGCAAATGGCAACACAAAAACAAGATTTTATTCTGTTCAAAAAGGCTTTCACTGTGTAAAACTTAAGATATATTAGGTATTGCCGAGTCCGTAACAACCTGCTCTATAAAATCACATGATATGCTCCCTCAGGTGAATGCTGTAAAAAAAAAAAAAAAAAAAAAAAAAACTATGCCAAAATAGCCATTTTTTTTTACCTTGCCTCACAAAAAGTGTAATTTTATTAAATGGTACCAATGAAAACTTTACCCGCAAAAAATGAGCCCCCACATACGACAATCACTTAAAAAATTAAAACCAATGGCACCCTTAAACCAATCCATCAAAATCTACGCTGCAAAAGCCATATTTTGCTCCTTCCGTTATGTGCCCCCACAGCAGTTTACCACCACATATTGGGTGTTGCCGTATTCAGGAGACAATGGGTAACAAATTATAGGATGCTTTTTCTCCTGTTACCCCTTGTGAAAATGAAAGCAACATTTTATTGGAAGAAATTAAACTTTTCATTTTCACAGACAAGTGTTTCCAAATTCCGTAAAATGCTTATATTCTATAAGGGGTGTAGTTTCCAAAATGGGGTCACTTTTTGAGGGTTTCCACTGTAGGGGTATGTCAGGGTCTCTTCAAATACAAAATTGTTCTAGCAAAATCTTCCTCCAAAATCTGTATGGCGCTCCTTTCCTTCTGACCACTGCCACATGCCCGAAGAGCAGTTTACTGCCACATATGGGGTATTTCTGTAAACTGCAGAATCAGGCCTTTTGCACACGACCATTGGGTCAGTTCCATGCATTTGGGACCGCAATTTGCGGTCCCCAATACACGGGCAATGTCCGTGCTGCGGCCGGGACAGATCGAGACCCATTCAACTTCAATGGGTCAATGATCCGTCTGCACTGCAAAAAAATAGAACAAGTTCTATTTTTTGCGGTGCGGAAGCATGGACAGAAACACCACGGGGTTCCGATCCGTGCTTCAATTCCGCATCTCCGAGTGCACACGGGCCGGTGCCAGTGTATTGCGAATCCGCCGTATACGGGCTGCAATATGGCCACGGGCACACAACAGCTGTGTGCAAGAGGCCTCAGAGTAATATATATTAAGGTTTATTTTGCTGTTAACCCTTGCTGTGTTGCAAGAAAAAATTAATTAACATAAAAAATATACCAAAAAAGTGACATTTTTAAATTTTCATTTTCCTTTAATTCTTGTGGAACACCTCAAGGGCTAGCAAAGTTTGTAACATCCGTTTAGTTTCTAAAATTGGGTCATTTATGAGTGGTTTCCATTATGTAAGCCCCTCAATATCACTTTATAACTGAATCAGTGCTCAAGAAATGGTTTTGGAAATTTTGTTAAAAATTTGAAAAATTACTTCTAAACTTCTAAGCCTTCTAATGTCCAAAAAAATAAAATGACAATAAATAAATAATAAACAATAAATAAATTGAATTTACAAAATGATGAAAACATAAAGTAGATACATGGGGAATGTTAAAGCGAACCTTTCACCAGGATTTCACTTAATAAACTATTACCAGTACCTTATAGATCATCCTCATTCTGTTTCAATGCATTCTTGTGCCGCTTTCCAGGGATGTATATTCATAAAAAAAACGACGTATAAAGTCCTTGTCTCCAGCTCCTGCAGTCACGGTGGAAGTCAAGGGGGTAGCCCTTCCCTCACTCCAGGCTGTAACTCCCCTGCCCTAACCCCGCCTCTATGCAGTCTAATTGACACCCGGCTCAGTCGCCGGGACCGCGCTTGTACAGGCGGCGCATGCGCCGTCGGACTCAAGCGCGATCCTGTAACTGAATCGCGCGTGAGGAAGAGAAGACCGTCAGGCATCGGGGACGGCGCATGCACGATTAAGTTACAGGATCGCGCTTGAGTCGACGGCGCATGCGCCGCCTGTACAAGCGCGGTCCCGGCTACTGAGCCGGGTGTCAGTTACACTGCTTAGAGGAGGGGTTAGGGCAGGGGATTTACGGCCTGGAGTGAGGGAAGGGCTACCCCCTTGACTTCTAGCGTGACTTCAGGAGCTGGAGACAAGGACTTTATAAGTCGTTTTTTTCATGAATATACATCCCAGGAAAGCGGCACAAGAATGCATTGAAACAGAATGAGGATGATCTATAAGGTACTGGTAATAGTTTATTAACGCAAATCCTGGTGAAAGGTTCGCTTTAAGTAATAAATATTTTATGAGGTATCACTTTCTGTTTTCAGAGCAGAGAAATTTTGAAAATTTAAAATTTTTCTAAATGTTTGGTAAATTTTGGATTTTTTCATAAATAAAGATGAAATATATTGACTCAAATTTATGACTGTCATGAAGTACAATGTGTCACGAGGAAAACAGTCTCAAAATGGCCGGGATAAGTAAAAGCGTTCCAAAGTTATTACCACATAAAGTGACACATGTCAGATTTGCAAAAATCAGCCTGGGATTTAAGGTGAAAAGTGGCTTGGTATTGAAGGGGTTAATACCTCTGCACCTTCTATAGCTGTGCCCCTGCACCCAGTGGCGGATTACAATAGGGACGTCCGGGTCGGCAGCCCCGGGCCCAGCACCGCTGGGGGGCCCAACGCCGACCCGAACGCCCACATACTGCGGCGGTGCACGGGAGTGCATAGCTCCCTGTCCCGTCGCCGATCACCGCCATAGGCTTCAGGCCTAGCAGGCCTGAGGCCTATGCGATAGTGAAGTCCCGGCGCAGGCGGGCGTGATGACGTCATCGCACGCCTGTGTCGGGACGCAGCACTTTGACGTGTGCACGCCTGCCCATCCATCCCGCCTTCCTCTGCGAGCAAGCGCCTGGCCCTGGACATAGGTGAGTATTTAGCTTTTCATTTTTTTTATTTTTATTTCATGTGCCTACTTTGGGGAACATGTGGGGGGAGACACACAGGAGGACATATTAGGGAAGAGACATCGAGTACATGAGGGGGAATGTGGGAGCTGTGTGGGGCCAAATTATTATGGGATGGAATACTATGTGGGGACAAATTACTATGTGGGGGCAAATTATTATGGGAGGGACTACTATGTGGGGGCAAATTACTATATAGGGCTGTGTGGGGCCAAATTATTATGGGAGGGACTACTATGTGGGGGCAAATTACTATGTGGGGGCAGTGTGGGGCCAAATTATTATGGGAGGGACTACTATGTGGGGGCAAATTACTATATAGGGCTGTGTGGGGCCAAATTATTATGGGAGGGACTACTATGTGGGGGAAAATTACTATGTGGGGGCAGTGTGGGGCCAAATTATTATGGGAGGGACTACTATGTGTGGGCAAATTACTATATGGGGCAGTGTGGGGGCAAATTACTATGTGGGGGCAAATTATTATGGAAGGGACTACTATGTGGGGGCAAATTACTATATGGGGCAGTGTGGGGGCAAATTACTATATGAGGCAGTGTGGGGGCAAATTACTATGTGGGGGCAGTGTGGGGGAAATTGCTATGTGGGGACAGTGTGGGGTAATTTCTATGTGGGGACAGTGTGGGGAAATTGCTATGTGGGGCAAATTACTATGTGGGGGAAGTGTGGGGGAAACTATTGTGTGGGGGCAGTGTGGGGTAATTGCTATGTGGGGACAGTGTGGGGGCAAATTACTATGTGGGGACAGTGTGGGGTAATTGCTATGTGGGGGCAGTGTGGGGGAAATTACTATGTGGGGGCAGTGTGGGGAATTGCTATGTGGGGGCAGTGTGGGGGTAATTGCTATGTGGGGGCAGTGTGGGTAATTGCTATGTGGGGGCAGTGTGGGGAATTTGTTATATAAACTAAACTAAAATGGAGGGAGGGGCCCAAGTTGGGTAGACAGCCTCGGGCCTATCATGTACTTAATCCGCCCCTGCCTGCACCTCACCTTGGTTGTTGTCTCTTTTTTATATGGTGGTGACTGCTATTTCTTTTTATATAGTGGCTGCTGTCTCTTTTTATATATTTATTTTTTTGGTAGTTTCTGTCTCTTTTTTATATGACTGTTTTGTTTTGTTTTTTAAATAGTGGTTTCTGTCTTTTTTTTATATGGTGACTGCTGTCTCTTTTTTTTATATGGTGATTGTTGTCTCTTTTTTATGTGGTGGTTAATGTCTCTTTTTCAGAGCTCAGTGATTTCGAACTCAGGGCATCTAGAGCCTGTGATATTTACTTTGGACTCGTGCTGGGCAGCAGAGCTGTACCAAATATCAGTAATAGCATTCGGATTACATCAGCTGTGTCTGCTGTTTGCTTTGGACCGGCAGCGCTCTATGTTACAAGTGAAGACTTGTTGTAGTATCTTTCGCACTCAATCCAGAGCCTCGCACATCGTCTTTTTCATCGCCTCCACTACGACTTCCACATAAACACTGACCTCAATCCCATCGACTTCATATAGGGAGCCATCAAGTCTTCTTTAGAACACCATCTGTCTTGGCCATGTCTTCTGGTGGAATGTGAAAGTTGTAGAACTTGTGAAGCTTACAATATGTTACTGATCGGATGGGATTTTTATAGTAAAAGTAGCGACTTTATTCCTTTTCTTTCTCATTTACATGATTGGATTGATGAAAATCAATACACATATTTATAAGTATGCCATATTTTTGCAGAATCTATATTTTCTCACTCTAAAGCTCTCCCTTGGTGTATCTTGCAGGTATTTTTTACTTCAGGTTGTCTAGTTGACTACTATTAGAGTACATATAGCTCCAACAGGAAGTTGTATCTGCTATATAGTACTCTGCATTTCCTTGCTGCACAGGCTTGTTTTAGATCTTACCGAGGTCACCAAAAGAAGAGGAACATGGTGGATTCAGGATAGAAATAATTCAGTAGACGTAGGGCGTAGCTATAGGGGAAGCAGGGGAAGCGGCTGCTTTGGGGCTCAAACTCAGAAGGGGCCCACCCAGGAGGAGGACTAGAAGATTTTATTGTCATGGTCCCCTCAACACTGTAGGAATCGGGCGGAGCGGCTGCCAGGCCTTGTCTGAGAGAACAACACAGGAGGAGGGGTTGTACAGGAGGAGGGGGTTGTGAAGAAGTTGCTGGGGGGGGACCCAATCAAAAATTTGCTGTGGGGCCCAGTCATTTCTAGTTACGCCACTGAGTAGACGTTAAGAAGTATTGGGGACGAGAACTATGGTAAAGTTTAAAGGGGATGTCCAGCTACTCAAGATTTTTTCACCAAAAGCTTTCAGTGCCATAAAATAACAGGTAATTGTCACCAGTCCCCCAGATGCTCTACCGGTCTCAAGAGGAGATTTATTATCTCCCTGTGCCACTTTTTTTGGTGTAAAACTAAAAAAACTGTGACAAATCTTATGTTTTTGACTTTTTAAGAGCCACTTGGAACAAATGATGTCACAAGTGGCGTTTCTGCTCCACCCTCGCCACTTTCTGAAAAGGATGCGGGAGGGCAGGAGTGGGCAGGGCCAGCAAGTGCAACACATTTGTCTTCATTTGCGCCAGTTTTCAGCATGAACTTCCAGAACATGGGACTCATTTATGATGAGGCCTGTTCCTCGTCATGAATTAGGGGCATCCTCCGCCAGCGCAGGAGTTATCAAAGGCTGGAGTAAAATGCCACTCTTTGATAAATCTCCCCTACTGTGTCCTAGCCTCCAGCAATCATGTTTCAGCGTGGACATGTGATGTTTTCACTGCCTGCCCTGTCAATTTAAGTGCAGAGGGGAGTTGCAGAGAGAGCAGAGCCTCTAGGTGTAATGGTAACGCCCCCGTTGCTCCTAGGGGCTCATTTGCATATAATAAAACATCATTCTTCTCAGTAGTGAGGACACATATGAACATGGGACCAACACAGATGCCTTCAGCTGCTAAGGGCACATGTAGCAGGTCAGCCAGTGTCATAGGTGCAAATCTGCTGACACATGCCCTTTAACCGTTCCTGGACCCTTTGAATTAAGAGACCCTATGGGTGTCCTATTCTTGGTGACTGGAAGGAGCGAAATAAGGCGCTATGAGTATTTTTTAAGAATTTCTCTCATGGCCATCTCTTGACCAGTCAACAAGAGTGCTCAGGTTGTCAACCAGGATGATATGAGGGTCTCATGACATGGTAACCTTTCTACAAAGAGGAATTCACTGTTGTAGCTGTTTTCCTACTCTAGGAGGCTAAAACGAATTTCACTCCCCAACATTTAAACACTCTGACATGTTAGGGCGCGTTCACATCTCCGTTTCATTTTCTCTTCTTCTGATCCGTCAGAAGATAAGAAAAAAAGAAAAACAGGATCCTGTAAAAAAAAAACTGATCCTGTGCACTAGGCCTCATGCACACGGCCATTGTTTTGGTCCACATCCGAGCCGCAGTTTTGGCGGCTCGGGTGCGGACCCATTCACTTCAAACTGGCCACAAAAGATGCGGACAGCACTCCGTGTGCTGTCCGCATCCGTTGCTCCGTTCCGTGGCCCCGCAAAAAAAATATAAAATGTCCTATTCTTGTCCGCGCTTTGCGGACAAGAATAGGCAGTTATATTAAAGGCTGTCCGTGCCGTTCCAAATTGCGGAGCACGCACGGATGCCATCCGTATTTTGCGGATCAGCGATTTGGGAACCGCAAAACACTCCACGGTCGTGTGCATATAGCCTTAGGCTACTTTAAGACCAGCGTTTTTGCTGAATCCGTCATGGATCAGCAAAAACGCTTCCATCGCGATAATACAACCGTCTGCATCTGTTATGAACGGATCCGGTTGTATTATCTCTAAAATAGCCAAGATTGATCCGTCTCTAAAACCAATTGAAAGTCAATGGGGGACGGATCCGTTTTCTTTTGTGTCTGAGAAAACGGATCCGTCTCCATTGACTTACATTGTGAGTCACGACGGATCTGTCTTGCTCCGCATTCCAAGGACACACTCAAAAGCGCTGCTTGTGTGCGTCATGGGAACGCAACCAAACTGAACGAAATGTATTCTGGTGCACGCCGTTTCGTTCAGTTCAGTTTTGTCTCGATTGATAATGAATAAGGACAAAACTCAAGCGTTTTCCTCCGGTATTGAGATCCTATGACGGATCTCAATAGCGGAAATTGATAACGTTGGTGTGAAAGTAGCCTTAGTTATGTACATTTGGCATCCGTTTGAGCCATTTCTGTCTGAGTTCCATTTTTTGAGATGGAAAAAAAGTACAGCATGCAGAACTTTTTTTTCCCGTCTAATATAACGGATCTCTGATGGAAATGGCTCAAAAGGATGCCGAAATGCGCATAACCTTTAGGACCTTTATTGCAGACTGCTGGCAATCCATAAATACATTTCTAGTAGGAATAGTAGAGAAATGGTAGACGATAGAGTTAGATACATGCTCCAGAATTGTTATTGCATGGGGAATTCAAGTAGTTACTAAGACAGACATGTCTGGAGAGGTGACAGCTCCTCTAAGTCCATCAGTCCAGATTTGGAAGGCTCATGACTCCATTTAGAAGCCATCTTGTATCTTATGTTTTAAGGACCTTTAAGAAAAACCATTCCACGTTAATATCCTAATCTGAGTTCACTGTCAAGTATATTTAATATCTTAGCTCACATTTCTGTAGCCACATAAATGTCTGGCTGAGGTCACCGCATGATTTACATATCATATTAAACATGACATTTCCTTTAAAAAAAAGTCTTAATTGAGAAACATCTGTAGAAGATCGAGTAGATTGGACAACTCCAGTTATGAAAACATACCAGCCGCGGACAGTAATGGTCTACAATGCTTTCCTGGGTTTAGAAGTTCACTGAACTGATAACATAATACGGCCTGTGATATCTCATGTAAGAGTTGCCTCACGCTAATAAGCATTATTTGGGTTACACAATTGGATGATGTCATCTCATGTTTGGTTATTTTTGGAATATGTGTAGAATGTAGTCGTAGGCTGGATTTTATGGCTGTCCCACCTTGGTCTGACATGAGTTTTAAGAACATTAATCATTTCCTGCACAAAATGTCTCCCAACTTAGTATATCTCTTATCTTATATATATATATATAAAAACTAGAAAAAGTACCCGGCGCTGCTCAAGTGTGAAGTGCTGGTGTGTTTGTTTCTAGGGTGCCCAGGAGGCCAATCCATGCCCTCGGTTTTTTTTTTCCCACAGGAAAATCACTAATAGCCCTGTATACCCCGTCAGTTACACAGTTTATTTTATTAACTGTCCCCCATAACATGACCTCCAAAGCGCCCTGTCCCCTTAACAGTGACCTCCACAGCACCCCGATCTCATAACAGTGACCTCCACAGCACCATGTCCCCTTACCAGGGACCTCCCCCTCAAAAGTGACCTCACCAGCACCCCACCCATTTAAAAGTGACCTTCACAGTGCCCTGCCCCTTAACAGTGACCTCCACAGCATCTCTCCCCTTTAACTATGACCTTTACAGCGTCTGTTCCCTTAACAGTAATCTCCACAGTGCCCTGCCCCCTTTAACAATGACCTCGTCCCCTTAACCCCTTCACGCATTATGATGTACAGGTACGTCATTGCGTGACAGGGGATGTATGGAGCGGGCCTCTGCAGTGAGCCCGCTCCATGCCTGTGATCTGCCGGCTGTATGATACAGCCGGCATCTGGCCGCACTGACAGGATGCGGCGATCGCACTGCCCCTGCCATTTAACCCCTCAGGTGCCGCAATCAAGGCTGATAGCTGCACCTGTGAAGTGATGCGGCTCAATCTTCCTTCAGATCGGAGCCCCCGCAGTAAAATCGCGGGGCTCCGATCGGTTGCCATGGCAGCCTGGACGCTGCTGAAGCGCTACAGGCCTGCCATGGCTTTCACCATACTGAGCTATGCACGAGGCATAGCGCAGAATGGAGTGTGTAAAAATCATATTCACCGTAATAGATCTATATTATGGTGAATAGATCCCATGTACAAGGCCCCTATGGGGGCTAATTGTTGTAAAAAAAAAAAGTTAAATACAGTTAAAAAAAAAAAGTAAAAAAAAACACCAATATATTAAAAGTTTGAATCACCCCCCCTTTCCCAATTTTACATATAAAAATACATAAACAATAAAAAAATTAACATATTGGGTATCGCCGCGTCCGATAATGTCCGAACTATTAAAATATTTGTTAAAAATTCTTGTGCGGTGAACGCAGTAACAGAAAAAAAATTAAAAACACGTGATTTACCATTTTTTTTCATTTTGTCCCCAAAAAAATTGAATAACGGTGATCAAAACGTTGTATATACTACAAAAATGGCATCAATGAAAACTACAGTTCATTATGCAAAAAACAAGCCCTTATAAAGCTCTGTAGACTGCAATATAAAAAAGTTTTGGCTGTCAGAATATAGCGATGCAAAGAAAATGTAGATTTTTCTAAAGGTTTTTTTTTTTTTTTAAGTAGTAAAACAAAAAAAAAAAACTGTTCAAGTTTGGTATTGTCGCATTCGTATTGAGCCACAGAATAAGAATGTCAGGTAATTTTGAATGCATTTTCAACGCTGTGATGTCGAAACCTCAAAAACTTCGGTGGAATTCTTTTTATTTTTTTCAATTTTGCCACACAAATAATTTATTTCCTTTTTTCTAATACAAGACATGGTAAATTAAATGGTGGCATTAAAAAATGCATCTTGTCCTGCAAAAAATAAGCCCTCATATAGCTATGCGAACGGAAAAATAAAAAAGTTATGGCTTTTGGAACATGAGGAGGAAAAATCAAAAATGTAAAAATGAAAATTGGCCTGGTCTTGAAGGGGTTAAAAATGACCTCCATAGCACCTTGCCCCCTTAACAATGACGTATAAGGGCTCATTCACATGACCGTATCTGCGGATCAGAACGTCCTTCTCCACGATAGAAATGCCTATTCTTCTCCACAAATATAAACATGAATAAGACATGTTCTATCTTTATTTCAGGGCCACAGAATGGAAGCATGAATGCGGACATGAAATGGTGAGGTGGGATATAGTAATTTCTGTACAGAATAATAGACAATTTTCCATTATTCTGTGCAAGTTACAATCTGATTAATTAACATCATGGTCATTGCTGGGTGCGAAAATGTCTGTATTATTAAAATATTTAAAAAGTTAGCTCATACAGTGAATGGCATAACGGAAAAAAAATATATGAAAATGGACGATTCGCCGTTTTGTCATTACTCAAAATAATTTAATTAAAAATGATCAAAAAGTCATATACACCTAACACATCTCCATAGACATAACTATACAAAAAGTGATGGGGGTCAGAATAGGGCGATAAAAAGAAAAGAAAATATTTACCGAAGTTTTTTTTTTTTCAGTATTAAAACACAAGAAAAACTATACATATGTGGTATCGCCAGATTCGTACTGACCTAGAGAATGAATAGCATAAGTCAGTTTTACCGCATAGTGAACGGCGTAAAAAATTATATCCTATGTAATATTAAATGGTGGCATTAGAAAGTACAACTTGTCCCACAAAAAACATGCCCTCATATGGGTATGTGAATAGAAAAATAAAAGTTATGGCTCTGGGAAGGCACTGTTGGTAATTCAGGGAGGGGAAAGGAGAACGACACCTCTGCCCGAAAGGGAGGGGCCCCTATTGTAACCAGAACTTGAATGAAAGAACACTCGGACAACAGGGTTAACCTTTAGCTGGGTGATTATCGGCCACAGCTTGTTTATTTTAACGGCAAAACCAAAGAACTGCAATCTTGGAGCGGTATGCCAACCGCCGGACTCCCGGCGGGCAAGTACGCCATCAGTTATCACCAACTCTCCTTTGTAACAAATGCCGCCACGGAGGAGAACCTGTTGCCTCAAACGGGGCTCCGACCACCACCCAGCAAAAACATAGCCTGTTCAATCCCGTCCTGCAGGCCGGAAATAAAGATGTCAAGGCCAATTTCCGTGAGATGGACACCATCTGGCCTCATGAGAGACCTATTATCACCTTCCAGTTGGCGATGACGCACAACAATCCCGCCACGGGACCGCACAAAGCGGAATTAACTGTTCTCCTACACTTCTCAGCAGCTTCAGCATCCCTGGCCCCATGCCAAACCACTCGGGGAATGATTTCCGACCACACTAAAACCATCTCAGCAAAAAAGGACGAGAACCTTTCAATATCGGAGTGCATGAGTGTCATGAGCTCCGCCAAAGTGAGAGGCATAGGTCATTGCCCCCGGCATGAAAGGTTCTCACAGGGCCCCTAGAGTGAAAACTGATGTCTACCACCTCCGTGAGAATTTGAGACCACTTAAGACCTCGGATCCACCTCCAGGACACATCCACTTCCCGAAATCCCAGCGTTCGACCTCTGGGCCTGCACTT
Source organism: Bufo bufo (assembly GCF_905171765.1). Classification (NCBI taxonomy): domain Eukaryota; kingdom Metazoa; phylum Chordata; class Amphibia; order Anura; family Bufonidae; genus Bufo; species Bufo bufo. The sequence goes on along the minus strand of NC_053392.1, from coordinate 70,707,376 downwards.
CCGCTCTCTGAACTGCCTAAAATATGTATGAGTGGCAACCAACCAGACCGCAGGGCGTACCACACCTAAAAGAAAAACAGTTAGCACAAATCGATACGTAAACGAGGCACAAACATGTCAACATACCCACATAATCTGCACGGAGACATACATAACTGAAAACATAAATCGACATCATTTACTTTTTTTTTTTTTTTTACAGCTACCTTAATCTCACATTTTATTACTATGTTACCCAATCAAAAGATCCGGCCTAATGTACCTGGCATAACAGGCAGATTGCCACCTGCCAATACGCATAACCTCAACTTCTGGCAGGCCTGCCCTGGCTGCCTCCGTAGCAGCCCCAATACGAAACGAGTGGGTGCCGAACTCCTTCGGCTCAACCCCCACTCGCTCCAAGCAAGTGCGAAAAACAGCTGTAAACTGGTATTTAGTCAGGGGGGAACCATCTTGATGAGTGAAAAAATTAGACCCCCCAGGATGCCGAGCGCTGTATTCCGTAACCAATCGAACTGGACAAGCCATCCCGACAACTTGGTGGAGGGGGATCCACACCCCTCTACCAAACTGATCCGTCTTAGATCTGCGAACCAAAACTCTGATTGCCCCATTACCAAAGACTACATCCTGAAACAGCAAACCCCCCAGTCTCTTACCAGAGGGAGGGAGCAACTCGCCCACCCAAAGAGCGGCAAAAAAGGCTAAACTAAAACAGGCAGAGAACAATGCAGCTTCAAAAGGCGAAATGCACACACTCAAACAAGCTTCGACCAGCCTGCATAACAGGCCGAACGAAACGGGACGCCTACAGTCCCCAAGAACATATTCCTTCTTCCAACCTCTAAGAGCCTGCCTAATAATGAAATGTTTGGAGACATCAGGTCAACCACAAAGCTGGAAGTGAAAGACCACCACAGACAACCGGCGATGAGCCACTGGCGCAGACACACCCATAGATCTCAACTTGAGCAACCACTCAACCGTCACTTCTAAGCGGAGGCCGTCTTGTGCCGCTACATCCCTGGTACCCACGACAGACAACCAGTCAGCCCAGGCCTTACCGTGAGCCTACCAAGTCGCTGGAGCCATCGAAGAACTGATAAGGGACATCAGCTGCTGACCACCAAATGCCATAGGTGCTGTGGACATCTCTCCCCGAATTGCTCCGCCTCTGGAAGCAGTTCCCGAAAAACCTGCCAATGAAAATTGGAAAGAGCATCAGCAATTCTGTTATCAACACCTGGAACGTGGCGAGCCCTGAAATAAATATTATGCTCCAAGCAGTGCAAAACCAAATGTCGCAAAGCGCAATCACCGGCAAAGAAGAAGAAGACAGACGGTTAATACAATGAACTACCCCCAGGTTGTCAGACCAAAAACACACATGATGATCCGAGAGTTTTCGCCCCCAAATCTCAACTGCTACTACAATCAGGAATAATTCCAGCAACGTCAAATTTTTACACAAACCCAGAGAGCGCCACGAATCCGGCCAAGGGGAAGAACACCATTCCTTACCTAAAATAGTACCAAAACCACAGAAACTGGAGGCATCCGAAAAAAGAGACCGAACCGAGTTTGGTACCTCCTCAGAGATAACACACGTGTGCCCGTTGTAGGAGTGTAGAAATGCCTGCCAAACACCCAAGTCAGCTTTGAGCGACCTTGTGAGGCGAATACGGTGATGTGGGGATTTTGCCCCACGGGTAGCTAGCGACAGGCGCCTGGAAAAAACACGGCCCATGGGCATGACTCGACACGCAAAACAAAGCAGACCCAACAACGACTGCAACTGTTGAAGGGTAAACCCTCAATTAAATACTGCAGCTTACGAATCTTCTCGCGGGGCAATCGAAAAACCATATTAACAGAATCAATTTCAATGCCCAAAAAGGACAAACACGTGACCGGCCCCTCCATCTTCTCAACCGATATGGGAACCCCAAACCCTGCGATACGCGCTAAGAATATGTTAAGGAGGGTAATGCAAACCATCCCCGATCCCCGGGGAAACAAACAAAAAAGTCATCCAGATAGTGAATGACTGATGAGGATACGGCCTCATGCCTAACCACCCATTCCAAAAAACAACCAAACATTTCAAAAATAGTGGCAGGAGATGGAACATCCCATGGGGAGACTTGTGTCATAATACAAACGCCCTCAAAAGAACATCCCAGAAGGTGATGACAATCCGGGTGGACAGGTAGAAGTCTAAAGGCTGATTCAAAGTCGGATTTCGCCAGGAGAGCGCCTCTCCCGCTTTCCCTAACCAAAGCCACCGCCCGATCGAAAGATACATAAGACACGGAGGCCTCCTCAGAAGGAATGGCATCATTTACCGATGAACCCTTAGGGTAGGACAGGGGTGTATGAGGCAAAACTTCCCCCAACCCCCCAAAGGCGACACTCTCAGGTTAGGAAAAGGAATAGACTAAAATGGCCCTTTAATTCTACCCAAGGAAACTTCCTTACCCAACTTCTCCCGTAGGACTTCGGGAAGCTCCCTAGCAGACCGTAGGTTATCAGAGAACACCGGAAACCTGCTCAACACAAACGGTATGAAGAAACCAAATGTGAAACCAAAGTGAAGCTGAGAGGCAGCCTTATTGGGTAGATGTTTAGCCAGGGGGACATCTCGACTACGCTCACTGGGGTCCTTGGGATCGCCTGTGCCGGGCAGCTTAAAGTGTTTAACTGGGGGGCGAGTGCATCGGTTAGCAGCGTGGTTGCCACTGCAGGCAGAGCATTCATGCTTGTACTTGCACAACCCTGCGTATTTACAATGACCCTCATTGAAGAGCCAGCACGCCCCTGGGCGGCGAACGGCCACTGGTTCCTGCGCGGAAATTGCTCCGGGACCAGTGGCCGCACTTGGAAAGGGAGTCTGCCTCTGTGACATAATGAGGCGGAGTCAAACATCAGTGGCCTTAACCCCCCAACCCACCTCCGGATGCAACGCTAAGCGCCAACGGAATTCCTCATCATATCTCCACCACGCGCTACCACCATGGGCTCTGTAATCGCTGTAAATAGTGTCCTGATAGACGAACAATTCCGAGCAGTGGTCAGGGTGGCGCTGACCCATGATGCAACCTAATACAGAGAAAGCTTGCAACCAGTTATTAATGGTTTTGGCGACCCTCGGTTTACGCTCAAACGGCTTATCAAAAAGGCGCCTCTCCTTGTCTATTGTATGCTGGTACCGATATCAATGACCAAATACCAATATATTGGTTGGACCAGATTTTTTCTTTTATTGTATCGTCCACATGGCATCCCAGAGGGCTAATGCCACAAAAGATGGAGTCCTTATGGACCCCTGCCAAAACTGGAGCTTACTTCAGAGAAGGGGAGGGGTTTGGAGAAGAAGATAACTTAACTAGCAATGCTTTAAGCGTCGACTCCAAATCAGCACTAACCCCACTCGCCCCCCACGCCCGGATATATTGGTACTCACCAGGTGTCGCAGTCGCAGACGCTGAGGAAGGACCAGGTTCCGGGACCTCAACCCGGGGTTCCGCTTTTGGAGCCAGGCTGGGATCCCTGGATGCATGACTAGGCACCAGCCACTTACGCCTCGGACCTGCCGTCTGGCCAGACTCCTCAGATGCGCCCGTCGATCCGTCTGAAGATGACTGAGAGCACCATCTAGAGGACCTAGAACGCCTACTCCTCCCGGAAACCCTGGAATGGTGACGGGACCGGCTCCTGCAGGAATAACGACGGTAGCGCCTCCTGCTCTCCTGGGATGAGGTAGAAGATCCTGAAATCTCCCTGCGCCTGCGCGACCTAGCAATGGGAGCCGGGGGGTGGGGTGGCGGTGGGAGGAGGTCAACCACCATAGGGGGCTCCCTCTGTAAACTAGATGCCCCAACCTGGCCACCATCTATCCCCATGGGGGCGACATCTAAACCCCCCTGGCAACGCCCAAAACAACAGCCGGCACTATGGACTGGGAAGGAGGGGGGGTCGGGGGGGAATCATGTGCCGCAGCACTGCCCTGGGCACCCATTACGTGTATAGAACTCGCCTGCCACGCGCTGACTGGTTCCGGCGTGCAGGATGAAGAAGAAGGTGCGGGGCTAAAGTGCACTGAAGCGCAGTACTAATATGCCGGCCAGACCGAGCCGCGCATGCGCCAGCCACGGAGCCACGGTGAGTGCGGGAAGACCGAGGGGGAGCGGAGGGAATAACGGGCGGGCTGTGACCTAAACGGGCGGGAGGGCGGGTACGCCGTGCGGACCGCCGGCCCCCTTGTGAAGTGCCTGCAGCCTGCGTCAACACCGTCCCATCCCCGGCAACAGAAACAGAGGAGGAGGGTTGAGGGGAGCTGAGTCTGCTCAAAAAGTAATGCCCTTTTCCCCCTCAGAATATCTTGCCAGAAAGGCATCCTTAAGGGAAGCATCCCTTGCGGTTATCTTGGAGTGGACAGAGCCAGACCTACCAAACTTGGCTTCCACGGACAAGAGGAAGCTCTGATGCTGGGGGAAGAGTTATATAACCTCCTTAGAGGGAGGGGTTAACACCCCATCTCCACCCCTCATGACACATCATCCAAGCCTATCTGAACCCTTAGCTGACCAGCCCATTATAGGGGCAAGATGACCCGCATAACCCTGGGGATTGGGAAGGGAGGGGGACCACCAGTCCCTAAGCACCCTCCGGACCCGTCGGGCGCTTGCCATGAAGCGAAAAACTAAAAATGGAAAATCGCCACGTCAGTAAAGGGATAAGCGGAATTTTGGCATGGACAGCCACACAGAAATTACACCGAAAACCGACTGGAGGCCGCGTCCTGTCTGCCTCCCATACATCTCAATGAAAGGCAGTGCTGAGGATCGCAGAGTGACGGCAGAGTGTCCCTTCTTGGTGCGGCTGCAGCTTTCAGTCGCCGCTCTGCGATCCTCAGCGCCGCCTCCCATGGGCGTAGGAAGCGGGGGGACGGATCCCCCCAGGAAATAATGCGGGGGGGACAGGTATGGTCAAATCCCCCCCAGCAGCAATGTGTGCGGCGGTGGCGGGAAGCGCTGTGGAAGCGAAGCGCTCATCTCCATAGTGATCTGTTTGTATCGCCGTCCTCAGGACAGCGATACAAACAGAAGGCTGCGGAGGAGCAGGGCAGGAGGTGTGTCCCTTTCCTGTTCCTCTGATAGGCTGCCGGCACTACTAGGCCAGCGTAGGCGGCACGATGACGTCATCGCGCCGCCTGAGCCGTACAGCGCTGGAGTCGGGACACAGTGACAGGCCGGAAGAGGCCTGCATCGCATCACTCCAAAGAGGTAAGTATAAGTGTTAATTTTTTTTTTTTTTAAATATATACAATACTTTGTTTTACTGGCACATGATTGGGGGGGGCTATTACTGGCACTTGATTGGGGGGGGCTATTACTGGCACTTGATTGGGGGGGCTATTACTGGCACTTGATTGGGGGGCTATTACTGGCACTTGATTGGGGGGGCTATTACTGGCACTTGATGGGGGGGCTATTACTGGCACTTGATGGGGGGCTATTACTGGCACTTGATTGGGGGGCTATTACTGGAACTTGTTGGGGGGGCTATTACTGGCACTTGATTGTGGGGGGCTATTACTGGCACTTGATTGGGGGGCTATTACTGGCACTTGATTGGGGGGGCTGTTATTACTGGCGCATGATTGGGGGGGGCTGTTACTGACACTTGATTGGGGGGGCTATTACTGGCACATGATTGGGGGGCTGTTATTACTGGCGCATGATTGGGGGGGGCTGTTATTACTGGCACATGATTGGGGGGGCTGTTATTACTGGCACATGATTGGGAGGGCTGTTATTACTGGCACATGATTGGGGGGGACTGTTATTACTGGCACATGATTGGGGGGCTGTTATTACTGGCACATGATTGGGGGCTGTTATTACTGGCACATGATTGGGGGGGCTGTTATTACTGGCACATGATTGGGGGGCTGTTATTACTGGCACATGATTGGGGGGCTGTTATTACTGGCTGATGAGAGGCACTGGGGGGCTGATGAGAGGCACTGGGGGGCTGATAAGAGGCACTGGGGGGATGATGAGAGGCACTGGGGGGCTGATGAGAGGCACTGGGGCTCTTATCTGAGGTCTGATTGGGGGTCATTCATATTGGGGTCTGAGCTGAGGTGTGATCTGAGGTCTTATTAACATTGGGGATCTTATTGGGGCTGTTAGCTGAGGTCTGATTAACATTGGGGGTCTGATTGGTGGTCTGACCTGAGGTGTAATAAAAAAAAAAAATTTCTTATTGTGCCCACTTCCAGCCCGGAGCCCAGAGCACTGATCCGGAGCAGCTTGGAGAAAAAGGCCTCACAGTCTCCCACACTCCTTCTGCCCAGCCAAGCCAGCCAGCACCCCTGAGTCTTCAGAACTGTAAGTGTGTAGGGGGGGGGGGGGGGGGGGGGGGGCTCACACACACACACACACACACTTAAAATTTAACTATATAAACAACTCGCAGTTTACTGAATAAGAATATACCCGGCAAGCAAAAATGCTGTCCCCCCAGATTTTTTGGGGTTCCTACACCCATGCCGCCTCCCTCTCAATGGGAGGCAGAAAGGACACGGCCACTGGCGGGTTTTCGATGAAATTCCAGGGTGGCTTTTCGCGCCAAAATTCCGCTTAAGAAGCCACCATGCAAACTTTCTCGTATAGGTCACTGTTAAGAGGGTGGCCTGCTGTAGAAGTCACTGTTAGGCAGGCAGGGCACTGTGGAGGTCACTATTAAGGGGGAGGGGTGCTGTGCAGGTCACTGTTAAAGGGGCATGGTGCTGTGAAGGTCACATTTGAAGAAAGCAGGCTCTGTGGAGTTCCCTGTTAAGGGGGCAGGGCGCCATAGAATTCACAGTCAAGGGGGTGGGCTGCTGTTGTAGTTACAGTTAGGGAAGTGTGGTGTATGGAGGTCACTGTTAAGTGGGTGGGCCTCTGTGGAGGTCCCTGTTAAGGGGGCAAGGCACCATGTAGGTCAGAATAAAGGGAGCAGTGATCTGTAGACGTCACTATTAAGGGGGCAGGACACTATGGAAGTCACTGTTAAAGGGAGGGTCGCTGTGCTGGTAACATATTAAGGGAGCAGGGCAGAGGTCACAGTTAAGGGGAGGCCCACTGTGGAGGTCACAGTTAAGGAGGTAGGGTGCTGTGGAGGTCACTTAAGGGGACAGCGCAGCTGTGGAGGTCGCTTTTACGGGGTCAAACCTCTGCGCATGTAACTGTTAAGTGGGTCGGGGTGCTGTGGGGGACATTGTTAAGGGGGTGGGGCGCTGTGGAGGTCACTGTTAAGGGTGCGGGGTACTGTGGAGGTCACTGTTATGGGGAACACTGTTGATATATTTTAATCACACAAACAAACATTAAATGTAATAGACAAACTATACCCTTGTGAACCCTTGTCCTTCTGCTAGTATAGTATAAGGGACAAGACTGACCACAACTGGAGTATGAGAGACTCCAAAAGTTAAAGGGGTTGTCTAGCCTTTATTAACTAATGGCCTATCCTCAGGATAGTCCATTACTAGCTAATTGGCATGGGTTCGAACGCCCCCTTCCCCATCAGACACTTATACCCTATACTGGGGATATGGAATAAGTTGTTGTAATGGAACAACCTCCTTTAATTTTGCATTTAGGAAAAATGTTATGTCCAAATTATTTGATAGCGTTTTGATGGCTACTGAACTGAATTTGTCATTTAACCCATTAACAACCACTACTATGTGTTTTTTACAAGTCATTAAAAACCCTTAGGGCTCATGCACAGGCTGGGCCTGTGCTGCGGATCGCAATGCAAGGACATCAACCACGTGCCCACAGTCTGCAGACACGGACCCATTCCCTTGAATGAGGTCCACGATCCGCATCTGACAGTAGGCACCGCTAAAAAGTTGTGCAAGCACTACTTTTTTGTGGTGCTGAGGCGTGGACAGAAAACCCACGGAAGCACTCTGTAGTGCTTCCATGGGCTTCCGATCCGTGCCTCCGTTCCGCACTGCGCCATATCATCGGGATTGCAGTCCCATTCAAGTCCACATCCGTGATACAGTGCGCGCGCGGCTGGTGCCCGTATATTTTGCGGACCCACTGTTTGCAGTCCACAGCATGGGCCCATCCGGCACACGTTTGTCAAAGGGGACTCCACGGTTCTATCAGGTGACTGGATTTGTCACAGACACAATCTTGGACTGGGGGACCTTGGTGCAGTCAGCACTGAGGATCTACTCACCAAGTGTTACCCCAATAACATCATAATGTATCAACATGTGCATACATTATAATTTTGAAATAAAGATGTAAGGGTGGTGTCACACACAGCTTTTTGTGGCAGTTTTTGATGCAGTTTTCGGAGCCAAAGCCAGAAGTGGGTTGCATGGATCCACTTCTGGCTTTGGATTAAAAAACTGCCACAACAAGCTGCAACCCCACCCTACAACAGTAATCCTTTCCTGTCGTTTTAAAAAAAAAAGTAAGAAAAATATAATAAAATATTTTAAAAAGTCAGTAAAAATATATAGATTTGGTATAAAATACATGTTCTTATGCAAACTGTACATTCCATAAAAACAACTTAAATCTACTATACCGTACATAACCCAGACAATTAATTTACAGTAATAGTTTATTCAGTACAAATGTGAATCATTTTTTCTTTATTTGTGTATAAATGATTTCAATTTTAAATTTTCATTTTTATGTACACCCTAAGGCCTCTTGCACACGAACGAGCTCAGGCCGTGGGGCAGCCGCAGCGGATCTAAAAAAAAATAGGACATGTTTGCGGAACGGAAGTACGGGACGAAACCCCACGGAAGCACTCCGTAGTTCTTCCGTAGGGTTCCGTTCCGTGCTTCCGTTCCGCACCATTCCGCATCTCCGGATTTTTGCGGACCCATTGAAGTGAATGCGGTCCGCAATAAACGTCAACGGGGCGCACACGTTCGTTTTGGAAGAAGCCTAATAGTGAAACCTGCTGGGTAATTGCCCTTTTTTTTGCCCTATTTCAATATCCCTAGGAGCAGCTTGTTTCCAAATTTTAACAGCTCTGTCTATTGTCGCCACATTTCCCATCAGAATACGCAGGTCGTGTCATTAATCGAATTGTCCTTTTCGTCAAAACACCCAATAACACCGAACATCTGTTTTTCACGTCCTTGATGCGCAATCTCCACGCTGCGCAGACGGGCATAACTAATCGATAGAAAAGCGAAACATTGCCAAGCCCGTATAATGTGTTTTTCGATGTAGCTTCCAAGTCGCATGTTACAGAATCTACAAGTAAACCGTCCAGCGTGTCATAAGACAAGAATTCGAGGACGCAAATTTTTTTTTTAAAATATGACACGTATGTCTAGCGCCACCTACTGGCAGAATGGAGGACTGAACAGCTCCAGAAGAAAAAGATGCTTCATTTTCCACCGGCCCTGATTTGATTCTTTGAAGTCTGCAGGATTTTTCTTTGCAAACAGCTTTTCCGATTCTGCGGACGGCATATACATTACACACGGGCTAACCAAACTCTCTTGATATATAAAAAAAATAAAAATCTTTGCGCCGACCAAGCAAAATAATCACATTTTTTCCGACAGCTATTCCAATATCTTATGGGAAGGTTCACGAGATACACAATACCTTACTTTCTCCAATCTATGTAACTTTCAGTATTCATCTGACAGGCTCGTCTGAAGCAAATCTTTTATCTAGATTACGTTAGCGTGCTGTCACTTCACAATGTCCAGCGCTCCCTTCTCTCTGTGTTTCTCACTTAACCTTTCCATATGGAATTAATAAGCGCGGGTTTTGGCTCTCGCCCATTTCTATGTAATGTCAGTAATAGTAGCAGCCTCCTGAATGATATAATTCCAAACTCATTTATATTTATTCCACAGAATCCTTTTTAAAACTTCCCCCGAAAAGTATCTATTTCTTCTTCTGTGTGTAACGGTAATAAGTGATATATGTCTTTCCTTGGCCCTTTAATGGAATGGTATTAGTATCTAAGCTCCTAGGTGTTGGGATATGCCTCTGTTATGTAGCTGCTAATACACCGTCATTTGTCATCTCTTACAAAAATGCAAGTAAAGTTAGTTATTTTTTTTAACGTTTAGGAGGTTTTTCAGCTAGCTTCGTGTTCATAAAGGTTGATCAGTCTTACGATTTTCTAATATATTTTGTACTTTAATTCCTCACCATTTTCAAGGCTTGCTGTCAGTGAATGAGAACATCCGTGGTTGCATTCAGAGGCAGTAATCCAGTACATAGCCAGACCTAACGGTTGTATCCAGTCTAGACAATGCTCTGTAAGGTAAACAACCTGGACTCCAGACTGATACATTGTAGCAAACAATGCCTGTGCCCACCTTTAACCCTTTCGCTACCAGCGCCGTACATGTGGATTATTTTGAAGGGCGGATTTCACTGGGATAATTTTAAGCTGCCATGTCGCATTTGAAGACCCCCCCCCACAGTAGAAACTCAACTCAACTAAAACGTTACCCCATTTTGGAGACTACGGGATAAGGTGACAGTTTTATTGGTACTAATTTGGAGTACATATGATTTTTGATTGCTTGATATTACGCTTTTTGTGATGCAAGGTAACAAAAAATGGCCGTTCTTGCACCAAGTTTTAGTTTTTTAAGGTGTTCACCAATCATCTGTTGAAGGGGCTTTTGAGGGAAGGGTTGACGTTTTTATTGGAACCATTTTTGGGTACATAGGATTTTTTGATCGTCCAATATTACACTTTTTTGGGGCAAGGTTTTCACACAGTTTTATTTTTTTATTTTTTACGGCATTCACCTGAGGGGGTAGATCATGTTATATTTTGGTAGAGCTGGTCGTGACGTTTTTATTGGTACCATTTTTGGTTACATATTATTTTTTTTGATTGTTCAATATTACACTTTTTTGCGGAAAGGTGACCCAAAAATGATTGTTTTGGTACAGTTTTTTATTTTTATTTTTTATGACGTTGACCTGATGCTCGCTACGGACGATGCAATATCTAATTTATCAATTTTTATTTTAAAAAAATATGAAAAATCGCTTAATGAAGGGAAAGGGACACTTTTTTATATAACACTGTTTTTAACTTTTTTCACTTTTTATTTTTGTCCCAGTACAGGAACTTTAACATTTCTGGGTCTGATCAATGTAGTACAATATATGCTGTATTCACATGTCAGTTTCACAATTACAGTGTGCCTATGAGACCCAGCCTGGGGGCTGGGTCTCATAGGTTTCCGTACATGGCAGATCCCAAGGTCCCCTCCCTCTGTGATCCTCTTATATGCCACGGTCAGCGTTGATCACGGCATATAAAGGGGTTTATCTGCCGGCATCAGCATTTACAGCAATGCTGGCGGATACAGAAGGGTCCAGGCTGTCAGTCCCAGCCGGTCCCCTGCATTCAACGGGCGTGCATAGCTCTTGTGCCCGCCCAATCATCATGACGTACTGGTACATCAATTTGCGGGAAGTCACTTCCTGCTATGACAAAGTAGTACGTCGTATGTCAGGAAGGAGTTAAACCTTATGGTAACTGTGGAAAATTACCAGCTTTTCATTATTAGCTAGAAAGTCCCAAAAGTCTCTCAGTGTTCATTAACCCTTTCCACAGTGCCCTGCAGACACAGTGCAAATGAACAAGATATACTGTATATCCCAACAAGCAACATACATATAAAATGCAGTTACGCAATATTAGGCCCCCTGCACATGAACGTGTGCACCTCGTGGTCTGTGGGGCAGCCGCAGCGGATCGCAGACCCATTCACTTGAATGGGTCCGCGATCTGGCCGTTCCGCAGAAAGATAGGACATATAGAAAGATAGGAAAGATAGAACGGAAGTACGGGACGAAACCCCACGGTACAGACAAAGCAATGGTTAAATTAACTCTCGCAATGCATTAGGTAAAATCTTGCAGCAGATGTTATCTCGACTTTCAATGTCTTTTGTGAATAGCTACCAAGCCAGAAGAAGCGTGAGTAGTCACAGGATATCGAGAGTGGGGCGCAGCAGCAGTGGCCAGGTAAGCCGTAGCACTAATACCATTTTTTTTTTTCTATCAGGTTTGTCGTCTCTAAACCACAGAAATGCATAAATCTGGCTAGGAGCTGTGTACACAAAATGGTAGGAGAATTCCCATCAATACTATTCACAGGGTTGCTTCTTTTTTTTACATTGACAGACATTGGAGAAAGTTACTGCTTTTTGTATTTGTTTTATTTTGAGTATTTTCATGGGAAAAAAAGCTATTGCCTGATGATTCAGATCCTGCTGAGGACTGGCGAGTTACAGACGTGATGAAAGGAGAACACGGTGGAGACACCTTCATACTATGTTTATTTACACAGGTATCATAACCGCAGACTCACTGGTATGTGCCCTGTCTTTCTGGATTGGCACAGAGAAGAAGGAACCAGTCCAAATGTTTTTCTCCAGCTACCTTATGGTTTGTCCACGTGACGGTTTGTATCACACCTCGTCCTGAACTTCAGGAGTTATGAAGGTGTGCCGCTGTCAAAATTCTCACAGAAGTCATTTCATTTGGTCACTGAGCATAAAATATACAGATGCAATGTACGATCATAGTTATGGCTTGGTCTAAGTTTACACAAGCAGGCGTGACCACCTCTTCTCTGACTGATATGGGGAAAGTGGCCAATGGGGATCAGATATGTCCTCCTGGCCAGCGAGGGTCCCATTGGCATCTACACTTATCAGGCATTTATGTTTAAAGATAGGAATACTCCTTTAAAGGGGTTACCATATGATTAAGGTACAAAATGAAAATCAGACATTGTACAGTACATGACAATCTCTGTCTAACAAAGCTAGATCCAGCCCTGTACCTCACATGGATCCAGAGACCTTCACATTCATTGCTCAAACTGTTCTGTTAGATTTATTTCAGGCTGGCAGCTCAGGGAGTGTGCCCTGTCTGCTGCAGGTGATGGCAGTTGAAAGATGCAACTGAGCATGTGCAACCAACTCAGTGAGGTGGACAAAGGGATTATAACAAGAGCAAACAGCAGGTGGCACTATGTAGATACATTTTATTGAATAGCTCAGTGGCTTCCCTCTGCTTTTTGATTGGCAGAGCCTGGTACCTGCATAGTCATCTCACCTGGACCTATCCTTAGGATGGCAATTCAATTGAATCTAATGCACTGGAAGAGCTGAAGGACCTGTGATGACATCACAGGTCATGTGACCAGTAAAAAAGGAAGTGGTTGAGAAGGACCTGCGATGATGTCACCATCATGTGACCAGTGCAGGAGAGGAGGGCAGTGAAGAGGAGAAGTCCTGGGGGAAGAAGCTGTGGTGATGTCTGCTACATACGGAGAGGTTAGTGAAGGGAGAGGTAGAGCAATGCGGGAGTTGTGGTTATTTAACTGGGACTGTATGTTAGGGCTGAAGGGAGGGATGTTTTTTACATGGAACTGTGTGTTGGAGGTGGCTGGGGGAGGGTGTGATGTTATTTACATGGTACTGAATGTTGAGGGGGTGATGTTTACATTGGATTGCATGTTGGAGGCGGCTGGGGAGGGGGTGATATTTACATGGGACTGTATGTTGAAGGCGGCTGGGGAGGAGGTGATGTTATTTACATGGGACTGTATTTTAGAGGGGGCTGTAGATAGAAAGAGATGTTATTTACATGGGACTGTATATTGGAGGGGACTGGGGAGATGGTGTGATGTTATTTACATGGGACTGTATGGTGGAAGGAGGAATATAACTACAGGGGGCATTTCAGGGGACATTTTAAATACTGGGGCACTTCAGGGTGAGCATTATTGAGGGCATTATTGTGAGGGCATTATTAATACTGGAGGGCTTCTACTAATGGGGCACTCTTGGGGAGCATTATCACGGTTGGGGGCACTGTAGGGGGCAGTATTACTAATGGGGGCACTCTTGGGGAGCATTATCATTGTTGGGGGCACTGTAGGGGTCAGTTTTACTAATGAGGGCTTTCTAAAAGGGAATTATTATTGGTGGGACTATGAGGTGCACTATTACTGTGGGGGGCACAAATTTTTCTTCAGGATAGTATCTGGGGGTATTGGGGGGAACAGCGAGCACCAGGATAACACTGTGGGGACTCCAGGTTGGGGGATGATGATAGAAATGTGAGGAAGCTAAGATGTCTGTGTGTCACACTCTGAAGAGACGAGGCGCGACTGAGAGAAGTTGTCCGGACCAATTGGAGAAGATGATATCAGATAAGATCTACATCGGAGGAGACGTCACCTGGGGGCACTGGATGTGACAGGTATGTGCTTCTGTATAGAAAGTACAGCAAAATATGGTGTGTGGGGGGAGGGTCGATTTAGAGAACTGGGCCATATTCATTGGGGCTTGGGCCCCAGAACTTTTGAGACCCTATCAACGCCCCTGCCCACGGGTTTCCAAAATTCTTGATAGGCAAGTGAGGCTAGTGGAATGACATCTACCCATTATGGTTAATTTTAATCTAAATACTAAAATTAGCCAAACTGATTTTTCTGTGCCTTTGTTTTCCTCCCCATTAGGGCTCATGCACACAAACGTATTTTCTTTCCTTGTCCGTCCCTTTTTTTTTTTTGTGGACTGTATGCGGAACCATTCATTTAAATGGGTCCGCAAAAAAAAAACAAAGTTACTCCATGTGCATTCCGTTTCCGTATTTCCATTCCCAAAAAAATAGAACATGTCCTATTATTGTCCACATTACGGACAAGGATAGTACTGTTCTATTTGGGGGCCAGCCATTCCGTTCCGCAAAATATGGACTGCACATAGACGTCATCCGTATTTTTTGCAGACCGCAAAATACATACGGTCGTGTGCATGAGCCCATATACTGTATGGGAGTTGCTCCTCTACAAGACCTCACTCTATTCTGACAAAGGCCACTTTTTTGGCACATTTTTTAGGGGAAAATCCTTTGAAAAGTCCACACATTGGACTTATATGCTATGCTTATATTGTCTGGACACAGGTCCGTGATTCTCAGAATCATCTAATGTGAGTGAGCAGGAGACCTGATAGGGAGATCAAGGTAAAAGAGGAGAGAATATTTAAAAGAAGAAAAACTGCTACAAGAGGACATCGTTTTAAATTAGAGGGGCAAAGGTTTAAAAGTAATATCAGGAAGTATTACTTTACTGAGAGAGTAGTGGATGCATGGAATAGCCTTCCTGCAGAAGTGGTAGCTGCAAATACAGTGAAGGAGTTTAAGCATGCATGGGATAGGCATAAGGCCACCCTTCATATAAGATAGGGCCAGGGGCTATCCATAGGATTCAGATATATTGGGCAGACTAGATGGGCCAAATGGTTCTTATCTGCCGACACATTCTATGTTTCTATGCCGACATCACTCCATGCTTTTGTGGCAGAGAGAGCAGGAGGAGGACCACCGAGCATCATAGGAAGAGGCCGTTTCTGCCATGAAGCGAGATGAGAATCTTGCCTCAGGCGGCAGTTTGCAGTGTTTTTTAAGGGGCGGCATCCACACAGCAGTTAAAGGGGTTGTCCGAGTTATTTTTTTTAATTCTTTCTATGTTTCTAACTAGGCAAATGTAACAGCTTTCCAATTAACTCACTTTATCTCCAGTGGCTGTTTTCTCAGATTTCACTGAGGGTCACATGACCTGTGATGTCAGCTTCTCTCCCTGCTCTGATAATGTTCCTGCACAAGCCTGAGAGATCTGTACACCAGACTCACTGTGCTGGCCACGCCCCCCTACACTGCCAGCTGCTGCTTATTGCTCTCTCCCAGGATTCTTAACCCATTCAGCTGCACAGACTCAAGGCTGAAGTGTTTACTGTGTAGCTGCAGGCAGTGAGGAGACAAATGCTGGGCACAGGAGCTGAAAGAGAAGTTCTGCAGAGCATTGCAGGTATGGGGAAGATCCTGTGTGTATCAGCAGTGTCATTGTACAGCTGGGACTTGTAGTCCTACACATACAACATGCTGCAGAGTCTCCCAGCAGGCAGACATGTCACTCAGGGCAGCACTTGTATTCACTCCCTTAGCAGTGTCATTATACAGCTGGGACTTGTAGTCCTACACATACAACATGCTGCAGAGTCTCCCAGCAGGCAGACATGTCACTCAGGGCAGCTCTTGTATCCACTCCCTTAGCAGTGTCATTGTACAGCTGGGACTTGTAGTCCTACACATACAACATGCTGCAGAGTCTCCCAGCAGGCAGACATGTCACTCAGGGCAGCTCTTGTATTCACTCCCTTAGAAGAGATTAATTTTATTGCAATTAAACAGAGTGCCAGTAGAGAACCAGGGAAATGAGGAAATAGATATTTTTTTGCCTAAAACTTGCTTAGCTTAGTTATATATCGCTGACCATCAGATTTACAGTGCTATATCTTTTTCTTCCATCACTCGGACAACCCCTTTATCAAACACTGCTGGATGCCGCCTGCTCCCTGCCTCCACGCTCCACAAGCGGCAGGGTAGGCTTTTTAGTTCCTGCTCTCTTCCCTCCTCCACAGCGATGTGATCCCATCAGCATTCAGTGTTGAGCTGATTGGCTGCAGTCCTCTTCACTAAGGAAGGCAGCAGTTCCTTCAGCTCACAGCAGAAGCCCCGCCCACCTGTCTCCTCAACAGTGTGGAACTGTGAAATGGCTGCTATTGGCTGTAAGTAGTAACTGCCCCCCCCATCACCTTTGCCCAGTCCTTTCAACATAGCCAGAGTGGCTTACACGAGCATACAGTACCTCCCGACTTTTTAGATGGTCAAAGAGGGACACTTATGGTTTAGTATGTGAAAGGTCTACTTTTCCTGCATATTTATATACTTCAATAGCTTTTTCTTTTATATAAAGATTTCTAAAAATCAAAATGACATCAAATAAGGAAATAATATGCAAGGTGGGCTTTAAAATATACAGTGCTGCCCATAATTATTCATACCCCGGGCAAATTTTGACTTAAAGTTACTTTTATTTAACCAGCAAGTAAATTTTTGACGGTGTCTCCCAAAAGATAATAAGGCGATGTACAAGAGGCATTATTGTGGGAAAAAAAACATTTCTCAGCTTTTATTTACATTTGAGCAAAAAATACAAGATGTTCCGCACTGTGGAAAATCTCAGAGGACGTTGTTGGAAGCCAAAAGTGACACCTGTGCTGGCCAGGAGGATAGTTAGAGAGGTGAAAAATAATCCAAGGATCACCACCAAGGCCATCCTGGTGAATCTGGCCTCTGCTGGTGGCAATGTCTCAAGGCAGACAATCCAACGGACACTGCACAATGCAGACTAAGGAGGACGCCACTTCTCAAGATAAGGCACACAAAATCTCGCTTGACCTTTGAAAAAGCTCATCTGGACAAAGAAGAAGACTTCTGGTCTTCTGTGTTATGGTCAGATGAAACAAAAATTCAATTGTTTGGTCACAATGATGTTTCCTTCATTTGGCGTAAAAAAGGAGAAGCCTTCAACCCAAAGAACACCATCCCCACTGTCAAACATGGTGGTGGGAACCTAATGCTTTGGGGGTGTTTTTCAGCCAATGGACCAGGGAACCTAATCACAGTAAACGGCACCATGAAAAAAGAGCAATACATGAGGATTCTCAACGACAATATCAGGCAGTCTGCAGAGAAACTTGGCCTTGGGCACCAGTGGACATTTCAGGATGACAATGACCCAAAACACACAGCAAAAAAGGTGAAGAAATGGTTAGTGGACAACAACATTAACGTTTTGGAGTGGCCCAGCCAGAGTCCAGACTTGAATCCAATTGAGAATCTGTGGAGGAAGCTAAAGATCAGGGTGATGGCAAGAAGACCCTCCAACCTGAAAGATTTGGAGCTTATTGCTAAAGATGAATGGGCAAAAATACCTGTGGAGACATGCAAAAAGTTGGTCTGCAATTATAGGGAGCGTTTGATTGCTGTAATAGCCAATAAAGGCTTTTCTATTGATTATTGAGAAGGGTATGAATAATTTTGGACTTGACACTTTTTGCTCAAATGTAAATAAAAGCTGAGAAATGTTTCTTTTCCACAATAATGCCTCTTGTACATCGTCTTATTATCTTTTGGGAGACACCTATGTCATTTCCCGTCACAAAATTACTTGCTGGTTGAATAAAAGTAACTTTAAGTCAAAATTTGCCAGGGGTATGAATAATTATGGGCAGCACTGTATTGTATATAATGTCTTTGTATATAATATCAAGCTTATTTTTGAACATCTTGCCCGGCCCTGAGAGTCTAGCTCCTGCGTAGTTGTGCAGACGCTGAGGCTCTACTTAAGGCCTCATGCACACGACCGTTGTGTGCACCTGTGGCTGTTGTTCCGTTTTCCGTGATTTTCTGCGGACCCATTGACTTTCAATGGGTCCGTTGAAAACTCGGAAAATGCACCGTTTGTCATCCGCCTCCGTGATCCGTGTATCCTGTTCGTCAAAAAAATAGGACCTGTCCTATTTTCTTGACGGACAACGGTTCACGGACCCATTCAAGTCAATGGGTCCGTGAAAAAACACGGATGCACACAAGATTGGCATCCGTGTCCGTGATCCGTGTCCGTAGGCTACTTTCATACAGACGGATCCGAAGATCCGTCTGCATAAAAGCTTTTTCAGAGCTGAGTTTTCACTTCGTGAAAACTCAAATCCGACAGTATATTCTAACACAGAGGCGTTCCCATAGTGATGGGGACGCTTCTAGTTAGAATATACTACGAACTGTGTACATGACTGCCCCCTGCTGCCTGGCAGCACCCGATCTCTTACAGGGGGCTGTGATCAGCACAATTAACCCTTCAGGGGCCGCACCTGAAGGGGTTAATTGTGCGTACCATAGCCCCCTGTAAGAGATCAGGGGCTGCCAGGCAGCAGGGGGCAGACCCCCCTCCCTCCCTTTATTGTATTATCATTGGTAGCCAGTGTGCGGCCCCCCCCGGCCCCCCCTCCCTCCGTCTATTGTATTATCATTGGTGGCCAGTGTGCGCCCCCCCGGCCTCCCCTCTATTGTATTAATATCATTGGTGGCCAGTGTGCGGCTTCCCCTCCCCCCCCCCCCCCGATCATTGGTGGCAGCGGAGAGTTCCGATCGGAGTCCCAGTTTAATCGCTGGGGCTCCGATTGGTAACCATGGCAACCCGGACGCTACTGCAGTCATGGTTGCCATGGTTACTTAGCAATATTAGAAACATCATACTTACCTGCTGCGCTGTCTGTGACCGGCCGGGAGCTCCTCCTACTGGTAAGTGACAGATCATTAAGCAATGCGCCGCACAGACCTGTCACTTACCAGTGGGAGGAGCTCCCGGCCGGTCACAGACAGCGCAGCAGGTAAGTATGATGCTTCTAATATTGCTAAGTAACCATGGCAACCAGGACTGCAGTAGCATCCTGGTTGCCATGGTTACCGATCGGAGCCCCAGCGATTAAACTGGGACTCTGATCGGAACTCTCCGCTGCCACCAATGATCGGGGGGGGAGAGGGGAGGCCGCACACTGGCCACCAATGATATTAATGCAATAGAGGGGAGGCCGGGGGGGCGCACACTGGCCACCAATGATAATACAATAGAGGGAGGGAGGGGGGGCCGGGGGGGGGCCGCACACTGACCACCAATGATAATACAATAGAGGGAGGGAGGGCCGCACACTGGCCACCAATGATATTCAAACTGGGGAGGGAGGGGGGTCTGCCCCCTGCTGCCTGGCAGCCCCTGATCTCTTACAGGGGGCTATGATACGCACAATTAACCCCTTCAGGCGCGGCACCTGAGGGGTTAATTGTGCTGATTACAGCCCCCTGTAAAAGATCGGGTGCTGCCAGACAGCAGGGGGCAGTCATGTACACAGTTCGTAGTATATTCTAACTTGAAGCATCCCCATCACCATGGGAACACCTCTGTGTTAGAATATATTGTCGGATATGAGTTTTCACGATGTAACCGATGGTATATTCTAACATAGAGGTGTTCCCATGGTGATGGGGACGCTTCAAGTTAAAATATACCATCGGATTGGAGAAAACTCCGATCCTATGGTATATTAACTCCTGACTTTACATTGAAAGTCAATGGGGGACGGATCCGTTTGCAATTGCACCATATTGTGTCAACGTCAAACGGATCCGTCCCCATTGACTTGCATTGTAAGTCAGGACGGATCCGTTTGCCTCCGCACAGCTAGGCGGACACCAAAACGACTTTTTCCTTCATGTCCGTGGATGCTCCAAAAATCAAGGAAGACCCACGGAAGGAAAAACGGACACGGATCACGGAACTGCGGACCGCAAAAAAAAAAAACGGTTGTGTGCATGAGGCCTAAGGAACAGCGACTGTCCATCTCTTGGTACCCAGAAGCTCATGCGCTGGTATATATATCTATGTGTGCAGTATAATCATTGCTGCTGGAATATATTTATCTATGCAATATAGTTACTGCTGGTATATACAGTATGTACGGTATAATAACTGCTGGTATATATTTATGTGTGCAGTGTATATATAGTGGGCTACTTGGCTTTCATACTATTTTTTTTAATGGGGGGTTGCCATTAAAATTTTTGCCTCAGGCAGCAGTAGAGCTAGAATCACCTGAGGACCAAGAGTGAGAGCAGGAGCCATGCTTGGTACCAGGAATGAGAGGGAAGCCATGCTGGGGACCAAGAGGGGAGAATAGTGGCTCAGTGGTTATCACTGTTGCTTTGCAGAGCTAAGGTCCTGGGTGTGAATCCAAACAAGGATGATATCTGCAAGCAGTTAATATGTCCTCCTTGTAGGCGGTGATAGGTCAATTGGTGTCCTGTAAAACTCAACCTAATATGTGTCTGAGGTATCATCAAGGGATGGCATACATTAGGCTGCAAGTGAAGGCAGTTCTTGAGGTTCATCTGCTGGGAGTGGAAAAAATGACAAAAGGAAGGATCTAAGCGACTCTGACAAGGCCGATTAGTGCTAATTAGGTCACATCTCCAAAATGGCCAGGTTTGCAGACGATATTGCCCACCAAATGTGGTCTCGACTCCCAGGAAAGACAACGGGTGGTGAACCAGTGACAGGGTTAGGCCTCTTGTACACGACCATATAGCTTTTTCAGTATTTTGCGGTCCGCAAAAAATACGGATGACGTCCGTGTGCATTCCGTTTTTTTGCGGAACGGAACAGCTGGCCCCTGATAGAACATCACTATCCTTGTCCGTTATGCGGACAATAATAGGACATATTCTATCTTTGAACGGAAAAGTGGAAATACGGAAATGGAAGGCATACAGAGTACCTTCCTTTTTTTTTGCGGATCCATTGAAATGAATGGTTTCGTATATACGGTCCGTATACGGAACGGAAACGGAAGAAAAAAACGTTTGTGTGCAAGAGGCCTTATAGACGCCCAAGGCTCATTGATGAACGTTTGGGGTGAAGATTAGCCCATTTTGGTCTGGTATTGTAGAACAATTAGGCAGATGGTTTAATGTTGTGGCTGATATCAAGCATGCTTTGAGTACGGTAGATGCAGGGACGCGGCTGTTACATCACTAAAGGGCTACTTTTTTAGACCTAACCATGGAAGATAATTCCACAATGTAAACAGATCAGACTTCCAAGCTGTTGCTAAAAATGTAAGTACGAGACTTTGATACAGTAATCCATCTAAAACTCGTTTTGGCAGTAGGCTGGTATATCAAGTGTCTTTTATAGATCCTCAGATACCATTAGCCGCGCTTATAACTCACCAGATAAGGATCCTTAGATAGGCCGACTGCACGTACGATAACTGAGCGCTGTCTTTACTCAGCTCGGAGAGACTGCTGATGATTGGATATGTCATCTCCGGTGAGCTGTTTATTTTACTATATCACAAATGACTCATTATTGCTGGCATAATAGTGGGTATGCCAACCAGAGCATGTGCCTTTACTTTGTGCATAGCCGGCTATACATCGCTATAGGAGAGCACTTACCGTCTACTACCTATGGAAATGAGGTGGATCAACCAACAGTATTCAGGTGCTGTGAATTAGAGTATCTGTAAAACAGCACCGAAGTGTTAAAATAGGTGCCGCCAAACCTATAATAATTTTTTTTTTTTATCTGCTACACTGTTATATGTCTTACATTGAATTTGGTCTCTGGCATGTCTAGGTCACACAGTACACAGCAGAGGAAACAGTGACACCTACAGGATAAAGTGGTGCATTGCACTGTATTTCTTTTACCCTTGATCAACATTTTCAAAAGTCATTAATGGAGTTCTCCGGGAATTAAGAAAATGAAAATACTTAAATATTACTTTATTATAAATATATTCTCAAATACCTTTCATTATATATTATGGCTCGTTTTGTCTGGGGAGCAATCATCAGGGGAAACAAAATGGCTGCTGTCCCATTAGTTCACACAAAACCTGTCCTGATCACACATGAGGACAAGTTACTTTGCAGCACTGAGGTAAAGAGCTGCCTCATCCTTCTCCCTCTCTCTACTTGTCAGGGATTATGATCCTGAATACAGATGATAAGAACTTTAGCTGAATTTCTGGGGAATTTAGTTCATGAGGAGACAGGAAGTACAGAGAGGACGGACAGGACAGACTGTGGTAATGTGGGGCTGTGGTAATGGAGACTGCATACAAGTGCTGCTGCTCGTTATCTACACCCCCACCTTCCTTTCATGTCTCCTCATCTTTTCCATTCTCACAGAGATTCGTCTGTATTCTGGATCATGATTCCTGACAAGCAGAGCAAAGAGGAGGATGAGGCAGCACTATGGCTTATTGTAGTGAAGTAACTTGTCCTCCTGTGGGTACTGATAGGATGGCGGTCATTTTATTTCTCCTAATCATGGCTCCCTAGACAAAACAAGCCATTCTAAGTAATGAAAGTTATTTGTGAATATATTTATTATAAAATAATTTTCATTTTTTTAATTCCTGGAGAACCCCTTTAAATATCATTCACATACCTCCTAACTTTTAAAAAACGAAAAAACCCTAAGCCAATTCTCTACCTCCACCAAATTCCTATATACATATACATGCCCCATCTCCTGAAGTCCTATTTGTGCCCCCTTCACAGTAGTGATGTCCGCTTGGTGCTACCACACTGTAGAATGCTCCCTTAGTGCACCCACAGAGAATGCTCCCTTAGAGCCCCCACACTTTAGAATGCTCCATTAGTGCTCCCACACAGAATGCTCCCTTAGTGCCCCCACACTGTAACCTGCCACCTTAGTGCCACCACACTATAGAATGCTCCCTTAGTGTTCCCACACAGAATGCCCCCTTAGTGCCCCCACTCTGTAACATGCCCCCTTGGTGCCATCACAATGTAGAATGCTCCCTTAGTGCTCCCACACAGAATGCTCCCTTAGTGCCCCCTACGCATTACAATGTTTTGCACTCGAGCGGAAAAATCGCGGGTGTTCCCGCAACGCACCCACACATTTTCCCGCAACGCCCGTCTGAAAGAGGCCTTAGTGTCCTCCTTAAAGTAGTGCTGACCCCTTACAATTATTCTGTCCCTATAGTGTTTATAATTAAAAAAATAAGTAATAGTCACATAGCCCCGCTACCCAGATGAAAGGAGCACAGCTCTTCTCAGCAGCAGGCGCAATGTAGTGATGTTGTTGCACCTGCTGAGCTGGGCAAGAGAGTGCACAGGCTGGAGGATTGTCCCCGGCCTGTGTGCTCTTCTGTTCAGCCTAGCAGGTGTCAAGACGAAGCAACAGGACTGAATACTCTTCAACCATGATGTGGTATGGCAGTCATCTTCAAACTGCAGCTCCGAAGATATTTTCTCATTATGCCCTGACAAACGTAGGAGAGCTGCATGCTACCAACAGCATCTTCTGTTAAGGACTATGGACACTGTTTGGCATTTTTTTTATTTTTTATTTACATATATTTTAGGTTGGAAAAACTTTATTTTAATAGGTTTTTACTGAGAATTTTGCACCGCCTGGCATTCTTTTACAGTTCATAGCAGCAGCAGAAAGCTGTTCCTTGATAAATCATCTGATTGGCTCATTCTCCAGACCCTCTCTGACCTCTACTGAATGATCTCCTAATATGATTTATGCCCTAATCAAAGTAGAAAACTGTGCCAAAAACTGCATGTGTAATACAAGCCTCATGGTTAGTGTTAAGAAAATCGAAGCATATCGAATTGTAATTCGCTCTGAAGTTTAGGAAAAATTTGATTCGCAACGAATCAGAATTTCCTTGCGCTTCGTGGTAACAAATCAGTTTTTTCCTAAAATGGCGGCTACACACGTTACAAGGTAAAAGTAAGAAACCTGGGATCGTGAGATCACTCATAATGCCAGGCAGCCAGCCAATCTGCAGATAGCCATCCCCTCTGATGTCACAGCACTATAAAAGCCTTATCCCGTGTGGTCTCATTTCACTGTGAGCTGAGCATTGGGAGAGACGTGACAAGTGCCCATGCGCTAGGGACAGTGTTTCAGAAAGCATTTAATTGTAGAATATTGGCTAGGGAGTGCGCAGCGACAGTGCAGGGGTAGTGTAGGGAGATCATAGGGAAAGCATAGGTAGACTGCAGGGACAGAGCAAGCTGAGTGTAATTGCCCTGTGCATCTTGTTTACCTGCTGCGCTATTCATATTTAATCTGTTCTGTTATACATAGATTTATTGTGCGTCAGACTCAGCGTCAATTAGCGGTCTAATTGAGTGGCACATTTATCTAGTTCAACTGCTGCGCCATTCATAATTAATCTGTCCTGTAATACATTAACTTACTGTACGTCAGACTCAGTGTCAATAGGCAGTCTAACATATAGGCGTTTTTATCTAGTTCACATGCTGCACCACTCATACTTAATCTGTTCTGTTATACAGACTTTCTGTGTGTCAGACCCGGTCTCTATAGGCAGTCTGATATATAGGTACGTTTATCTAGTTCACCTGCTGTGCCATTCATACTTAATCTGTTCGGTTATACATAGACTTACTGTGCGTCAGACTTAGTGTCAACAGGCGGTCTAATATATAGGCGTGTTTATCTAGTTCAGCTGCTGCACCATTCATACCTAGTTATATAGTCATATTACTAATTCAGTTACTGTACACTATGGCCAACAGACAGTTGTCTGGGACCTCAAAAGGAACGGGCAGTGGCAAAAATGTTACTGTAGCCGGCATATTTAGCAGCAGAAGAATGGTTGGTGGTAGCAGCAGTCGCAGCAACAAGCCAGAGCTGCCACTGTCATCCAGCAGTCGTATTTTGACAACAACATTCTTCAACATCATCTCAAGTGACATCAGAGGACAGACATACACAGCCAGGAATCAGTGGGTTCCTCTGACACCACACTTCTCGTTACTGATTATGGGAAGAACATTCTGTCTGAGCTGCATCAGGGAGGGCTGACCCATGCGTCTTGCATGGCACACGTGTTCAATCTGGTTGTCACCTGATTCCTGAAGTCTTTCACCCACCTGCAAGACGTCTTAAAAATGTCAAGGAAAATATGTATGCACTTCAGAAACTCGTACTGTGCAAAACACACCCTCCTCGACCTGGAAAGGCAGAATGGTATTCTCCTACATCGCCTCATATGCAACGTTTCCACACGTTGCAACTCCACGCTTCACAGATTGGACCGACTGAATGAGCAACGGAAACCTGTGACCGATTTCTTCGATGATGCAGACGGACAGGACTATTCCCTGGTGTAACTTCGACGTTAGACAATGGCAGCTCATGTATAATACCTGCTCAGGCCCTTTGAGGAGGCCTTTTGTTTGTCAGTCTCCAGGACTATGGGATGAATGATGTAATTTCACTCCTTCACGTCCCGGAGGAGATGCTGGTAAATCTCATTGGTGAAAGGAAAGAAGATGTGGCGCCTACATCTCATGACCACCTGAGCCCTGTAGATGCTGAACTGGCATAGGAGGAGGATGAGGAGAAAGACATAAACACCCAGGAATTTTATACACAACTAAGTGGTTTATCTGCCCAAGGACAGGAGAGGAGCATAAGGAGCTACGACGAAGATGACACAGATAACCCTGACAGACCGTGGCAGTAGGCAATGGGGATGGCGTAGTTACCCCAAAGAGAACTCGCTTTTCAACAAAAAATGTCGAGAGACTGACCTTTATAAAGAGGAATCAACCAGAATTTCCAGACACTGGTGCCTGATGCAACAGACCATTTTAGCAGTAGTGATCTGACTGTAGTGTGCTGCCACACCAGAACATTGTGACAAATAGCTTGCTACTTCTGGCCACATGCTGCTGCCACTATTCTGATGCTGCCACCCGCCTGCTGCAATCTGTTCCCACTGTGATCTGCTACCATCTTGTGCTGTTACTGCCCCCCCTCTCCACTCTGTTCTAGGCCACTATTGTGACTCTTCATGCTGTTGCCACCTTCGCCAGTCTGTGCTGGGGCCATTAGTGTCCCTGTTTGGCCGTGTTGACATCACTGTTTATTCTTCCATTCTTCCGATTCATTAGAAGAACAGAAAAAAATAAAAAATGTGTCCTGTCGTTTGAGCGTCCATAAGGCCTCTATAATGCGGTCAGTATTTTGCCTCAGGATTTGATCATGATTTGGAAGCAAAACGCAGGAGTGGGTCCAAAACACAGATATTTCCATAAATTTTTATCTCTGTTTTGGACCCACTCCTGTTTTTGCCTTTCCAATACTGATCAAATACTGATGCAAAAAACTGACCAAATACTGACCGTGTGATTGAGGCCATTAAAGTCCTGCATGCAGGACTTCTTTTCCATCTGTATAAAATGGATTTCAGATGCAAATGGCCAAAACGTATGCAAATTGAGCATGAGGCCTCTATCACACAGTCAGTATTTTGCATCAGGATTTGATCAATATTTGGAAGACAAAAGCAGGAGTGGGTCCAAAATACAGAACGGATGCAAATATTTCCATCACATTTTATCTCTGTTGTGGACCCACTCGGTTTTTTGCATTACAAATTCTGATCAAATGCTGATCAAATACTGACCGTGTGAAGAAGGATGCTCAAAATACAGGATCCACTTTTTTTGGCTGTTCTGCTGATGAATCAGAAAAAGGAAAAAATATACAGTGACATCAACGCAACCTTACTGCTGATACACTCCCCACTCTGTGACGGGGACACTACTTGAATCTTGGCCACACCAATAAATTATACCTGATGCTAACAGTGACCTGTAAGGCTGAGTTCACACTTCAGTTATTTGGTCAGTTATTCCAAAAGTTTTTGTGAGCCAAATTCAGTAGCCAAGCCTACTCTCGGATTGGGTATCATGAATAGAGCTGCACCTGTTCTGTGGTTTTGACCCGCAACTGCTTTTGGCTAACAATAAATGATGAGAATAACTGACCAAATAACTGAAGTGTGAACTGAGCCTTAGGCCTCATGCACACGACTGTTGTGTGTTTTGCAGTCCGCAAACAGCGAATCCGCAAAACACGAATGGTGTCTGTGTGCGTTCCGCAATTTGCAGAACGGCACGGACAGCCTTTAATATAACTGCCTATTCTTGTCCGCAAAGCGCGGACAAGAATAGGACAGGTTATATTTTTTTGCGGGGCCACGGAATGGAGCAACGGATGCGGACCAAAACTGCGGCTCGGGTGCGGACAAAAACAACGGCAGTGTGCGTGAGGCCTAATAGTGACTCGCAGTCATTCTACAGCTAACAGAAGGGATTTAGAGGCATATGTTTGCACTGCCACAACATGCATTTAAAAAAACATATTTTTCTCCACTACTTTTTTTGGCACTGCCTCCATGTCTTTATTTTGTTCCATTTGGACACAGGTCCTGCAGGGGCGCACAGTGTTTTTTTTGCTTTACTAAAGGCTGCTGTATGCTTTTCTTTTGGTTTAACAGAATGGATTTGCTAGGACTGTTGGTGGCCTGCACGATGATGTGCATGGCTGTATGTGACCTGCCTGACATTCTGACACACAGTAACTGTTTTGGTACCAGAGGATTAGCTATGCATGTTGGTGCAATGCACACTGATGTACACCGAGATGCACTCTCCCTGCAGTGCAAGGTGAGAGAGACTTGATTTAACACGCTTCATGCCAAATTAATTTCTTGGCTAAATTCATCAAAGCGTCATATCGAATTTTCAAAAACTTTGCTGATCTGTACTCATGATGTTATGATTAGCTAAAAAAGCTTTGCCTAGGAACATTGGTAAGGATTGCCCCACCTCAGGATCCGGTGTACACCACCATACATTAGTTACTCTTGCCGCAAAATAGGGTAAATGGGATGAAGTAGAATATTTAAAAGAGATGTCATTTAGTTAAAATCAAATTTAAATGCAATTATATTATACACTTTTTCTCTGTTGTATTTCATTGTCTTTCCCCTTTCTTCTAGAGTCTAGACTATGATTAAAGGGGTTTTTAGGGAGTAGAATATTGATGACCTGTCCTCAGCATAGGTCATCAATACCTGATCAGTGAGCATCTGACTCCAGGCACCCCTGTTGATCTGCTGTTAGAAGAGGCTGCAGTGCCCCGGTAAGCACTGCAGCCTCTTTCTAGGCCGGTGATGTTATGTTCATCCATTCAAGTGAATGGGCCTGGTTATGCAGTACCAAGCACAGCCACTATACAATGTGCGGCACTGTGCTTGGTAAGCTGTGAGGAGGCCACAGAGCTCACTTCAGCTGATTGGTGGGGGTCCTAAGTCATGAATATTCTACTCCCGGAAAACCCTCTTTAAGATCAGAGATACAATTTGAAACACATAAGCATCCCACTTCTAAGATGGACTTAATGTTCATATCTTGAACATGTAAACAATTTCAGTAAATAGTATATAAGAAAAAAAGAAAATGGATATGCTTGAGACTCCATACTCACAACCACATTTTCGGACCACATATGATCTGCATTTTTTTGCAGATCAGATGCCTATCCATTCATTTTTATAGGGGGCCACAAAAGATGCGGACAGCACACGATTTTTTCCGCTGACCCACAAAAAAAAATTAACATGTCCTATTCTTAGTCTGTTTTGAGGACAAGGATAGGACATTTCTGTAGGGGTAAAAAAAACAAACAAATGGTGACATGGCTAGGATCCGTGTTTTGTGGATCTACGGTTTGCGGAACGCAAAACACATACGGTGAGGTGCATCTGCAGAGACAACTGTCCAAATGTAATAGCTCTATGGTATGTTCCAAGACAACATGGTCATGGCAAGTATCTGCAAAAACAAATTTAATATTTTTATATATATTTTTTCTATTTGAAGAGTTTAGCATCCACCACCTTTTTGATCCTCTCTGCAATGAGATTCCTACAGAAGGCCTTAAACAAGTCCATGTCCACTTTTGACCCTGGAGCCATCCATCATGCCGTAATGTGTTTCAAACATCAAGGAACAAGTTCATTTCACCATTAATATCTGGTAACGAGAACATTTTCTATACACATCCTGTCATTTCATCTGTAAACACGAGCCAACTGTCTGGCAGAGGGGGGAGCACTGTTTACAGTGAAGGGGCGCTACTTCCATAGAGCAGGACGGTGTTATCTCGAGTGTTAAACGGAAAGGCTTTTTAAGCCGCTCGGACACTAATCTGAGAGATGAATTTTGACCTTCCTATTATTCTCCCGCTGACATGTAAATCCTTTTATAGACATGCGAGTTCTGCACCGATGCCATCATACCAATTTGCTATCTTCAAAGATAAGGAAGAAGGTTCCCCTCCGAACACTTCATTTGTTCACGGGCCGCTCTCCCTTTGGGTCGTAGATTTTCATAAATTCTATTTTAAACATGTGAAATCTGACGCGCTTTCATGTTGCACATCTGCGTTTATTGTGTTCACGCCGAGCAAAATGTTCCTTTGTGAAACGCGTTAATTTGCTGACACCACTTAACCCCCTGATCTAGCAAGACTAAACATGAAATCAGCTGCATGCGTTCACACACAGCAAATACCTCTGAATAATTTGTAATTTTTTTCAGCAAGTTATTCTCTTCTTCCATTTTCAAATTTTTCCATATGTCAGACATGCGAAGGTCTGATATGCCAAGAAAAAGAACGTAACGTTCCCAAAGAGGCTTCTCATGAGGTTATGGAGCGATGTAAAATTAGCCCAATACAGTTGAACATTTGTATGGAAGCATGTAGTAGAGTGGAGGTGGTCAATTGAATAATAATGCCCCTATAGTGCCCCAAGTATTAATAATGCCTCCCCTACAAAAATAATAATGCCTTGGGTGAAATTTTTTGCATATTTTTATTTTAGTCCATGTTTTTCCTGTAACACAGCAAGGGTTAGCATCAAAACAAACCTAAATATCTATTACTCTGATCCTGCAGTTTACAGAAACATCCCATATGTGGTCGTAAACAGATGTATGGGCACACAGCAGGGCTCAGAGGGGAAGGAGCACCATATGGCCTTTGGGGGACAGAGTTTGTTGAAATTGTTTTCGAACAGCATGTCACATTTACAGAGAACCTGACGTACCCCTACAACGGTAATCACAAAAAGTAACCCCATTTTGGCAACTGCACCCCTCAAAGAATTTTTGGGGGGTGTTCTGAGCCCTTTGACCCCACAAACATTTTATAGAATTTAGAAACACATGGCTGTGAAAATGAAAAGTTATATTTTTTCCAATAAAATTTTGCTTTAGCCCCAGATTTTTCATTTTCCCAGGTTTAATGGGAAAAAAGCACCCCACAAATTGTTATGCACTGAATAGCAATACCTGATATGTTGTCATAAACAGCTGTATGGGCACAAGACAGGGCTCAGAAGGGAAGGTGCGCCATTTGGATTTCTGAGGGCAGATTTCACTGGAATAGTGCACGGATTCTATGTCACATCTGCAGAGGTCCTGAGGTACCAATACCGTATAAAACCCACAAAACATACTCCTTTTTGGAAACCAAATGCTTCATGGAATTCTCCTAGGGTTATAGTGATTGGCTTGACCTAATGTTGATCGAGCACCATAGTGCTCGGGGGCTCAGGCCGAACACATTGTGATATTCGGCTGCTCGACAGAGTATAATGGAAGTCAATGGGAGAACCCGAGCATTAAACCAGGTACCACCTGCTCTGAAGAGGGGAGGGTGCCTGGTTCATAAGAAAATGTCAGAAATTGTTGGTGACACCACCGAAATGGTTCTGTAACAGCATGGGAAAGATGTATGGATGCATCTTGGACTCGCTGGTTGCTGCTAGGAACTATGTTGTCCAAATAGTACGACACTTTTACATAATGACAATAATACGCACAAAACCAAGGGGGAAAAAAATCGATTTTAGAGGAAAAATTGATAGAAAACATTCTTTCCTGAATATTTAATTGTATATAAAGTGCTGCCAAAAATTATAAGGAAGAGGGACTCCGATACACCCTTAGTTACACATAAAGGAGGGCATTATACACACCCTTTAAAAATTATGATTGATGGCCTGCTGGTGACCCTCAAAAACATTAGAGCAAGAGCCTGCTGATCTGACCTTCTAAAACATTATGGGCGGTGGCCTGCTGCCGCTTTGGTGACTCTAGTTAACCTGGGGCCGATGGCACGTCCCCGTGACGGCGACGATCCATTCGGATGTCTGGCCTATCAGCTTTCGATGTAATTGTCAGCTCAAAACCATTGTAAACTACGGGTAATGGGAAATCGGTGTTTGATCCTGGAGAGGGAGCCTGAAAAATGGTTAACACATCCAAGGAAGGCAAGCGGGTGTCGCGCAAATCACACACTCCTGACTCGTGGAGGTAGTGACGATAAATAACAATACAGGACTCTTAAGATGCCCTGTTATTGGAATGAGTAATAATAAATTACAGGGAATGTCACTGCGGTATTTTGGATGAGGAAACGTTATACAGGAGAGGCCCTACTACCGCTTTGTTGACTCTAGATTACTTCTGCCTGATCGCACGTCCCTGTGACGTCCACAATAC
Organism: Bufo bufo; assembly: GCF_905171765.1. Classification (NCBI taxonomy): domain Eukaryota; kingdom Metazoa; phylum Chordata; class Amphibia; order Anura; family Bufonidae; genus Bufo; species Bufo bufo. Next base: position 70,675,427 of record NC_053392.1, on the reverse strand, counting down.
ATTTGGATATCTTCCCTATCAACTTTTGATGTTCTTTTATGCGCCTAACATGGTGACCACCGGTAACGGAGAATCATTGTTTGATTTCGGAGAAGGAGCCTGATAAACGGCTATGGCTAATACTTTAAAGCAAGGCAGCATGAGCTGACCCTGTAAAAGATTTTAGGTGCGGGCCTGCTGGTGAGCTGACCCTGTAAAACATTATATGCGAGTGCCTGCGGGTGAGCTGACTCTGTAAAACATTATATGCGAGGGCCTGCAGCTTAGCTGACCCGCTAAAAAATTATATGCGTGGGCCTGCATATGAGATGACCCTGTAAAAGATTTGAGTTGTGGGCCTGCAGCTGAGCTGACCCTGTAAAAGATTTTAGGTGTGGGCCTGCAGGTTAGCTGACCCTGTAAATGATTTGAGTTGCGGGCCTGCAGGTGAGCAGACCCAGTAAAAAATTTGATGTGAGGGCCTGCTGGTGAGCAGACCCTGTAAAAAATTAGATGTGAGGGACTGCTGGTAAGCGGACCCTGTAAAAAATTATATTCAAAGGGCATATATGCGAGGGCATTATATGTGACGAATAAGCAATGCATGTTGATATGACGGAACAGGAGGAGGAGGAGAAAAGGAAGATTCAACCATATACCCTTGTTTGTGGTGGAAGGGGTGCATGGGAATACAGTGTATTCAGTACATTATAAACAACACATGTAAAGTGCCTTTATGTTCATCAGCATTCCTCTGGTGGAGTCGAGAAGTCAAGGTCAATCCAGGCCTTGTTAATTTTTATATGAATCAACCTGTCAGCATTTTCAGTTGACAGGCGGATACACTTATCTGTTATAATTCCACCAGCAGAAATAAATACACGCTCAGACAAAACATTGGCGGCAGGACAGGCCAGCACCTCCAAAGCGTAGAGCGCAAGTTTATGCTACATGTCCAGCTTGGACACCCAGTAGTTGTAAGGCACTGAGGGATCATTGAGGACGCTGACACTGTCTGCTATGTACTCATTTACCATCTTCCAAAAATTTTCTCTCCTTGTGGCAGTAGGCCGCACATCAGGGTGAGGGTGCTGGCGGGGTTTCATGAAACTGTCCCAGGTTTTGGAAAGTGTTGCCCTGCCTCTGTTGGAACTGCTGTGTGTTCCCCTTGTCTCCCCTCCTCGGTTGGCCAAGGAAGTATGGACTCTGCCGCCAGCGTTGTCTGATGGAAAATTTTGGAGCAATTTTCCAACAAGGATCTTCAGGTATTGCACCATTTTGCTCGTCCTTTCCACCAGAGGAATGAGAGATGAGAAGTTCTCTTTGTAGCGGGGGTCGAGAAGGGTGAACAACCAGTAATCCATGTTGTTTAAAATGCGTATAACGCACGGGTCGCGGGAAAGGCAGCCTAACATGAAGTCAGCCATGTGTGCCAGAGTACCAACAGGCGAGACTTCGCGGTCATCATCATCATGGTCTGGCTATCATCAACCTGTGTAATGTCTTCCCCCTTTTCCACCTCTTCCACATGCACAGCATTGTCCTTAATTGTGAGCAGCGAGCGTTTGAGAAGACACAGAAGTGGGATAATTACGCTAAGAATAGCGTTATCGCTGCTCACCATCTGTGTTGATTCCTCAAAGTTGCGTAAAACCTCACAGAGGTCAGACATCCATGCCCACTCCTCGCTTGTGAATAACGGAAGCTGACTGGAAAGGCGACGACCATGTTGCAGCTGGTATTTCACAACTGCCCTCTGCTGCTCACAAAGCCTGGCCAACATGTTGAACGTGGAGTTCCAGCGCGTGCTCAGGTCACACAACAGCCAGTGAGCTGGCAATTTCAAGCGCTGCTGCAGCGTTGAAAGACCGGCTGAAGCTGTCGGTAACTTGCAGAAATGTGCACACACGCGGTGCACCTTCACCAGTAGCTCAGGCAAATTGGGGTAGATTTTTAGAAACCGCTGAACCACAAGGTTGAATATGTGGGCAAGGCATGGGATGTGTCTAAGGTTGCCCAGCTCCAAAGCTGCCACCAAGTTACGGCCATTATCAGACACAACCATGCCTGGTTCTAGGTTGAGTGGCGAGAGCCACAGCTCAGTCTGGTATCTAATCCCCTGCCACAGCTCTGCGGCAGTGTGCTGTTTGTCACCTAGGCAGATCAGCTTCAGCACAGCCTGATGCCGCTTCCCCACTGCAGTGCTACACTGCTTCCTAATGTAGGTGCTGGCGGAAACCCTGATGGAAATAGGGCCCACAATCCTTGGCGTTGGTAGCACCTGTGCCATTCCAGGGTACGAGTCGCATCCAGCCTCCACAACATTCACCCAGTGTGCCGTCAGGGAAATGTAGCGTCCCTGGCCGAAAGCACTTGTCCATATGTCCATGGTTAAGTGGACCTTCCCAGTAACTGCGTTGGTCAGGGCACGTGTGATGTTAAGGTACACATGCTGGTGTAAGACTGGCACGGCACACCTTTAAAAATAGTGGCGGCTGGGGACTGCATAACGAGGGACAGCCACCGACATCAGGCTGCGGAAGGCCTCAGTGTCCACAAGCCTAAATGGCAATATTTCCAGTAATTTGGAAAGCTGCGCATTTAGTGCTATGGCCTGTGAATGGGTGGCTGGTTATTTGCGCTTGCGTTCAAATGCCTGGGGTAATGACATTTGGATGCTGACCTGGGACAGGAAAGTGGATGTGGTCGCTGATGGTGCTTGCAAAGGTCCAGGTGCAGGGCGGGAGGCATCCGGGCCTGCATCTTGGACAGGGTATTGGCCAGCACGTAACACACAGGGGAAGAGGAGGCAGTGGTGTGACCCGCAGACACAGATTGTGGACCCAGGCGTTCGGCCCACCTATTAGTGTGCTTTGATGCCATGTGGCGGATCATGCTGGTGGTGGTGAGGTTGCTAGTGTTCACGCCTCGGCTCATGTTGGTGTCGCAAGGGTTGCAAACTACTATTCTTTTGTCGTCCGCACTTTCCTCAAAAAAGCGTCATACTGCTGAACACCTACCCCTTGACAAGGGAGATTTACGCAAGGGAGTGCTCCGTGGAACAGTTGCGGGCCTGTTCTTTGGTGCCCGCCTTCTACCTTTTGCCACACCACTGCCTCTTCCAGCCTGTTGCAGTGCTGAAGATCCTTCCCCCTCTGTACTGCTCTCCTCACTTGGCTTGTTGCCACCTTTCCAGGTTGGGTCAGTGACCTCGTCGTCCAGCACCTCCTCTTCCACTTCCTCACTCTGATCATCCTCCTGATTTGTTGACCTAACCACAACCTCGGTGATTGACAACTGTGTGTCATCCTCTTCCTCAACCTCTTGAGACAGTAATTGCGGTTGAGTCATTGGCAACTGTGTCTCATTATCATCCACCTCATTACACACTAATTGCCGTTCCCCAGCGTCATGTTCTTGTGACTCTGGATGCTCAAGAAGTTGGGAATTGGGGCACAAGATCTCAGGTCCCTCTTCAGGCGTGCTTGGCGAGAGGGCCAAATCAATTAATGGCGATGCAAAGAGGTCCTCGGAATATCCGAGTGTGGGACCACTTGTTTGGCCAGACTGTAAATGGTCAGAGGAAGGAGGATCAGGGTGAGGATTGTGTGGACCAGACTCCTGGCTACTGAGACTGGACTTGGTGGAAGACAGGGTGGTGCTTAACCGACTGCAAGCACTATCTTCTGCAATCCAACCGACCACCGGCTCGCACTGGGCTGACTTCAAGAGTGGTGTCCTGCGCCACCCTGCAAACTGGGACATGAAGCTAGGTATCTTGGATGATTGTTTTCTTGTGCTCTGGCAGCAGGCACAGTTTCACCGGCCTCTGCATGCACCATAAGCATCAATTCACGGCCACTTCCCCGTTTGTTAATGCTCGCCTTCTTTATATTAAATGTTATATGTTATAAGGGACCGTTTATAGGAAAAATGTGGATAAATTATGGTTAAAATATATTTGTTGTCAGTAATATTTTTCCTAATATCTGACCCTGACACACACACGCGCTTGCAGCGCAGATGTGACAATAAACTGCAGACACCGTTTATAGGCAAAATGTGGATAAGTTATGGAAAATATATGTTTGTTGTCAGTAATATTTTTCCCAATATCTGGCCCTGACACACAGAAGGTATTGCAGCACAGATGTCACAAGTCACTGCAGACACCTTCTTTTGAAAAAGTATTGCAAAGTATGGGGAAAAAAGAATTGCTGGCTATATTATATTGCTGCCAGCCTGCCACCACACACAATAGTCCTTAAAAGGACTTTTGGGCCTTTGAAACTTTTTTTTATTGAATATATTGCGATTACACTCCCTACAGTATCTGTCCCTTCCTAAGCGCAGCTCTCCCTGACTCACAATGAGCCGAACCCACGTCATCGGGTGCTATCACTGTAATGGCAGTAGCCAACATGGCTACTGGCAATACAGTGATGGCAGTACTTATCTGCACTTTATTGGCTGCTTAGCAGCCGCGAAACGTGCGGGGGGGAGACTCGAGTATGGCGCTCGAGGACATGCGGTACTTGGCCGAGTACCGCCATGTGCTGAGCCAAACAGCCAACACTAACTTGACCCCATAGTTGTTTCATAGAATTTTTTTTAATTGGTACATGAAATGCAAAATTACATTGTATTTCAGTTATATGTAGTGTTAGCCTCAAATATTTCACTTTCACAAGTGGTAATCAGAGGGAAAAAACACCAGATTTTTTAACATAATTTTTCCAAGTAAAATACCCCCTACGTGGTAATAAACTACTGAAAAGAAAGAGCACCATGTACGAATGAGGCCTAGATTGGTGATTTTTACAGCACTGACTGAGATTTATACAGAACTGTGCCAGTATGAAAGGTCAGCCCTCCTATTATTATGCTGTGCTTCTGAGTTTTAGGAACATCCTACATGTGGCCCTAATCCTTTGCATGAACATAGGACAGGACTCAGGAGTAAAAGAGCACCATGCGCATTTTGAGGCCCAGTGTGGTAATTTCACCACTAGTGCTGAAACTGTAGAGCCCCTGGGGTGAAATAATAAATGGAACCCCCAAGAAATGAGCCCATTTTGGAAACTCTGCACCTTGAGGTAATAAAGGGTGGAGTAAGCGTTTTGATGCCACAGGTATTTTGCAGAAATTAATGCACAGCAGATCGTGCAAAGTGAAAATTGCAATTTTTCCACTGAAATGGCATTTCAGTTCCCAATATGGTGTGCCCAGCTTGTGCCATCTGAGACACACCACAACTTTAGGGTCCATTCACACATCCGCAAATGGGTTCGCATCCGTTCCGCAATATCGGGAACGGGTGCAGACCCATTAATTCTCAATGGGGCAGAACGGGATGTGGAAAGCATACTATGTGCTCTCCGCATCCACATTTCCGGAGCGCGGCCCCGAACTTCCGGGCTGCGGCTCCGCAAAATAAATAGAACATATCATATTCTTGTCCACAACAATTGCGGACAAGAATAGGCAGTTCTATGGGGGGTGCCGGCCAGATCTGCAATACACCACGGACGTGTGAATGGACCCTTAAACTACCCCTCCGGGCAGGAAGTAGGAACAAATCACTCCTACAAATAGGGTAGGAACAGGGTGGATAGCCCTGTTTCTGCCAACTATTGTCAACCATACCTTACCTAGCTGTAATGAACAAACAGAACATTAAAATACATATCAATACACAAGGCATAACTATATACAATATATACAATAAACATTTGCAGATACCCCCAGGTCTAGGGTACTGCAGGCCATCCCTGGGCTGTGCTTGTGGTCCCTCTTTGTAGCCCACCAACAAATGCCCAAAGCCATAGATCAAGCTGGCTCTCTCCCTCCCATTAATGCGGAAAGAAAAGGTTAAGAGCATAAGTGCATACATTTTTTAAGAGGTTAAGAATAATGGCTACCTGGGGGATAAAATGACAAAGGTCTCGTGGGCAGTCATTGATGGTATTCAAGTGGATGGCACTCTAACTAATGCCTATCTCAATTAATATGCCCTGTCTGCAACTACAGTAGAGTCCTATTAGCTGCAGCAGGGTAGCAGCACTCCTGGGTTTACGGCTGTAGGTGAGAGTACCGGCAGCACAAATTCCAGGCTCGCCTATTCTCAGATATGTTTGTCTTTAAGGCTTGGGAACATTGTAAAAATTAGTTGGCCCTTCCACTTGCAGCTCTTCAGCACAGAGTCAGGGGTGCAAGGAGCTCTGGTGCATTACAGCCTGTTCCTCACCTTGCAGCAGTGTCTGTAAAGCTGTATTTCGCTGATTTCACTGCTGTCTTGTCACGGTCATGCTTTCTGGAAGCAGTGTTCTTGATTTTGAAGAGCTCTCTAGAGTGTTGGCCTACAGGAGATTTCAAAAGAGTTCCTAGGAGGAGGAGCTCTGACATGTGCTTCCTCTCCCATCTCTTTCTACTCAGGAACTTTCCCTCCTGGCAGGAAGCAGTACCAACCCACTCTTACCAAGAGGGGAGGAACAGGGTGGTTAGCCCTCTTCCTGACAACCATTTCCACCCTTATCTTCCCTTGCTGACAACCATACCTTCCTTAGCTGGAATTAACAGTTAAAACATTAAAATACATAGCAATACACAATACATAACTATATACTGTCCACTTATAAAAAAAAATACTGCCATACAGTGTCATAATAGTGCCATATAGTGTACATCCCTTGTCTGGTGTCTGATGGGAACTTTGTTGAGCAGTTGTGGTGGAGACCCCTAAGTGGTGGAGCACCTGGGACATTTGCCTGGTCTATATTTGGCCAAATGAACATGTATCATCCACTTATGGCCTATGGTTTATACGATTTACTCTGATTGGATCTGAAAAGATTGATGAATGCTTATACTAATGTCACTATCCTTGTAATTGATGTTAATAATGTTGTAGTTTAAGGAGACATGACGTTTCTGGTGAGCTAGCCGCCCCACCACCAGTGTATAAATTCATTCTCGATGCAGTACACGGCAGCTCGGGAGTTATTCATGTATTCATGGTTCTGTTTTATTTGGCATGCAGAATGGTACTGGAACCCTTTCAATTAGTTTGACATACAGTATGTTTGAGCAGTACAGTTCTTGGCGAAGCAAGTCCAAGATCTACAGCACTTTTCCCAGGCAACCATCCTCACACCCCTCAGCTACTGATTAAATCGGGAGCAGTTCAGTTCCTGGCATGTATTCCGAGAACTAATCCGTGAAGCTCCCAGGGACCAGGGTGGTCATCTAGAACATTTACAATAATCTGGGAAAATAAACCTCTGTAGGTTTGTCCTCATCGGTGTGGATGTACTGGTTCTAACAAAGGGAACTTTCTATTAGCTAATTCATCAAGTCTTAGTAAATACCATCATCCCATTATTTTCTTTGATATGCACAGATCTCAGTTGATCAGCATCTTGTCTTAATCTGGCCATAAACATGCACATGGTGGCCAAAAATTCCAATTTCAGTGTGACCGGCCAAACATCTAATATATATATGGGGTCTCTCTGACTGACCCCGACTGATGATGTCAGTGGAAAGAAGGATTGGGCATGTTAAATTTCAATATGCTTTATCCTTTGTTCCCAGGGGAGATATGCCCCCACCAGAGCGGCCTGGCAGCAGCTTACTTCCCTCTCCTCATTGAGAACATGTGCATGTGTATGGGGAAGTCGGGAGCTGAACCAGCGTATGACCGACAGTTCTTGAAGACGTATGGCAATCTTTAGGCTTGGGAGAATAAACCAATGGAAGATGAAAATAATTAGTCATGTCAAGTACTTTTAGCTCTCTGCAGCCTTAAAGGGGTTATCCAAGAGTAAGACCTCCCCGAGTGGCCAACCCTTGGTGAAGATCTTACATACCTGGTTTCCATCGCTGGGCCAACTCTTTCTCTCCCTGCTGCACTGAGATCAACATACATTGACAGGGGGTGATTGGCTGCAGTGGTCACGTGTCAAGGGATGTTGATCTCAGTGTGGCAGGGAGAGGAAGAGTTGGGACAGGAGCATCACTCTATGAACCCAGCGGTGGGGACCAGGTAAGTATGATCTCCACCGTAGGTCGGCCAATCTGGGAGATCTGTCTTACTCTTGGATGACCCCTTTCTTGGACCTGGGAAATTCTTGGTTTCTACAAGTTCTTCTAATTCTTATGTTATATCTTTATAACAGTCAGAGCCCTTTTTTTTCAGCGACAAAGCACCCAAATTTTCTAATCCGTAAAGACATAAATTGTAAATTTCTACCTGTCTGCAACCACCACTACAGGGAGCTGCAGCCTGTTATAAATATATGCAATAATAAAACAGCATGCAGTAAGCTCCTGCGCTCCCTCTACTGGTGGCTGGAGGAAGTCAGAACTTTATCATTTCACTCTATGCAAGAAATATAGAACTCTTTATTGTAAAAAAAAAAAGAGTACTATTAAAATAGATAAGTAAATGAATCAGCACAGAAGGATGGTCCTAAATGACGCTGTGGAAGCTCACTGTAAGTCATAAGCAATATACAGATGTGTTCAGTTGTATATAAGTCAGGAAGGAGCTTGTAATTGAGTATAAATCATGGTGGAGTGGACACATTAAATATACTGTATATAATATTAGAGCCTAGAGAATGATTGTCCAAAAGACTATAGTACAAGACGCTGCCAAGACACCGGGTAAGGCTACTTTCACACTAGTGCTTTTACTGGATCCGGCAGGGTTCAGCAAAATTGCTTCCGTTACTGATAATACAACCGTCTGCATCCGTTATGAACGGATCCGGTTGTATTATCTTTAACATTGTCAAGACAGATCCGTCGCGAACACCATTGTAAGTCAATGGGGGACGGTTCCGTTTTCTATTGTGTCAGAGACAACGGATCCGTCCCCATTGACTTACATTATGTGTCAGAACGGATCCGTTTTGCTCCGCATCCCAGGCGGTTTGCTCTCCGGTATGAGAACGGAACGGAATGCATTTTGGTGCATTCCGTTCTGTTCAGTTACATTTTGTCCCCATTGACAACGAACGGGGACAAAACGGAAGCCTTTTTTTTTTCCCCGGCGTGAAGTAGTGTGAAAGTAGCCTAAGACTAATAAAGATGGTCTGCCGAATTCATCGGATGGTCAGAAAGGATGGATTTATGCTCCTAGTCCCCACTTATTCTGATTGATGGCTTGGATATACATCCGGATGAGGCGTCTACCCAGGTGGACTGCCGGCTTATATAGTGACATGACTGCCACAATGATTAGAGGTAAACTCCTTATAAGTGAAATCCCCCTCATCTATAAAGCGGAGATCCGATGACTGGCATATAATGTGAATTTTATACAATGCATATGCAGCTGTGGTGCAAGAGGAGGCAAGGCGGATGACATCTGCATTGTGCGCTGGGTGTAGGAGCGTCACTGTCTGTGCAGAGTTATAATGGCAGCACTTAAGAGCTGGCACTCATTTCTACAATGCAGTCAGTCTTCTGTCTTGTCGTCTGAGTGGAGGAAGACAGGTTCAGAGGAAAGGCGGGCATGAAGGGACATATAGCGCGGCATAAACCTTCTCAGTCTGTGCACCTGTTAGGGATGAATGTCTGTATTGTAGTACGCACATCTGGTGCATTGTCACCTTGTATCCGTCTTCTGTCTAATAGAATCTTGTTAAAGGGATATTACAATATGAGCAAATAAATATTCTTTGGCTATAGAAAAGTGATACCATTTTCAAATCTACTTTTTCTAAATCGATTCTGTGTGTTTGTTAAGATCTCTGCTTGCTGTCACTCCATAAGAACATTCTTTATGTATTTTCTCCCAGGGCATGTGATGCTCGGCTCGTTACAGTTAAAAGTTTAACAAAGCACTTGTGAGTCCATCACATAAACAGTGCAGATTTTTATCCAAGCAAGATTTCCACTGAATGGCAGCAAGCAGAGATCTTGAAAAAGTAGACTTAAACGGGTTGTGCCATGATTGATATAAAAAAAAAAAAAAAAATGAAAATCGGACGTCATATAGTAAATGACAATGTCTTTTTAACAAAGCTAGAACCAGCCCTGTACCTCACATGGATCCAGAGATCTCCGCATTCATCGCTCTAATTGTTCTGCTAGATTCTGTCCAGGCTGTCAGCTCAGGGGGCATGTCCTTTCTGCTGCAGCTCTGTCCCTGTGACTACTTCAGCTTCTAATACAACCTGTGGCTGGTGACAGTTGAAGATTTAAACAGAGCCTGTGCTCAAACAGCAGGTGGCGCTATACAGGTACATTTTATTGAATAACTCACTGGCTATGCAAAATTATTACAAAATTATTTATATCCAGGGGCTGGTTTTAAAACTATAGAATATTTTTCGTGGCACAACAGAAAGTATACTGAAAAAGTGTATAGTTTTAGACACCTTTACATGGAACTTCTATCTGCTTCCTGACATCGAATTCTGGTCCTGTTGGTGTCATAACGGTGGTCCGTGCGTGCCGTTAATCTGCTGTCACAGGCAGGTGTGAGAGTCACTTGACTGTCCGCGTGTGTATAGGGACCAGGGGCGGACTGAGAACCCTCAGGGCCCCCGGGCAAAATAAATCAAGGGCCCCCTTCCAGGCCCCACCCATGTTCCACCTTCAGCCACGCCCCTATCCCGCCTCCAGCCACGCACTACACAAAGAACAAAAGTGCAATAATAATCAGTGCTGAGGGATATTGGCGCAGGGATCAGTTAAGTAAACAAAGGGTCTTTATTTAACAGGGAGGGGGGTACAAGGCAGAGGCAACGATCGTGGGCCATCGAGGGCGGCCTTTCTGGTAGAGGCTATCTCAATGTCCTTTAGAGAGTGTGTTAGAAAGAATCCCCTCCAGGGCCCCATTACAATGGAGTCAGTCTAATAGACTTGGATGGGGGTCTTTATAACAGAGGCCATCTCAGTGTTCATTAGAAAGAATCCCCTCCAGCCCCCGTTAGAGACTACAACGGAGGGGACTCTTTCTAATGGGCCATCAAGGGCGGCCTTTCTGGCAGAGGACATCTCAGAGAGTGTTTTAGAAAGAGTCCCCAGCAGGTCACATTAGAGACTACAATGGCATCTAATGGGTCCTGGAGGGGGGTCTCTCCAACACTATGGTTCCTATTCACAATATAACAACACAACATAGCTCACTGATACCTAGGCCAAGTTGGCTCCTACCTTAATTACAGTTGGTGGCTGGCAGGCTGTGGGCTCGCTGGTTGGCAGGCTGTGGGCTCGCTGGTTGGCAGGCTGTGGGCTTGCTGGCTGTAGGCCTGTAGCTGACTGGCTCTGGGGCTGGCTATAATTAAAAATATAAATACCTAAATAACAATAAACTATAAACATCATGTGTATCACCCCGACCGAAAATGCCCATACTATTAAAATAGAACAAAAAAATTGGAACTTGGTCTAGGGTCTTCACTCACAGAGGTCAGCAGGGAGACCATGACTGGTCTGTGGGCTATATAGCCCCATCTACAGCAAGTCATGATGCCTTGTGTGTTCTTAGGCGGCCGTGGCCTAAGAAGAACACCTCACAAGGCATCATGACTTGCTGTATGGGGCTGTATAGCCCACAGACCGGTCATGGTCTTTTGCGGCCCCATTGAAATGAATGGGTCTGTACCCGTTCCGCAAAATTGCACAACGGGTACGGATCCGTTCATACGGCCGTCTGAATGGGCCCTTAAATGCAGGCAGTGGTCTAGCTAGCAGCCATGAAAATGTACCAAGGACAGGCACAGCAGCATCCAACTAAGTGGCCTAGCACTCATCTTCTCTGAGAAGATGAGCGCTAGGCCACTTAGTTGGATGCTGCTGTGCCTGCCCTTGGTACATTTTAATCATGGCTGCAGCCTACTAGCTAGGCCCCCCTGCCTGCATTTAATGGATGCTGGATGCTGCTGTGCCTGCCCATGGCCTTGGTACATTTTCATGGCTGACGTCACCACCTACCCTAACAGCTGTCCTGAGTAAGTTGACTCTCCTGTCCAGGCGCTGTCTCCTGCTGCTGGCTGTGTGACCTGCGTTCACTTCAGCGTCTTCAATCTGGGGCTCTGGCTGAGGGCGGCTGACACACAGTCAGTCAGCTCACCTCTGCTCTAGGTAGGACCTGCACTCCTGTCTCCTGCTTCCCGCCGCCGCGGCACCGCTCGTCACGCCACCGTGGCCTGCCCTGAGCTCATGTTGCTGAGGCAGAGGGCAGTGCCAGACCAGTGGTGGCCGGGCTGCCTACCTATCACAAGCAGCAGGCTGGGGAAGGGCGGGACTCGGGAAGCTGCTGGCGCGCTGCGCAACGGCGCAAGTGAGGTAAAGGAAAAAAAAAAAAAAAAGAGGTTGTTCATTTTTTTCCACCCCGGCCGGCGGGCGGGCCCCCCGGACCACGTCTGAAGTGCCCGACCGCTCAGTCCGCCCCTGATTGGGACTAGTGCTCAGTGAACTTCCTTTCAGCACTACAAGAGTTAATTCTTTCCCCCTGCTCCCTGTCCAGCTGCTGAATAACAGTGATGAGTGGCAGGGGCAATATTTGAATTCACAATATTTTGCGAATATTCGTCATATATTTGCGAATTTGTGATCTCGTCATTATTTTCTTGATTGCAAAAATCGGTAATTGGAAAATCTGCAATAAAAATTTGCGATAAGAAATTTTGCCATCAACACTACTCAAGTCAAAGATATTGCAGCCTTCTCATTGGCCGACAAGCAAGAAGCAGTGGGGGATCATGGGTACTGCTGAAAAAAAAATCTAGAATATTCGCGATTACGAAGATAAAGCACTATATTCTAGATATTCTCGGTGACAATATTCGCAATAAAAATTCGCTATTAGAATATTCGCGATCAACACTACTGAATAAGGTGTTAATTAGCCTTTCTATTTAGCTGAGCTGTGGTTTTCACTTCCTGTGGTTGTCTAGTCTCTTGACTACCCTTGTACCGTCCCTTGCCTGTCTAACGACTCTGCTCCTTGGAGCCTGACCTGACATTGGAATTGCTATCTGGAATACACACGTACTCAGCTTGCCATAACCTTGGACTGTGTTCATACTACACCTTAGTGCTTTGCTCCTGTGTCTCTGACCCCTGTGGGTCAGCTGTCAAGTACACCAGCACTACTCCAGGAGGTAGTGGCCTGGTTGGTTCCCTGTGGTGAAGTCCAGATCCCTGTGCAGGTGTTAAAGAGTGAATACGTTTAATCCGTTAGAGTTGGTTTGACTTTATTTTCTTACTGATTATATTCATTGTCTGCAGCCATCTTCCATTGGACACTACTCTGAGAACTGTGACCTGAGGATTACCCTGCAGCAAAGCCCTAACACCTTCTGGAGGTTAAGAGTGCTGCCAGCGACACTTTTAGACTATGTACCTCAGTTCAGCCAACATCAATCCGATCATAAAACAGATGGTTTTCTTTCTTCTGCCTTCCTCTACTTGGTGAAAGACATGAAGATTTCTACAGTTTATTGAAAGCCTACAGTGTGCATAGATTTATTATTTTATCCATTGAGATAGCACTAACATTCTCCACAGTGCTGTACAGAGACTTGGCCCCTATCCCATTGGGTATCACAATCTATATTCCACATTGTAGAGTGTGGAAGGACTCTAGAACATCTGTTGGAAACCCACACAAACAGCAGTAGAACATTCAAACTTCATGCAGATGTTGTCCTTGGTCAAATTGGAGCCCAGGACCTCAGCACTGCAAGGCACCAAGTGCTATCCACTGAGACACCATGCTGTCCAGAGTATACAAAATGACATGGAAATCCCATAAATGTATAAACCTAAAACTTCTTTTTTATATAGTCTTAGACATCTTGACCTTAACAGAATATTTTTCAGCATTTTGAGATCCAATGAAAACCCAACATATTTCAGCTCCCAGAATTAAAATGAAATCAGTCGCTGTGGTTTGGTGGATAATTTGAAGAACGCTGAGACGTGCGGTCAAGTTGTTTGCTACAATGACTTTGTCTTCTCACCAGAATTCTAAATATGTTAACACAATGGAACATATGTTCCTGAAGATGCCCCTTCGGTTGTTGCCAGAACAATTATGAAAGTTCTCCCTGGAATTTGTCCATCCTTCCATCCTTCACTTGGAGATGGTTTCATTCTCAGAGTTCATTGTTGACTGGAGCAATTTAATTTTCCATTTCTAGATTTTCCTGACTTGAGAATAGTCAGTGACCATGAAATGTCATTATTTATGTCAGTCCATGTCTTTTACCAAAAGCAACTGATGAAAGGGGCCTTCCCTGAAAACTGCTGTTCTTCACAATACAACACTTGAAAATATTTGCTGACCGGCAATGTATTATTAATATCTTAATAACCTCCTTTCACATCTGAAGGTCTCCAAATAAAATGTTATTGTACTAGAACATTGCGGTGTAGAGATCCAGTCATGTGAGAGAGAAGAACCTTGATGTATCCAAAGTTTACTCCTCTCCAAAATACTTTCCCTCAATGATTTGGACAACCTCTTTTCAGACTGTGGGTTATTCACAGACGAAAATTATCTTGAGGCGTTGTGCTGCTTGGAAAGAGTAACATGTTTACCACCTCAGTCTAGTTGACTCACTTGTAGCTACAGAAGGACACCCTACTCTTTAAAGAGGGCCTATAAACTCTCCTGACATGTCTATTTTAGTAACTGCTTGCACCCTCCATGTAATAACAATTTTGGAACATTTATGCTTTATTACTCTTTTATGTTTCATGTCCTTTATTATTTCCTGCTAGAAGTTATAAAATGGAAGCAGTTTCCAATGAAGGTCCAGATGGGTGTTACCAGTTGGGGGGTGTCCTGCACAGTGTGACATTATCCAATCAGTAGTGCCATTGTCAAACAGTGCCAGGACCCCCCCCCCACCCCCGGACTGGTAACAGCCAGCTGGACCTTCATTAAAAATTACTAGCTATTCATTTATAACTTCCAGTAGGAATAATAAAGGAATGGCACAACATAGAGTGCTAAGAATGGATGCTTCAGAATTGTTATGACATGGGGAATGCACGTTGTTGCTAAAACGGACATGTCAGGAGGGATGCCAGCATTTCTTTAAGTGCTACCTAACTAAGGAGTAGTCCAGTTTCTGAAAAAAAAAAGCTAATTCATTGTATGATGAGTTGTGCAGTTTTCCAGTATGGTGTTCAAGATCTCTGCTTGCTGTCATTCATTAGGACACTTCCTTTTTTGCACATAGGTGCATACAGCTGGATTGTTTTCAGGGACAGACTGGTCATTGACCGTACAGGGAAATTTCCTAGTGGGTAAAAAAAAACATACTCACCTCATCCCTTTGATAGAGGAGAGGCCGTTGCGGCCATCTTAATAGAAGAAAACGCGACAAATCTCACTCGCTGGCCCAGCGTCATAACGTGGTGATGTCATCATGTCAGCGCTCACTAGATTTGGCATGTTTTCTTCAATCAAGGTGGCCGCGATGACCTCTCCGCGATCAAATGGCTGAGGAGAGTATGTACCTCTTAACCCCAGATTATCCTCCGAATGGCCCTAATGTGACTGTCAGATGCCACGATCAGCGCTGAACGCGACATCTGTGGGGTTCAATGACAAGGGCAGTGCAATTGCCGTTCCCCGTCATTGCGCCCACTACATACAATGGAATGCTATTCATGACGAAGCACTGCATAATGAATCAAATTTATTTTTGAAGTTTGGCAAAGCAGCCAAATCGATTATTTTTTTTTTTTACTTCGCCCATCACTAGCTTGGAGCATCAGGTACTTACAGTGTGCAGTCACGGCCACCGATGCTGGATCACAGGGTGGTCGTAAACCCTGGATACGAGCAGTGTATAATGTGATGGAAAAATAAATCCAGCCAGCAAAGGAGGCAATATGGACAATACATTAGTAAGTGCCTTGTAACAACTTTCTCTACATGATAAATGCCATTTGCTGAAGTGAGACAACCCCTTTAAGGCTCATGCACACGACAGTATTTTGCGTTCCGTATACGGACCGTATTTTGATTCCGTATACGGAACCATTCATTCCAATGGGTCCACAAAAGATGCGGACATCACTCTGTGTGCTGTCCGCATCCATTGCTCTGTTCCGTGACCCCGCAAAAAATTATGAGACATGTCCTATTCTTGTCCGTTTTGCGGACAAGAAAAGGCATCTCTATAATGGGCCTCCTGTTCCGTTCCGGAAATTGCGGAAGGCACACGGGCGGCATCCGTTTTTTGCGGATCCGAAATTTGCGGACCGCAAAAAAAGGCACGGCCGTGTGCATGAGCCCTAAGTCTGCAAAAAGGCCTACAGATTTCGGCTCTGATGCTGGGACTGATTTATTATTAAGGTTATGACAGCATACAATGAACCCCCAAAAAAAACACAAGTTTTAATTGTGAAAAGAAATTATACTTTTCAATTTGGTAAAAATAATGATTCAGATATGAAATCAAATATGCTCCAACTGCCCAGCAAATTAGTACATTTGGTCTCTTTTTTTTAATTTTTTTAAAAGACTTAGAAAATAACCATGATTTCTCATATATGATGGAGGGAGAAGACCAGTATGCAAATCAAAGCTGCTGGGAAATAAATGTGTTCTCTAGGGGTGTACTCTTTCTCATTATAGAGAGTGCTTAGTATGCATAGTGTGCAGAGTATTGTAGGCCAGGCAACGCTCCTCTGGGTTTCTGAGAAAGATATTCAAACTAACCTTCAAGTTAGCTAAGCCTATCCGATACCATCTAATGTATGATTTGCTAATTTTCATTTTTTTTTCCCCAGAAACCGAGAGAAGCGTTGACTGCTGGCTTTTAATACTCTTTATGTTTCAATATTCCCCATGTGGCTCTTTCCATAAGGAAAAATAGTACCCCAACCAAGGTCTTTCAGACAGACAAGAACATTTTCTTTGCTTCTCTCTGTTAAAAAGTAATAGCCCAGAAAGAGCTGGGTTTCTGGTATAAAATGTTGTTTTACTTTCTTTTTGGAAAATAGGCTAGCTTGCATACCTCTTTTCCAAAAAAGCTTTATGTGGGGACACAAGCATGGAAAAAAATATATGAAAAAGCACTGATTGAAAAGTTTGAGGCTGCAACCAGGGAAAAATCTTACTATGTGAAAGCTCTGATGGAAAAGGTCAAGGCTGTTACCAAAAACTTAGTGGGGAAAATTGGTTTATGATAAGCACAGCAATAGATACAAAAAATGTTATTATGAAAAAGTCATGATTTGAATAGTTGGAAGCTACCACCAAAAACTTACTGGATAAAAAAATTGATCTATGATGTACAAAAATACATATAAAGATAAGCACATCTACTATAAATCACCCCAATTTTTTATTTTTTTTATTCACTTCAAGCAACTCAGTAGAAAGATCTTTATATATAAAAATCATATGTAATTCAGCTTTCTTACCAAGAGGATTAAAAAAAAAAAGATGAGTGATCCCCACCCAGTTGTTAAACAGACTTCCTAACAGCTAGGATAATAGCTGAGCTAGCCTCACATCTACAAATAGTTTTTCCAGAACAATATGCTTTTCTAGCTGAAAGTCCTTGGGGAGACATCTGGGTGGGTAAAATTTATATTATTGAGACCACTTAGCATATGTGAGGACTAATGTAGGCTAGGCAACGCTCCTCTTGGTTTTTAAGAAAAATATATGCAAATATTACCTTTTTTATTTTTTTGTCAGGAAAACTACCGTAATTTGCATATACGTGGACTTTTGGAAAGATATTCAAAAAGCACAAAAAGGAATTCTTTATTTCAGCTGATGTTAGACATTCTAATTTTCAGATTTTTCCAGAAATAAAGAGGAGTGTTGCCTAGCCTACAATAGTCATCATGTATATTAACTGATCTCCATAATATAAATAGTACCTACTCAGAGGTTTCCAAAATGCCTCTCAGCTAGAAAAGCCAATTTGGTCTGCTTTGCTCTGAAAAAGGGCTCTTGTCCTAGAAGAGATATCTGTATATATATGGCTGCTTCAACTGCTATGCTGTATCATTTTTTTTTATCCTTTTAGGAAAAGAACTGAATTGTAAATGTTTCATAAAAAAGTAAGTTTTTGAAATTTTGGGATAAATTCCAAATTGATTAGCTCATTTCTAGGATGTATACACTGCGTGCAGAATTATTAGGCAAATGAGTATTTTGACCACATCATCCTCTTTATGCATGTTGTCTTACTCCAAGCTGTATAGGCTCGAAAGCCTACTACCAATTAAGCATATTAGGTGATGTGCATCTCTGTAATGAGAAGGGGTGTGGTCTAATGACATCAACACCCTATATTAGGTGTGCATAATTATTAGGCAACTTCCTTTCCTTTGGCAAAATGGGTCAAAAGAAGGACTTGACAGGCTCAGAAAAGTCAAAAATAGTGAGATATCTTGCAGAGGGATGCAGCACTCTTAAAATTGCAAAGCTTCTAAAGCGTGATCATCGAACAATCAAGCGTTTAATTCAAAATAGTCAACAGGGTCGCAAGAAGCGTGTGGAAAAACCAAGGCGCAAAATAACTGCCCATGAACTGAGAAAAGTCAAGCGTGCAGCTGCCAAGATGCCACTTGCCACCAGTTTGGCCATATTTCAGAGCTGCAACATCACTGGAGTGCCCAAAAGCGCAAGGTGTGCAATACTCAGAGACATGGCCAAGGTAAGAAAGGCTGAAAGACGACCACCACTGAACAAGACACACAAGTTGAAACGTCAAGACTGGGCCAAGAAATATCACAAGACTGATTTTTCTAAGGTTTTATGGACTGATAAAATGAGAGTGAGTCTTGATGGGCCAGATGGATGGGCCCGTGGCTGGATTGGTAAAGGGCAGAGAGCTCCAGTCCGACTCAGACGCCAGCAAGGAGGAGGTGGGGTACTGGTTTGGGCTGGTATCATCAAATATGAGCTTGTGGGGCCTTTTCGGGTTGAGGATGGAGTCAAGCTCAACTCCCAGTCCTACTGCCAGTTTCTGGAAGACACCTTCTTTAAGCAGTGGTACAGGAAGAAGTCTGCATCCTTCAAGAAAAACATGATTTTCATGCAGGACAATGCTCCATCACACGCGTCCAAGTACTCCACAGCGTGGCTGGCAAAAAAGGGTATAAAAGAAGAAAATCTAATGACATGGCCTCCTTGTTCACCTGATCTGAACCCCATTGAGAACCTGTGGTCCATCATCAAATGTGAGATTTACAAGGAGGGAAAACAGTACACCTCTCTGAACAGTGTCTGGGAGGCTGTGGTTGCTGCGGCACGCAATGTTGATGGTGAACAGATCAAAACACTGACAGAATCCATGGATGGCAGGCTTTTGAGTGTCCTTGCAAAGAAAGGTGGCTATATTGGTCACTGATTTGTTTTTGTTTTGTTTTTGAATGTCAGAAATGTATATTTGTGAATGTTGAGATGTTATATTGGTTTCACTGGTAAAAATAAATAATTGAAATGGGTATATATTTGTTTTTTGTTAAGTTGCCTAATAATTATGCACAGTAATAGTCACCTGCACACACAGATATCCCCCTAAAATAGCTAAAACTAAAAACAAACTAAAAACTACTTCCAAAAATATTCAGCTTTGATATTAATGAGTTTTTTGGGTTCATTGAGAACATGGTTGTTGTTCAATAATAAAATTAATCCTCAAAAATACAACTTGCCTAATAATTCTGCACTCCCTGTATTTATACATACCACCCTGTGCTTTGTAGATCAATTTTACCTTATTTTTTTTAAATCAACTAAATGTTTGGTGGTAGCCTCAAACTGTCATGCCCCACTCTGACCATGTGCGGAGGTCAGCCAGGATTGCAGCACGAGTCTAGTATGCTCCCATTCTGGTGCAGCCGGATGTATCTCAGCCATTCGTGGTCGAGGTTGATGCATCAGAGGTGGGGGTTGGGGCGGTGCTTTCGCAGGGTCCTTCTCCTGGCAAGTGGGCCCCGTGTGCCTTCTTCTCCAGGAAGAGAGGAATTATAATGTTGGAGATAGGGAGTTGTTGGCGATCAAGTTGGCCTTTGAAGAATGGCGTCACTGGTTAGAGGGGGCTTCTCACCCCGTTACTGTGTATTCAGACCATAAGAATTTGGCTTACCTGCAATCTGCCAAGCGTCTGAACCCTAGACAGGCCAGATGGTCATTGTTTTTTACCAGGTTCAATTTCGTGGTTACCTTTCGCCCAGGGGTCAAGAACGTCAAGGCAGATGTCTTGTCTCGCAGCTTCCCTGGGGGAGGTGATTCAGAAGATCCAGCGCCGATTTTGGCGGATCGAGTGGTGGTCTCCGCTCTGTACCCTGAATTGGAGATGGAGGTGTTGGGAGCTCAGGAGGGGGCTCCTGGTTCGTGTCCCCCAGGGAGGTTGTTTGTTCCTGAGGGCCTACGATACAAGGTGTTCAAGGAACATCACGATACTGTTCTCGCTGGACATCCTGGTGGTAAGTCCACCTGTGATCTGGTGTCCCGGAGGTTCTGGTGGCCAGGTTTGCGTAAGAGTATTGAGAATTACGTGACAGCTTGTGAAACCTGCGCTCGGTCTAAGGTTGCTCATACTCGACCGCCTGGTTGACTTCTTCCATTGTCTATTCCATCTCGTCCTTGGACACATTTGTCCATGGACTTTATTACGGACCTACCGAGTTCCTCCGGGAGAACAGTGATTTTGGTGGTAGTCGATCGTTTCAGTAAAATGGCTCACTTTATACCACTAACAAGTCTGCCTAACGCTAAGACTCTTGCGCAGATTTTTGTGGATAATATTGTTAAATT
Source organism: Bufo bufo (assembly GCF_905171765.1). Lineage (NCBI taxonomy): Eukaryota > Metazoa > Chordata > Amphibia > Anura > Bufonidae > Bufo > Bufo bufo. Next base: position 70,654,684 of record NC_053392.1, on the reverse strand, counting down.
GCACGGTATTCCTTCGGATGTTGTCTCTGATAGGGGCACGCAGTTTGTCTCCAGGTTTTGGAGGGTGTTCTGCTCTCGACTTGGCATTCAACTATCTTTCTCGTCGGCTTTTCAATCAAAACCTGGAGACCTACTTGAGGTGCTTTGTGGCTGAGAATCAGGAGGACTGGTCCTCATTCTTGCCCTTAGCAGAATTTGCATTGAATAACCGTAGGCAGGAGTCCACGGGTAAGTCGCCATTTTTTGGCGCATACGGTTTCCATCCTCAGTTTGTTACCTTTTCTGGGTCTGGTTCCTCCGGGATGCCAGAGGAGGAGAGATTCTCTTCTGCCTTATCCTCTATCTGGCGGGGGATTCAAGGGAATTTGGAGAGGATGGGTGAGAGGTATAAACGAATGGCTGACAGGAGACGTGTGACTGGTCCGGACCTGTGTGTGGGTGATTTGGTGTGGTTGTCCACTAGGAATATCAAGTTGAGAGTGCCATCTTGGAAACTGGGTCCAAGATTTGTTTGTCCATATAAGATTTCTGCTGTGATCAATCCTGTGGCATTTCGACTTGATCTGCCGCAGACTTGGAGGATCCACAATGTCTTCCACAAGTCTTTACTAAAAAAATATGTTAAACCGGTGGTACCATCGCCATTGCCTCCTCCTCCTGTTCTGGTCGAGGGAAACTTGGAGTTCGAGATCTCCAGGATTCTCGACTCGAGAGTTCTGCGGGGTTCCCTCCAGTACCTGGTTCACTGGAGGGGATACGGTCCTGAGGAGAGGATGTGGGTTCCGGCGTCAGATGTCAACGCCAGCCGTCTGGTGAGGGTCTTTCATAGGTCCCATCCGGATAAGGTTGGTCCAGGGTGTCCGGAGGTCGCCCGTAGAAGGGGGGGTACTGTCATGCCCCACTCTGACGATGTGCGGAGGTCAGCCAGGATTGCAGCACGAGTCTAGTATTTGTTTTGATGCTGTGCTGGATCCGCCCCGCATCAGGTGCACTGGGAGGAGTCATTAGTTTAAATGGTCTCCAGCTAAGTGCTCTGAGCGGATTATACTGTTCATTATGGTCTGGGAAGTTTGGAAGGAAGGTTGGCTGTCAGTTCCTGCTCTCAGCAGATAAGTGTCTTTTCTTGTTTGGTTGTTTATGTCATCTTACTCATCCAGGTTCTGTGCGAGCAGGCTGCTCCTTTCTCCTCACTTCACCATCTCAGGGAGTTCAGGGTTCTGTTAGTATAGGCTTGAGGACACAGCAAATCTACCTTCAAGGTTTGTCTGTGGGCTGAGCATTGCAGGGAAAGAGGTCAGGGATAAACTAGGAGGTGACCCTTCCCCTGTCTCTCGTCCAGAGACACAAACTTTCCAACCAGTTCCTTTTTTTATAATAAGATTTTTTGTCAATTGCTGTGCTTGTATCCCCACATAATTCTTCTCTGGAAAAGAGACATGCAAGCTAGTCCTCTTTCCAAAGGAAAGAAAAAATGAGTGTCTCATAGCAGGAATCTAGCTTTTTCTGGGTAACTACCCTTTAACAAAGCAGAGCAAATAAAATTAGCTCGGCTCTCTCTCTCATCAAGCTTTGGTTCAATGAAAGGTGCTGTCACATTCGGGTGTGGGAGGGAAACACCACACCGAACATAGGAGGGAAAGGGGTGAGGGAATAAGGCCTGGAAACGAGGGAAAGGAGATGGACACCTCCTAGTAAAACCCTAATTAAAGTCCTGACTAACTACCAGTATGAACAGAGCCCATAGGTAGGTGAGTTCATACACCGGAATACCTAGTGTCCTAACTCACCCTATAGGACCCTGGTACTAATGTCAGGGCTGAGACAACCTGTTCTTCCAAAAGGAAGGACGAACAGGGGTCTCCCTCTGGCCTTAAAGCAAATGACAGGGAAATGCAACTCACAAAATAACCCAAACAAAATACAACTTCAAGTGGCTATGGCAGCACCAGGAACTCCGTCAAGATACACACACCAGCTATCCAGAACTCCAACAGAAGCAATAAACCGCATAGCATAGTGGGAGAAACAGCAATAAATAGAGAAGGTTAAATGACCATAATAGCCTTGGGAAAGAAGCCCCAGAAACAACAGACGTCATTTGATCCAAACGGAAAACATGTCAGATCAAACCACGTGTTGCCAGTCTCACCGATCTCCTGCCACCTGACGCAGCAACGTCCATGACAAGAGATGAGAGTGGTGTTTTCATCTGATTGGTCAAAGTAGATTTTGACATAGAAAATGGCTTTAAATCTATGTCAGCATAACATAACTTTGGAACCTCCTCCAGCAGTACAGAGACAATTAAGACCTATATGTAAATCGCAGGTCTTAGTAAATGAGCCCCATAATGTTTATATTTAAAAAGGTGGAGGGCTCCAGCTGCTTTAGTATTTTGGACCCACTGCTGTACTTTATGATGGACGAAGCTTGGTTTCATTTATCAGGTCGTGTAAATTCCCAGAATATGAGGTACTGGTCCGCTGAGAATCCCCATTTGACTCACAAAACACTACTTCACAACCAGAAAATTTTCATTTAGTGCAGTGTCAGGAACACAAGTAATGCCCAATTTTCTTCAAATCAACAGTGAATATTACAATTTACCTGCACATCTTTGAACAGTTTTACAACCAACTAACACCAGAAGAAAAAACGTCCTGCTTTTTTCAAAAAGATTGGGCAACATGCCACACCTCACAGACCTCACTGGCACGGGTTCATGAACTGTTTACGGAGGAGCGAACTGTGAGCAAGAGGTTATGGCCACCGCGTTCCCCAGACTTGTCCAAATGCGACTTTTATCTGTGGGGAAATGTAATTCAATGGTTGAACTCAATCACTCAATAATAGGATGCCAATGAATAACAGGTCGGCACTACCTTTTCGAAGTTTGCGGTGCACGTGTCAGTGGAATGGCGTCCAATCAAACAATGTAGTAAGAAGACCGGCACTTCGCAGAATTTTCAATCAAGATGCGATTTATTGGTCACAAATTATTCTTCCATAGTGACGCGTTTCAGCACTAGTGTGCTTTCATCAGACTACAAACAAACATCTCACTTTACAGACTTTAAATAGACAAATGAAATACAGTGGAACTGACGTCATCAGTAAAGCTCCTCCCCCTCACTGACGATAGTAACCATATCATCGAAATTTTATAATAGGATATAATCGAATACGTTAAGTAATCAATCCCGCTGGAGAAAAAGAGAAAAAATACATTTATAAACTTTATATGAGCAGGATAGCCTATAGGAAGCAAGACACATTGTATTCACGATTGAGGCCCCTGGGCTCCATCGTTTGTAAACGATGGATCCAGTAGGCCTCTCTTTTTAGTAACATTTTATTTCTATCGCCTCCACGACGGGGTAACGGCACTCCCTCAATAATCTGATACCGTAACTGTGAAATATTGTGGTTTTTTTTTCATGAAAATGAAAGGGTATCGGGAGTATTAAATTCCCTTTTCTGATGGTAGATTTGTGTTTACTTAGTCTGTCCTTCATTCTCATGGAGGTTTCCCCCACATATAATAATCCACATGGACACTTAAGAATGTAAATCACAAATCTACTATCACATGTGAAAGTACCCCTTATCGAAATGCTTTCACCTGAAGGAGGATGAGAAAAACATGAGTCCTTGATAACACTGGAGCAATTCACACAGTTAAGACAGGGAAACGTGCCCAGTCTAGGGGCTGACAAGGTAGTCTGTCTTCTTTCGATTTTATTACTTCCCACATCTGCCCGAACTATTTTATCTCTGATATTATCCGCACGTTTATAGCATATCATGGGTGGTCTCTGAAACTCACCTATCCGTGGATAGGATTTAGATAATATATGCCAATGTTGATTGACAATAGTCCTCAGACGTTGGGACCATGGGTGATACTTAATCACTAGAGGGATCCTTGTCTCTTTCTTGTTTCTATCTACCTGTGTGTTATCAACTTTGTCTCGCTGTGTCTGCAATAACTCGAGGGGATAGCCTCTTTCTCTGAATTTATGCGCCATGTCATCTAATCTTTTTTTACATATGTCTTTATTACTGACAATGTGTTTAACTCTCTGATATTGAGAGTACGGAATTGATTCCTTAACCTTCTCCCGACCGCTTAACGCAGGGATGCCTCCTGCGGGCGGTCGGTTTGTTCCTTCTTGACGCTTCGGCGCGTCATCTCGCGAGACGCGAGATTTTCTGTGAACGCGCACACACAGGAGCGCGCGTTCACAGGATCGGAAGGTAAACGAGCTGATCTACAGCCTGCCAGCAGCGATCATTCGCTGGCAGGCTGTAGATGCGTTTTTTTTAACCCCTGAAAGGTATATCAGACGCTGTTTTGTTAACATTGTCTGATATACCTGCTTCCTGGTCCTCTGGTGGTCCCTTTTGCTTGGATCGACCACCAGAGGACACAGGCAGCTCTGTAAAGTAGCACCAATCACCACACTACACTACACCCCCCCTGTCACTTATTAACCCCCGATCACCCCCCTGTAAGGCTCCATTCAGACATCCGTATGTGTTTTGCGGATCCGCGGATCCCCAAAACACGGACACCTCGAATCCGCAAAGCACGGCCACGGCAATGTGCTTTCCGCATTTTGCGGATCCGCACATTGCCAGAACTATATAGAAAATGCCTTTTCTTGTCCGCAATTGCGGACAAGAATAGGACATGTTCTATAGGCACTACAAAAAACGCAGTGTTCGCCCGATCAGGCCTGATCTTGTGCGCACACTTGTGTTCAGTCCGCCCCACCGCAGTGACAGAATATTTTTTTTTCTGATCACTGCAAAAACACAGTAAAATCGCTGCGGCGCTATAAAGATCACTTTTGAGGGGCATGGTGAGTTCATAGAAGTTTTTTTTTTTTGGCACAAGTTAGCGGAAATTGATTTTTTTTTTTTTTCTTTTCTTTTTTTACAAAGTCTCATATTCCACTAACTTGTGACAAAAAATAAAATCTCACATGAACTCACCATACCCCTCACGGAATCCAAATGCATAAACATTTTTAGACATTTATATTCCAGACTTCTTCTCACGCTTTAGGGCCCCTAAAATGCCAGGGCAGTATAAATACCCCACATGTGACCCCATTTTGGAAAGAAGACACCCCAAGGTATTTCGTGAGGGGCATGGCGAGTTCATGTAAAATTTTATTTTTTGTCACAAGTTAGTGGAATATGAGACTTTGTAAGAGAAAAAAAAATAATTATCATTTTCCGCTAACTTGTGCCAAAAAAAATAATTCTAGGAACTCTCCATGCCTCTCACGGAATACCTTGGGGTGTCTTCTTTCCCAAATGGGGTCACTTGTGGGGTATTTATACTGCCCTGGTATTTTAGGGGCCCTAAAGCGTGAGAAGTAGTTTGGAATCCAAATGCGTAAAAAATGCCCTGTGAAATCGTAAAGATTCTCATTGGAATTTGGGCCCCTTTGCGCATCTAGGCTGCAAAAAAGTGTCACACATGTGGTATCCCTGTACTCAGGAGAAGTAGGGCAATGTGTTTTGGGGTGTATTTTTACATATACCCATACTGTGTGAGATAAATATCTCTGTAAAAGACAACTTTTCCAATTTTTTTTATACAAAGTTGTCATTTTACAGAAATATTTCTCTCACCCAGCATGGGTATATGTAAAAATACACCCCAAAACACATTGCCCTACTTGTCCTGAGTACGGCGATACCACATATGTGACACTTTTTTGCAGCCTAGGTGCGTAAAGGGGCCGAAAGTCCAACGAGTACCTTTAGGCTTTACAGGGTTGCTCACAATTTAGCCCTGCCCAAAATGCCAGAACAGTAAACACACCCAACAAATGACCCCATTTTGGAAAGTAGACACCCCAAGGTATTCGCTGAGGGGCATATTGAGTCCATGAAAGATTGAACTTTTTGTCACAAGTTAGCGGAAAGGGAGACTTTGTGAGAAAAAAAATTAAAAAATTAAAAAAAACTTGTGCCAAAAAAAAAAACTTTTATGAACTCGCCATGCCCCTCACGGAATACCTTGGGGTGTCTTCTTTCCAAAATGGGGTCACATGTGGGGTATTTATACTGCCCTGGCATTTTAGGGGCCCTAAAGCGTGAGAAGAAGTCTGGGATCCAAATGTCTAAAAATGCCCTCCTAAAAGATACTCATTGGAATTTGGGCCCCTTCGCGCACCTAGGCTGCAAAACAGTGTCACACATGTGGTATCACCGTACTCAGGAGAAGTAGGGCAATGTGTTTTGGGGTGTATTTTTACATATACCCATGTGAGAGAAATATCTCTGTAAAATGACAACTTTGTATAAAAAAAAATGGGAAAAGTTGTCTTTTACAGAGATATTTATCTCACACAGTATGGGTATATGTAAAAATACACCCCAAAACACATTTCCCTACTTCTCCTGCAGCCTAGGTGCGCAAAGGGGCCCAAATTCCAATGAGAATCTTTACGATTTCACAGGGCATTTTTTACGCATTTGGATTCCAAACTACTTCTCACGCTTTAGGTCCCCTAAAATGCCAGGGCAGTATAAATACCCCACAAGTGACCCCATTTTGGAAAGAAGACACACCAAGGTATTTTGTGAGGGGTATGGTGAGTTCATGTAAAATTTTATTTTTTGTCACAAGTTAGTGGAATATGAGACTTTGTAAAAAAAAAAAAAAATATATATAATAAAATCATTTTCCGCTAACTTGTGACAAAAAAGAAAAACGTCTATGAACTCACTATGCCCATCAGCGAATACCTTAGGGTGTCTACTTTCCGAAATGGGGTCATTTGTGGGGTGTTTCTACTGTCTGGGCATTGTAGAACCTCAGGAAACATGACAGGTGCTCAGAAAGTCAAAGTGCAAAAAATTCACATTTTTGCACCATAGTTTGTAAACGCTATAACTTTTACCCAAACCAATAAATATACACTTATTGCATTTTTTTATTATCAAAGACATGTAGAACAATAAATTTAGAGAAAAATTTATATAGAAATGTAGTTATATTTGAAACATTTTACAACAGAAAGTGAAAAATTAAAATTTTTTTGCACAAATTTTGGTCAATTTCGATTAATATAAAAAAAAGTAAAAATGTCAGCAATGAAATACCACCAAATGAAAACTCTATTAGTGAGAAGAAAAGAAGGTAAAATTCATTTGGGTGGTAAGTTGTATGACCGAGCAATAAACCGTGGAAGTAGTGTAGTGCAGAATTGTAAAAAGTGGTCTGGTCATTAAGGGGGTTTAAGCTAGGGGAGCTGAGGTGGTTAATGGATGCTGGATGACTGCTAGAGAAGGCCAATAAACTATTTCTATCAGTGGTCTTAATAAATAAATCTGTCTGTACCTTACCATCCTTTCCCTTAATCACCCACGTATCTAAAAAAGAGATCCTGTCCAGATCTTGATGTACTGTGAATCTGAATTCATCCCAGATGGAATTTAAATACGTAGTAAATTCCGTGAGGGATCGAACGTCGCCTCGCCATACGCAAAAAATATACAATGTTGTTGATATAATGGATTAGAGTAAACAAACTGGGTCTCAAAATACGCCATATACGTATTTGCGTATGGCGGTGCGACGTTCGATCCCATCGTGGTCCCACGGCACTGCTGATAAAAGGAATCCTGAAACAAAAAATAATTGTGCTCAAGTACTATCATCAAAAGTTTCAAAAATAATTATTTTTCTTGCTCTTTATATGTACTTGTGTCCAAGAGACCCGCGACTGCATTAATTCCCTTCTCATGTATGATTGACGTATAAAGACTGCACACGTCAAGAGTGACGAATATGCAGCCTTCATCCACGTGGAGTGAGCCGATTTCTGACAGGAAGTGGCCGATATCTCGAATATAGGAAGGTGCGTGCTGAGTTAAAGGTGTTAATACCTTTTCAAGAAGAATAGCGGGATGTGAAAGAATGGAGTCAATGGATGCCACAATGGGGTGACCAGGAGGATTAATAAGTGACTTATGCACTTTGGGCAAAGTATAAAACACAGGAGTAATCGGGTGTTGATTAATGAGAAAATCCCCCAATTTGGCGTCCACTACTCCATTCTTTTTAGCATCATCGACCGCCTTCTGTAGGATCTCTTTAATACGGTAAACTGGGTCACTTTGTAATATTTGGTAAGTAGTACTGTCCTGCAATTGATTTCAGAGACATAATATTCTTTATCTAAAATAACAAGGACAGACTAAGTAAACACAAATCTACCATCAGAAAAGGGAATTTATTACTCCCGATACCCTTTCATTTTCATGAAAAAAAACCCACAATATTTCACAGTTACGGTATTAGATTATTGAGGGAGTGTCATTACCCCGTCGTGGAGGCGATAGAAATAAAATGTTACTAAAAAGAGAGGCCTACTGGATCTATCGTTTACAAAAGATGGAGCCCAGGGGCCTCAATCGTGAATACAATGTGTCTTGCTTCCTATAGGGTATCCTGCCCATATAAAGTTTATAAATGTATTTTTTCTCTTTTTCTCCAGCGGGATTGATTACTTAACGTATTCGATTATATCCTATTATAAAATTTCGATGATATGGCTACTATCGTCAGTGAGGGGGAGGAGCTTTACTGATGACGTCAGTTCCCCTGTATTTCATTTGTCTATTTAAAGTCTGTAAGTGAGATGTTTGTTTGTAGTCTGATGAAAGCACACTAGTGCTGAAACGTGTCACTATGGAAGAATAATATGTGACCAATAAATCGCATCTTGATTGAAAATTCTGCGAAGTGCCGGTCTTCTTACTACATAACATCAATAATAGGATGGTCTAATGACACAAAAAAAAAAAAAGTTAACAAAAAGCTAAACATATTAAGCATAGGAGGCCTGATGAGCGAAATCACTTAACATCTTTGGGGATAAAAGGGCGGCAATGGAAAGCTCTAACACTAATTTTACTCGAGCATCGTGATGCTGGGCCGAATACCGCCTGTGCTCGATGTTCGAGTCTCCTCCCCGCACGTTTGTGGGCTGCTACGCAGCCAATAAACGTGCAGGTTAGTATTGACATTTACTGTAATGCCATAGCCATGTTGGTTACTGGCATTACAGTGATTGGCTGGCCGGAACGCGTCATCGGGTGCTATATAGCACCCAGTGACACATGTTCGGCTCAGTCTTAGTCAGGGAGAGCTGGAGAGCAGAAGGGAGAGATAGTGTAGGGAGCGAAATAGGAATATTTTAGCTTTTATACTTGTTATAGACCCAAAAGTCCTTTTAAAGACTATTGTGTGTGGCAGCAATATATATTTTTAGTGCAACCTGCGCTAAATTGCTAAAACTTGTTAGAGACCCAAAAGTCCGTTTGACTATAGTTGTATCTGGCAGCAATATATATTTTTACCTCCTGTTTAACGTGTGCGCATCCTAAAAATATCTGTGACATTCTGTGTACTTTATTTGCACATACACTTACAAAACCTGCGCTACTGTACGTGTGACATACTTACAAGCATATATACCATTTAATATGCGCAAGGCGAGCAGTAAGGGACGGGGAAGTGGCCATGATGCCTGCTGCCAGAAACTGTGCCTGCTGCCAGAGCACAAGAAACATAGTGGGAGTGGTGATTCTTTGTTAAACCTTAACTTTTAATTAATTCGATAGAATAAGGTCCCTAAATATTCATATTTGATACAAGAAAAGAGTGCATGATAACACAAGGGATAGAAAATAACCGGTAGTCCTACTGTTTAGCCGGGATCCTCCGGTTTCCGTAGATATTCGGTTGATGTAATATTACTGTGAAAAAGAGCTGCCCCCCTGACAACCATAGCAAAGGACAATTATCGATGTTAATTTCATGATTTTCCTATTTTATTACATAAATTCATGATTTTATTAAAGACACGGAGGCGAGTATTGCATCAACTCTCTTTACTGATCTACCATAGCAGCAAAGAAAAAAACTGGTAGTACATAGAAAAAATCATGTTTACCAACTCCTCTCCTCTATCCCAGTATATATAGGCTCAGCCCTCTGGGATCCTCCTCTTTCTTTGCGAAGACCACAGGAACGAAGAATAACTTCAAAATGCCTACTGCGACCTGGAACCGGAAGCGAGTGGAACTCTTGACAGCCAAGATCTTCAGCGGAAGATGGCAAACTCATAACTAATGACCGGAATAACATCCCCTGGAACCTTGGGTACGACTCCTCCGCCGTGTCAACCTCTCAACCTGTGAACAAAAAAGGGGATCCAAATAATGTGTGACCATCACAACAAATTCCTGTATTCCACAATGAATGATAACCACTAGTTCTTGAACAACATTTCATAAGAAGTGTGCAAAACCCTCACATAATATCTAGAAGCGGGAGGGAAAAAGGGGGGGCAATACTCGCCTCCGTGTCTTTAATAAAATCATGACTTTACGTCATAAAATAGGAAAATCATGAAATTTTATAACAAGACACGGAGGCTCCTATTACAAGTTTAAAGCTGAGAGACCACAGACGCAAAGGCATGAGACGGTGGCCTAAAATAGAACTCTCGAAAAGTAGACACCCTAGACCAATCAGCTAATTTCATGACATCCTCCAGGCGAGCGCCTGAGACTGTCATAGAGGTAGCTGCCGCACTGCGGACCGAGTGTGCTGTGAAGATACCCGTATCGATTCCTGGCAGGGAAAGGATCCACTTCACCCAGCGCGAGAGAGTCACACTGGTGACTGGAGCGAAAGGTCTGCGAAAGGAGATAAACAGATGAAGGGAACTCAACGGAGCTTAAGGCGGAGGTGCGGGATTCGTATTCTCGTAGGCAGGCCACTGGGCAAAGCTGAGGAGAAGATGGGAAGGAAGGATACGTCACGGAATGGATATTGGTCTTAGTCCGTCTGGAGATATTAAACTGGACTCCCTCCGGCGTAAACGACCTGGCATCATAATCCAGGGCGCGTACGTCTGAGACCCTTTTACAGGAAATCAAACAAAGCAGAGTGACTAGTTTAGCGGACAAATGGCGTAGGGATAACAGCGAGTTCAACAGCCAGTCCGAGAGGAATCTCAAAACTACGGAAACGTCCCATGTGGTGGAAAAACGTGGTCTGGGAGGCCGGGAAAGGCGAGACCCCTTAAGCAAGCGCCGGACAAGGGGATGTTGCCCCGCAGGACATCCCTCAAAACCCTTATGTCTGGACGAGATCGCTGACCTATAAACATTTATGGTGCGATAGGCCTTACCCTCGTCGTACAAGGAAGACAAAAAGGATAAAATCGAACCTACAGGACCTTGTAAGGGATCTAAATCGCGTGTGTCGCACCAGCGAGACTAAGAGTCCCAGGCGGATCTATAAGCCCGTCTCGTTCCTGGAGCCCATGCGCTCTCCAGTAAGAACGTAGTTGTTTACTAACATCCTGAGACGTTCCAGGAACTCCCGAGACCCTGCAAGCGAGAAGACGTAACGATCCTGTCTGAAGCAGGGGTTGAGACTCCCCCAGGGGTCCCTGGAGGAGTGACAGTTGATCGGGGAGAAGGAGGGGATAATCGACCAACAGATCCAGTAACTGCGGGAACCAGGGCTGTGACTTCCAAAGGGGAATGATCAGAATCAGTTTCGCCAACTGACGCTGAACCTGAAGGAGGACTCGTGGGATGAGGGAGAAAGGCGGGAACGCATACATCAGAGTGTCTCCCCAATGTTGGAGAAAAGCGTCTACCGCTTCCGCCAAAGGGTCTGGTCGCCAGCTGAAGAACCTGGGCAGCTGGGTGTTCAGGCGGGTCGCAAACAAGTCTATAGAGGGGGGGCCCCAGTGAGATGATAAGGCAAGGAAAACCTGTTCGTCTAGCTTCCAGTCGCTGGAATCTGAAATATAATGTGAATTCCAGTCCGCCATGGTATTGTGTAGGCCAGGTAGATGTTCCGCAACTACCATGATGCCTCTGGCTAGGCAAAACTCCCAAAAATCCTTCGCTAGGTAAGTAAGGACAGAAGAGCGTGTCCCCCCCCATGCTGTTGACATATCGGACCGCGGATATGTTGTCCATCCGCAATCTGATACAAGACTTGATCGTGCCATTGGCGAAACTGCGTATCGCAAATGACCCTGCCAGCAATTCTAGGCCATTGATATGGAGGCGGGTCTCCTCCGGGGACCAAGGTCCCCCCGTGGACACTCCATTGCAGTGTGCGCCCCAGCCGTGCAAACTGGCATCTGACTCGATGATAAGGTCTGGCTGAGGACCAAAGATCGCCTTGCTGTTCCAAACCGTGAGGTTCTGGATCCACCATTGTAGTTCGTCTCTTGTCTCTTTGTCTAAAACAATGGTGTCGGCATAGGAGGCCCCTGCCCGAAGGTGGGCAATCTTCAGGCGTTGTAAAGCCCGATAGTGAAGAGGGGCCGGGAAGATAGCTTGAATGGACGCAGCTAGGAGCCCGATAATTCGCGCAAGATGGCGTAGGGACAGGTGAGGACGTAGTAAGGCATGCAGCAACTCCTTGCAGATAGCGTGAACCTTGGCCAGGGGAAGGTTGAGGGTCTGGGAGACGGAGTCCACCCTGAATCCTAGAAACTCTATCAAGGTGGAGGGGTTGAGGCAGGACTTCTCCTGGTTGATAATGAAACCCAGGCTTGAGATAAGGTTGATGGACATACGTAGGTGATGTAACAGGAGATGGGGGGTCTGTGCCATAATGAGAATATCGTCTAAGTAAATTATCATGCGGACCCCCCTTCTGCGTAGCCATGCAACCACTGGCTTCATTAACTTGGTGAAGCACCAAGGGGCGGAGGAGAGACCGAATGGTAGGCAGGTGAAACGCCAGATCTGGCAGTTCCAATGGAAACGGAGTAGGTCTCTGGATCCTGGGGCTACGGGGACTGTCAGGTAAGCGTCCCTGAGGTCTAGCTTGACCATCCAATCCCCTGGGATGAGCATATCTCTCAGTAGGTGGATGCCCGTCGATATCGACTAGGGAATTGAGGGCTTTCAAATTGATAACTGGGCGCATCTGGCCACCCTTCTTTTGCACCAAAAACATAGTGCTGATGACACCCTCGGTATGCGCCGGAGCGCGTTCTATTGCACCTTTCTGGAACAGTTCCAGCAGTTCTGAGTGAAGCTGATGTTGGGAAGAGGTTGGACGTGGGGGTGGTGGGGTAGGGAGTAGCCCCGGGTGAGCCACTAGATCTATTACAAAACCCCTGACGGTATTTAGTATCCATGGGTCGGAGGAGATCTCTGACCAGACATGAGAAAAATAGGAGTCTGCCCCCGACACAATCTACCGAAAAAAGAGGAGGAGAAAACAGGTCTGGACTTACCAACTGGTCGTCTGGAGCTGGGAGCACCCCTAAAGCCTCTGGATCGTCCGGGAGAGCGCCTCGTGAAGGAAAGAAGGAGGGCTGGTGTCTTTGATCCTGAAGAGATGATCTGTATGTGAAGGAGCCTCTTCCCATACCACGGGCATGGGAGTAGGAACGGCCGGACAGTCGGCCCCTGGAACCGCCGGCCCTGTTAGAGAAACGGTTGTTGAAAACCCTCTTCATTGATGACTGCGCTTTGTCTAACGCTGTAAAGGGGCCCACATATCTGCCCAGTTCTTTGATGAAGGGTTCACCAAACAATAGGCCTTGGGCATCTTTGCCTGCCTCAGACAGTGCTAGGTTGGTCAATTTCGGCTCCACCTTCATTAGGATCACCTTGCGCCTTTCTATGGCTAGGGAGGTGTTTACATTTCCCGTAATGCAGATGGCCCTTTGGATCCATCCGCCCAGTTCAACAGGATCAACCTGCTTGCCCTCTGCCTTAGCGGCTTCTGCCAAATCGAAAATTTTTGCAAGTGGGCCAGTAATGTCCAATAGCTTATCTTGTACCGCCTTTAGAGCCGAATCTAATCCTTTCTTAGGATTGAACCCCGTTTTGGCTAAAAATTTAACCATTTTCGGATCGACTGAGGGCGTCTCACAAATCTTATGGGGTATAATGGGGCGTGGACACTCAGCGCGTAATTTGTTGCGCGACTCTTTGGAGAGGGGAGTGCGTATCTTGCCTCTAAGTATTGGGTCACGAGTGTGGCGGGAAGCCATTCCGCAGAACGGGGGTGGTGGAGTTCGTCCAGGTTAAAGAGTGGCTCCCCCAACGTATATACCAACAGGTCATCCGGCTGTCTCTCTGAAGGAGTGGGTGTGGGTCTCATGACTAAGGGAATCTGCCCTGACCCTGAAGGATCAACTGCCACATCTGCCAACTCTTCTTCTGCGTCGCCCAGCGACTCCTCATGTGCCTCCTCTATAGACTCTCTCTCAGAGTCAGATAAGGGCTCAGGTAAGATCCTGGCCGTCTTCCACGCATGTGATTTTTCCGCCTGGCGTGGGCAGGCTCTTTTACGCGGCATATCCGCGCGTTCAATCGATGGACCTAAGCCATCCGTCATGCTTGTTCTGGAGGCAGGCGGTAGTGCACATTGGCCTAAAACCGGTGCTTGGTATGAGACACCTGGGTGTGCGCCGAGCGCCTGGGAGATGGAATGTGAAATCACTGATGACATGGAACCCATTGCAGATATGATGGCGTTTGAAATAGACTGATGCACATACCACATACAGACATTTTCTCATAGTCCGAGCATTCTCATTTTATATACTAACTTTTTATGCGGTACAGTGTCAAATGCTTTGGAGAAGTCCAGATATACGACATCCATTGATTTGCCATGGTCAAGTCTAGAACTTACCTCCTCATAGAAACTAGTTTGACATGACCGATTCCTCATGAAGCCATGCTGATACTGCTCTATTCGCTTATTTTCATTGAGGCATCTCTTAGAAAACCTTCAAACAGTTTACCCACAACAGATGTTAAACTTACTGGCCTATAGTTTCCAGGCTCTGTTTTTGACCCTTTTTTTTAATATTGGCACCACATTTGCTAAGTACCAATCCTGTGGAACACTCCCTGTCAATATAGACTTCTTAAATATCAAAAATAAAGGTCTGACTATGACATTACTTAATTCTCTTAGGATACAAGGGTATATGCCATGTGGTCCCGGCGATTTCTCTATTTTCATCTTTTTAAGATGCCGCTGTACTTCTTCCTGGGTCAGACAGGGCACTTTTAATGGGGAATTTACTTTAACATTCAGCATTTCATCTGACAGTTTATTTTCCTCAGTGAATACAGTGGAGAAAAACTATTTTAATAGCTTTGCTTTCTCCTCATCGTTCTCTGCAACTCCCCCCTCATCACTCTGTAAAGGGCCGACACCTTCAGATTGATACTTTTTACCATTTATATAATTGAAAAACATTTTAGGGTTAGTTTTACTCTCTTTGACAATGAATCTTTCTGTCTCCAGATTGGCTGCTTATTTTATTTGTCTTTAACATATTCTATTTTTTTCCTTACAGTTTTTCAGTGCTTCCTCGCCACCCTCCTGTTTTAGTAATTGAAATGCTTTCTTTTGTCATTTATTGCTTCCTTTACATTTCTATTTATTCACATTGTTTTAGAGTTCGGGATGGTTTTAAAAATATCCCATTTTGTGGCTGTATTTTTATTTTTGACGACTTTGTCCCAGTTAGTGAAGCCAATGGCCTCTCTTAGCTGGTCAAATTTAGCTTTTTTGAAGTTTGGTGTTTTTGTGCCTCCCTGAAAAAAACTCTCTTGAATGACAATTGGAAGGTTATTATTATTATGGTCACTATTTCCCAGGTGTCCCACAACCTGCACATCTGTTGCTCTGTCAACTCTATTGTTTAGTACTAAGTCTAGTATGGGTAGAAGGGTGGAATACTGAAAAGCATGATACATTTTTCTTCCTGGTCGTGCTCAGGATGTCATCACTAACCCAATAACAAAAGAGCCAAGAAATTATGTCTCTGAGTGGTTCTGAGGGTTTGGGCTTTATCTCTCAGTGCCCTGTGGGCTTGTTCTATTGTTATGTCTTCTGAACAATTGTGGCCCAGAATAGAGATAAAGATCTGTTTCACCATAGAGATCAAAGTCTTGGGAAGGATGGTGTAACGGATCACCGAACCGAAGCAGCCTATAAATCCTCTTCAAGCATATGAATGCTGTAGGCAGTTGAATAGGAAACCATACGAATAGGTTTACACTCCTAGCAGTCAAACTGGGACAGCATACCATAAATCCTCCCCCAAGCATGAGACGACACTTCACCTTGAGGGATAAAAGAGGAACTGACTTTATTTAGACACAGCACACTACTTTAAACTCAACAGCCTCGTTTACATACAATAGGGTACCTAGGACTATGGTTCAAGGAAGGGTGGGGGCCAGACAATAGCAAGGGCTGATGGGAGATGGAGTAGGGACAGAGCAGCTGGTTTAAACTGGTGTCCCTGCGACAACACATTGCTGGGGAAACAATGGGACAGGAAAAAGGGGGAGGAGAAGAGGCACAGACAACAATGCCTGTAACATGCAAACATTACAGTAAGAGCAGATATATACAGTCCACAATACACAGCAATACAATCCAACCAAACCCACAATAACATACATAATATCCAAGACAGCCCGAATGCAATCTGCTACACAGTCTTAAAGGGGCATTGTTCCTAAAAGTCATAATATGTCCACGGATGGCCATTAAAGGGCCAGTAGCAGCAATATAAAAGACCATATGCCCAAATATTGCATTCAAACGTACCAATTTACCAGGGGGCCATAGTCAGCAGGTAGGAGGCGGGCAGCCAGGCCTCTCCAAAGCCCAGTGGCGAGGCGGGTTCCGCCACATTTCTCCCCTTTCCCATTGAGACTATCCAGACTCCAGACCTCCAGGCGGTCTGGGGCTCTGATAGTCAGCCGGCCTTTCTCCAAGGGTGTAGTTGTCCCAATGGCCCCCTGCTGCTTGTGCCCAGTTGTAGATCCATGACTTGGGGGGAAGGTAACCAGGGTTCCCTCTCCCCTTTTTGAACAAAGCTGTTGCTGGGGGGAAGGGGTAACAGGCTCCTCTCTCTCCGACACCCTTCCTTGTTGTAGGGGAAAACAGACTGCCTCTCCTTCCAATACAGTGTCCTGTTGTTGTGGACCAGGACAGACTGTCCATATCCCCAGTGGTGCAGGTACAGAGACTACGGTCCCATCTGCACTGTTGTGGGGCTTACTGTCTCCCCTTGGTGTGCTAGGCTGCCGCTGGGGAGAGGGGGTAACAAACTCCTCTCCCTTACACACTTTCAGCTGCTGGGGAGAGGGGGTACAAGCCAGCCCTGTAACAAGGGAGTCGGTGGAGCAGAGGCTAGCGGCGCTCTGCCCGGATGCCAGCTCTTCTGCTGGAGAGACTGGAGTACAGTCCTGCTGGGTAGTAAGGGGACAAGTAGGGCAGAGGCCAGCGGTGCTCTGCCCAGATGCCAGCTCTTCTGCTGGGAGGGGGCCAGAGGGGGCTAAGGACTCCTCTACTGACCCCAGTACCTGGTTTGGAGTTGTCTGTGGAGGGGAGGGGTTGCTTACCTCCTCCTCCTAGTACTGCTGCTGTTGGGGAGAGAGACCGACTGTCTCCCCTCCCTGTAAAGCACTCTGCCGCTGGGAAGGAAGGACGACAAACTTCTCTCCCTGTATTACCCCCATCTGGAGTTGGAGATCTGGGCCTGCTGCCCAGCATCTATGTAGGGCCGGTAGAGAGATCTCAGTCCCATCTCCACCTGCCATCTGTGGGTCTTCCCAGGACCAGTCGATAAGGTCCCTCATTTCTGGGGCTGGTTGGGGAGTAGGAGGTACCGAATGCAGGTCTCCTGATGACGGGCTTAGTTGTTGGGGAGGGGGAATGAAACTCCACGCTCCCAATGGTGTACAGTCCATAAGCCCCATCAGGTTAGAGACAGGCGGTGTCACTTGATCATATAAGTCTGCATTCTGTTCGATCTCCCACTGCTCTGGTGGTACTTGCAGGGTATAGGGTGACTGACTGGAGCTGACCAGGTGCTGGTAATCCTGCTCCAGTTCCCATTCCTGGACAGCCAGTTCAATCAGGTCTGGCCTTAGGTCTTCGGCCATAGGGAGATCCAGCACGGCCTCTCTGTAGTCAAATATGTCCCAAAGTCGTGACTCTGCCGCACTCCCAAATTCCGGTTCTGCAAAGGCCCCCCATAATAAGCCAGGGCCATTATAATCCTTGCCCTCGGGTTTGTCAAATTTGGCCATTCCGGGAACCCGCTGAACCGCGTACCAACGTAGCGCTTGGTATGAATCATCGAGACCCAGTTCCCTCCATGCCAGTGAATCAAGTTGCCTCACCAATTCCTCCTGGGCCTGTTCTCCCAGCATAGGTATCCGTAGGGCCACTCTGGCTTGTAACCGCTGCTCCTTTCTGGGAAGACGCTCACCTCGCCAACGCTGGACACCTTCTAGGGTTTCTTCCCACATCTCTTGTCGGGCGCTCTCTCTGCAGTCCAACCTGGTTGCCTCTCCTATTGGCTTGACCAGTGGTGCCAAGAGGTTCTGTAACCTCCGGTTACATTCCTTTTCTACCTCGAGCGTCGTCCAGGGACTCGCTGGTTCTATGCCGCTCCATAATAATTCCTGTGTCTCCAGGGTGTTGTTCCTCTCACACCAGGACGCCATCCCACTGCTTGCCACCAATGTAACGGATCACCTGGCACCCCGACTGAGTACCTCCGTTGACTGATGCGCCTAGCGTTTCCTGAGGTTTCCAAGCACTCTGGAAGACACCACAATCACCGAACCGAAGCAGCCTATAAATCCTCTTCAAGCATATGAATGCTGTAGGCAGTTGAATAGGAAACCATACGAATAGGTTTACACTCCTAGCAGTCAAACTGGGACAGCATGCAATAAATCCTCCCCCAAGAATGAGACGACACTTCACCTTGAGGGATAAAAGAGGAACTGACTTTATTTAGACACAGCACACTACTTTAAACTCAACAGCCTCGTTTACATACAATAGGGTACCTAGGACTATGGTACAAGGAAGGGTGGGGGCCAGACAATAGCAAGGGCTGATGGGAGATGGAGTAGGGACAGAGCAGCTGGTTTAAACTGGTGTCCCTGCGACAACACATTGCTGGGGAAACAATGGGACAGGAAAAAGGGGGAGGAGAAGAGGCACAGACAACAATGCCTGTAACATGCAAACATTACAGTAAGAGCAGATATATACAGTCCACAATACACAGCAATACAATCCAACCAAACCCACAATAACATACATAATATCCAAGACAGCCCGAATGCAATCTGCTACACAGTCTTAAAGGGGCATTGTTCCTAAAAGTCATAATATGTCCACGGATGGCCATTAAAGGGCCAGTAGCAGCAATATAACAGACCATATGCCCAAATATTGCATTCAAACGTACCAATTCACCAGGGGCCATAGTCAGTAGGTAGGAGGCGGGCAGCCAGGCCTCTCCAATGCCCAGTGGCGAGGCGACTTCCGCCACAGATGGTTTCGGAGAAGCCTTTAATACTTAAATTATTGCATCTGCCTCTGTAACATGCCAGAGTTATGTTACCAAACTCTTTTACCCCGCTACAACCTGTTAAGTGTATCTGCATTGTCATCCTGTGTAATTTTACATCACATTCTCACAAATGTGCATTTTCTAAGCCTGTTACATGTAATTTGATGTAATTTCCATGTACACCAGCAGGTGGCAGCAATGTTAGCAGGGCCTTAGTAACAGTTTAGCATATCTAGACTGGAATAGTACATTCCAGTTTAGCTCCCCCTCTATGAGCAGAAGTGGGCTGGCCCATGTCCTGCCTCATGGGGAGGGAAGGAAGTTCAGTTAGTGTGCCAGCCACCCCGGCTAGGGGAAGGCTGTGCTGGTAGGAGCTCCCAGTTCTAGGGATCCCAACCCAGGATCTCGTCTTGGTTGAGACCAAAGATCTTCATTCCCAGTCCGAGCCTTCAGCCTCAGCTGGTTGACAAGCAAGCAGCCCCTCCAGATCTCCAGGAAGAACCATTCCCTCTGAGCTAACTGTGAGTAACTATCCAGAGACCAGGAGAAGCCAAATTCCTCCTCAGCTAGCCAGTCCCATACCAAGCAGAAGATAGACAGAGCAGAAGACAGATTCCTGGCATATTCTCCAGGCACATGATTGGAGCAGAAGAGATATTGATCCCTGTCATACATTGCCAATGCCTGCTGGGACCCAAGACTATCGCTGTATCTCATATGGATTAATGCTGCCTTCAGTAAAGACAAGTTGAATTTTATTTCAAGTCTGGATCTCATTTACTCCTACCAAAACCCTCAATTACTCCTACTAGCAACACTCATTTATTGCAAGTGAGCCAGGATCCAGGAGTCCAGCCGTACCCAGGTAGGAGACACCGTTGACACTATACCTACTACCACACAGAGACATTACACCACTCTGGCATTCCTAACCTGGTATGTGAGTTGTAACACCTTAAAGGGCCCTGCGACAGTACCTGCGCACGCTGCAATTGGCGCCACAAACAAAAACAATAGACTTCTATATCCATATCCGGACCCACTGCATAATTTTGGCGTCCGCCTAACCGTGCCACGGTCCTGCTCATTGCACCTCTGCTGTCGTGGTCTTCTAGCCATAAGACCATATTATTCAGAAGGTGTTGAGAATTCTGGAGGACTTCGGATGATGCAGTTGTTAATGAAACAATATGTGCTTGAGTTGTTTCCAAAGAATCCACTCTTTCTCCTATTAGATTAAATATACTGCAGTTCTTTGACAAATAGTCCTAGAGCTTTGGTTAAGATGTGGGTGAGGAAAGATCTGGATATCAGTGTGTTTTTGTTAAAGGGGTTCTGCATTTTTTTTTTACTGATGATCTATCCTCTGGATAGATCATCAACATCTGATCTGGGGGGGTCCGACACCCGGGACCCCTGCTGATCAGCTGTTTGAGAAGACAGCCTTCTCGCTGTTTACCGCAGGCCCAGTGACGTCACGACAAGTATCAATGGCCTGGGCGGGGCTAAACTCTGTTTACTTGAATGGAGCTTAGCCCCGCCCAGGCCATTGATACTAGTCGTGATGTCACTGGGCCTGCGATAAACAGCAAGAAGGCCGCAGCGCTACTGCCAGCGCCGCTGCCTTCTCAAACAGCTGATCAGCAGGGGTCCCGGGTGTCGGACCCCCGCCGATCAGATGCTGATGATCTATCCAGAGGATAGATCATCAGTTTGAAAAAAACTGCAGAACCCCTTTAATGAAAGTATCTTCTTCATTGCTGTGGTCATCTTGATGGGTAGTAGCTGCTAGTTCAGTAGGAGCCCTTGTTATAGGATCAGACTCACTTATAAATGAAACACAGATCTCAGGTTATGTTTTTTTCTTTACGAAGTAATCAAAACTGCTGCTTTTGGAGGAACCAGGAAATTCTCTATGATGGTAAGAAATAAGGTAGGTGTTGGAGTCTAGGGTGTCATTGGTGTAGCGTAGGTCATACTACGCAGTTAGTGTTTTAGAGGATTACAGTCCTAATTAGTTGTCAGATAGCAACCAGTGCCCTGAGAGGCTGTCAAGGTGGAACTGAAAAAGAAAGATATTTGGATTGGTATTTTGCTAGTAGTAAAGGACACGTCCCATTTGGCTATATTCGTTACTCTGACCACCCTGGACACCATATAAAATGGGTATTCCAAACTCAGTCATAAATAGCTAATAATATGCCAAAGCATTATATGGTGGAAATACCCCTTTAAAGGGACTCTGTCACCAGCTAACTTCATTTTCAACTGTTTGCATAGGCTCATAGCTGTTGTTCACCTGATTAAAATGCAGTTGTTGTTTTTTTGTTGATCCGAGGCTCCATTCCCGAGTTATGATACTTTTTCCTAATATTAACAATTAGCTCTTGGTGCAATGAGGGCATCACATACACAGCTATTCCCTTTAACCATAATCTGCTAAGAATGTGACTCGACCACATTTGGTACGAAACGTGCTCTTGTTTAACTTTCCTACCTTGACGAACATATGAACTGGCTTTGCAGTTGTTTTTGAGACATCATCCACAGTAGCTACATTACCCTTCGTAAAGTGATCATGTGCAGTGTACAAAGCTATAATTGCCCAAGAACATTTAATCTAATAATGACATGTGTTCCCGCATCTATTTCTACAAAAATAGTATAAAGAAAAGGTGTAGATGTGAGCGAAAAATGACACATGTAACGTTACACTCACATCTGTCTTCGCCGAGGTACAGAAATAACATCAAATTCTATCCAAGACTTTTCCCTTCCTTCAATGTAAATCAAGTTGTGACATTACATTCCGATCTGATTAAGCCAATCTTCAAAACTACTAAGAACAATAGCAAAATAATCCATTCTTTATGTAAAAAAAATAAGGCAATCCAAATTAATTGCTAGGTCACAGAGGACCTCTTGTATGAATTTCTAGATCATGAGCTATATCTCAGGATACCTTCTCTCTGCGTCAGCTGTTAAAAATATGAAGGTCAGGTACAGGGCATGCAAAAATTTGGAAAGATTGGCTACAAATTACTGTTTTTGCTACAAACAGGAAAAGGCGAAATTCCATGGACGTAAGACGCTACACGTTGAGATGTATAACTTTACTGCTTTTTAGCTTTTTGGCAATATTAAATATGAACCAAGAATTGTTGACGGGTTCAATATTGACTCAGTTTGAAATTATTGTGACAGATCAATGTCAAAGACTCCCACTGTGTATGTTGGAAGAGTTCTAAAGATCATTAGGTTGCTTGCTGAAGACAACAAATAAGTTGGAGCCAAAACTTTTCCTTGGCCAGATATCTTATGGGACATTGACCTGTCTGTAATCTAAAGGAATTTGTTGTCTGTAAAACTTTAGGTTTTAAAGTGTACCTGTCATTTGAGGTGACTTTCCAGAATCATCTATTGTGCATTTGTCACCAATTTTTCGCTCTGTAGTCTCTTTCTTATTGTTATTTTTTCTGAGCTAGTTGGAAGAGACTAGCTGCTTTGATGTCCACCCATAAAGAGCACAAAGAGGAGGAGATCCTGCTCGCCGTCTCTCTCTTACATACACTTAGGAGCAGCAGCAGCATGAAGGTCATTATACAGCATTACTGAGCAGTGCAGCTGTGAATCCAGTACTGGATTGAGAGTTACTGAGGATAGGAAATCAATATGGGAAAAGCGTAAAACCCTTTAATTGTTTTTATGTTAGTACCAAGTTGTCACGACTGTAGGAAGGGACAGATGAGGACAGTGAGTCCCTGAACTAGAACCCAGTCTGCTATCCCTACCTCCTTGCAGTGTAAGACCTAAATGGCAGAACTGCAACTGGATAACAGTCCCTACACTAGTATAGATGCAGGACAAACAAGACACACAATACAGATAACACCTACCATAGTTGTATGAAATGGGTCAGAATCAGACGGGCTACACAGTACCAAAACATGAGACAGAGAGTGGTCAGAAGATAAGCCAGAACATATAACAATACCAGAACCAGGACCAAGAGAACCAGCTAGAGCCAAACAAAAACTATCACTGGCAATGGTGGAATGCACTAGGGGTTTTAAATAGAAATCCAGATCCCTTGATTCATCCGGTGACCTGGCTGTCCCATGGGTCAGACCAGGAGGCATGAAGGTGATTGAGCAAATGGGCTGTGATTCAGCCCACTGCTCGTCTCCCCCAGCATACGCGTGCTGTGGGGAGAAAGCAGAGCATTGCTCTTTGTAACTAGGGAGTCGGTCCAGAAAGATAACTAGGGACAGGGCCGTGTCACTGGTGTGTGTGACTCAACAGCATGTCTCTGCCGGAGCTGAGGATCACCCCACTGGAGCCTGGACAGGTAAGTTGAGTGTGCCGGCATACATACATAATTCCTCTGGGTAGCCATTTTGTATGGTTCTGGCCTATGTAAAAGAACAGTGAACTCTCATCTTCCTGAAGCCTGGGTCAAGTATGATATAGATGGACACTTTTATTACCACTACTCTGTGAGGCCGGCTATAAAAGGTCATAAAGGCTATACCAGGCCCAGCTCATCCTGTCCTATAAGATAAAGATCAGCTCGCTGTCAAGCCTGGCTGGAGTGTGACGTCATTAATTTCCAGGTCTGGTTTGAGGAGAGCTAATAGCCCTTAATTAGCTCTGGGCATAAAACCAGTCCACTTTCATATTTCAGTTATGAATCAACTTATGCCCTTTCTGACACCAGATCCAGGCTCTACAGAGTATTGTGGTTAATTGGGTATCAAATATGACCAGAGGATGTGATTCTGTAGCTCACCTATGGGTGGTAGAAGAACTACAGGTCCCAGCATTACCGTGTGTGGTCTCATTCTGTATGTAAATAAATAAGGATCGCAAATATGTATTCTGTATAAAAATATGCCGATGTATCAGGGAGATACAGGCTTAAGTATAATCCTCATTGTAGGAACTGAACTTTGATGGGGTAATAAAACCCTTGGAGGCCAATCCCTAGGCTTCACAGTCACTCTGCTGCCATTGGCTGACAGGAGTAAGTCTCCTGCCCATGGGAGAGTTCATAAAAATCTGTGCACAAGGACAGAGGAGAGAGACCCATGGAACATCACCAGACACTTAATTGGACATTGACGGCATATCCCTGTATCAGAAGAACTTTGAGGGTCTCCCCTGATACATACTGAACTGGGTTTGCAAGGATTCAAGAAGGACATATGAACGACCATCTGAAACCCTCCAGAGAAACTAAGTATTCTTTCATCTTTTTCCCTTTCATTTGAACTGTCGTGATTATTTATATTGTTATTATTATTCTGTAGATTTATAGTCATTTTCATTAGACTTGTATGCACTGCTTTTTACCTCTTATTAAAGATTAAAAAATCTAAGTGGCCAAGTCTTCCATATTCTAAGCTGCTGAACAACGTACCTTGCCTTTGAAGAGACATTACCAGGTAGTTAGTTAAATTGCATTTAGGAATTTTAGCTGGGGGTGATTGACTGCGGTTGGTCAGTAAGTGATATCCGGTTCATCCACTGATCTGTGTGATAGTGAATGACCCGGATAGTCGGCTCGTGGACCGGGAACCCACGTGGTGGCAGTTACCAAAGTGTAGTGGGGGGGTGTTAGCCGGATGGTAATACCCCGGTCACGTGAGGTCTCTGTGTGTGCGCAGACTCTGTCACAGACCACTACGTCAGAGCTGTGGGATCCGGACCGATCGGATCCATAGTTCGTGACATTTTCTGGTGGCAGCGGTGGGATTCTGTATGCTTAGAATATTAGTGCATGAAGTTATGTCCATAACTCTGTACTAAAGGATTGAAAAATTCTGGAAGACGAAGCACAGTGCATTAGTTTTGATAGAATAACAATTCACGACATTGAGTATTTAACATCAATAACCAGTGCAAATTAAGGATTATTACTTTGGTTTTATTTTAAAAAAGCAATTTTAAAACACACCCTATTAGTGAATTTATAGTTAATAAAGGGAGGATCCCGTTAAGGATGTACATCTATAAGCCATAGCAAAGAAGTACCCAGTGGGACTTCCTGTGATCAATCTAGTGTTGGTGGACCATTTGAATAAAAATGCATTTCCAAAATAAACATCCCCTTTAAAAAAAAAAAAATCTTTATTTTATCATATTACATCAACCAAAATGATTCCAAGTTTTGAATATCTTATTTAAGAAATATGATAATATAAAAATAATATTATTTAGGTGTTGAAATCAATGCATTTTTGGATGACATCACTGAATAGTCAAATATTCCAGGAATGAATTATGTCAGCCAATCATGATGCTCGGGAGAAATTATGTTGTAATGTCATCATCCGGTCAAGTTTCTAAAAGAATGTCCCTGAGCTGCATCAGGATATGTGAAATGCTACAATGCAGTTATAGTTTTCTATTAGCTTTAGGGAAATATTCAACTTTTCTATATTTAATTATAAGTTGCTACATTGTAAAAACATATAGAACTTAAGCTTTTACCTGACCTTCAATCTATTTCCCTTCTGGTTTCCAAAATTAATTGGCTCAGTGAGTTAGCAGCAACATGAGGAGGCCACAGAGTGGCAAGGTGACATAGTGTGGAGGTGGCAGCAGCAGCATGAGGAGGCCACAGAGTGGCAAGGTGACAAAGTGTGGAGGTGGCAGCAGCAGCAGCATGAGGAGGCCACCGACTGGCAAGGTGACATAGTGTGGAGGTGGAAGCAGCAGCATGAGAAGGCCACAGAGTGACAAGGTGACATAGTGTAGAGGTGGCAGCAGCAGCAGCATGAGGAGGCCACAGATTGGCAAGGTGACGTAGTGTGGAGGTGGCAGCAGAAGCATGAGGAGGTCACAGAGTGGCAAGGTGACATAGTGTGGAGGTAGAATCAGAAGCATGAGCAGGCCACAGAGTGGCAAGGTGACATAGTGTGGATAAAGCAGCAGCAGCATGAGGAGGCCACAGAGTGGCAAGGTGACATTGTTGTTCGTCCATCATTTTCGATGAGGACCTTGACATCTGGTAAATAGATCTTCAGCCATTAGCAATGTATCCTTAGGTGGCTAATAAGGCCTATGTTAGCATTACATGTTTTATTACTTACTGAACAGGCAAATATAAGTGTTTTTGTTTCAGCATTTGCAGCTCTGTGTTTACGAAGTGTACGCTTCTCCTGTGCTAGGATTGTCCTCCTGGAATTGTGTGTCTGGCAACCATGATGGATCAGGGAACAACAAATAGAATTAAAAAAGAGTGTTGGTCAATGGCCTCCTCTAGAGACTAGAAGAGGGTTTCTGAAGCAACAAAGCAGGGCGCCAAGAGGGAAACGACTAAAAGAGATATATAGTGTAGGGTGAAAATAAGGGCTTCCAAGGGTGGCTGGATGCGTAGAACAAGCTACTGCATAAATGAGAAGTGGAAGCATATAAAAACAGGGGTCCACCACCCAGATGGCGCCAACCTTGTGTGGTCCCGGAACCAGGACTAAAAGTGTAACGATAAAGTAAAATCAGAGGAGAGTAAATGTTAAAAATACTAAAATGTCGTTGTATTCTTGCGGAATCAATAAAATCAATCTTGATCAGATTAGGTAAATGTCACTTACTTCACTGAGAAGGAGGTCAATGGGATAAACCTCAAGACACCCAAGACACCGGATCGCGATCTGAAGCGTTCTACAGGTGCGTTCCACCCACCGGAAACGCCCAGATCTCAGCTGATTGGAAACGCACCTCCACCGGAAACCAGAAGTGGAGGTGTGTTCCACATATGCGTTCCACTGCAATCGGTACCAGAAGTCCTGTCCGGTCCTGCTCGATATGCCTATAGAGTGCAATTTACACACCACCCAATCACCATGGACATTCTCCACCATCCCTTAGTCCACCACTATTCAGCCCCAATTAAGACCTTATTTTTATGTGTTCTTACACCATTTAAATGTGCGTTTCAGCGTGCAACACACACTTCCTGTCTCTAACAGGAAGTGACATCCTTACCACCCTCTACCCAGCACATGGTATTATTATGACAGATATATAAAGCCCAATGGAGAGCTATATTTTTATTACTGCTTGTATCTGTTTTACACTTGCTTACACTGCTTCCGATGAAGGGGGTTTGTATTCACCCAAAACGCGTTGAGCCCACCTGTGATTTTATAAAGAAATAAAAAGAGGAAAAGTACCAGAAGTGTTGGACACGGCCGTGTTTATTTCCTACAATACTACAAACGATCCTGGCAGGGGTAGGATTAGAGAACGCCATGTATAACGATCATGTGCCAGAGATTCTCACGAGATGATGTTGATATCCAGGGACTTGAGAGAGGCTTTTATTGTATATATGTATCGCTTCTTTTGCCCCCCATGCGATCGCTTACCCTGGGACAGCTCACCGTTGAAGATCTGTCTAGGGATGCGATGATCTGGCATCCTTACGACGTGGCCTGCCCTGCTCATCTGGGCTTTCATAAATAAAGTGTAAACTGATGGTAAGACTGCTCTGGAGAGGACTTCTGTATCTGGCAGCTTATCCTGCCATTGGATCCTCAGGATTCTATGAAGGCAAGTCATGTGAAAGTGGTACAGCTGTCTAGCATGTCTTCTGTATACTGTCCAGGTCTCACTAGCATACATTAGGGTGGTTGACACTACCGCCTGGTAGACTTTAAGCTTTGTAGCAAGGCTTATTCGACGGAGGTCCCACGCAATGGTCCCCAGTCTGCTGAATGCAGAACTTGCCTTTGCAATTCTGCAGTTGACCTTGATGTCAATTGCCACTGCACAGGAAAGGGTACTGCCAAGATACGTATATTAGTCCACTGTATGTAGCTTTTGTCCTTTCACTGTGATGGTAGGTTCTTCAAATTAGGCTTTCAGAGGTGGCTGGTACATCAGTTTGGTTTTCTTCGCGTCGATGATGAGGCACATGCTGCTGGGAATTTGTCCATACTGGCTTGCATTTCCTGCTCTGATTCCGCATTAAGGGCACAATCGTCAGCAAAAAGAAACTCACAAAGCACAGTCTCTTTTACCTTGGTGACATCCTGGAGTCTTCGTAGGTTGAACTATTTCCCATCAGTTCTATACCTCAGATTGATTCCCAGTGAACTGTTCTGAAAGGCATCTGACAGCATGGCTGAAAACATGCTGAACAGGGTTGGTGCGAGCATGCACCCTTGTTTAACGCCATTTCTGACAGGGAAGGCCTCTGAAGATTCACCATTGCTCAGAACACGAGACGCCATACCATCATGGAATTGCCGTACAATCAGGATGAATCTGTCTGGGCATCCAAACTTCGACACAATGTGCCATAAGCCTTTGCGACTATCTGTGTCAAAAGCTTTGGTAAGATCTATAAAGGTGGTGTATAGTTCACGAGTTTGCTCCTGACATTTCTCCTGAAGCTGTCAAGCTGCAAATATCATGTCCATCGTGCCGCGCTCTGTGCGAAAACCACACTGTGTCTCCGGTAGCAGACCCTGTTCCAGATGGTCAATCAGATGATTTAGCAACATTCGTGCAAAGATCTTGCCTGCAATTGATAAAAGTTATATTCCTCTATAGTTATCGCAGACTTGTCTATTTCCTTTCCTCTTATAAAGGTATACGATGGATGTGTCTTTCAGTTCCTGAGGTATTGAACCTTGATTCCAGAAAGACTGGAACAATTGGGTGACTTTTTCAACAAGCACTGCACCACCAGCCTTATAGACTACAGGAATTCCATCAGATCCTGGCGCCTTACCGCTGGACAGTTGACTGATGGCCTGTAAGGTTTCAGCCTCTGATGGTGGGACATCCAGGCTATAGTTGATATCCACCTGGGGTATTCTGTCAATTGCCTCATTATTGATTATTGATGGTAGATGGGCGGTTCAGACAGAGTGGAAATGTTCAGCCCAATGCTGTAGAATCAGTTTTCTCAGTAATGAGAGTTGTACCATTCAAATCAAGTAGAGGGGAGCTTCCTGAGGTCCATACAGGGATCTGATGGCTTCATAGAAACGTTTGGTATCATTTCTATCAGCAAACTTCTAAATTGCATCTGCTTTGGCACTCAGCCAGGAGTCCTGCATCTTACAGAGTTTACTCTGTATAGTCCTGCGAGTGTTGATAAAAGCATTTTTCTTTGTAGTTGACGACGGGTAATTTTGATGAGCACGGTGAAGGCAATGTTTTTCGGTTAACAAGGCCTTAATCTCTTCATCGCTTTCATCAAACCAGTCCCGTCATTTCCTGCATGTGGGTCCAAGAGCCTTAAGTGCAGATGAATGCAAGATGTTCCGGAGACATTCCCAGTCCTTCTCAGCACTTTCCTGCATTTGCATGTTCGGGAGTTGATTATCAAGATCTTTTACCAATGAGGCTGCAATATTGGGATTTGTCAATGTATTGACATTGATCTTCTATATCGCAACTCTGTTTCACTGTGTGCCACAGAATGGCAAAGTGACATAGTGTGGAGGTAAGGTTACGGCCATAGGGTGAGAGAGGCGCTCATAGGGTAAATAAGTCAAGATACAACAGCTGCCTTCAAAAACAGGTGGATATAATAAACTCACCTGTTTTTGGTTGCACCGAAATTAGGTGCAACTGTATTGAAGGCAGGCTGTGAGATTTGTAGGTAACAGGTTGGTGCTGCTAGATGCGTCAGGAAACCCTTGGGGCGAAGGCCAGGTCGCTACTCGGGTAAAAATTGGAAAACGTATCTCAGCTTGTCATGGTGGAGTGATCCAGCTAATAGACGATAGTAAGGCGCATAACCACAACCCAAAGCAGGATACAACAAAGTTTATTATGAGACAACACGTTTCGGGGTCTCGACGACCCCTTTATCAAGTCTGTGTCACCCCAGTTTAAGTGCAGCTGGGTGTATACTGCCTGGTTCCTTCTAAAAATGGTGAGTGTCGGTGCCTTGTTTCAATTGTAGATAGAGTCTGTGTACCAGTATGTTGGAGCGTTCTCGCTACAGTCTTGCACATGGCACATGTGGAAGGGACCTGCGCGTGCGCGTCCTGCGCGTCCCTTCCACATGTGCCACATGCAAGACTGTAGCGAGAACGCTCCAACAAACTGGTACACAGACTGGGTTGTGGTTATGCGCCTTACGATCGTCTATTAGCTGGATCACTCCACCGTGACAAGCTGAGATACGTTTTCCAATAGTGTGGAGGTGGCAGCAGCAGCAGCAGCATGAAGAGACCTGAGTGGTGAGGTGGCAGCAGCATGAGGAGACCTGAGTGGTAAGGTGGCAGCAGCATGAGGAGAACACAGTGACCTGATGACAGAGTGGGCAGGTGGGTGGCAATAACAGTACCCACAGACGATGGTGGGTGTAAGAAGGAGCACTTGGCATCAGATGTGTGGCATCAGGCGGGTGGAAGCATCAGAATAGTAGCTGAGGCAGGTAGCCAGAAGAAACCGGTCTCTTTTGTCAAGGTTTAGGTGAGGCAGCATGGATGATCTAATCTGATGCATCAGGCATTGGTGGGTGGAAATCCTAGATGATCCACACCTGATTCATTTTGACAAAAGTCAGTCTCTCCACATTTTGGGTGGACAGGGGAGTTCTACTTGGGGTAACTATGGCCCCCACCGCACTAAACACCCGCTTTGATGCCACACTACTGGCCGGGCAAGACAGCTTTTCCAGGGCAAACTCGGCCAGTTGCGGCCACAAATCCAGTTTGGCTGTCCAGTAGTCCAGCGGATCTTCAGTGTGGTAGGGTGCTATCCAAGTATGCCACCACCTGCTGGTTCAAGTTCTGCTCCAGATCTAGCTGCTGCTGCTGGTGAGTAGTTTCTCCAGAAGGCGGGTTAAGAAAGCTGCTCATCATCGACTCTAGACTCAAGCTGCTGCTGATGGAGCTAGTACTGCTCCTACCCCGCCACAGCAGCCATGGCAGTGGAACGAGAGAGCAGAGGGCCCCCCCGGTCAGACCTATGAGGAAATGGACGATGGCGCAGATAGGTAGCGGCCAACTGACTACATAGGATGTCTCTATAGTAGTTCAGTTTGTCCTCCCTTTCATCGGGTGTAAAAAAGGCCTCCAATTTGTACCGGTAGCGAGGGTCCAACAAGGTGGAGAGCCAGAAGTCATCCTTCTGCTGAATGGTGACAATTCAGCTGTCACTACCCAAGTAAGTGAGCATGCAACGGGTCATTTGCGCAAGTAACTCGGAGGGACTCCCTGCCTCCATCTCTGTAACGGAACGCCTAGCACCCCGACCGGGTACCTCCGTTGAATGGATGCTCCTAGTGCTTTCCGAGGACTCCAAGCACTCCTCTTGACACCGTACGCACTGCAGACCCCACGAACCGCCGAAGCTTGGTTGAGATCTCACCGTCTCCTACCCACCCTGGACCTACGACTCCCTGCCTCCATCTCTGTAACGGAACGCCTAGCACCCCGACCGGGTACCTCCGTTGAATGGATGCTCCTACCCACCCTGGACCTACGACAAGGCTCCAGGCTCCAGTGGGTGAACCTCTCCTACATCCAGAGAGCAGGAACCAGGAACAAGCTCTTACAAGAGCTAGTAGTTATAGCCAGGGGAGTATAGCAAATCTCCCAGCGTATAGCAATCCCCAGCGTCGATCAGTTACCCAAACATCAGCCTCAACATGATGAAGGAGGCCTGGTGCAGAGACCGCGGTCCCATCTGCACCATCAGAGTTAGGGGTGCTGTCCCCCTGTGGTTGGGGAGAGAGATCGGTTGTCTCTTCTCTCTTTACAACACACTGCCGAAAGCACTGTCTGCATCCCTGTAGTCTGCGGCTGCCTCCTCCTCCTCGTCATAGAACGCTGTCCGAAGACTAGCCGATTCCATCCTGCTGTAGCCAGGGGCGCTGTACGGATACTAGCGTTGCCCTCAATATACTCCACGAACGGTGTCTCCGAGCTGCTTCTCCTCACACTAGGACGCCATCCCACTGCTTGCCACCAAATGTAACGGAACGCCTAGCACCCCGACCGGGTACCTCCGTTGATAGATGCTCATAGTGCTTTCCGAGGACTCCAAGCACTCCACTTGACAACGTACGCACTGCAGACCCCACGAACCTCCGAAGCTTGGTTGAGATCTCGCCGTCTCCTACTCACCCTGGACCTACGACAAGGCTCCAGGCTCCAGTGGGTGGACCTCTCCTAAAACCAGAGAGCAGGAACAGCCCTTAAAAGAGCTAGTAGTTATAGCCCGGGGAGTATAGCAAATCTCCCAGCGTATAGCAATCCCCAGTGTCGATCAGTTACCCAAACATCAGCCTCAACATGATAAAGGGTAAAACAGGAACTCACTGTACTTCACGTACAGCCTCTTTTATTCACAAACCAAAAACATAGTACTGCCCACAGGGGTTTGAAATACAACCAATCAGTAATTTACAACACATACAATGTAAGTACAGCAACCAATCGTTCACGCCCCCAGAGGACCAGAAGGGAGACTGCGACACAGGACAGATACAACATATCCCCACAATGCATCATGGTTTCCTCCTCTCTGTCCCGGAGACAACCGAGGAGCAATCCAATTATCTCTCAGGACAAAGGAAAATCGCCAATACTCATGTGCAGACAACAGGACAGACATCACCATTTAAACACACAATGGGACAATGGTACAATACACAGACATTTAACATATTCCCAGACAGCTCAAGTCTGAGTGCATATTATTAGGTCAATGGCACTCAGACAACATGAATACAATAAAATGAGCTAACTGGGTACCCTCACATAACATAAAATACAATTACACAGACTGATGGTTCTGTCACACATCTCAAAACCCCACATGTCCCCATATGGCTTGGATCTGAGCGCTCAGATGCCACAAACACAGTCAAATCGCCATGGGGTTTAAGTTTTGCATGGGCTGATGAGAGGGCCCATAATCCTGGGGCAAGAGGCTGGTAGCCAGGCCCCTCCAAAACCCAGGTTTCGCCACAATCTCCACTGCATACTGCCAGTGTGCCTGGGTCATCTGCCTCATCTTCCTCATCTCCCTCTTGCTCAACCGGCTGCTCCTGCTCCTCCTCTCCTGTCACCTGTGTAGAAAAAACATCCATTTCTCTACACATTGCTTGTGCTCCAATGTGCTCCTCCTCCTCCAGTTCAGCTTCCACTGGGCTCATGTGGCGATGAGATGTAGGCGCCATGTCTCCAGTCTTCTGACCAGCCAGATTTACCAGCATCCATTCCAGGATATGAAGCAGTGGAATGACGTTGTTCATCCAGTAGTCCTGGTGACTGACAAATAACGTGGCATCCTCAAAGGCCCTGAGCAAACGTCAGGTGTTAGGCATGATCTACCACTGGCTGACATTGAAGTTACACAGGGGAGTACTCCTGTCCGCTTGGATCATCAAGAAATTGTTTATGGCCTTTCTCTGTTTGTACAGTCGGTCCAACATATGGAGGGTGGAATTCCAACGGGTGGAAACGTCGCATATCAGTCTATGTTGGGGGACCCTGTTCTGCTGCTGCAGCTCAAGGAGGGTGTGCTTGGTGGTGTACGAGTGGCTGTAGTGCATGGAAAGTTTCTTGGCCATTTTTAGGATGTCTTGCAGATGGGTGGAAGACTTGAGGAACCGCTTGACAACCAGATTGAAACGTGCGCCATGCAGGGTGCATGGCTCAGCCTCCTTGACGCAGGGCCGACACCATGTTCTTCCCGTTGTTGGTCACCATGGTTCTGATTTTCAGTTGTTGCGGAGAAAGCCAGGATTCGATTTCTTGATGAAGGGCACGGAGCAGTTCCTCGCCTGTGTGACTCCGTTCGCCCAGGCAAACGAGGTGTAGAACAGCAAACGTGAAGGCGTAAGTGGCATCACCTGGCCAAGTTGCTGGTTTGACTGGGCAGGAACTACATTTATTCAGTGGGCCGTAAAGGACATATATTGTCCTTGACCGTAGTTACAGCTCCACATGTTGGCGCTGCCTGGCACTTTGGCAGACACCAACAGGCTCAAGGACTGGCCCACCTTCTATTCTACATATTTGTGCAGGGCTGGTACTGCCTTTTTGGCAAAGAAATGACGGCTTCGGACTCTCCACCTCGGCTTGGCACAAGCCATCAGTTCTCTGAAAGGTGCAGAGTCCACCACATGGAAAGGGAGGGACTGC
Source organism: Bufo bufo (assembly GCF_905171765.1). NCBI lineage: Eukaryota > Metazoa > Chordata > Amphibia > Anura > Bufonidae > Bufo > Bufo bufo. The sequence goes on along the minus strand of NC_053392.1, from coordinate 70,620,123 downwards.
AGCACCAGCAACTTGGCCAAGAGCACGTTAGCTTCTGCGCCGTTGGATGAGTGCACACATACTGTTGTCTCTTAGCAATCGCTTCGGCGATCGATTGCTGATGGAATGACTGATGAGGATTAGAAGGGCGAGGAGCAAGAGCATAAGGACCGGTAGATGATGGGAAGGACAGACAGCTCCCTTCGGCTGAGGTGGTGAAGTCTTGACTGCCTGAACCACCACATTGGAGCCACTGTTCTCCCAGGCCACATATGTTGACGCAGGGCCGTGGTGCCAACATTGGCACCCTGGCCACACTTCATCTTCTGCCTACAGATTCGGCAAATGGCCATGTTCACCTCATTTGGTGGCTTAACAAAAAACTGCCACACCTCTGAGTAGGTGAATTTACCCCCAACACTCTGCACTGACTGACTGATACCGCTTCTGCCTCTGTGAACCCCTGCACCACTACTTTCCAGGCAGGTAGGCTCCTGCAAAGCAGGTGGTCTACTCCGGCACGTTTGGCTCCCGACCTCCCACTGCTGACTCCAGGCCACGTTACTGACTTGCTGGCTCTGCCGCTGCCTCACGAGCAAGCTGCCACCCTCTTCTCCCGATGATGTTGAAGCCCCTTCGTCACCCAGCTCCCAATAGTAATCGGCTACATCATCATCGAGTACTGTCTGCACATCACTGATGTCCTCCTCAACGGTCTCTGAGCCAGGAGCCTGACCGCTCGCAACACCAGCTCCCATGACACTATCTTCATCACTACTTGCCCGCCTACCGGAGGAAGGGACGGGTGCCTACTTCAGATCTTGGCTGGGCAGTAGCTGTAACTATCCTCTAGTAGCTCGTCCTCGCTGTATAGTGGAGCTGAGCCCATAGCATATAATACTTTTCTGGCTGAGGGAACAGAAAAGGACAAAGGCAGGTTGAGGACAGGTGAGGGGACAGGGCCTGCTCCTGAGCCATGCCAACTAAGTGTTATGTCTGACAAACCCACTGACTCTTGGCCGGGGGTGTCTGATGTCACTTTGGATGAAGTGGATGGAGTCAACCATTCAAGAACCGCTGGGTTGCTGGTCAAGACACGACCACTAGCTGACACTGGGAGCTCAGGCCTCTGGAAGTGACCCCTGCTGCCACGCCCCCATACTCTGCCGCGAACTGTGCCTGTGCCAGAAACATTTAGGCCTCTGCCCATCCCCTGTGCAGGGCCTGTCACTTCTCTGTCTGACATACTGTTAGATCAAATAAGTAAATAAAAAGGAAATTAATGCACCCCAAAAAAGGCTGTAATTTTGTCACTTCACCACACAAGGGCAAATAATACTTTTTTTTGCCACTAATACATGCCTAAAAAGCTTTAGAACATATGCCTTCACCGCTGAACAGCAAATAATACTTTTTTTGGCCTCTAATACACCCCAAAAAGGGCTGTAATTTTCTCATTTCACCACACAATGGCTAATAAGCCCTTTTTTCCCCACTTATACACGCCAAAAAATGCTTTAGAACAGGCATGCTCAACCTGTGGCCCTCCAGCTGTTGCAAAACTAGAACTCCCAGAATGCCCGAACAGCCTACAGCTATCAGCCTACAGCAGGGCATTCTGGGAGTTGTAGTTTTACAACAGCTGGAGGGCTGCAGATTGAGCATGCCTGCTTTAGAACATATACAGTAACTGCACCGCACAAGGGCTAATAACATATAGATATTTCCTAGTAATACACCCTGTTAATGACTGTATCACACAGCACTTGCACCCCAATAACAAGAAAGGTTTGCTGGAATTACAGAGGTATCATCTATTGCAAACCTGAAAGCAGCAGAATAATGCCAATTTGGATCCCCAGTCAGTGCAGTCAGTGCAGCAAGGTGTAATAGGATTGTTCCTATTACCCAGGGTGTACACTCCCCTATTGGACCCTGTTCTGCTCCAATACTGTGGAATAATTCCTCCCTATCCTTTCCCTACACTTCTAATGATCTTTCCCTACACTGGAAAATGACTGAATCCAAGATGGCTGAGGCGGCTATTTATAGGGCTGTGACATCACAGGGCTGGCTGGCTGCTGATTTGCTGCATCCATGGCATTGTGGGTGATCACTCTTTCCCAGAATTCAAATTCGGTGCAAATCAAATTTTTCCTGAAATTCAAATCGAATTCCACTTCGTCAACTTTGATTCGCTCATCTCTAATGCCAATAGTATGGTACGTGGCCGCTAAGACCACTGGTTGCAGTGGTCGGGGGCAGGATACTTGAAAAGAAAGACTTGGGGGCTCATCTTAGTGCCTCCACTGGATAGTTGTGGAATGGAATAGTGGGTTTTATTTAATTTTTTTTAGAAACTGGATAGCCCCTTTATACTAGGGAGAACTAAGGTGGAAGACTGGGCAGCATATCACCACCTTTTCCTTATTGATGTTCACCATCAAGGCATGAGAACATAAGATATTAAGATCCTTCTTTGTACCACTTGTAAGTGACATGGATTTAACATTCTGAGGCTGCAAGTCCTGGAATAACATAGTAATATACACACCACCAACCGGACTTTATATGGATACCACATGTATACCAGAAAATAGACACCAGACTACAGTATGAAAATAAAATTGGTGGGGAAACCGTTGAAGCTGTTTGGACGTTTCTTAAGAAATTCTTGCTTCTTACTACTAACTGGGGTTTGTTAATGTTACATTGAAAATGTAGAGAACACACTTCCAATAATAAGTTCTCTTTTTGTAATTTTCCATTTCTTTTTGGGGTTCTTACATCCCCCTGAAGCTTGTGAAGTAGCAAGGACCTGACATTTGTGAGGAAACCAGCAGACATATTATTGATGTGTTCTCCTGGCTGGTGTGTCCTAGAACTGGACAGAACCTCTAGAGGAACTAAATGGAGAAACAACCTCAGTACAGAACATGAAATGTCCTTACATTCATCTTCCTTGTTTTGCTAGCACCACATTCCCCAAATCCCATGCCAGTAAAAATTTGGATCAGTCCACAAATTCTTTCTGATCCTTTAGGGGCTAAATGTCAGAACTGGCCAAGAATATAAGTGAAAACTGATGACAGAATGAGACATTAATCAGCTCTGCAGTGTGTTCTACCCAGCAGGTTTCTGCAAATAAATCAAAGGGCTGCAAATCTAAATGGGGATTTAACCATTAGAGGAAAATTACTCACTGTGGTCTTTAGCTTTTTCCCCTGTGATGAATGTAACGTTTAATACATTTTAACAAGTTTCAAGAAGCGCATACAGTAAATAAATTCTACCTTGTGTGCTATGAAATTTTATGTGCCCATTTATTTGTCTGGGTTGGGAGACGATACATAATAATTTGTTAATTGACATTAATGAATTTTTATAGTCTTCTGTTCTGTTAGGGTTAAAGGGGTTGTCCACTGTCCAGCCGTTAATATTGATGATCTATTGTCAGGATAGGTCATCCATATCTGTTCGGTGGAGGTCCGACACCCGGCACCCCCGCTGATCAGCTGGGAGACACTGCATTCACTTAAATGAAGCGAGACGAAGTGCAGTGTAATAAAGAGGAAGCAGCCAATAAGAGCTCGTGATCTGCTCTAAGTTTGACGAGAAAAAGAAGGCAGTGGTAAATCAAAATATATATTTATTAAAATAATAATACAGTGCAAATTAATCAAATATAAAATTGGTGACAATAAAATTATGAAAATTAATTATTGATATTCAACCTTTTAAGAAAGCCAAATTATAGGATATACATATATTCCTTACAATTTCTTATTGTGATAATACCCTATAATATATTTTAAATTACTTTGATACCTGATTTCTCTCAGCCGACAGATGTCTCAGATTAAACTCAAATCAGATTTATATAATTATATATATATATATATATATATATATATATTATATATATATACACTCACCTAAAGAATTATTAGGAACACCTGTTCTATTTCTCATTAATGCAATTATCTAGTCAACCAATCACATTGCAGTTTCTTAAATGCATTTAGGGGTGTGGTCCTGGTCAAGACAATCTCCTGAACTCCAAACTGAATGTCAGAATGGGAAAGAAAGGTGATTTAAGCAATTTTGAGCGTGGCATGGTTGTTGGTGCCAGACGGGCCGGTCTGAGTATTTCACAATCTGCTCAGTTACTGGGATTTTCACGCACAACCATTTCTAGGGTTTAAAAAAAATGGTGTGAAAAGGGAAAAACATCCAGTATGTGGCAGTCCTGTGGGCGAAAATGCCTTGTGGATGCTAGAGGTCAGAGGAGAATGGGCCGACTGATTCAAGCTGATAGAAGAGCAACGTTGACTGAAATAACCACTCGTTACAACCGAGGTATGCAGCAAAGCATTTGTGAAGCCACAACACGCACAACCTTGAGGCGGATGGGCTACAACAGCAGAAGACCCCACCGAGTACCACTCCACTACAAATAGGAAAAAGAGGCTACAATTTGCACGAGCTCACCAAAATTGGACTGTTGAAGACTGGAAAAATGTTGCCTGGTCTGATGAGTTTCAATTTCTGTTGAGACATTCAAATGGTAGAGTCCGAATTTGGCGTAAACAGAATGAGAACATGTATCCATCATGCCTTGCTACCACTGTGCAGGCTGGTGGTGGTGGTGTAATGGTGTGGGGGATGTTTTCTGGGCACACTTTAGGCCCCTTAGTGCCAATTGAGCATCGTTTAAATGCCACAGGCTACCTGAGCATTGTTTCTGACCATGTCCATCCCTTCATGACCACCATGTACCCGTCCTCTGATGGCTACTTCCAGCAGGATAATGCACCATGTCACAAAGCTCAAATCATTTCAAATTGGTTTCTTGAACATGACAATGAGTTCACTGTACTAAAATGGCCCCCACAGTCACCAGATCTCAACCCAATAGAGCATCTTTGGGATGTGGTGGAACGGGAGCTTCGTGCCCTGGATGTGCATCCCTCAAATCTCCATCAACTGCAAGATGCTATCCTATCAATATGGGCCAACATTTCTAAAGAATGCTATCAGCACCTTGTTGAATCAATGCCACGTAGAATTAAGGCAGTTCTGAAGGCAAAAGGGGGTCCAACACCGTATTAGTATGGTGTTCCTAATAATTCTTTAGGTGAGTGTATATTCAATCATACATGCATAGAACTGAAGATGATACTGTGATATAGGAATAATTTTCAACAGTATGTATAAATCTCCCTGGATTGGAAAAAGTTAGGATGATACTGCAGTTACAAACCAGCCTTATTCCAAAACAGATTCTACACCCAAAATATGGTTAATTGAATATATATATATGTGCAAATATATTACTTTCGTTCTCCTATAAAATATAGGAAAGTTGATTCTGTATCAGTGTATCGGCTAGCTGAAATCAGTTTCAAGATTCAGGACTATAGACTGGTCTGTTCCTATTTGTTCCTGGACAGTTGTGTGCACCTTGAAAAGATTGAGGAATGGAATGATGTTCTCAAGGAATGGGTGGATCCCCCTGGATGACTGGATAGGTGTCCTAGTTCATCGGATGGTTCTGATGACTTTCTCAGGTAGGTGTATCAGATGGATCAGATGGGATCAGATCGGCTCCCTTCTGTCAGCTCAAACTACCTTTTTATCCCATTCAAAAATGGGATTGGTCACCTCCCCTTATTAGAGATGATCAAACAAGACTTTGCCTCATATAGCAAATCTGAAATATCATGGGTAGGTCGCATTGCAACCTTCCAAATGTTTATTTTACCTAAGCTTTTATTTATCTTCAGAATGGTCCCCATAAAAGTCCCCAACTTCTTTTTTAAAAAGGCACACGGCCTACTCAGCCGCTTTGTATGGAAGGGAAGTAAACCCCGAATTGCAAATAGCACTCTCACAAAGCATAAAACCAAAGGAGGTCTTAGCCTTCCAGATCTCAAAGATTACTTCCTGGCCACCCAAATACAGGCTTTGAAGAAATGGTGGATCATGGATGTTCAAACTCCCTGGGTACATATCGAATCAACGTTAGCCCCAAACAGTCATTTAAAAACCCTCCTGATTAACAGCCTGAGTGTCTCCAAGACTAGGGTCCAACCACTGCCTCTCGTGATGAAGGCTTCAATTTACCATTGGTGTCTCTTTCACAGTAAATGTGCTCCAGTTCCAGTCTCATTGCTAGATTCATCACCTCTACAGCTGGTAGAATTGCATATTCCTGAGTTAGATTTAGCACCATGGGGTCCCTTAGGTGTCAACATACTGAGTCAACTTTACAGCAATGGATCCCTAAAGTCCTTTAGTGAACTCCCAGAGGAATTTAAGATCCCCAAGGGAGATTTCTTTAAATACTTACAGATCAGGCATCTTTTACAATCAGCATCTCCTTACCAAGTGATAGCGTACAAGGGAGTTTTTGAATTGTGGGCCTTACCAACAAGAGCAGATAGAAAGGAGGGGATAAGATCTCTATACCAAGCCATAGACACGAAAGCCACTTTCACTAAATCTGCACCACTGCTGGCATGGGACAAAGAACTGGGAACAATTATACCTGAGGTCGACTGGATAGAGACATTCAAATTCATCTCTAAAACCTTTCACAGCACTTCCTTATATGAGGCTGCTATAAAGTCATGTCTAAGATGGTACTACACCCCTGACATACTAAGCAGAATCTATCCCGGTACATCGAATCTCTGCTGGCGTGGGTGTGGACACAGGGGTACACTGCTACATATACTTTGGGGGTGCCCGTTGATTTCAAAGATTTGGTCGGACATATTTGAAGTTGCCTCTAGTTTCTGTGGTATTGCAGTTAACAAAAATGTGAATACTGCTCTCTTTTTTAAGGGTATACAAAATATTCCACCTAGGAGCAGAATTCCGGTGGCACATCTGCTACTTGTGACTAAATTAGCTCTGACCAAATGTTGGAAGTCGGTGACACTCCCCTCTAAGGCTGAAATTTTGTCCAGAGTCCAAAATAACTGTACTTATGAAAAAGTAATGGCATATAAAGACCATAGAGTTGATAAATTTTTGTATCAGTGGGAGCTTTGGATGTTATTCATACCCAGACCTTCAAACCAACCTTATGATATGTCTCTCTAAGCTGTCTGATTATCACACTACTGCGATGTTATTAGTAACAAGCCAATATTTATTCTTTGTTTTATCCTTTTATTTATGTATGTACTTAATTTCTTTTATTTCACTTCTTTCTCTCTTTCTTTGAGTAATGTGTCATTACAAGTGTGCGTTACTATTGGTCCTTATAGCACTGGATGTCTGTGCTAATATGGGACACAATCTTTAATATTACCATCTTTGAGAGTCATCTGTATTATCGAATATTGAGATTGTATTGATATTGTAATGGATGGTATGCATCTTTGTATTGTTCAAAAATTTTCAATAAAAATGATTGAAACAAAAAAAAAAAAATGGGATTGGTCTGGTTTGACCATTAACTAGTGACATCATAAACGTTAATCCCCCAACTATTTCGTAATACATGTCTTAATTTTTACTCTACCACTAGATGGCACTAGGGCTCTATGTAAAAAGTTTTGACAATTATAGCTATTTTCTATACTTTTCTTTTTAATTTGAAGAAGGGGTGATCTTTAACTGGGATTTTGGACAGAACTTCTAGAACAATAGAATGTAAATATAAAAGTGTATCCAGGATTAGATCTCTATTCTCAAGGACTTGTAGGTACACAACTCCTAGACATGACTAAACACCTTTCTTATTCATTGTGATGAAACAGAATTCAGGTGATACTTTGCCCTGATGAAGACATTGTTTGTTTATGGACATCTGTAATTACAATCCACTTTCCAGAGATCTTCTGAGAAACAGATAATTAACATCACACCAGTCTCTAACATTGAAACTACATTTGAATTTCCACTAAATCCCTTTATCAAACTTCTAGTTATATAAAAACACCCAATTTTAGAACATATCATATAAAAACTCAAAATCCATTCCTATGAGGATTAATATAAAAATTACAATGAATACTAAATTACATTCTTTTTACTCACTGGGAATAAATCAAAATTTAGCATATTCCCTTATCTGAGTAAATGCATTTTATTATACCTGTGAAACCTTCTTCTCACAAAAACAGATTGTGTAAATACTTTTGCACAGATCACTAATCTCTCAGTTAGCCTGAGAGCTTCACCTCACCTTAACCTTTTAAAACTAGACAAAATGGACCCCCAATGTTCATTTTTACATATTGAGACAGGCCTTTTCAATATGTATATTTTTATGCTCAATAATTCAGACACTCAAAATGCCATTTATCTTGACTGTAGAGTCTGTGACTCAGCTTCAGTTATTACTAACCTTGCCTGATTTCCGTGCCACTATTTGCCAGGGGACAGCGGTTCCTACTAACCACCTTGTCAGGTGGCCAGGTAACTGAATGCTTTCTCCTTGCCTGCTCTAGCTACATGTCTTTACCCCCCCCCCCCCACACTGCTGGTTCAGGCTGCTTTGGATCCACTGCAAGGTCAGGTTGCTAAGGCATGAGGCACCTGAAGATAATGCATATATAAAGGGAAATCGCCCTGCCATGTCCTGGGGCATACAATAATTTCATGTAAAAATTTAGCATGGGTCTCCCAGTCCCACCAGTTTGTCAGTGCGCATGTGAAACACTACCAGGTAATGCAGAACACAAAGCGTGATGCCACAGATTTATGATTAATTACTTTTTTTAAATTAAGCAGAAGAACTTTTCCCTCAACCACTTTATACAGCATCTGTCGGTAAAAGTGAAACAAGTGCTTCAAAAATATGGCGTTCATCCTGAATAGCATATTCCTCAATGTATTTAAACCACACAACTAGCATAAATTCATTATTAAATCTCCACCATACAGATGTAAATCACTGCTTTCCTTCACATAATATATTACAATCCCGCCTGCCTGCAGCCACCACTAGGGGGAGCTTAGTGCATAAGAATTTATACAGTTACTCTAACAATCTCCTTTTTCCCCTAGTTGCAGCTTCATGAAAATGTAGTGCATTCTTTCAAGAAGAGAGGAAGTTCAGCTCCAGGCCCTCCAACCCTGGGCCCCATAGCATTTGCGTGGTTTGCCTCCATTGAAGGTACGCCACTGGTTATGAGTAAAAGATAGTAGCCAGAGGCAACAAACAACACACTGCACTGTCTGATTGTATTTTTTATAGTCCAGAAATTATCTATTTTTGGTGGCAGATGCCTTCTTCCCCGTCTTTCGATCAGTTTTTTTTAAGAGATTCGTTTGGTTTGAATTGCAAAGCATTCACATTTGTTTGGAATCTGTATTTTTGGGGAAATCCAAAACAAATAACATTTATTTTGAACGGATTCACTCGTCTTTTACTGTAGACTGAAAAAGTCCTTACCTCCATGGTGAAGATCAGTATGGCACCACAGATTCTTATCCCTGGTTACCCAGCTGCATCACCGGAAGTTCTAGTTTCTGGTGAGTTCCATCACATTATCGATCTACTAGTAGCCGACAAACAGAACTATTTTTCTGAATCACATCCATGAATAATACAAATGTAGGCAACTTTTATAGTCAACAAAAAAAAATAAATTCTGTCCAGCCCATTGGTTCCTCATTGATAGACTGTCGTTGAAGTAAAGGGAAAAGAAAAACACAGTTGCTAATTTCATTATCTGTATTGCTACCAGTAACATTTCATAAAATGATATGTCATGGTAATAAAAAAGAACATAAAAGTAGCAGTAACCGTAAAGGATAGCCTTTGAGGAGTGAATGAAATGACTAAATGTAAGACCAACCCTCGGGTGCCAACGATGTCAGCAGGATGCCGGATGAACCTCTAGAGCCAAGAGAGCTTCATATTTTATTAATATTGTCTAGGAAAAGACTTCCCAGGTTTTATTTCACAAAATAAATTGTGGTCCATGAATCGGCCAACATTTGACAAATTAAATTTGACAGAGACAAACCACACATTATAAATTCTCACACGATCTCAGTGGGAAATTGACAGCTTATGATTCAAAATTATAGACAGAGAATCTTAGCTGGTAAGGGGAATCTGCCACCTCCATAACCGCCCACAGTACCTTAAAGCTCAATTTATCTCATTTTTTTGATCCGATGGACAAATTTGCCTCAACAAAAACTTAGAGCAATCTCGTCTGGTAGTCTCAGCCTGTCGAAAACTATAGGGCATGGCGCAGAAGAAAGAAAAAAGACCTGTCCATCAAGAGTGAAGGAGGCAGGAAGGCAAAATCTTCTGCATCAGCGCACCTTATTAATTATCTTGTTAGATTCTGCTAGATTAATATTATATTGTTGTCTTGGTGACTTACTAGCCACATTTATCATGCACATGGACATATTATGGCTCTGTACAACCTTAGAGTGGGACAATAGATATTGTAATAGATATTTTCAGATGTGCCCACCCTTAACTTTTTGCATATTACATTAAAGGGGTTATGTCACATAAAACATTCTCCCTTTTTTCAAACCAGTGCCTGGATCTAAATACTTTAGTAACTGCATGTAATTAAAAAAATTAGTGTAGCCACTGAGTTATTCTGTTTACTGCATCTGTATAGCGCCACCTGCTGTTTGTTCTTTTTTATTATTTCTTGTCCAACCTCACTGAGGTGGTTGCATTCTCTCAGTTTAAAGAGGTATTCCCATCTTGGACACTGGGGGCATATTGACAAAGGTGGGACCCGCACCTATGATTAGAATGGAGCTGGCAAAGTGCCAGAGGGCACACCGCGCAAGAGAATCCACCCTCCATTGATTTCTATAGAACTGCCAAAAACAGGCGAGCGCTGGCTCGGCTATTTTCGTAAGCCCTATAGAAGTGAAAGGGTGGAGGCTGCGCTTGCGCTGTGTGCTTCCTATTCATTTCAATGGAACTTCCAAAAAAAGCCGAACCAGCATTCAGTCGGATGTTCAATCCAGTTCTGTTTTTCTCCCCTTGATATATACATGTTTGATCTATCTTCTTTATTACTGGTATCAGCACTCCTCCCATTCGGCACAGGTGGTTTTAATCATAGAAGTCTGCATATAGTGGTAATTGACCTGCAGTGGATGTGCGATCCAGTTCTGTTTTTCTCCCCTTGATATATGCATGTGACAGTAGCACTTCTCATCTTGAGAATTTTTTTGTAAATTCTGCAGTATAATTTAGATCTGTGACTGTGCCACCCATTTACGGTACTCTGGAATGATTGTAACTTGCTCTGTGCATCCTGGGTAGACTGTGGTCATAAAAGGATGCTCATGGTCAGCAACAATGCTGTGGTAGACTATGGCATTTGAAGAGGACCTGTCCGGTCTCCGGACATATCTGTTTTTGAAAATTGTAGTATTGTCCATGAAATAATAATTCCAGAATATCTTTGCTGTTCCTCTGTTATTAATTTATCAAAAAATTGACAACTGGGTGTTACCAGCCAAGGGAAATGGTAACACCCCTGAAGTTCCCAAGACAAGCTGTTTCTGTACCTCCAAAAGACTTTAAAGGAGATTTACCATAAATGCACTGTTTGCCAGGGAAAAGGGACCATAAAGAGACCTTTAAAAAAAAAAATCTTTAGTCAAATAGCAAATCACATGCCTAAAGGTTTAAAAGCTACCTAGCAAGATGATCTCCAGTTAATGTCATGCTTTGTGACACCGGCATCACTCCAAAAGAGCAAAAAAAGTCCAAGCTTTCACACAATATCTTAGAAACGTGTGGTTTGGTTAAACACACTAACTCCCATGATGCTGTCATATTAATATTATTGAATTATACAGCAAAGCAAATTGCCGTGCCAAGGCTACCTATGTGAATTATCACAGCAAGACATGAACTCAAATATTGTTCCTGAAACTCTACCAATGATAATAAGAGACTTTCTTTGGCCTTAGGTTTCACTTCTTCGCACAAGCCTTAATCTTACCACTATTGAAATATTATTTATGTCACCGTTTCTCTATATTGATTACTTTTCGGGGTTTGAAAGTCGAGGTTCTTATGAATTGGAGACTCTTTCTGCAGCAAGAACTGATGCTAATCTCGACGTCCCTCAGAGTGCACATAGCTGTGGATTGGAATATTTCAAGGAAAAAGAGAAAAGGTGTTTGCAATGTTACAATAACTTAGAAACAAAGGAACAGATTTCTCATTGTCAGAGATGTAAACTCAATAGAAGTAGGTCTTGAAGACTGCATGGGTATAGGCGCCATATTTATCAAGCAGTTTAGACATTTTGTGGATTGTTTTGAACATTTTTTAAGAAGTATTTTAGGAAACTGGTGGGATCTCCTTATTTAGACAAAACTTGGCTGAACTCACCAGATTGGCTGACCGGTGGTCTGTACCCCCCCAACCTACTCTTCTTGGTGGGTATGGCTGCTGGAGTGTTCACCTATCTCTTGGGCAGTCAGCATCTTGCTGCTCCTTCTCTGCAGTCCCAGCCACCAGGGCAGCAATGCACTGTCCACTGCCCACTGGCTGGGGCTTGTCTTTTGCCTCCTTGGCATTCCAATGCCCATAGGGTGTGCATGTGCCCTCCCTCCAGCTCTTAAAAGGGTCAGCATGTGCAGCTTAATCTTCCCCAGCATGTGGCTGACTACTTAAAGGTATTTAAGGCACTTTCTCTGTGGGTGGGTGTCTAAGCAATAGGTTCTAGCTTCTGAACTTGTCCCTTCACTGCCTGACCTGACCACAGCCTGTTCCTTGTTCTGACCCTGTGCTTTCCACCCTAATAGTTAGACTGTTTACTGGATTACTTGTATGTTGTCTGCCCTGGGCTCGGCCTCTTTCCTGAATATGTTTTTTCCCAATCCCTCTGTGCTCTGCAGCCTGGTGGTTCCCATGCAGTTGAGTGCAAATCCCTGTATAGGTGTCACAAATAATGGGGAGGGGAGGGACACCAGAAAGACAACAGAAGGGAGAAGACAAAGAACTAGGCTTCAAGGCTAGGGAGAAGGTAAAGGTTGCCTCCTAGAAAACCCCTAGATATGGCCATGACTCCTGTCAGTATGTATAGACTCTGAAGGTGGGAAAATACATACGCCGTAACCTATACCCTAGGAGCCCTGAGATGCCCTAGAGGTAGTGAAATGGAATGAGACTACTGGTACCTTCCCAGGTGAACAAACTAGCGTCTCCCTGAGGCCTAGAAGCAACAAGCACAAGGGAACAAGCAAATACAAAGAGCTGTACAACTTATCTTATAGAAAATGGATGAGCAGGAACACAGGTAAGGTCCACACACCAACGCTTCCAAATCCAAGCAGAGCATATCAACCGCATGGTATGAAGGGTGAAACCAAACTAAATAGGGAAACAGTAATGACCGCCAGCTGCACCTGACAAGAGTGTGGTCATTACCAAACAACAACACGGAGAATCAAGAGACAGTCAGTTAGCCTCACATGCAGTCAGTCTCCCTGATCTTTTAACCTCTGTCACAGAAGGAACCGTGACAATAGGTGTGAAAGGGTAAAGAACAGGAGGGCTACTTGGATAACCCTCTTAGGAGTAGTCATGCTGTATCTGTTCAGTGGCACAGCGGATCCACACGGGGTCCTTCTGAATCTTCCCTGACGTCTGTCATAAGGATCTGTTAGACATGTCCAGTCCTTTATTAAACTGTTGAATAAGTAGCTGCCAAAGGACTTTGGAAGTGGCTTAGTCTTTTTTTTACCAAGTATCAGCCAAATGTGTATGTTTATATTGGACTTGAGCGGAATAGCTGTAGGTCAACAAGCATTATACTGTAGGTAGTTATTTATCCCTCTTCACGTCACCAATATGGCTAGTTACATTGCCACAGTGCATACCCCATGCTGCAGCGGCATAAATTTAAATGGATATTCCCATCTTAGACAGGATATGCCCCCATTGTCTGATAGGTGTTGGTCCTTTGAAGCCTTGAAAGTCAGGGAGGGATCACCGTGCAGCCACTGCTCCCATTCATTTCTATGGGGCCGACAGAAATTACCAAGCCAGAGCTCAGCTATTTTCGGCGGTCCCATAGAAATAAATGGAGGTCTGTCGCGCATGCGCAGTGCACCCTCGTGACTTTCAAGACACCTATCAGACAATAAGGACATATCCTAGCAATATGCCCTCATTGTCTGAGATGGGAATACCCCTTTGAGTGATCCTGATTAATGGCAAATAGCATTGCACAGTGCATTGCCATTAAATAGATCACTGTCAGGCCTATCACGAGCACTGGGTTCTGTAATGAGACTTATATGTATGAACTTCTGCCATGGAAGTCATCATGGGCTTCCAACAGTTTGATGAGAGAAAGCAGCCATTAGATCACTACTTTCTCTGATAAAGGTCTGTGAAATAAATAAAATATTCCACCACCACCCAATCCACCCATGCAGTCAAGGGACCATTTTGTGTGATATGGATGCATTTTACATTGATATGGATGTCATGGACACAAATGATAATGCGTCCATATCAAGGAATATACAGTGGTGCCTAAAAGTTTGAGAACCCTTTAGTTTAATTTTTTATATTTCTCCATAATTGTGATCTAAAAGTACAGCAGATTTTCACACAAGTCCTAAAAGTAGATAAAGATTACCAAATCAAACAAATTAGCCAAAAATGTTAGACTTGGTCATTTACTTGAGGACAATGATCTAATATCACACATCTGTGAGTGGTAAAAGTATGTGAGTGGTAAAAGTATGTGAACCTTTGCTTTCAGTATCTGGTGTGACCCCTGTGATAACTTAAACTAAGGGGGTCATTTATCAAACTGGTGTAAAGTAGAACTGGCTTAGTTGCCCATAGCAATCAATCAGATTCCACCTTTCATTTTGGACAGCTCCTTTAGAAAATGAAAGGTGGAATCTGATTGGCTGTCTACTTTACACCAGTTTGATAAATGACCCCTTAAATGTTTCCGGTAATTGCTGATTAGTCCTGCACATTGGCTCAGAGGAATTTTAGCCCATTCCTCCATATAAAACAGTTTCAGCTCTGTTATGTTGGTGGGTTTTCTCCCATAAATTGTTCACTTCAGGCCCTTCCCTAACAGTTCTATTGGATAAAGGTCAGGACATTTTTTTGTTAAATTGAAAATTCATTGTTCCTTCAATTATGGCAAGCTGCCCTGGCTCAAATGCAGCAAAACAGGCCAAAACCATGATACTACCACTACTGTGTCTCACAGATGGGGTGAGGTTTTTGCAGCGACTCCCTGAGGAGCCGAGATAGAGGCTAGGAGTGGTAGTGGCACTGATGAAGTGTTGTGTCACAGTGAACTACCTCAGTGTTTGGTACAGTGGAATTATAGTATTGAAGAATTATTTCAGAGTTAAAGTTAAGAAAGTCTTTATTAATAAGTGCAACATAGAACTTGAAATACATACAGTAGCGGGAGACTTTTAGTGCAATACTTCTCTGGCACCAGCAAGGAGGCAGGTTGGTTGGTGGCAATTGAGCACTTAGGTGATACTCACCTAGTGGTTGTTTGGTGATTAGTAGCTTGGCTGTATTCCCTCTTCTTACAGAAGTGCCTGTAGGTGCTTAAGGAGCAGTTCACTCTGTTGTCTGGACTCTCAAGGCTTTACTGAGGACAATTTGGAATGTTTCCCTCTGGAGATTAGGTAACAGGAGCAGGACCATTACAGATTGCTTCCTCTCCACACTGTTGCTAGACAGGAACTCCCATTTCTGGCAGGAAGCTGAACTAGCCCACTGCCACCAAGAGGGGAAGAACAGGGTGGTTAACCCTGTTCCTGCCAACTTTTACCAACCTTCCTTCTGGTAGTGACGGCAAGGAAATAAACAGTAAAATACAATATACAACAATATACAATTTGTAGTATCCCCAGGTCTGGAGTACTACATTTTTATGCTGGAATTGAGTGTTTTCCTTTCTCCAAACATACAGTAGCACTTATCATTTGAGCCAAAAAAGTTCTATTTTGGTCTCATCAGTCCACAAAACGTTCTAATAGCCTTCTGGCTTGTCCAGGTTATCTTTAACAAACTGAAGACGGGCATCTCTTATTGGAAAGCGGTGGCTTTCTCCTTGCATTCATGCCATGTACACTTTTGTTGTTCACTGTTCTCCTGATGATGAATATTAACATGAACTAATGTGAGAAAGGCCTATAGTTGGCCTATTACCATGAGGAGGGTAATAACAGTCTTGAAATTCCTCCATTTGTACTCAATCTTTCTGACTGTAGATTGATGGAGTCCAAGCTCTTTTTTGCAACCTTTTCCAGCCTGACGAGCATAAACAACTCTTCTTCTGAGATCCTGAAAAACTTCTTTTGATCGTGCCTGGATACGCTTCCACTAACATGTTGTGAAGATCAGACTTTTTAAATAGATCCCTGTTCTTTAACTAAAACAGGTCATCCACTCTCTAATTTTACTTTAATTAACTCTAAGTTTACCTTTAAATTATCTTCTAATATTAAATAGTTCAGATAATTGTGCCACTGCCAGACATGGTATTAGGTCATTTTCCTCAATAAATAAATGACCAAGTCTAATATTTTTGGCTCTTTTGATGTGGTTATCTTTATCTTCTTTTAGGACTTTTTACAAGCATTAGTATTAGAAAAAAAAAATAAGTGTGCTAGTTGTCCAGAAACATGCCATATCTGCCATGGACTGTGTCCAGTATTTCAACATTCCCATTCAAGTGAATGAAGATGAAGTGCAATACCAAGCACAAACTATGGACAGGTGTGGCTCAGATTATGGAAAACAAAGCAGATCTTTTTTATAATCTTGGAGTTCCACAGTTCAGTGTGCCAGTCTCATCTCTTGGATCCCTATGATCAACTGTTCTTGTCAGATGAGCTGCCTTGTAAATGGTTGAAATTAAGCAATATGTAGAGCCCCTTAAAATCAATGCTTGGACTTCAGGGGTCCTCTAAGTGAAGAAGAGAACTATGAAGGTCGGTAGTCTGGATAATGGAAGGGTATTTGATCATGAATCACCCTCACTTGGCCTAGTAGAGCTTACAGAATGGAGTTGCTCTAAGTGGACAACGGATATTAGAAAAGCTATCACCCCCTTGTGGCCTCATAGGGCATACTGAATGAACTTGCTCTAAGTGGACAATGGAGAGAAAACCATCTATATCAGCCTCTAAGTGGACAATGTAGAGAAGACCATCACCATGGCCTTGTAGGGCATATAGAATGAAGCTACTCTACATAGCCAGCCCCTTTAACCTGTTCCCAGGTGCAATACACATTTATGATGCGGGTACATTTTAGAAAACTTGAGAACGTAATTTTGTCAAGATTTTGACACTTCTATCTGTACAATGTCTTTAATCTTTCACTTCAGCATCTCTGATGTTGTGGGAAACACTGGAATGTGAACATGTTTATTTCTTTTTGTTCATTTAACTTTTATTGAATGCCAGGACTTAACTGGAAAATGCCAAAGTAGGAGAAAAAAATCGAGATATTTTAAAGAGACTTTATTGAACATCAAAGGTGGAAACGCAAATTTATAGGAGAGGTTCCAGGTGAAAATCAAGCTGCTTGATTCTGACAAGTTAAATATTGTTTGAATTAGAGGTAAACATTATGTGCCCAAGATATTCGCCTGTCTACTCAGGGA
Organism: Bufo bufo; assembly: GCF_905171765.1. Lineage (NCBI taxonomy): Eukaryota > Metazoa > Chordata > Amphibia > Anura > Bufonidae > Bufo > Bufo bufo. The sequence goes on along the minus strand of NC_053392.1, from coordinate 70,602,511 downwards.
GAGAAGATGAAAAGGATTGTCTATTGAAGAATGAGGAAACACAATGGCTTTGGCATTGTTGGAACAGATTAAGCAACGGAATGGGGAGGAACGCCAAAGACTTAAAAAATCAAAAAAAGGCAGGTGGAAAGGCACAGAAACAAAACATATCAGGTGTAAAATAGGTAAAATACAGGTCTGACATGTGTCATCTGCTAATCATAGGTGGGTCTATCATATTATCACCTGCTATTGACTCAATGTAAAATAGACTATTTATTAGTATTTGAAAAAAATTGAGGGATTATCCTTCAGAAAGATGATCGGGTCTGACTCTTGGCACCTCCACCAATCAGCTTTGTAAGGGTACTTTCACACTAGCGTTTTTATTTTCCGGTATTGAGTTCCATCACAGGGGCTCAATACCGGAAAAAACGGATAATTTTTATCCTAATGCATTCTGAATGGAGAGCATTCCGTTCAGTATGCATCGGGATGCATCAGTTCAGTCCCTCTTACGTTTTTTGGCCGGAGAAAATACCGCAGCATGCTGTAGTTTTCTCTCCGGTCAAAAATCCTGAACACTTGCCGGAATGCATTAATGTCAGATCCGGCCCCAAGTGTTCCGGCAAAAAGGGTCCGGTTTTGCGGTCTGCGCATGTGCAGACCTTTGAAAATGAGAAAAAAAATATCGGATCCGTTTTTCCGGATGACAACCGGAAAGACGGATCCTGTATTGCAATGTATTTGTGAGACGGATCCGGATCCGTCTCACAAATGCATCCGTTTGCGTCCAGATTTCTGGATCCGGTAGGCAGTTCCGGCAACGGGACTGTCTGCCGGAATCCTCTGCCTCAAGTGTGAAAGTACCCTAAAGGGGCTTTGGAAACCCATAGTTGCAGTGGAGGAGCACGTTTCATCTGAGAGGGCAAGCTAGCAGCAGAGTAACCTATTTGATCGTCAGACAGGATGGCATGGGGGAGGGGGACAAAATGTGCAATAGAGTATTTTGGGTGAGTTGCCCAAAAATAAAAATTTACAACTCTTACTTTAGTGAGAGGACAATCCCTTTACCTGCGGAGTTGCTGCATGCAATTCTGCAATGGCAAATCCTCAGTGTATACGTACCTTAAAGGCATTGTCCACTCAATGGAAAAGAGTTGTACAGTACCACAAAGGGGATAAGATTCTAAGAAATCTCATCCACATGCTGCAAAAAAAAACTAAAAGAAATGCAGTGTAGATTGACCTGTGTTGTAGATTCTTAATACAGAACAGGTCAATTTATGGTCCCAATTTCCACCATCGATTTTGCCCTTTGCAATGCACAGGTTGAAAACTGTTGAAAATCCACAAAATCTCTTACAAAGGCCTGTGGAATTTTGTTGCAGAAAGTCCGTCCTTTGTCCACCATACCCTTAATCAGGTATTCCAGGATTGGTTGAGCACCCAAGCACAATGGAAGTCAATTGGAGAACCCGATCATTATACCAGGCACCCCCTGCTCTGGAGAGGGGAGGGTGTCTGGTTCACAGGAAAAGGTTAGAAATTGATGGAAACACGGCCAAAATGGTTCAAAAACAGCATGAGGAGGATGTCTGGATGCATCTTGGACTTCCAGGTCGCTGCTGGGAATGATGTTGTCCGAGTAGTACGCCAATTTTACAGACTGACAATAATACGCACAAAACCGAAGATAAAATCGAATTTAGAGGAAAAATTGTTAGGAAACATTCTTTCCAGCAATGGCCGGACTGAAGGGGGGCATAGCCCTTTGAGGGGAGGCCCACATGACGGGGGGTTTGGTTTAGGGAGCCCCGGAAGGTGTAGGATTGGTGGGGAGGGCGAGAAGTGGGTTGGTTAGGGGACCGTGGGGGAGCGGATTGGATAGTTTAAGCAAGGGGGAGGAGTGTAGGGGGTTAAATACAGGAGGGAGGGAGAAGGAGGTAGCAATTTTGGTAAAAGAGAGAAGCTCCCACCCACCCTCCCTATTTTGGGGAGATTGGAGATGTGGTGGACATGTGTGTGTCAATGGGGTTGTGCATGTCATGGCGGCTGTGGCGTGGGGGGGTCCTTGGAGTTAGTTACATTGGAACTTGAGGACATTGGGAGAGCTCCACGGTTGGGGCTGGACTCCCATGGTGGGCGAGCTGTTGTGGTGGATCGAGGGGGCCGTTCTGTGGTGCTTCTGAGCTGGGGGTAACGGCTGGAAGCAAAATGGCTCTACCCGATTCGGCAGCTCGGGTTTTTGGGGCTTCAAGGACCTCCCCCTGTTAGGTTGTTCTTGGTTAGGAAGTTATGGTTATTTATGTATTTATGTATTTATGTTAATAAATGGCTGCTGTGGCCAATACATTTCCAGTTGGTGGTCAGAGTCTTTTTGGGGCTTATGGGGGAGGAAGTGTATAAGGGGAGGCGGGATGTATTGGTGATTGGTTAAGGTTAATAATGGGTTGTGTAAGTAGGGGAAGGGGCGAACGGCATATAACCAATACCCCCATCAAGCAATGGCCGGACTGAAGGGGGCAGAGCCCTTTGAGGGGAGGCCCACATGACGCAGGGTTTGGTTTAGGGAGCCCCGGAAGGTGTAGGATTGGTGGGGAGGGGGAGAAGCGGGTTGGTTAGGGGACCGTGGGGGAGCGGATTGGATAGTTTAAGCAAGGGGGAGGAGTGAAGGGGGTTAAATACAGGAGGGAGGGAGAAGGAGGTAGCCATTTTGGTAAAAGAGAGAAGCTCCCACCCACCCTCCCTATTTTGGGGAGATTGGAGATGGGGTGGACGTGTGTGTGTCAATGGGGTTGTGCATGTCATGGCGGCTGTGGCGTGGGGGGGTCCTTGGAGTTGGTTACATTGGAACATGAGGACATTGGGAGAGCTCCACGGTTGGGGCTGGACTCCCATGGTGGGCGAGCTGTTGTGGTGGATCGAGGGGGCCGTTCTGTGGTAATTCTGAGCTGGGGGTAACGGCTAGAAGCAAAATGGCTCTCCCCGGTTCGGCAGCTCGGGTTTTTGGGGCTTCAAGGACCTCCCCCTGTTAGGTTGTTCTTGGTTGGGAAGTTATGGTTATTTATGTATTTATGTATTTATGTTAATAAATGGCTGCTGTGGCCAATACATTTCCAGTTGATGGTCAGAGTCCTTTTCGGGGCTTATGGGGGAGGAAGTGTATAAGGGGAGGCGGGATGTATTGGTGATTGGTTAAGGTTAATAATGGGTTGTGTAAGTAGGGGAAGGGGCGAACGGCATATAACCAATACCCCCGTCAAGCAATGGCCGGACTGAAGGGGGCAGAGCCCTTTGAGGGGAGGCCCACATGACGCAGGGTTTGGTTTAGGGAGCCCCGGAAGGTGTAGGATTGGTGGGGAGGGGGAGAAGCGAGTTGGTTAGGGGACCGTGGGGGAGCGGATTGGATAGTTTAAGCAAGGGGGAAGAGTGAAGGGGGTTAAATACAGGAGGGAGGGAGAAGGAGGTAGCCATTTTGGTAAAAGAGAGAAGCTCCCACCCACCCTCCCTATTTTGGGGAGATTGGAGATGGGGTGGACGTGTGTGTGTCAATGGGGTTGTGCATGTCATGGCGGCTGTGGCGTGGGGGGGGTCCTTGGAGTTGGTTACATTGGAACTTGAGGACATTGGGAGAGCTCCACGGTTGGGGCTGGACTCCCATGGTGGCCGAGCTGTTGTGGTGGATCGAGGGGGCCGTTCTGAGGTAATTCTGAGCTGGGGGTAACGGCTAGAAGCAAAATGGCTCTCCCCGGTTCGGCAGCTCGGGTTTTTGGGGCTTCAAGGACCTCCCCCTGTTAGGTTGTTCTTGGTTGGGAAGTTATGGTTATTTATGTATTTATGTATTTATGTTAATAAACAGCTGGTGGTCAGAGTCCTTTTCGGGGCTTATGGGGGAGGAAGTGTATAAGGGGAGGCGGGATGTATTGGTGATTGGTTAAGGTTAATAATGGGTTGTGTAAGTAGGGGAAGGGGCGAACGGCATATAACCAATACCCCCGTCAAGCAATGGCCGGACTGAAGGGGGCAGAGCCCTTTGAGGGGAGGCCCACATGACGCAGGGTTTGGTTTAGGGAGCCCCGGAAGGTGTAGGATTGGTGGGGAGGGGGAGAAGCGAGTTGGTTAGGGGACCGTGGGGGAGCGGATTGGATAGTTTAAGCAAGGGGGAGGAGTGAAGGGGGTTAAATACAGGAGGGAGGGAGAAGGAGGTAGCCATTTTGGTAAAAGAGAGAAGCTCCCACCCACCCTCCCTATTTTGGGGAGATTGGAGATGGGGTGGACGTGTGTGTGTCAATGGGGTTGTGCATGTCATGGCGGCTGTGGCGTGGGGGGGGTCCTTGGAGTTGGTTACATTGGAACTTGAGGACATTGGGAGAGCTCCACGGTTGGGGCTGGACTCCCATGGTGGCCGAGCTGTTGTGGTGGATCGAGGGGGCCGTTCTGAGGTAATTCTGAGCTGGGGGTAACGGCTAGAAGCAAAATGGCTCTCCCCGGTTCGGCAGCTCGGGTTTTTGGGGCTTCAAGGACCTCCCCCTGTTAGGTTGTTCTTGGTTGGGAAGTTATGGTTATTTATGTATTTATGTATTTATGTTAATAAACAGCTGGTGGTCAGAGTCCTTTTCGGGGCTTATGGGGGAGGAAGTGTATAAGGGGAGGCGGGATGTATTGGTGATTGGTTAAGGTTAATAATGGGTTGTGTAAGTAGGGGAAGGGGCGAACGGCATATAACCAATACCCCCGTCAAGCAATGGCCGGACTGAAGGGGGCAGAGCCCTTTGAGGGGAGGCCCACATGACGCAGGGTTTGGTTTAGGGAGCCCCGGAAGGTGTAGGATTGGTGGGGAGGGGGAGAAGCGGGTTGGTTAGGGGACCGTGGGGGAGCGGATTGGATAGTCTAAGCAAGGGGGAGGAGTGAAGGGGGTTAAATACAGGAGGGAGGGAGAAGGAGGTAGCCATTTTGGTAAAAGAGAGAAGCTCCCACCCACCCTCCCTATTTTGGGGAGATTGGAGATGGGGTGGACGTGTGTGTGTCAATGGGGTTGTGCATGTCATGGCGGCTGTGGCGTGGGGGGGGTCCTTGGAGTTGGTTACATTGGAACTTGAGGACATTGGGAGAGCTCCACGGTTGGGGCTGGACTCCCATGGTGGGCGGGCTGTTGTGGTGGATCGAGGGGGCCGTTCTGTGGTAATTCTGAGCTGGGGGTAACGGCTAGAAGCAAAATTGCTCTCTCCGGTTCGGCAGCCCGGGTTTTTGGGGCTTCAAGGACCTCCCCCTGTTAGGTTGTTCTTGGTTGGGAAGTTATGGTTATTTATGTATTTATGTATTTATGTTAATAAACAGCTGGTGGTCAGAGTCTTATTTGAGGCTTATGGGGAGGAAGTGTATAAGGGGAGGTGGGATGTATTGGTGATTGGTTAAGGTTAATAATGGGTTGTGTAAGTAGGGGAAGGGGCGAACGGCATATAACCAATACCCCCGTTATGTATATTTACTTGTATATAAAGTGCAAGTGCTGCCAAAAATTACAAGGAAGAGGCACTCCGATACAACCTGTATATCACATAAAGGAGGGCCTCATTCACATTGTGGTACAATTGTTCAGGTAGTGGGACTCCTACACTCATAAAGCCTATGCACTAAGTGAAAGGGCTGCCAAAAATTACAAGGAACTGGCACTACAATACACCCTTTATTACACATAAAGGAGGGCATCATACACACCCTTGAAAAATTATGATTGATGGCCTGCTGGTAACCCTCAAAAACTATTGGAGCTAGGGCCTGCTGATCTGACCATCTAAAACATTAGGGGCAAGGGACTGCTGCTGATCTGACCATCTAAAACATTAGGGGTGAGGGTCTGCTGCTGAGCTGACCCTCTAAAACATTAGGGGCGAGTGCCTGCTGCTGATCTGAACATTTAAAACATTAGGGGTGAGGGCCTGCTGCTGAGCTGACCATCTAAAACATTATGGGCGAGGGCCTGCTGGTGACCCTCAAAAACATTATGGGCGAAGGGCTGCTGGTGACCCTCTAAAACATTATGGTGAGGGCCTGCTGCTGAGCTTACCCTCTAAAACATTAGGAGTGAGGGCAGTCTAATAAGCATGTTGATATGATGGAGGAGGAGGACAAGAAAAGGGAGATTGAACCATATACCCTTTTTAGTGTTGGAATACTAGTATTCAATACACCATAAAAGCCATTTAAAGTGCCTTTATGTTCAGCTGCTTTCCTCTGGTGGAGTTGAGAAGTCAGGGGCAATTCAGGCCTTGTTCATTTTTATAAGAGGTCAACCGGTCAGCATTTTCAGTTGACAGGTGGATGCACTTATCAGTTATTATGCCCCCAGCAGCACTAAATACCTGCTCTGACAAAACGCTGGTGGCAGGGCAGGCCAGCACCTCCAAAGCCAGCACCTCCAGCTTGTACACCCAATAGTTGTAAGGCACAGAGGGATCACTGAGGACACTGATACGGTCTGCTACGTACTGCTTCACCATCTTCCAAAACTTTTCCCTCCTTGTGACACTAGGCCATGCATCTGGTTGAGGGTGCTGGCGGGGTGTCATAAAACTGTCCCAGGCCTTGGAGAGTATTGCCCTGCCTCTGTTGGAACTGCTGTGTGTTCCCCATTTTTTCCACAAGTACCTTCTGGTATTGCACCTCTCCACCACAGGAATGAGAGATGAGAAGTTCTCTTTGTAGCGGGGGTCGAGAAGGGTGAACAACCAGTAATCGGTGTTGGCCAAAATGCGTACAACGCGAAGGTCACGGGAAAGTCAGCCTAACATTTCCACCTCTTCCACATGCAAAGCGTCCGCCTTAATTGTGAGCAGCAAGAGTTTCAGTAGACACAGAAGTGGGATGGTTACGCTGATAATAGCATTATCGCGGCTCACCATCTGTGTTGATTCATCAAAGTTGCGTAAAACCTCACAGAAGTCAGACATCAATGCCCACTCGTCGCTTGTGAAGAGCGGAAGCTGACTGGAAAGGCGACGACCATGTTGCAGCTTGTATTCCACTACTGCCCTCTGCTGCCCAAAAAGCCTGGCCAACATGTGGAACGTGGAGTTCCAGTGCGTGCTCACGTCGCACAACAGTCAGTGAGCTGGCAATTGCAAGCGCTGCTGCAGCGTTGCCAGACCGGCGGAAGCTGTCGATGACTTGCGGAAATAGGCACACGTGCAGCGCACCTTCACCAGTAGCAAATTGGGGAAGGTTTAGAAAAACTGCTGAACCACTAGGTTGAACAAGTGGGCTAGTGATGGTATGTGTATGAGCTTGTCAAGCTCCAAAGCCCGCCACCAAGTTACGGCCATTATCAGACACAACAATGCCTGGTTGTAGGTTTAGTGGCGAGAACCACAGCTCAGTCTGGTCCCTTATCCCCTGCCACAGCTCTGCGGCGGTGTGCTGTTTGTCACCTAAGCAGATCAGTTTAAGCAAGGCCTGTTGCCGCTTCCCCACTTCAGTGCTATACTGCTTCCAGCTACTGACTGGTGCTGCAAGATGATAATTCAGAGGTCTAAGTGGAGGAGGAGGTGGAGGAGAAGGGGGGGTTGCAGCCACTAACGTAGGTGGTGGCAGAAACCCTGATGGAAGTAGGGCCTGCAATCCTTGGTGTTGGTAGCACCTGTGCCATCCCAGGGTATGACTCGCTCCCGGCCTCCACAATTTTCACCCAGTGTGCCGTCAGGGAAATGTAGTGTCCCTGGCCAAAAGCACTTGTCCATGTGTCAGTCGTTAAGTGGACCTTCCCAATAACTGCGTTGGTGAGGCCACAGGTGATGTTACGGGACACATGCTGGTGTAAGGCTGGGACTGCACACCGTTAAAAATATTGTCGGCTGGGTCAGAGTACCGCGGGACAGCCACCACCATCAGTCTGCGGAAAGCCTCAGTGTCCACAAGCCTAAATGGCAACATTTCCAGGGCCAGCAATTTGGAAAGGTGCATATTTACCCAGCCACCCACCCACAGGCCATAGCACTACTATGGCCTGTGGGTGGGTGGCTGGGTATTTGCGCTTACGTTCAAAGGCCTGGGGTATAGACATCTGTACGCTGCGCTGGGACATAGAAGTGGATGTGCTAGCTGATGGTGCTTGCAAAGGTTCAGGTGCATGGCGGGAGGCATCCAGGCCTGCGTATTGGACAAGGGATTGGCCAGCGTGTAACACAGGGGAAGAGGAGGCAGTGGTGTGACCCGCACACACTGATTGTGGACCCAGGCATTTGGCCCACCTGATAGGGTGCTTTGATGCCATGTGGCAGATCATGCTGGTGGTGTTGAGGTTCCTAGTGTTAATGCCCCTGCTCATTTTGGTACGGCACAGGTTGCAAATGACAATTCTTTTATCAGCCGCAAAAAAAAGCGCCAGACTGTTGAACACCTACTCCTTGGCAAGGGAGATTACCGCAAGGGGGTGCTCCGGGGAACGGTTGTGGGCCTGTTTGGTGTGGCCCGCCTTCTCCCTTTTGTCACCGCACTGTCTCTTTCAGCCTGTTGCGGTGCTGTGGATCCCTCCCCCTCTGTACTGCTGTCCTCGCTCGGCTTGCCACCTTCCCAGGTTGGGTCAGTGACTTCTTCGTCCACACCTCCTCTTCCACTTCCTCACTCTGGTTATCCTCCTGAGTTGTTGACCTAACAACAACCTCAGTTATTGACAACTGTGTCTCATCCTCATCATCAACAGTTTGAGACACTAATTGCGGTTGACTTATTGGCAACTGTGTCTCATCATCATCATCCACCTTGTGAAACACTAATTGCCGTTCCCCACCGTCATCTTTTTGTGACTGTGGATGTTCAAGAGTTTGGGAATCAGGCCACAATATCTCCTCATGTCCCTCTTCAAGCGGGCTTGTCGAGAGGCCCAAATCAAGGAATGGCGATGAAAAGAGCTGCTCGGAATATCCGAGTGTGGAATCACTTGTTTGCCAAGACTCTCCATGGTGGGAGGAAGGAGGATCAGGGTGAGGATTCTGTTGACCAGGCTCTTTTCTACTGAGACTTGACTTTGTGCTTAACCGACTGGAAGCATTATGTGCTGCAATCCAACCGACCACCTGGTCGCACTGGTCTGACTACAAGAGTGGTGTCCTGCGCCGCCCTGCAAACTGGGGCATGAAGCTAGGTATCGTGGATAAGTGTGTTTCTTGTGCTCTGGCAGCAAGCACAGTTTCACTGCGCCCAGGACCACGGCCTCTGCATGCACCATCAGCAGCACAGCCTTTTCCCCGTCCCTTACTGCTCGCCTTGCGCATATTAAATGGTATATATGCTTGAAAGCATGTCACACGTACAGTAGCGAAGGTTTTGTAAGTGTATGCGCAAATAAAGTACACAGAATGTCACAGATATTTTTAGGATGCGCATACGTTAAGCAGGAGATGTAGCACAGATAATGTCGCTGTCCGCAGCGTCTATGAAAAAAGTACACTGAATGTCACAGATTATTTTAGGATGTGCAAACGTTATACAGGAGGTATAGCGCAAGTAATGTCGCTGTCACCAGCGGCTAATAAAAAATGACACTGAATTAATGTCACTGATATTTCGGACGCGCAAACGTTATACAGGAGGTATAGAGCATGTAATGTCGCTGTCACTAGCGGCTAATAAAAAAATTACACTGAATTAATGTAACTGATATTTAGGATGGGCAAACGTTATACAGGAGATGTAGTGCAGGTAATGTAACTGTCCGCAGCAGACACAGTCTACTGAAAAAGTACACTGGATGTCACAGATATTTTTAGGCTGCGCACACGTTACACAGGAGATGTAGCATAGATAATGTCGCAGTCACCAGCAGCTAAAAAAATTACACTGAATGTCACTGATATTTCGAATGCGCTAACGTTATACTGGAGAGGAGATGTAGTGCAGGTAATGAAACTGTCCGCAGCGGACACAGTCTATGGAAAAAGTACACTGGATGTCACAGATATTTTTAGGCTGCGCACACGTTATACAGGAGATGTAGCGCAGATAATGTCACTGTCTGCAGTGGTCAAATAATTGCAAGCTATTTCTCGCAGGTTGTGCTAAAAATATATATTGCTGCCAGATACAACAATAGTCCTTAAAAGGACTTTTGGGTTTCTCTCACAATTCCACGCAATTTAACGCAGGTTGCGCTAATAATTATATTGCTGCCAGATACATCAATAGTCCTTAAAAGGATTTTTGGGTCTCTAACAAGTTTTTTCAATAAAATAGTACTTTTTCACTCCCTACACTATCTGTCCCTTCTGCAGCACAGCTCTCCCTGACTAAAGGCTCATGCACACGACCGTTGTTTTGCGGTCCGTTTTTTTTCCCTCTCTGACTTAAGTCCTCTTCAGTTTTATTACTGCACAAAACATATCCTTATGGTTTCCGTATTTGATCATTTTTTTGCGGATCGTATACAGAAACAGTAACTTATTAATCATCAAACACATGAGCAATTTGGGCTGGGCATAGCATTTCTACAGTATGGATCCACAAAATACGGATGACATACGGATGTGTTCGCTCCGTATTTTTTGCGGACCCATTGACTTGAATGGGGCCTCGGACCGTGATTTGCGGACAATAATAGGACATGCACTACTTTTTTGCGGAAGGGCCGGACAAACGGAAACGGAATGCACACGGAGTAACTTCTGTATTTTCTACAGCCCCATTGAAGTGAATGGTTCCACATGCGGTCCGCAAAAAAACGGAACGGAAGCGGAAATACTTTCGTGTGCATGAGCCCTAAGTCTGAGCCGAACACGTGTCATCAGGTGCTATATAGCACCCGATGATGCGTTTCGGCCAGCCAATCACTGTAATGCCAGTTGCCAACATGGCTATGGCATTACAGTGAATGGAAGTACTTACCTGCACATTTATTTGCTGTGTAGCAGCCAACAAACGTGTGGGGAGGAGTCTCGAGCATCGCAATCATGCACACGTGGTGTTCGGCCGAACACCGCGATTTGCCGAGCATAGCGATGCTCGAGCTGAACTAGTGTTCGGCCGAGCATGCTCGCCCAACACTAGTGGCTACAGACAGCCAATTTTGAAATATACAGTGTGAAGGAAAGCAGGAGAGTTATCAATATATTTATGCCAGTTGTCTAGTGTGAATACATTGAGAACTATGGTTTTTAGAATGAGCGCCGCAATTGTAAACCTGTTCCACTTTTTCCGACGTAGAAATCCACTAAAGGGAGGACAGCGTTTTTAGTAATTTTTAAAAAATAATTAAATAAAAAAATAGTAAATGCATCAGAAAGTCTGTCTTTACAACTTTCCGCCCTTCAATTAAATTCCCCTTTTAACTGGTCTGGTAGACATTTGACATACTTAGGCATTAAATTAACTTCCCATCTCCCAGAACTGTTTCAGCTCAACTACACCCCCCTCCTGAGGGCCATTGTTGCTCAGCTCGATTCCCTGGATCACCCTTACTTGTCTTGGTTTGGTAGAAAAAACCTGGTGATGTCCCTGGTAATTCCAAGACTTACTTACCTCCTGCAAGTCCTCCCAATTGCCATCCCTAGGTCCTTTTTTAGGTCTTTGAACTCCCAGATCCGGAAATTTATTTGGCAAGATAAAAAACCTAGAATTTCCTTTGCTACATTAACAAAACCTAAACAGCTAGGAGGGATAGGTTTACCTGACCCGGAGCTTTATATGAAGGCTATACACTTAACTAGAGTGATTGATTGGCTTCGGCCTGTAAATCACAAGCAATGGTTACCGTTAGAAAATATTTTCTTTCCTTCTACTATTAGAGCCCTGCTGCTGTCGGACAGCCCTCTCCCTGCCTTCTCCTCTATTCCAAACCCTATAGTTCGCACCTCATTAAAGGTATGGAAGTGGTTTTCCGCCAATTGCTGTGCCCTACCTCTGCCCTCCCCTCTCCTCCAGGTAGGAGATATTATCTCATTAGCTCCAAAAGAGCTGAAAGACTCATGCCCTCTAAGGATCAGATCATCTACTAAATTAATAACTGATCTTCTGGACGTTAACGGGTGTGTCCTCTCTGGGGAGTCTCTTTCAAACAAATTGGAAGCTACTCCTTTACATACCTTACTCCTTACTTATATCAGTAAAGAAATCAGCCTTAGAACTAAATCCCTAAATATGCAGAAACCCCTAGATTGGTTTGAAAGTCTTTTGAAGTCTACAAATTACCCATCTAAGTTAATTTCCGTTCTTTATAAAAAACTTACCCTATCCTCTCCAAGTGGCAAACTAGCAGTAATAACACAATGGGAAAAGGATCTGGGAAGACAATTCTCTCAACCGGAAATGACCAAACTCTTCATTGCACCACACAAACTCTCAAGATGTGTTAGAATACAGGAGAACGGTTATAAGGTATTATCTAGGTGGTACAGAACCCCAGACAAGATCTCCTCGTTCTATCCAAGTGTCCCAGACAAATGCTGGAGATGTGAGAAAAATAAAGGTTCTTTTTTCCATATCTGGTGGGAATGCCCTCTGCTAAAGCCCTGGTGGGAGAAAATATTCAAATTAACCAATAACATATGCAAGACTAACCTCCCCACTTCCCCTGAGATTGCACTATTGTCCTTTGGCATACAGGGGGTGGACGTCCACAAAAAAACCCTCTTTTCCTTTCTGATCTCAGCTGCACGTCTACTCATCCCCATAAACTGGCACAGTTCAGTCATCCCTTCTATAGACCACTGGATAGCCAAAGTCGATCAATTCTACCGCCTTGAAGAACTCTCACATTGGGAGTTAAAATCAAGAAATACATTTCTTAGTATTTGGTCTTTATGGAAATTATATAGAAATTTTACCTAACATCTTTTATTTTTTTTTTTAATAAAGATGTTTATTAGTATTGTGTCATGATCATAAAAAGATATCAATACAGTATCATCCATCATACAATAAAGATTACATTTCCATAATCTTCTATATTATGCATTTTAGGTGACATATCCCAGTTCAGAGCTGACAACACAATACTATGCATTTTTTTTATATTTTTTTTTCCCTCCCCCCCCCATGTAATCCAACAAATAATAACAGATCAAAGTATATCTAACAAGGGTAAACACATCTCTCTGAGCGCCAACTTGTTCGTCATCACCATTAATACACTTTTCCTGATACCCCTTTGTCTCCTCTTACTTGTCCTGTCTTATATCTCTACCGATCACATACTTTAAGCCTACCTAGCCGTCCTTTGATGTCTTCCTGCAGGTACCAAGCTGTTAGGGCGAACGGTCTCATGATTCTAACTGATTCTGCCTCCTCCATGAAGTTTAACATGAATTTTTTCCATGTCCTGTACAATTTTTTCCCAGCCGCTTCCTTTCTACCTATTGCTTCTAGCCACTCCAAGTGTAGCATATGCCTCAGACGTCTCAAAAATTCAGCCTTTGATGGTACCTCTGATTTAAGCCATGCCGACAACAGACATCTCTTTGCTTCCAGAACTATCCTATGTCCCATTGCCGTGAGGCCTTTATTCTGCCCATTATCATTTTCACCTTCATTAGACTCCCCCTGTTTTCTTGCATGCAACATTACTATTTGGATGTCGAGTTCCTCTTTAGAATTACTGCCATTTCGTAAGATCGTTCTCACCATATTCCAATAGTCTTCTAATTTTGTGCAGCTCCACAGCCCATGTAGCAGATCAGTTTTGGGGGTGGAACATCTCGGACATGCCACAATCCTATCTGGTTTTGCGCTATTGAATGGCATGTCAAAACCATATAAGGCACAGTGTATAATTTTAAAGTGCGTCTCCCTCATTGTTTCATTCATCACTGACCTGTGTAAAGCTGCTATACCATTTCTCACGATTGGGTAAACCTCCTCCAACATCTTTTATTTTATATCCAGGTGTTCCAAAGTTCTTTGTTACACTTTCAGGTTTTCTGACATATGCATATGATAATATCTATAATGGATATTCATATTTTGTCTTTACACAGTTGTGACGATTGTAACTCAAGCCTTATACTGTATTTGCACTATTGTGTGATATTTTACAATATTCATATGTATGGATTATTTAAAAAAAAAAAAAAAACAATAAAAATTGTTTCAAAAAAAAAACAAGATGTCTAGATACCTAGAGAACATACTAGCTACCCATCTTAGTCAATGGAAGTGACGTTAAATTCTATGTTAAGGCCAAATGGTTGAAGGGACCTAAGGGTGTGAATCCATTTAAGTTCCTTCCTTCTCAGGATTTTCTTTCTATCACCACCCCGTCTCAGGTATCCTACACTATCAATAGCACGAAATCGTAATTGGTTTATGGAATGGTTATGTTCAATGAAATGTTTAGCAACTGGTTTATCTAGCGCCCCTTTTCTTATTGTACTTTTATGTTGATTAATTCTCTCTCTCAATTCCATCGTGGTCTCCCCCACGTATATCAAGCTGCAAGGGCACTGTATCATGTATACCACATCCAGTGGATCTACATGTATAGTGTCCTCTAATTTTGAACAACTTACCGCTGTAGGGGTGCGCAAAACCGTTGCCTTTCATGATGCCACTACAGTTGCAGCATGGAGGGCAAGGGAAATTGCCACTCCTCAACGGTGCCAGTCTCTTCTGTCTCTCTCTCTCATTGGTGATTTGAGGGGGTGTGTTTTTATATGTGGGGTATATATATGTGTAACAATGTGGATGTCATTAGGCTTGACAAAGGCTGAGTTTCAGCCGAAACGTTGCTGTTTTTACTTGTCTGGGGGTCGCAATAAAAGATTGGAAGATGTTAAAAAAAAAGAAAGTCTGTCTTTTGTATTGCCAAACAAAATTTTGCTGTGGAGCTATATGAGATCTGTGTACTACCTGGACTATATAGTGCCTAGATCTAAGTGAGACTACTTCATGTACAGGAAAAAAAAAAAAAAAAACATAGTATGAGCCCCTAGCCCAAAACTGACACTATAGGCCCATAACCAACTATTAGAAAAGCCATAGTATTGGTTATCAGTATATTAATTCAGAGCAACTGAACTTGTTGTATCTATTGAAGACGTTTTGATGGCCATTCAATTGCCTCTCTCAATTAGAATGACTTGTACATGTAATCTCCAGCATAAATACTGGTGGCTCATGCTTCAGTCAGAATATTCTGTTTTTCATAATCTGCCAAAATGCCTGTCACTTACAACCCTGTTCTAACACATCTCCTGGGGCAGTTTAATCACAACTAATAACTTTAGTCATGCAAATGCAATCAACATCTTACCTCCATGAGGCCCTTGACCTCATGTTGATGATAAAGACAAGAATATTATGCTGACTGATGCTCTGATTTATTACCATGACCTGGAAGAACGAGAACCTTTACAGTTATAGTATTGGCCTTAACAGTCTATGAGCACCACTTACAATATGGGCCCATAGCTGCATGGATCTATAATACAGCTATATGCATGGGCAGTAACCATTCAACAAAACTCTACTGATGGAGATCAACGTGCTAATCAATCCAGGTAAAAAAAAAAACGTCATGATCACGGTCCAGTGTGTAGGCAGATTCCATGGATTTTCGTTTATTTTTGGCCTTTGCAGTTGAATTTAACATAATGTCAAATATTTTCTTCTGCTTTCAATATTCATCGGGGAAGGGAGTCATAACAGCACATAAAAAAAGCATAAAACACCATATTAGGTTGTAGTAAGGAAGGGACCGTCACCTAATAACTCAAGACGAGCGCAGCTTGACTCCTCACCGCTTCTCACATACAGTAAGCTGCAGAAAACAGATGGGGTAATAGCTCATCTGCTGGGAACACAACCATACAGTACAAATCTTCCTAATGGCTGGATCACTTTGTGAAATACAAATGAACAAAAGATATAAATTATTGGCAGGATATTTTTATGGCACAAAATAATAACAATGAAGCCATAAATGAAATCTGAGAGATGTTATTATTATGACAGGCATATTCTCCACTGATTTTTAAGCAATTCACACAGCGGTAATTGTTAAAATATGCTGTTTGTTTCCGTGTATTGTTCCCCATGTAAACCCCCAGCCATGAACATAATACATTACTTCACTGCCATTTAGCTGCAATTTTCTTCATCTTAGATCTCTCTACAGAGCCTGCATTGAAACAATTACACAGTAATAATGATACATGGAAAACAAGAGTAATGCTCACCCTAAAGAGACAAGTATCGTAAATGCACTTGCACACGTCCAATACAATATCACTATTACAATATCATTTCCCAACATGAGGGTCCAGCCTGATAATCATAGCAAAATATGCCTCGAATTCATGGCGCAATCCGCGTGCTACACAGTATTTGGACTTGTCACAGATTTTTCAGTAGATTTGTCCCAGATAGATGTATTTATTGATAGGCGGATAGATATGAGATGCATGTGTCTTGGATGTGTCTGCAAGAAGCAACCATCAACCTTGTCCCTATACTGACCCTACAGCATCTTGAGTCAGTATAGGGACATGCAGTATTTAGTTAGGTAGATTCAATCATTATTCTGAATTTTAGCATGGAAACAACCGGGTGTTCACTCAGAATTCTGTGTGATTCATATCGAGGGCAGGTGCTGGCAGCAAATCAAAAGTTTAAAAAGTTTTGATAATTTAAAAAAAAAAAAAATGTCTCTAATTCCATAATAGCACTTTATGTAATATACCTTATTAATGCTTTTTGTATATTTAATAGACTTTACCCCTCCTAAAGCGCACCTTTCCTTGTGCGCTTAAAATTGACTTTTCTGTCCTGCATGTCAGCTTTTAGCGTAGCGAAGCAGGCACAGGCAGGAGCCCACTCCGTTCAACTAATCCTGGCATTGCATATGGTTACAGGGTACCCATGTGCTATGCCAGCATTTAGTAAACCTCCGGGGGGCACGGGCAGGATGAACATTGCTGCTACTCCCTGCACTGCGGCGCCATTCACAAACTGAGCAGTCAGCGGTGTACAGAAAAGTCAATTTTAAGCTCATAGGGAATGGTGTGCTTTAGGGGGAGTAAAGTCTATTAAAAATACAAAAAGCATTAATAAAGCATAGTACAAAAAGTGTTACTATGGCATTAGGGACATTTTAACAAAAATGTAATCAAATGTTTAGTTACTCTTTAAGAATGAAATGCACAGTCTGCAATAAACTAAATCTTGAACCAACCTCATTTTTTTCTGTACATGAACAGTCAACTTTGTTAAAAAATAAATAAATATGTAAAAATAGCTTTTTGCCTGCACCTCCAGAATCAATGCTATACATTTTGCTGCAAACGCTGTGCAATCGCCCCTTTTTCTAAAAACCATCTTTGATTTTGCTACCATTTGCAATTAAGCATTTCAGTGCGTCGATACCAGTGTGGAAGGAGATGTGTAATTGTGCCTCTTTTAATCACTGATAAAACAGCTGCACATTTGCTACAGTGTATAATTAAAGGGCTTCTGTCACCCCCAAAACACATTTTTCATTTTTGGGCTTGTTAAAATCCTTATTGAACGACTATTCCCTATATAGGTCTCTTACCTTGGTCTGTGGCTTCGTTTCATTAAAAATCGATCTTTTAAAATATGCAAATGACTTAACTACCAGCAAGTAGGGCGTCTACTTGCTGGTAGCCGCCGCATCCTCCTTTTAAAAAACCGCCCCCTCCTCCTGTTGATTGACAGGGCCAGTGAGCGCTCTCCTCCTCCGGCTGGCCCTGTCAGCATTTCAAATCCCGCGCCTGTCTTCATTCGGCACAGGCGCTCTGAGAGAAGGACGCTCGCCTCCTCAGCACTCCCTCAGTGCGCCTGCGCCGATGACGTCTTCTCTTTCGGTGACGTCATCGGCGCAGGCGCACTGAGGGAGTGCTGAGGAGGCGAGCGTCCTCTCAGAGCGCCTGCGCCGAATGAAGACAGGCGCGGGATTTGAAATGCTGACAGGGCCAGCCGGAGGAGGAGAGCGCTCGCTGGCCCTGTCAATCAACAGGAGGAGGGGGCGGTTTTTTAAAAGGAGGATGCGGCGGCTACCAGCAAGTAGACGCCCTACTTGCTGGTAGTTAAGTCATTTGCATATTTTAAAAGATCGATTTTTTTTTATGAAACGAAGCACCAGACCAAGGTAAGAGCCCTATATAGGGAATAGTCGTTCAATAAGGATTTTAGCAAGCCCAAAAATGAAAAATGTGTTTTGGGGGTGACAGAAGCCCTTTAAGCAGTTCATTAAATTTTAGCACTGCGTTCATAACAGGGCATGTTTAATTGAGCCTCTGTTAGTTACCAAAAAAACTGTTTCAATTTAGCTATCGTTTGCAATTAGGCATTTCAACACATCAGTATACCAGTTTCAATCAATGCACTGCATTGTACCACATCATCATACCAGTTTCATTCAACACATTGTATCAATATATAGTTTTGGTTAACTCATTGTACAGGGAGTGCAGAATTATTAGGCAAGTTGTATTTTTGAGGATTCATTTTATTATTGAACAACAGCCATGTTCTCAATGAACCCAAAAAACTCATTAATATCAAAGCTGAATATTTTTGGAAGTAGTTTTTAGTTTGTTTTTAGTTTTAGCTATTTTAGGGGGATATCTGTGTGTGCAGGTGACTATTACTGTGCATAATTATTAGGCAACTTACCAAAAAACGAATATATACCCATTTCAATTATTTATTTTTACCAGTGAAACCAATATAACATCTCAACATTCACAAATATACATTTCTGACATTCAAAAACAAAACAAAAACAAATCAGTGACCAATATAGCGACCTTTCTTTGCAAGGACACTCAAAAGCCTGCCATCCATGGATTCTGTCAGTGTTTTGATCTGTTCACCATCAACATTGCGTGCAGCAGCAACCACAGCCTCCCAGACACTGTTCAGAGAGGTGTACTGTTTTCCCTCCTTGTAAATCTCACATTTGATGATGGACCACAGGTTCTCAATGGGGTTCAGATCAGGTGAACAAGGAGGCCATGTCATTAGATTTTCTTCTTTTATACCCTTTCTTGCCAGCCACGCTGTGGAGTACTTGGACGCGTGTGATGGAGCATTGTCCTGCATGAAAATCATGTTTTTCTTGAAGGATGCAGACTTCTTCCTGTACCACTGCTTGAAGAAGGTGTCTTCCAGAAACTGGCAGTAGGACTGGGAGTTGAGCTTAACTCCAACCTCAACCCGAAAAGGCCCCACAAGCTCATCTTTGATGATACCAGCCCAAACCAGTACTCCACCTCCACCTTGCTGGCGTCTGAGTCGGACTGGAGCTCTCTGCCCTTTACCAATGGCCATGTCTCTGAGTATTGCACACCTTGTGCTTTTGGGCACTCCAGTGATGTTGCAGCTCTGAAATATGGCCAAACTGGTGGCAAGTGGCATCTTGGCAGCTGCACGCTTGACTTTTCTCAGTTCATGGGCAGTTATTTTGCGCCTTGGTTTTTCCACACGCTTCTTGCGACCCTGTTGACTATTTTGAATGAAACGCTTGATTGTTCGATGATCACGCTTCAGAAGCTTTGCAATTTTAAGAGTGCTGCATCCCTCTGCAAGATATCTCACTATTTTTGACTTTTCTGAGCCTGTCAAGACCCTCTTTTGACCCATTTTGCCAAAGGAAAGGAAATTGCCTAATAATTATGCACACCTAATATAGGGTGTTGATGTCATTAGACCACACCCCTTCTCATTACAGAGATGCACATCACCTAATATGCTTAATTGGTAGTAGGCTTTCGAGCCTATACAGCTTGGAGTAAGACAACATGCATAAAGAGGATGATGTGGTCAAAATACTCATTTGCCTAATAATTCTGCACGCAGTGTATTGTGTAAAAGTAAATAGTCAATACCAGTGAGGAGTGTGTTTGTAGAAGGGAAGGGATGTTTAATTGCACCTCTGTCTGAAAATTATAAAAAAAAACACTTGCAATTTTGGTAGTGCCATTTTAAGAATCCATGTACCAAACCTGTGTCTTTTCATTTATAGGCCTCATATAATAACATGTCTGGTAAACGGAACAGTGGCAAACAAAAGATCCATGCTTCATCATCTGAATGTCAGAATATGAGTTGTAGTACAAACAGCAATAGCAGCACCAGTCGTCCATCCAGTAGTAATAGCAGTAGGCCGCAGTTCTCACTAGCTTCTGATCGGCACCAGATTATTGATGAGCATAAAGAGGATGAGATTGTGGACTGGATAGCTCACTCTACCTCTCAGTCAGAGCAGGATTATGTCAATGTCACCTCTGATTCTGACACTGTGCCTTGGAGCCATGGGTCACAGCATTCCTCTTGCTCCTCCTCCTTGATCCCCCAGCATTGTATCATCTCTGTCTTCACTGCCCCCTCCTAGTGGGGTGCCTTCTTTTTCCTTAAGAAGGGGCAACAAAATCCCATGTACTGTGGAACATACTCTCGAGAGTAAAGTCTTCCTGCTGATGACTTGTGTTAGAAGCGGCAACATTTAGACGGTCACTGGCGACAGTGGCACTTGGGGCAAATACAGAGGAGTTAATTGTGAAGGGGGCCAAGGAGCCCACAATGACATCACAGTCTGATAAATGGCAGGGAGGATGAAGACTTTGGTGATGATTGTGAATTTGGACAGTATCTGGGAGCTATACTGGAGTGCTGAGGAGGAGGAGGAAACATCAGAGGGGAGGGTGGTTTTAGCGGCAACAATAAAGAGCAGAGGCAATGTACAGCCAATAAACTGTCAGGACCATGTCTGCTTCTATTGTGATCAGCTCGGGAATTTGTTATTCCTCTGATACGATGGGTGTAGGCTCAAAAGGCAGCCGCTGGCTCTGTGCGAGTATCTCCCGTTTTTCTTCAAAACCAGCACACAAAACCACTGCCATGCGCAAGATTTGCAGGATTAAATTAAGCCATTGGCTTTAAAACACAAACATAGGTATCAGGGCTCTATTGCAGCACATGAGGAGTATCACCAGAACATCTGGGAAAATAGAACTGGCCAGCATTTGGAATAAGTCTGTCCTCATTCTCCTGGTCTTCTTTGTGGCAGCCAGGCCGAATCCACAAGCAGTCAGGGTTGTTTCTTGGACCGGGTGGCCGCCCGGGGCACTGTCAGAAGGGGGGCACCGGCAGGAGATGAGCGCTGCGCTTCCATTGTGGAAGCGCTCACTCATCCCTAAAGTCATCTCATCTGTATCGCCGTCCTCAGGACGGCGATACAAATGTCTGTAATGCGGCAGGGAGAGGTGTGATCCCTCCCTGATCCTGTGATAGACTGCCAGCACTAGGCCGGCAGCCTATCAGAGGCCGGTGCAGGCAGCGCGATGACGTCATCGCGACGCCTGAGCCAGCGAGGGACACAGGCCGGAAGAGGCCTGCATCGCATCCTGGAGGAGGTAAGTATAAGTTAATTTTTTTTTTTATATGTAAAAATTACAATACTGGCACATAAGGGGGGCTGCTGGAGCCTGGCACAGACATAAGGGGGGCTTCTGGCACAGACATAAGGGGGGCTGCTGGCACATAAGGGGGACTGCTGGCCCATAAGGGGGGCTGCTGGAGCCTGGCACAGACATAAGGGGGGCTGCTGGCACAGACATAAGGGGGGCTTCTGGCACATAAGGGGGGCTGCTGGCACATAAGGGGGGGCTACTGGCACATAAGGGGGGCTACTGGCACAGACATAAGGGGGGCTGCTGGCACAGACATAAGGGGGGCTTCTGGCACATAAGGGGGGCTCCTGGCACGTAAGGGGGGCTACTGGCACATAAGGGGGAGGCTACTGGCACATAAGGGGGAGGCTACTGGCACTTGATAGGGGGGCTACTGGCACATGATAGGGGGGGGCTACTGGCACATAAGGGGGAGGCTAATGGCACTTGATAGGGGGGCTACTGGAACATAAGAGATAAGAGGGGCTACTGGCACATAAGGGGGGCTAATGGCACATAAGGGGGAGGCTACTGGCACTTGATAGGGGGGCTACTGGCACATGATAGGGGGGGCACTCTGGCTACTGGCACATGATGGTGGGGGGGCTCTTATTACTGGCACATGATTGGGGGGCATCTATGGGGGCTCTTATTACTGGCACATGATTGGGGCACATCTTACTGGCACATGATTGGGGGGCATCTATTGGGGCACTTATTACTGGCACATTATTCGGTGGCACTATAGGGGCATCTACAGAGGCTAAAAAGAAGGGGTATTTTATATGGGGGGCTCTGTATAGGGGCATTTTATACTGGGACACATTATGGTGGGTACTATAGGGAAGGGGGGAGAGGAGTACTATGGGGGCTCTGAGAAGGAGTATTTTATATTGGCACATTATGGGAACATTAGCTCAACTGGGGGCATTACAAGGGGGTATGTTTTGCACATTATAAGGAGAATTATTACTACTGGGGGGGCATTATGGTGGGCTTTATTACTCCCCTATCGTATGACCCCCTAGTAGCAGCACCAGCCTCTCCCTGCTCTGCTATCCCTCTGCCCCTTCTCCAAATCCTTATTATGAAATCTTTCTCATTAGGATAAAACACAACATCAGTTCCGCTGAGCCCCCGGCCAATGTGGTGAAGTGGTGTCCGAGATCCCCAAGAGCCAAGCCAAGTAACTGTAAGTTTTCATGTGGAGTATGTTTATGTTATACACATATAGCCTACACTGTGCCACACAATATACAGTATACCTCTACACTGTGCCACACAATATACAGTATACCTCTACACTGTGTAGGGGTTATACTGTTTATTGTACAGCATGGCACAGAGGTTTTATTGTCCGGCATGGTGTAACCTCCATACATTTTATGTACAGTATACAGTAATCCGCCTTGCCATCTATGCTTTGAATCTGGTTTTATATGTTACTTGGTTTTTGTACATTTACTTGCGTGTGCTAGTTGAGACCTGCTGTGATTGGGTTTTAGTTATTAAATGCTAACATGACAGTTTTTTGGTTTTGCACATTATTGATGATTGCATTTCATGACTACTCTTCTAAGGGTATTGCCTTCCTTTATACTGCAGTTCTCCTGTACCACTCTGCCTGCCACTTTTAGCAGTTTAAGCAGTAATTTATGATTTTCTTTTGCTCTCAACAAATCTGGTGTTAAAGGGAACCTGTCACCGGGATTTTGTGTATAGAGCTGAGTAGATGGGTTGCTAGATGGCCGCTAGCACATCCGCAATACCCAGTCCCCAAAGCTCTGTGTGCTTTTATAAATAAAACTATTTGATACATATGCAAATTAACCTGAGATGAGTCCTGTTCCTGAGATGAGTCAGGGACAGGACTCATCTCAGGTTAATTTGCATATGTATCACATCGTTTTTTTAACACAATAAAAGCACACAGAGCTATGGGGACTGGATATTGCGGATGTGCTAGCAACCCATCTACTCAGCTCTATACACAAAATCCCGGTGACAGGTTCCCTTTAAGCATAAAAAAAAAAATATATATATATATATATGGTGAGACGGTTGCAAGTACTCTTCTGATATGATTTCATCAAGCAGTTTTGACGGGGGGGGGGGGGGGGGAGTTTTTTTGACACTCGTCCTGAGAGAAATTTTACCTAGAAACTGCACTGCAAGCAGTACAGTGTCTTTGTCATCATCCTCAAATGCTTCTTCTTCTTCTGATTAGACGTCTCCTCCATGTCCTCTGCTCCATCGTGAAACATCCGTGACGAAATGTGTGGCTATGAGAAAACTATTCTTGACCAGCAATTAGCTTGTGTGCAAGCTGAATGTTCACTTGGCCAAGTTGCTGGTGGTGCATTTGCTGTTGTACCACTTAGTAGTGGTAAATGTGGTGCAGTTTTCACCAACATTTTATTCAGCAGGCATTACTAGTTTGGGCCAGCTGCCCATAAAACGAGTTTCATCCTTCTGAAAGTTTAATGTTTTTACCCAAATTTTATTCATCAGGCAGGCAGTAGTACTTCTTTCCACCTGTCCGTAATACATGTCTCGGCGTTCTGGAAATGTGACACAGTTCCATGCCTTGACCCAAATTGTATCATTCCCCATGGCATTGATACTTATGGCCATCTTTCTGTAAAAATTGTTTCATTATTCTCCAAATGTGGGCAGCTCCACGCCAAACTTACATCACCATTCTCCCACTGTTTCTGTTGCATGGGTCGGTGAGGATCTTCACACACTGTCTATTCCCTGCTGTGCTACTACTGCTGCCACTACTATTGCTGCCACAAGCCACTATTACCCCTAAAGACATTATCCTTTCCACATTCACATTGTACTGCAGGTGCTCCCAAATAAAAGGTACAATCTTTTCAAGGCTTGTTCACAACAAGCTACTGTTTTGTCTGAATTTAAAGTTGTTTTCCGATTTGTTTTATACTGATAACTTATACTCAGGCAGCGGGACCCCCACCGACCAGCTTTTTGAGAAGGCCATGGCATTTTGTTGAGTGCTGCAGCCTCCTCACAGCTTAACAAGCACAGAGGCTGTGCTTGGTATCACAGCTCAGCCCTGTTCACTTGACTTGGACTAAGCTGCTCCTCATGACCAATGAACATGACATCACTGGCAAGGATAAGCTGCGAGAAGGCTTCAGTAAGCCCAGCAGTGTCCTCAAACATCTTATTGGCAGAAGTTCCAGGTTTCGGACTCCCACCGATCAGATACTGAGGATCTATCCTGAGGATAGGTCATCAGAATAAATGTGGGTGTATAAATAGGGGCAAGCATTCTGCCTCTGTTAATGCTTAATTTTTGGATGCTTATTCAGAGCAAGCGACTGCTTCTTCTGACACCACCTTGTGTGTGTACAAACACAGGCATGCATCTGATCCCATTAAGACATAATTTTTGTAATGTTGTTGAGAACAAGACACTGCTTTTTCCACTAACACAGGGTGTGTGTTTAAACGCCATCTTCCTTCCTTTTTTAATTTTTAAAATCATAAAATCCTACTGCTCAGTGTGTTTTTAAACAAACTGCTTGTTAACACTGTCAACCATGCATATACCCAGACCTATATATGTCAGTGTCACTCTGACATTATTTGCTATTGCTGTCATTGTATTGAAGAGCAAGGAGGGGGAAATAGAGAAAGAAAAATTCCCTCCCCTCAAAAAATAAATAAATATATAAATTAAATAAATAATAAATAAATAAAAAAGGAAGAGACCTCAGACATATACCAATTTCCAGGCCAATTGGAGGCCTTTTGAGTTGGGTAGATTGATTCAGATCCCAATCAAATTTTTGGAATGATTCTGCGAATCAGACTAATTGAGTTTCAAGAAAATCACCTAGGAACTGTCTTTTAATTAAAGCTGTTATTATAAGGTAATTACAGATCTTTTGACAATCATTTACAGACTGAATAGCTGTAATAAACTAGCAAATAAAAAAAAAATATGACAATAAGACTTTAAGGCAACCTCTGGATCACAGTACAAATTTCACAATAAGTGCATAATTCATTCTTAAAACACCTGCTGTCCTCCTTTTCATCCTTTCTGGTGTGGTTTCACTGTTTCTCTGTCCTCTGTGTGTGTGTGTACTGTAAAATGGTCACTAGCTTCTCAGACTACTCTATGTATATACACTGTGCTTTAGTAGTCTGAGACACTCCTCCCTGTTCTTGAATGGGACAGTCAGTATAAGCATTTCAGACTACCAAAGCCTCAACCATTGATTGGCATTCTCGGCCCTTTCCTGTTGTGTTGGGGCATCAGTGGATCGCAATGAGGACTCTGGCACCAATCGAAGGGCAATGGTGGGGATCAGTTAGGTGAATACAAGCACTTTTATATTTTACACTACTTGAAGCCCATGTGAAATCAGTTTGATGTGGCTGGAAAACCACTTTAATTAGTAAGTATAGGTCAAGATCAGCTGACTGAGGGCGTCGTTTTTGGTTACTTATATTTTCAGTGGCCCCATTTTGGGTTGGCTATAATTTTGCCGGGGGATGTAGTTGTTTTTTATTGCACAACATTACTATACAGATATATGCAAATAATCACCCCTCAGGGGGGTGCATCACTTGTAGCGCTGCATCATAACACGTATTTATAGTCTCTTAAAGGTGCTGCACTCTTAATGGTTGCAATCTCTTAAAGGGCTCAGCAAGCTTAATGGTTCTCACGCAGAAGGACTGACTCTTTAACTATATATAGTCCATGTATACATACAGTCCATAAGTAGTAGCCCCAAGCGGGATCTCCATGCTACAGGGGTGTTGTCAGGCCTTCAGTCCACCAGATGTCCCGCTCTCTGGGTCACTCCTCACTTGAAGCTTTCACACTCTATCTCCCGGACCTTGGCAGGAAATCACCTTACTCCACCCGTCCCCTCCAGGTCACATGTCTCCAGAACCTGATGCACAGACAAGGGCATTAACTCCCCTTCCCTATGGTGGCACTAGCCCTTTTCCCGGTGACCCAGCTCTTCTCACCTGGCCATGGCGAATCTCTGAGCCAAGCGCTAATGCAGGCATCTCATCTGCAGTATCCTCAGCAGCCATGTGATCATAGATCACATATTTAGTTGTGAGGAATAGAGAGTAAGTGGAGAGGCACACCATAAGCTCCATAATTTGTTAAATTTCTCCGGACATCCCTTACCTTCATAGAATGTTCTAATCAAATTTACCAATTTACACCATGAGATTGTGGGAAGTCTATGATCCATCCATCTAATCTCTATAACTTTCCGAGCAAAGAATAAAGATTCCCTTAAAAATATCCTAGTGTTAGTGTGGTGCTACCAGTGCTATTCTTCAAGTATCCCAAAGAGACACCCTTCAGTAAGAAAGGGTACTGGAGTCCCAATAATCTCAGAAAGAAAATCAATCACCTCCTTCCAAAGACTCTGTATAACCAGGCATTCCCAGATCATATGTCAAAGGTTGGCTACTTGGCTTGTGAACAATCACATCTGATACAAGCGGCAGATGAAAACCGACCCATCTTATGTAACATACATTTAATACTGGCGGCTGGTGAAAGGATTGTGAAACTTTGTTGAATGTTTCATTTGTTAAACTTGAGACAAAAGTTTTTCTTGTCTCCAACATTGGAGTCGGAGAATGCGTTAAGCTTTGCTGAAATTAATTGGGAATGTACTGTAGGGCAGATGTTAAACCATGTGGGGCTTTTGGATCTAAGAATACCAATTGAAGGGTACCGAGAAACACACGGTCTGGGATTCGGGAACTGAACATGACATAACGTATTTGAAGGTGCCCCAAAAAATGGTGACCTAGTTGTATTAATATTAGTTTGAACCTGTTCAAAGAACTTAAATACACAGGCAGTAAATAGGTGTCCCAACATAGAGATACCATATTATTCCCTTTGATGTGCTTCTGAAACCTTATTCAGTTCGGATAAAAGAGGATTAAACCACAGAAGCATATCAGCCACGATATCAGAGAATTTATATAGCAATATGGCTGTCACCCAAACCTATGCACTGATAAAAGAAGTCTGAGGCCATGAACTGATTTTCCAAAACATGCCCCAAAAAAGTGCAATCCAGGATGGTAGCTTTATTATATATATATATATATATATATATATATATATATATATATATATATATATACACCGTAACCCTCATATAATATAATTTAATATATATATATATATTTATTTATTTATTTACGCCATTCACCGTATGGGTTAATGGGTTACTTTATAGGACAATTTAATAGATTAGGTTGTTCAGTATACTGTGATGCCGATTATGTGTACTTTTTTTTTTTTTTTTTTACATAATAACAGATTTTTAATTGGCTAAAGAGTTTTTGTATACATTAATTTTTATATTTTTTAACACTTTATGAATGTTTTGTTTTTATTTAAATTTTCCCTCAAGGGTATTTCTCCAATAGGGGACTCAATCACTAGTAAAATACACTGTAATACATATGTATTGCAGTGTATTATGCCTATTGAGAAATACAAACAGGAACTTTATTAGGTGATGCCTCTGGCAGGGCCTGATAGGAGTATTATAATGGCACCTTGGGGAGCCATTGTTAGCCCCCCTCCCTGGAAGATATAACAACCCATGGCCTTGTCAGTTACCCTGTTAAACCCCTTGGATGCCATGGTCACTATCAATAGGCATGATGATGTTTTCACTCCCTGGCCCTGTCGATCAAAGTGCAGAGGTTGCGGCTATTGCAGAGAGAGCATATCCTCTAGGCAACGCCCCTGTTGCTCCTAGTAGCTCATTTGCATATATTAAAACTTCATTTTTCTCAGCAATGCGGACACATATGAACATGGGACCAACACAGATGCCTTCAGCTGCCAAGTGCACATGTAACAGGTCAGCCAGTGTCATAGGTACAAAACTGCTGACAGATGCCATTTAAGGTGTCAAAAGGGAAATAGCCTGTTGAATCTATGATCTATTGATATGGCTCTAACATATGGTTATAGTAAGGCTCCATTCAGACGTCCGCACTTTGGGTCCGGATCCGTTCCGCAATTATGCGGAACAGGTGCGGACCCATTCATTTTCAATGGGGACGTAAAAGATGCGGACAGCACACAGTGTGCTGTCCGCATCCGCATTTCCGGTCCATGGCTCCACAAAAAAATAGAACATGTTGCGGACAAGAATAGGCATTTCTATTGGGGTGCCGGCCCAGTGTTTTGCGTATCCGCAATTTGCGTATCCGCCAAACACTGCGGATGTGTGAATGGACCCTTATGCTATGACCTTCTCAGTACTACTACAGCACAGTAATATCTGGACCAGCTAACACCTGGGGAGCCACATTTATGGAGCTGGGGAACAGTGCCTCAGAATACGTTGGCGCTATATAAAGATTGGCGCTTGGTTATCATAATTATACATCACTGGGATGTGTGGTAACCTCACTCCATCCCAGACAATCACAGGATAAGCCTCACACAACACCCTTAATTAACCCCTCGCTGCCCCTGCACTGTTAGAATGCACTGCCAATAATATGACTTGTGCACCACAGCTGTTCACATTTGCAGAACTACTTTACTGTATTTGATATTGCAAAACCAGAGGAGAATAAAAAAAGAGATTGATTAGGAAAAAAATAAAGTTTGACCTGAATTGTTCTCAACCGTACCAATGATGTTCATGTCGCACATGTTTCTTGACTGGAGAAAAAACATTCATGATAGATAGTGGGAATTGGAATATTCAAGACAGAAACGCATACCTCAGCCCAGTGTAGGAAAGGCCGAGGGACCAGTGAGGAACTTGTGCTGCAGCGACTAATGGTCAGATGTTCTGGTTCAGTAGTAGGAAAATAAATAATGCCTATGAGGAAGGATTCGTGCACTGCGAGCAGACAGAGCGCTGGTAAAATAAAAGAACCTGGAAACTGGCTTCCTGTTTGCTGGGTTCCCATTTCACATTGGCTAAAACTCCAGGATTATTCTGGGTTTAATGCTTCCATAAATAAGCATGGCACCTTTTATCTGCAGCTACATCTGTATAACACACAGCACCGGATAATTTAATGTTCTGCTGGGACACAATGAAGACAAAAATGACTACGTACAGCGAGAGCAACGTGAAATCTGGATATAACACAAAGCATATAAACTCTTCCTGCAAACTTTCCCAGGTTTTCAAAGCGTTTGCCACAGAATACCGATGTCATATAATATTCCCCTTAAAGTTATTACACACAAATGAAAAAACAGATATATAAATAGATAGATAGATTGATAGGAGATAGATGGATATGAAATAGATAGATAAATATATATATATATATATATATATATAAAAGGGATATGAGATAGATAGACAGATTCATGTGCTGGTGTAGAATATTTTTCGTGGGACAATCCCTTTAATTGCCACTTTACCTGGAGCATGTGTTAAAATGTACACTGTACACAGTGTGAAAATACCCCAAAAGTGTTCTCAGTGATGCAAGAACAGGTTCATGCCTACTAGAACAAGTATAATTAGAATCCTCACCTCCAGGCCAATGTCAGTCCATAGAGTCACCATCATCTTACCCCAAAAGAAATCCTAAAGAAAAAAGTTCCCCTGGTCCTGCTATTGACATTAGAATATGTTGACGTTGTAAAGTGTAAAGTGATGGAGAATCTGTCATTGTGATGATCAGGGAATGTCTTCCAAGTGCCTTATTTCCACCCTTTACTATCACCTGCTATCTGTGATTTCGCCAAGGTTCGCCCAGAAGCTGCAACCTGTGATCCAACAATGATATTGCCTATGGTTACTATCTCTCAGAAGGTCCTGATTCTCCTTACACAGATGCAGACTTTATAGATTGGCGTCTATGGTTTTTGGTTGATAACGTAAGTTATATTTTAAGAACAATGAGATGTTGACTCACAGGATAGTTAACTTTAGGTGGCACTATAGAAGCACGCTTTGTCCTCGAGAAGAATTGCTTTTTATACTATGGTAAACATCTTAGACTTAATTTAATTTTATAACCTTCATGTGAACACTTATCTCACCCGTCTTATACTTCACAAGAAGTTACAAAACTCCTGGTAGACCCAAGCAACATGTGGTTGTTATCACTTTCCAAAAATTGTCCTCCTTCAAGAGCATAAATTAAAATCTTCAGTTGAGGAGTAGACTGTAATAAGTCAGACCAAATGGGCCATGAGGTCCAGCATTCTGTTCTGAGGACTTCATCTCTGGGGGAATGTAATTGCCACAGATCTGTCTGGAACCATATAAAATACATGTATCTGGAGAAATAGCTCCTCCATCTGCCACTGTGTATGTGTTAGTGCTCCCCAGAGCCCCACAAGTGTCCGGAACGCTCCTCACTAAATCATCCTTTATTCAAGAATCTGCAAAACTGTACAACATGGGCTTAGTAAAATGCAGACATATATTCATTTTTATATGGGAATATGTCTATTCCTGCAGGGATGCTGGCATTTCATAGTCAGCTTGTACCACAGGGGTAATACTTCAGTTACATCAGCGTTCCCAGAATATCCTTAACTTTTACTTCTGGAAGCCTTAGAATCCTTCCTTTAAAATACAGTTTTACCCTTTAAGATGAGAAGAGTTTATTTATTCCTGCTGTTACGAAAACCATGAAAGGAGTTGTCCTTTGACATCCCTTTTATACTTTTATGACCCATTATTCTCACAGGTTACCCACTTACATCATTACATAATTGATGTTTGAAACACAGGTCCATCAATTCCAACCTATAATCCTATCATGCTGATCCAGAAGAAGATGAAGTTGCTCTGTATTTGGGAGAAAAATTCCTGACCTTAGCAATGGCAGTTACTTTTTTTAATGCATTCTTTATAGTGCTGTCCCTAAATTCTGGTGCCTTAGACACCCGCCTACAGATGCCTAGTGGCAAATACAGACCTGAAAAGCAGAGTGAGCAATAAATGGGGGAAACTACAATAGGCTCAATTATTCTAGTTCTCTGATTAGTGGGTCATAATTATTTTTTTTTGATTGTCAAAAAGAGTCCCAACAGAGACTAGTTCCATTCTGTTATTGGAATCAGCTCATTGGCTCAAAATCTATACAAGACAACACTTGCACATAAGTGTACAATGGGGAGATAAGTTGAGTCATATTGGCAATGAACTAAACAAATTCTTAGTTAGAGGAACTAAGAAGGTTGTTTTTAAAGAGGCTCTGTCAGCAAGATCAACCTGATTAAACCTTAGGGTCCATCATTTTGATTAAAATAATACCTTACTTTTGTCTCTATGCCAAACAGTTGCCGAGATATCTGTATATTTATTCATATGCAAATTAGCATATTGGAGCACCATGGGGCAGAGCTGAATTCATGGAGCACTACTGTTGTAACATCCCTGTGCTCTGAACACTCCTTCCTCCGCTTGATTAACAGGGCTAGGCATCAGCATGCTGAGGGCAGAGCTGTGTCCTAGCAAATACATGTCATATACACTATGTACTGTAGCCTTGCCATTATTAGAAGAGTGGATTTCTCTGCTCAGAAAGTTAATATACACATTAGTGCTTTATTCACAAGCACAATGTATGATTATAATGAAACCAGTAATATGTTTACTAAGTATTCTAAGTATAGAAAAACCACAGTTCTCAATATGATAAGGCTGTAGCCTGGAGGTAACTGATCATCCTTGCATGTAGAGCTCCCAGGTTTTAATCTTGAGAGAGACTTTAAGTCTTTTTTCTTCATTTTGTTTTCTTCCTCATTTAACCCATAATGAAAGTCTATAGCCTTACTGTATTGAAAATAGTGTTGTTATGCTTAGAAAGCTAATACATGCTAGTTTCTTTACAATCATATATTGTGCCTGTGAATAATCCAATAAAAGGTTTTTTTGTTTCTAAGCATATAAACACTACTCTCAATATAGTAAGGCTATAGCCTTTTATTATTGGTTAAATAAGAGAAAAAAAATGAAGAAAAAAATGTGTGTATAAATAAATATATATATATATATATCTGTACTAGGACTTGAACTTCGTATCTCTACATGCAAGGCTGACCCACTTACCACAAGGTTATAGCCTTACCACATATAGAAGGATGCTTTTTTCTATATTTAGAAAGCTAATACATATTACTGGTTTCTTTGTAATCATATATTGTCCCTGTGAATAAAGCAGTGATATGTATATTCATTTCTTAAGCATAGAAATCTATTCTTCTCATAATGATACGGCTATAATAAATAGTGTATATGATATGTACAGCTCCAGGACACAGCTCTGCCCTCAGCATGCTGATGTCTAGCCCTGTCAATCAAGGGGAAGGGAGAGTGTGGAGAGCTTAGGGAGTGTTACAAAAGCAGTGCTCCAAGGACTCATCCTTACCCCCCTGGTGCTCAAACTTGCTAATTTCCATATGGATAAAAACACAGATATCTCTGCAGCTGTTTAGCATAGAAAAAAAAAAAAGGTATTGTTTTAATCAGCATGGTGAGCCCTACCAGTTTAATAGGGTTAATCATGCTGGCAGAACCTCTTTAAATTAACAAATGTCGGTGCTTTACCAGGCATCAACCTCTTCCTTCTAATCCATGAGCAAAGCTGACAATCCACACCAGCCAATTCCAGTATTAAGCAGCAGATCTCACTTCAAAATTTAACGCAACTTCTTTTTCTGTTTAGGAGAAAGACAGGCAAGCAGACTCTTAACTGGTTATGTCCCGAAAGGATCTAGACTAAAGGCAAAACTTGAGTTGGGCAATGGATAGGCCTGAGTGAATTGAGCTTCAGATCATAGATCCGAAGTCGATTAATAAAAAACTTTGTTGATAATGCTGTTTCCGTACAGCATTAAAATGTATGGGCTCCGTGTAGCCAAACTTCATCTCGGCCAAAGTTGCACGAGACTTTAGTGAATGACTTCGTTATTCCTATCTGTGTATTTAAAAACATTGTAAAATAGGAATCCAAAGTCGGCTTTGGTACCGAAGTACCAGCCAGTACCAAAGCCCACATTGAATTCCTATTTTAAAATGTTTTTAAATATGTAGATACTGTAGGAATACCGTAGTCATTCACTAAAGTCTCGCTCAACTTTGGCTGAGACGAAGTTTTGCTACAAGGAACCCATACATTTTAATGCTGTATGGAAACAGCATTAACAACAAAGTTTTCTAACGAATCTGTGATCCGAAGCTCGATTCGCGCAACCCTAGTAATGAAGGCTAAGTTGAGAACTTGATTGTTTTATGCATTTATGTTTTTGCCATTTGGACATAAGGAAAGACCTATGCATGAGTTGTGGGACATGTTTTTTCTACTTGTACCACTATTTTTAATATCTGGATTAAAGCTTGAAGCTATCCAAACCAGAAAAAGAGGAGAATATTAAATCTTATTTTAGGGTAATGTATTTAAAGGGGGTTATCTGGGAATTATTTAAAATGGCCATGAGCAACCTGTCCTAGAATGCGAGCAGGACAATCTACAATATGATGTGATCCTACCTATGATATGCCATCATGGCTGAGCAGCCTGACAGGAAAACTCACCAATATGTAGTATATGTAAGTGGTAGAGCGTAATGTGTTGTGAGGCCTCCACCCTCTCACCCCCGCTTGCAGCTCTGCAAGTGGAAGCAACCAGACTTGAACACATTCTAGGACAGGTTACTCACGGTCATTTTAAATTATTCCCAGAGAACCTCTTTAACACTGGAAACGGCTGGAGCAAATTGTCAATTTTCCTCGTCAATCATAAGAAAGAGGTAGCTCCTGTGTGATTTGTACCTGGATCCTCAATGAAGTGCAACAACTGTGTATTTAATGTATTGACTTTTGGAGGCATTGCCCGCTTCTTCATATTGTTTGCTTCATCCCAATGTATTATGATCAAGACTAGCAAGTATCTGAATGTGATCGGTACAGCCAGTATGACTTATTTTATTAACTCATAACACTTAAAGACCTGCTGCCAACAAAAAACGGCCTGTTTATTGAGAGCATACAGGTAGACAGAGAAGTACGGCACTCACAATAGGTTCTTCTTGATGGCCACAATAAACCACAGAAAGAACAAAAAACAAGTATTACTTCAGGAGAAGAGTAAAAGAAGATATGGTGTAGCATATTGCAGAGTGTATTATTTATTGGTCCCTCTTCAGTGAAGACGAGATACTTTTGATTGATTTCAGGAAAAGAGAAAATGGCAAATGATAGACGTTAATAGTTTACTATACTCAAAGGAATCCTGAAATGCAGTCATGTTTTCCATCCATTGCTTACAAAAATAATATCTATGACACTGATAACGGAAACATTTCCATTTTTACGAATTGGTTCTATTTTTTGTAATTCACCTCCAACTTGGCAGACATTTTATCTTTCTGGATAAGCCTTCTACCCTTACTCGCCAGTTTAATATTTTGCAGATTAAGGTCATCAATAATTAATGTTTCTCAACTAATTACCATTACAGAAGAAAGAGGAGTTTCAATGTTATTTGGCCATGTGTGAAGCCAAAAAACACTAGCAGTTAGTTACAAAATGATATCAAACTCCCAGTCAAGCAAAACATTTCACAATAATAATATGTACATCGCGTTATGCAGGCCAAACACATCGTGTGGTTTAGGGCTGGGACCCAAGAACTTGTCCTTCTAGACCTTGCAAAGCCCCAATACTAAAATATGAGCATACATGAAATACTAAAATATCAGGGAGACACTATATAGAGATATATCACATCATACCCAGTGGTGCACCCGAGGGTTTAGCTACCGGGGTAGCAGATATTATTGTCTGCTGAGAGTTAAGAGGTCTTAGTGTCCTGAGGGACAGTTATTTGTCTTGTCACCCTGATATTGCCAATAAAAAAGGGTCGGATTTATCAAAAGATATGGACCATATAGGACAAAGGAGTAGTCGAAAGTGAAACATAATAGGATTGAAAGTAAGGCCTGTGACGACCTGACCATTTCTTATGTTTTTGTGCATAGTTGGGGTGCAGAAAAATGGCAGAAGGTGCTCTGGAGGCAAAATGTGAAATATTTCTCTGTGACAGAAAGCAGTTTGTTCACCAAAGAGCTTGAGAGCAGTACAATAATGAGTGTCTGCAGAAAACAGGGAAGTATGGTGGAGGGTCCTTGCAAATTTGGGATGGCATTTCAGGAAACGGAGTTGGAGGTTTGGTCAGGATTAATGGTATCTTCGATGCTGAGAAGTAGAGGCATATAATTATCCATCCTCCATTACCACCACGGAGTTAGTCTGATTGGCTCAATGTTTATTCTGCAGTAGGACAACTATCCCAAGGATACAACCAATGTCAATAAGAGCTATTGTTCAGTATAAGGAAGAACAAGGAGGCCCGGAAGTGATGATATGGTCCCCACAGGGTCCTGATTTCAATATTACTGTGTCTGCCGCGATTATATGAAGAGACAGAAGGATTTGAGCAATCTTACATCCACATAAGGTCTGTGGTTAGTTCTCCAAGATGTTTGGAGCAAGCTCTCTGCCAAGGTCCTTCTAAAACTGTGGGCAAGTGTATCTAGAAGAACTTATGCTAATTTGAAGGCAAAGGGTGGTCATGCTAAATTGATTGGATTTAGATTTATTTTGTTCATTCACTTTGCATTTTGTTCATTGATAACAAGTAAATGATTAAACCTTTATTTTTGCATAGCTGCCTACAATTTTTGCACGGTACTTTAGTTTAAGACTTAGTATAACTTTCATTTTATTAATTTAAACCTCTGCTGATTCTGGATTTAGGGGTCATGTAGACGGTACTATCAGTATTTGACAGCTCTCTCTATGCACCATCATACAGGGTAGGTTGTCAATCACTGATAGGCAGTGGCATACTTTCCATGGAGGCACACCATGGAACTGCTATGGGGCTAAGGGGTAGGTGGGGTAGTGCTGAATTCCTTATGTTCCTGACATGAAAAATCTGCACTTTCATGCAGATGCCACTAGGAGGAGATCAGTGCAAAGAGATAATTACAGCTTCCATTCCAAAGACATAAGTCCATCATGGTTACTGTTTAAATTCCAATTTACTGAGCTCACCCTACCGGTGGCTTCAGCCAGACAATATTATTATACACCCTATTGAGGGTACACCAGGGGGGGGGGGGCGTTGCGCCCCAGGTGCCGGCTCTGACGGGGGTGCCAGCAGGCCCAGAAGCAATGAGCGTTTCCATCAATACAGATGGAAGCGCTCATTGCTGAAGCGCTGACACCCATGACCCAGTCCCACATACTGCGGTGGGGCAGGGAGCAGAGCGCATAGTTCCCTGCCCCGCCACCGATCACCGCCATAGGCTTCAGGCCTACTAGGCCTGAAGCCTATGCGGTACTGAAATCCCGGTGCGCCTGTGCCGGGACTCAGCAGCACAGTGCCGGGACTCTGCAAGCAAG
Source organism: Bufo bufo (assembly GCF_905171765.1). Classification (NCBI taxonomy): domain Eukaryota; kingdom Metazoa; phylum Chordata; class Amphibia; order Anura; family Bufonidae; genus Bufo; species Bufo bufo. The sequence goes on along the minus strand of NC_053392.1, from coordinate 70,565,691 downwards.
CGCAGGTAAGTATTTAGCTTTTAGGGTTTCTTTCTTTCTTTTTTTTTTCTTTTATTTGCCAACTTTGGGAGACATGAGGGGGCCAGGGTGCACAAAGGACAGAGGACGTGTGGGGGCATACTTTTATTTTATATTATAATGTGGCAACTTTGGGGGACATGAGGGGGCCGGGGTGTACACAGGACAGAGGACGTGTGGGGTAAACTTTTATTTTATTTTATTTTATTTTATAATGTGGCAACTTTGGGGGACATGAGGGGGGTGCACACAGGGGGGCGTGGGGGGAATATGGTGGGATACTGTGTGGCACAGTGGGGGGTCAATTTATGATGGGAGGGATGGCAATGTGGGGGATACTACTGTGTGGGGGGCAGTGTGGGGGACACTACTGTGTGGGGGGCAGTGTGGGGGACACTACTGTGTGGGGGGTAGTGTGGGGGACACTACTGTATGGGGGCAGTGTGGGGGACACTACTGTGTGGGGGGAAGTGTGGTGAAAATTACTGTGTGGGGGGCAGCATGGGGGCCTTTCTATTAGGGAGGCACTGTAGAGGCCAGTCTATTATTTCTGGGGACACTATAGAGGGATTATTGCCTGGAGCACAGTATTGGGTGTTATTATTACTGGGGGCATTCTAGGGGACATTATAGCTGCCGTAGACACTATAGGAAAATTTGGGGTCATTTATCAAACTGGTGTAAAGTAGAACTGGCTTAGTTGCTCATAGCAACCAATCAGATTCCACCTTTCATATTTGACAGCTCTTTTGGAAATCCAGTTCTACTTTACACCAGTTTGATAAAGGACTCCAATTATGTCTATTAGGGTCACTTTCAGCAGTATAGTACCTGGGACATTGGGGAGCACCACGGGCACAGTATTGGGGGTGGATGGGGAGGTTGATGGAAAAACTGAGAAATCTAACATGTCTGTGTTACAAACTCTGTAGATGCGGCTGAAAGAATTTCTCATGGCGGTCTAACGGAGGAGAAGAGGAAAGAGAAGGTCTACATGACAGGAGATGTCCCTGGATGTAAGAGGTATGTGGTCAAGTATTAGGGGGGGTGCCAGAGAAATGACCCTCCCCGGGTGCCAAACACCCTGGGCACGGCACTGGGGTACACACATACATAGGGCTATATAAGGAGATTTTGGAGATTTACCAGTATTTATGGCAGTTGTGTGGTGTACATGCATTGAGTGATATAGTGATCAGAATGAGAGCCTTTTTTATAACGCACCTGATTCCCTTTTTCTGACAAGGAAGTTTGATAAAGTGGATGAAATTGAGCTAAAATTTTCATTTATTACAATCTTTTTCATTAAAATGTCTTCCACTTCATAAAAAAGAATGTCAGAAATCTCGGGGTTCATGCTTTGTGTTCTGCGTTACCTGGGAGTGCTTGATGCAACACTGTGCCAAACTGGTTAGTCTAGGGGGCCCATATGAAATTTTGCAATGGGGCCCTAAGAGACTTGTATATGCCTCTGATGTTAGGGTCATCGACTGGACTCCAGAGCCCAGAAAGAGCAGAAGTTGTAAATCTTTAAACTACACGTTATACTGAATCTTTTCCCATAAAACTATATGTCAATCTGCTCAGCTCCTCCTGCTCTATAACAGGCTGACTGCAGATCAAACTTAATTTTCATGGTCACACGTTCCCATTAAATAAGGGATAGTAAGGGATAACCTGCTGCCTGCAGATGACTCTATCTCTTCTATTTGAAAAATAGTTAGCTTCAGAAAAAGCAATAATTTTCTAAATATGTTTTTAAAAATGTCTTGAAAATTTTCTATAGGTAACAAGAACATTATGCAAATTACCAGACTTCCTGCAAGAGTCAGGCTTGACTTACTAAGCTCCAGGCACGCCCACCTACTACTCACCTCTCTCACACATGGAACTATACGGTGTTCAGATACATTTCCTGCAGGAAGCCAGTCATTTCCATGATGTCCCCGACAACTATTTTTTTATAATAGTTTTCTGAGGGCTAATGTTTTTTCAGACAGTAATGATAGGTCCTCTTTAAAGGGGTTGTCCAGGTTCAGAAGTGAACCCGGACATATCTCCATCTTTGCCCCTCCAGCCTCGCTGACATGATCATCAGAGCATTTCATGCTGCGATGCTCTCCCTTGCCCTGCACTAGATCGCTCAGGGCAAGGGCTTTTTTGTTTATATTATTACACTGCTAGGTGGAGGCTTCTGCCTAGCAGTGTTCCCTGTGACATTACCGGCTCTGATGGGCCGGCTTTAGCACTGCCCTAGCCATTTTACAGGCTAGGACAGCGCTAAAGCCCGCCCATTAGTGCTGGTGATGTCACCGGGCTCACTGCTAGACAGAAGACTCCACCTAGCTTTCCCCATGGAGAGCCCGGTGCAACACCGGATCTCCAAAAAATGCCTTGGCCCTGCGTAATTCAGCGAAGGGCAACGAAGAGCATCAGAGCATGAAATACTCTGATGCTCATGTCGGGGGGGCCGGAGGGGTGAAGATGGGGATATGTCCAGGTTCAGCTCTGAACCCGGATAACTCCTTTAAGTAATGGCTGAACAGGGTTTCTAACTTATCTAACTGATTTAGTCATTTTTATTTAATAAAGGGGGTACAATATATTCCGACTCGGATTCCAATTTCCTGTATGTCATAGTATTTCCGCTAATCGTACATCTCAGAAATACATCAATGTCAGTAACGGTGCTTAGCGGCCAGTGATTTTTAATGGTTAGTGTCTCTGGAGCAATCCTTGGCACACACCAGCTCCAGATGCCATAGAAATAAATGTGCCCCCCTTCCCCCATGGTAACATTTCCTGTGGGATCTCGACATAACAATGCAGCCACATCTACTTCGTAAGATCAAAAGATAGGATTTGCAGTTGCGATTTGTAGCTGTAATGTGACTCCAGCCGATGTGGCTGTTGGTTTCATGCAGGTTTTTGTAGGATTAAAATCTTTACACTCTTTCAACTGAACTTGAGCAAACATGGTGTCAGTTCCCTCGATATCACGGGTTTTAGCTAATCTACACTTGAATGGAGGACAGTGGTAATGTTATTTTTTGGCATATAAGTGGCAGGAAGTCTCCTTGCAAGGTTTGGAAAGAATTTAGTATGTCAGCATCAGGGAAAGGAGGCTGAAGATGTAATTTGACCATCACCTGAGTGTGTGAATTGTTATTTTAACAATCCAGTTACTAGTCCCCCACTAGCAGGTTTTCTAGTTTTATTACAGAGCAATCATAGCATGACAAGACCTGGAATAGAATACTGTATAATGTCACTATAGATGTCACTGATATAAAATTAAGCATTGATAAATTGACGTGAGGTTAAAGGGTATTTTCACCTAAAAATATAAAGTGCATATAAAGTTATTTTAGTACATCAGAAGCTGGAGCAATAGCCAAAGTTTGGTAATACTCTTTTACTTGCTTACAGAGATATTGTCATTTTTCTGTTGAGTTCTGGTGGCCATTTTACATAAGTAACAACAGGAAGTGAGGTAAGTTAGGTTGTCACCCTTTAACTAGCTTCTTAAAAACTGATAATAAAACAAAGTAACAGTTTTACCATAAATTCCACGTCAATGGAGCTGAGTTGCAAAATTAGTCCCAAGCCATGGATAGGTTCTGGAAAAAAGTAACATGTTTTTCTAATTCTAGACAATTCCTTTAAAGGAATGAGAGATCATATCTACAGTATAAGAAGCATGTGTTGATGGGTCACTAGTCTCTTACTAGGGTATTACTTTTTACTTACCTATGAAATTGCATTTTTGGTTACACAGGGCTGGACTATAGTCTTTAGTGACTCGTGCAAAAACATTGCAGATGGGCACTTTCTTTATATTTTTGAGTAGGGACAAAGTTTCTCAGCCGAGCCTAATGCACATGTCTTCCTGAGCTTTGGGCCTAACTGGAGTGGGCTTCTCTTGAGCTGTTTTCATCACTATTATGGGTGGGCTAACTCTTTAAAGGCAAGGTCAGGGATACTCTGGGGCACTCGAAAACACAGCCTGGTCCTAGCAAAATAGATACATTTTCTCTGTGGCATGCATGGCTGACAAAATGGTGCCAACTCAGCCGACCGTCCTCCAGTTCAGTGGTGTGGATGACTCAGAGGACGAAAGGGACAATGAGCCAGAACTGGTGGATAGAGAGCAATCGGTCTCCATATCGTTTATGAAAGCTATTTCATCTAAGATTTGAAACCACTTGTCCGAGACCTCAAGGAGTTCAAGCATGACCTAAGTTGAGACATTGGAGCAGTCACAGGCAGCCATAATTGATTTCAAAACGGCAGTGTCCCACAGGCTTGAACACTCAGGTGCATATTAACCTTCTCTACTCCCTAGTTGAAGACCAGGACAAGTGTGGACATTGTAAAAAACCTTTCCCCTATCCATTTCTTACACAACTACGTGACAATAGTTTTTTTTTTAATCTTGGCTGCTTAGGTGGCTACTTACGTGTTAAAAAAATAAATAAAAATTATATATATATATATATATATATATGTTAGAAGGCTGAGTTTTCTCAGCCTTCATTTGTGGGAGGGGCGTATGGATATATCTCCCCCCGGGGGAGTGCTTGCTGCCCGTGTGCGCTTCCGGTGCCCCCACCCTCCCTCCCATAATCTTTCATATTCACCCAGGGTATGCCCCCTTATAGGCCTACCCACGCACTTGGCTAAGGGCACACCACCAGCCATTCAGTTAGTTTACCATTGGCTACCCGCCATTCCTCTACAGTGTCTCATCTTCCAGCCACGACCACAAATATATATATATATATAAACAAAAGGACCCTGCTTCGCACGGGTATATTTTATCTATTTAATTTAATGTTCGAAAATATCCCCCATAACAGTGACCCCTCAACACTAACCCACCCACAGTGCCCCGCCTCCTTAGAATGTGACCTCCACAGCAGCCCACCCCCTTAACTTTGACCTTCACAGCAGCCCGCTCCTTTAACAGTGACCTCCACAACACACCACCCGCCCCCCTAACAAAGACCTTCACAGCGGGGCATTATTGTCTTTAATTGACAATATATAAAACCCCACAGAATTAGTATACACAAGGTCATGTGAGATACATCAGCCTCTACAACAACGTTGGCAAAGCGTTGCAATCGAAATCATATTAACTCACCCATAAGCTGTCTTATACTAAGAATGTCCTTCGTTGCCTATAGCAACCAATCAGAGCTCATATTAATGACCTGTATCAAAATAGAAGCTGAGCTGTGATTGGTTGCTATATGCAACCTGATGAATATCCAGGCTAACTGCCACATCCAACAGACAATGGCTCCTGTAGTTTGGCGGTTAGGTTACTAAGCATATTTTTTGGCAAATAATTGAAAAGCACAGGGTGAAAATTTTCACTCAAAACATAGTCTCGAGTCACAGGAGGCGGCTATGCAAAATTTTGTGATTGTAAATGCGACGGTGCAAATTCCTTTAGCGGACATACATACATACATACATACATACACATATACACTCAGCTTTATATATATATAACTAGCTGAAGGACCCGGCTTCACATGGGTATATTTAATCCATTAAATTTCATGTTTGTGTGTGTCGTTAAAAGATATCAACACTATCCACTATAACAGTGACATCTACAGCACCCCGCCCCCAAAACAGTGACCTCCACAGCCCCCCACCCCTTAACACTGATCCCCCCACAGTGCCCCGTCCCTTAAAATTGGACCTCCACAGCAGCCCACCCCTTTAACTTTGACCTTTACAGCAGCCTTCCCCTTTAACAGTGACTTTCACAGCATACCACCCCCTTAACAGCGACCTCCACAGGGGCCCGCCCCCTTAACAGTGGCCTTTACTGTATCGGGGGCGTGTCCTTTTGAACAACTCACTCTAAGACAGCAGCACTGTACTGTCTGAGTGTGAGCTGCAGGGAGAAAGTCACCCCCCTCCCACCCCTGCAGCTGACAGAAGTTGATTTTTACCTTCATTTTTTCAATCCCTGTCGGCTGAGGAGTGGAGGGGAAGTGGCCTAACCAGATCGGGGAGTGGCTTAGCGGGACATAGAAGTTGATTTTTAACTTCATTTTTTCAATCTCAGCCGGCTGAAGAGTGGGAGGGGGTGTGTCCTAACCAGATAGGGGGCATGTCCTTTTGAACAGCTCACTCTAAGACAGCAGCACTGTGCTGTCTGAGTGTAAGCTGCAGGGAGAAAGTCACCCTCCCTCCCACCCCTGCAGCTGACAGAAATTGATTTTTAAAAGAAGATGCGTTAAGGACGGCTCTCCTTTTTCTGTTGATGTGAAGGTGCTCCAAACCAGTGATACACCCTGATCACAAAGTTACAAGTTAGGTAAAAGAAATAGGTCTGGGCACTCTAATATGAGGAATTACATAGAATCCATTAAAAACATTTATTGGTAAAATGAATCAATATGGTAATGGACAAAACACAATAGGTAACACTATAAAATTGAAATTGATTTTTACCTACATTTTTTTCAATCCCCGTCGGCTCAGGAGTGGAGGGGAAGTGGCTTAACCAGATCAGGGAGTGGCTTAGCGGGACCTAGAAGTTGATTTTTAACTTCATTTTTTAAATCTTAGTCGGCTGAGGAGTGGGAGGAAGCTCACAAGGCCACCGTTCGAGGAGAGTTTATTTCAGCAGGCACGTTCCACAAAAAGCAAAGAGATCATAAAATACTATCATTATACACCGAAATACTTAGATTAGAGAGTATCCACAAACAATCCCTAATGACCCCCCCATCTCCAAAAACTTACTGAAGCCCGTCTACAACTCAAAGATGTACTGAATAAATCCTCCGCAAAAATATATATGTCAACCAAACATTCATTTTACGCACATGGAGACAAAACATCGAAACTAATGATGTCCCTTATTAAACGGAAAAAAACTCATACGAACATTACTGGGATTAGACAGGTCTCAGGAAATATCACATCAGCCCCATCAGAAATAGAGGCCGAATTCATACGATTCTACTCATCTTTATACCAACTCCCCCCAGTGGATGGAGGGCATGGTCAAAGATCGCATCATTCGGCCATTTCGGACTTCCTTTCACGGTTAGATCTCCCCAAACTAAATCCCAATTTCCATGTGTCTCTACTCAAGCCATTCTCGATAGATAAGGTCCGATCTGCACTAAAGAGATGCCCTAAGAATAAAGCCCCGGGCCCTGATGGCCTACCCTGTTCTTATTATGACTCTTTTCCTCGGTTCTCCTCCCCCAGCTGACGGACACGTTAAACTCCTACCTCTCAGGATCTGCTATACCTCAACAAGCTTTAGAGGCATACATCACTCTCATCCACAAAGAGGGCAAAGACCCTGCCAATTGCGGTAGTTACAGACCCATCTCACTCCTGAATACTGACCTAAAATTATATGCCAACCTATTAGCGAACAGACTCAAACCAATATTACCCGACCTGATCTCACCTGAGCAGGTCGGATTCGTGTCCGGAAGAGAGGGGAAGGACAATACTATGAGGATCCTCTCACTAATCCAAATAGTGTCCCATAGTAAGCAACCACTGGTTCTACTTGGGACCGATGCAGAGAAAGCTTTCGATAGGGTGGACTGGTTCTACATGAAACAAGTATTGTTACACTTCGGATTCCCCCAGGCCTTTATTGATGCGATCTTTGTTATGTACTCTAGACCTACGGCCAAACTACGCATTAATCAATCTCTTTCACCCCCTTTCCATATAATGGAACCCGTCAATGTTGCCCACTTTCACCAATTCTGTTCATACTATCATTAGAATCTCTCCTAGCAGCCATCAGAGCACGCCCAGACATTAAGGGATTCGATGATGGCACCCGGACACACAACACGGCGGCATATGCTGATGATATTATATTAATTCTGACTAATCCATCCTCCGCTTTCCCTGCTCTTCAATTGTTGCTTCAGGAATATGGACGAATTTCTAATTTTAAAATTAATACCACTAAATCGGAGGCCTTGGGTTTTAATTTGCATAGTAAGGAGACCGAACTACTTCAAACACTTTACCCATACCATTGGCCCAAATCTCACATTACATATCTCAGCCTGAAGATCAGCTCTACATGGAAAGACCTGTATGCACTGAATTACGCCCCCATTCTATCAAAATTCAAACTGACCTTAGACTCGTGGTCCCTACCATTCTTATCATGGATGGGTCGCAAGAATCTTATAAATCTATACTCCTCCCTAAACTACTGTATCTTTTTCAAACCCTCCCCATTTCACTACCCGTACAATTTTTCACAAACATTAGGAGATTGATTAGCATTAGCAACTATCTCTGGCGAGGCAGCCGACCCAGATTGAGCCACAACCTGTTAGTTCAACATAAATTGAGAGGGGGAATGTCCTTACCTGACTGGAGACTTTATTATAACGCAGTACATTTATCCATTTCCGTTAAGATCTCTCCTATGGCAAAAGGAAAACGAAAACTACAAACCTCCCAGCCAACTCTCCTCGAACGCCATCACTCAAACCACCTTAAAAATTTGGAACATATATAAAAAAAACATTAGCCCCATTCTCTCTCCTCTGATGTCAATCGCTGACACCTTAGACATACACCTGCAAAAATTCAAGGGAATCAGACTCAACCTTCAAGAATTACAAAACATATGCTTTATAAACTTCAATAATGACACTACAGAAGACCCACTAGAAAGCACTTCCCTTCAATACCTACAAAGAATGCATATAATTAAACTTATAGCTCCATACCTACGTCATGCCGGCGCCCCAAGAGCTCTCACCTCCTTTGAAGAATTGATCTCCCTTAAAAACCCACCGCCACACCTCCTCTCAAAAGTTTATGCCATACTGCAAACTATAAAATCCCCCACAGATAGAAACTATATTTCAGACTGGGGTAAGGATCTGACAACCACATGGACTCCTCATGAAATCAAACTGATTTATAGGAAATCTCATGGCATCTCACGATGTATCCGACTACAAGAAAACTCTTTTAAGCTTATCTCTAGATGGTATCGTACCCCTTTTAGGCTTAAGCAAATGGGATGCCTTGACCTAGACACATGCTGGAAGTGCAACTCTGCACAAGGCACATACTTCCATATGTGGTGGTCATGTCCTGTATTAACTCCCTTCTGGTCACAGGTATTGAACCTGATCAAACAAATATGTTCTTTGACCTCAGACCCCACCCCAGTTTCCATCCTCCTCAACACTAGACTTGAAGGAATCCCCCCTGAGAAAAGGATCCTTTTCCAACACTTCATGGCCGCTGCGAAATCTCTAATCCCACAACAGTGGAACCAACAGAAAGCCCCTAACATAGCTCAATGGTTACAAAAAGTTAATTTCATCTTCCTGATGGAAGAACTGTCAGCGTGGGAACTACGCTCTCACAGTAAATTTCAAAAGATCTGGCATGACTGGATTGCGTTCCGGTCAACTCCTCGGGTATTACAACAGATCGCTTCATTATCACAAACTACTCCGGACTGATTCTAAAACACAAAACCCGAACCCTGCCCCCCTTCCATCTTTACTCCCCTCTCTCCCCTTCTCTCCTCCTATCCCTCCCCCCTCTGCCCCCCCCATTTATAACTTTCATAAAATTCCTATTAAGAAATTATATTCTTTTTTTAATATTACATGCAAGATACCGCTATATTAGAATGATATGCATCTACCTGTACATTGTGATTGTCCAACTTATACTCAGATGTTGTATCATCACAGTCTTTCTCGGATTCTGTATCTTGTATTCCAATTATTCAACTGATTTTCCATATTTGCTATGGACTATAAAATCAATAAAACTACTATAAAATCAATAAAAAGAGAATTGAAAAGGAGTGGGAGGGGGCGTGACCTAACCAGATAAGGGGCGTGGTTTATCTGGACCTGGGGGTGGGGTTTTAAGTCTTTTGAGGGTGGACACATTGTGGCAGGGGGCGTGTCTGGGCTCCTTCCTGCAAGAGTTACGCCCCTCTGGGAACCTTACTGGCTCATTTGCATACCAAATAAACTGGATTTTCAGAGGATAAAAACATCTATTGCTGGAACAAAGGCACATCTTGAAATAAGGTACTAAGTGCTTTACTTTAATAGCAATTATCCTGTGACAGATTTCCTTTAAAGCTCTCCTACAGCAGTGAAGATAAATGGCTGGGTTGTTATGGAAACCTGGAGTAAAACTGTGTATGTGGAGACTGGAGGACCTGCAAGCTTCTATTGGCTGATAAGGGTCATGTGACCAAGCTTCTATTGGCTAATGCATTTTTTTGTAATATCTCAGGAACGGTACGTCCTAGACAGCTGAGACCTGGTCTAAAACCTTTCCAGACACCTGATGTACCTGTGTGCCAAATTTTGTGATTGTAAATGCGATGGTGCGGATTCCTTTAGCGGACATACACACACACATACACTCAGCTTTATATATTATATATATATATATATTTATATATATATATATATATACAGGGAGTGCAGAATTATTAGGCAAGTTGTATTTTTGAGGATTAATTTTATTATTGAACAACAACCATGTTCTCAATGAACCCAAAAAACTCATTAATATCAAAGCTGAATATTTTTGGAAGTAGTTTTTAGTTTGTTTTTAGTTTTAGCTATTTTAGGGGGATATCTGTGTGTGCAGGTGACTATTACTGTGCATAATTATTAGGCAACTTAACAAAAAACTAATATATACCCATTTCAATTATTTATTTTTACCAGTGAAACCAATATAACATCTCAACATTCACAAATATACATTTCTGACATTCAAAAACAAAACAAAAACAAATCAGTGACCAATATATCCACCTTTCTTTTCAAGGACACTCAAAAGCCTGCCATCCATGGATTCTGTCAGTGTTTTGATCTGTTCACCATCAACATTGCGTGCAGCAGCAACCACAGCCTCCCAGACACTGTTCAGAGAGGTGTACTGTTTTCCCTCCTTGTAAATCTCACATTTGATGATGGACCACAGGTTCTCAATGGGGTTCAGATTAGGTGAACAAGGAGGCCATGTCATTAGATTTTCTTCTTTTATACCCTTTCTTGCCAGCCACGCTGTGGAGTACTTGGACGCGTGTGATGGAGCATTGTCCTGCATGAAAATCATGTTTTTCTTGAAGGATGCAGACTTCTTCCTGTACCACTGCTTGAAGAAGGTGTCTTCCAGAAACTGGCAGTAGGACTGGGAGTTGAGCTTGACTCCATCCTCAACCCGAAAAGGCCCCACAAGCTCATCTTTGATGATACCAGCCCAAACCAGAACTCCACCTCCACCTTGCTGGCGTCTGAGTTGGACTGGAGCTCTCTGCCCTTTACCAATCCAGCCACGGGCCCATCGAGACTCACTCTCATTTCATCAGTCCATAAAACCTTAGAAAAATCAGTCTTGAGATATTTCTTGGCCCAGTCTTGACGTTTCAGCTTGTGTGTCTTGTTCAGTGGTGGTCGTCTTTCAGCCTTTCTTACCTTGGCCATGTCTCTGAGTATTGCACACCTTGTGCTTTTGGGCACTCCAGTGATGTTGCAGCTTTGAAATATGGCCAAACTGGTGGCAAGTGGCATCTTGGCAGCTGCACGCTTGACTTTTCTCAGTTCATGGGCAGTTATTTTGCGCCTTGGTTTTTCCACACGCTTCTTGCGACCCTGTTGACTATTTTGAATGAAACGCTTGATTGTTCGATGATCACGCTTCAGAAGCTTTGCAATTTTAAGAGTGCTGCATCCCTCTGCAAGATATCTCACTATTTTTGACTTTTCTGAGCCTGTCAAGTCCTTCTTTTGACCCATTTTGCCAAAGGAAAGGAAGTTGCCTAATAATTAGGCACACCTAATATAGGGTGTTGATGTCATTAGACCACACCACTTCTCATTACAGAGATGCACATCACCTAATATGCTTAATTGGTAGTAGGCTTTCGAGCCTATACAGCTTGGAGTAAGACAACATGCATAAAGAGGATGATGTGGTCAAAATACTCATTTGCCTAATAATTCTGCACTCCCTGTATATTGTGGGGGTTTGCTCTGATAGGCAGGTTAGCGGACGCAGTATAGAGGCAACAACAAAGTCTTTAAATTAAACATTTTTGTGTTTATTCACACATTAAAGGGAACCTGTCACCTCTAAAACACATATAAAACCGACATCATTACCTTACAGTAGCCCCCAGTGTGTTTATAATCATGTGTTTTATTCCTCTATCGGTTGCTGCATACTTTATAAAAACGCTTTTTTAACCACCTCCCGACCGCCTAACGCACGGATGCGTCCGGAAGGTGGTTGATTCATTCCTCCTGGACGCATCCGTGCGTCATCTCGCGAGACGCGAGATTTCCTGTGAACGCGCGCACACAGGCGCGCGCGCTCACAGGAACGGAAGGTAAGAGAGTTGATCTCCAGCCTGCCAGCGGCGATCGTTCGCTGGCAGGCTGGAGATGTGATTTTTTTAACCCCTAACAGGTATATTAGACGCTGTTTTGATAACAGCGTCTAATATACCTGCTACCTGGTCCTCTGGTGGTCCCCTTTGTTTGGATCGACCACCAGAGGACACAGGTAGCTCAGTAAAGTAGCACCAAGCACCACTACACTACACTACACCCCCCCCCCGTCACTTATTAACCCCTTATTAGCACCTGATCACCCCATATAGACTCCCTGATCACCCCCCTGTCATTGATTACCCCCCTGTCATTGATCAACCCCCTGTAAAGCTCCATTCAGACGTCCGCATGATTTTTACGGATCCACTGATAGATGGATCGGATCCGCAAAACGCATCCGGACGTCTGAATGAAGCCTTACAGGGGCGTGATCAATGACTGTGGTTATCACCCCATATAGACTCCCTGATCACCCCCCTGTCATTGATTACACCCCTGTCATTGATTTCCCCCCTGTAAAGCTCCATTCAGACGTCCGCATGATTTTTACGGATCCACTGATAGATGGATCGGATCCGCAAAACGCATCCGGACGTCTGAATGAAGCCTTACAGGGGCGTGATCAATGACTGTGGTTATCACCCCATATAGACTCCCTGATCACCCCCCTGTCATTGATCACACCCCTGTCATTGATCACCCCCCTGTAAAGCTCCATTCAGACGTCCGCATGATTTTTACGGATGCACTGATAGATGGATCGGATCCGCAAAACGCATCCGGACGTCTGAATGAAGCCTTACAGGGGCATGATCAATGACTGTGGTGATCACCCCATATAGACTCCCTGATCACCCCCCTGTAAAGCTCCATTCAGATGTCCGCATGATTTTTACGGATGCACTGATAGATGGATCCGATCCGCAAAACGCATCCGGACGTCTGAATGAAGCCTTACAGGGGCATGATCAATGACTGTGGTGATCACCCCATATAGACTCCCTGATCACCCCCCTGTAAAGCTCCATTCAGATGTCCGCATGATTTTTACGGATGCACTAATAGATGGATCCGATCCGCAAAACGCATCCGGACGTCTGAATGAAGCCTTACAGGGGCGTGATCAATGACTGTGGTGATCACCCCATATAGACTCCCTGATCACCCCCCTGTCATTGATTACACCCCTGTAAAGCTCCATTCAGACGTCCGCATGATTTTTACGGATCCACTGATAGATGGATCGGATCCGCAAAACGCATCCGGACGTCTGAATGAAGCCTTACAGGGGCATGATCAATGACTGTGGTGATCACCCCATATAGACTCCCTGATCACCCCCCTGTCATTGATCACCCCCCCTGTCATTGATCACCCCCCCTGTCATTGATCACCCCCCCTGTCATTGATCACCCCCCCTGTCATTGATCACCCCCCCTGTCATTGATCACCCCCCTGTCATTGATCACCCCCCCTGTCATTGATCACCCCCCCTGTCATTGATCACCCCCCCTGTCATTGATCACCCCCCCTGTCATTGATCACCCCCCCTGTCATTGATCACCCCCCTGTCATTGATCACCCCTCTGTAAGGCTCCATTCAGACATTTTTTTGGCCCAAGTTAGCGGAATTATTTTTTTTTTTTCTTACAAAGTCTCATATTCCACTAACTTGTGTCAAAAAATAAAATCTCACATGAACTCATCATACCCCTCACGGAATCCAAATGCGTAAAATTTTTTAGACATTTATATTCCAGACTTCTTCTCACGCTTTAGGGCCCCTAGAATGCCAGGGCAGTATAAATACCCCACATGTGACCCCATTTCGGAAAGAAGACACCCCCAGGTATTCCGTGAGGGGCATATTGAGTCCATGAAAGATTGAAATTTTTGTCCCAAGTTAGCGGAACGGGAGACTTTGTGAGAAAAAAATTAAAAATATCAATTTCCGCTAACTTGTGCCAAAAATTTTTTTTTTCTATGAACTCGCCATGCCCCTCATTGAATACCTTGGGGTGTCTTCTTTCCAAAATGGGGTCACATGTGGGGTATTTATACTGCCCTGGCATTCTAGGGGCCCCAAAGCGTGAGAAGAAGTCTGGTATCCAAATGTCTAAAAATGCCCTCCTAAAAGGAATTTGGGCACCTTTGCGCATCTAGGCTGCAAAAAAGTGTCACACATCTGGTATCGCCGTACTCAGGAGAAGTTGGGGAATGTGTTTTGGGGTGTCATTTTACATATACCCATGCTGGGTGAGAGAAATATCTTGGTCAAATGCCAACTTTGTATAAAAAAATGGGAAAAGTTGTCTTTTGCCAAGATATTTCTCTCACCCAGCAAGGGTATATGTAAAATGACACCCCAAAACACATTCCCCAACTTCTCCTGAATACGGCGATACCACATGTGTGACACTTTTTTGCAGCCTAGGTGGGCAAAGGGGCCCATATTCCAAAGAGCACCTTTAGGATTTCACAGGTCATTTACCTACTTACCACACATTAGGGCCCCTGGAAAATGCCAGGGCAGTATAACTACCCCACAAGTGACCCCATTTTGGAAAGAAGACACCCCAAGGTATTCCGTGAGGGGCATGGCGAGTTCCTAGAATTTTTTATTTTTTGTCACAAGTTAGTGGAAAATGCTGATTTTTTTTTTTTTTTTTTTTTTTTTATACAAAGTCTCATATTCCACTAACTTGTGACAAAAAATAAAAACTTCCATGAACTCACTATGTCCATCAGCGAATACCTTGGGGTGTCTTCTTTCCAAAATGGGGTCACTTGTGGGGTAGTTATACTGCCCTGGCATTCTAGTGGCCCAAATGTGTGGTAAGGAGTTTGAAATCAAATTCTGTAATAAATGACCTGTGAAATCCGAAAGGTGCTCTTTGGAATATGGGCCCCTTTGCCCACCTAGGCTGCAAAAAAGTGTCACACATCTGGTATCTCCGTACTCAGGAGAAGGTGGGGAATGTGTTTTGGGGTGTCATTTTACATATACCCCTGCTGGGTGAGAGAAATATCTTGGCAAAAGACAACTTTTCCCATTTTTTTATACAAAGTTGGCATTTGACCAAGATATTTCTCTCACCCAGCATGGGTATATGTAAAAAGACACCCCAAAACACATTCCCCAACTTCTACTGAATACGGAGATACCAGATGTGTGACACTTTTTTGCAGCCTAGGTGGGCAAAGGGGCCCATATTCCAAAGAGCACCTTTCGGATTTCACAGGTCAATTTTTACAGAATTTGATTTCAAACTCCTTACCACACATTTGGGCCCCTAGAATGCCAGGGCAGTATAACTACCCCACAAGTGACCCCATTTTGGAAAGAAGAGACCCCAAGGTATTCGCTGATGGGCATAGTGAGTTCATGGAAGTTTTTATTTTTTGTCACAAGTTAGTGGAATATGAGACTTTGTATGAAAAAAAAAAAAAAAAAAAAAAATCATCATTTTCCACTAACTTGTGACAAAAAATAAAAAATTCTAGGAACTCGCCATGCCCCTTACGGAATACCTTGGGGTGTCTTCTTTCCAAAATGGGGTCACTTGTGGGGTAGTTATACTGCCCTGGCATTCTAGGGGCCCAAATGTGTGGTAAGGAGTTTGAAATCAAATTCAGTAAAAAATGACGAGTGAAATCCGAAAGGTGCTCTTTGGAATATGGGCCCCTTTGCCCACCTAGGCTGCAAAAAAGTGTCACACATCTGGTATCTCCGTACTCAGGAGAAGGTGGGGAATGTGTTTTGGGGTGTCATTTTATATATACCCATGCTGGGTGAGAGAAATATCTTGGCAAAAGACAACTTTTCCCATTTTTTTATACAAAGTTGTCATTTGACCAAGATATTTATCTCACCCAGCATGGGTATATGTAAAAAGACACCCCAAAACACATTCCTCAACTTCTCCTGAGTACGGCAATACCAGATGTGTGACACTTTTTTGCAGCCTAGGTGGGCAAAGGGGCCCATATTCCAAAGAGCACCTTTCGGATTTCACAGGTCATTTTTTACTGAATTTGATTTCAAACTCCTTACCACACATTTGGGCCCCTAGAATGCCAGGGCAGTATAACTACCCCACAAGTGACCCCATTTTGGAAAGAAGAGACCCCAAGGTATTTCGTGATGGGCATAGTGAGTTCATAGAACTTTTTATTTTTTGTCACAAGTTAGTGGAATATGAGACTTTGTAAGAAAAAAAAAAAAAAAAAAAAAAAATCATCATTTTCCGCTAACTTGTGACAAAAAAAAAAAAGTTCTATGAACTCACTATGCCCATCAGCGAATACCTTAGGGTGTGTACTTTCAGAAATGGGGTCATTTGTGGGGTGTTTGTACTGTCTGGGCATTGTAGAACCTCAGGAAACATGACAGGTGCTCAGAAAGTCAGAGCTGCTTCAAAAAGCGGAAATTCACATTTTTGTACCATAGTTTGTAAACGCTATAACTTTTACCCAAACCATTTTTTTTCTACCCAAACATTTTTTTTTTATCAAAGACATGTAGAACTATAAATTTAGAGCAAAATTTCTATATGGATGTCGTTTTTTTTTGCAAAATTTTACAACTGAAAGTGAAAAATGTCATTTTTTTGCAAAAAAATCGTTAAATTTCGATTAATAACAAAAAAAGTAAAAATGTCAGCAGCAATGAAATACCACCAAATGAAAGCTCTATTAGTGAGAAGAAAAGGAGGTAAAATTCATTTGGGTGGTAAGTTGCATGACCGAGCAATAAACGGTGAAAGTAGTGTAGGTCAGAAGTGTAAAAAGTGGCCTGGTCTTTCAGGGTGTTTAAGCACTGGGGGCTGAGGTGGTTAATCTCCATTCGCGCTATCTTCAGAGCCAGCTTGAAATCAAGGGGGCAGCGGCCTCCTTGCTTCAAGTCAAGCTAAGCCCTCCCCTTACTCCTTGTTACTGCGCGATCCGGTCTCAGGATCCTGCAGTCAGCCAGCTGCTATCGTCTAACTGCGCATGCGCCGACCATTTCCATCGTGTGCGCGCGCCTGAAGCCAGTGATCACACTGACGCTGAGGACCAGAATCGCCGGGCGCACGCGCACGATGGAAGTGGTCAGTGCATGCGCAGTGAGATGATAGCAGCCGGCTGACTGCGGGAGCTGGAGATGGGATCACGCAGTAACAAGGAGTAAGGAGCGGGCTTAGCTTGACTTGGAGCAATGAGGCCGCTGCCCCCTTGACTTCAAGCTGGCTCTGAAGATAGCACGAATGGAGATTAAAAAAGCGTTTTTATAAAGTATGCAGCAACCCATGGAGGAATGAAACACATGATTATGAACACACTGGGGGCTACTGTAAGGTAATGATGTTGGTTTTATATGTGTTTTGGAGGTGACAGGTTCCCTTTAAGTAAGTGACAAAACAAAAAGTCAGTTTCAACAGTCACCTTGTGATTCTGGTGTTCGTTCACACCATGTGGCAAAGAAGTCCTTGGACAAAGCTGAATCCACCTGCTTTCACACCAACAAGGTAGCAGGCCTTAATCCAGGCCCAAACTCCCAGGCCCCAACTCAGAGACTGAGCCCAAAACCAAGACCCGGCCTGGAACGTGGGGAGTAGTCATCCACCCAGCACTTTGCCTACTCCCAGTAAGAGCCATCCCGGTGTCACGGCTGAGGATGGGGGAAACCCTCAGCCGTGAGGTGCCAGGTGTTGAAGTAGCTACTCGGCCATGAAGCCACAGGACAGGGAGCAGGTCACCTCCTACAGTGTCCCTACCCTGACCCTAACTCCTAACCTGCATGGGCCGACCTTTAAGGTAGGAGGGCCCATGCGCCGGAACCTCGGAGCCCTGTCTTACCCTCCGCAGATCCCTGAGCTAGGAGCTGGGTAAGGCAACCTACTCCTCCTTGACACGGAGGAGCAGGAGCCTCAATGGCCAAGCTGTTGGGAAAAAGGGGAACAGAAACAGCAATACGAAAATGGCAGGTGAACAGACATTCACAACCTGCCACAGCCCTGCTGACTGGATCCCTAAACAGGCAGGGATCCAGAACCGTTATGCTGCACAAAGACATATGAAAAACCCAACAGACAAACTTGCTACAACACACACATAAAGAGATAGGCATACATAAAACCTTAACTTAAATCTAAACTTAAACTCAAACTATGACCACAGTGGTGGCTCTCACTGGCGGATGACAAACACAGGAGGCTGCTATCAGCAAGCATGCTGAAGCAACCTACTGAGCTCTGCAAGAGAGAGGGTCTTTATAGGCCCAAGTGGCCACACCCAACAGTCAGACCCACCCAGTGACATCACACACACACTGGGAAGGAAGTTAACCCTTCCAGTAACACAGAAGGGAAAACAAACATACATAAAGGGAAAGTGCACACAAAAACTACAACACAGTGCACACAACAAACACACCTAACAAAAGGAACGTCAGGTGAGACCGCATGCCAGGGCAGCAAGCTGCCTAGCGACGCTCAGGCTGCTCTGCTGCTAACAACAACACTGGTTGCCCGCGGCAACCACAAGTGAGGCCACAGACAAGCAGCCCTCACCCGTGGTTGAACGCCATACAAAACCGCAGGCAACCGCATGGGGTAAAGGAGTCACGGTCATGGGCATGGCCGTGACACCCGGATCAGCTATACAGCCATACTAAAATAGTAAAGTGTCAATCAGCACTAGCTGCCGCTGACACCTGAAAATACTGGCTGTTACTTCACCGAGGCCAGGAACCTTGGTGACACATACAGTACAGACCAAAAGTTTGGACACACCTTCTCATTCAAAGAGTTTTCTTTATTTTCATGACTATGAAAATTGTAGATTCACACTGAAGGCATCAAAACTATGAATTAACACATGTGGAATTATATACATAACAAACAAGTGTGAAACAACTGAAAATATGTCATATTCTAGGTTCTTCAAAGTAGCCACCTTTTGCTTTGATTACTGCTTTGCACACTCTTGGCATTCTCTTGATGAGCTTCAAGAGGTAGTCCCCTGAAATGGTTTTCACTTCACAGGTGTGCCCTGTCAGGTTTAATAAGTGTGATTTCTTGCCTTATAAATGGGGTTGGGACCATCAGTGGCGTTGAGGAGAAGTCAGGTGGATACACAGCTGATAGTCCTACTGAATAGACTGTTAGAATTTGTATTATGGCAAGAAAAAAGCAGCTAAGTAAAGAAAAACAAGTGGCCATCATTACTTTAAGAAATGAAGGTCAGTCAATCAGCCGAAAAATTGTGAAAACTTTGAAAGTAAGGGCTATTTGACCATGAAGGAGAGTGATGGGGTGCTGCGCCAGATGACCTGGCCTCCACAGTCACCGGACCTGAACCCAATCGAGATGGTTTGGGGTGAGCTGGACCGCAGAGTGAAGGCAAAAGGACCAACAAGTGCTAAGCATCTCTGGGAACTCCTTCAAGACTGTTGGAAGACCATTTCAGGGGACTACCTCTTGAAGCTCATCAAGAGAATGCCAAGAGTGTGCAAAGCAGTAATCAAAGCAAAAGGTGGCTACTTTGAAGAACCTAGAATATTACATATTTTCAGTTGTTTCACACTTGTTTGTTATGTATATAATTCCACATGTGTTAATTCATAGTTTTGATGCCTTCATAGTCATGAAAATAAAGAAAACTCTTTGAATGAGAAGGTGTGTCCAAACTTTTGGTCTGTACTGTATATATATATATATATATATATATATATATATATATATTTATATATATATATATATATATATATATATATATATATATATATATAAAAAAGAAAAAAGAGATGGCAGCACCGTCACAGTAAAAAATGGAAAAAGGGTGCACAGGCCCAGTATGGATATAAGCCAATCCAACAAAATATAGAAGATGAAAAAAGGGCAGCACTCCAATAGATAAAAATAAAATAAACTTTATTTACCCATAAGGCTGTAGCGACGTTTCGGCTCTTACACAGGAGCCTTCCTCAAGCAGTGTGTACACATCAAAACTCTGGATATATATAGTGTTACAACCAATCATAGCCAATTACATATCAAGTGGACATAATTAATAAAAAATCGAAATACATGATACATTATAAATATATGAAACAATAAAACCGACCATATAGAATCATTAAATCGTGATACATACAATTGTAAAATAGTTCAGTGAATATATATAGTACAATACATTTGTTTGCACAGATCATATAATAAGTGCCAGCTGTGAATGATTACATAAAGTGCAAGGTGCTTACTGGTACAGGTGATACACGTAATAGATGCAGGAGGGAGGGCGGCTGTCATCCATGTTGACATGTGCGATCCGGCGTGCCTGAATCGCCACTGCGCATGCCCCTATGACGCATAATCTGTGCTTCCGTCTAACATTAACCTCGTCACATGACGCATGCGCTCTTGGGCTGTAACACTGAGACGGCCATTTTGGATAGGGGCAGAGAGCCCACTAGATTACGCTGCTGCTCAAAGCAACCAATATTGCCGGTACACTGCAGGTTCAGGGTGACAATGACATATAAAGATGCCCGAGTGTCGCAGTGGCCAAGTGGACTCGGGAGAGGGCCACACCTACACATAGAGGTGGAGCGCTCTGCCGTGACTATAGAACGGCTGCGCATCCGCATGTGAATGCAGAGTTGCACCGCTGCAACGGTCAGCGGTGCAACTCTGCATTCACATGCGGATGCGCAGCCGTTCTATAGTCACGGCAGACCGCTCCACCTCTATGTGTAGGTGTGGCCCTCTCCCGAGTCCACTTGGCCACTGCGACACTCGGGCATCTTTATATGTCATTGTCACCCTGAACCTGCAGTGTACCGGCAATATTGGTTGCTTTGAGCAGCAGCGTAATCTAGTGGGCTCTCTGCCCCTATCCAAAATGGCCGTCTCAGTGTTACAGCCCAAGAGCGCATGCGTCATGTGACGAGGTTAATGTTAGACGGAAGCACAGATTATGCGTCATAGGGGCATGCGCAGTGGCGATTCAGGCACGCCGGATCGCACATGTCAACATGGATGACAGCCGCCCTCCCTCCTGCATCTATTACGTGTATCACCTGTACCAGTAAGCACCTTGCACTTTATGTAATCATTCACAGCTGGCACTTATTATATGATCTGTGCAAACAAATGTATTGTACTATATATATTCACTGAACTATTTTACAATTGTATGTATCACGATTTAATGATTCTATATGGTCGGTTTTATTGTTTCATGTATTTATAATGTATCATGTATTTAGATTTTTTATTAATTATGTCCACTTGATATGTAATTGGCTATGATTGGTTGTAACACTATATATATCCAGAGTTTTGATGTGTACACACTGCTTGAGGAAGGCTCCTGTGTAAGAGCCGAAACGTCGCTACAGCCTTATGGGTAAATAACGTTTATTTTATTTTTATCTATTGGAGTGCTGCCCTTTTTTCATCTTCTATATATATATATATATATATATATATATATATATTTCTGCTTGAGAGATTGTCTCCTCTGGGAAGATCACAGTGGCTAAAAGCATTTGTTTCCATTCATATGGCCTAAAAGGACATATGAAAAAGGGCAAGACTTAAAGTATCTATCACGGTCGGCGTGGCTATCACATACGTGACACAGAGGGAGGGAACGAGGAAGGCCCTGCCCAAGTGAGAGGGAAGATGGTGACCCCTGACTCGCCTGGCGGCTGGCACCTGGCTGCCCTGACGTCCCTAGACGGGTTCCTCACCCGTACGCCGATCACGTGCCTAAAGCCCTGGCTTTCCCTGAGCTGAGCCCTAGGTAGTGAACAGGGCGATGGGAACACTAGTCCGCACCACTAACTCTAAGGGAAAACACCAAGGGGAGGACAGACAACACAGACTCAACATATATTCCCAGGTGGGCGACAACAGGAGACAACAATAAGCCAAACAGGGATCCGGAGGGTAGCACACAGGAACAACAACCAGGATTAACCACTCCAGTGGGTCAGTATAGATGTCCAGGCAGGAAGCTCTATAACTGGCAACTAGAGAAGTGTGAGGGGAGAATATAAGGAGCTAGGGAGTGGCAGACACGAAACAGCTGAGGAGGAGAAGCTACGGATCCCTGAGAGAGACAAAAAGGATAGCAAGGTAAACACAGAAAACAATAACTAAGAAACACCATGATCTTTAGATATAGAGCGCGCAGCCACCCGCTGCGACTTCCTGACCCCGGGTATAACGGAGTCAGACGTGGCTCTTGATACCCTCGTGACAGTACCCCCCCTTTCACGAGGGGCCTCAGGACCAGGTCTCTCCAGATGAGAGGCATGGAAAGTCTGAATTAACCTGTTGGCGTTTACCTCTGACGCTGGAACCCACATTCTTTCCTCGGGACCGTAACCCCTCCAATGCACAAGATACTGAAGAGAGCGGCGGACCCGACGAGAATCAACAATTCTGGCTATTTGAAACTCCAGATTACCATCCACAATAACAGGAGGAGGTGGCAGCGGCGATGGTTCTAGAGGTGGAACATACTTCTTGAGTAACGATTTATGGAAGACGTTATGGATCTTAAAAGTCTGAGGTAGCTCCAGGCGAAAAGCCACAGGGTTAATGACGGCTACTATTTTATAGGGACCAATGAACCTAGGACCCAGTTTCCAAGAAGGAACCTTCAACTTAATATTCCTAGTAGACAACCACACATAGTCATTCACTCCTAGGTCCAGACCTGGCGACCGTTTCTTATCGGCCATGCATTTATATTTACCACTCATCTTTTTCAAGTTAACTTGCACCTTCTGCCACACCGATGAAAGAGATGAAGAAAACCTTTCCTCTTCGGGAACCCCAGAAGACCCCCCCTCTTTGAAAGTACAAAATTGGGGATGAAAACCGTATGCACCAAGGAATGGTGACTTGCCAGTGGACTCCTGATAATGATTATTTATGGCAAACTCAGCTAACGGTAAGTATGATGACCACAACTCTTGGTTTTCAGACACAAAACACCTTAAATATGTTTCTAGGTTTTGGTTGGTACGCTCAGTCTGTCCATTCGACTGAGGATGGAAAGCTGAGGAAAAGGACAAGTGAACCCCCAAACGGGAACAAAAAGCTTTCCAAAACTTAGAAATAAACTGGGTTCCCCGATCCGAAACCACATCGGAAGGGACCCCGTGAAGCTTCACGATTTCACTGATAAACACCTGAGCGAGAGTTTTAGCATTAGGAAGTGCGGGTAGCGCAATAAAGTGTACCATTTTGCTAAACCTGTCTACTACTACCAAGATAACGGTAAGTCAGTGATGAAATCCATAGACAGATGTGTCCATGGCCTATTGGGAATGAAAAGTGGCAATAAAGACCCTGCTGGATGTGTATGAGAGACTTTCGCGCGTGCACAAGTAGAACAAGTAGACACGAAATCCATTACATCCTGACGCAACCTTGGCCACCAAAAACGACGAGATAAAAGCTCCAAGGTTGCTTTACTACCCGGGTGTCCAGCAAGTGCCGAATTATGATGTTCTTTTAATAATTCAAGACGCAGGTTTAACGGTACAAACAATTTCTCTGAGGGGCAAGAGGCCGGGGCGTCCCCCTGAGCCTCTAACACCTTTCCCTCCAGAACAGAGTGTACAGCAGAGACAACCACTCCTCTTTGTAAAATAGGTACCGGATCACAAACATTACCCCCTCCAGGGAAACTACGAGATAATGCGTCTGCCTTGGTATTTTTTGCCCCAGGACGATAGGTGATTACAAAGTTAAATCTGGTAAAGAATAGCGACCACCTAGCTTGTCTAGGGGTGAGACGTTTAGCCGATTCTAGGTACAGAAGGTTCTTGTGATCCGTAATCACCGTGACGGGGTGGATTGCTCCCTCTAAGAAGTGACGCCACTCTTCAAGCGCCAGTTTAATCGCCAACAGTTCCCTATTTCCAATATCATAATTCTTCTCTGCAGAAGATAATTTTTTGGAAAAGAAAGCGCAAGGACGCCATTTGCCAGGAGACGGACCCTGAGACAATACAGCTCCCACTCCCACCTCTGACGCATCTACCTCGACAATAAAAGGCTGGGAGACATCAGGTTGAATTAGAACAGGTGCCGAGGTAAACCTCTCCTTTAGAGAGGAAAATGCATCTTTAGCGGCGTCAGACCATTTTGAAAAATCCGTCCCCTTCCTAGTCATGTCGGTAAGGGGTTTAACGATCACTGAATAATTTTTAATGAACTTTCTATAGAAATTAGCGAAACCCAAAAACCGTTGTAGGGCTTTAAGGTTCTCAGGAAGATCCCAATCTAAAATTGCCTGGACCTTCCCAGGATCCATGCGGAAACCTGAAGCAGATAATAGATATCCCAGGAACTGTAATTCCTGAACAGCGAAGACACATTTTTCAATTTTCGCATATAATTTATTCGTTCGTAGGACCTGCAGTACTTGCCTGACATGCACCTCATGTGTTTTCAGATCAGCCGAATAAATTAAGATATCATCTAGGTATATGACTACAAACCTGCCGATGAGATGACTAAAAATATCATTAACGAAATGTTGGAAGACAGCAGGGGCATTGGTCAGACCGAAAGGCATAACAAGATTTTCATAATGCCCCTCAGGGGTGTTAAAAGCTGTCTTCCACTCATCCCCTTCCCTGATACGAATCAGATTGTAGGCCCCCCTAAGATCAAGTTTGGAGAACCACTTAGCACCCGCAATCTGTTTAAAAAGGTCAGGAATGAGAGGAAGAGGGTATGGGTCACGGATGGTTATCTGGTTTAACTCACGGAAATCTAAGCAAGGACGCAGGCCCCCATCTTTCTTTTTAACAAAGAAAAACCCTGCAGCCACGGGTGAAGAAGAGGGTCTGATGTGTCCCTTAGCCAGACTCTCGGAGATATAATCTTTCATGGCTTGTCTCTCGGGACCCGAAAGATTATACAACCTGGACTTGGGTAATTTTGCCCCGGGAATCAGGTTAACCGGGCAATCATAAGGACGATGAGGTGGTAGTTTCTGACAACCCTTTTCAGAAAAAACGTCCTCAAAGTCCGAAATAAATGTAGGTAGGGAAGCTATGGAGGCGATTAAGCAATTGTTATTTAAGCAATTCTCTCTGCAATGCTCACTCCACTCCAATATCTCCCTGGCCTGCCAATCCACCACTGGATTGTGCGCTACCAACCAGGGAAGACCCAATACCACCGGAGAGGGAAGGCCCTCCAGAACGTAACATGAAAGACACTCATTATGGTGGTCCCCTACCCGAAGGTGTAAATTACGAACAATGTGGGTGAGGTTTCTCTGAGACAGAGGAGCAGAATCTATAGCGAATACGGGAATAGGTCTCTGCAGCGTACAGAGAGACAAACCCATAGTGCGGGCAAAATGGGCATCAATCAAGTTTACCCCTGCTCCACTGTCTAGAAAAACAGAAATAGACTCCGTCTTAACACCAAAAACAATGACCGCTGGTAACACAAATTGAGATGTTCGTATGGAGGAAACGTATACCCCCCGGCTGACATCCTCCGCACAGCCCGGGGTTAGTAGTTTTCCGACGGTCTTTTGTTTTTGAGAAAGGAGGGACAGACATTAATGAAATGACCCCTCCCCCCACAGAAAAAACAAGCCCCCCCCTACGGCGAATCTCGGGAGGACGGACCTGACGAGAAGTTCCGCCTAGCTGCATAGGCTCATCTAAGTCAGTGCAGGCTGACTGTTGCTTGGGAGAGGTAACCAATTGCTCCGGAATTTTCGATCTCTCCCTAAGACGCCTATCTATTCTGATAGAGAGGGACATAACAGCATCAAGGGAAAGGGGGGTCTCATACAGCGCCAGTGCATCCTTAACCCTTTCAGATAACCCAGAGCAGAACTGACTCCTGAGAGCCGGGTCGTTCCACTGAGTATCCGTAGCCCACCTACGGAACTCTGAGCAATATTCCTCTGCTGACCGATCTCCCTGTAGGAGTCTCCGTAACTTCGACTCAGCCAGGGCGACTCGGTCAGGGTCATCATATATGAGACCCAAAGCCCCAATAAATCCCTCCACTGACCGAAGAGCCTGAGAACCAGGGGGTAACGAGAACGCCCAGGATTGCGGATCCCCCTGAAGCAGGGAAATGACAATCCCTACCCGCTGTTCTTCATGACCTGAGGAGTAAGGGCGCAACTTAAAATATAATTTGCAGGCCTCACGGAACGTTGCAAATTTGTCCCTTCCCCCAGAAAATCTGTCGGGAAGAGCAACCTTGAGTTCAGTGACAACCTGGTTACCCATAGCAACCGCTGGGGGTGCGGTCTGCTGCATTTGCTGCTGTTGTTGGAGAACAGACGCCTTCAATCCTGCCACCTCCAAAGACAGGCTTTGAAGCTGTTCTGCCAAGGCATCAATAGGATCCATATTGGATTCTAAGTAGAGAGAGAAAAAAAAAACAACAAACAAAAAATTTAAAAATTTTTTATTTTTTTTATTTTATTTTTCTCAAAAAGTAAGGGCCAGTTATAATATCGCGGTCGGCGTGGCTATCACATGTGACACAGAGGGAGGGAACGAGGAAGGCCCTGCCCAAGCGAGAGGGAAGGTGGTGACCCCTGACTCACCTGGCGGCTGGCACCTGGCTGCCCTGACGTCCCTAGACGGGTTCCTCACCCGTACGCCGATCACGTGCCTAAAGCCCTGGCTTTCCCTGAGCTGAGCCCTAGGTAGTGAACAGGGCGATGGGAACACTAGTCCGCACCACTAACTCTAAGGGAAAACACCAAGGGGAGGACAGACAACACAGACTCAACATATATTCCCAGGTGGGCAACAACAGGAGACAACAATAAGCCAAACAGGGATCCGGAGGGTAGCACACAGGAACAACAACCAGGATTAACCACTCCAGTGGGTCAGTATAGATGTCCAGGCAGGAAGCTCTATAACTGGCAACTAGAGAAGTGTGAGGGGAGAATATAAGGAGGTAGGGAGTGGCAGACACGAAACAGCTGAGGAGGAGAAGCTACGGATCCCTGAGAGAGACAAAAAGGATAGCAAGGCAAACACAGAAAACAATAACTAAGAAACACCATGATCTTTAGATATAGAGCGCGCAGCCACCCGCTGCGACTTCCTGACCCCGGGTATAACGGAGTCAGACGTGGCTCTTGATACCCTCGTGACAGTATCACTGCACTTTCAAAACATTTGATATGCCATAGTGACATATGAAAGGTTTTGGTTAGTGGTGGTCTGAGTACTGATACCCCCATCAAACGCTAGAACAAGATGAGAGCAGCGTTCACATAGTGAGCTCTCTCTCCTCGCTACTGGAGAAGGAATCGAGACAGGCCCATAGACTTTCCATTGAGCCTGTCTCTTGCAGTGAAGAGAGAGCGCACACTCTGTGGGTGTTTTTCTCTCCTCGTTCTAGCAATCAGTTGGGGGTGTCAGCACTGAAACCTCCACCATATGTCGCTATGACCTATCAAAAGTTTTTTATATATCCTATTAGGGCATATGAAAGAAAGAGAATACTCCCCTGTCTCCAGAGGGGCAAGCCACTGTGGTTCTCCCACCAATCTCATGCCACAAGAAAAATGAAGACTGAAAACAGTCAACAAAAACTACCAACCCATGATCAGAATAACATTAGGGGACTTTTAAAATGTATAGAGGCTGTCCAAGTCTGGCAACCTTTCAAGGTGGCAGAATCCCAACATTAAAGCTCATTTTTCAGAAATGTCCATTGATTTTATGGATAGTCTTAAGCTCCCTTTACATGAAATGACACAATAGGCGATTCCATTCCTTCCCGGCAATCGCCTGCAGCATTTATTATTTTATTTATTTTATGCACTTATATAGCGCTGACATATTCTGCAGCGCTTTACTGACATTAGCATCCAACTGTCCCCAATGGGGCTCACAATCTACAGTAAGTCATTATGTTTTTGGAGTGTGGGAGGAAACCCACGCAACCATGGGGAGAACATACAACCTCCATGCAGATGTTGTCCTTGGTTGGATTCAAACCTAAGACCCCAGCGCTGCAAGGCACCAGTGCTAACCACTGCTGCACATGCCCATTTACATGCAGTAATGATGCCATCGCTCGTCCCCATACTGAGGAAGAGGTCCAAAACCTCGAAACGCGTATAGCGAGTGGAAGAGATCCTTATATTGAAAAGACACCCAATTGTTCTGGAGCTATCAGCTGATTGTTACGAACAAGTAACGAAAAATCGTGCATACGGAGGTTGGTACCGCCCCCGATAAAACATAAGAACTGTAACCAAGTCAACCGAAGAAGCTGTAGATCACGTGGTTCCTCTGACTTCCTAAGTACGGGACACGCTGGTGACACGTGATACGCCGGCAACATGTGGGACGCTAAGCGGAAAGTCTGAAGGAGTCTCTAGATCACAGTGTATCAATAGTGTGTCTCCAACGGCATCTTGGAGATATACTATTGGCAGCCATACAGCATTGACCAAAAGAAGTTGGGTGAGTGCACAGACTTGTGGTGGGACGCTGCCACAGTCAGAAACAGAAAACTGGACAACAAGCAGTGAGTACATTATAACGCACGAAAACCCACTAATGTACCATAAGACCGCGATTGTGGATTTAATTATCTATCAGTGAGCTATAATATTGAGACTTTTGAAACTGAAGTGCAATAACCGGACATTATTTGAATGCACTATACCAAGTATATATGAAATCCTTTAGGTTTATGGAATATCTCTATGAATTTGAAACTGTTTTAATCTATGAATATTACCTCCTTTTGAATAATGCATGTAATAATTTCCATGAATTTCTAGGCACTACAATAGAAATAAGTGAGAATATAATCGTGTATAGTATTTGTCATATTGCATTTTCCATATTGATTGATTTTGAATAAATGTGTTATACCTGCTATGTAGTATACCTGATATATAGCACCAGATATTGAGTGCCCACTATATATACTATATGATTTGGACACTGTATGGCATTATTAGTTAGATTCTCTACACCTATTTTGACAATGGAAGTGTTATCTGCACACTGTATGGTACTATTATTTATACTAGAATAGTATGCTACTGTTTGCATTGTTTTGGTATTGTAGATGGCTAATTATCATAACCATTGTGACATTCCTTTTCCAAAGATGATCAGAGAAGAAGAGTTCCCAGCATGAAGCCCTCTACCTAGCATCAGCCTATTTCCAAGCTCGTTTTAAAAATGCTCTAAGTATAAATTATTGTAGAAACCAGACTAAATATTCCAAATTATAAATAAATATGTCCTCAACACCATGGCCTGATGTCTTGCCTAAATATTAATTGACCTCAAGTCACGCTACACAGGATTGGCCCTCAACTTATTTTCTTTCTTTTTTTTTTCTTTTCTTATTTGAGTTCTCTGACCCAATCTATTTTCTTTGAGTCTTGCTACTAAACCCAATGAGAGGGAGGGTGAAGAAAAAATAAAATAAATCTTATGATTTGTGGTAAATGATCTATTAGTGTTTAGAATATTTCTGGATATTTCCTGACTACCATATTTTTATTCACCCATGCTATTTAAATTTGCAGTATGTTCTCCTCTTTCACTAGAAATGTCTCCCGATTATTGCGGTTTGATTAACTTAAAACATTAAAATGTGTATATTCTAATACTTAGCATTACCTGTGTGAACTATTTTGGGAAAATTAGGATTTCACCATATATTATATACCCCTACACATTTTATTTAGTCTAAAATATAAGATAAAAACTTCAAGGGGTATTCTCATCTGGAACATTGATGGCATATCCTAGCATATGCCATCATTGTCTGGGACACGCTTCTATCTCCAGAATGGGGTCCGTGAAGTGCAGGGAGTGTAGCCGTGCAAGCACGGTCAGCCTTTGTTCTCTTCTATGGGAGTTCCAAAAATAGGCAAGCACAGGCTCGACTATTTCCAGCAGTCTCATAGCGGTGAATGGAGCAGTGACTGCTCTCATGTTGCTTTCTCTCCATTCACTGTTATACAAGACTTACCAAAGCAGTGGATGGAGAGTAAGCCGCGCAAGCGAGATGTGTTCTCCATCACTTCGAGGGCCACGTTCTGGAGATAGTAGTGGGTTCCAGAAGTGGAGCCTGGAACTATCTGACATTGATGACATATCCTGGCGGTATGCCATCAGAGTCCCAGATGGGAATATCCTTTTAAGGGCTACATGAAAGAAAAGTATTTTTATATACATTATGTTAGTGGCTACCTTGAGTTTAAAAACAAATTCAAAACAAAGGTTGCAATCTGCATTTATTTTCGGACCCCCTAATATACATTTTGAAACCTACTCCAACTTTCTGACTTTATACATGTGGGTCTGTGTGTCCAGGATGTTGCTGCCTTCACCAGCTCTCATTTATCAGCACAGCTTCATTCCTCTACTAGTTTCCCTTCTCACCTGTGCTGTCAGATTCAGAGGAGTGTGGGATTTCCCCCTACCTCCCTCTGCAAAGTCTGCGCTAGGTGCACTCCTCTCTTTACACAGACACACAGCTTCTGTGATTCACCCTCTATACCCTGCAGACTGCAATGTGTACGCTTTTCTCTATGTGCTATGATACTGAACAGTTTGTGTGATTCAACCTCCCTAAAGACTTGGATGCTTCCCCTCCTCTGCATTTTCTGATCTGCCATCCTCCACTTCCTGTTATCTCTAAAAGTTAGAGATGAGATGGGAAGTTCAGAAAGAGAAGACCCACCAGGAGCAGTGTGCTTGCTGTTTAATCACTGTTAGAAAATTCAGGACAATCAGTTAGATGAAAGAGTTACACAGACTCTATAGCAATAAAATGATAGAGAATTTTTAATGAAGACTGTTTTGAAAGCAAATGAACTATAAAAAAATATGTGCAAACGTGTCTCTGGACTTTAAAGAGGACCTTTCACCTGTATAAACTATGTTAACTGAGTATGCTGCCATATAGAGCGGCGCCCGGGGATCTCACTGCACTTACTATTATCCCCGTGCGCCACTCCCTTCTCCCGTTATAGGCTCCGGTACCTTTGCTTTTTAAGTTATAGTAGGCGGGTCTTCCCTTGTCCTGTGGGCGTCTCCTTCTCCTAGGCTGCAGCGCTGGCCAATCGCAACGC
Organism: Bufo bufo; assembly: GCF_905171765.1. Taxonomy (NCBI): domain Eukaryota; kingdom Metazoa; phylum Chordata; class Amphibia; order Anura; family Bufonidae; genus Bufo; species Bufo bufo. Next base: position 70,534,141 of record NC_053392.1, on the reverse strand, counting down.
ACAGCTCACAGCCTGGGAGAAAAACCACTGATTTTAAGAATGAGAGTTCATTACACAGAAGTCTCCATACATGTAAAGCCAATCAAAGTCAAGTGGATTTATATACACAAATAGGCATGCTGTCTAGGCATACAGTTTAATCTATCTATTAGAATATTATTGGTGGTTGTTCCTCAGCTATTGTCAATGACAGATCATGGGGAGGTATATGAAGGTGAAACATTCAGTACAATGCATATTGGGTACATTATGTGATCTGGCCAACTATGAATGTGGGATACTGGATGAAGCTATTGTATGCTGAAAATGAGTAAAGAAAATGAGTAAAGAAAATGAGTAAAGGAGTAAAGGAGAGCTAGTAGGGTCCATTCACACTTCCGTAGCATGTCTTGCAGATCCACGGATCCGGGGATCCGCAAAACACGGACATCGGCAATGTGCGTTCCGAATTTTGCGGACCGCACATCACCGGCACTAATAGAATATGCCTATTCTTGTCTGCAATTGCGGACAAAAATAGGACATGTTCTATTTTTTTCGGGAACGGAATTGCGTACCCGGAAGTGAGGGCCCGCAATTCCGTATCCGGGCAGCACATCGTGCGGCCCCATAGAAATGAATGGGTCCGCAATTCTGAACGAAATGCAGAACGAAATTGTGGACATGTGAATGGGGCCTTAGACTTATAAGGAAAAAATGAGGAGCAGTAGTAACATAGGTGAGGACTGGATAAGGACTATCTTTCATCCAAAACCAGTTTCTAACCAGTAGCTATTTTGTTACTCCTGGAATTAGATATATTGCAATTTAGCACTAGTACTAAGATTGCCTACTAACCAGGGCTGTACATAGAGTTCACTGGGCCCAATAGAAAAAATATGACTTGGGCCCCATTCCTAGCCCCTCATGCTACATGAACTGTGCCTTCTGTTGCATATTATATTGTGCGCCATACCCCCATGAACTGTGCCTGCTGCTATGCATTATATTGTGTGACATACCCCCATGAACTGTGCCTGCTGCTTGCTGTGCATTAAATAGTGTGACATACCCACCATGAACTGTGCCTGCTGCTTCATTATTATATTATTTTTACAACTGTCAAGGTATCAGTACTGCATCCCTTCCTGGTCATATGTACTCAACAACATTATATATATACAGTATATGTACAGTGGGATGCGAAAGTTTGGGCAACCTTGTTAATCGTCATGATTTTCCTGTATAAATCGTTGGTTGTTACAATAAAAAATGTCAGTTAAATATATCATATAGGAGACACACACAGTGATATTTGAGAAGTGAAATGAAGTTTATTAGATTTACAGAAAGTGTGCAATAATTGTTTAAACAAAATTAGGCAGGTGCATAAATTTTGGCACCACAAAAAAGAAATGAAATCAATATTTAGTAGATCCTCCTTTTGCAGAAATTACAGCCTCTAAACGCTTCCTGTAGGTTCCAATGAGAGTCTGGATTCTGGTTGAAGGTATTTTGGACCATTCCTCATTACAAAACATCTTTAGTTCATTCAGGTTTGATGGCTTCCGAGCATGGACAGCTCTCTTTAAGTCACACCACAGATTTTCAATTATATTCAGGTCTGGGGACTGAGATGGCCATTCCAGAACGTTGTACTTGTTCCTCTGCATAAATGCCTTAGTGGATTTTGAGCAGTGTTTAGGGTCGTTGTTTGTTGAAAGATCCAGCCCCGGCGCAGCTTCAGCTTTGTCACTGATTCCTTGACATTGGTCTCCAGAATCTGCTGATACTGAGTGGAATCCATGCGTCCCTCAACTTTGACAAGATTCCCAGTCCCTGCACTGGCCACACAGCCCCACAGCATGATGGAACCACCACCATATTTTACTGTAGGTAGCAGGTGTTTTTCTTGGAATGCTGTGTTCTTTTTCCTCCATGCATAACGCCCCTTGTTATGGCCAAATAACTCAATTTCAGTTTCATCAGTCCACGGCACCTTATTCCAAAATGAAGCTGGCTTGTCCAAATGTGCTTTAGCCCACCTCAAGCAGCACTTTTTGTGCTGTGGGCGGAGAAAAGGCTTCCTCTGCATCACTCTCGCATACAGCATCTCCTTGTGTAAAGTGCGCCGAATGGTTGAACGATGCACAGTGACTCCATCTGCAGCAAGATGATGTTGTAGGTCTTTGGTGCTGGTCTGTGGGTTGACTCTGACTGTTCTCACCATTCGTCGCTTCTGTCTATCCGAGATTTTTCTTGGTCTGCCACTTCGAGCCTTAACTTGAACTGAGCCTGTGGTCTTCCATTTCCTCAATATGTTCCTAACTGTGGAAATAGACGGCTGAAATCTCTGAGACAGCTTTCTGTATCCTTCCCCTAAACCATGATGGTGAAGAATCTTTGTCTTCAGGTCATTTGAGAGTTGTTTTGAGACCCCCATGTTTCTACTCTTCAGAGAAAATTAAAAGAGGAGGGAAACTTACAATTGACCCCCTTAAATACTCTTTCTCATAATTGGATTCACCTGTGTATGTAGGTCAGGGGTCACTGAGCTTACCAAGCCAATTTGAGTTCCAATAATTAGTTCTAAAGCTTTTGGAATCAATAAAATGACAACAGTGCCCAAATTTATGCACCTGCCTAATTTTGTTTAAACAATTATAGCACACTTTCTGTAAATCCAATAAACTTCATTTCACTTCTCAAATATCACTGTGTGTGTCTCCTATATGATATATTTAACTGATATTTTTTTATCGTAACAACCAACGATTTATACAGGAAAATCATGATGATTAACAAGGTTGCCCAAACTTTCGCATCCCACTGTATGTAAATAATTTGACACCAAACCGATGAGTGGCTGAAAAAAAAGGTCAGCCACAGTTTTATTAAAAAAACAACAAACAGTTAGTGGACCTCGGCCACAGTCATGAACCATTAATATTACTGACATCACTCTAAAATGCCATATCATCACAGCCACGATCAGCATGTGGTCCATTATTTTCTGGGTGAAATCGCGAAATAAACGGGTCAAGAAATGAGCCAATGAAAACAATACAATACAGAAACCCAACAACAAACAGGAATCTCCCAAGCATAAACAAAAACAAGTGACAAAACTTGTCATGGTCTTACCTTCCTGCTGTTCTCCTTCGTTTGACATGTGCTGGCGGCCATCTTGATTTCTGGGTTTCTTGTAGCCTTCCACCCTGCGGCTCCTCCTTCCCACTGGGAGGAGCTGGATGCCTAGCTCATATATATAGGAGGTCTGTGGCTTCAGTTCCTTGCTTGGTCCTCTTTTGTTCACATGCTTCTAAGACTGCTGCTGCTTCTGGTTCCTGATCCTGGCTTCGTCTGACTACCCTGCTGGTTCCTGATCTTGGCTTCGTCTGACTACCCTGCTGGTTCCTGATCCTGGCTTCGTCTGACTACCCTTCTGGTTCCTGACCTCTGGCTTCGCAAAGACTCTGCTCGGTTTCACCATCCGTTTGGACTTTTGCTTTACAGCTTTATTTTCAATAAAGCCTTCTTATTTTCACTTATCTCTTGTTGTACGTCTGGTTCATGGTTCCGTGACATTAGGACCAAGCCATGAATTCTGACGGTACAGGGCCATCCTCGCTACCCACGCTGGTTGCCAGACTTGATCAGCAGGATCACCTGTTGGGTCGGTTCGCTGTGGCGTTGCAAACCCTGCTTGAACGCACGGCTCATTTCGCTCCCGTTGCCGATGGGTCGGTTGTCGCTCCTGGGCTCGCTCCTACTGCCGCTCCGGTTGTTGCGCCAGAGTCTACCCCGACACCTGTTGTTGCGCCTGCGGTGTTTCGGGGTATGACCGGTTCTGCCCCTCTTCCACAGCGCTTTGGGGGAGAGCCAACTCAGTGCCGAGGTTTCCTTAACCAGGTGGGCATTTATTTCGAGTTGCTGCCACATGCCTTTCCTACTGAGAGATCAAAGGTGGGCTTCTTGATCTCGCTGCTCTCGGACAAGGCCTTGGCCTGGGCCAGCCCTTTATGGGAGAACAACAATCCGGTGGTTGCCGAGTTTTCCGGTTTTGTTGCTTCTCTTCGGAAGGTATTCGATGTGCCGGCTCGTGCTGCCTCTGCTGCGAAGCTCCTTATGTCCATCAGACAGGGTTCACGATCCGTAGCTGAATACGCCATTGAGTTTCGTACCCTGGCAGCAGAGGTGGGCTGGAATAATGAGGCTCTGGTCGCTGCTTTCTCTCATGGTCTCTCGGATGCCTTGAAGGATGAGGTTGCAGCTAAGGACCTACCAGTTGAGCTCGAGTCTCTTATTTCTTTCCTGATTTTGATTGACACCAGACTCAGGGAGAGACCTTCCTTTAAGGAGAACCTGCGGAGGTCTTCTAACAGATTGGTGCCTACGTTTGCTGTCCCACCCGTGCCTCCCTCTCCTCCCACGCCTCCTGGGGATGACTTGTCTGGGGGTGAACCCATGCAGCTGGGGTTTGCTCGCCTGTCCGAGGGGGAGAGGGCACTCCGGAGACGCGAGGGCCGATGCATGTACTGTGGTCTCGGTGGGCATTTTCGGTTGGCATGTCCGAACCGTCCGGGAAAACGCTCGTACCTGAGTTCCTGTCGGGGGCAGATCTTGGGTGGAGTCTCCTCGTCCCCGGTTTCCCGTGTTGACAAACCACTGATCACTGTTGTCCTCTCCTGGGTCGGGGGCTCGGTGACGACCCAGGCGTTGGTGGACTCTGGTGCTGGTGGTTTGTTCATTGATAGTGTGTTCGCTGCCGCCAATTCCATTCCTCTGCAGGTTCGAGGTTCCCCACTGGCTCTTGAGGCGATAGACGGCAGACCCCTTCTGCCGCCACACGTGACTCATGAGACCCTTCCAGTGGGGATAGCCATTGGTGCCGTTCACAGAGAGTCGGTCTGCCTCCAGGTTATTTCGTCTCCACACTACTCGGTGGTCTTGGGGTACCCCTGGCTCCAGAAGCATAATCCGACTTTCGATTGGAGATCGGTCGAGATCCTCTCGTGGTCACCGCAGTGTGGGGTAGTTGCATCCATGGGTCTGTCAAGTTGCTGTGTACTTCCTCGGACTCTCTGTTGCCTCCTGAATACGAGGAGTACCGGGATGTATTCGATAAGGTGCGCGCGGTTGCCCTACCTCCGCACCGCCCATATGATTGTGCCATAGAGTTACAATCTGGTGCCGTTCCTCCTCGTGGCAAAGTCTATCCACTGTCGGTAGCGGAGAATGAGGCCATGGAGGAGTACGTGAGGGAGGCGCTTTCACGCGGACACATTCGCAAATCTTCGTCCGCGGCAGGGGCTGGATTTTTCTTTGTGAAAAAGAAGGGCGGTGAGTTGAGGCCTTGCATCGATTACAGGGGTCTCAATCGCATCACGATCAAGAACGCTTACCCGATACCCTTGATTTCCGAGCTGTTCGATCGCCTTAAAGGGGCCACGGTCTTTACCAAACTCGACCTGAGGGCGGCATATAACCTGGTAAGGATCAAGGCGGGCGATGAGTGGAAGACCGCGTTTAACACCAGGACCGGTCATTATGAATCCTTGGTTATGCCCTTTGGGTTGTGCAATGCGCCCATAGTCTTTCAGGAATTCATCAACGATGTTTTCCGTGACCTGTTGCAGCAGTGTGTGGTGGTCTATTTGGATGACATCTTGGTATATTCTGAATCCATGGAGGCCCACATTCTGGATGTCAGACGAGTGTTGCAACGGTTACGAGAGAACAAGCTGTTCGGTAAGCTTGAGAAATGCGAATTTCACCGATCCCAGGTAACCCTCTTAGGTTACATCATTTCCGCTGAGGGGTTCTCCATGGATCCTGAGAAGGTTTCGGCTGTCTTACAGTGGCCCCAGCCCAGTGGTCTTCGTTCCCTGCAGCGCTTTTTGGGCTTCGCCAATTATTATCGGAAGTTCATCAGGGACTTTTCCATGCTGGCCAAGCCTCTCACGGATCTGACCAGGAAGGGCAGTAATTCCCAGGTCTGGCCGCTCGAGGCCATCCGAGCTTTTGAGGCCCTAAAGTCCGCCTTTGTGTCGGCTCCGATTCTGTCGCATCCCAACCCTGGGTTGCCTTTTGTCCTCGAGGTGGACGCGTCTGAGACGGGAGTAGGCGCCCTTCTGTCTCAGCGTAGAACACCAGAGGGTCCTCTGCTTCCCTGTGGGTTTTACTCCCGGAAACTGTCTTCCGCGGAGTGCAACTATCAAATTGGTGACAGGGAGTTATTGGCCATCGTGCAGGCCCTTAAAGAATGGAGGCACTTGCTCGAGGGTTCGGTGGTTCCGGTTCTCATCCTGACGGACCACAAGAATCTGACCTACCTTTCTGAGGCCAAGAGATTGACACCACGTCAGGCCAGATGGGCTCTGTTCTTGTCACGTTTTAATTACGTGGTCTCCTACCTACCCGGTTCCAAGAACATCAGGGCGGATGCCTTATCACGGCAGTACTCCGAGCTGTCCAGGGAGGAGTCGATTCCGACTTCGGTCATACCTCCGAATCAGATCCTGGCCGCCATTCGCACCAGCCTGACCTCTCCCCTGGGTGAGCAGATTTTGACGGCTCAATCTGGTGCTCCCTCTGGGAGACCCAACGGCAGATGTTTTGTGCCTGAGGAGTTGCGCACTCGGTTGTTGCGAACCTACCATAACTCCAAGACCGCGGGGCATCCTGGAAAGAATCAGCTGTCCTGGGCTGTTTCACGTCTGTTCTGGTGGCCTTCCCTACGTTCCGACATCGCCGCATATGTAGCGGCATGCTCCGTTTGTGCCCAGAGTAAGTCTGCAACCCATAGCCACCGGGGAGCGCCCATGGTCACACCTGGGGATGGATTTCATTGTGGACCTCCCTGCATCCCGAGGCCATACGGTCATTCTCATGATTGTGGATCGGTTTTCCAAAATGTGCCACTGTGTTCCTCTCAAGAAGTTACCCTCTGCACAAGAGTTGGCCACGATTTTTGCCAGGGAGGTCTTCCGGTTGCACGGTTTGCCCAAGGAGATTGTGTCGGATCGGGGGAGTCAGTTTGTGTCCAGGTTCTGGCGCGCCTTTTGCTCCCAGTTGGGGATTCATCTCTCCTTCTCCTCGGCCTACCACCCTCAGTCCAATGGGGCCGCAGAACGATCCAATCAGGCCTTGGAGCAATTCCTTCGTTGCTATGTCTCCGATCACCAAGACAATTGGGTTGACCTCCTGCCTTGGGCTGAGTTTGCCAGGAACACGGCGGTGAACTCTTCCTCTGGGACGTCTCCCTTCATGGCCAATTATGGGTTCCAACCTGCCGTGTTACCGGAGGTATTCTCTCCCCAGGATATTCCGGCTGTGGAGGATCACCTTTCCGTCCTACGTGCTTCTTGGGTACAGATCCAGAAGTCCCTTGAGGTCTCTGCGCAGCGCCAGAGACTCCAGGCTGATCGCAGACGAGCGCCTGCTCCTTCCTACCAGGTCGGAGACCGTGTATGGTTGTCCACCCGCAACCTCAACCTTCGAGTGCCCACTCCCAAGCTGGCGCCTCGCTTTGTTGGTCCCTTCCGAGTGCTTCGCAGGGTAAACCCGGTTGCCTATGCCCTTGCGCTTCCTCCTGGCATGCGGATCTCCAACGTGTTTCATGTCTCCCTGTTGAAGCCACTGGTGTGTAATCGTTTCACTTCCTCGGTTCCTCGGCCTCGTCCGGTCCAAGTGGGCAATCGTGAGGAATATGAGGTGAGCAATATCCTGGACTCACGCCTGGTCCGCGGTCGGTTGCAGTTTTTGGTCCATTGGCGTGGTTATGGTCCAGAGGAGCGTTCCTGGGTTCCCTCCGCAGATGTCCATGCTCCTGCCTTGCTCCGAGCCTTCCACGCACGCTTCCCTCAGAAACCGTTTTGTGCTCCGCGGAGGAGGGGCCCTTGAGGGGGAGGTACTGTCATGGTCTTACCTTCCTGCTGTTCTCCTTCGTTTGACATGTGCTGGCGGCCATCTTGGTTTCTGGGTTTCTTGTAGCCTTCCACCCTGCGGCTCCTCCTTCCCACTGGGAGGATCTGGATGCCTAGCTCATATATATAGGAGGTCTGTGGCTTCAGTTCCTTGCTTGGTCCTCTTGTGTTCACATGCTTCTAAGACTGCTGCTGCTTCTGGTTCCTGATCCTGGCTTCGTCTGACTACCCTGCTGGTTCCTGATCTTGGCTTCGTCTGACTACCCTGCTGGTTCCTGATCCTGGCTTCGTCTGACTACCCTTCTGGTTCCTGACCTCTGGCTTCGCAAAGACTCTGCTCGGTTTCACCATCCGTTTGGACTTTTGCTTTACAGCTTTATTTTCAATAAAGCCTTCTTATTTTCACTTATCTCTTGTTGTACGTCTGGTTCATGGTTCCGTGACAAAACTGTCTGGATACCAGAAAAAAATGGGTGGATAAAGGGGAAGGATTTAACGCCAAGCTGCAGACGGTCCAAAGAGGAAGAGGACCGTGTAGCCCCGGCTTTTATAACTCACTAACTCTGTCCCTAACACATGATCTTTGATAAATTCGCAGGGAGAAGACATACCAACTAGGATAAGAATGCCCCCATCCCACCTTAAAGGATCTTCACCAGTCAAAAGCTCCCCATGATTATTTATCAGTTAAGCTATAAATAAAGTGTCATACTCATGGTACAAGTACATGGGTAGCAGGAAGTGAAAGCAGAGGTATTAAGTATTATTAGGTGGTGCAGGCATTCATCTACAGCTGGGCCCCTGGGGACCCATAGTCGCTGCGTGGCCTGCATCCATTGGAGGTATGCCACTGCCTCTGAACAGTGTCATATGGAGAATCGTTTGATGAGCTGGACACAATTAGAAGGGCAGCAGTAGAATATGAATGCCTCCAGAGGGTGGATGGAGCAGGAAGTCCAATAGATGCAGATAATGTAGTGTTGTCAGAAAAGTGGGTATCATTTTGGCAATATTTTGACCCAGTAACAGGCAGACATTTTGAAGATTCCTCTAGTTAGTGTACACTAACATTTGAGGAACCGATTAATGAATTAACACACCTTGTATGTTACATACCCCAATTAGGTCCATTATACTAATACAAATTTGCCTGGGCTTTCACTTTAAAAGTAACATATACAAAGTAGATGTTCTCTATAGGGAAGAAACTGTGTCTTGTGCCACTCTAGAGATGGTTTTCCTTCTTCCCCTGAGGAGAGCTACTTTGCATACCTCTCCCATGGAGAATTGCCTGGTCTATAAGACTCTCTATGCCAACTTATCGATCTCCACGAGGAGAAACTTTTTTCCCCCAGACCCACTGATCAGCCTTGTATGTCCAACATATTTCAGAACTGTCCGTTGTAGTCCACACAACTTCATTTTCTAATATTACGTCACTACAGCTCCTGTTGTGTCCTGCTGAGTAAAGTTGTTGAGACATCTATCCAACGTTAATACCAAAGTCTGTCTTTGCTCTGAAAAACAAATGGAAAACATTTTCTTTGATCATTTTTTTACTCAAATTAGATCAATTTGCCAAATCTGAATTTAAATCATGGTAGACTTATGATGCTGAAGGCTGGAGCAGTACACGTAAAGCCTGAGGGAACAGATAGGAGGGTGACTAAAATTCCCGATGTAAAATAAAACCATATTCACCATAATAGGAATTTTTCTAGCTCTTATATATAAAAGTAAAATGTGGCCTTCAGTGGGAGAGATTCTGTTGGGAGTCTGTGTCATTTACTGTAATTAAAATGGTGTAATTTATAACAGATGAAAGAATCTGCTCAAGGCCCCCAGATTCATGTATGGTAATTCCTGGCCCTATATTTTCTCAAACATTCTTCTGAATTATCAGACTGTTAAACTATTTGATGTCAAAGTATTTCTGGATGGGTAATTATAGATTTTCATGCTTCTGACTTGACTTTAGTCTGATGTTTTTTTATTTTTTTTGTTTTGTTCATAAATACATCAGAATCTATTACACATGAATGCAAGGACGCTGAACGGATCTGTCCCCGTGGTGTCTCTGTGTCATAAGAAAAAGCTCCTATGACCATAATTTATATCTGTTTATGTTTGGAGCTTCTGTTTTACATGTGAGAACTTTCAAGTCATTTATATTATTTTTAGGTTCTGATTTATGATTAGCATTTTAAATGGAAGTATAAATCTCTTCTGTGAGATGCAGAAGGTCTGAGGTCAACTTTTCCTGCAAGGACCAAGTGGTGATGGAATTTAAGGGCAATGTTCTGGGGGATATACTAAATGTGGCCACTATTATAATGAGTAATATGTGGTCAATAGTGATGAGCGGCAGGGGCAATATTCGAATTTGTGATATTTCGCGAATATTCGCCATATATTCGCAAATTTGAGAATTTGTCAACAATACTCCTAAAGTCAAAGATATTGCAGTCTTCTCATTGGCCCACAAGCTAGAAGCAGGGAGGGATCATGTGTACTGATTTAAAAAAAATCTTGAATATTTGAAATTATGAATATATATCACTATATTCTAAATATTCGCGAATTCTCGAAGTGCCGATATTCGCAATAAAAATTCGCATTTCGAATATTCGTGATCAACACTAGTGGTCAATGCTTGTAATGGATGTATCCCATTCCTTGTAGGGCTGTGCCACGTTTAAGACTTTATGGCGCTCAGCAGTCTCATAGCGAATGAATGGAGCAGCAGTGAGCATGCTTGATCTGCAGCTCCATCCAAACGAGGGAACGGGACCACTATTCTTGGGATTGGTGGGGGTGCTTGCAGCTTAGCTTCACTGAATGGAGCTAAATTGTGAACGGACACTCAACCAGCTTCAAGAAGCACCCATCTCTTCTTGGCACAGCCACCGCTTTAAACCGGCAATAAGGAGGCAAGTTTGGGGGGGTCCACTATACTTTACTGAGGCTCTTTAGGCATAAGTTAGACACAGGTACTTGCAAAGTTAAGTTCATTGTCTTTAGGTTACATGCATAGATTTTTCCAAGGCTGTATACTGTATGAGAATAAAACCAGCACAATAAATCACTCCCTGAGTCTCTTCCCAATTAATCCAAGCAACTTCAAAAATCGGCCAAGGGGTGCAACTTCTCTTTTAATATGCAATACCCAACTGTAGGGTACAGCTCTTCAATGGATGGCCAGTCCATCTGAGTAGTGTAGTGGGCACCTTAAGCAATATAATCCAAACCATATACAGTGAAGTCTGTAGCCATAAACGTGTGTTACCTTTCACTGGCTTGCTTGTCCATGCACTGTCCCTTTGTAATGGCCCTAAACCTTCTGTCAGAGGCTGATACTGGTTTCCAGTCACTTTTCTGGTATCTCTTAGTTTGGGCTGGTGAACCCCTGTCAGCTGATTCTCTCTTAGACACCAGCTACAAACGCTAGCTGGCCACTCTCTGACTGCTAGTTAGACACACTCCATTATCCTACAACTCCTAGTTCAGAGGGGGCCAGCCTAAGCCTAACAACTGAGTCTAGGCTGGAAATTCACTATTTCTCCCATATACAGCTCTTTAAATCACAATTAAAACAAAAAGAGCACATTAAAGTTTAACCCTTTTAGCAATGAACCACGTTTCTGTATGTCATTAACCCTTTTAACAGTGGACCATTTTAACAGTGTTAGCACTGAACCATTGGGTCACTGCATAATTAGGGGTATGATGAATTTTACACAAATTTGGGTCCTAATCCAAAATCTGCATGAAATTTTCATTGCATGCATGTGAATAAGCTTTCTACAATCCACATTGCACGCATCATAGTATTTCAGTGTGGATTTCAAAAAGTGAGTGTGAGTGAAAATCATGGAGACTTTGCAAGCACTCTGGGCTGGCAGTTACGGAGAACTGGGGCTAGTTTAATGGGACACTTAAAGGGATGGTACAGCTTTAAAATTTTAAAACAAAAGCATTACTCATCCTTACCAATCCCCTGCTGCTGCCAATCTGGTTTACTGGATCTCCTCTGATTTCCACTTCCTGGGACTGGCTCAACACACAGGAAATGCTTGGAGATACCTGCTCAGCCAATGACTGATTGAGGTGGTTCACTGCTGAGCAGGCATCTCCAGACATTTCCTGTATGTCAAGCCTGAACCAGGAAATTGATACAAGCGGAGATCTACAAAGTGTAGACATGGGATCGGTGCAGTAAGTAACTTCTCATTTTTTTAACCCACTCTGTCCCATATATAATAAATGTGACCCTTTTAAGAGCTCTTATGTGAGTACTGTGCCCTGTTATACTGCATATATGTTGGATGGTTGAGGGGGGTTCTGTATTTTCAAATGTATATACTTAAAGGGCCCTAATAGGGGACGTTAGAAGGTTTCTAACCTTTTTAACAAGCTGATATTTAAGACTTGCAGCTGGGATGTATACATTTTCTGCTCTGGGTTGTAAAATTATGTGAATAAAGGCTTTCTAGACTCAATCATCCATGGAGCACTAGTTTTCGTGACACTGCCACTATCAGAAGTTCTACATCTGAACCATATTACAGCATTGGCGAAGCTGCATGCTGGAAGGCACAAGTGCAAACTGGAGAGGTGGTTGTCAGACGTAAAGGACTTCGCCATCTACTGGAGGATTATTGCCAGAGGTCAATACTGGTTGTACCAGCTAGTGGCCTTTTCCTCACTGGTCAGTACATTTTAAGACGTTCCTAAAAACATTTCCTCAATAACCTCTTAAGATCTCACAACCGTCTTCCAAGTCTTATACTCACTGTATCACACCTGCTTCTATTTCACTTTAATCTAGCTGATTGTAGCAAGATGTTAAACGTATTCCCCACAGCAGATCTTTCCTAAATCTTTAGGCGCCATCTTCTGTCTTAGATTGGGCTGTGCATGTTTCATTATGTATTACTGTTATGTTGAACCTTAATTCTTAATTTTAACATTTCAAACATGCACCTTCACCCTGCAAATGCCACTTCATCCAAGTGCTAGGTTCACATCCCCTAAAAGGACCAGGTTGAAGCACTTTTATTTTCCATACATACAGTGCATTTTAAACCTTTAACTTTTTTCACATTTTGTTATGTTGCAGCCTTGTAGTAAAATAATAAAAAAAAATCATAATGTGAAAACAGAATTTTAGATTCTTATTAAAAAGGAAAATCTAAAATTTTGCATGGACATAAGTATTCAGAACCTTTGCTATGACACTTGAAATTTAGCTCTGGGGGCCTCCAATTTCACTGGATCATCTTTAAGATGTTTCTAGACCTTGATTTGAGTCCACCTGTGGTAAATTAAGTTGATTGGACAACATGACTAGCAAAGACACCCCCTGTCTATATAAGGTCTCACGGCTGACAATGCATATCAAAGTAAAAACCAAGCCATAAGGAGGAAAGAACTGCCTGTAGAGCCAGAGAGACAGGACTGTTTGGAGGCACAGATCCGGAGAAGGGTACAAAACATTCTGATGCACTGAAAATTCCCAGGAGCACAGTGGTCTCCATAATTCTTAAATGGAAGAAGTTTGGAACAACCAGGGCTCTTCCTTGAGCTGGCCTCCCCACCAGACTAAGTAATCAGGGGAAAACAGTTTTGGTAAAATAGAGGTGATCAATAGAGGCTGAGCTCGAAAGATTCTGTGTGCAGATAGTCAACCATCACTGCAGTACTCCACCAATCTGGGCTTTATGGAATACTGGCCAGAAAGGGACCTCTCCTCAGTAAAAGACACATACAATCCTAGATTCAGACTGTGAGAAGAAACAAGATTCTCTGGTCTGATGAAAGATTGAACGATTTGACCTCAATTAAGCATTGTGTTTGTAGGAAACCAGGTACTGCTCATCACTAGCCCAATACCATCCCTACAGTGAAGCATGGTGGTGGCAGCATCATGCTGTGGGGGTGTTTTCCAACAGCTGGGACAGGGGAACTGGTCAGAATTAAAGACTATGTACACCTTTGGGGGATTTTTTTTTATTATATCGCATTGTACTCATTATAAGCTAAAAGTAATTTTTTCAATTGGTCTTTATTAAAAATATGGAGTTCTTCTCTCTGTAGAGAACTGAAATGCTTTATTAGCAGGACCTCAATTTTCTCTCTCTTCTGTCAGGCAGGGGGATGAAGGGCTTCTTATCTCTGCTCTCTGACCTTATAAACACTCATCAAAGCTCAATCCTTATCTTACTGACTAGCTGATGACCCAGCGTTGCTTGGGTATTTATTTATTGCAATTTTATATTAAATAACAGTGACTTTCACAGTGGCCGCCCCTTTAATGGTGACCGCCCCTTTAACAGTGACTTTCACAGTGGCCGCCTCTATAACAGTGACCGCCCCTTTAACAGTGACTTTCACAATGGCCGCCCCTTTAACAGTGACCGCCCGTTTAACAGTGACTTTCACAGTGGCTGCCTCTTTAACAGTGACCGCCCCTTTAACAGTGACTTTCACGGTGGGCGCCCCTTTAACGGTGACCACCCCTTTAACAGTAACTTTCACAGTCCCTTTAACAGTGACTTTCACAGGCCCTTTAACAGTGACTTTTCACGGTGGCCGCCCTTTTAACGGTGACCGCCCCTTTAACAGTGACTTTCACAGTGGCCGCCCCTTTAACAGTGACCGCCCCTTTAACAGTGATCTCCACAGTGCCCGCCCCTTTAACTCCTTAAGGACCGGGCTTATTTTTACCTTAAGGACCAGGCCATTTTTTGCAAATCTGACCAGTGTCAATTTATGTGGTGATAACTTTAAAACGCTTTGACTTATCCAGGCCATTCTGAGATAGTTTTTTCATCACATATTGTACTTCATGACACTGGTAAAATGGAGTAAAAAATTCATTTCTATTTATAGAAAATACCAAATTTGCCAAAAATTTGGAAAAATTAGCAAATTTCCATGTTTCAATTTCTCTACTTCTATAATACATAGTAATACCTACAAAAATAGTTATTATTTTACATTCCCCATATGTCTTCTTCATGTTTGCATCATTTTGGGAATGACATTTTATTTTTTGGGGATGTTACAAGGCTTAGAAGTTCAGAAGCAAATTAAAAAAAAAACACTTTTCAAGGACAAGTTCAGGTCTGAAGTCACTTTGTGAGGCTTACATAATAGAAACCACCCAAAAATGACCCCATTCTAGAAACTACACCCCTCAAGGTATTCAAAACTGATTTTACAAACTTTGTTTACCCTTTAGGTGTTCCACAAGAATTAATGGAAAATAGAGATACAATTTAAAAATTTCACTTTTTTGGCAGATTTTCCATTTTAATAATTTTTTTCCAGTTACAAAGCAAGGGTTAACAGCCAAACAAAACTCAATATTTATGGCTCTGATTCTGTAGTTTCCAGAAACACCCTATATGTGGTCATAAACCGCTGTACGGGCACACGGCAGGGCGCAGAAGGAAAGGAATGCCATACGGTTTTTGGAAGGCAGATTTTGCTGGACTGGTTTTTTGACATCATGTCCCATTTGAAGCCCCCCTGATGCACCCCTAGAGTAGAAACTCCAAAAAAGTGACCCCATTTTAGAAACTAAACCCCTCAAGGTATTTAAAACAGATTTTACAAACTTTGTTAACCCTTTAGGTGTTCCACAAGAATTAATGGAAAATAGAGATATAATTTCAGAATTTCACTTTTTTGGCAGATTTTCCATTTTAATATTTTTTTTCCAGTTACAAAGCAAGGGTTAACAGCCAAACAAAACTCAATATTTATGGCTCTGATTCTGTAGTTACAGAAACACCCCATATATGGTCGTAAACTGCTGTACGGGCACACAGCAGGGGCAGAAGGAAAGAAATGCCATACGGTTTTTGGAAAGCAGATTTTGCTGGACTGTTTTTTTGACACCATGTCCCATTTGAAGCCCCCCTGATGCACCCCTAGAGTAGAAACTCCAAAAAAGTGACCCCATTTTAGAAACTACGGGATAGGGTGGCAGCTTTGTTGGTACTATTTTAGGGTACATATGATTTTTGGTTGTTCTATATTACACTTTTTGTGACGCAAGGTATCAAGAAATAGCTGTTTTGGCACAGTTTTTATTTTTTGTTATTTACAACATTCATCTGACAGGTTAGATCATGTGGTATTTTTATAGACCAGGTTGCCATGGACGTGGCGATACCTAATATGTATACTTTTTTTATTTATGTAAGTTTTACACAATGATTTCATTTTTTAAACAAAAAAAATCATGTTTTAGTGTTTCCATAGTCTGAGAGCCATAGTTTTTTCAGTTTTTGGGCGATTATCTTAGGTAGGGTCTAATTTTTTGCGGGATGAGATGACGGTTTGATTAGCACTATTTTGGGGTGCATATGACTTTTTGATCGCTTGCTATTACACTTTTTGTGATGTAAGGTGACAAAAAATTGTTTATTTAACACAGTTTTTATTTTTTATTTTTTACGGTGTTCATCTGAGGGGTTAGGTCATGTGATATTTTTATAGAGCCGGTAGATACAGACGTGGCGATACCTAATATGTATACTTTTTTTATTTATGTAAGTTTTACACAATAATATCATTTTTGAAAACAAAATAAAATCATGTTTTAGTATCTCCATATTCTGAGAGCCATAGTTTTTTCAGTTTTTGGGCGATTTTCTTAGGTAGGGTCTAATTCTTTGCGGGATGAGATGACGGTTTGATTGGCACTATTTGGGGTGCATATGACTTTTTAATCGCTTGCTATTACACTTTTTGTGATGTAAGGTGACAAAAAATGGTTTATTTAGCACAGTTTTTTTTTTACGGTGTTCATCTGAGGGGTTAGGTCATGTGATATTTTTATAGAGCCGGTCTATACGGACGCGGCGATACCTAATATGATACCTTTTTTTCCCCCTATTTTTTACCAATTTTTTTTTACCTTATTTGGGGAAAATGACATTTTTGTTTATTTTTACTTGAAACTTTTAATTTTGGGGGGGGGACTTTATTTTTTCAACTTTTTATTCACTTAATTTTTTTATCCACTTTGGGACTTCAACTTTTGGGGGTCTAATCCTTTACAATGCATTCCAATACTTTTGTATTGGAATTCATTGGCTGTAGTAGATCTAGGGGGCTGGATCTCACAGGCTCTTCACCGAAAGGCAGCGCTGAGGTGACGTCACCTGTGGTGATGTCACTCCGGTCATCACATGGTCCATCACATGATCTTTTACCATGGTGATGGATCATGTGATGGACCATGTGATGACCGGAGTGACGTCACCACAGGTCCTTTTCCTGCAATCAGCAAAGGAGACAGAAGAGAAGCCGGGCTGCGCGAACAAGTGGATTAAGGTGAGTTTAATTTTTATTTTTATTTTTTAACCCCTCCAGCGCTATTTTACTTAGCATTCTGTATTCATAATGCTATTATTTTCCCTTATAACCATGTTATAAGGGAAAATAATACAATCTACAGAACACCGATACCAAGCCCGAACTTCTGTGAAGAAGTTCGGGTTTGGGTACCAAACATGCGCGATTTTTCTCACGCGAGTGCAAAACGCATTACAATGTTTTGCACTCGCGCGGAAAAATCGTGCATATTCCCGCAACGCACCCGCACCTTTTACTGCAACGCCCGTGTGAAAGAGGCCTATAAGTACCACTTTGCTGTGTTAACATTAAAGGACAGTGTGCTAGAGGTTTGCCTGGTATATATCCTAGAACACAGTGTGTTCCTGTTAGTGCTGTACATCTGTAACTGGGGTGTTCTGTCGGAAATACTGATGAATGGTGGCAGCGTTGTGTGTGGACGTGTTTGGGGGTTGCTTAATGACTTGGTATCCTCTTTCGTTAGGTGGGTGTGAAAGCGAAAGTGAATTCCCCCTTAAAGTCACATCCAAGCATGGGAGCAGTGAATGCCAGAGTGCTGCACCATTGCCTTTCGGGTTTCATTCGTGCCCAATCGCGACAAAACTCTGTCCAGGGATCTGGACCACCAGGTCGATGCCTCTTGGAGTAGTCTCTCTTCAAGTGACTGCTGACCCACAGGGATCAAGAGACACTGGTACAAAACCACACTAAGGCCTCATGCACACAACCGTTTTTCGGGTCCGCATCCGAGCCGCAGTTTTTCCGGCTGGGGTGCGGACACATTAACTTCAATGGGGCCGCAAAAGATGCTGACAGCACTCTGTGTGCTGTCCGCATCCGTTGCACTGTTCTGTGGCCCCGCAAAAAAAATAGCATGTCCAATTCTTGTCCGTTTTGCAGACAAGAATAGGCATGTCTACAATGGGCTGCCCGTTCCGTTCCGCAAATTGCGGAAGGCACACGGGCGGCTTCCGGTTTTGCGGAAAGCAAAAAACTGCACTGTCGTGTGCATGTAGCCTAAGGGACATGCCCAGATCAGGACAAGCATAGTTTGTGCAATCCAAATCAGTCGGAGGGTCAGGGCAGGAAGCTCAGGGTCAGTACAGAGATCAGGCAGGGGTCAGACAGTGAAGGGTCAAATACAGAGACGGGCAGAAGTCAGTACACAGGACAGTGAACAAGACACATATTACACGCTAGCAGGAAACTAGAGAACTAGAACCTATTGCTCAAACATCCTCCCACAGGGGAAGGTGTCTTAAATACCCAGGGTTGGACAGCCATAGGCTGAGAAAGATCAATGGGCTTGCATGCTGGCCCTTTAACAGCCAAAAGGATCTGTCTTCCATTGTATGGTAGACTGGTTCACAGTCTCACTGCTCTTATTAAAGCAGTCTTAAAACTTTCATGGAGTGGATAGCACTGAATTTATACCTGCCTGGAGAGAACAGGAGGAGTCTGGCATGTAGGAAGCGGTGGAATACCAGCAAGGGTAAGAAGGTAGGTGCTGATGCAGCTGTGCCCACCTGGAGAGAGGCAGCAGCTGGCATCGGCCACCATCATAACACTTACTGTGTTCAGTGGCGGTCTTGACCACCACGCAAATCACACAATTGCGTGGGGCACATGTATGTCAGAGGACCCTCTGGGACCCATGTCAGGCGAGTGAAACAGAGACACATCTTGCCTCAGGTTGCGTGGCCAACCGCTCCTCGCCCCGCCGTTCACTCTCATAGGCCTCAGGTCACTTAGCCTGACACCTATGGAGCAGTACAATGCCACAGGAGGTCGCATTCGCTGGGTCTGTAGGTGGCGAAGGCAGCCATGGTGACATAATAGCGCTGCCTGTGTCGGGACACAGCTATCGCATCCAGATGGCAACATGGGACGGGACTGAGGTAAGTACCTTTTTTCTTCCAAAAACTGCTACTGGGCGCTGTACAGAGGCACTACTGGGAACATTAAATAACATACAGGGTGTACTGCTGGGGGCGTTATAAAAATACAGGAGCACTAGTGGGGAAATTACAAAAATACAAGGGGTACTACTAGGCGGCATTATAAAAATACAGGGGGTAGTACTAGGGGGCATTATAAAAATACAGGGAGTACTAACGGGGACATTATAAAAAAATACAGGGGGCACTACTAGGTGGCATAAAAATGCAGAGGGAGCTAAAAGGGGGTATTATAAATATACAGGGGGCACTAGTGGGAGCATTAAAAAGAGCACAAAAATAAATAAAGAGGGTACCGCTGGGGAACATTATACAGGGGGCATTAGTGGGGGAAGTACATCGGGGAGAGCATTATAAATAAAGGAACACTGCTGGGAGACATTATAATAATACAGGGGGCATGACTGGGGACATTTAACATGCTGGGGGCACTACAGGGGGCAATTATAAATACTAGGGGCATTAAATACTAATGGCACTACTGGAGACCTTATAAATACTGGGGGGCATTAAACATATGAGCGGTAATACTGGGGTTACTACAGGGGGCATTATAACAGCATTACTACTACTGGGGTCATGTGATGCACAATATGGATGGCATTGCTATTAACGGGGACACTCTTGGAGAGCATTATCACTATTGGGGGAACTACTACAAGTGAGGGCAAAATAGGACAGCATTATTACTATTGGTGGTACTTTCAGAAGCACTTTAGGGACTATCTGTATGGCACTGTTGTGTAGTGTGTGTGTGGTGCACAGTGAACACAGTATTGGGGGTAGTGCAATGAGCAGGACACTGGTACGGTGGCCAATGATGCAGTGGGTCAGGATAGGGGCATATAAGTCTATGAGTAGTTTGTGACGCCAATTGCAGCTTGCGCAGGTACTGTAACAGGGCCCTTTAAGATGTAATAACTCACGTACCAGGTGAGGAATGCCAGAGGGGGATAATGTCTCTGTGTAGTAGGTATTGTAGTGTCAACGGTGTCTCCTACCTTGGTACGGCTAGACTCCTGAATCCTGGCACACTTGCAATAAAATTGAGTGTGGTCAGTAGGAGTAATTAATGATTGAAATCCAAACAGGTAATAGGATCCAACTTGTCTTTACTGAATGGCAGCTTTAAATCCATACAAGTTACAGCAATAGTCTTGGGTCCCAGCAGGTATTGGCAATATGTGGCAGGAATCTATATATCTATTCTGCTTCTTATACATATGCTTAGTAGATCTGGCAGGTATCTATCTTCTGCTCTGTCTGTAGTCTGCTTGGTATGGGCCTGACTAGCTGAGGAGGTATTTAGCTTCTCCTGGTCTTTGGATTAGTACTCACAGGACTGCTCGCAGGGTATGATGTCTTCTTCCTGGAGATCTATAGTTCTGTAGATGGCTGCTTTCTTTGTCAACCAGCTGAGTTAGATGACTCAGGCTGGGAAGAGTGATCCTTCACCTCAGCCGAGGTTGGATCCTAGGTTGGGATCCCTGTAACTGGGAGCTCCTACCAACACAGCTTTCCCCAAGGAGGGGGCTGGTTCACACTAACTAGAACTTTCCTTCCTCCCCATGAGGCAGGATGTGGGAACATTCCACTCCTCCTCAAAGAGGGGGGAGCTAGGTTGGAATGAACTATTCCAATCTAGCAATACTAAACTGGCTAAGATCCTGTTACATACTGCTGCCACCTGCTGGTGTACATTGAAATTACAGCAAATATATAATACAGACCTGGAAATACATATCATGGCAATGCACAGTTAGATTACACTAGATGGAAATACACATATACACCTGACATTATTGTAGCAGGGATCCAGAAGTTTAGTGACTTACTTCAGGATGTTACAGTAGCAACAGGATAACACTATTAGTGCACCAGGAGGGGGAGGATGATGGAAAAGTAAGATATCTAAGATGTCTGTGTGTCAAACTCTGCAGAGATGAGACGTGGCTGGAATACTTCGTCACGGTGGTCTGGTCTGAATGGAAGGACCCCGTACATTATGGAGGGGGACGCATGGCCATACTGGCATTGCCTGATGGCTGGATTGTCCCTGGGGCCGAGGTGTTCTGCCCGGTGACAAGAAGGTTATTTTAGGAGCCCAGTTTTGGAGGGAAATGGTTTCCCGCTCTTGTGGGATCACTGGGCAGAAGTTGGATTCTGCCCGGTGATTTTTCCCTCAATTGGCTGGGCAGGTAGCCTATGGTGTCCCAGGGTCTGGAGGAAGGTTAGCGGAGCCCTGGAGACAGTAATTTATTGGTGGTGGTGGGAGGTTTTGGGGCTATAAGTGTCCGAGCTCCGCTGGCTGGGCTTGCCTTTGATCTGCATCTGCCTGTGGAGCCGGATTCTTTGTGCCCCTCCCGCCCGCCCCGTGATGGGATGGACTCTGATTGATCTATTTATGTATCACGGCCGGCGTGCTGATCACATACGTGACGCAAAGGGAGGGAAAAGGAAGGCCCTGTCCAAGGGAGAGGGAAAGATGGTGACCCCTAACTCACCTTGAGGCTGGCACCTGACTGCCCTGACGTCCCTAGACGGGTTTCTCACCCGTACACGGATCCTAAACCCTGGCTTTCCCTAAGATGAGCCCTACGTAGTGAATAGGGAGGTGGGAACACTAGTCTGCACCACTAACACTAAAGGGAAACACTAGGGAGAAGACAGACAATACTGACAAAACATATAACACCAGGTGGGCGACAACAAACAACCAACAGGGATCCGGAGGGTAATGCTCTGGTACGACAACCAGGGATAACAGCAACTCAGCTCCAGTGGGTCAGTATAGAAGTCCAGGCAGGAAGCTCTATATATGGCAACCAGAGAAGTGGGAGAGGGGAATATAAGGAGGTTGGGAGTGCCGGACAGGAAACAGCTGAGGAGAAGAAGCTACGGATCCCTGAGTGAGACAAAAAGGATTGCAAGGCAAACACAGAAAGCTACTATTAAGAAACAGCGCGATCTTTAGACATAGAGCGCGCAGCCACCCGCTGCGACTTCCTGACCCTGGGTATAACGGAGTCAGACGTGGCTCTTGACACCCTTGTGACATTATGGTATTGGAGTCTGAGTTTATGACTAGACTCTTAAAAGGTTTTCAGTTAAAGTTGTATTGGTTAATTTAATAAATCAGGCCTTGGCCGTTTTACCTCCACTCTTTAGTCGGTGTCTCTTTCTTATTAAAGGTATGCATGTAATATGGTTTGTTATAGGTAAGCATAATATGCCATGTATTGCCATGGAGATGATGAGGAAAGAGAACATCTACATCAGAAGAGACATCACTGCATGTAAGAGGTATATTGTGCCGTATGTAATGTCCAAATCAAATATGCCTTTAGCAGTAGTGCTGGGAGGTATTGGTTAGATTGAGAATTCGGCACGGGGGTGGGGGTAGACAGTTCAGTTTTCACCTCAGGCAGTAAAAGAGGTAGAATCGGACCAGACCACAACTTTCAATCATATCTGTATCCCAAGAATACACATACAGTTGTGGACAGAAAGGGAACCCCTGCCGGGAATAGAGATTCCTGGCTGGCTGTCCTGATTAGGGCCCCCATACATAACTTTGCTTGGGGCCCCAGAAATACCAAGCTTGCCCCTGACTGTGTTGTTTTCTCCTACCCTTTTTGCATTTAGAGCAGTTTTGCGGACCAGCATCTACATATCCTGAATTACATATTTCCTACTCATATTCACTGAGCTTAGATAACCACATGGCAGCTCATTATCTCATATTATTGATAAAAAGCAATGCTTGACACGTCCCATTTAAATACAGCCCTGCCTGTGGCGTGCCCAGGGTGTTTGACACCCGGGGCGGGTCATTTCTCTGGCACCCCCCCTCCCCCAATACTTGACCACATACCTCTTACATACAGGGACATCTCCTGTCATGTAGACCTTCTCTTTCCTCTTCTCCTCCGTTAGACCGCCATGAGAAATTCTTCCAGCCGCATCTCGTCTCTACAGAGTTTGTAACACAGACATGTTAGATTTAAAAATTTTTCCATCAACCTCTCTGTAACGAAACGTAGCACCCCGACCGGGTACTTCCGTCGATAGATGCTCCTAGTGCTTCCAGAGGACTCCAAGCACTCCACTTGACACCGTCAGCACTGCAGACCCCACGAACCGCCGAAGCTTGGTGGAGGTCTCGCCGTCTCCTACCCACCCTGGACCTACGACAAGGCTCCAGTGGGTGAACCTCTCCTAAATCCAGAGACAGGAACCAGGAGCAAGCTCTTACAAGAGCTTATACTCAGGGAAGTATTGTGATATAGCAATCCCCAAGAGTGTAGTTATTCCATCCCCCAAACATGAGCCAAGACTTCATGAAGGTATAAAACAGGAACTCCTTTATTGAGGGCTACCCGCCCGTATTTATGCAGGTCCCCATCTGGTGGACACGCCCCTAGGGGACCAGAAGGAAGACTGCGACACAGGACAGATATGCAGCAACTCAGGGTACACAGACACAACACATCCCCACAATGCATCATGGTTTCCTCCTCTCTGCCCTGGAGACACCCGAGGAGTAATCCAATTATCTCTCAAGACAAAGGGAAATCGCCAATACACATGTGGAGACAACAGGACAGAAATCACCACCCAAACACACAATGTCACACCCCCACAGAAAACACAGACATTTAACATATTCCCAGATAGCTCAAGTCTGAGTGCATATCATTAGGTGAATGGCACTCAGAATACACAAATACAATACAATTAGCTATCTGGGTACCCTCACATAACAAAATACAATTGCAAAGACAGATTTAAACTGTGCGGCCGGTCTGTCTGCTCCTTTAAAGTTAGTATGGGCCATAATCCTGAGGCAAGAGGCTGATAAACAGGCCTCTCCAAAACCCAGTGGCGAGGTTGGTTTCGCCACACTCTCCATCCTGGTGTCCCAACAGTGTTTTCCTGCTGCCACCCCCAATACTGTGCCCGTTGTGCCCCCCAATGCCCCAGGTACTATACTGCTGAAAAAATAGTGACCCTAATAGACATAATTAGGTCCTTTACCAAACTGGTGTAAAGTAGAACTGGATTTCCAAAAGAGCTGTCAAATATGAAAAGTGGAATCTGATTGGTTGCTATGGGCAACTAAGCCAGTTCTACTTTACACCAGTTTGATAAATTACCCCAAATGTTCCTATAGTGTCTACAGCAGCTATAACGTCCCCTAGAATGCCCCCAGTAATAATAATAACACCCTATATTGTGCTCCAGGTAATAATCCCTCTATAGTGTCCCCAGAAATAATAGACTGGCCTCTACAGTGCCTCCCCAATAGCAAGGTCCCAATGCTGCCCCCCACACAGTAGTGTCCCCCACACAGTAATTTCCCCCACACTGCCCCCCACACAGTAGTGTCCCCACACAGTAGTGTCCCGCATGCTGCCCCCCACACAGTAGTGTCCCCCACACTGCCCCCCACAGAGTAGTTTTCCCCACACTGCCCCCACACAGTAGTCCCCCCACACTGTAGTCCCCCCACACAGTAGTGTCCCCCACGCTGCCCCCCACACAGTAGTGTCCCCCACACTGCCCCCACACAGTAGTGTCCCCCACGCTGCCCCCACACAGTAGTGTCCCCCACGCTGCCCCCCACACAGTAGTGTCCCCCACGCTGCCCCCACACAGTAATTTCCCCCACACTGCCCCCACACAGTAGTCCCCCCAGACAGTAGTGTCCCCCACACTGCCCCCACACAGTAGTGTCCCCCACACTGCCCCCCACACAGTAGTGTCCCCCACGCTGCCCCCCACACAGTAATTTCCCCCACCTTTCCCCCCACACAGTAGTGTGCCCCACGCTGCCCCCCACACAGTAGTGTCCCCCATGCTGCCCCCACACAGTAATTTCCCCCATGCTGCCACCCACACAGTAGTGTCCCCCACACAGTAGTGTCCCCCACACAGTAATTTCCCCCACACTACCCCCACACAGTAGTGTCCCCCACGCTGCCCCCCACACAGTAATTTCCCCCACACTGCCCCCACACAGTAGTGTCCCCCACACAGTAATGTCCCCCACACTGCCCCCATACAGTAGTGTCCCCCACGCTGCCCCCACACAGTAGTGTCCCCCATGCAGTAGTGTCCCCCACGCTGCCCCCACACAGTAGTGTCCCCCACACTGCCCCCATACAGTAGTGTCCCCCACATAGTAGTGTCCCCCACGCTGCCCCCCCCCACACAGTAGTGTACCCCACACAGTAGTGTCCCCCACGCTGCCCCCACACAGTAGTGTCCCCCACGCTGCCCCCCCACACAGTAGTGTCCCCAACGCTGCCCCCCACACAGTAGTGTCCCCCACGCTGCCCCCCACACAGTAATTTCCCCCACCTTTCCCCCCACACAGTAGTGTGCCCCACGCTGCCCCCCACACAGTAGTGTCCCCCACACAGTAGTGTCCCCCATGCTGCCCCCACACAGTAGTGTCCCCCACACAGTAATTTCCCCCACACTACCCCCCACACAGTAGTGTCCCCCACGCTGCCCCCCACACAGTAATTTCCCCCACACTGCCCCCACACAGTAGTGTCCCCCACACAGTAATGTCCCCCACACTGCCCCCATACAGTAGTGTCCCCCACGCTGCCCCCACACAGTAGTGTCCCCCATGCAGTAGTGTCCCCCACGCTGCCCCCACACAGTTGTGTCCCCCACACTGCCCCCATACAGTAGTGTCCCCCACGCTGCCCCCCCACACAGTAGTGTACCCCACACAGTAGTGTCCCCCATGCTGCCCCCACACAGTAGTGTCCCCCACGCTGCCCCCCCACACAGTAGTGTCCCCCACGCTGCCCCCCACACAGTAGTGTCCCCCACATTGCCATCCCTCCCATAATAAATTGCCCCCCCCACTGTGCCACACAGTATCCCACCATATTCCCCCCACATCCTCCTGTGTGCACCCCCCTCATATCCCCCAAAGTTGCCACATTATAAAATAAAATAAAAGTTTGCCCCCACACGTCCTCTGTCCACCCCGGCCCCCTCATGTCCCCCAAAGTTGCCACATTATAATATAAAATAAAAGTTTGCTCCCCCACGTCCTCTGTGCACCCCGGCCCCCTCATGTCCCCCCAAAGTTGGCACTTAAAAAAAAAGAAGGAAACCCTAAAAGCTAAAAACCTCCCTGCGCTTGCTTGCAGAGTCCCGGCACTGTGCTGCTGACTCCCGGCACAGGCACGCGCAATGACATCATCACGCGCGCCTGCGCCGGGATTTCACTACCGCATAGGCTTCAGGTCGCAGTATGTGGGACTGGGTCACGGGTGTCAGCGCTTCAGCAATAAGCGCTTCCATCTGTATTGATGGAAGCGCTCATTGCTTCTGAGCCTGCTGGCACCCCCGTCAGAGCCGGACTGTTTGCATCTATTTCATTGCATCGCCATTGTCAAAGCATTTCTGTAGTCACTACAAGGTTGGAATAGACATAGGTCCATCAAGTCCAACCTACAGTGTTGATCCAGAAGAAGGCAAAAAACCCTATAGAGTAGTTGGAGGGCCAACCACCCCATATTGGAGAGAAATAATCCTTCCCGGCTCCAAATATGAATAAATCCCTGGATCAACATCTCCAGTAATCTAACCATAACTTGCCTTACACGTATTTTAACTTGTACAGACCATTGCTAATTCCAGTGTATAGGTCACTGCCTCCTGCAAAATCAACACACCCACCTTCTCACACTAACAGGAGATAGCAAACCAGCCCAGTGAGGGGCTATTCTGAATCGGCTGCAAAGGCTATGAATGTGGTTTTCAGTAGCACATGGAGCTCATTGCCCTGAAGAGATTATTCATCCCAAATCACCTTTCCAGATAGCTTACTCAGTCACAACTCACATGAAAGAAGATCTGGCGATGTTTATTCGTCGTATGATCCGTAGAATGCAAGTTACAACAGGTAAAAGAACGATTCTTCCATGCAGGTATAGAGAATAGACACAGGTCAGATGAGTTACAGCATTAAAATGACTGATGCAGCAAAGAGGGGGAGGAGACAGAGCAGCATGCAAACTAAGGAATGCCACAAGAGACAAACTAGATAGGCATTAAAGAGACAGTACATAATAAAAATAATATCATGTAACATGACACTCCCCGCCTGAAATCTTTAGATTTCAAAGTCTATTACATATATAAAGATAAGTCCAACTTGAACCTGTAGGGGAAGAAACGTTAAAGGTAAAACTGGTGTGTAAACCATAGATACGAGATACCCGCAAACACAAGAAGGTATGCAGTAAATGAACAATGAAACATGACGTCAAAAAACAGATGGCTTGAGTCCTGCGGTCTATAGTTTGTAATCGTGGGACTTCAACAGTAGCACAGTCAATAGTGATAGTGATATTCTCCCCGCCATAACAGGTATAGCCGGTACTCCTGCCTAAGTCACTCACTTGGGAGAAGAAGCACCAATTCCGTGATTGGTCGTGAGAAAGTCCGAACAGAACCTCCTTTAGTTATCTTAATTTCAACCTTTCGAACCTTTCCGTCATCGCTGGGCATTACGCTTGTTACAAGACCCATAGGCCACTCATTGCGACAGACTTCTCTATCTTTCAGAAGAACAAGGTCTCCTACTTTGAGGTTAGGCTTGGATGTTTGCCATTTGGAACGGCTTTGAAGGGTATGCAGGTACTCCTTTCTCCAGCGGTGCCAAAACACATTGGCTAGGTGTTGCACCCGTTTCCATTGACGCCTATAGATATCCTTCGGGTCAATCTCGGCAGAAGATATCACGGTAGTTCCAACCTTCTGAGTAAGGAGTGTGGCTGGGGTAAGGATCATTGGAGCATCAGGATCGGAAGATACTGGTACTAGAGGCCTTGCATTGATGATGGCGGATACTTCTGAGAGAAAGGTACTCAAAGTCTCGTGAGTCAATAGTAAAGACTTGTGGTCCTGCAACATGGAATCGAGAATTCTTCGAGCGATTCCAATCATTCGCTCCCAGGATCCTCCCATATGCGAAGAATGTGGTGAATTAAACAGCCAAGTACATCCATTGTTTGCTAAGAAATTGTCTAGTTGAAGTTCTTTACAGGCTCCAACGAAGTTGGTACCACAGTCGGATCTTAGCTGTTTGACAGGTCCTCGGATGGAGAAGAATCTTCGTAAAGCGTTGATGAAACAAGACGAATCCATTAACTCGATCACCTCGATATGTACAGCTCGTACGCTGAGACAGGTAAACAACACAGCCCACCTCTTGCTATTGGCTGCTCCACCGCGAGTCCTACGAGTTACCACAGTCCACGGACCAAATACATCAACTCCAACGTAGGTGAAGGGTGGATCTGTACTTAGGCGATCAAATGGCAGGCTTGCCATTTGTTGTAGTTGGTGTCTACCTCTTAACTTGCGACACTTGACACATTTAAAAAGCAGGGAAGAAACACATCTCTTCATTCCAACAATCCACAAGCCAGCTGACCTGATAGCGCCTTCTGTAAATTGTCGGCCTTGGTGCTGTATTAGTTCGTGATGGTGCCGTATTAGAAGAGTGGCAATGTGGTGCTGACCTGGTATGATGACGGGGTTTTGTTCCTTGCTGCACAGGTCAGATTTCTCTATTCGACCTCCAACTCGTAGCAACTGATTGTCATCGACTACAGGGTTCAGATTAAATAGTGAACTACCCTTTGATAGAGGTATTCCACCTTTGAATCTGTGCAACTCTTCCATGTACACTTCTTGTTGTACACAGCGAATGATAACCCTTTCCGCCTGCTCAATTTCCGTTGCAGTAGGGAGGTTGGTACAGATATGCCAGCCATGACATTCTGAAGTTGAGCTCCTTTTAAAACAATGGGCAATGTGTATCAAATAAGCAACGGTCCTAACAGCTGATGACCAGGTTGAGAAACGTTCAAAACGATGCGACTTTAGTTTTTGTTCTGAACTCGCAGAGGTACACAGTGTGGTGTGCATAGACCTGATTTCTTTATCATCGTCAGGATGTACCAGTTCATAGGTAGTGTCCGTGGAAATTGAGTAGGAGTTTTCAGAAAGAAATCTTGGAGGCGACAGCCACAAGCAGTCGCGGAGAGCTACTGGAGATATAGCTCTTGTCCCACAATCGGCAGGATTAAAGTCAGTGGGAATATGGTGCCATTGCTTTGGCAAGGAGAACCTTCTGATACGTTCTACTCTATTGCTGACGTACACGTAAAATTGTTTAGTTTGGTTGTAAATGTAACCAAGCACTATCTTGCTGTCTGTGTAAAATGTGAAGGAATCAATGTTAATGTCCATTTCACTCTTTATGACTTCAGCTATTTCCACTGCTAGCACAGCTGCACAAAGTTCAAGTCTGGGTATGGTATGTGCGGGTTTTGGTGTTAACTTTGTCTTGCCTAGAACAAAGTTGCAGTGTATGTCTCCATTAACTCCTGAGGTCTTCAAATAGGCCACTGCAGCTATAGCTTCAACTGATGCATCAGAGAAAATATGGATTTCCCTCTGGACAGCGGCTGAGATGGAGACTGGGGCATAGCAACGTGGAATTTGGAGCTGTTCTAATGTCTTCAGAGAACCTCTCCATTTCTCCCATCTTTGTTGTTTCTCAATAGGTAACGGAGTGTCCCAATCTATGTTATCAGTAGTAAGCTGTCGTAATAACATCTTACCTTGGATGGTGACTGGGGCTATAAATCCCAGTGGGTCGTAGATGCTGTTCACTACGGACAAGACTCCTCTCTTGGTGAAGGGTTTGTCACAGGTTGACACCTGGAAGGTGAATGTGTCTACTTTGATGTTCCACAGCAGACCTAGACTTCTCTGCATAGGGGGTGTGTCTGACCCAAGGTCAAGGTCTTTCACACTGGCAGCATAGTCCTCAGGGTGAAATGCATTCATTAGCTCTTGGCTGTTAGATATAATTTTGTGAAGTCTCAAGTTTGCTACAGCTAGCATCTCTTTTGTTCTGGTAAGAAGATTAATTGCTTCTTTAGCAGTAGGAAAGGATTTGAGCCCGTCATCTACGTAAAAGTTCCTTTCAACAAATTGAGGAGCATCGGATCCATACTCAGCTTCTCCAAGCTGATCTGTCTTTTTTAGTCCATAGATTGCTACAGCTGGGGAAGGGCTGTTCCCAAAGACATGTACCCTCATTCGGTAATCAATTACCTCTTTGTTGATGTCGTTGTCCTTGTGCCATAGAAACCTGAGGTAATTCCTGTTATCTTCCTTGACGATGAAGCAGTGGAACATTTGTTGAATGTCGGCCATCACCGCTACAGGTTCTTGACGAAAGCGAATTAGGACTCCAATGAGGTTGTTGTTCAAGTTGGGCCCTGTGAGGAGCATGTCGTTAAGTGAGAAGCCTTCATGTTGGGCACTGGAGTCAAAGACAACTCTGATTTGGTCTGGCTTTCGTGGGTGATACACACCGAAGGAAGGGAGGTACCAGCATTCTTCTCCTTCTTTCAATGGGGGTGCGGGTTCGGCATGACCCCTGTCAAAGATATTCTGTATGAAGTCCACAAAATGTCTTTCCATCTCTGGCTTCCTGCTTAAGGTACGCTTTAAGGAGGAGAATCTTTTGACTGCTTGATGTAGATTGTTTGGTAGCTTCTCTCTCGGGAGGCGAAAGGGTAGGGGTGCTACCCAGCTATTGGAATCTTCCTGAAAGAACTCATTGTCCATTACTTTAAGGAATTCTTTGTCTTCTGCCGAAGAAGCCAACTTGTCGTCTTCACTGCTTACATTGAAAACTGTAGAACCAAAGCTGTCATCGTAGGTGCGGGAAAGGTTTGTGTTGCGATGTTGCAACTTGCAGCTAGTTACCTTCTCCTTCACCCAGTAGTGATGTGGGCATGGCTCAAAGTGAGTATTACGACCATTTGGCAATACATTTGTCTTGAATGAAGAAATGTTAGTAGGCCTTTTCATTTTGCCTATACAGACGTTGCCTATGATGACCCAGCCTAAGTCCAGGTACTGGGCGAATGGGGCCTCTGGAGGTCCGCTGACCTGCCTGTGTACCTTGTGGATCCTTAGAATATCTCTTCCCAGCAGAAGAAGGATTTTAGCATCTTTGTCAAGTGGTGGGATTTCACTGGCTATTGACCTTAGATGAGGGTGGTAGAAGGCAACTTCTGGTGTAGGTATTTCTTCTTTGTTGGCTGGTATCTGGTTACACTCTACAAGTGTAGGTAAGGGTAATTGTAGGTTATTTTCTAGGGAGGACACAATAAATCCATGAGCCCTTCTTCCAAAAACCTCTGTAGTTCCACTACAAGTGCCTATGGTGTAAGGGTGAACCTCTCCTTTTGTGCAAAATAGATCGAACAGTTCGGATCGTGCAAGCGATCGATTGCTCTGATCGTCTAAGACACCCTTAAAGTCTTTTCTGGCTGATCCTTGTGATGAATATTCACTAGGCATATTTTAGCGCAAGATTTGTCACAGTGGTCTTCCCCACAGACTTCAGTGCACGAAGAAAATACCATGGTGGAATTAGGTACGTGATCTGTACTCTTCCCGCTGTGGTTCTGCCCAGGAGGAAGGTCTGCATGTTGTGAAGGATTGGACTCAAGGGGATGGAGTGCTTGCACATGGTCCTCGGAACCGCACTCTATGCACTTGATAGGAGTTTTACATTCCTTGGCAAAGTGATCGGTGGAAGCACAGCATCTATAACATACCCCAAAAGTCTTTAGGAGTTCCTTTCGTTCTTGTAGGGGCTTCTTTCTGAAACCGATACATTTTTTGAGGGGATGAGGCTTCTTGTGGATGGGACATAATCGGTTTGGGTTTTCGATCTTGCCGCTCTTGTTTGGGGCGGGAGTGGGAATAATGTCTGTCTTCCTAACGGACACGGGACCTCTGCGGTTCCTGTAGCTAGTATGTAGGTTGTCACCTTTAGGTGAGGGAGTATTGAACTCGCTGAATGCAAAACTAGGATCGTTCTTGGTGTCAGCAATGTTCCTGACGAAATTGCAGAAGTAGGAGAACGGGGGAAAGGAAACCTTGTTTTCCCGTTTGTATGATGACCCAACTTGGATCCACTTTTCTTGTAGGCCATGCGGAAGCTTGCAAACGATAGGGTTAACTCCTCGAGCAGTGTCCAGGTAACTGAGGCCAGGTAGCTTAGGGTCAGTTTTGGCAAGCTGGACTTCGAGAAGAAGGTCGCTGAGTCTCTGGAACTCTATATTGTCCTTACCAGATATCCTTGGGAAATTTTCCAATCGTTTGAGCAATGCATTCTCTATGGCTTCAGGACTACCGTAAGTCTGTTCTAGACGCTCCCATGCTGCGGTGAGACCTGCAGTTGGATTGTCGATGTAAACTGACCTGAGGCTCTTGACACGTTCTGTTGACTGTGGGCCAAGCAACCCGATCAGCAGATCCAGCTCACGATCGGCAGTAAAACCGATACCGTCTAATGTAGTTTTGAAAGCGGCTTTCCAGCTTCTATAATTTTCAGGATGGTCGTCGAAGTTTACTAGGCCTGACTTGGCGAGCTCATGTCGAAGTAAGTACTTTACTACCTCTGTTGTATCGGTTGCCTCTGACTTTACATAGGAGGTTGCTGGTTGATTGTTGTGGATTGCATTGTTTATGGTATCGTTGCAAAGAGACGTGGGAAGATATGGTGCAGCAAGGGCATTCAGCTGAATTGTTGGGTGAAGGTCTGGAACAGTACTGTTAGCAGGAGGCTGGCGACTTGCTTGCGGATTAGTGTGCCGTTTTGTGACATATGCGGGATCAGCATGACAGTCGGGAGCTGCACTGGGGTGGGTTTGCATGTAGGAAGTGGCTGGAACGGCTTTTACCTGATGATGTGGTGAAGTCCTTGCGTTGCCGTGAAACGTGGAGGTAATTGAGTGTTCACTGCTGTGGTTTAGAACATAGTTCTTAGTGCGTTCAAAAGGATCTTCTACATCTGCCTTGACGCTGACCCTTTCGCTAGCATTTTCATCTGCACCGATAGCTTGTTCCAAAACCTTTAGTTTTGCTGCAGCTGCCTCGTAGTTGCTCTGTTCCTTTAAAGCTTCAATTGCTGCCCTTTGACGTGCCGTTTGAGCTTCTATTGCTGCCTTTTGATGCGCTGCCTCGGCTTCCATTACTGCAACCTCGGCCTCCATGTCTGCTCTCTTTTTTGCATATGCGGCCTGTACCTTGATAGCCTCTGCTTCGGCGCGGGCATTCATTAGCTGTTCACTAAGCGTTGAGTTCCTTGAACTTCGGGATCTAGAGGAACCTTTAGAACGTCTGGTGGATACAGATTTGTGAGATACAGTGTCCCGTGGCAGCATTAATTTTGCTTCTGCCTTTGCTTTAGTTCGCTGGATAAAGTTTTCTCTTTCCTCATTAAGAAGCTGGGCATTGTTAAGTTGCTCTAAGGACTCCTCAGTGTTGATGCTTTGCAGAATAGTTTTATATTTGTTGCTTGTAGTCTGGTACAGTTCGTATGAAGCAGAGAGATGCTTTATGGCGCCCTCTAGTTGCAGTACCTCATGGCTGGGACATGAAATCACATCAATGTGGGTGAGGATTTTATCCCAAATCTGCTTCAAACTGGTTGCTAGTTCAGTTCTCATGGATTCATAGTTCTCTTTAACCTTCCAAGTGGGTTTCACAGAGCGTTTGGTCGATGCAGTGAACTCTGGGTCCTCATCCTGACTTTCTCTGTGTGAAGCATGCTGTGGTGTTTCATCACACACTGAGCCCTTTCCACTCATGATGGCCTGCGGTACACAGGCTTGACTGTAGCAGTGAAGAGTGTCTGTATACTGTGAGGAGCTGTAACAAGCTGTGCGGGGTTGTATGCAGAATTCTCATGCAATACACACAGTTACACTTCACTATGATCTGTCCTGTGACGCAGTTATCTCTGTGCAGGCTGCTGGATACGTTCTTTTACTATTCTGAATCGGCTGCAAAGGCTATGAATGTGGTTTTCAGTAGCACATGGAGCTCATTGCCCTGAAGAGATTATTCATCCCAAATCACCTTTCCAGATAGCTTACTCAGTCACAACTCACATGAAAGAAGATCTGGCGATGTTTATTCGTCGTATGATCCGTAGAATGCAAGTTACAACAGGTAAAAGAACGATTCTTCCATGCAGGTATAGAGAATAGACACAGGTCAGATGAGTTACAGCATTAAAATGACTGATGCAGCAAAGAGGGGGAGGAGACAGAGCAGCATGCAAACTAAGGAATGCCACAAGAGACAAACTAGATAGGCATTAAAGAGACAGTACATAATAAAAATAATATCATGTAACATGACAGGGGCAAATCCAAATACTAAAGCTATAAGGACCATGAATAGAGATCTGAAGAGGACAATTTTCTTGAAAATCTGATGTCCAGGAGTAGTCCAGTCCAGTTGCTTCACATCAATAGACACAAACCAAAAGCAGGTTACAATAGCAAAACACGTTGCGAGACCGACCCAAAGTGGTTTTGAAGGGCTGTGTTTTCAGTGTGCATTCGATCACTTCCTCGGGGAAGCAGTTCTAAGGGACGCACACATTGTTATAATTATGGGCATCCCTGGAGGAACCGTCCAGTTAACACACACATAGAAAATAGAAAATTCCTGCTCACATCAAAATGCATATCACATTTCAAACACAATGCAGAACCTGTCACATGCGGAGAAACAACTGGAGATCTGGAAAGAAAAGAAAGACCTGTCAGAAGCAAGCGGAAACAACATGTACACCACACTAGAGACACCTGCTTAGTTATAAGTCATAGTCATAGTAAAGTACATAGTACCGCTCCACCATGGAGCCACATTCACCTATTATTAAAGGGGTTTTCCCATGACAACAACGTACCCCTTATTCACAGGAAAATGCATAAGTGTCTGATTGGATGGGGTCCAACTGCAGGGGCCCCATCGATCACTAGCATAGGGGCCCATTTTACGATTTTGAATGAAGCGCACAGCTATCTCGGGCAGTCCCATAGAGTAAAATGCTTTATTTTAAATAGGGAACACAGGCCCTGCATTCTAGTGATCATGGGGGCTCCACGCAGGGTTGGACCCCCATCGATCAGACACTTTTTTCCTATCCAGTCGATAAGGAAAACCCCTGGGTTTTCAGATGCTTTTGACCCCCCACCAAAGACATAAGACTATACATTAATATTTCTCTGTTGTTCTTGTCAGTCTAAAAAAGTTGCCTTCAACTCCACGTGGGGGAACTTGAGACCTCAGTGTTCCTGAAGATGGGGGTACCAGAAGTAGAAACGCCACTTAATTTTTAACATGTATCCATAGGAAAGCCATGAATATGTGCTTTTGGAATTCTATTTAACAAAAACCACTAGTCAGACTACATATGGAAGATTGGGCACCAGTGCCGAAGAAGGACGTGTCTGAACTGGGATGAGTGGATTGGAGAACTCAAAGAAATGATCAAATGGGGTGCATTATTTCTCTTGTTCTTCTTCATCATCGTAACAGAACCATGTATATATCAGCTATGCATCAAAGAGAGCCCGGTGGACACCTTTCCCTATAATGGAGTCAGTCAGGTTTCCATCATGGTGAAGCCTCCAACGTAGTGCTGAACGTCAGCATGGAGCTTGTATGTTCTCCTTACATTTGTGTGGGTTTTCTCCAGGTAACCCTTGTTTTGTCCTGCATTCTAGAAACATGGGAAATATGTTAAAGTTAAAGTTAAGCTTTTGAGCTCCTATCTACCATGTGTCATTTATAATACTGCTACCCTCTTATATAGCAGTGGGGCATTTGAGCTCTATAAAGGATTAAGATCCAAGCGCAAATGCTATAGAAGTCCTCAGTGTCCTATCTTCTTAGTACTTAGTCCCTAAAAGTCAGTAGCTTAAAGGGGTCATGCCATGATTAATGAAAAAAAATGAAAATCAGACATAATATAGTATATGACAATCTCTTTCTAACAAAGCTAGAACCAGCCCTGTACCTCACATGGATCCAGAGATCTCTCCATTCATTGCTCTGCTAGATTTATATCAAGGTGGCAGCTCAAGGGGAGGGTCTTTTCAGCTGCAGCTAAGCGGGCATGTCTCAGCTCTCCCTATTGTAAGGATGTGAGGCAAGGGACCTTTAAATGTATTACTCTGCTATGTTATTAATTGTATAATCACTGCAACATCTCACTTTGGTCAGTGGATGGCAGCAAAGGATAAGATGATAAAAGTCTACATTGGAGCTGCTAATAAGAGGAATACTAATAACCTATTTAGTTTGCAAAGTTGGAAAATAGCTAATTTATGGGCTGTTTTGGACCCTTACAAGTGTGATAGCAAACTGAATATGCAGGTCTGACACTAAACTTAGCAAATTACTTATCGCATCACACTCTCCCTGTGTAAGGGGCGCAGGTTCCTCTAGAAGCAGGAAGTGAGCAGACGGAGGCTGTGCTTGGTGCTGCTGGAAACCACAAGGGTTTATCTCTGCTGAATCTGGAAGGGAATGGACCGGCTCACGGTGGAGACTGGCAACAGCACGAAGGGGAGGTTTGCAATGATGACCCCAGGAGTGTCGTGTCTGTAGGATGCAGTTCTGGAGTGGACCAGGAAATAAGATAAAGCACCAAGAACCTGCTCGAGGGACTGTACGTGTTGCTTTGCCGCGTCACATTGCAGCACACTGTTGAAGTGGCATTTGGACATACAATAACGCTCCAAGTACAGCTACATTGTGGTGTACGGGCTGCAAGCTAATGCATCGCCCTAAGGGACTCATACGCTGACACCTTCCTATCTCACTGGCTGCTCATAGGGTGTTATATGCTGTGAGCTGGAGTAAGGATTAAAGCTACAAGAGACAGACATCATTTACCTGTCGATTACAAACCGTATTGCGCAATACTTAGGGTGCACCCCAACGAGGAACTCGCCCAGGAACATACTAGTGCAGCTAGGCTGCTTAATGGACTTTGTGGAAAACATCACAGTTGCTGGTTTATTGTTAGACAGTGTTACATTTACTGTTGGTTTATTCTCTGTGTACCAATCTGTTTTATGTATTCTCAGCTTCTTGTTCACTACATTGTTCAGTAAACTGAACTGCTGGGAAAGAACCATTGTCTGTGTCTGTGTGGCATCGTGTACCCAGCCCTTGGTCTTCTTTCGCTATCACAGCTCAGAGGAGGCAGTTAAAGGATGACACTGAGCATGTGCGACCATCTCAATGAGCAGGACAAAGAAATAAGAAAAAGAACAAACAGCAGGTGGCGCTATACAGATACATTTGAAGGAATAACACAGTGGCTATACAACATTTTTTATTAAAGTACAAAAGTAATCAGATCCAGGTGCTGGTTTGAAAACTGTAGAATATTTTTCATGCGACAGACCCTTTAACCACTTCCCACATCACCATGTACATGTACGTGAGGAAATGTGGTGCCTCACCGCATCCCTACATGCATGTACGTGATGCAATTACACTGTCAGCGCACGGAGCGATGCGCTGATAGTTCAGTTTTGCCGACACACGGGGGTTGCTAGGCAGTGATGCTGGTGATCGCTGTGATTGGTCCATTACTGCAGAGTCACAGCACATTGACGCTAATAAGGGAGGGACTTTGTCTACTGTATGTCCTCTCCTTCTCTGATCGTCCCAATTCCTGTCAGGGACGCGATCAAAGAAGAAGCTTTGTCAGAATCCACTCACCACAAACGTTTTAACCCCTTAAGTCTTGAAACGCCACTCTTCTGTGCCCCAATCAGTGACACAGATAAGTTCTGTGCTTCATCTGTCATCAGCCATCATCTGTTATCATCAGTTCTGTGCCTCATCCCCTGCCTCACAATTAACCCCTTCAGTGCCGATTTGCCACTCTTCTGTGCCTGATTTGCCTCAGTCAGTGACAAATCAGTCCTGTCCAGTCCTGTCATCATCACCTCGTCCAGACACATGTCACTCCAGCCTGTCTGTCCATCAAGACACCTGTCACTCCAACCTGTCCGTTAAGACACTTGTCACTCCAGCCTGTCCGTCCGTCAAGACACCTGTCACTCCAGCCTGTCCTTCAAGACTCCTGTCACTCCAGCCTGTCCGTCCGTCAAGACACCCGTCACTCTAGCCTGTCCGTCTGTTAAGACACCTATCACTCCAGTCTGTCCGTCCATCAAGACACCTGTCACACCAGTCTGTCTGTCTGTTAAGACACCTATCACTTCAGTCTGTCTGTCCATTAAGACACCTGTCACACCACCCTGTCTGTCCATCCGTCAAGACACCTGTCACATACTCCCAAGTTACATAAAATGAAAAAAAACACAACCCTGTCACTATGTGTGCCATCCTCCTGTGTGTATACTGGTTTCCTGTGCTTGAGTGACACCATTCTGTAAAATATAAGTCTCCTATGTTCCATGTGGATTTGTGCCACCTATAACTGTAAAATAATACATGAATTAACCCCTTTTCTGCAGTGGCATCGCCAGGGGGGCCAGAGGGGGCCACGGCCCCCACTACATCACGCTCTAACTCCCATGTGCCCCCCCAACTAAAATGCCCCCCCAACTGAGTGGCTGCAGCCGGGCACAGGGAGATGAGCGCTTCCATTGTGCTCATCTCCATAGTCATCTGCCTGTGCTGCAGTGGGGCAGGGGAGAGGCGTGTCCCTTCCTCTGATAGGCTGCCGGCACTAGGCCGTCAGCCTATCAGAGGCCGGCTCAGGCGGTGCGATGATGTCATCGCGCCGCCTGAGCCATACAGCGTGGGACACAGGCCGGAAGAGGCCTGCATCGCATCGCTGACATGGAGGTAAGTATAAGTGTTTTTGTTTTTTTTTACAATACTTTTACAGGCACATTAGGGGGGCTCTTGTTACTGGCATATTGGGGGGGGGGGCTTATTACTGGCACTTGATGGGGGGCTTATTACTGGCACATGATGGGGGGGCTTATTACTGGCACATGATGGGGGGTTATTACTGGCACATGATGGGGGGCTTATTACTGGCACATGATGGGGGGCTTATTACTGGCACATGATGGGGGGCTTATTACTGGCACATGATGGGGGGCTCTTGTTACTGGGACATTGGGGGGGCTCTTGTTACTGGCATGTGATGGGGGCTGGGCTCTTATTACTGGCACATTGGGGGGCTCTTGTTACTGGCACATTGGGGGCACTTATTACTGGCACGTTATTGGGGGCACTTATTACTGGCACATTATTGGGGGCACTTATTACTGGCACATTATTGGTGGGCACTATAGGGGCATCTACTGAGGCCACAAAGAAGGGGTATTTTATATGGGGGCTCTGTACAGTAGCATTTTATACTGGGACACATTATGGTGGGTACTATGGGGAAGGGGGGAGAGGAGTACTATGGAGTCATCTATGAGGGGCACTTTTATACTTGCAAATTATGGGGGACACTGAGGGCATCTACTGGGGCACGATATATGGGGCATTTTATGCTGGTACATTATGGGGGGCAATAGGAGGAAGGGGGAAGAGGAGCACTATAGGGGCATTTACTATGGGCACTATATAGGGGTACTTTATACTGGCACATTATGGGGACATTAGCTCAACTGGAGGCGTTACAAGGGGTTACAAGGGGGTATTATTTGCACAGTCACATTATAAGGAGAATTACTGGGGGGGGGAATTATGGTGGGCTTTATTACTCCCCCATGGTATGACCCCCTAGTAGCAGCACCAGCCTCTCCCTGCTCTGCTATCCCTCTGCCCCTTCTCCAAATCCTTATTATGAAATCTTTCTTATTAGGATAAAACACATCAGCTCCACCGAGCCCCCCAGCCAAGTGTTGAAGTGGTGTCCGAGATCCCCAAGGGCCAAGCCAAGTAATTGTAAGTTTTCATGTGAAATAGATTTGTTATACACATATAGCATACACTGTGCCACACAATATACAGTATACCGCTACACTGTGTAGTCTGTTCTATAAGCACCATTGTTCTCTGGCGGCGGACAGAAAATAATCTGGAAGTGCCTCTCCCGAGACCAGGCTCTGGATCCGCCACTGGATCGCTCACAGGAGTGTACATTTCTTCTAAACTGTAATCCGTATCCTCTGACCTGTAGAAATCAGCACTAGCTCGGAAACAACTAACAGGCAGTGCCTGTAGGCTGTAGCCTGGCCCTGTTACCGAAGCTAGCCGAGTTGTGTAAGGTTAAGGTACTAGTAGAGCTGAGCGGCCGCTTAATCCTGATTTAAAGTTAAAGTTACTGTAGGATATGGATTACAGTTTAGAAATGTCAAATGTACACTCCTGTGAGAGGCGGGGAGGGAGATCTGTGGATGACACTGTTATAGGGAGGGGGATCTGTGGATGACACTGTTATAGGGAGGGGGATCTGTGGATGACACTGTTATAGGGAGGGGGATCTGTGGATGACACTGTTATGGAGGGGGAAATGGGGATGACACTGTCATGGGGTGGATCTGTGGATGACACATATAGCATTAGATGCTATATACGGTATGTGTCATCCACAGATCCCCCCCATAGCAGTGTCATCCACAGATCCCCCTCTCTATAAAAGTGTCATCCACAGGCAACTAGGACATGTTGAAATCTGAGTGATTTTTTATTTTTTTTTAAAACCACAGACAGAAGGACTTTTCTTCCCTGTTGCGGTTTTAGGTATTGGGTAAGGTATCACAGCATTTCTAAGCATATTTGTGTAAATGTATCGTTGTTATAGCTGCCCCCCCCCTACTTTTGTCCTGGCCCCCAGTGTGCCCCCCAAAATTTGAAAGCTAGAGACGCCACTGCTTTTCTGCCCCAATAAGGATATTGGCACTACTCTGTGTCCTATACTAGACCCCTGTATAAAATGTTCAGCCTCCTGAGGCTCATCGCCAGCCATCTGTGCTACCTGTGACACCTGTCAATAACTGCTAAGTGACTCAGGGAGTTTTTATCCTAAACAATATACAGGATTTTAGTCGCTGTTAAAAAAATAAAAAATAATTTATAAAAAGACCAAAAACAAAATCTACGTTAGTTTGCAGTTTAAAATGACTAAACGGCTTTTCACTGCTGAAGAGGCATACAGTTGCAAGAAAAAGTATGTGAACCCTTTGGAATGATATGGATTTCTGTACAAATTGGTCATAAAATGTGATCTGATCTTCATCTAAGTCACA
Source organism: Bufo bufo (assembly GCF_905171765.1). Taxonomy (NCBI): domain Eukaryota; kingdom Metazoa; phylum Chordata; class Amphibia; order Anura; family Bufonidae; genus Bufo; species Bufo bufo. The sequence continues at coordinate 70,492,777 of NC_053392.1, read as the reverse complement.
ATAATAGACAATCACAGTCTGCTTAAACTAATAACACACAAAGAATTAAATGTTACCATGTTTTTGTTGAACACACCATGTAAACATTCACAGTGCAGGTGGAAAAAGTATGTGAACCCCTAGACTAATGACATCTCCAAGAGCTAATTGGAGTGAGGTGTCAGCCAACTGGAGTCCAATCAATGAGATAAGATTGGAGGTGTTGGTTACAGCTGCCCTGCCCTATAAAAAACACACACCAGTTCTGGGTTTGCTTTTCACAAGAAGCATTGGCTGATGTGAATAATGCCTCGCACAAAAGAGCTCCCAGAAGACCTACGATTAAGAATTGTTGACTTGCATAAAGCTGGAAAGGGTTATAAAAGTATCTCCAAAAGCCTTGCTGTTCATCAGTCCACGGTAAGACAAATTGTCTATAAATGGAGAAAGTTCAGCACTGCTGCTACTCTCCCTAGGAGTGCCCGTCCTGTAAATATGACTGCAAGAGCACAGTGCAGACTGCTCAATGAGGTGAAGAAGAATCCTAGAGTGTCAGCTAAAGACTTACAAAAGTCTCTGGCATATGCTAACATCCCTGTTAGTGAATCTACGATACGTAAAACACTAAACAAGAATGGATTTCATCGGAGGATACAACAGAGGAAGCCACTGCTGTCCAAAAAAAACATTGCTGCACGTTTACAGTTTGCACAAGAGCACCTGGATGTTCCACAGCAGTACTGGCAAAATATTCTGTGGACAGATTAAACCAAATTTGACTTGTTTGGAAGAAACACACAACACTATGTGTGGAGAAAAAGAGGCACAGCACACCAACATCAAATTTCATCCCAACTGTGAAGTATGGTGGTGCGGGCATCATGGTTTGGGGCTGCTTTGCTGCGTCAGGGCCTGGACGGATTGCTATCATCGAAGGAAAATGAATTCCCAAGTTTATCAAGACATTTTGCAGGAGAACTTAAGGCCATCTGTCCACCAGCTGAAGCCCAACAGAAGATGGGTGTTGCAACAGGACAAGGACCCAAAGCATAGAAGTAAATCAACAACAGAATGGCTTAAACAGAAGAAAATACGCCTTCTGGAGTGGCCCAGTCAGAGTCCTGACCTCAACCCGATTGAGATGCTGTGGCATGACCTCAAGAAAGCGATTCACACCAGACATCCCAAGAATATTGCTGAACTGAAACAGTTCTGTAAAGAGGAATGATCAAGAATTACTCCTGACCGTTGTGCACGTCTGATCTGCAACTACAGGAAATGTTTGGTTGAAGTTATTGCTGCCAAAGTAGGTTCAATCAGTTATTAAATCCAAGGGTTCACATACTTTTTCCACCTGCACTGTGAATGTTTACATGGTGTGTTCAATAAAAACATGGTAACATTTAATTCTTTGTGTGTTATTAGTTTAAGGAGACTGTGATTGTCTATTGTTGTGACTTAGATAAAGATCAGATCACATTTTATGACCAATTTGTGCAGAAATCCATATTATTCCAAAGGGTTCACATACTTTTTCTTGCAACTGTATGCTGTGCTTTTTGAGGACACTGACTCCAACAGTGGAGATGAAGGGACATTTATAGTTTCATCTTTATAGTTTCATTTTCCTCAAATGATTCATCTAATGATGAACCCCCTCGGAAGGCGTCCTAGGAGTAGTGTGCAGTCGCAGCCCCGTACAAGTGACTCTTCATGGATCCCCACAGATAACTATTTGCCCCAGGTGCCTGAATTTACAGCCACTCCAGGCATCAATGTAGATACCACAGATTTCAGTGAAATAAATTTTTTCAAATTATTCTTCACTGATGACTTAATTAGCTTGATGGTGGAACAAACAAATATGTATGCAGAGCAATTTATTGCCTCCCATCCAGACAGTTATATTTCAAGGCCCCACAAATGGACCCCTACTGACACGACTGAAATGCAAAAGTTTTGGGGACTTCTCCCAAGCATGGGCATTATAAAAAAAAACAACAATATGTTCGTATTAGAACAAAGATATTCTTTATCACACCCCTCTTCACTGTCTTGCCATGCCCCAGGCCCGTTTCGAAGCTATTCAAAGATTTCTACACTTCAGCAATAATAATGAATGCCCACCCCCAAGCGACCCCAGTTATGACAGACTTTAAAATTAGGCCAGTTGTTGACCACTACAATTCCAAATTTGGTCAAGTATATGTAGTGTACGGGGACTGTAATGCCCGTCACTACAGAAGGGTCACTTGTGTGCTGTCATCCCCCTTATCTATGGGGAAGTTGGTATAAGTCATCTTTATAAAATGTAATGTAATGTAATGCTATGTATTTCCCTGTTGCTGTAAAATGTGCATGTACAGGCCTGCTAGGGGTGTCATTTCAGCTCTTAGTCACTAGAGGGAGCTAGGGAGCCCTAGTTTATATAAGGCCCAGTCAGGGAAAGGAAGGTGTAGAGTCTAGAGTTGTAGTTGGAGACTAGACAATGTCAGAGTCCAGTCCAGGCCTGAAGCCTGCGGACCAGGAGAGGGTATTGCAGTCCCTGTAACCGGGTTCCAGATCCAAGGAGAAGGTTCCCCTCCTGAATTTATATATGCAGAAGCAGGAAGACCACTGTTAAACAGCGAGGGAGTTCAGAAGTTTCTAGAGCCTGAGGAAACTGAGAGAGAGACAGAGGCATGTCAAGAAAAGCAAGAGGTACTCAAGACTACAGAGGAGGTACTTGATAGAGATAAAACCAAGGATATACGCCAGAGCTAGGGCATCGGGCCTTGGAGAAGAGTTTCTATGTTCCAGGATCAGTCAGGAATAGAGTGCAAGCTCCTGTACTGCAAGTCCTGTGTTTAACACTCTGAAGTCACCTTGCTATATATATTGCCTGCATCAAATGTACTGCAACCAACTGTCTGCAAAGGAACTGCGCTTCCATCTATGTCCATGTATGATGACTACTAAAGTTTGAGTTCTGTTTTAACATCACGTGGTTCCTCAGTTATTCCTGCTATCAGCAAACGGCGTGCCACCGTTTAATTGGCACTGGCGTCACGAACATTACTTATCATCACCTGCCCTTGCAGAGAGTCAGCTGTCTCAGGTTAGTGTCACAATTGCACTACAACACCCAGGAACATTTCTACACCTAACTTGAGTACGCTGCATATATACCCCCCAAAAATGCCTCTCAGTGGATGAATCATTGGTCCACTTCAAAGGCCGATTACATTTCCGCCAGTGCCTGGGGGCTAGGTATGGCGTGAAGTTGTATAAGGCCTGTGAAAGTGTATCCGGGTATACATTGCGCTTTCGTATTTACGAGGGAAAAGATTCAAATATTGAGCCACCCGATTGTCCCCCGGTTCTGGGTATAAGTGGAAAGATAGTATGTGATTTAGTCCACCCCCTGTTGGACCACGGATACTATCTATATTTGGACAACTTTCACAATAGTGTCCCTCTCCTAAAGTGCCTTGCTGCCAGAGGCATAGGCACATGTGGCACAATTAGATGAAATAAAAAAGAACTCCCTAAATGGTTTATAGACCAGACAGTGCGTCATGGGGAAAGCAGCGCTGTTTGCTCAGAAAATTTGATATTGTTAAAATACAAGGACAAATGGGATGTTCTTGTGTTAACTACCATCCATGCAAATCAGTCCACCCCAGTCCCAGTCCGAGGAACCACAGAGCAGAACATCAAGCCTGTGTGTATCCAGGATTACAACCAGTTCATGGGCGGAGTGGATCTTTCAGACCAGGTACTACAGCCATACAGTGACTTAGAAAATCTAAGGTGTGGTACAAAAAATTTGCTGTGTACCTAACCCAAGTGTCACTATACAATACCTTTGTCATCCATAGAACAGCAGGTCATGTGGGGACCTTCTTGGAAATTTCAGGAAAAAATAATTTTAAAAAATGATTTTTGGAGTTCAGGAGGGAGACGGCAGTGTTACAGTCAGCAGTGCTTCTGGGGTCTCAAGAATAATACATGGGCAGCATTTCCCTGGAGTACTTCCCCCCACAGAAAAAAAAGGCGACCCCAAAAAAGGTGTCAGACCTGCTCCTCTAAACCGGGCCTCTGCATTGGAGAGTGCTTTCAAGTTTATCACACCTCCACTGATATCCATTAAGTCCATTTCATTCATTTCCTAATTAATCCATGGGAAGACATTTTCAGTTTAGCATTTTTCCATTTGGCAATCCAATATTAGCAATCCAATAAATAAATACCTTAAAAATTCCCATTATACTCCTAGATGAATACATTGAAGGGTGTCATTTTATTAAATGGGGCATTTCTTCAATTTCCTTTTATGTTCTGGCACCCCTAGAGCCTTGTTTTTGCGGTTTTCACTGTCGGGGTGCCTCAGGGTGTCTTCAAATGCGACATGGTGCCTGAAAAATATTCCAGCAAAATCTGCCCTCCGAAAGTCACACAGTGTCCCTCCCATTCTGAACCCTGCTGTGCGCCCATACAGCAGGCTACAAGCACATATGGGGTGTTTACTGAATGGGGAGAAAATGGGGAACACATACTGGGGTGCATTTTCTCCTTTAACCCCATGTGAAAAAAAATTGGGGTCTGCTAGTAATATTTTTTTTCTCAAATATGTTCTTTGAAGTCCTTTAACAAGTGTTTCTGCTGTCTGTGAGATACCTGTTTGCTGAAAACTACCCTTTCTACCACTTAAAATGTTTGTATGGGGGTGCTCTTTCCAAAATGGGGTCACTTCTTGGGGTTTTTAATATTTGGGGATCTCAGGGATCTTTTAAATGCAACATGGCACCTAAAATCAATGTCTGCCAATTCAGGTCATCAAAATCCATATTTTGCTGTTTGACTCTAGAGCCCTGGTATTCGCCCATACATATTTTTTTTTTTTAGCACATATGGGGTGTTGCCGTATTCGGGGGGAAATGTGTAATAAAATGTGCAGTGCATTTTGTCCTGTTACCCCTTGTGAAAGTGAAAAATGTGGGTGTAAAGCAACTTTTTCTGGAAATTGTTTTATTTTTTCCTTTTTACTGCCAAGTGTTTCCTAATTCTGTGAAACGCCTGATGAGTCAAAGTTCTCACTACACACCTTGAAATATTCCTTGAGGGGTGTAGTTTCCAGAATGGGGTTACTTTTTGGGGGTTTCCACTGTAGGGCCACCTCAGGGTGTCTTCATATGCGACATAGCTCCCAATTACCATTCCAGCTAAATCCTCTCTCCTAACGCCATATGGTGCTCCTTCTACTCTGAAGCCTGCTGTGGACCCATACATCAGTTTTTCAACACACATGGGGTGTTGCCATATTCGGGGGAAATGGGAAACAAAATGTGGGGTTAGTTTTGTCTTGTTACCCTTTGGGAAAGTGAAAAATGTGGGTGTAAAGCAACTTTTTTGTGAAAAAAATTAAATTTTTCATTTTCAGTGCCAAGTGTTTCCTAATTCTGTGAAACACCTGATGGGTCAAAGTGCTCACTACAAACCTTCAAATATTCCTTGAGGGGTATAGTTTCCAAAATGGGGTCACTTTTTGGGGGTTTCCATTATAGGGTCACCTCAGGGTGTCTTCATATGTGACATAGCTCCCAATTACCATTCCAGCTAAATCTGCTCTCCAAAAGCCATATGGTGCTCCTTTCACTCTGAAGCCTGCTGTGCGCCCATACATCACTTTTTGAGCACACATGGGGTGTTTCTGTAAACTCCAGATTAAGGCTGGGTTCAGACCTGAGCGTCTTTGATATGCGCGTTTAACGCGCGTTTTTGACGCGCGTTTTTTATGCGCGTTTTTTGCAATAGTAAACTCGCGTTTGACGCGCGTTTGTGTGATTGACTGCAATGTCCTATGGCCACAAACGCGCGTCAAAACGCCCCAAAGAAGCTCAAGTACTTGTTTGAGCGTAGGGCGTTTTACAGCGCGTTTTTCAGCGCTGTAAAACGCTCAAGTGAGAACCAGGGCCATAGGGAAGCATTGGTTTTCATGTGTTGAGCGTTTTACAGCGCGTTTGAACGCGCTGTAAAACGCTCAAGTGTGAACCCAGCCTAAGGGTAATAGATTTTGAGCTTTGTTTGGCTGTTAACCCTTGATGTGTTGCAGAAAAAATAGATTAAAATTTAAAATCTGCTAAAAAAAAAGTGACATTTTGAAATTTAATTCCCATTTTCCTTTAATTCTCATGGGGCACCTAAAGGGTTAACAACGTTGTAAAATAAGTTTAGTTTTGAATAGCTTGAGGGGTGTAGTTTCTAAAATGATGGGTGGTTTCTAATATGTAAGCCCCAGAAAGGGAATTTTCTTAAAAATTTTAAGATTTGCTTCTAAACTTCTAAGCCTTCTAACGTCCCAAAAAAATTAAATGTCATTTTTAAAGTGATACAAACATGAAGTAGACATATGTGGAATGTAAAGTAATAACCATTTTTGGAGGTATTACTATCTATTAAAAAAGTAGAAAAATAGAAATTTCCAAATTTGCTAATTTTTCACAATATTTGGTAATTTATTTTTATTTTTTTATAAAAATGAAATGTTTTGACTCAAATTTACCACTGTCATGAAGTACAATATGTGATGAGAAAACAGTCTCAGAATGGCTTGGATAAGTAAAAGCGTTTTAAAGTTATTACCACATAAAGTGACACGTGTGAAATTTGCAAAAAATGGCCTTGTCCTTAAGGTGAACAATGTCTGTGTCCTGAAGGGGTTAATGTATATTCCTCAGTATTTTTTGGTCATTTACTGCATCTTCTGACAGACCTATGGGGTCCTAGAAAAAGATGACCAGATGCAACTTTGATTTCTGCAGAATCCAGAGTTTTATTTATCATTTAGTATCTGAACTAGAAAAATGGCAAATATGAAAGTACGAGTGCAGTCTGTCCTCACAGAACTATACCATTGCGCATTGTATAGATATGTAATATGGTGTACCTACTGTGCCTCCATTATTGTCTAGGAGTCAATGATGGAAACAGATTTGAAAATTACTTATTTAAGAAGTGTTTTACCAATATTAACCACAAGATGGCGATATATGTCAACTGACTGCAACATAAATCTGTGACTTCCTTGCATCCAGCCCAGCGCTCTAGTTCATGCTGAGTACTATGTGTCCTTGATTTATTCAGCCATATTTATGAAATGCAACTTATTTATTTATTTATTTATTTAGACATTTGCATCTGCATCCCATGAGCAGGCTGGATGAAAATGTAAGACACAACAAAAAAGCACCAACGTACCACACCTATTGCAAAACAAGACATGACCTTGATGAAAAGTAAGGCGGACACAGAATTTATACACATGGGCCTAGGAGTAACCCAGGGTGTGACTATAATCCACAAGGTCCAAAATTAAGCAATAGGCTTCCCTGTTTATTATTAGCCGTTGTGTGGTGAAGTGCGAAAATTACAGCCCTTTTTGGCGTGTATTAGTGGCAAAAGAAAAATGTATTTGCAGTTCAGCGGTGCAGTTATATGTCCTAAAGCCCTTTTTGTGGTGCATTAGTGACAAAAAAAATTGTGTGTATTAGTTGGGGGAAAAGGGCTTATTAGTCATTGTGCGGTGAAGTGACAAAATTACAGACTTTTTTAGGGTGTTTTAATTTCCTTTTTTTTTATTTATTTGATCTAACAGTATGTCAGACAGAGAAGTGCCAGGCCCTGCACAGGGGAGTGGCGGAGGCCTAAATGTTTCTGGCTCAGGCAGAGGTCGCAGTAGAGTAAGGGGCCGTGACAGCAGGGGTCGCAAGTGAGATCAGACACCCTCAGCCAAGAGTCGGTGGGTTCGCCAGACACAACCCTTAGTTAGCATGGCCCGGGAGCAGGCCTTCTGCCCTCACCTGTCCTCAACCTGCCTCTGTCCATTTCTGTTCCCTCAGCCAGAGAAGTATTGTATGCTGTGGGCTCAGCTCCACTATACAGTGAGGACGAGCTACTAGAAGACAGTCTGCAGCTACTGGCCAGCCAAGATGTGGAGGAGACATCCGCCGCTTCCTCCACTAGGCGGACAAGTAGTGAAGAGGATAGTGGCGTGGGAGCTGGTGTTGCAAGCAGTCAGGCTCCTGACCCAGAGACAGTTGAGGAGGACATCTGTAGTATACGGGAGTTGTAATACCCGTTACTACCAAAGGTCACTTGGTGTGCTGTCGTCCCTCCTAATTATGGGAAGTTGCTATATGTCAGTTTTATAAGATGTAATGTAATGTGTGTATTTTCCTGTCACTGAAACTTGCACTTACAGGCCTGCTAGGGGTGTCATTCCTACTTCTAGTCCATAGAGGGAGCTAGGGAGCCCTAGTTTATATAAGGCCAGACAGGGAAGTGCAGGGGTAGACGGAGTCTAGTATCTGTAATCTACAGTTGGAGTTTAGACAATGTCTGAGACAAGTCCAGGCCTGAAGCCTGCTGTTCAGGAGAAGATTCCCTCCTGAATATCCATATGCAGAAGCAGGAACATCTTAGCCTAAGGGCCTGAGGAACCATTCAGAAGCTAGGAGAGACTGAGGCAAAGATCAGAGGAGCCAGAGGTACTAAGAGAAACAGAGGAGGTACTTATTTAAGCCATAATCAAGGATATAAAGCCAGACTTAGGTTAATGGGCCTTGGTGAAGAATTGCTACATTCCAGGATCAGACAGAGTTAGAGTGCAAGCTCCTTTGCTGCAAGTCCTGTGTTCAACACTCTGTAATTACCCTGCTGTACTGAATTGCCTGCATCGACCGAATTGCAAAATCGACTGTATGCTGAGGAACTGCGTTTCCAATATTGTCTCTGCCTGCAAACTACTAAAGTTGAAGTTCTGTTTTAACACCACGTTTCCTCAAATCTATTCCTGCATCCGCAAACGGCGTGCCACCGTTTACTTGGCACTGGCGTCACGAACTATTTCTACCTATACCTGCTCTTGCAGAGAGTCAGCTGTACCAGGTTAGTGTATATTGCACTACATCACCCAGAAACACCTATTGCACACAACTTGAGTACGCTGCACATCTCTTTTGGCGTCACGAACAGGATTCGCACGCTTTCTAGTGCAAGAAGCGTGAACTTTGTGCCTTATACCGTTGCCCTGTGACCAAAGTGACATTTTCCTGTTTTATTCAAGTGGACTTTGTGGATTAAAAATCATACCCAAAGTGTGTCAAAAACTTCTAAAAAGCGCTGTACAGTATTGCGCTGCGCAGAGGAAGAAAATCGCCGCATTGGAGTGTGGTTTTGTGGACTTTAAACATTCCTGCTTGCCGTCAGTGAATAGACAGCGTTTGTACCTAAAGATGGCCGCTGGGCTTGCTGAATTTACTGCTGCGTCACCTTCATCCCGAAAAGGCGGGAAAAATTGGCGCCTTTCTGAAGAAAAAGCGGGAAGAAGGTCAAGGGCAGGCGCCACGGCTTATCTGGACATTTGCATGTCTACCAGCATGGACACCGCCTTCCATATACTGGAATACCTGGGGGGCGGCTCCCCAGTGCAGTGGGAGGAGCTGGCTACTCTAATTGACGCGACCCTATCGCTCTCCTCAGAAGGATCGAGCATGTTGGATTGTGAGCAGAGTGTTGCTGCAGCGTCCGTACCAAGGATTGAAAAGATGACTGACACCGGTGTAGAGCCAGAGGAGGCTCCACCGGCCTACGCTCCGGGACCGGAGCAACCCGCCTGCCGCACCAGGGAGAAAGAACCCGAGCCCTACTATGGCTCATGGAGGGACTTTTTTCAGCCATCGTTCAAATGGTCTTCCCTGATGGCGGAGATTCGAGAGGCCGCTATCAAGCGAAATACCAAGACTAAGATCGTGTATGAGGAATTGACCAAGACCATTCACGAGAAGCATACACACACCCAACCCCGCCTGGAAAGGAGAAAGGGAGTGGTGCTGTCGTTTGACAAACCCCGTGGCTACGGGTTTATTCAGGACTATCTTACTGGCAGAGACCTCTATGTCAATCGAAGGTCTGTCAAAAGAGACTACCTCCCTTCGTACCAGCACAGCCTCCGCGAGGGAGAGGAAGTGGAGTACACCCCTGCCGAGGGCCTGCGAGGCCCCTATGCGACTGCTGTGACCCGTCCGAAGCAAGGACCTGAGGATTGGGAGGCAGAAGAAGGAGAAGACTACTCTGGCTGCGAGCGAGAACCGGAACGCTCTCCAGAGCCGGCCCATCACGCCTTTCAGGAGCGGAGCTCCTTCATCGGGCCGAACGTCTTCTGGCAGCCAACCGTGTTGGAGAAATGGGTGAGCCCCTATCCTTCCCCCGAGCTGCCTCGTCGGGAGAAGACAATATCTGAGCTGGAGCAGTTAAAAGGACTTAGTGCTACCTTTGAGAACATCCGGATGGGACGGAGACCAGATGCAAGTCCAGAACCTGAAGAGGCCGAGTCTGCGTCATCGGTGACTGTACCTGCGCCGGCGGCGCCAGCAGAGAACAGCGACTCCGACACAGAGAGTATCGGTGAGCAGATCGTCCGGCTGGAGGAGAAGTTGCGGGAGTTGCGTAAGACCTACACCGCCAGGATCCAGACACCGCCGAGGAAGGATGAGGTAAGGGTGCCTGTCACCACCCGCCGACCGCCTTCTGTTGTCACCGCTCCGTCAGTGCCCCAGACCGGATCCACGATTGCCGTGAATTGCTGCACCCAGAGCACCGGACCGCTTGCTGCGGCGGCGCCAAGCATGTCACACCCTGCAGTGATTATGCCAGGGCCGGCACGGTCCATCAGAGGGTTCACCCCTAGGCCTATGGGGCCAATACCTATTAGGGGCCCCTTTACCCTGCAGCTGCCCCCTGATACTGTTATGTGGGCACATCCTCCTGTAGAGGACTACTACAGACGATACCTGCCAGCAGAGCCAAGTAGCTACAATATGCCACTGTGATCAGCCTGCTAGGCCTTTGATTTATTTCTTCAGAAGGTGATGTTAACCCTTCCAGGACAGGAGTCCTATGTTGCTGGTCCTTTGTTGCAGCTGCCAGTTTGTCCACGGCTCAGTGGTAGGTGTTGACCACTGAAATCACAAAGTCAGCAAGGCCACGTTTGTTTCCAGGACCTCCTGCCTGCTTTTGTTACCCCACACCAAGTTGTGCCTGTTCCTTTGTTGCACCTTTTACCCTTCACCCCCTTTTCAGGTTGATCAGGGGTATTACAGCACTTGTCTTTGCTGTCCATTTTATTGTGCAACCTGTTACCAAGGAACCGTGCCCGGAGACAGACTCAAAAGTACCTGAGCCTCTGAGATTCTTACTCTTTTAAAAGTATTGTGCCCAGAGATGGACTCCACCGCATGAGAGCCTCTGTGATTAATGAGAAATAACCTGGGTACGGACTCATGTTTGTTCTTTGAGCCTCCAAGAACTTTTATACTGTTTTATCCATTTTGCTGTTCTATCATGGACTTATTCATTGTCATGGACTATCCTGGTTCTAATGTTACGCTGTGCCAGGTCAGCGCCCCCGTTCCATTCACTATCCTGAGAGAAGAGAACAACGCCCCTTGTCACTACCCTGCACCTTTGCCAATTGGACCTGATGTAAATGTAAATGCAGATTAATTACATGTATGTATGCCTGCATGTCTCTATTTTCTATTTCAGGTAGAGATTCCAGTTGGGAGACCCATGATGGAGTACGAGGTCGTACTCAGCTTAAAGCAGTGGGGTATGTAGTATACGGGAGTTGTAATACCCGTTACTACCAAAGGTCACTTGGTGTGCTGTCGTCCCTCCTAATTATGGGAAGTTGCTATATGTCAGTTTTATAAGATGTAATGTAATGTGTGTATTTTCCTGTCACTGAAACTTGCACTTACAGGCCTGCTAGGGGTGTCATTCCTACTTCTAGTCCATAGAGGGAGCTAGGGAGCCCTAGTTTATATAAGGCCAGACAGGGAAGTGCAGGGGTAGACGGAGTCTAGTATCTGTAATCTACAGTTGGAGTTTAGACAATGTCTGAGACAAGTCCAGGCCTGAAGCCTGCTGTTCAGGAGAAGATTCCCTCCTGAATACCCATACGCAGAAGCAGGAACATCTTAGCCTAAGGGCCTGAGGAACCATTCAGAAGCTAGGAGAGACTGAGGCAAAGATCAGAGGAGCCAGAGGTACTAAGAGAAACAGAGGAGGTACTTATTTAAGCCATAATCAAGGATATAAAGCCAGACTTAGGTTAATGGGCCTTGGTGAAGAATTGCTACATTCCAGGATCAGACAGAGTTAGAGTGCAAGCTCCTTTGCTGCAAGTCCTGTGTTCAACACTCTGTAATTACCCTGCTGTACTGAATTGCCTGCATCGACCGAATTGCAAAATCGACTGTATGCTGAGGAACTGCGTTTCCAATATTGTCTCTGCCTGCAAACTACTAAAGTTGAAGTTCTGTTTTAACACCACGTTTCCTCAAATTTATTCCTGCATCCGCAAACGGCGTGCCACCGTTTACTTGGCACTGGCGTCACGAACTATTTCTACCTATACCTGCCCTTGCAGAGAGTCAGCTGTACCAGGTTAGTGTATATTGCACTACATCACCCAGAAACACCTATTGCACACAACTTGAGTACGCTGCACATCAGTGACGTGCAAACAGTACTCGATGATGATGATGATGTAGCTGATCGCACTTGGGAGCCGGGTGACGAAGGGGCTTCATCATCATCGGGAAAAGAGGGTGGCAGCCTGCCCGCGAGGCAGCGGCGGAGCCAGCAAGTCGCTAGCGTGGCCGGGAGTCAACAGGGTGGCAGCAGTGGGAGGTCGGTAGCCAAATGTGCCCAGGGTAGACCACCCGCTTCGTGGGAGCCTACCTGGCGGTGCACCGGTTCACAGAGGCAGTGGCGGTAGCATTCAGTCAGTGCGTAGTATTGGGGTAAAATCACATACTTTGCGGTGTGGCAGTTTTTTGTTAAGCCGCCGGAGGAGGTGAACATGGCCATATGTAGAATCTGTGGGCAGAAGGTAAAGTGTGGCCAGGGTGCCAATGTTGGCACCACGGCCCTGCGTCAACATATGCAGCTTCACCATAAAGTGGCCTGGGAGAACCGTGGCTCTGATGTGGTGGTTCAGCCTGTCGCAGCAACCGCTACTTCACCCAGTGGCACGCAGCCGATTTCAGGCAGTCAAGGCTCCACCACCTCATGTACCATCACCCAGTGGCACGCACCCAGTTTTAGGCAGTCAAGACTCCACCACCTCAGCCGAAGGGAGCTGTCTGTCCTTCCCATCATCTACCGATGCTGATGCTCCTGCTCCTCCTCCTACTCCTCGTCAGTCATTCCGTCAGCAATCGATCACCGAAGCGATTGCCAAGAGACAATAGTATGCCTGCGCTCATCCAACGGCGCAGAAGCTGAATGTGCTCCTGTTCAAGTTGCTGGTGCTGCATTCCCTCCCTTTCCAAGTGGTCGACTCTGCACCGTTCAGAGAACTGATGGCTTGTGCCGAACCAAGGTGGAGAGTCCCAAGCCATCATTTCTTTGCCAAAAAGGCAGTACCAGCCCTTCACACCTATGTAGAAAAGAAGGTGGGCCAGTCCTTGAGCCTGTCGGTGTCTGCCAAAGTGCACGGCAGCGCCGACGTGTGGAGCTGTAACTACGGTCAAGGACAATACATGTCCTTTATGGCCCACTGGGTGAATGTGTTTCCTTCACAGCCACACCAGCAACTTGGCCAGGTGACGCTTCTTCCACCTCCACGTTCTGACGCCGTTGGTCCTGCGACAATGTCCGACTCTGCGTCCTCATCCTCCACCATGTCCGCAGCGAACTGAGTCACACAGGGGAGGAACTGCTCCATGTCCTTCATCAAGAAATCGAATCCTGGCTTTCTCCTCGACAACTGAAATTCGGAACCATTGTGACCGACAACGGGAAGAACATGGTGTCGGCGCTGCATCAAGGAGGGCTGAGCCATGCGCCCTGCATGACGCACGTGTTCAATCTGGTTGTCAAGCGGTTCCTGAAGTCTTCCACCCATCTGCAAGAAATTTTAAAAATGGCCAGGAAACTTTGCATGCACTTCAGCCACTCGTACACCGCAAAGCACACCCTCCTTGAGCTGCATCGGCAGAATGGCATCCCCCAACATAGGCTGATATGTGACGTTTCCACCCATTGGAATTTCCCTCTCCATATGTTGGACCGACTGTATGAACAGAGAAAGGCCATAAATGATTTCTTAATGATCCAAGCGGATAGGAGAACTCAACTGTGTAACTTCGATGTCAGCCAGTGGCAGCTCATGCGTGACAGGGAGTCAGTCAGCACATACCAAAACCGCAGAAGCACATTGCTATGGCAGGGAACAACATTGAAAGACGAAAACATGCAATGCGACAGGGTAAGTACCGTTAACTGCAATGTGGGACGCCACCGGCAGTAGCGGAAATCACATCACCAAAAAACAGTGAGTAACCACAAGTTCATTATACCGCACACAGTTTTTCTGGCTAACCAACTCTGCTGATGCAAACTACCCACACAAATATCGTAATATGAAGTGTCCATAACCAACATCAGACGGACTTAAGATTCTGCATTTCCTTTTTTATCTCCTTTGGATATCAACCTGTTTTTGACCTAAATCGCAAGATGTGCATGTACTCATAAATGAACAATCAGGACTTATCAACAAGGAGTTTTTCTTTTCCTTTCTCTTTTTTCTTCATTTATTCTCCACAACAGGACTTTTTATCTCCACTACCCTTTTATAATACCCTTTTATGGTATCTCTACTACTAATATATATGTAATTTGATTACAAATACCATTAGAAGAACGTGGACACAACACGCTAGTTGGACTATCGATAGACACTTATAATCAAAACCTAATTCCTTTTTTAGACGTGATATCGATATATTTTAAACCGCATTCGAATAAATTACCTATTTTAACCTCTATTAATAAATATATTTTGTGTGGTAACCAGATAAAGAGTGCCTGCCTATCTATTATTCACATATCTATCGTCTCTCAGTGGCTGGGTGAGTCACCTAAGACAGAGCACCAACCCAGAGCGTTAAATTGGGAGAGCCGCTATCAGCACTTTTGTCTGAGCTTTAAGAAAGGAACCTCCAAATCCCATCTTTTGGAGTACTATTTGCAGGTATGACCAAGATAGGCTATCAAACACTTTCTCTATGTCCAAAGCCAGGACTGTGAAGGAAACATTGGATCTATTCGCTGTGTGAATAGCGTTTAATATTTTATGTACATTCATCGGGCGTTTGTCTTCCAGGGATAAAACCCACTTGATCCCTCCGCTTTCCTGTAATGGGCGCTGGTTGTTTTTAGGCTCTTTCGAGACTTCTGCATTCCGCTCTCACTTCCGGTCAGCCTCAGGAGTCAGGAAAGGCAGCCGGTGTTCCGGGTCTCAAGTAGGCCTCAAACACAGATCGATGCCAAAACTCTAAATTCGCCCCTCTGGGTGATCCTCTTGGGCTGAGGACACCTAAGGCTACTTTCACACTAGCGTTCGGGTGTCCGCTCGTGCGCTCCGTTTGAAGGGGCTCACGAGCGGTCCCAAACGCATCCGTCTGGCCCCAATGCATTCTCAGTGGAGGCGGATCCACTGAGAATGCATCCGCCTGCCAGCGCTCAGCCTCCGCTCCGCTCAGTGAGCGGACACCTGAACGCTGCTTGCAGCGTTCGGGTGTCCGCCTGGCCGTGCGGAGGCGAGCGGATCCGTCCAGACTTACAATGTAAGTCAATGGGGACGGATCCGCTTGAAGATGACACTATATGGCTCAATCTTCAAGCGGATCCGTTCCCCATTGACTTTCAATGTAAAGTCTGGACGGATCCGCTCAGGCTACTTTCACACTTAGAAAATTTTCTAAGTTATAATGCAGACGGATCCGTTCTGAACGGATGCAAACGTCTGCATTATCGGAGCGGATCCGTCTGATGAAACATCAGACGGATCCGCTCCGAACGCTAGTGTGAAAGTAGCCTAATATAGAAGAGAGGGGCCTGTGCAAAGGTGTTGTGGCAGCAGATGGAGGCAGATTATGCTCCTGTACTCGGAGCTCTGATACCTCACGTCTGGTCCCGTCCCTGGCCCAGGCCACGCCCCAAAAACTCATTCTTTATTTTAGATGCATTCAGACATTAAAACAATGGCTGCAGAGTTGATCATAGTCATAGTCTAGTCATAGTCTATCAAGTTGTCTGAAAAGGCAAAACCTCCTAGGGTGCGGCCCAACAATGTGGCATGCGGATACACCACGCCCACCTGCGGCAACCAATGGCCACATGATTTCACAGCAAAATCATGAAGCCATTGGCTGTCAAGAATGGGCGTGACTTGGTCACATGCAGCCAGTTCTACCATCGGGCTGTAACCTTAGAGGTGGAGCAATGTGGGATCGGGGTATATTCAACAATTAGGCTTATGCCTTTTGATCAAAATGTACACTAATGCCTCCTGTACAGCATGTAGTATGGGGGGCTGTACACTTTAATATGGTGCTGAGATGCGAGTTTAATTAGATCTAAGCATAGCATTGTGGATGTGCGATCCAGTTCTGTTTTTCTCCCCCTGGCATGTTATCGGACTTTTTCTTCTTTATTACTGGTATCAGCACTCTTCCCATTCGGCACAGGTGGTTTTAATCACAGTAGTTCGCATAAAAGTGGTCATTGACCTGCAGCTCTTAATAGCAATCGACATGTTGTGTTAGACAACTGTTCACATGGTGCAGTACTGCGTGGTGGCCTTTGTTTTGGTGGTGCTGTGCTGGTGGGTTGGTGGGAACCAGTGCCATGGGTGGCATTGTCGGACAGCAGGGTTTCTGTTTGACTCCTGGATCCCGCCTCCTACTAGGGCAGTGCCGCTTTGTCACCGCACTGTGCTGCGCCTTTTTGTCAGAGTAGGTCCCACTCAAAGAGGCAACCTTGGCGTGGTGAGTGAGCTTATGCCTTTTGATCAAAATGTTCACTAATGCCTCCTGTACAGCATATAGTATGGGGGGCTGTACACTTTAATATGGCGCTGAGAAGCGAATTTAATTAGATCTAAGCATAGCCTTGTGGATGTGCGATCCAGTTCTGTTTTTTCCCCCTGATAAGTGACATTCAACAATTGGGACTCTGGATGATGCGTGTAGCAGTATATTGTGAGCTTAGTCCTCACACTTTTGCTTTGTGTAGAATGGATAGGCTGCATGGATGTTAACCTTTCAGATTCAGAGACTATATTGACTTCCTACAATGTTCAATTATTCATTTCATCCATTAAACACAGTTCTCCAAAATCTCCTGTCGATCACTCAATTAGAGCCTCAGCTAATGATCCCAGAGCCATGTTGTCTGTGTTGTCACTCCTGTTCTCGACAGGCTCCCAGAAGCCAAATGTGCATTATGGTATTTATTGTAGAGAATTGCCAGGATAAGAACGGAGCATAATGTGTGCAAAGGACATGGCACGTTTCCGAGTGCATATCACCCAGATGAGAAGTCACGTATGAGCAACTAATTGTTGGCCATCCAAATTTCACTTTCTGGTAAAAATTTAACAATGGCTGCACACCCGTAGTTCTAGAGATTGGTGAGGGGTGCCGGATTGGGCTTTAGACAGTTATCTCCAGATGTGGTTGTTAACATGGAAAGTGACAGAAGAATCATATAGATGAAATGACCTGGTCTCCTGACTGTAGGAGGCTGCATTTTCACAGATTACAGGCTGTTAAAGGGGTTGTCTTAGGAAGACAACTCTAGTACATAGACCCCAATAGGGCATATGGATGTCATAGAGGGGATCGCCCCTCTCTGAGCCAAAATGGAGAGCTGCTCTGGTTCTGGTGGACTTGAAAAGTCCATGTATTGCAAGGATGGTGATTCATCTTAATGGCTGCCATGATATACTATATTTTACGTGCAGTGACCGCTGAAGGAGAAAAGTCTGGCTGGCTGCAGAATCCCACAGTTTCACAGGGTTGCCAGGATGGGACTTGAGGTGATCTGCTAATTATCTGAAGACACATTTTGAAAGAGGTTTTCCCTGATGAGACAACATCTTTAAGGGTACTTGCAGTGCTCAGGGCTAATGTACTGTCTACTCTGGCACTTATTGATATTGGACACCCACTGATCAAACATTGTGGATCATAAGTGTAGGCCATTCATACAAAATTTCTGGAGAACCACTCTAACTGCATTGAGCCTATTATTATTATTATTAAAGCGCCATTCATTCCATAGCGCTGTACATATGAAAAGGGGTGCACATACATAATACAGACAATTGCACTAATCATAAACAAGACAAGTTACAAACTGGTACAGAAGGAGAGAGGGCCCTGCCCGTTAGGGCTTACAAGAGCCTATAGGATCTACTTCTCACAATATGTTCAGCATTACTACTCCAGTGAATTTGTTACTAGAAGAACACCATAATCAAAGGAAATTCCAGAGGTAGTAGTTATCAAGCTTCTAGGGCTGTAGTTATCAAGCTTCTAGGGCTGAATGCGAGTTTAGAGAGATTAATTATCTTCAAGTTGTGAATCTTCCTCCATGGAGTCCACTCTGCCAACATTACCCCGAGGCCACCAGGCCAAACATCATGAAATGTAATGCAGCATCAACACCTGTAGATGGAGCTAACAATAGTGTAAATCGGAAAACAATACACAAGAGGAAATGGGTGGGTATGGAACAAGGCAGAAATCTTTGGTATAAAAGAGCAACATTAACCCAGTGCTATAATTGTGAAATAGAAGCTGCTAAGAGTGACAACCGCTCAGACATAAAGCAGTAGACTGCAAAAATTCCCAGAGTGGAGCCAGCGATTGCTGAAGAGTGTGGCACCTAAGAATTGCCTATCCCTTCATACACTTCATAACTGCCTTTGGAAGGGATTTCATCACAAAAACTGTGTATTAGGAGTTTTATGAGATGGGTTTCCATGATGGAACAGCAGAACACAAGCCTAAAATCAGCATGCACAATGCCAAGTGTCAGCTGGAGCAGTGTAAAGAACATCCTCACTGGATTGTAGAGTAGTATGTTCTCTGAAGTGATGAATTCAGTTTTACTATCTGGTGGTCGGATGGATGAATGCGATTTTCGTGAATGCATGGAGAACACCAGCAGTCAGAATACATAGTGTCTGATGCAATATGTGGTGAAGGATGGATAATTGTATGGGCCGGTTTTTCAGGGTTCAACGCTGTATTTCCAGTAAAGGGTAATGTTACCGCTACAGCATTCATTACACAATTGACACCTCCAACTTTATGCCAACAGTTTTGGGAAGGTCCTTTGTAAGAAGTGGCTGAGACATAGTGAAGCATAGTACAGGACAAACGTGGTGAAGAAGCAATAATGTTCTTCTCATGGGAAGAGACACACACCGTAAACAGTTTCAACCACACTGATGATGGCAGCACAAGGTGTCTCCAGACTCTTGATGCATACAGTTCACCTCATGCAAAGGTATTCCCTTTTGCTATAGGTCCTCAGCTCCATGTTCTTGGCTTCCCAGGCAGCATTCACTTAGTAGAGCTCTTGGTATTACAGACACTACCCTTCGGCACTGGTTAACACTCTGGTTAACACAGGGCTCATCAACCAGTCTTGCCAATGTCCCAACAATTAAAGGCTCACCCCACCCACCGGAGAAATGTGACTTACAAATGTTTCTGCATTCTCACCCTGGTTCTGAGGCAGAATCAGTCATTTTCTCTGTCAATTATGGTGTGTTGGTCCATTCTCCCCTGGTGCTAAATTGAACGGGGCATGGCTGAATATAACTAGACACTGGGCACCAACAAACCTACATAACACTACTGTAAACAAACAGCCAGGCAAGTAAATAGCAGTCAAGAAAGCTGTCAAGGGGTTCAACCAGAAACAAGTTGATAAGTAAAAGCCAAGACAATCAGTAAAAGCCTAATGAGTAGACAAAGGGTAAATCCAGAATCTAGCCAGGGTCAATACACAGGAAGGTCCAACAGAAACTGTTTGAGCACATAGAACAAACAGGAGCCAGGACATAATTACAGGCAACATAAACAGCACAAGACTTAAATACCCCACTTAGCTCTGGGATTGGAAGCCCAGGGCAGGAACCTAAGTGACTCAGCATTCAGGCTCACAGATAGGTCGACCATCTGTAGCTTGGCTGTTTTGCTTTACAACCCTCCTGAAACAGCCATGTACTGGATTGTAGCTGTTCAAGCTCCTGACAACTATTGTCATTAAGTGGTAATGCAATCTGTAAAAACATTTCGGGAACAACCATCCAACTGGAATACAGTGAAAATACAAAATGCAATTACTGCAGGACAGATTGTCCCTCTACCACCTTATACCAGCATGGCACTGCACCTGTGCACAAAGCAAAGACCATAAGGTCATAGGAGTTTGGTGTGGGGGAACTCAAATGGATGCACTGATGCAACCCAACGCCCCCTCCCCCCCTCCCCCAGGTTTTTAGAGGAATGCAGAGTGGTGTGGTGCGGCCTATAAGTGTCATGGTGCTGTTACCTCGATACAGCGGGACCCCAGGCTTAGGCTCTGCAGCATTAAAAAGGGGAATAATTGAGGGATGACGTAAAAATAATTTGAGTCCAGACCTTGATATAAAAATTCAATGGCAGCTTTACTTGAATAAACTTTCTTCCAAACAATTTGCAGGCTTTGTCTTGGTTTCAACAGGTCTTGGCATAAACTGGATGGCACAATTGATAGCTTTGCTTTCTCTCTCTCTCTGCTGTACTGACAGACTTGGTTAAGTACTTTGCTTTCTTTATGCTGCACTAAACTCTGCTTAAGTCTGGTTGGTTTCTGCACTTTAGGCTAATATCTCTTACGGCGACCGAAGAACGATTTGCTCTGGTCCCTATGGCTTCTAGACATCTGCTCCATACTCAGCAGAGCTTAGGCTGCTCTGGCTGACATAGGCACGTCAGGCTGTGAGCGTGAAACACCTTGCTCCACTCGTGTCCAACCCGCACTAATTGGGATTGCTCCCCTCCCTACTGGTAGGAAGCAGGACTAGCCCACTCCTCCCCAGAGGGAGGAGAATGGAATGGTGAGTTCCATTCTCTCTAACTATAGCTCTACCATTTACACAGAGCTTTGACTTAATCCCCACTGATTATTTATGGGATGAATTTCAATTCCAGTTGCATGCTAGACCTTCTCCTCCAACATCAGTGCTTGGCCTCACAAATGAGTTTTTGGCTCAATGGACACTCATTCCCCCAGCCACATCTAAAATCTTCTGGAAAGTCTTACCAGAAGAGCGAAGGCTGTTATAAAATGTGTCCAGTTCCATATTACCACCCATAGTTTTGGAATGGGATGTCCAACAAGCTCATGGTCACATAAAAAACCATATAGTGTCCTATGAATAGGATGAATTTATGATAATCATGAGGCTGGATAATTACAAAATCTCCTTCCCTTAATTAATCTTAGGTACTGGTTGGTAAATTAGCTGCTGGCTTTGTGGCTCCTGCTAATCAATGAACATTAGAATCTGTAATCACACGCTTACAGCTGCTCGTACTGATCGCAGTATTTGGATTCCAATTTTCCTTCAAAGGGTTTAACTGCTCGACTCTGTTTGTAACAGCAGGAAGGAAGGAAGATCTATCTAATTGGGATATTTATTTCACAGAGCAATGTTGCCTCTAGACATATTTCTCTTGGCATAATTACCAAAACAAGGACAGATGAAACCTCAATTTCCTCAATCTTCCATCTATTACAGGTAATTGTCAGGTATAAACACTTTTGCTGCAGAAGGAAAATGAACACACAGTATTATTATAGTGGAGATCAATCTGTTCCAGCAGAAGAAAATCATATTCAGACCAGTTTCAGACAGACATGATATGGCTGTAATACATGCTGGATCAGTGTGCCCAGGATGCTACTGTCCTTCCAC
The DNA here is from genome assembly GCF_905171765.1 of Bufo bufo. NCBI lineage: Eukaryota > Metazoa > Chordata > Amphibia > Anura > Bufonidae > Bufo > Bufo bufo. The sequence goes on along the minus strand of NC_053392.1, from coordinate 70,470,924 downwards.
TGAAAACCAGCTTGTCTGTGTCACGAACTTACCTGTCTGGTCTCCAGCGGTAAGTTCCCCAACTTCGACCCAACTGCACCAGGAGAGATACGCTGATAATCCACGCCCCCTGGTGGTGAGACTAGCAGTGGGCTGATTGCTCAGCTGATATATTCCTGTGTGCTGTGTTCTGACTATTGGAGCGTAACTACCATAGCGGCAGACTATGCGACTGCTATGGGGCCCAGGGCAAGAGGGGGCCCACTCTTAGTTGGGATTATCTTCTCTTCTACTGGAGGTGAAAACTTGGTCAGGACTCTACCCTCTAAAGGAACAACTTTTAGAAATTAAGCAGTGGAAAAATGACCCAAAGGTCATTGAAAAGGGTTTAGGCAGAAACCCTTCTGTCCTGTGGGGGTATAGTTGGCCAGCTAAGACCTGTCCTAGGTTGCTAGTATAGCTTATATGTGTATACAACTAGACCTGCTAATAACCTTAATACAGTTCCTATGTTTATGTGTTAAAGTCAAAAGCAGAGTTATTTACTGTGACATCATGTTTTGGATGTCATATAACTGTTATATTTTGTGTTCACAGAAGCAGAAAAAGATAATATGCCTTTAAGATTCATTTTGTAATGTAAGGTAAGCTCAGTGACACAGCAGAAACAACAGAAAGCATAGTGTTAATCTGTTGTTGCTGGGCAGAAGTCTAGACCAATCACAGACAGCTTCTCACACAGCAAGAGTTTTCACCAATCACAGCCAGCCTTACACACAGCCTGTCTGGGAATTCCCCCCAGCTCCTGCTGCTAGAAATCATTATTCACCAGAGACAGGAGCTGAAGAGACATTCACTCCACTGAGAGCTGAGTTTTATGGGAACAAGAGGCCAAAATAGCTAGTTAAAACAGTTATATAATGTTCATATTGTTAGTATTGTGTTTAGAACTGTACACTGAACTAGATATATATGTGTTTGCTTACAGTTCCACCAATTGCAACCATACAATTTCAAATACAAATTGCAAGCTACAAATTGCAAGCATACAATTGCAAGCATTCAGATTCCATATTGCAATCCAAATTGCATACAACCATACCAGATCATATTCAACCAATCTGCAAGTAGTCACTGCAAACTACATACTGTAAGTAGAACTATTAGTTAGACCTCAGATATACCTCTGAGAGAGATCATAAAGTGCTTAAATAACTTAAAGTGACAGTACAGATACTGAAGAGAGAAATATATCCACCATTTCATGTTGAATGAAAAGATTGAACAGTTGAACCACCATCTTATGCATACCGCCATTTTGTGATATCTTTTCAACATGTGTTATGTACATGGACTATCTGCTGCGGAGGCGCAGTGTTATATATGAAGAAAAGTTGAAGTTAATAAAGAAGTTGTTTGAAGCATTTGGTGAGCTCTTTAAACCTGTTTCCATAGAACAGCGCTAGAGGAATTACAGAGTAATATACAGTCTGGTTAGACTAAAAGTCAGAGATATCAAAATTCTTCTAATGCCACAGTGCAAAAGGCACTTCATAGTGCTGTGCCTGCCACAGGGGGGGGGGGGGGGGGGGGGGGGGGGGGGGGGGCTGGTTTGATCCTTGCTATGGAGCCCTTACTTCACTATGTACGCCAATGCCTATCAGGTTCTGATCCTGGGACCCGGTGCTCTATTTAAACCCCTTCCTGGTCTTATACTGGTGCCAGTCTGTGACTCCCTAGCTGTGCTCCTGCTCCAGTTCTGTCTCTGCGTTTGAATTGCTCATATTATTGACCTCAGCTTGCTTTTCACCACTCTCTGCCTCGTGTTTTTGGTACTGTGTCTCCTGTCTGGTTCTGATCTTGACTTGGCTATTTGACTACCCTCTGTCTCTCAATTTGGTACTGTATCGTCCTCCTGGTTCCGACTCATTCCTGTACGACTCTGCTTTTGTGTGTTGTCTGTCTTGCACCTTAGTAGTCTAGGAAAAATCTGCAAGTAGGCAGATAAAGCGAGCAGGCCTTAATGCACGGGCACCATCCGTGTGGCTGCAGCAATGGATCTAGATCCATTCAACTTGAATGGGTCTATGATCCATATACATTGCACAAAAATAGAACATGTTCTATTTTTTTGTGGTGCGGAGACATGGAGAGAAACCCCACAAGAGCACTATAGAGTCTTTGGTGCACCGAAGCTCCTTTCTTTGGTCAGCCCCTCCCTGGCTGCTTTGCCACTGCTTGGCCCTGTCAATCAAAGCAGCGAAGGATGAGCTGGCTACAAAAAGGAGCAGAGCCAAGTGCAACAATAGCAATGGTGATGCCCTCATTGCATCAAAGGCCTAATTTGCATATAAAAAAAAATATATAATAACTTGATAACTTAGATCAACAAAAGAAAAACAGCGTTTTAATCAGGAGAACCACAGCTATGTGTCTATGCAAACAGTTTGACAGGAAGGTTGCTGTTGACAGATTCCCTTTATGGGTTTTTTTAAGACCCCCCAAAAATTAGCTGAAGGTTGTGTTATATAATAAAAAAATAAAATAAAAAAAAATTCTTGTTGTGGGGGGGATCCTGTAAAACCCCTTTAAACGAAGCTGATGGAGAGACAAATGATGTCACACTGCTTTAATGCACAAGTGTTCAGCAGCTTGTCCTCTGTACAGTGTATGCTAATTGTAGGGGCACGGGGGCTATTAAATGATTGCAGGTGCAGAGGTACTATGTGTGCCCATGTACTTAGCATCCTGAGTACTCAGACAGCTGCATCATAAAGCAGTTCACAGTCTATGATTTTGCATCATATACATTTTCCGAGGCATCATATGTGCTGAGGATAGATGACTGATCTCATATATGGGATTTTATAGATATAGATTGATAAAAGGTTACTCCACAGTTTATTATAATCAATATAGCAATACACTGAATAACATCATATAGAAAGGTGTGACTGAAATTTGCAAAATAAAAAAGAAATCCAATCATCTAATAAATGTCTACTTCATAGCCATCTTAGGGAGAGTTCACATCTCTGTTTCATTTTCCATTCTTCTGATCCGTCAAAAGAACAACACAAAAAAAAATTTAAAAAAATGGCATCCTGTGAAAAAAAAACAGATCCTGTTGCACATTTCCGCCTGAGATCCGTTTGTTTAGACGGAAAAAAATCCTGCATGCTGTACTTTAGTTTAGAGCCCACCTTCTATCTGATCTCATTATTTGGAGAATATGGATTTTAGAAATTTCTATAGTCAGATCATTTCTGTACTAAACTTTTGAAGTGTATATGTCACGAGTTGGAGGTCCCAGGAGAGACCACCGCGTCGTCAAGCAATAAACGGAAATCAGGTACAGACACATAAGAGTTTATTGCACAAACAGAAACATGGAAAGCAGCACAGATAAAACATGAGCTCTATGTACCGTCAGCACAGTGGGAGAAAACCCCCACTGCGCCACTGTCTAGTAATACTCCAGAGGGGCGTAACTAAGCAACTCCTGGTTTTCACTAGAGCCCTAGATGGTAGGGTTAGACTTAGCCGCAGGAAGTTGCCAAGGTCCACTCTGGAGCGTGACCTAGACAGTGACAGCAGGAGCGAATGGACAACAGGTACCAGAAGGTACCGACGGCACATAGGCATACATAACATACAGGCAAATACAAAACAGAGCAACTAATGATACAAGCAGGAGTTCACGCAAGGGAGCAGGAGTGGCAATAAGCAGAGAAGGACTTGCTCCACCAGTAGTAAACTGCATGGCCTTGTCATGCCACTCTGCTGCAAAGGCTTGCTGAACACAGACATCAGAATAAACACAAAGTAACTAAAACATAACTGGCAGAACAGAAAGACAGAAAAGAGGACGCAAATGAACAAGTAGGGAAACCCACAGAGCACAGACAGACACGGATCCCATGGGTCAGCAGCATGGGAGAGAAAGTACAAACCAGGAGCAGGACAGGACAAGACAACACACACCAGGAGAGCTGACATAGAACTGAGGAAACCTCAGCCTTAGGCCTCTTTCACACGACCGTTGTGTGCACCCGTGGCCGTTGTGCCGTTTTCCGTTTTTTTTCGCGGACCCCATGACTTTCAATGGGTCCGTGGAAAAAACGGAAAATGCACCGTTTTGCAGCCGCATCCGAGATCCGTGTTTCCTGGCCGTGAAAAAAATATGACCTGTCCTATTTTTTTCACGGCCAACGGTTCACGGACCCATTCAAGTCAATGGGTCCGTGAAAGAACACGGATGCACACAAGATTGGCATCCGTGTCCGTGATCCGTGGCCGTAGGTTAGTTTTTATACAGACGGATCCGAAGATCCGTCTGCATAAAAGCTTTTTCATAGCTGAGTTTTCACTTCGTGAAAACTCAGAACCGACAGTATATTCTAACACAGAAGCGTTCCCATGGTGATGGGGACGCTTCTAGTTAGAATACACTACAAACTGTGTACAAGACTGCCCCCTGCTGCCTGGCAGCACCCTATCTCTTACAGGGGGCCGTGATCAGCACAATTAACCCCTTCAGGTGCGGCACCTGAATGGGTTAATTGTACTCTCATATCCCCTGTAAGAGATCAGGGCTGCAGGGGGCAGACCCTCCCCCCCTCCCCAGTTTGAATATCATTGGTGGCCAGTGCGGCCCCCCCCCCCTCTATTGTAATTATTCGTTGGTGGCACAGTGTGCGCCCCCCCCCTCCCTCTATTGTAATAATTCGTTGGTGGCACAGTGTGCGCCCCCCCCCTCTCTCCCTCTATTGTAATAAATCGTTGGTGGCCAGTGTGCGGCCTCCCATCTCCCCCCCTCCCCCCATCATTGGTGGCAGCGGAGTTCCGATCGGAGTCCCAGTTTAATCGCTGGGGCTCCGATCGGTAACCATGGCAACCAGGACTGTTGCCATGGTTACTTAGCAATAGTACAATAGTAGAAGATTCATACTTACCTGCTGCTGGCTGCTGCTGCGATGTTCGTGTCCGGCCGGGAGCTCCACCTACTGGTAAGTGACAGGGTCTGTGCGGCGCATTGCTAAATGAACTGTCACTTACCAGTAGGAGGAGCTCCCGGCCGGACACGCACATCGCAGCTCCCAGGTAAGTATTAATCTTTTACTATTGTACTATTGCTAGAACTCCGCTGCCACCAATGATGGGGGGGGGGGAGATGGGAGGCCGCACACTGGCCACCAATGTTGTTAATGCTATAGAGGGAGGGGGGGCCGATGGGGGGCGCACACTGTGCCACCAACGATTTATTACAATAGAGGGAGGAAGGGGGGGGGGCCGCACTGGCCACCAATGATATTCAAACTGGGGAGGGGGGGGTCTGCCCCCTGCTGCCTGGCAGCCCTGATCTCTTACAGGGGTATATGATAGTACAATTAACCCCTTCAGGTGCGGCACCTGAGGGGTTAATTGTGCTGATCACGGCCCCCTGTAAGAGATCGGATACTGCTAGGCAGCAGGGGGCAGTCATGTAAACAGTTTGTAGTATATTCTAACTAGAAGCGTCCCTATCACCATGGGAACGCCTCTGTGTTAGAATATACTGTCGGAAATGAGGTTTCACGATCTAACTCATATCCGACAGTATATTCTAACATAGAGGCGTTCCCATGGTGATGGGGACGCTTCAAGTTAAAATATACCATCGGATTGGAGAAAACTCCGATCCGATGGTATAAAAGGGACTCCAGACTTTACATTGAAAGTCAATGGGGACGGATCCGTTTGAAATGGCACCATATTGTGTCAACGTCAAACGGATCCGTCCCCATTGACTTGCATTGTAATTCAGGACGGATCCGTTTGGCTCCGCACGGCCAGGCGGACACCAAAACGACTTTTTTTTCATGTCCGTGGATCCTCCAAAAATCAAGGAAGACCCACGGACGAAAAAACGGTCACGGATCACGGAAAAACGGGACCCCGTTTTGCGGACCGTGAAAATATACTGTCGTGTGCAATAAGCCTTATATACAGGTTCCATGGGTGCAGCAGAGAGACCACACCCATGGAGCAGACAGAGGATTAACTCCTAATAAGCACACAGGGGAGTTAACCCATAAAGAACCACAAATGACACACAGGAACAGAACTTCAGCGAGGAGCGCCGAACAAGCAAGAACGGAAGGTCACAGCCAGAGATAGTGGCTGTGACAGTTTAGATATGCAAAAAAAAAAAAAAAAATGGACGTTTCATACAAGTGGCCTTCTTTGACCGTGCAAAAAGTCGGGTGGTATGTGTAAGGATTCACAAGATTTGTAATCCAGCTTTCCCACACTGATGGATGTCAGATTTTCCTAGACAGACAGTGCAAAATCCTTCCTGCCTATATACTGTAGGCAAACTTGACATTCAGGCACCTAGGAAAGCTGGGTTTCACATTCTGTAGTGTCAGTGCACTGCTACCGTCTAGTTTCTCTGGACACACACACAGGAGGAGGTTTTGTAAAAGGCTGCTAGGTTTTGCAGTTTCCAGGCCTTTCACAGTGCTGAGTGTATATGAATATAAGCCTCACCCCTTTCCTGAACTTCCTGTGTGACTGTGAGGTCAGTTGGTCTCTAGCCGAAGATGGAGAGGCAGGGAGGAATGAGGCACTTTTCTGATTGCAGGAACCGTATACGGCTTTCTGTAGGAGGTAGAAGTGCTTGAGTGTGCCTTTTAACAAAATAAGATATAATTTCAGTTCCACCTCGTGTGTGCTTTTTCTGTAGCTCTCTGAACTCTATAGAGGGGTATTCTGGTCAGAGCAAGTTATCCTCCAAGTATTAGATAAGGCATTACTATTAGATTGGTGTGGGTTCCACTGCTAGGACCCCCAAAGATCACGATAGTGAGGGTCCCATGCGCCTGTATCAGTGGTGCTGCAGGGTTAGCATGTGCTCTGCCAATCCATTCAGTCTCTATGGGACTGCCAGAGATAGCTGAGCGCTGTGCACAATTATCTATGCTAGTGCCATAGAGATGAATGTAATGGCATTGCACATTAGTTGTGTTAGTCCATTCATATAGAAGCATGGGACCCCTGTTTTCTGGATCATTGGGTTCCCAGCGGTCACCTAGCTCTAACAGTTATCCCCCTATCCAGTGGACAGAGGACTATTTACTCTAACAGAATACCCCTCTAAATTATTTACTGGATTTGCAACCTGGATTTGCAATGTCCCAGGGTTTAGGAATGCCGAGTGGTGATGCGGCCTTAAGATTCTGTGTGTAACTGCTGTGCACCTACCTGGATACTGACGCTCCCCAGGGTTAGGGTCCGTAGCAACAAAGGAGTTGTAGTTGGTGGAATAAGTTGAGTCCAGACTTGATAAAGTTCAATGGTTTTTACTTTAATAAACTTGCATCCAAACAATACTTGATCTTTCTCTTGGCTCCAGCAGATTAAGGGTAAACTGGGAGGAGAACTTCAACACTTTGCTTTCTCTATCTCTGCTGTGCAAATCTCTGGCTTCAGTCTAGTTACCGGACTTTATAGCAGCTCTGGTACCTTTGAGTGGGGTGCCTTTGGTCATTGACCACCTTATAATACTCAGTCTATGAACTGCAAAGAGCAGGGTGCTCTGCAAGCTGTTTCCCCTGGAAGACTCCTGCTGCAGGAAGGGGGATGCTCCCCTCACTGGGCCATGTCTGCTCTCCTTCTGACTCACCCACTAGCTTCATGCAACCTTTCCCTTGGTAGGAAGCAGAACTAGCCCATTTCTGCCCAAAACCAGGAGTTGTCGGGCTCCTTATCTCTGCTCTCTGACATTATAAACACTCATTAGAGCTCAGTTCTTATCTTACTGTTAAGAATGTGGCTTAAATAAGTGTTCATTATAACCTCTTTGTAATTTAGAGATAAGGTTTATTAGATGACCAGCACAAAGTGAATGTGAAAGTACCAGTCACACAGTTAGAAAAAAAGTTAACCCTTTGGGATAAAACAGCTCAATATTTTTAATAAAAAGGCAATTAAAAAAAACATAATTTTTAGCCAAAAAAGAGTAAAACGCAATCATAAAACAAATTGCCTCCAAAGGTGTACATAGCCTTTAAGGGATATGTAATACCTATAGTATATGTATATGAGATTTTTTTCTTATGAAACTTCATTTACATTTTCCACCTACAATGAGACTCTAAGGGTCCCTTCACACATTCGTAAAATGGGTCCACATCTGTTCTGCAATTTTGCGGAACGTGTGCGGACCCATTCATTTTCAATGGGGCTGCAAAAGATGCGGACAGCCCACAACGTGCTGCCCGCATCCGCACTTCCGTTCCGTGGCCCTGCAAAAAAATAGAACATGTCCTATTCTTGTCTGAAGACACTGACAAGAAAAGGCATTTCTATTATAGTGCCGTCCATGTGCGTTCCGCATTTTGCATGACCGGTGTCCGTGTTTTGCGGATCCGCAATTTGCGGACGGCAAAACAGTTGCGGACGTGTGAATGGACCCTTAGGGAGAGATTTATCAAACTGGTATAAAGTAGAACTGGCTTAGTTGCCCATAGCAACCAATCAGATTCCACCTTCCTTTTTCCAAAGGTGCTGTGAAAAATGAAAAGTGGAATCTGATTGGTTGCTATGGGCTACTAAGCCAGTTCTACTTTATACCAGTTTGATAAATGACTTCCCTAGTTTTTTAAAGTTTATTTTAACAATGCTTTATATAGCTTTGTATTCCTTTGTACACTGCGTGCAGAATTATTAGGCAAATGAGTATTTTGACCACATCATCCTCTTTATGCATGTTGTCTTACTCCAAGCTGTATAGGCTCGAAAGCCTACTACCAATTAAGCATATTAGGTGATGTGCATCTCTGTAATGAGAAGGAGTGTGGTCTAATGACATCAACACCCTATATTAGGTGTGCATAATTATTAGGCAACTTCCTTTCCTTTGGCAAAATGGGTCAAAAGAAGGACTTGACAGGCTCAGAAAAGTCAAAAATAGTGAGATATCTTGCAGAGGGATGCAGCACTCTTAAAATTGCAAAGCTTCTGAAGCGTGATCATCGAACAATCAAGCGTTTCATTCAAAATAGTCAACAGGGTCGCAAGAAGTGTGTGGAAAAACCAAGGCGCAAAATAACTGCCCATGAACTGAGAAAAGTCAAGCGTGCAGCTGCCAAGATGCCACTTGCCACCAGTTTGGCCATATTTCAGAGCTGCAACATCACTGGAGTGCCCAAAAGCACAAGGTGTGCAATACTCACAGACATGGCCAAGGTAAGAAAGGCTGAAAGACGACCACCACTGAACAAGACACACAAGCTGAAACGTCAAGACTGGGCCAAGAAATATCTCAAGACTGATTTTTCTAAGGTTTTATGGACTGATGAAATGAGAGTGAGTCTTGATGGGCCAGATGGATGGGCCCGTGGCTGGATTGGTAAAGGGCAGAGAGCTCCAGTCCGACTCAGACGCCAGCAAGGTGGAGGTGGAGTACTGGTTTGGGCTGGTATCATCAAAGATGAGCTTGTGGGGCCTTTTCGGGTTGAGGATGGAGTCAAGCTCAACTCCCAGTCCTACTGCCAGTTTCTGGAAGACACCTTCTTCAAGCAGTGGTACAGGAAGAAGTCTGCATCCTTCAAGAAAAACATGATTTTCATGCAGGACAATGCTCCATCACACGCGTCCAAGTACTCCACAGCGTGGCTGGCAAGAAAGGGTATAAAAGAAGAAAATCTAATGACATGGCCTCCTTGTTCACCTGATCTGAACCCCATTGAGAACCTGTGGTCCATCATCAAATGTGAGATTTACAAGGAGGGAAAACAGTACATCTCTCTGAACAGTGTCTGGGAGGCTGTGGTTGCTGCTGCACGCAATGTTGATGGTGAACAGATCAAAACACTGACAGAATCCATGGATGGCAGGCTTTTGAGTGTCCTTGCAAAGAAAGGTGGCTATATTGGTCACTGATTTGTTTTTGTTTTGTTTTTGAATGTCAGAAATGTATATTTGTGAATGTTGAGATGTTATATTGGTTTCACTGGTAAAAATAAATAATTGAAATGGGTATATATTTGTTTTTTGTTAAGTTGCCTAATAATTATGCACAGTAATAGTCACCTGCACACACAGATATCCCCCTAAAATAGCTAAAACTAAAAACAAACTAAAAACTACTTCCAAAAATATTCAGCTTTGATATTAATGAGTTTTTTGGGTTCATTGAGAACATGGTTGTTGTTCAATAATAAAATTAATCCTCAAAAATACAACTTGCCTAATAATTCTGCACTCCCTGTATTACTGACTGAGCTTGCCTTCACGGATAGCTCAGGGGGCAGGCTCGGACTGGCCCACAGGGGTATGGGGGAATCCCCCGGTGGGCCCCTGAGCAAGGTTGGCCCCTAGTCTCCCACCCCCTGCACAAGTGGCACATAACACATTAGATTTAGTACACTACATACATATATTCAATTTACAGCACATCAACCAGCTTATGTTCATATAAAAAAACTTGTTAGATTATTTATTATATTTGAATGTATCCGTACGGTGGGCCCCCAAAATAAATTTTACTGGTGGTCCCTAGGTACCCCAGTCCGACACTGTCAGGGGGCCTTTGTTAGACCCAGGGCTGGCCCTTAAAACGGATATTAGGGAGATGCCCCCCCCCCCCCCCCCCCCCACACACCCACACGCCAATCGCGATTATTCACAGCATCACAAGGGTTAAACAGCCACAACCCCCACCTCTCCAGGTCATACTTGGATACAACCCTTAGTGCGTATATTTACATGTGGTGCCGAGGGGGTTAAACTTCATTGCGCTTTTTATTTTCGCCCACTAGGTCACTTTTACTTTTCATTTTCATATTTGAATTACAAAGCACTGAAATGTGTTAATGCTGCAACATTGAGCTGGCGGCAGCTTCCGTGCAGGAGCCTTGTAGTAACGGCAATGAGAAAATTGTATCAGGGAATCACTATTAGGCAATTCCAGAATATAAAAGGTGGTTCTAAACCAAAGCTATAGTACTATTCTAGGTCACACATACTATACAAGTGCAAGGCAATTCCATTTCCTACTATAAATCTATTGTACCACTAGGTCGAGGTCCCTGTTATTCAGCCTAGTGGAGACCATGCTGAAAATATAGTCCTCCATCCATCCATACACCTTATCATTTCGGAGGTTTCTTACCAGGGTCACACAGGTAGACCTTTGCTATGTGTTATTATTACCAGGGGGCACCACCAATGAGGCCAGGTGAAGCGATCGCCTCAGGCAGCACCAGGTAGAAGCAAGAGGGGGGGGGGCAGCCGAAGGGCAATGGGCAATGAGTATTTTCATTGTGGTTAAGAAATGGGGCATGGGGGGGGGGAGGCTGTCCTCAGGCAGCAGAAAGGCTAAGTACACCCCTGATTATTACCATGCACTACTATAGGGGCACTTGTGATGTGGAGCGCGCTGTACATACACAGGTTAATCCTCCTAGAAGGATTTGTCTTCTGCCCTGCAGTAGGACAGATCTCACTTTGCATATATACCGTATGATGAGATCTTATCCTCCCCATCTATCTGTGTCACCAATGTCTGCATTGCAGCTCCACATTTGATGCACTGTCAGCTTGCAGGGTCCTGCTCTCTACCTTCTTTTCATCACACTTTGGGCTCATTCAGACGGCCATAGCGTTTTGTGGATCCGCAAAACGCGGATACCGTCCGTGTGCGTTCCACAATTAGCGGGCCGCAGATGGCCGCAACCATAATAAAAAATGCCTATTCTTGCGGACAAGAATAGGACATGCTCAATCTTTTACGCTGAGCAACGGAACGGAACCGTGTGTTAACGGCATCTTTTGTGGCCCCATTGAAATGATGCGGAGCCGTTCATACGGCCATCTGGATGAGCCCTTAATGTAATACATAAAGTATATTGTCAGCTACACAGATCTCCTAGGGCCCCATACCAAAACTTAGTAAGGGGCCCCTGGCTCCAATCCGTTTCCCAGTATACACTCACCTAAAGAATTACTAGGAACACCTGTTATATTTCTCATTAATGCAATTATCTAGTCAACCAATCACATGGCAGTTGCTTCAATGCATTTAGGGGGGTGGTCCTGGTCAAGACAATCTCCTGAACTCCAAACTGAATGTCAGAATGGGAAAGAAAGGTGATTTAAGCAATTTTGAGCGTGGCATGGTTGTTGGTGCCAGATGGGCCGGTCTGAGTATTTCACAATCTGCTCAGTTACTGGGATTTTCATGCACAACCATTTCTAGGGTTTACAAAGAATGGTGTGAAAAGGGAAAAACATCCAGTATGCGGCAGTCCTGTGGGCAAAAATGCCTTGTGGATGCTAGAGGTCAGAGGAGAATGGGCCGACTGATTCAAGCTGATAGAAGAGCAACGTTGACTGAAATAACCACTCGTTACAACCGAGGTATGCAGCAAAGCATTTGTGAAGCCACAACACGCACAACCTTGAGGCGGATGGGCTACAACAGCAGAAGACCCCACCGGGTACCACTTATCTCCACTACAAATAGGAAAAAGAGGCTACAATTTGCACAAGCTCACCAAAATTGGACTGTTGAAGACTGGAAAAATGTTGCCTGGTCTGATGAGTCTCGATTTCTGTTGAGACATTCAAATGGTAGAGTCCGAATTTGGCGTAAACAGAATGAGAACATGTATCCATCCTCTGATGGCTACTTTCAGCAGGATAATGCACCATGTCACAAAGCTCGAATCATTTCAAATGGGTTTCTTGAACATGAGAATGAGTTCACTGTACTAAAATGGCCCCCACAGTCACCAGATCTCCACCCAATAGAGCATCTTTGGGATGTGGTGGAACGGGAGCTTCGTGCCCTGGATGTGCATCCCTCAAATCTCCATCAACTGCAAGATGCTATCCTATCAATATGGGCCAACATTTCTAAAGAATGCTATCAGCACCTTGTGGAATCGATGCCACGTAAAATTAAGGCAGTTCTGAAGGCAAAAGGGGGTCCAAAACCGTATTAGTATGGTGTTCCTAATAATTATTTAGGTGAGTGTATATGCATCAATCACTGACAGGCAATGGGGAATGCAAAGCGTGATGTCCCGAATTTCCAACAAATTTATGAATTTTTTTTAAATTAAAGGGAATATCCCATGATTAATGTAAAACATGAAGATCAGATATATGGTACACGAAATTCTCTTTCTAACAAAGCTAGAACCAGCCTTGTACCTCACATGGATCCAGAGATCTCCCCATTCATTGCTCCAGTTGTTCTGTGCTGTCCCAGCATTTATTTCTTCCATTTAAGATAAATTTCTATATTTGTGTTATCATATCTGCAGCGTCCCACATATGTGTGTAAATGGGACACTTTAAGCATCTGAATATTTATGTATTTGCATTGTATGGTATTTCCTTTTATCAGACTGGCAGTGTCATTTACACCCACTCGCCCCTAGGTGATGCTGGCACCACATAATGCATATACAGTTGCAAGAAAAAGTATGTGAACCCTTTGGAATGATATGGATTTCTGCACAAATTGGTCATAAAATGTGATCTGATCTTCATCTAAGTCACAACAATAGACAATCACAGTCTGCTTAAACCAGTGCTTCTCAAATAGTGGGGCGCGCCCCCCAGGGGGGGCGCCAGGCTCCGTAAAGGGGGGCTCGTTCAGGGCCGGCCTTTGGGGTGTGCGAATTTCTTCTGTATAATGCCGGCAGGCAGGCCGGGCGGCCGGCGCGTCCCTCAGTGATGTCACGTGCCTGCGCCGCCTGCTTTATGAATGAAGCAGGCGGCGCAGACAAGTGACGTCACTGAGGGACGCGCCGGCCGCCCGGCCCGCCTGTCGGCATTATACAGTAGAAATTCGGATATACGGTACTATTAAGAGTGAGGGGGGCATGTTTAATAACTTTAAACGGCGGCGGCGGGCACACGGAATCTGTGGATGGCACAGTTAAGGGGTGGGGGTCTGTGGATGGCACAGTTAAGGGGTGGGGGTCTGTGGATGGCACTGTTATGGGCTGGGGGGGCACTGTGGATGGCACTGTTATGGGGTGGGGGGTCTGTGGATGGCACATACAGTATATAACAGTGCCAGCCACAGATCCCCCTGTAACAGTGCCAGCCACAGATCCCCCTGTAACAGTGCCAGCCACAGATCCCCCCATAAGTGTCCGTCATCCACAGATCCCCCCATAAGTGTCCGTCATCCACAGATCCCCCCATAAGTGTCCGTCATCCACAGATCCCCCCCATAAGTGTCCGTCATCCACAGATCCCCCCATAAGTGTCCGTCATCCACAGATCCCCCCATAAGTGTCCGTCATCCACAGATCCCCCCATAAGTGTCCGTCATCCACAGATCCTCCCATAAGTGTCCGTCATCCACAGATCCCCCCATAAGTGTCCGTCATCCACAGATCCCCCCATAAGTGTCCATCATCCACAGATCCCCCACAAGTGTCCGTCATCCACAGATCCCCCCATAAGTGTCCGTCATCCACAGATCCCCCCATAAGTGTCCGTCATCCACAGATCCCCCCCATAAGTGTCCGTCATCCACAGATCCCCCCATAAGTGTCAGTCATCCACAGATCCCCCCATAAGTGTCCGTCATCCACAGATCCCCCCATAAGTGTCCGTCATCCACAGATCCCCCCATAAGTGTCCGTCATCCACAGATCCCCCCATAAGTGTGTGTCCGATCCACATTTCTTTCTTTTTTTATTCTCTTATACGTTAATAAGGATACAGTGTTATGCAGAGGTGTACTTATAACAATTTTATAGACAAATGATACTATTTACAGTCGCGCGGGGGGCGCAAAATGTTTTCTTCTTCCTAGGGGGGGGGCATGACAGAAAATAATTGAGAAGCACTGACTTAAACTAATAACACACAAAGAATTAAATGTTACCATGTTTTTATTGAACACACCATGTAAACATTCACAGTGCAGGTGGAAAAAGTATGTGAACCCCTAGACTAATGACATCTCCAAGAGCTAATTGGAGTGAGGTGTCAGCCAACTGGAGTCCAATCAATGATATGAGATTGGAGGTGTTGGTTAGAGCTGCCCTGCCGTATAAAAAACACACACCAGTTCTGGGTTTGCTTTTCACAAGAAGCATTGCCTGATGTGAATGATGCCTCGCACAAAAGAGCTCTCAGAAGACCGGTAAAAATGTGAAAAAAATACATGTGGAGAGATGGATCCGTTCTTGCAATGCATTTGTAAGACCGATCCGTATCCGTATACAAATGCTGTCCGTTTGCATGCAGATTGCCTGATCGGGCAGGCAATTCCGGCGATGGAACTGCTTGCTGGATCACTCTGCCGCAAAGTAGCCTAAGTTAGTAGTTGGTGAGAGGAGGAGAAGCAAGTTCATGGAGGAGAGGAACAGGCATCGTCCAACATGTAGTCTGCTATTTATACCCCTTGGTCATGGCCAGGCTAAGGGAACATTTATCTACAGCAGCAAAGCACAAGACAGTAAGTCTATGTCTGGAGAGACTAGTGAGAGTAACAGCTAAACTTAACTTATGGACCTCATTAGCACAAGTGCCTGAGAGCAGCTTCCCGAGTGCCAGGACACAAATGGACAGTTAGTGCGCAGAAATGTCCTTATCCATTACACAAGTCTTCCGGGTCATAGTGGAAAAACCTAAACCTATTTTGAAGAGTATCCTGCAAATAATGAAGAAGATGTGTTTGCCTGCCGTGAGGGAAACGCCCTTATTGGATAAGTCAAAATATCAAGTAAGCAAATATCATATCCAAAATATCATATCCAGTACCAGAGTGCTAAAGTTGGAACTTAAAGTAAATCTTCAGTTTGCCTGTAGAGTATCAGAATTAGAAGAAGCCTTTCATTGACAACTGCCACTACCTGATAATAGGAGTACAATTGAACTTATTATTACTTATGCCATACAAAAAGATTTTCATTGATGAACTGTACCAACTGTCCAGAGACTATTGATTTGCAGTAAATGTTCAACTGGTTTACAACTGACTCCTCGTTCTTTCTACTAAACTCAACATTTGCACCTTACGGTGCTGGCGTCACGAACCAGGGGCCCAGCCACAAAAGCACCTAACACCAATTACCATCAAGGGCACCTCAACTTCCATCTGGCTGGTGTTCCCTGCAACCGAGAGTGCCCCAGAAGATTTTGTGCTGTATTCCCATCCACTGTACGCCAGCACAGGGAGGCATCTGCTAACCGTGAGTACATGAACTATTTCACCATCGGCCCACCTCACGTGTTTTCCCCTGTGGTTTGGTATGCTACATATCATTACCATGTTATGTAATGATGCCACCCTGTGGTCATTTTTGTTATAGGTTTCCTGAATTTATTATGTAAATACCATTTTCCCTTTGCTCTCTGTCTACTCCTCCCTTTCGGTGACATCATATCCTGTTTGTTCTGGTCCTGTGTCTTTCTTTTCTACAGCAGTCTCAGAGCTGGTGAGAGCATTTCGTTTTGACCTCTAATGTCCTTTATATGTCTTTGCTAAATGTTCAACTGGTTTACAACTGACTCCTCGTTCTTTCTACTAAACTCAACATTTGCACCTTACGGTGCTGGCGTCACGAACCAGGGGCCCAGCCACAAAAGCACCTAACACCAATTACCATCAAGGGCACCTCAACTTCCATATGGCTGGTGTTCCCTGCAACCGAGAGTGCCCCAGAAGATTTTGTGCTGTATTCCCATCCACTGTACGCCAGCACAGGGAGGCATCTGCTAACCGTGAGTACATGAACTATTTCACCATCGGCCCACCTCACGTGTTTTCCCCTGTGGTTTGGTATGCTACATATCATTACCATGTTATGTAATGCTGCCACCCTGTGGTCATTTTTGTTATAGGTTTCCTGCATTTATTATGTAAATACCATTTTCCCTTTGCTCTCTGTCTACTCCTCCCTTTCGGTGACATCATATCCTGTTTGTTCTGGTCCTGTGTCTTTCTTTTCTACAGCAGTCTCAGAGCTGGTGAGAGCATTTCGTTTTGACCTCTAATGTCCTTTATATATGTCTTTGCTCAAGGTAAACTCAATAAATTACCAAAGCAGTTCGATTGTATCCTCCTCACTGGAGCTTCACATGCAACTGGTATCACGACCTAGGGATATTAGTGAGTTCAGCTGTCTACCATTGCTTATACAGAGATTACCACTTACAACCAGTCAGAGATTTCTTTAACGTACATCTTTGGCAGAATATGTTCTGCTAGATTTATTTTGAGATGGCAGCTCAGGGGGCGGGTCCTTTATCAGAGGGCGTGACCTGTCTGCTGCAGCTGGTGGAAGTTGAAGGATAGAACTGAACATGTGCTTCCATCTCGGTGAGCAGGACAGAGAAATTTGAAAAAGAGCAAACAGCAGGTGGCGCTATATTGAATAACTCAATAGCTATAATAGATTTTTTATTATATGCAATAACAAAAGTATTCCGATCCAAGTGCTGGTTTGAAAACTGCAGAATATTATTTGCAGGACAACCTCATAAAGTAAATTTGCATTTAAAAAAAATTGTAATAAAAAAGTCACCCTTGTCCTCACCCATTTTATTCAAATTCTATGTTATAAAAAAGTGGAACAGGTGCTTTATAAATAGTGTTGATCGCGAATATTGTAATCGCAAATTTTTATTGCGAATATCGGCACTTCGAGAATTCGCGAAGATGTAGAATATAGTGCTATATCTTTGTAATCGCAAATAATCTAGATTTTTTTTTCATCAGTACCCTCACTGCTTCTTGCTTGTGGGCCAATGAGAATGCTGCAATATCTTTGTCTGAGCTTAGCAACATCCCTAGCAACCAATAGGAAAGCTGCCTACCCCTTACTATATAAAAACCTCCCCAGCAAACATTTTCTGCAGCTTTTTTGCAATTCTGAGAGAGAGAGCAGTGACATTGCTGTGCTCTGTGCTTTCATCTGGATCCTATTCCTTATCCAATTACATTACCGTATTTTTCACCCCATAAGACGCACTCCCCCCCCCCCAAAAGCCCCTGGGGGGGAAATGCCCCTGCGTCTTACGGGGCGAATGCCTCCATTTTACTCTTACACCGGGCCCCGCCGCTCACAGCAGTATTTCTAAACATTAATCCTTAACCTCTTAAAAAGTTGAACTAAAGCTGCGCTCTCCTCTGTATCAGTACTGTACTTACTAACAAGCTTCCATAGCAGGCAGAGCGGACGGCAGCAGTAACGTCACTCACTGACATAGCGCTCCTGCTCCTCCTACTTTGCAGGCGGAGCAGGCGCACGGCGTCAGTGAGTGACGTTACTGCTGCCGTCCGCTCTGCCTGCTATGGAAGCTTGTTAGTAAGTACAGTACTGATACAGAGGAGAGCGCCGCTTTAGCTCAACTTATTAAGAGGTTAAGGATTAATATTTATAAATACTGCGGTGAGCGGCAGGCCGGTGTATTGGGGGACACTGTTATGAGGGGGATCTGTGGATGACACATATATAGCAGTGTCATCCACAGATCCCCCCATAACAGTGCCATCCACAGATCCAGCACCCCATAACAGTGCCATCCACAGATGCCCCTCCCCATAACAGTGTGCCATCCACAGAGCCCCCCTAACAGTGCCATCCACAGATCCCCCATAACAGTGCCATCCATAGATCCCCCATAACAGTGCCATCCATAGATCCCCCATAACAGTGCCATCCACAGATCCCCCATAACAGTGCCATCCACAGATCCCCCATAACAGTGCCATCCACAGATCCCCCATAACAGTGCCATCCACAGATCCCCCATAATAGTGTCATGCACAGACCACCATTAGTTTAAAACCCACCAAAAGCACACCTTTTGGTTAAAAAAAATTTTGGGGTTATTTTCCTCCTCAAAAACCTAGGTGCGTCTTATAGGCCAGTGCGTCTTATAGGGTGAAAAATACGGTAGACAGTTAGTTAGCTTATATATATAATACAGATAGTTAGTGGAAGATAGTCAGTGTAGGTTAGATAGTGATATAGTGTAGCTGATAGGTTCCAGTGCAGGGTGTTGGGTAGTGTGATAGGAATTACTGTACTGTGCATTTTCTCCAGTCTCAGGAAACTTCTAGCAGCTTGAAAAATTTAGCAAAAGTGAGCCACGCCTGTATTGCGCGTGCAAAACGCACATCACTATTTATAAATATGGAGCTCAATCTGAACAGTGTATTTCTCAATATTTTTAATCCAGACAATTGGCATATTGATAAATCGCCTCCATAGAGCTATATGTGTGCTGCGTCCCTCATACAGTTTATTTAAAAACTGTTTACCTGTAGCCACCACTAGGGGGAGCTCAGTGCATATGAATGTATACAGTTATCATTGACTGCAATAATCTCTATGCATTGAGTTCCCTTGTGTTGCAGCTGCATCAAAATATAGAGCTTTCATCATGTTGGGAACCAAAGAAGTAGTCCAGCGCCGGGCCCCCCTACCCCCGGGCACCATAGCAGTTGCGTGTTCTGCCTCCGTTGAAGTTATGCCACTGACGCTACCCGCATATCCTAGTTAATGAGCTATTCTAACAGATCCCATGGATTGCGGCCTCAAAAGGAAAATGTTCACCTTACCATTTACTATTCTAGGCATTACATTCTAGGGATCGGCAACAATGTTCATCCTGAGCTTTCTGGTTCATATATATATAATGCTAGCACTTTAGCGATAGGCTGTGTTCACACCATGTCTAATGTGCCTATAAGGTTCTACTGGCCAGACCAGAGACATAACTTGAAGCTCCTGGGTCCAAAGGCAAAATCCGTAACAGGCCCCCCAACCCAACCTTGTACCTATAGGGGCCTTTGGGGCACCAGGGTGCAAATGCTACCACTGCAACCACTATAGCTAAGCCCTGGGCTAGGCGTTTACATAGAGGATGTCCTTTTGCATACAGTTGGCCAACATGTGGGGAAATAACTGTATGGGAAGGCGCTGTTGACCAGGATTTACGATACATTTACTACCATGGGAGGTAATGGTAAACATATGATATACAACTATAGGAATAAAGTTCTACATATTTGGGGTTCAAAAGTATATGCAAAAATGTTGCCAATAGACATGGCACCTAGGGGTCGGAGGTCTGGGTGTTTGAATAAAATTTTGGGTTCTGAATTAATTTTGGGGACTGATGGTCTGATTAAAGGGTCATGGTCATGGGCACTACTCAGGCACTGACTTGAGGTGCACTTTAGGGAGTGTGATTTACTGTATACAAAAGGATGGAACGCATGTGTAACCTTAGGGATTTTTAGCGCAGTGTTAACCTTCATGCACAATGATAACACATCACATGGCCCTAGAGGTGACTTCACCATGAATTGCACAACAATCACATTTGGGTAAGGTACTGTCAAGCTCTGACACATGAGCCTTAAAAAAGAACAGCAAGGAGGGAACCCACTGGCGGGTAGCAGACAGTAAACAAGGCACCAAGGACACTTCAACAAAAATAGTCAGGTAAATCACAGGTCGATTCAGGAAGCCAGAATGAAACAAGAAGGAAGGTACCTAGGGAGCTTAGTATGTCTCACCAAGAGATGGAATAACTCAGCACTGAGCCAGGGCTCTGATCAGGTTTTTATAGTCAGAGGGTGTGTGTGTCCGCCCATGGTCTCCAAGGTGACCAGGAAGCTTCCTCTCCTGCGGCCCAATAGCAGGTGAAGGCATGTGTGTGGACTGGGAAACCTCCTCCAGCAAGGTCCACAGCTGAGGACTAAATGAGCGTATTAGCGGCTGGGACGCCTGTGGATCTGCCAGGCTGATGGGAGGTTCGTAGCCTACGCTGTACCCTCCGACCCCGGGGAAAGATAACGTCCCCGTCTTCCTGACAGAGCCCCCCACCAAGGAGTGACCTGCAGACGCGACATTGGGAAGGTCTCTAAGGATGGGCCTGATGGAACGCCCGCACCTTGGCATCCGCATGAACCGAGGGCTCCCAGGAACGCTCCTAGGGACTGTACCCCTTCCAGTGGATGAGATAATCAAGGGTGACTGCGGGTGATGTGGAGACTCCGGCAAAAGTGGGTCCAGAATCGGGAGTAAATTGGGAACCCCTATCAGAGACAACGTTATCCGGAAGCCCATGGAGCCGGAACACATGTTGTAGGAAGAGGTTGGGATGAAGTGGGTCATCTTGGTACACCGGTCTACCACCACCATGATGGTGGTACAAGATTGCGAAGAGGGTAACTACACGATAAAGTCCATCGCAATATTCCTACAAGGTGCTGATGGTATTGGCAAGGGTTGTAATAGGCCGACAGTTCGGGTAGTAGGACGCTTGTGGATTGCACAAATAGGACAGGTTTCTATGAAGGAGCGTACATCCACTGCTAGGGAAGGCCACCAGAAGTGGCGTAGGACATACTCCTGAGTGTTTTACGCCGGCCCCTGTGGCCTGCTGTAGGGTGGTCGTGGCAGTGTTGCAGTACAGGTACCCATTGGAATGCAGGGACATAGATCCATTGGAGGTGGTAGCGCAGTCCTTGTTTGAGTGGTAGGTGGGCAGCCTTCTCTGGAACTGGTGAACTGGCCCTTCTGATTCCCTCAATTAGGGAATTGTGGGTAGCTAGAAAGAAAGTCGCTGGCAGGATAGTCTCTGGAGGCGCAGTCCCGATATCAGAGCAATGCATTCGGGATAGGGCATCAGCCTTGCCGTTTTTGGACCCGGGCCTGTAGGTGATCTGTAGAGGGAAGCGAGAGAAAAAGAGGGCCCACCGGGCCAGTCTAGGTCTCAACCGCTTAGCACTGCGGAGATATTCGAGATTTCGGTGATTTGTATACCACCACCGGATTCTGTGCTCCTTCAAGTAAATGCCGCCATTCTTCCAGGGCATTCTTGATGGCGAGTAGTTCCCGTTCGCCGATGTCATAATTGCGTTCAGCCCTGGTGAGTTTGCGGGAGTAAAAGGCCACGGGGTGTAATAATTGTTTCTCCCCTTGGCACTGGGAGAGCACTGCTCCGACCGCCCCCTCGGAGGCGTCCGTCTCCAAATAGAATGGGTGAACAGTGTCTGGCTGAGCCAAGACAGGTGCTTGTGTAAACAGGTGTTTAAGATGTTGGAACGCCTGGTGGGCCTCCGGGGTCCAGGTAAATGTGGTTTCGCTCTTGGTTAGTGCGGTGATGGGGGCACAGATGGCCGAAAATCCCCGGGTGAACCGTCTATAGAAATTGGTAAAGCTAATGATTTGTTGAACCATCCAACGGTTACGGGGGACAGGCCACTCCAGGATAGCCTAGATCGTCTTAGGGTCCATCTGCACCCGTCCTGGGGATAGAATGTAACCAAGGAACTAGATGGACGTTGCCTCAAAGGTGCTTTTTTCCAGTTTCCCGTAGAGCTGGTGTCTCCGGAGGGGAAGATTTCGGAGGAGGCGCTGAGCTGTAGAAGGTGGCGCTGAAGACAGGGAAGGCGGCGCTGGGCACCGGACGGCGAGGGGTGCGGGCGGGCACCCTGTATTAACGGACCTCCCCTTGGGCACCTTAAGTAAGTGATTGACAGGTTATAAAAAACTGTTTTTTGGGCAAATAGAGCCACAGTGAGGTTTAATAAGGCCAGCTTATGATTCTTCTTATTAGTCGGGACATGAGCATATGTTTAGGTTAGAGGGGTAAAATCTGATTACAGAATCCCTTTCAGAAGCTTCATTAGACTATAAATGAACCAGTAATGATTGAAAAGAATATTGAAGTAAAAATACAATTGAAGTTGCACTACCATCAAAAAATAAAAATTATATCACATATTAAGAATCAATATGTGAATATTATATGTAATATTTTTTTATTTATTTAACTACATTACTCTCTCAGTCAGACCATCACTGCGACCATAGTGAGACCCCCTGTAATGACAATTAGAGCATAACACATTACACTGATAAGTGCAGTGCTCTTCTGTAGGCATCTTTATCTAGGCCTATCAAGAGAACAATGGAATAGAGCTGTCATATTATTATCCCAATTCTACACCTACTATTAATCATGAGGATTACCTTTCAGGTAAAATCTTCCCCTCACAGCAGCTGTAAACTGACATTGGATTACATATCTATAGAAGAGTTTTTCAATTCTCAATTTTAGAGTACTGCCGAAATAAAAAAGGAAAATCGGAAATTCCTCCAAAAATTTGTTTTCTATGAATATTGTTAAAAAAAAATATTACTTTCTGATGGAAGTGTCCTTTTTAAAGGGGTGTTTCCAACCTAAAATTTCATCCAGTATTTCACAATCACAAGTTGGTCCCTTCATAGACTTAGGGATGACAACAGTGACCCACATGACTGATAGTAGTGCTAGTGTTAAAGGTTTAAAAGGGTTGTCCCATGAAAAATATTCTACATTTTTCAAACCAGCACCTGGATCTGAATACTTTTGTAATTGCATGTAATTAAAAATTTTGCATAGCCACTGAGCTATTCAATACATTGTATCTGTATAGCGCCACCTGTTGATTGTTTCTCTTTGTCCAGCTCACTGAGAAGGCCGCACATGCTCAGTTCCATCCTTCAACTGCCTCCTGAGCTGTGATAGGGAGAGCATGGACACGCCCCCTGAGCTGCAGCAGAATAGATACTCCCCTTGAGCTGTCAGCTTGATATTAATCTAGCAGAGCAATGAATGGAGAGATCTCTGGACCCATGTGAGGTACAGGGCTGGTTCTATCTTTGTTAGAAAGAGATTGTCATGTGCTATAAAATGTCTGATTTTTCATTTTTTACATTAATCCTGGTACCCTTTAAGTAAACCCTATTACTGAACATTATTCCTAATCAGATCCATTGTAACAAAGGACATACACATCCCAATAGGAGATGACAGCAGGGGGAACAGGCTCATACACTGTGAGGAGTCACTCATCGTGCGAGATGATTTATCAGGTGGCAGGGCTATGCGGACATGAAGATTAATCAACCTCAGAGAATAGAACCATATGACACTGCTCATCACTACCACAATATTTTTTATGAAAGCATAAGTCTTTCTACTAATATATATGTAACTATCTGATGCCTCAATATTAAAGGGAAACTACACCAAAATTTTTTGGACTGGTGCCTAATAACACAGGGCATTCAGGTGACACATACAGATCGCCATGCTTAAAGGGGTTGTCTCACTTCAGAAAATAGCATTTATTATGTAGAGAAACTTAATACAAGGCACTTACTAATGTACTGTTATTATCCATATTGCTTCCTTTGCTGGCTGGATTCATTTTTCTATCACATTATACATTGCTCGTTTCCATGGTTACAGACCACCCTGCAATCCATCATAGGTGGCCATGCTTGCACAATATAGGAAAAAGCATCAGCCTATGTGCTCTCCCACTTTTTCCTATAGTGTGCAAGGACGACCACCACTGATGGATTGCAGGGTGGTCTGTAACCATGGAAATGAGCAGTGTATAATGTGCTGGAAAAATGAATCCAGACAGCAAAGGAAGCAATATGGATAAAAACAATATATTAGTAAGGGCCTTGTATTAACTTTTTCTACATAATAAATGCTATTTGCTGAAGTGAGAGAACCCCTTTAACCCCTTAAGGACTTGGCCCTATTTAACCTTCTGGACTGGCCCATTTTTTGCAAATCTGACCAGTGTCACTTTAAGTGCTGATAACTTTAAAACGCTTTGACTTATCCAGGCCATTCTGATTTGTTTTTTCGTCACATATTGTACTTCATGACACTGGTAAAATTACACTGGTAAAATGAAGTAAAAAAAAAAAAAATTTCCATAAAAAAATACCTAATTTACCAAAAATTTGGAAAAATTTGCAAATTTCAAAGTTTCAGTTTCTCTACTTCTGTAATACATAGTAATACCCCCAAAAATTGTGATGACTTTACATTCCCCATATGTCTACTTCATGTTTGAATTATTTTGGGAATGATTTTTTTATTTTTTGGGGATGTTACAAGGCTTAGAAGTTTAGAAGCAAATCTTGAAATTTTTCAGAAATTTACAAAAACCCAATTTTTAGGGACCACTACAGCTCTGAAGTCACTTTGCGAGGCTTACATAATAGAAACCACCCAAAAATGACCCCATTCTATAAACTACACCCCTCAAGGTATTCAAAACTGATTTTACAAACTTCGTTAACCCTTTAGGTGTTGCACAAGAGTTATTGGCAAATGGGGATGAAATTTGAGAATTTCATTTTTTTTGCCTAATTTTCAATTTTAACCCATTTTTTCCACTAACAAAGCAAGGGTTAACAGCCAAACAAGACTGTATCTTTATTTCTCTGACTCTGCCGTTTACAGAAACACCCCATATGTGGCCGTAAATTACTGTACAGCCACACAGCGGGGCGTAGAGTGAAAGGTGCGCCGTTTGGTTTTTGGAAGGCAGATTTTGCTGGACTGGTTTATTTACACCATGTCCCATTTGAAGCCCCCCTGATGCACCCCTAGAGTAGAAACTCCATAAAAGTGACCCGATCTAAGAAACTACACCCCTCAAGGTATTCAAAACTGATTTTACAAACTTTGTTAACCCTTTAGGTGTTGCACAAGATTTAATGGAAAATTGAGATACAATTTCAAAATTTCACTTTTTTGGCAGATTTTCCATTTTAATATTTTTTTTCCAGTTGCAAAGCAAGGGTTAACAGCCAAACAAAACTCATTATTTATGGCCCTGATTCTGTAGTTTACAGAAACACCCCATATGTGGTCGTAAACTGCTGTACGGGCACACGGCAGGGCGCAGAAGGAAAGGAATGCCATACGGTTTTTGGAAGGCAGATTTTGCTGGACTGTTTTTTTTTACACCATGTCCCATTTGAAGCCCCCCTGATGCATCCCTAGAGTAGAAACTCCAAAAAATGACACCATTTTAGAAACTACGGGATAGGGTGGCAGTTTTGTTAATACTAGTTTAGGGTACATATGATTTTTGGTTGCTCTATATTACACTTTTTGTGCGGCAAGGTAACAAGAAATAGCTTTTTTGGCACCGTTTTTTATTTTTTGTTATTTACAACATTCATCTGGAAGGTTAGATCATGTGGTAATTTTATAGAGCAGGTTGTCACGGACGCGGCGATACCTAATATGTATAAAAAAAAATTATTTATGTAAGTTTTACACAATGATTTCATTTTTAATACAAAAAAAAGTTTTAGTGTCTCCATAGCCTAAGAGCCATAGTTTATACAGTTTTTGGGCGATTATCTTAAGTAGAGTGTCATTTTTTGCGGGATGAGATGACTGTTTGACACTATTTTGGGGTGCATATAACTTTTTGATCGCTTGCTATTACACTTTTTGTGACGTAAGATGACAAAAAATTGCTTTTTTTACACCGTTTTAATTTTTATTTTTTTACGGTGGTCACCTGAGGGGTTAGCTCATGTGATATTTTTATAGAGCCGGTCGATACGGATGCGGCGATACCTAATATGTATCCATTTTTTTTATTTATGTAAGTTTTACACAATGATTTCATTTTTGAAACCAAAAAAATCATGTTTTAGTATTTCCATAGTCTAAGAGCCATAGTTTTTTCAGTTTTTGGGCGATTATCTTGGGTAGCGTATGATTTTTGCAGGATGAGATGATGGTTTGATTGTTACAATTTTGGCCTACATGCGACTTTTTTGATCACTTTTATTACCTTTTTTGGGAAGTAAGGTGGGCAAAATTTCAATTTCATCATAGTTTTTTATTTTTTATTTTTATGGCGTTCACCGTTCGGGTAAAGTAACATGACCGTTTTATAGATCAGGTCGTTACGGACGCGGCAATACCAAACATGTGTAGATTTTTTTTTTCATTTTTAATTAGTGATAAATGTGTTTTTTTATTTTTACATTTTTTTCACTTTTTTTCACTTTTTTTTTGACCCAGACCCACTTGGTTCTTGAAGATCCAGTGGGTCTGATGTCTGTATAATACAGTACAGTACAATATATATTGTACTGTACTGTATTTTACTTACACTTGTCTGAACAGATCTCTGCCTTTAGCACAGATCTGTTCAGCACCATGGACAGCAGGATGCCTGAGAAGGCGTCCAGGTGCCATGGGAACCTTCCCCGTCTGCTCAGTTGTGTCCACAACTTCGCAGACGGGGAAGGGTAAGGACGGCGGCTCCCTCCCTCTGTCACCCCATCCTGTCGGGGGGCTGCAAAGGCACAGCAGCCCCCCGATGGGAGAGGGAGGGAGCCGCATCTTACTGTTAACTCTTTCCGTACATCGGTCCGTACAGGGGTTCCCATTCACAGTACAATTGCACATCCCTGTTGCTTTTTGTTCTAGAAACACTTACACTGCTAGGAAACCCACAAACGGTGAACCTCTGAAGCCATAGGTGCCATGGAATACTACATACCTCCAGATTCTGTAAAGAATATTAGGGGGTCATCACAGTTGAATCACAGGTTCATATTTTTTTCTGGTACAGACTCTGATGGTTAGTCTGTTGTGATGTGATAGGAGCTAGGAGGATCAAAGACTCCCCACCTCCAACAACCTGTACCATGGTCCTTATGCTGGCTGTTTCTCAATCTTCCCCTTTGTGTGTGTCTTCACAGTCTGCTGTGAAAGCAGCAGGAGCGGAGGAGGGCAGGCGATGTTCTTGGAGGCCATATGGGTTCATACGACCTCTGAGTGGTACAGAGCCACAATATAGCTCCCTTAGAAGTCTGTGGGGTTACAGTGGACCTCCAAATCACTCTAATTTCTTTTAGACATAAATAGATAGTTTTGTTTCTGACAAATTATATATGAACTTGAAAGACAAAAAATATCATGCGTCATGGGCAGCGGGTGTGAACCCATTGTACTAACTAACCAGTTTGACTTTGGGCTATCTCTAAGCACATTATCCTGGCGCTCGGTCTCCTGGTTTCCACCCTTTAATCCCTATACAGAGAGATGTTCTTCATTGTAGGGGAGCAACCAGGTCGCAATCTCCTGAGATAGTCCCGGTGTTGGCAGCTAACTAATAGAGGTCAGAGACACCGGTGCAAAGCACCCAGGGGTCCGAAAATATTTATAATCCGGCAACAGGCTGAGGTTGGTGAAGGCAGTGTACAAACAAATCCTAGAAACAAGTCTGAAGTCAGGGCAGGCACTAATGGGGCAAAAAGTCGATTATCAGATATGGGTTCAGTACACGAGTAGTTAGAATATCTTACCCTTACTGGAAACTGGAGACTAGTAATCCAAAAGCTCAGAGACCCTACCACTGGCAAAGGTGCCTGAAATACCCAGGAATTGCACCCTAAGAGACAGGTCAGAGCAGCACAGCTACAGACTGTAGGGATACCAGTGGTGGGGACCTCCACCAGCCAGGAAGAGAGGGAGCCCAGGAGAAGTGGACATCAGTGTAAGTAGCACGGCACCCGTGTCCACCAGGGGAAGCAGAGCAGTGGTAGGTAGGCGATGCCAGTGCAACATCATGTATTGCTTCATCAGATGCTAAATTACTCATATTTACTTCTAGCAGCAACTGCTGCAGAAGAATTGTAATATTATATGTCAGATATTCAGATCATTGGCCATCCATGTAATACACCAATGGTCCAAAGCTGGCTCATAGAAGGGGGTTACAAGCAACAGACCCACTTTCTCAAGACATCTTGATACAGGATGTCCTAATAGAACAGCCACTTTAAGCAATGACTTGACCATAAGACACATCTTTACACAAAATTATGACCATATCAATGGAAGCCTTCTTAGAAGGTCTAGAAATATCTTCAAGACAATGCAATCAACCTGATAACTGCTGCAAGAACTGGCACAGTATCCATCATTGAGAATTATGACTACTCACACAGCTAAGCCGCAGAAGCTGCAAAATTAAGATCCAGAAGTATGGAGAGTAAGATATATATCCTCTCCTCATTGCTAAACCCTCTCAGCAAACAAACGAGAAGTTGACAACAATCACAGAGACCTTTGCACAATCACATATCCAACCCTCTAAGCCCCGGCAGTCAATGACGTGTAAAGTTAATGACCCATTGAATTGTTTTAAGTAAATTGTAAAATGTCAGCCCTTGCTGCAGTCAATAGAGATTTAAATGAGTAGGCACAGAATAGGCCTCACATGTGATGGAGTATTTTATTCTGCCTGCGGAAATCGCTTCCCCTAACACGCTGCAACCATTGTAATGATATACTGCATCTATTCTCTACACAAGATGAATCCTGTATATGAGACCTGAAGATAAAAGGATGAGCAAAGAAAAAAAATACACTTACAGATTGAGCTTGATTAAGGATGGATAGATAGATAGATAGATAGATAGATAGATAGATAGATAGATACAGTGGCGTACATACAGAGGTCACAGGGGTCGCTGTTGCGACCGGGCCCGGCACTCCAGGGGGCCCGGCCACCTGTGGACCTCTGGCCTCGCCCTGCTGTAGTGCTGTGTCTACGCAGGGACCGGGACCGCCGCCCAGTGCTCCTCAGGCCTGCCCCCCAGTGCTCCTTGTGCCCTGCCAGGTGACAGTGCAGCCCTGGCTGGGAAGACAGACAGAGATGCTGAGCGCGACTTCTGCCGGAGGCCCAAAGAGAAAGAGTAGCCCCGCGGCGCAGAACAGGTAAGTATTGGGGCCTGGGAGAATGGGGATCACTCTGGGCTGCCGCCGCTGATTGATGTGAGCCGATGGGGGCTGAGTGGGGGTCTTTGGGCTGATCTGAGGTCTGATGGGGGCTTAGTGGGGGTCTTATGGGGGTCTTTGGACTGATCTGAGGTCTGATGGGGGCTGAGTGGGGGTCTTTGGGCTGATCTGAGGTCTGATGGGGGCTTAGTGGGGGTCTCATGGGGGTCTTTGGGCTGATCTGTCTGATGGGGGCTGAGTGGGGGTCTTTGGGCTGATATGAGATCTGATGGGGGCTGAGTTGGGGTGTGATGATGATGGGGGCCTTTGGGCTTATCTGAGGTCTGATGGGGGCTGAGTGGGGATCTTTGGGCTGATCTGAGGTCTAATGGGGGCTGACTGGGGGTCTTTGGGCTGATCTGAGGTCTGATAGGGGCTGATGGGGGTCTTTGGGCTGATCTGAGGTCTGATGGGGGCTGAGTCGGGGTCTTTGAGCTGATCTGAGGTCTGATGGGGGATGACTGGGGGTCTTTGGGCTGATCTGAGGTCTGATGGGGGTCTTTGGGCTGATCTGAGGTCTGATGGGGGCTGAGTTGGCTGATATGAGGTCTCTCTGCAGTGGCAGAGAGACTCACTGAAGCCAGCAGCAGCCATTTTAGTCAGATTACAGCCACTCTGCAGCTTTGGCTCTAATCTGACTGAAATGTCTGCTGCTGGCCTC
This sequence comes from Bufo bufo, assembly GCF_905171765.1. Lineage (NCBI taxonomy): Eukaryota > Metazoa > Chordata > Amphibia > Anura > Bufonidae > Bufo > Bufo bufo. The sequence goes on along the minus strand of NC_053392.1, from coordinate 70,440,632 downwards.
AGTCTCTCTGCCACTGCTGCTCTTAGGGTAACCAGAGGTCCGGTTATTAGACTCCTGGTCCAGCGCAAGGCCAGGACGAATGGCCAGAAGTCCCCCTTTTTTGTTGTTATGGATGATGGGACGGCGGGTCCAGCTCAGGCATGGTCACTTAAAGTACCAATGGCAGGGGGCAGGGCCTGGCAGCATGTCCGGATCACACTGCGTACTTACGTGATGTCACAAAGTTATCAGCACTGCAGGTCCGGCAGGAAGTTGGGAACAGAGGAGCGCGGGAGCCACTGCTAGTCTGCCACTGCCCACTTGCCCAGTAGTCTGACTCTATACTACAGTCACTCACCCCACCTCGGCTCGTTCTCTCTCCCTCTCTGCCAGACATTTCTGCCAGCCTGACGGGGAGGGGGCCCCTTGGATCAGTTTCGCACCGGGGCCCCATGGATTGTGTGTACGCCACTGGATAGATAGAAGATAGATAGACAGATAGATACAAGTAGAGAGACAGGGGTGAACCGCCAATGAGGCGAGATAAGGTGATTGCCTCAGGTGGCACCAGGTAGGGCCAAGTGGAGGGAGCAGAGGAGCCATGGGCAATAAGCACTTCCGATGTGGAAGCGCTCATCTCTGCATATCCCTGCAGTACCTTTAACAGCAGGTCTGTAGGGAAAAGGTTAAGTTGAGAATTTGCCATTGGGCGGGGAGGGGGGGAGCTGTTTCAGTTTTCGTCTCAGGCAGCAGAAAGGCTAGGTGCACCCTGTAGAGAGATATAGCTATATCTTAAAGGATTAGATAGATAGATAGATAGATAGATAGATAGATATGAGATAGATAGATAGATAGATAGATAGATAGATAGATAGATAGATAAATTAAAATAACTGAACACAAATCCCATGCAGTTCTGCTATATGTAGACTGAACAAGTATGACTCTTGAGCTTTGAGAAGTGTACACCTTACCAAAAATGACCCCTTGTTTTGCACACTAGTCATCTAGTTAGTATCGCCTTAACCCAGCATGTCCCTCAGTGTATAACCTCCACAGAGGACGTTTTGGATGGTTCTGAACCTCACCTCTGCTCAATAGGTGTTCAGAGCATTACTCAAACTGACATGAGCTTCAGTCTAGTGCCCTTGGCAAACGTTGCAAGTTCATTTCTCTCTCCTGAAGTTTGCAATTGTAATCATAATTTATCTCTAATGTGCCAGGCAAAGTTTTCAAGAATGCAGAAATAATAAAGTTATCTGAAATACGGCCTTGTTAGCATTTCTCCAATGAGCCACAATTTTCTCTATACTAAAACCTTTCTTTATGGCTTGAAAAAGATTAAAAGAAATGTGAAAAGATAAATACCTATGAAAAAGACATTTTCTTTATCCTATGAAAAAAGTATGTGTGTATATAACCCACTGTGATTCGTTTGCTAGTTGATGTTTGAGGTTGTCCTGGAACTTCCTGCTGGGAGAGAAGAAGGGAGAGCTGCTGCATTCAGAGTCTTCATTTTGATGTATGCACAGAACTTTAAGGAAATATATAATAATAATAATCAGGATATTACTTTTTTAAATGGTTGTTTTTTTCCCCCAAAAATTTATTAAAACATACATTTCACAATAAAACATAAATAATATATTTTTTTTTTACATCCAACACAAAAGGTCCCCAATATAATATACAATACAATACTGCTGGCCACTGATTACTGTAACAACAACAATATGGTCGGATTGATTATCACCACCACAAATAATAAACTTTCTACACTACTAGCAGTGTATAGGGTTGAACTATATATCTGACACTGAAGATTAACCCTCCGATGGTATCCAGCAAAGCAGATTGACCCTCCATTGACACCCAGCAATGCACAGCGCACAAATCCGCACTATCCAGAAAAACGCTCCCCACACCGTTAGACAAGGTAAGTACAAACCGGATTCCAAAAAAGTTGGGACACTAAACAAATTGTGAATAAAAACTGAATGCAATAATGTGGAGATGGCAAATGTCAATATTTTATTTGTAATAGAACGTAGATGACAGATCAAACGTTTAATCCGAGTAAATGTATCATTTTAAAGGAAAAATACGTTGATTCCAATTTTCACGGTGTCAACAAATCCCCAAAAAGTTGGGACAAGTAGCAATAAGAGGCTGGAAAAAGTAAATTTGAGCATAACGAAGAGCTGGAAGACCAATTAACACTAATTAGGTCAATTGGCAACATGATTGGGTATAAAAAGAGCTTCTCAGAGTGGCAGTGTCTCTCAGAAGCCAAGATGGGTAGAGGATCACCAATTCCCACAATGTTGCGCAGAAAGATAGTGGAGCAATATCAGAAAGGTGTTACCTAGCGAAAAATTGCAAAGACTTTGCATCTATCATCATCAACTGTGCATAACATCATCCGAAGATTCAGAGAATCTGGAACAATCTCTGTGCGTAAGGGTCAAGGCCGTAAAACCATACTGGATGCCCGTGATCTCCGGGCCCTTAAACGACACTGCACCACAAACAGGAATGCTACTGTAAAGGAAATCACAGAATGGGCTCAGGAATACTTCCAGAAACCATTGTCAGTGAACACAATTCACCGTGCCATCTGCCGTTGCCAGCTGAAACTCTACAGTGCAAAGAAGAAGCCATTTCTAAGCAAGATCCACAAGCTCAGGCGTTTTCACTGGGCCAGGGATCATTTAAAATGGAGTGTGGCAAAATGGAAGACTGTTCTGTGGTCAGACAAGTCACGATTCGAAGTTCTTTTTGGAAATCTGGAACGTCATGTCATCCGGACCAAAGAGGACAAGGACAACCCAAGTTGTTATCAACGCTCAGTTCAGAAGCCTGCATCTCTGATGGTATGGGGTTGCATGAGTGCGTGTGGCATGGGCAGCTTGCATGTCTGGAAAGGCACCATCAATGCAGAAAAATATATTCAGGTTCTAGAACAACATATGCTCCCATCCAGATGTCATCTCTTTCAGGGAAGACCCTGCATTTTTCAACAAGATAATCCCAGACCACATTCTGCATCAATCACAACATCATGGCTGCGTAGGAGAAGGATCCGGGTACTGAAATGGCCAGTCTGCAGTCCAGATCTTTCACCTATAGAGAACATTTGGCGCATCATAAAGAGGAAGGTGCAACAAAGAAGGCCCAAGACGATTGAACAGTTAGAGGCCTGTATTAGACAAGAATGGGAGAGCATTCCTATTTCTAAACTTGAGAAACTGGTCTCCTCGGTCCCCAGACGTCTGTTGAGTGTTGTAAGAAGAAGGGGAGATGCCACACAGTGGTGAAAATGGCCTTGTCCCAACTTTTTGGGGATTTGCTGACACCATGAAATTCTGATTCAACATATTTTTCCCTTAAAATGGTACATTTTCTCATTTTAACTTTTGTTCCGTGATTTATGTTCTATTCTGAATAAAATATTAGAAGTTGGCACCTCCTCATCATTGCATTCAGTTTTTATTCACGATTTGTATAGTGTCCCAACTTTTTTGGAATCCGGTTTGTACATGCGGTTAGTATAGAAAATATTTCATATGTCTGATAATAATAAATACAAAAGTCTGTGCTGAAATAGATGTTGTTAAGTTATAATATAATATTCCTGCTGGTTAGTAAAGACAGCGGTGTTGATGGTAAAGGTTAGTTTACACTGCGCAGTGAGTTGGTAATGATCTTCTGTATAAGAAAGCAAGACAGTCCAGACTATGGTGCTTGTTACAAAGTATTTCTTGCACATATATTCGAGCCTTTAATAAGCTGGTTACTCACTGTTAGTTGCACTGGAGCGGAGTCCCGCACTTGTCGTGGCGTCCCACGTGTATTATAGTTGGGGACACTCTTACCTCCTCCTTTCTTCTTTCGTGAGACCTGTTGGGCTCGTATTTCTTCGATATAGTGAAGCGGGATCAATCCGGCATCTTCTAATGCGGAGTGTTGGTGAAGTCGGTGTCCCACGTATTCTGCGCAATCTCGGCGTGGCTCAATCGGTTGGCAAAGTTCTGTAAAGCTATCAGGAGCGCTCCTGATGTACAGATACAAAGCTTCTGATATCTTCTGGGGACTATTCATACCAGACGCGTTTCGGAGTTAGAGACATACTCCTTCATGAGTGGTTAAGCCCCCTATAATTTTAGCACACTTTAATACCTTGTCCAAAATTCCTCAATATAAGATACATCCATATATATATATATACACTCTTCAACTGTTATCTCCATGCAATTCCCCTGCAGTTCCCATGCGGTTTAGCTGATGGCATTCAAATACAGTTCATGTTCAATCTTGTTAGATAGATCTTGTTAGATATTTTTTTGACCCACATCAATAATTAATATTATCCTACAAATAGGTCAACAAAATATATATACATCAATTAGAAAGAATGAACAAGAACTAAAGGTGAATAGCGATTAATAAAAATCGCATAGGAATCGCGGTGGAACCACATGAAGTCTGAAAGTCAATTGTCAATCTAGCTGTCTAAAACAAATTGAATACATAATTTTAGCCATTTATATTGGGTCTCTATATATCGAATAAGGCATTTAATGTGGCATTTTAAGTGTAAGCAAGTTATATGCACTATTCGGTAGAATTAATATTAAATATATGCACTCTATCTAACAAGATTGAACATGAACTGTATTTGAATGCCATCAGCTAAACCGCATGGGAACTGTAGGGGAATCACATGGAGATAACAGTTGAAGAGTGTATATATTTGCTCTAATAAAGTGGAACATATGTGTTTTAGATATGTCTGTTACATCCACGTATTCTTATATAGGTACCTATAAAGACAAGAAAACCTACAAAGGCAGATCCATTCCAGAGTTTGGATGTATCTTATATCGAGGAATTTTGGACAAGGTATTTAAAGTGTGCTAAAATTATAGGGGGCTTAACCACTGATGAAGGAGTATGTCACTAACTCCGAAACGCGTCTGGTGTGAATAGTCCCCAGAAGATATCAGAAGCTTTGTATCTGTACATCAGGAGCGCTCCTGAAAGCTTTACAGAACTTTGCCAACAGATTGAGCCACGCCTAGATTGCGCACAACACGTGGGACGCAGACTTCACCAACACCCCGCATTAGGAGATGGCGGATTGATCTCGCTTCACTATATCAAAGAAATATGAGAGCAACAAGTCTCACGAAGAAAGAAAGGAGGAGGTAAGAGTGTCCCCAACTATAATACACGTGGGACGCCACGGCAAGTGCGGGACTCCGCTCCAGTGCAACTAACAGTGAGTAACCGGCTTATTAAAGGCTCAAATATATGTGCAAGAAATACTTTGTAACAAGCACCATAGTCTGGACTGTCTTGCTTTCTTATACAGAAGATCATTACCAACTCACTGCGCAGTGTAAACTAACCTTTACCATCAACACCGCTGTCTTTACTAACCAGCAGGAATATTATATTATAACTTAACAACATCTATTTCAGCACGGACTTTTGTATTTATTATTATCGGACATATGAAATATTTTCTATACTAACCGCATATACTTACCTTGTCTAGCGGTGTGGAAAGCATTTTTCTGGATTGTGCGGATTTGTGTGCTGTGCATTGCTGGGTGTCAGTGGAGGGTCAATGTAATGGTCACGTACACACACACACACACAGGTAGGACGATAGTGACCACTGCGCTCCACCCTCACCCCTGGCCCTGCCTACTTGCCTCACAAATCCTGATGACAGGGGACAACTGGACGGCAGTCCCTAACTTAGTATACGTGCGGGAAGGACAGACAAGACAAATAACGGATAGTGAATGGACCGGGTCAAAAGCAAGAGGACAACGCAGTATAGAGGGATAATGTCACGGCGGACGTGCACTTAGACTAACAGATAAACCACCAACCAGGCTCTAGGCGAGAGGCAGGGGAAGGGTCACCTCCTAGCTAATCCCTGACCTCTCTCCCTGCACTGCTCAGCCCACATGCAGACCTTGATGGTAGGTATGATGTGTCCCCGTGCCTGGGCTGAAACACCCTAAATTCCCTGAGATGGTGAAGAGGGGAAATAGGAGCAGCCTGCTCGCACAGAACCTGGATGGGGAGAGATGACACAAAACAACCAAACTAGAAACCACACTTATCTTTCTGGGCTGGAACAGACAACCTTCCTTCCTAGCTTCCAAGACCACAGTGATTCCTATAATCCGCTCAGAGCACTGGGATGGAGTGCTATTTAAACTAATGACCCCACCCAGTGCACCTGATGAGAGGCGGATCCAGCACGGCTCCAAAACAAAACACTAAACTCGTGCTGCTATTCTGGCCGACCTCCGCACATAGTCAGGGCGGGGCATGAAAGTACCCCCCCTTCTACGGGTGACCTCCGGACCAACCTTATCCGGATGGGACCTATGAAAAGCCCTCACCAGTCGGCTGGCATTGACATCTAGCGCCGGAACCCACGTCCTTTCCCCAGGGCCGTATCCCCTCCAGTGCACCAGGTACTGAAGGGAACCCCGAAGAATTTTAGAGTCGAGAATCCTGGAGATCTCGAACTCCAAGTTTCCCTCGACTAGAAGAGGAGGAGGAGGCAATGGCGATGGTTCCACCGGTTTCACATATTTTTTTAGTAACGACCTGTGGAACACATCATGGATCCTCCAAGTCTGCGGAAGATCCAGCCGAAATGCTACAGGATTGATCACCGCAGAAATTTTATACGGACCAATAAATCTTGGACCCAGTTTCCAAGATGGCACTCTCAATTTGATATTTTTAGTGGACAACCACACCAGATCACGCACACACAGGTCCGGACCAGTCACACGTCTCTTGTCAGCCATTCGTTTATACCTCTCACCCATCTTCTCCAAATTCCCTTGAATACTCCGCCAGATGGAGGATAAGGCAGAAGAAAATATCTCCTCCTCTGGCATCCCCGAGGAACCAGTCCCAGAAAAGGTACCAAACTGAGGATGGAAACCGTATGCGCCAAAAAATGGCGACTTACCCGTGGACTCCTGCCTACGGTTTTTCAACGCAAATTCTGCTAAGGACAAGAATGAGGACCAGTCCTCCTGATTCTCAGCCACAAAGCACCTCAAGTAGGTCTCCAGGTTTTGATTAGTACGCTCCGTCTGACTATTCGACTGCGGATGTAAAGCCGAAGAGAATGAAAGTTGAATGCCAAGCCGAGAGCAGAACGCCCTCCAAAACCTGGAGACAAACTGCCTGCCCCTATCAGAGACCACATCCGAAGGAATACCATGCAATTTCCCAATATTATCCACACAAATCAGCGCAAGAGTCTTAGCGTTAGGCAGACTAGTTAGTGATATAAAGCGAGCCAATTTACTGAAACGGTCAACTACCACCAAAATCACTGTTCTCCCGGAGGAACTTGGCAGATCCGTAATAAAGTCCATAGACAAATGCGTCCAAGGACGAGACGGAATAGACAATGGAAGAAGTTAACCAGCCGGTCGAGTATGAGCAACCTTTGACCGAGCACATGTCACAGCTGTATGTGAGCAACAAGAGCATACATAGAGCTACTGACCGGACCCAAACTAGGGAGGATAAAGGGTTACCCCTGTCAGACCCTCGAAAGCTCTCCCTATGCTGCTAAGCCCATGCCCTGATCCAAATGGTGGAAGGAGGCATGCCCGCGTACCTAAGACTGATGACCACTGTAACCCCTACAATAGTGGAAGGGGCACGGCCACCGGTGCCCTGCTCAGTATATGGAGGGAACCGTGGTCGCCTCGGATCCAGTCAGAAAACACACAGATACACAACAATGTCTGCACACTTAGCTGAAGGGGCTGCAGCCGCAGTGAAGACGGATCCAAAGACAGGCTGGCAATATCCGGAGTACTTGCTGCAGCAGAACACAGGTCCAGTGAAAGGATAGCATGCAAGGGAAGATACTCAAGCAAGAGCTACAACCCAAATGAGAAATATAATCCACACCTACAATAGGAGGAGGGGGAATATAAAGGCAGGGAAATCAAACGCAGCTGGGAGGAAGGAAACAGAAAACTCCTCCCAGCTCTAGTAGTGACATCATCACAGGGGTGGAGAAACAGAGCTGTGAGAACGTCCCAAATCTCTGGTAGTGACAGTACCCCCCCCTCTACGGGTGGACTCCGGACACCCAGGACCCACCTTCTCAGGATGAGCCCTATGAAATGCCCTGATGAGGCGAGTGGCTTTAATGTCCGACACCGGAACCCACATCCTCTCCTCAGGACCATAACCCTTCCAATGAACGAGGTACTGGAGAGAACTGCGGACAATGCGAGAGTCCACAATTCTGGAAACCTCAAACTCCAGATTGCCATCAACCAAAATCGGAGGAGGAGGCAAAGAGGAGGGTACCGTGGGCTGGACATATGGTTTTAAGAGAGATCTGTGAAATACATTATGTATCTTCCAAACCCGTGGAAGATCAAGACGGAAGGCAACAGGATTGATGACTGACAAGATTTTATAAGGCCCAATAAACTTGGGACCCAATTTCCAGGAGGGAACCTTCAGTTTAATATTTCTTGTAGACAACCACACCAGATCACCCACACTCAGGTCCGGACCAGGCACACGTCTCTTATCAGCCACACGCTTATACTTCTCACTCATCTTTTTAAGATTACTCTGAATCTTTTGCCAAATGGTAGACAAAGACGAGGAAAATCTCTCCTCCTCAGGTAAACCAGAAAGAGCCCCTCCCGAGAATGTCCCAAACTGCGGATGGAACCCATATGCACCAAAGAATGGCGACTTATCAGAAGATTCCTGGCGACGGTTGTTCAGGTTGGGAGGAAAACTAGAGGAATGGTCAAAAATATGGCAACTAAAATTTAATGTTGATAAGTGCAAGATAATGCACCTGGGACGTAAAAACCCAAGAGCAGAATATAAAATCAGTGATACAGTGCTAACCTCAGTATCTGAGGAAAGGGATTTAGGGGTCATTATTTCAGAAGACTTAAAGGTAGGCAGACAATGTCATAGAGCAGCAGGAAATGCTAGCAGAATGCTTGGGTGTATAGGGAGAGGAATTACCAGTAGAAAGAGGGAGGTGCTCATGCCGCTCTACAGAGCACTAGTGAGACCTCATTTGGAGTATTGTGCTCAGTACTGGAGACCATATCTCCAGAAGGATATTGATACTTTGGAGAGAGTTCAGAGAAGAGCTACTAAACTGGTACATGGATTGCAGGATAAAACTTACCAGGAAAGATTAAAGGACCTTAACATGTATAGCTTGGAAGAAAGACGAGACAGAGGGGATATGATAGAAACTTTTAAATACATAAAGGGAATCAACAAGGTAAAAGAGGAGAGAATATTTAAAAGAAGAAAAACTGCTACAAGAGGACATAGTTTTAAATTAGAGGAGCAAAGGTTTAAAAGTAATATCAGGAAGTATTACTTTACTGAGAGAGTAGTGGATGCATGGAATAGCCTTCCTGCAGAAGTGGTAGCTGCAAATACAGTGGAGGAGTTTAAGCATGCATGGGATAGGCATAAGGCCATCCTTCATATAAGATAGGGCCAGGGGCTATCCATAGTATTTAGTATATTGGGCAGACTGGATGGGCCAAATGGTTCTTATCTGCCGACACATTCTATGTTTCTATGTTTCTATGTTCAGAGCAAACTCAGCAAGAGGGAGAAATGAACACCAATCCTCCTGGTTCTCTGCCACGAAACAGCGCAAATATGTCTCCAGATTCTGATTGAGGCGCTCAGTCTGACCATTCGACTGCGGGTGAAAAGCAGAAGAGAAGGACAGCCGAACCCCCAGGCGAGAACAGAAAGCCTTCCAGAACCTGGACACAAACTGCGTGCCTCTATCGGAAACAATATCAGAGGGAATGCCATGCAATTTAACAATATGGTCGACAAAAGCTTGCGCCAACGTTTTAGCATTGGGTAAACCAGGGAAAGGTACGAAATGAGCCATCTTGCTAAAACGGTCCACCACCACCAGGATCACCGACTTCCCTGAGGAACGAGGAAGATCCGTGATAAAGTCCATGGACAGGTGTGTCCAAGGACGGGAAGGTATAGGTAATGGGAGAAGGGAACCTGAAGGCCGTGAACGAGGGACCTTAGCGCGAGCGCACGTCTCACAAGCAGCCACAAAACCCTCCACCGACTTACGAAGAGCCAGCCACCAAAATCTCTGAGCAATGAGATCTACCGTGGCTCTACTCCCGGGGTGACCAGCAAGAACAGTATCATGATGCTCCTTGAAGAGTTTGTGACGTAGCTCAGGAGGCACAAACAACTTCCCAGAAGGACAACGGGCAGGTGCCTCAGTCTGGGCAGCCTGGACCTCGGCCTCCAAATCCGAATATAGAGCAGAAACAACTACCCCCTCCGCCAAAATGGGACCCGGGTCCTCGGAGTTTCCTCCTCCCGGAAAACAGCGAGAGAGAGCATCAGCCTTCACATTTTTGATCCCAGGGCGGAATGTGACGACAAAATTGAATCTGGAGAAGACCAGAGACCATCTGGCCTGTCTCGGATTCATACGCCTGGCCGACTCCAAGTATGCCAGATTCTTATGGTCGGTAAAAACGGTGATAGGGTGCCTGGCCCCCTCCAACCAATGGCGCCATTCCTCGAAAGCCAACTTGATGGCCAACAACTCCCTATCTCCCACATCATAGTTTTTCTCTGCCGGGGAGAGTTTTTTTAGAGAAAAAGGCACAGGGTCGCCATTTGGCAGGAGAAGGGCCCTGGGACAAAACCGCACCCACACCCACCTCGGAAGCATCCACCTCAACAATAAAAGGTAAGGAAACATCGGGATGCACCAAAACGGGAGCAGATGCAAAACTCTCTTTAATCTTAGAAAAAGCTGCAAGCGCCTCCTCCGACCAAGAGGAAAAATCCGCCCCCTTTTTTGTCATGTCAGTGAGGGATTTGACAACAGAGGAATAATTCAAAATTAACTTTCTGTAATATGTTGCAAAACCCAGAAAGCGCATCAATGCCTTCTGATTCTCAGGAAGCTCCCACTCAAGTACAGCACGGACCTTCTCCGGATCCATGCGAAAACCAGAAGCAGAGAGGAGAAAACCCAGAAATTGAATCTCCGATACCATAAAAACACATTTCTCCAGCTTGGCGTACAATTTATTTTCCCGCAGAATCTGCAGAACCTGAAAAAGATGATCCTGATGGGTCTGAACATCAGGGGAAAAAATCAAAATATCATCAAGATACACCAATACAAATTTCCCCATTAAATGGTAGAAAATGCTGTTAACAAAATGCTGAAAGACGGCCGGAGCATTCATCAGGCCGAAAGGCATAACGAGATTCTCAAAATGCCCGTTAGGGGTATTAAAGGCCGTTTTCCATTCATCCCCCTCTCTGACCCTGACCAGGTTGTACGCGCCTCTCAAATCCAATTTGGAAAAAACCTTGGCCCCAACAATTTGGTTGAAGAGGTCCGGGATCAGAGGAAGGGGATAGGGATCGCGAATCGTGATACGGTTCAGCTCCCTAAAATCTAGGCAAGGTCTCAGAGAGCCATCTTTTTTTTTAACAAAAAAAAAACCAGCGGCAACAGGTGATTTTGAGGGACGAATATGCCCCTTATCGAGACTCTCGGAGATATAGGTTTGCATTGCGATTCTTTCCGGTTGTGAGGGATTGTAGAGGCGAGCTTTTGGCAGCTTGGCGCCGGGAATGAGGTTAATGGGACAGTCAAACTCCCGGTGAGGAGGTAGCTCCTGAACACCGCTCTCGGAAAACACGTCCGAGAAATCAGAGAGAAATGATGGCACAGTTTTAGTAGACACCTCTGCAAAAGTCGCTGTAAGACAATTCTCTCTACAAAAGTCACTCCACTCATTTATTTGCCTTCCTTGCCAATCAATAGTGGGGTTATGTCTAGTGAGCCAGGGTAACCCCAAAACTAGAGGAGAAGGCAATCCGTTAAGGACAAAACAAGATATATCCTCCACATGAGTGTCACCTACAGCTAACCGGATATTCTGAACAATGCCCTTCAGAGATCTCTGTGAGAGTGGAGCAGAGTCAATAGCAAAAACAGGTATATCCTTTTCTAATGTGCAAACCTGAAAACCATGCATGGCTACAAATTGAGTGTCAATAAGATTGACGGCCGCTCCACTATCAACAAAAATCTCACAAGAAATGACTTTGCTCTCTAGCGCCACCCTGGCAGACAGGAGAAAACGGGAACTGCAGGTCAGAGAAAAAGCATCAATTCCTACATCAACTTTGCCCAAAGTAGCAGATGAAGCAGAGTTTGATGATTTACCTTTTGAGGTTTTTCTCTTATTATCGCTCTTAATACAGTTCAAGAATCTCCTAGACGGACAAACATTTGCCAAATGACCTATGCCCCCACAACAAAAACACACCATACTCTGAGGACTAAATCCCCTTTTATCAGGGGCAAGTCGACCTAGCTGCATGGGCTCCTCCTCAGAGGGGAGCGAGACAGGATGAGGCCCCTGCACACTGAATGAGTCCGCACCACTGCCCCTAGACTGACAATGGCTGGACAGAGAGGTCTCGTTTCTTTCTCTTAGACGCCTGTCAAGGCGTACCGCCAATGACATGGCAGACTCTAAGGACGTTGGTCTCTCATGGAAAGCAAACGCATCTTTCAATCTCTCTGAGAGACCATGACAGAACTGACTCCGGAGTGCAGCATCATTCCAACCTGAATCAGCTGCCCATCTCCGAAATTCAGAACAATAAAGCTCCGCAGACAGTTTGCTCTGGCATAAAAAACGTAAGTTAGATTCGGCCAGAGCAACACGATCCGGGTCATTATATATCTGCCCCAGGGCCACAAAAAATCCTTCCACGGATCGAAGGGAGGGATCCCCTGATGGCAGCGAAAAAGCCCAAGTCTGAGCATTACCCCTGAGCAGGGAGATGACAATCCTCACCCTCTGCTCCTGATTACCAGAGGAATGTGGACACAAGCAAAAATGGAGTTTGCATGCCTCTCTGAAGCGAACAAAACTCTCACTGCCCCCGGAGAACGTTTCTGGAAGTGAGACCTTTGGCTCGCAACAGACTCCATGGGCCGGAGCAGAGCCCAATGCTTGAAGCTGAGTCATAGATTGACGGAGATCCGCTACCTCCAAAGAAAGACCCTGCATGCGGTCAACCAGGCCAGAAAGCGGATCCATGTCAAAAAAGACGGTTTTGGTGGATTATAATGTCACGGCTGTATGTGAGCAACAAGAGCATGCACAGAAAATAGAGCTACTGACCGGACCCAAACTAGGGAGGATAAAGGGTTACCCCTGTCAGACCCTCGAAAGCTCTCCCTATGCTGCTAAGCCCATGCCCGGATCCAAATGGTGGAAGGAGGCATGCCCGCGTACCTAAGACTGATGACCACTGTAACCCCTACAATAGTGGAAGGGGCACGGCCACCGGTGCCCTGCTCAGTATATGGAGGGAACCGTGGTCGCCTCGGATCCAGTCAGAAAACACACAGATACACAACAATGTCTGCACACTTAGCTGAAGGGGCTGCAGCCGCAGTGAAGATGGATCCAAAGACAGGCTGGCAATATCCGGAGTACTTTCTGCAGCAGAACACAGGTCCAGTGAAAGGATAGCATGCAAGGGAAGATACTCAAGCAAGAGCTACAACCCAAATGAGAAATATAATCCACACCTACAATAGGAGGAGGGGGAATATAAAGGCAGGGAAATCAAACGCAGCTGGGAGGAAGGAAACAGAAAACTCCTCCCAGCTCTAGTAGTGACATCATCACAGGGGTGGAGAAACAGAGCTGTGAGAACGTCCCAAATCTCTGGTAGTGACAGTACCCCCCCCTCTACGGGTGGACTCCGGACACCCAGGACCCACCTTCTCAGGATGAGCCCTATGAAATGCCCTGATGAGGCGAGTGGCTTTAATGTCCGACACCGGAACCCACATCCTCTCCTCAGGACCATAACCCTTCCAATGAACGAGGTACTGGAGAGAACTGCGGACAATGCGAGAGTCCACAATTCTGGAAACCTCAAACTCCAGATTGCCATCAACCAAAATCGGAGGAGGAGGCAAAGAGGAGGGTACCGTGGGCTGGACATATGGTTTTAAGAGAGATCTGTGAAATACATTATGTATCTTCCAAACCCGTGGAAGATCAAGACGGAAGGCAACAGGATTGATGACTGACAAGATTTTATAAGGCCCAATAAACTTGGGACCCAATTTCCAGGAGGGAACCTTCAGTTTAATATTTCTTGTAGACAACCACACCAGATCACCCACACTCAGGTCCGGACCAGGCACACGTCTCTTATCAGCCACACGCTTATACTTCTCACTCATCTTTTTAAGATTACTCTGAATCTTTTGCCAAATGGTAGACAAAGACGAGGAAAATCTCTCCTCCTCAGGTAAACCAGAAAGAGCCCCTCCCGAGAATGTCCCAAACTGCGGATGGAACCCATATGCACCAAAGAATGGCGACTTATCAGAAGATTCCTGGCGACGGTTGTTCAGGTTGGGAGGAAAACTAGAGGAATGGTCAAAAATATGGCAACTAAAATTTAATGTTGATAAGTGCAAGATAATGCACCTGGGACGTAAAAACCCAAGAGCAGAATATAAAATCAGTGATACAGTGCTAACCTCAGTATCTGAGGAAAGGGATTTAGGGGTCATTATTTCAGAAGACTTAAAGGTAGGCAGACAATGTCATAGAGCAGCAGGAAATGCTAGCAGAATGCTTGGGTGTATAGGGAGAGGAATTACCAGTAGAAAGAGGGAGGTGCTCATGCCGCTCTACAGAGCACTAGTGAGACCTCATTTGGAGTATTGTGCTCAGTACTGGAGACCATATCTCCAGAAGGATATTGATACTTTGGAGAGAGTTCAGAGAAGAGCTACTAAACTGGTACATGGATTGCAGGATAAAACTTACCAGGAAAGATTAAAGGACCTTAACATGTATAGCTTGGAAGAAAGACGAGACAGAGGGGATATGATAGAAACTTTTAAATACATAAAGGGAATCAACAAGGTAAAAGAGGAGAGAATATTTAAAAGAAGAAAAACTGCTACAAGAGGACATAGTTTTAAATTAGAGGAGCAAAGGTTTAAAAGTAATATCAGGAAGTATTACTTTACTGAGAGAGTAGTGGATGCATGGAATAGCCTTCCTGCAGAAGTGGTAGCTGCAAATACAGTGGAGGAGTTTAAGCATGCATGGGATAGGCATAAGGCCATCCTTCATATAAGATAGGGCCAGGGGCTATCCATAGTATTTAGTATATTGGGCAGACTGGATGGGCCAAATGGTTCTTATCTGCCGACACATTCTATGTTTCTATGTTTCTATGTTCAGAGCAAACTCAGCAAGAGGGAGAAATGAACACCAATCCTCCTGGTTCTCTGCCACGAAACAGCGCAAATATGTCTCCAGATTCTGATTGAGGCGCTCAGTCTGACCATTCGACTGCGGGTGAAAAGCAGAAGAGAAGGACAGCCGAACCCCCAGGCGAGAACAGAAAGCCTTCCAGAACCTGGACACAAACTGCGTGCCTCTATCGGAAACAATATCAGAGGGAATGCCATGCAATTTAACAATATGGTCGACAAAAGCTTGCGCCAACGTTTTAGCATTGGGTAAACCAGGGAAAGGTACGAAATGAGCCATCTTGCTAAAACGGTCCACCACCACCAGGATCACCGACTTCCCTGAGGAACGAGGAAGATCCGTGATAAAGTCCATGGACAGGTGTGTCCAAGGACGGGAAGGTATAGGTAATGGGAGAAGGGAACCTGAAGGCCGTGAACGAGGGACCTTAGCGCGAGCGCACGTCTCACAAGCAGCCACAAAACCCTCCACCGACTTACGAAGAGCCAGCCACCAAAATCTCTGAGCAATGAGATCTACCGTGGCTCTACTCCCGGGGTGACCAGCAAGAACAGTATCATGATGCTCCTTGAAGAGTTTGTGACGTAGCTCAGGAGGCACAAACAACTTCCCAGAAGGACAACGGGCAGGTGCCTCAGTCTGGGCAGCCTGGACCTCGGCCTCCAAATCCGAATATAGAGCAGAAACAACTACCCCCTCCGCCAAAATGGGACCCGGGTCCTCGGAGTTTCCTCCTCCCGGAAAACAGCGAGAGAGAGCATCAGCCTTCACATTTTTGATCCCAGGGCGGAATGTGACGACAAAATTGAATCTGGAGAAGACCAGAGACCATCTGGCCTGTCTCGGATTCATACGCCTGGCCGACTCCAAGTATGCCAGATTCTTATGGTCGGTAAAAACGGTGATAGGGTGCCTGGCCCCCTCCAACCAATGGCGCCATTCCTCGAAAGCCAACTTGATGGCCAACAACTCCCTATCTCCCACATCATAGTTTTTCTCTGCCGGGGAGAGTTTTTTTAGAGAAAAAGGCACAGGGTCGCCATTTGGCAGGAGAAGGGCCCTGGGACAAAACCGCACCCACACCCACCTCGGAAGCATCCACCTCAACAATAAAAGGTAAGGAAACATCGGGATGCACCAAAACGGGAGCAGATGCAAAACTCTCTTTAATCTTAGAAAAAGCTGCAAGCGCCTCCTCCGACCAAGAGGAAAAATCCGCCCCCTTTTTTGTCATGTCAGTGAGGGATTTGACAACAGAGGAATAATTCAAAATTAACTTTCTGTAATATGTTGCAAAACCCAGAAAGCGCATCAATGCCTTCTGATTCTCAGGAAGCTCCCACTCAAGTACAGCACGGACCTTCTCCGGATCCATGCGAAAACCAGAAGCAGAGAGGAGAAAACCCAGAAATTGAATCTCCGATACCATAAAAACACATTTCTCCAGCTTGGCGTACAATTTATTTTCCCGCAGAATCTGCAGAACCTGAAAAAGATGATCCTGATGGGTCTGAACATCAGGGGAAAAAATCAAAATATCATCAAGATACACCAATACAAATTTCCCCATTAAATGGTAGAAAATGCTGTTAACAAAATGCTGAAAGACGGCCGGAGCATTCATCAGGCCGAAAGGCATAACGAGATTCTCAAAATGCCCGTTAGGGGTATTAAAGGCCGTTTTCCATTCATCCCCCTCTCTGACCCTGACCAGGTTGTACGCGCCTCTCAAATCCAATTTGGAAAAAACCTTGGCCCCAACAATTTGGTTGAAGAGGTCCGGGATCAGAGGAAGGGGATAGGGATCGCGAATCGTGATACGGTTCAGCTCCCTAAAATCTAGGCAAGGTCTCAGAGAGCCATCTTTTTTTTTAACAAAAAAAAAACCAGCGGCAACAGGTGATTTTGAGGGACGAATATGCCCCTTATCGAGACTCTCGGAGATATAGGTTTGCATTGCGATTCTTTCCGGTTGTGAGAGATTGTAGAGGCGAGCTTTTGGCAGCTTGGCGCCGGGAATGAGGTTAATGGGACAGTCAAACTCCCGGTGAGGAGGTAGCTCCTGAACACCGCTCTCGGAAAACACGTCCGAGAAATCAGAGAGAAATGATGGCACAGTTTTAGTAGACACCTCTGCAAAAGTCGCTGTAAGACAATTCTCTCTACAAAAGTCACTCCACTCATTTATTTGCCTTCCTTGCCAATCAATAGTGGGGTTATGTCTAGTGAGCCAGGGTAACCCCAAAACTAGAGGAGAAGGCAATCCGTTAAGGACAAAACAAGATATATCCTCCACATGAGTGTCACCTACAGCTAACCGGATATTCTGAACAATGCCCTTCAGAGATCTCTGTGAGAGTGGAGCAGAGTCAATAGCAAAAACAGGTATATCCTTTTCTAATGTGCAAACCTGAAAACCATGCATGGCTACAAATTGAGTGTCAATAAGATTGACGGCCGCTCCACTATCAACAAAAATCTCACAAGAAATGACTTTGCTCTCTAGCGCCACCCTGGCAGACAGGAGAAAACGGGAACTGCAGGTCAGAGAAAAAGCATCAATTCCTACATCAACTTTGCCCAAAGTAGCAGATGAAGCAGAGTTTGATGATTTACCTTTTGAGGTTTTTCTCTTATTATCGCTCTTAATACAGTTCAAGAATCTCCTAGACGGACAAACATTTGCCAAATGACCTATGCCCCCACAACAAAAACACACCATACTCTGAGGACTAAATCCCCTTTTATCAGGGGCAAGTCGACCTAGCTGCATGGGCTCCTCCTCAGAGGGGAGCGAGACAGGATGAGGCCCCTGCACACTGAATGAGTCCGCACCACTGCCCCTAGACTGACAATGGCTGGACAGAGAGGTCTCGTTTCTTTCTCTTAGACGCCTGTCAAGGCGTACCGCCAATGACATGGCAGACTCTAAGGACGTTGGTCTCTCATGGAAAGCAAACGCATCTTTCAATCTCTCTGAGAGACCATGACAGAACTGACTCCGGAGTGCAGCATCATTCCAACCTGAATCAGCTGCCCATCTCCGAAATTCAGAACAATAAAGCTCCGCAGACAGTTTGCTCTGGCATAAAAAACGTAAGTTAGATTCGGCCAGAGCAACACGATCCGGGTCATCATATATCTGCCCCAGGGCCACAAAAAATCCTTCCACGGATCGAAGGGAGGGATCCCCTGATGGCAGCGAAAAAGCCCAAGTCTGAGCATTACCCCTGAGCAGGGAGATGACAATCCTCACCCTCTGCTCCTGATTACCAGAGGAATGTGGACACAAGCAAAAATGGAGTTTGCATGCCTCTCTGAAGCGAACAAAACTCTCACTGCCCCCGGAGAACGTTTCTGGAAGTGAGACCTTTGGCTCGCAACAGACTCCATGGGCCGGAGCAGAGCCCAATGCTTGAAGCTGAGTCATAGATTGACGGAGATCCGCTACCTCCAAAGAAAGACCCTGCATGCGGTCAACCAGGCCAGAAAGCGGATCCATGTCAAAAAAGACGGTTTTGGTGGATTATAATGTCACGGCTGTATGTGAGCAACAAGAGCATGCACAGAAAATAGAGCTACTGACCGGACCCAAACTAGGGAGGATAAAGGGTTACCCCTGTCAGACCCTCGAAAGCTCTCCCTATGCTGCTAAGCCCATGCCCGGATCCAAATGGTGGAAGGAGGCATGCCCGCGTACCTAAGACTGATGACCACTGTAACCCCTACAATAGTGGAAGGGGCACGGCCACCGGTGCCCTGCTCAGTATATGGAGGGAACCGTGGTCGCCTCGGATCCAGTCAGAAAACACACAGATACACAACAATGTCTGCACACTTAGCTGAAGGGGCTGCAGCCGCAGTGAAGATGGATCCAAAGACAGGCTGGCAATATCCGGAGTACTTGCTGCAGCAGAACACAGGTCCAGTGAAAGGATAGCATGCAAGGGAAGATACTCAAGCAAGAGCTACAACCCAAATGAGAAATATAATCCACACCTACAATAGGAGGAGGGGGAATATAAAGGCAGGGAAATCAAACGCAGCTGGGAGGAAGGAAACAGAAAACTCCTCCCAGCTCTAGTAGTGACATCATCACAGGGGTGGAGAAACAGAGCTGTGAGAACGTCCCAAAGCTCTGGTAGTGACAGCGCAGGTTTCACAGGCTGTCACGTAATTCTCAATGCTCTTACATAACCCTGGCCACCAGAACCTCCGGGACACCAGATCACAGGTGGACTTACCACCAGGATGTCCAGCAAGGACAGTATCGTGATGTTCCTTGAACACCTTGTATCGCAGGCCCTCAGGAACAAACAACCTCCCTGGGGGACAAGAACCAGGAGCCCCCTCCTGGGCTCCCAACACCTCCATCTCCAATTCAGGGTATAGAGCGGAGACCACCACCCCATCCGCTAAAATCAGCGCAGGATCCTCTGAATCACCTCCCCCAGGAAAGCTGCGAGACAAGGCATCTGCCTTGACGTTCTTGACCCCTGGGCGAAAGGTAACCACAAAATTGAACCTGTAAAAAAAAAAAACCATCTGGCCTGCCTAGGGTTCAGACGCTTGGCAGATTGCAGGTAAGCCAAATTCTTATGGTCTGTATTGAACTATCCAACTTGATAGCCAACAACTCTCTATCTCCAACATCATAATTCCTCTCGGCGACCGAGAGCTTCTTGGAGAAAAAGGCACACGGGACCCACTTGCCAGGGGATGAACCCTGTGAGAGCACTGCTCCAACCCCCACCTCTGATGCATCAACCTCCACTACAAATGGCTGACACACATCCGGATGCACCAGAATGGGAGCAGACGCAAAACGCTCCTTAATAGCCGAAAAGGCCTGCAATGCCTCATCCGACCAGACAGAGACGTCGGCGCCCTTCTTGGTCATATCAGTGAGAGGTTTTACTATGGTAGAATAGTTCGAAATAAATTTTCTATAATAATTCGTAAACCTCAAGAACTGCATCAAGGCTTTCTGATTCTCTGGTCGGTCCCATTCCAGAACCGCCCGGACCTTCTCGGGGTCCATAAGAAAACCAGAATCAGAAAGCAGGTATCCCAAGAACGGAAGCTCTTGCACTGCAAACAAACATTTCTCCAATTTAGCATATAATTTATTCTCCCGAAGGATCGTCAAAACCTGTCTCACATGATCCTGATGGGTCTCCAGATCAGGAGAATAAATTTAAATCTCATCCAGGTAAACTACTACGAACCTCCCCACCAAATGATGAAAAATGTTATTGACGAATCGCTGAAATACTGCTGGCGCGTTCGTCAACCCAAAAGGCATCACCAGGTTCCTCAAAATGACCCTCGTGCGTATTGAAGGCCGTTTTCCACTCATCCCCCTCCTTGATTCTGATCAGATTGTAGGCCCCTCTCAAATCCAACTTGGAGAACACCTTGGCTCCAACAATCTGATCAAAAAGATCAGAGATCAAAGGCAGGGGATATGGATCCCGGACTGTAATACGGTTCAATTCCCGGAAATCCAAACACGGTCTCAGTGATCCATCCTTTGCCACTGGAGATTTAGATGGTCTAATATGACCTTTTGCCAAACTCTCGGCGATATACCTTCGCATGACCTCTCTTTCGGGTTGAGAAAGGTTGTAAAGCCGAGACTTTGGCAACTTAGCCCCTGGGATGAGATTAACTGGACAATCATAGTCACGATGAGGGGGTAATTCCTGAGCCCCACCCTCCGAAAAGACATCCGCAAAATCTGAGAGATACTGAGGTAAAGCCGTAATGGACACACCAGAGATAGATGTTCCAAAACAATTATCCGAACAAAACTCACTCCAACCGATGATTTGTCTCGCTTGCCAGTCTATAATTGGGTTAGCAGAGGTAAAAGAACGAAAAAAAGATAAATTTGTCAGAGACAAACACGATTATGACACCGGTACCATTTTTAATTGGAATACTAGGAAAAGATTTAATAATAAAAGACAACAAAAGAAAAAAATTCCTCGACGTCAAAATAATGACTATTGGACAACAGATTCCGACTCCAGTATTTCGGATGATCCCGGCCATCTACCAGCCAATTCTGTAAGAGAGCCATGTGACCCTTTAGTAAAAGGATCAGAAGAGGAGGGAGAAAGAACAGGAAAAACAACAAGTGTCAGGAAGTCAGGAAGAGAGAAGAAACAAGTCTCCTGGAGGAAGTAGACGACCCCCTCCACTCAGAGGAAAATTTAGTGATCAATTTGTCTGGTCACCCATTACCACCTGGGTGTGTTAAAATCCTGAACAAAGGACTTGGTTATAGCCTGACCGAAAAATTTGATCCAACAACCTTCGAGGTTGATCTGTTCAAAGCCACCCGCAAGCTTTATCTGCACAAGCTTTTCAAAGATACCCCACAGAAGCCAGCCACAACATTGGGAGAAGTACCACTTCAGATGGACTCTGGAGCCTTCCAAATATCAAATAAATTGAGTGAAGAGGAACAAGCCTGCCTAGCATTCCTAGCTGGAATGGATACCACTGAGGCATCCCCCTGTGATGTGTCCGTCGTACCATTTAGTGGTGGAGTCGGTTCCACTTTTTGCCCCCCTATGCCCGCTGGGAGTAGCATTGATATCTTCCAATACCAAGTCATGAGGGATATTAAAGCGGTAATATATTCTACCGCCCAACCCAATATCACTAGCGAGGAACAAAAAGCCCTACAATGGCTACGTTCACAGAAGGATATAATAGTAAAACCAGCGGACAAGGGGGGCAATATAGTTCTCATGTCCAGAGAATTCTATGTCAACGAAGCCCTTAGACAACTGGGTGATACAGGGGTATATGAAAGGTTACGGGGGGACCCCTTGCCAGATATCCAGTCGTCACTACAATCCCTTGTCAAGAAATATATAGGGATTGGTTTTTTACCTAAAAACCTGTTGGAAAAACTTGTCCCGGTCTCACCAGCCAAACCTTCATGGTATTTTCTTCCGAAGATCCACAAGTCGCTGAGCCACCCCCCGGGACGTCCTATCGTCGCGGAGATTGGCTCGGTGACTGAGCCTATCTCCAAGTATTTGGATTGGCTGTTGCGACCGATACTAAGTAGCGCCCCCGCCTACCTCAGGGACACCAATGATTTTTTATTGGCCCTGAAGGATATTTGTTGGCAGAAGAATTACCATCTGGTTTCCCTCGATGTGGAGAGCCTCTACACCCGCATCCCTCATGATGCCGGTGTGGAGGCTATCCTTGACATCGTGGCGAACCTGGGTAAGAGCCCTGTATATTGTGAGTTTGTAGGAGAGGCGCTCAAATTTGTTTTAACTAACAATATATTCCAATTTGAGGACGAGTGGTTCAGACAAAAACTCGGCACAGCTATGGGGACCCCCGTCTCCTGCACCTTCGCTAATATGTACCTTTCCAGACTAGAGGATAGATATGTTTATTCTGTGAGTAATCCCTTTCTGTCCAAATTAAAGACATATCTGCGGTTTGTAGATGATATATTCATAGTCTGGGAAGGTACAGAGGAAGAGTGCAATCATTTCGTTGATTATATGAATGGTAATGATATGGGCATGACTTTTACGGTGAACTTCGGGGGAGATAAATTGCAATTCCTGGATGTGGCTGTCTTGGTGGAAGGCGACGAGTTGGTCACGGAGGGCTTTCGCAAGCCCACGGCGACCAACTCCTTGCTCCACCACGACAGCTTCCACCCAGAGAGTGTCAAAAAAGCTGTTCCATACGGTCAATTCATTAGACTTAGACGTATAAACAGCAGAGACAGTGGTTATCGTAGACAGGCGAATGACCTCAAACACCGTCTAATGAAGAGAGGTTACCCTGAAAATACACTCAATAAAGATATGGAAAAGGTAGAGGAAATGTTCTCACAAGATTATCTCTTGAGGGGTGAGAATCGGAGAGGGGAGAAAGGTGCAGATTCAGCAAAAAGCAGCAGATTTGCGTTCTCCTTTAAATACAGCCCTATGGCTGACCGCATCCGATCAGTCATATTCAAAAACTGGGACGTGTTAAGGAGGGACGCAACTCTAAATGAGCTGACAGGACAGAGACCCCTTATCTCCTTTAGAAGGAGTCACACAGTTAAAGACAAAATTGTTAGAAGTAGGCTCCAAAAAGACAGCAGTAAAAATTGGCTCACAAGTAATCGACCTAATGGTAATTACAGGTGTGGAAATTGTTCACTTTGCACCAATAATCCGCAGAAAAAGATTGTTGAATTTGCCGGCATTCGGCATAAAGTCAATCAATTTATTAATTGCCGGAGTACCTATGTGGTTTACTTATTGATGTGCACGTGTGGACGATTTTACATCGGTAAAACCATTAGATGCCTCTTCGAACGGATAAGAGAACACTTCAATTCTATCAAAACCGGCAAAGGTTGTCCGAGACTGATAGAACACATCAGAAGTGTGCACAATGGTGACACGAAGTGTATCTGTTTTTCCGGGTTGGAAGTCGTATCCACGCCCCCTCAAGGGGGAGATAGACACCGCCTCCTGCTACAGAGAGAAGCCAAATGGGTATTGCGTACGGGAGCCCTGGGGGGATTAGGACTCAATGATAGAAATGATCTAAGTCCGTTTTTGTAACATCCCAAGTATGCAGGGCTTCCACTCTCTTTCTTCTTTTTTTTTCCCCCCCATTTACTGTGTTCTATATGTGCGCTTTCTTTGACGATTGTATGCGCATTACTTGCACATTGTTTTAACATGTATGTTAATTTAATTATCTCCCCAGTGCGGACGTGACCTGAGTTGTCAGTTTCCATGACAGCAGCTCACGCCGGCACTTAAAAAGGAGCTGTGCACCAGCACGCATTGACGTTCAGCCTGATGAAGCGCATTTAGCGCGAAACGGCCGCCGCTGACCTGTGCGTGCAGTGAACTGCCTCTCCCCCACTGCCTGATGTTTTTGTGGATTACAATAAAGCAGCAATATTTTGACCACACTGGTGAGTGCCGCTATTTTTTCACCTTTCTACATTACCTTCAGTTTGAGTCTTGCTTTCATAGCTGAGCACCGCCGTCTGTGTGTGTCCTCCACAGCCATATCCTGCATTGGATTCTGACACGCTTGCACGCCGAGCCGCCGTGAGTGGTGCCGACCCTATCTTGTTTTTGCTACATTATAATTGGGTTATGTTTAGTCAACCATGGCAACCCCAAAACAATAGGAGCTGGCAAATCCTTCAAGACAAAAAAAGAAATAATTTCAAAATGTGAATCACCCACCCTTAAGTGAATACCATGAACAATGTGAGTAAGGCTCCTTTGAGAAAGAGGGGAAGAATCAATTGCAAAAACACGAATCTCGTTCTCTAAAGTACTTAGTCCTAGATTTTGAAGGAAAAGAAAGTCAATTAGGTTTACCCCAGCACCACAATCAAGGAACACCTCAACAAAAACATTTCTTGACTCCAGCGCCACCATAGCTGGAAGGAGAAAACGGGAACTGCAGGGAGCTTGCATACCTGCCTGCTCCACCACACCATTCATGCTACCAAGTGTCAGAGAAGTTTTTTCTTTCTTTTTCTCTACCACCTGCGGTTTCACATAAGGACAAGCAAAAACAAAATGACCACTCTTTCCATAATAGTAACATAGTTTGTGCAATTTCCTAAAGTCTCTACTATCAGAATGGCAAGAAATCTGACCCAATTGCATGGGTTCCTCCGCTACCCCCGCGTTACCTGTAACATCACCCGGGGAGGCAGTAGAGACGAAACCACTCACAGAAGGGATACCTTGCGCAGGGGGAGCCCTATACCTCTCTCTGATACGTCTATCTAGCCGTACTGCTAAAGACATGGCGTTCTCCAAAGAGTCTGGGTATTCATGAAAAGCAAGGGCATCCTTCAATCTTTCAGATAACCCCTGACAAAACTGGCTACGTAACGCGGGATCATTCCACTCTGATTCAGTAGCCCACCTCCTAAACTTAACACAGTAAGCCTCTGCAGTATGTTCCCCCTGAAACAAATTACGTAATCTCGACTCTGCCATCGAGACCCGATCTGGGTCATCGTAGATTAATCCCAGAGCCTTAAAAAATTCCTCCACCGACCGGAGCGCCCGAGAACCAGGTGGCAGAGAAAAGGCCAAGGATTGCGCGTCCCCTTTAAGCAGAGAAATAATTATACCTATCCTCTGACTCTCATCCCCTGACGACAATGGACGCAGCCGAAAGTACAATTTGCAGGACTCTCTAAAACGGACAAAGTCATCCGTACCCCCTGAGAATCGATCAGGAAGAGCCACTTTAGGTTCCACACAAAATTGACCACCTCCTAATGCTAGAGCATTCTGAGACTGTGCGACTGAACCACGTAGCTCCGCAACCTCTAGAGATAGCCCATGCATGCGGTCAACTAATGCTTCAATTGACGCCATCACAAAACCGCAGAGCAATGACAGTCAAAGTTTTGGGCGGATTATAATGTCACGGCGGACGTGCACTCAGACTAACAGATAAACCACCAACCCGGCTCTAGGCAAGAGGCAGGGGAAGGGTCACCTCCTAGCTAATCCCTGACCTCTCTCCTGCACTGCTCAGGCCACATGCAGACCTTGGTGGTAGGTATGATGTGTCCCCGTGCCTGGGCTGAAACACCCTAAATTCCCTGAGATGGTGAAGAGGGGAAATAGGAGCAGCCTGCTCGCACAGAACCTGGAGGGGAGAGATGACACAAAACAACCAAACTAGAAACCACACTTATCTTTCTGGGCTGGAACAGACAACCTTCCTTCCTAGCTTCCAAGACCACAGTGATTCCTATAATCCGCTCAGAGCACTGGGATGGAGTGCTATTTAAACTAATGACCCCACCCAGTGCACCTGATGAGAGGCGGATCCAGCACGGCTCTAAAACAAAACACTAAACTCGTGCTGCTATTCTGGCCGACCTCCGCACATAGTCAGGACGGGGCATGACAGATAAGAAAAGAATAGTCAGGTGGAAGCCGTGGTCAATATACCAGGAAGGATGCGCAGTACAGGAGGAGCAGGCAAAGGATCGTCAGGGAACAGGATCAGGTAAGTACACAGGTATCCAACAACTGCCAGGAACCTAAATTAACAGGGAACCTGTGGCCAGCAGGCTACCTGTATTTATAGTGGGGAGTGAGGGTCATGTGACGTGGCCAACGTCACATGACCGACAGACCGTCCGGTCGAGCACCGAGTGATCAGCTCGGCGCTCAAGGCAGACCTAGGAGCAGGGAGCCTCCCAGCTAGCAAAGCCACCCTGGGAACGAGGTCAAACACAGATCCTCGCTCCCGAAGCTAAGCAGCAGGTCTGCGGCTGATGGGAGACCGAGTGTGCCTTTGGCACCCCGTTACAGTACCCCCCCTTTTACGAGGGACCATCGGACCCAAGACTTCAGGCGATGGCCTTTCAGGGTGTTCTAAATGAAATTTTCGAACAAGTCTAGGAGCATGAACCTCCCTGGCAGGTACCCAAGATCTCTCTTCAGGTCCATACCCCTTCCAGTGAATCAGGTACTGCAAGGAATTACGCACCTTCCTGACATCCACTATTTTAGACACCACATGCTCGACAGCATCATTAACAAGAAACGGCAGAGGCGAGGCTTTCGATGGTACTACCGGTTCAAAATATTTTTTAAGTAGAGATTTATGGAACACATTATGAATGTGGAATGACTCGGGCAGCTCCAACCTAAATGATACCGGGTTAATCACCTCCGTGATCTTATATGGTCCAATAAAACGAGGAGCAAACTTTTTAGAATCTACCTTTAGAGAGAGATTCTTGGAGGAGAACCATACCTTATTCCCAACCTGAAAATTCACCCCCTTGAACGTCTCCTATCGGCCTTGAGTTTCTGAGAACTTTGAGCCTTTTCTAAGTTTGATTGAACCCGGGCCCAAACTGTGCACAGTTCAGAGGAGAACCTATCCGCCTCAGGGTTAGAGGAGGAGACGGATGACCCAGAATGAAAACGGGGATGGAAACCATGGTTACAAAAGAAAGGTGAAACCCCAGCAAAAGAATTGAGACGGTTATTTAAAGCAAATTCAGCCAATGGAAGAAATTTCACCCACAATTGCTGGTCATCAGCAACATACAACCTCAAGAATTGTTCCACAGACTGATTAAGGCGTTCAGTCTGCCCATTACTCTCAGGGTGGTAGGCAGAGGAAAAAGACAATGAAATTTTACATTTTTGACAGAAGGCCCTCCAGAATTTGGACACAAACTGCACACCCCTGTAGAAACAATATTTTCCGGGATACCATGCAATCGAACAATTTCTTTCACAAAAATAGACACCAGGGTTTTGGCATTCGGGAGTTTAGACAGGGGAATGAAATGGACCATCTTGCTAAACCTATCGACCACTACCCAAACTACAGTCTTACCCTCCGCCGGCGGTAGGTCAGTTATAAAGTCCATCGAGATATGGGACCAGGGTCTACTGGGAATGGGTAGGGGTCGTAGGTTACCAGCAGGGCGAGTCCTAGGTGTCTTGGACCTGGCACAAACCTCACAGGCTGACACGTAGGACTTGAGATCCCTAGTTAGAATGGGCCACCAATAAGATCTAGAAACCAGATCTTTAGTGCCCTCAACACCCAGATGTCCACAAAAGGCAGAATCGTGACACTCACCCAACAGCTGGAGACGAAATTGTACGGGAACAAACAACTTATCTGTTGGGGTGGATACCGGTGCCAGATGTTGTTCAGACCTAATGCGAGCCGAGATATCCTGGGTTAGAGCTGCCATGAAGATTTTTGCTGGTAGGATGGATTCAGGTGGTACCTCAGTAGGTTGAAAAGCATGGAAGCTCCGAGATAATGGGTCCGCCTTCCCATTTTTACTTCCCGGCCTGAACGTAATGGAAAAATCTAAACGAGTAAAAAACAGAGCCCATCTGGCTTGACGGGGATTCAACCTCTTAGCAGACTCGAGAAACATAAGGTTTTTATGGTCAGTGACAACAGTTACACAATGCCTTGCCCCCTCCAGAAAATGCCTCCACTCCTCAAATGCCCATTTAATGGCCAGCAGCTCCCTATTCCCTATGTCGTAGTTTCTCTCCGTGGGATAGAATTCCCTGGAGAAGAAGGCACATGGTCTCAGGTTAGTGAGGCTAGCAGGACCTTGTGAAAGGACTGCTCCTGCACCGTCCTCGGACGCATCCACCTCCACAATAAAAGGTCTCTCCTGATCAGGCTGGATCAGAATGGGAGCGCTACTGAATGCCTTTTTTAATTTTTCAAATGAAGAAATGGCCTCAGTAGACCAATTCTCCAAATCCGCCCCTTTTTTAGTAAGGTCGTCAACGGTTTAGCAATTACGGAAAAATTCATAATAAATTTACGTTAGTAATTGGCAAAACCTAAGAACCGTTGTAAGGCCTTTAAGGATGAAGGTCTTACCCATTCCTTAATTGCTAGTACCTCACCAGGATCCATCTTGAAGGTGTGAGGAGTCAGAACATGCCCTAGAAACAGAATCTCCTGTACACCAAAGACACATTTCTCTTGCTTAGCGGATAGCTGATTCTCCCTCAACACCTGTAATACTTGTTTAACATGAAACACATGGGATTCGAAGTCAGGAGAGAATATCAAAATGTCGTCAAGATAGACAATATCAAATTTACCTAAGAACTCCCTAAGAATGTCATTCATGAAGTTTTGGAACACAGCTGGGGCATTGCTGAGTCCAAAAGGCATCACCTGATATTCAAAGTGTCCTGCCGGAGTATTGAACGACGTCTTCCATTCGTCTCCCTCCTTGATTCGGATTAGATTGTATGCCCCTTTCAGGTCAATCTTGGAAAACCAGGTTGCCCCCAGAACCTGGTTAAATAAATCCGGAATCAATGGGAGGGAGTATCTATTCTGGACAGTGATTTTATTTAATCTCCGGTAATCGATACATGGCCTAAGACCACCATCTTTTTTCTTAACGAGGAAAAACCCCGCCGCCATAGGAGAGACAGAAGGTCTAATATGCCCTTTACCAAGGCTCTCCTTAAAATAATCTTCCATGGCCTTGCGTTCAGGCTTAGAAAGATTATAAATTCGCCCCTTAGGAAACTTGGCCCCCTCTACTAGCCCTATAGTACAATCATAAGGTCTATGAGGGGGTAGAACCTCCGGGGTTGGTGATGAGAATACATCAGAATATTCCCTAACAACAGTGGGTAAAGTATCAGACTGAGACTGAGACCCCTCAGCTTTACTGAGACCCCAGCCTGTACCACGGACAAGCACGAGTCACACTTAGGCCCCATCTCACCAACTCCCCCTTGGACCAATCTGTAGTGGGGCTATGTAGTCGGAGCCAAGGCAACCCTATTACCACCTCAGCTGGTAGGTTCTCCAGGACTAAAAGGGAACATCTCTCTGAGTGGCACACACCCACGGTTAGAGAAATCTCTGAGGTACATGAGCTCACCGTACCACCAATAAGAGGAGTAGCATCAATAGCCATGACATGGATCGGAGTTGGTAAAGCAAACAATGGAATACCCAATCTTACAGCGTACTCAGAGTCAATAAAGCTGGCCACTGAGCCAGAATCAATAAAGGCCTTACCCGGCAATTTATCTACCCCCAGAGAAATCGTAATGGGTACCAAAAGCTTACATTTAGAAAAATTAGGGTGTACCTGGTCTTTAGGTTGCCTTGCCTTAGGAGACTTGACAGAGAGGACCTTCTTAGGACACTGGTTGATCCAATGGTCAGGATCTCCACAGTAAAAGCATTCTCCATGTCTGCGGCAAAGATTCCCTCGGGTCATGCCAACCTGCATGGGTTCCTCGGTGGAGACCTCAGCATTGTCTCTGGGATAGGCCTCTGGCTGGACCACCATCTGGGAAGAGAACTGTTGTTCCTGTCGTCTCTCTCTAACCCGTCGGTCAAGTCGGACAACAAGGGTCATCATCTCCTCTAAGGTCTCTGGAAGTTGATAACTGACCAGAAGATCCTTTAAATTATCAGACAGACCTGACCTGAACTGACTCTTCAGGGCTGGTTCGTTCCATCCTGAGGGGAAACACCACCTTCTGAATTGGGTGCAATAATCCTCTGCAGGTAGAGTGCCCTGAACCAGTGCCTTTAGAGCCGTCTCGGCTACTAGAGCCCTGTCTGGTTCATCATAGAGGGTACCCAGGGCCTGAAAGAACCCCTCCACAGAATTTAAACAACTGGCACCAGCAGGTAAAGAGAACGCCCAGTCCTGGAGATCACCCTGTAGTCGGGAAATGATAATGCCCACGCGTTGACTCTCGGGGCCAGAGGACACGGGGCGCAAACGGAAGTAAAGTCTGCAACTCTCCTTAAAAGAGAGAAACTTCTTCCGGTCTCCAGAAAAGGGTTCTGGGAGCTTAATCTGGGGCTCAAAATGCGGACTGGAGGCCTGAGGAGTGGAAGAACCTTGCCCTAACTCAAAAGAACTGAGTTTTTCCCCTAGCTCCTGCACTATCTGCATCAGATTAGAGACATGGTCAGTCAGGGTCACCAGAGGATTCATTATACGGTGGTTATTGGGCCTGTTAATCTGTAACGGTCACGTACACACACACACACAGGGGGGAGGATAGTGACCACTGCGCTCCACCCTCACCCCTGGCCCTGCCTACTTGCCTCACGAGTCCTGATGACAGGGGACAACTGGACGGCAGTCCCTAACTTAGTATACGTGCGGGAAGGACAGACAAGACAAATAACGGATAGTGAATGGACCGGGTCAAAACCAAGAGGACAATGCAGTACAGAGGGATAAGCAAAGAATAGTCAGGTGAAAGCCGAGGTCAATATACCAGGAAGCATGCGCAGTACAGGAGGAGCAGGCAAAGGATCGTCAGGGAACAGGATCAGGTAAGTACACAGGTATCCAACAACTGCCAGGAACCTAAATTAACAGGCAACCTGTGGCCAGCAGGCTGCCTGTATTTATAGTGGGGAGTGAGGGTCATGTGACGTGGCCAGCGTCACATGACCGACAGACCGACCGGTCGAGCACCGAGTGATCAGCTCGTCGCTCAAGGCAGACCTATGAGCAGGGAGCCTCCCAGCTAGCAAAGCCGCCCTGGGAACGAGGTCAAACACAGATCCTTGCTCCCGAAGCTAAGCAGCAGGTCTGCGGCTGATGGGAGAACGAGTGTGCCTTCGGCACCCCGTTACGGTCAATCTGCTACAGTCAATCTGCCAGCGGAGGGTTAATCTGCAGTGTCAGATATATAGTTCAACCATATACACTGCTAGTAGTGTAGAAAGTTTATTATTTGTGGTGGAGATAATCAATACGACCATATTGTTGTTACAGTAAACACTGGCCAGCAGTATTGTATTGTATTTTATATTAGGGACCATTTGTTTGGATGTAAATTTAGAATTTTTATTTACGTTTTATTGTGAATTGTATGTTGTTTTAATAAATTAGTTTTAATCCAGTTGGTGTCCAGATGAACATGAGCCTAAATATGTACATATAATTTTATATTTATACTTGATTGGGTGAATCAATTAGTTAGAACACCCACTCCTAACTGTTTAGCAGGTGAGCCACCTCATAATTTAATCAAATCCAAAAAATGTACAGCAGTATTACAGATAAAAAATACAATCTGCAAATTAGAGGAATGGGGGAAATGAGGAAAACAAGGTACAGATGTCAACAAGGTATGCAATCAATGCATATAATATAGATCTTACATGGAAAGGAACTAAGCAAGCAATCAAAAATGGTAGAGAAGTCAACTCATGGCCATAGTAGATTATAAAGTAGACACATAGAGCAGTTATAAGGCACAAATCCAGGTAAAACGAATCAGGTTGGATTGGCCACTGTCGAGATGATCAAAGGGTCAGAGATGTGGGTGTGGGACCAAGTCTCCCAGCTTGAAAGTTCTTCAACATGAAAAATTTGACATACCTTATCAATCCACATCTGGGCTGGGTTGTTGGGGGAAGAGGCTTTCAGCCAATAGACACCATATTTAAAAGAGCTGGTAAGGAATTTTTAGAGGACATTTTATATAATGGAGTTTTAGAAGAGCTAATTGGGGAGTAAGCCTGATGGATATTGCACAAATCACATTTATGTTACTCTCCACCGACTTCTAAAATTTTAAAATAAGCAGGCATTCCCACCATATGTGCAGTAGACAACTTGTACTTTCACCACAGCTTCAGAAGAGATCAGATGCTGAGGTAAACATCTTAGCTACTACATCAGGAGAACAAAACCATCTAACTAGAAAAGCTACAATTTCTGGGAAAATTGTGTGTAGTGTTCTTGTCTCCACCAGTAGTCTACAACTGGAGTGGGTGGAGTAACTGGGTGGAGTGGCTTGAGTAACTGTGGAAAGGTTGGATTGGGCAGAGTAACTTTATAGAGTGGGCAGAGTAAGGCTACTTTCACACTAGCGTTCGGGGCTCTGCTTGTGAGCTCCGTTTGAAGGGTCTCACAAGCGGCCCCGAACGCATCCGTACTGCCCCAATGCATTCTGAGTGGATGCCGATCCGCTCAGAATGCATCAGTCTGGCAGCGTTCAGCCTCCGCTCCGCTCAGCAAGCGGACACCCGAACGCTGCAAGCAGCGTTCGGGTGTCCGCCTGGCCGTGCGGAGGCAAACGGATCCGTCCAGACTTACAATGTAAGTCAATGGGGACGGATCCGTTTGAAGTTGAAACAATATGGCTCAATTTTCAAACGGATTCGTCCCCCATTGACTTTCAATGTAAAGTCTGGACGGATCCGTCTAAACTACTTTCACACTTAGAATTTTTTTTAAACTATAATGCAGATGGATCCGTTCTGAACGGATCCAAATGTCTGCATTATAGGAGCGGATCCGTCTGTGCAGACACCAGACGGACCCGCTCTGAACGCAAGTGTGAAAGTAGCCTAACTGTGTGGAGTGTTTGGAGCGAGTAAAGATAGTAAACATTACACTAACCAATTAAAAAGTGCACATGACCCGCATGGTCAGTTTGGATTTCCAGTCAGTGGTATTTGCGTTAACAAATTCCCGAAGATTGTCCCAAAGTACCCATAAGTGTCAGTTTCGAGCTGCGATTCCGGTTAGTGGGTCACCTGATAGCCTTGTGTTCAGACTGTTAACTCTGTTCTATGTTCATTGTCATTTATATTTTTGTGTTTCTTTTACTTTGTTTTATTTTCTTTGAAATCTCACTCCTTCAATGAACCCCTGGCTGGGGTGTAATGCTCTTCTGCGGTATATTTGACGCTTGTATTATTACTTGAACGATAACTGATAATAATTTGGCTAATGAATAACTATTGTTTAGGCGCTATTACGCCCTGTATGTGACATTGTAACTTTACTTTTTGGAGATAATCAATAAAAACTTTGTGATTAAAAAAAAAAAGTGCACATTACAAGCTTGATAGAGTGAGAAATGCATTTCAACTTTTATTTATTTATATACCACATTTAATTGCAATGTTGTTGCCCAAAGTGCTTCGCAGTTACATTAAGGCCTCTTTCACACTTGCGTTGTTGGGATCCGGCATGCACTTCCGTTGCCGGAGGTGCCCGCCAGATCCGGAAAAACGCAAGTGTACTGAAAGCATTTGAAGACGGAACCGTCTTCCAAATGCTTTCAGTGTTACTATGGCACCCAGGACGCTATTAAAGTCCTGGCTGCCATAGTAGGAGCGGGGAGCGGGGGAGCGGGGGAGCGGTATACTTACAGTCCGTGCGGCTCCCGGGGCGCTCCAGAATGACGTCAGAGCTCCCCATGCGCATGGATGACGTGATCCATGCGATCACGTGATCCATGCGCTTGGGGCGCCCTGACGTCACTCTGGAGCGCCCGGGGAGCCGCACGGACGGTAAGTATGCTGCTCCCCCGCTCCCCACTACACTTTACCATGGCTGCCAGGACTTTAGCGTCCCGGCAGCCATGGTAACCATTCAGAAAAAGCTAAATGTCGGCTCCGGCAATGCGCCGAAACGACGTTTAGCTTAAGGCCGGATCCGGATCAATGCCTTCCAATGGGCATTAATTCCGGATCCGGCCTTGCGGCAAGTGTTCCGGATTTTTGGCCGGAGCAGAAAGCGCAGCATGCTGCGGTATTTTCTCCGGCCAAAAAACGTTCCGTTCCGGAACTGAAGACATCCTGATGCATCCTGAACGGATTTCTCTCCATTCAGAATGCATTAGGATAATCCTGATCAGGATTCTTCCGGCATAGAGCCCCGACGACGGAACTCTATGCCGGAAGACAATAACGCAGGTGTGAAAGAGCCCTAAAACATACATTTATAAAAACATTAGCAGCCAATTTGTGTAGGTGGGCTTGAAAATGAGGGAGTGGTGGCAGTTTAGAAATCATGTCCTGATTTTTCAGCTCACACTCTAGCTTTTGTCACTCTGCTGGCTGCTGACACACGTGGGTTCCTATGGCAACTCACTCTACTGCAAGGGCAGAGAAGAGAGGTTAAAAATATAGTTGAGCGAACCCGAACTTTAGGTTTTTTGGCACCCGGACCCGAACATTTGTGTAAAAGTTCGGGTTTGGGTTCGGTGTTCGGCGATTTTTATGGCGCTTTTTGAAAGACTGCAAAGCAGCCAATCAACAAGCGTCATACTACTTGCCCCAAGAGGCCATCACAGCCATGCCTACTATTTGCATGGCTGTGATTGCCCAACTGCAGCATGTGACCCAGCCTCTATTTAAGCTGGAGTCACGTAGCGCCGCCCGTCACTCTGCTCGGATTAGTGTAGGGAAAGGCTGCAGATGCTGTGAGGGAGAGATCAGGGAGGAATCTTATAAAGAACTGCTTCTTTACTCAGCAATCTACAGCAAATGTGTTTTGTGGGTGCAGTGCACAATTGTTTTAAGCCTGCCCTGAGCCAACTACTACTGCCCTGCTGGCAGGGTTTCCCAAGGGCATCCACCTAGCCCTTCCCCAGGGGTGGAAGACATAGAATGCACTGACGCACAACCACTTATGTTTCCTGATGAGGACATGGGAATACCACCTCAGCACGTCTCTGATGAGGATGAAACACAGGTGCCAACTGCTGCGTCTTTCTGCAGTGTGCAGACCGAAAAGGAGGTCAGGGAGGAAGACTGGGTGGAAGACGATGCAGATGACGATGAGGTCCTAGACCCCACATGGAATGAAGGTCGTGCCACTGACTTCCAGAGTTTGGAGGAAGAGGCAGTGGTGAGACCGAGCCAACAGCTTAGCAAAAGAGGGAGCAGGGTGCAAAAGCAGAGCAGCCGTCGCCAAAACAGTTCCCCTGCTACTGGCCCCCGCCACCAGGGACTGAGCACACCAAAGGCAGCTTAAAGGAGTTCCCTGGTGTAACGGATCTCCTGGCACCCCGACCGGGTACCTCCGTTGATGGATGCTCCTAGTGCTTCCCGAGGACTCCAAGCACTCCACTTGACACCGTAAGCATGCAGACCCCACGAACCGCCGAAGCTTAGTTGAGGTCTCACCGTCTCCTACCCACCCTGGACCTACGACAAGGCTCCAGGCTCCAGTGGGTGAACCTCTCCTAAATCCAGAGAGCAGGAACAGCTCTTACAAGAGCTAGGAGTTATAGCCAGGGGAGTATACAGCGTATAGAAATCTCCATACACATGAGACGAGGCTCTATGTTGAATGTAAAACAGGAACTCTTTATTGAACACACAAGCATTGACTTATATACACATTTTCCGACAAGGGTACCACCCCACGTGGACCTGGTTAGGAACTGAGGACATGACATAGCTGCCAATCCTACAGTTTAAACACAACAACTAACCCTATTCAACAATCACAATGGCATTGTCTGTGACGCCTACAAGAACACTTAATGATGAGCTTGTACAAAGTCTCTTGGGTATGAATGCATCTGGAGAGTCCATGTGATCTAGTGAGTATTTGTTTTATGTAAAAAATTAATTAAACACAGGTTTAAGTTTTGTTCCCAGTCCAAGATATATGAAGGTTTAGGAGGAGATTTAGTTACAATAAATTTGTTATAGATGAGAGAAAATGTCTAGATGGTTTAAGCAAGCCAAGGATCATTTGGAACCAAGACGGTAAGTGTTTCTTGAAAGGGGAAAGTGAGGAATGGCAAATAGTTGTGAAATCTTTATATTGCATGTCAATCCAAATTCTTTAACCCAAAACTTTTTTGAAATGAATTAAGAGAAGGGACTTTATAATTTTGTAAAAAGTCATCTGTGGAAATACTAGTAATGGTAATATCTCTATTCTCTACTAGGGTTGTTGCGGGTATCGAAATTTCGATACCCAATCAATACTTTTGTCCCGGTATCGATACAATACCGGGATTTCTATTTTTTCGATACTGGGCTGCGCTGCTGCGCTGTCTAGTATCTCTGAACATTTGCTGTCGGCGCGCTCATGTTCCCTCAGCAGCACGGGGAGAAGGAAGCTGTCCTCCCTCCCCCCTGTGCTGCTGCTGGCACTGCCACCAATGAGCAGAGAGGGGCGGAGGAGGGGCGGGCGCACTGCGCCACCAATGATACGACTTTTCCTACACAGAGCGGCGCCCAGCGATGTCCCAGCACTCACCATTATTCCTGGGCGCCGCTCCGTTCGCCCACTGTGCCCCATTACTGTCTCCTCTCCTGCTCCACATGCTGATTACTATCGGAGCGATAGGGAGGAGACATCAGCTTCACTAGTGGGCGTTCCTTCTCCCTGCGCTGCGATTGGACAGCGCTATAGCCAGGGAGAAGGAACGCCCACTAGTGAAGCTAATGTCTCCTCCCCATTACTCCGATAGTAATTAGCATATGGAGCAGGAGAGGAGACAGTAATGGGGCACAGCAGGCGAACGGAGCAGCGCCAAGGAATAATGGTGAGTGCTGGGACATCGCTGGGCGCCGCTCTGTGTAGCCTAATACTTAAAGTCTAGACCCAGGAAAAGTAGACTTTAACACATAATACAGGAGGCGGGTGCCAGCAGCAGAATCGCATTACCGGCACCCTGCCCCTGACAGGGAGCTGCGATCAGCGGCAGTTAACCGCTCAGGTGTGGCACCTGAGGGGTTAACTGCCGCTGATCTGCCAGTACCCGCCTCCTGTATTAAGGGGTAATTATCATTGGTGGTGCAGAGTGCCCCCCCTCAATCCCCCCCCCATTAAAATCATTGGTGGCAGTGGCCACAGGGTCCTCTCCCCTCCCCCTCATTGGTGGTGAAGTGGCAGCTTCTGATCGGAGCCCCAGCAGTGTTAGCCTGGGGCTCCGATCGGTTACCATGGCAGCCAGGACGCTACTGAAGCCCTGGCTGCCATGGTAACATCCCTGATGCTGTGTGCACAAAGCACAGAGCAGCAGGGACAGCGTGAGGTCTTATTCACCCTGATAGAGCTCTATCAGGGTGAATAGGACAAGGGATGAAAGATCCCAGGTTCTGGCCCCTAAGGGGGGAAATTGTTATTAAATAAAAAGTGTAAAAAAAAATATATATATATATATTAAGTATGAATCACCCCCTTTTCCCAATTTCACATATAAAATGTATAAATAATAAACATATTACATATCGCCACGTCAGAAAAGTCCAAACTATTAAAATATTTAAAAAAATCGATGCGGTGAACGCCGGAACATAAAAAATTAATAAAAACTGCACGATTCGACCATTTTTTAAAATGCGGACTGCACGTGGCTTTTTTGGTTTATTTTTTTCGCGTGGTATCGAATATCGCAATACTTTCTCATGGTATCGAAGCCGAATCAAAAATTTGGTATCGCAACTACTCTAATCTCTACTATGAAAAGACTTAGTCAATATCTTCTCAATCTTGGGGGATTTCCGTTTATGGATGAAAGACCAGGTCTCTAGTGGAGGTAGGTTAGGAAGATACTTTTCTTCACGTATGAGGAGCCATATCTGTATGTCAATAGAACCTATTTGTGGCTGATCCCAGGCCAAGGAGAGATCTTCAGGGCATTGATCCTCCTGTGTAGTACGGCAGACCTGGGGATACTACCATTGTATATAGTTTTGTACTTTGTACTGTATTGTGTTGTATTTTGTACATTTTGCATGTTTCTGGCAATGTGTTCCAGAAAGAAATGGCTGGAAAAAGGCTGGCTAGGAACATAGCTAAGCATCATGTTCTCCTCTCTTGGTAAGAATGTGCTGGTCTTGCTTCCTGCCAGGAGGAGAAGTTCCTGTCCAGACAAAGAGAGTAGAGGAAGCACACTGCAGAGATCCTGCTCCTAAAGTGGATTTTTCAGAGAGATCAAAGATATACAGCCTCAAGTAAATCCTTGAGAAGACAGCAGAGTGAACAACTATAACCTGCATTTGAAGGGACTGCTGTAAGGTGAGGGACTACCCCTAAGACACCCATCACCCAGACTACTACTAGGCTAGTACAATACTAACGCTAAATTGCAGCCAACCAACTTGCCTCGATCATCCCTACTGGTGCCAGAAGATTGCACTCAAAATCAGCGGCTATAGAATGTTCTACGTTGCACTTAGTAAAAGAGACTTTTATATGTTTAATTCTAGCCTCATTCTTCAACACTACATTTCCACTGGACTAATCCCCAGGAAGCAATGGTGTTAGGGAGTACACTGTAACACAACACTTAATCAGGGCCACTACCACTCCGATCCTCTGCACCTGTGCTTCTGCAAAGTGGATTGACCCAAGTCGTGGTAAAATTGTAATTGCACTCCATTGAACATATAGTTGCCTTTGTCACTAGTTGCCTTTGTCTCGAGGTGGGTGTCCAGCTAGATCTCTAATGCACACATTCTCTATTCGACTACTGTTCTCTTGGTCTTCAAGAAGAAATATTCCTGGTTAATATGGGCATGCTTTGCCAACAGCTTATCACTTCAGAGAAGGAGAGGATCTCTTTGTGAGACTGTTAAAGTGCTTCTACTCGATCCCCTGATGATCCTCCGTCCTGGATTCAGGTGCCATTTTAGTCATGTGGGCAGGGGAGGACAGCTGCTGCTTTCTGAACTATTTCAGACTGGGTACTTCCAGACTTGACCATCATGCATGCAAGCTGTGGAAATCCAAGATTTCTGGTGTCTGGCAGTAGGAACTCGGCTCTCACACATTTGCCATCTAGCACAGTCAGGCTTCACCTCCTGGTATTTTTTTAACCAGTTCAAGACTGCCTGATGACTTTAACCCCTTAAGGACCGGGCTCATTTTCACCTTAAGGACCAGGCCATTTTTTGGAAATCTGACCAGTGTCACTTTAAGTGCTAATAACTTTAAAACGCTTTGACTTATCCAGGCCATTCTGAGATTGTTTTTTCGTCACATATTGTACTTCATGACACTGGTAAAATGAAGTCAAAAAAATTATTTTTTTTGCACAAAGAAATACCTAATTTACCAAAAATTTGGAAAAATTTGCAAATTTCAAAGTTTCAGTTTCTCTACTTCTGTAATACATAGTAATACCCCAAAAAATTGTGATGACTTTACATTCCCCATATGTCTACTTCATGCTTGAATTGTTTTGGGAATGATATTTTATTTTTTGGGGATGTTATAAGGCTTAGAAGTTTAGAAGCAAATCTTGAAATTTTTCCGAAATTTACAAAAACTCAATTTTTAGGGACCAGTTCAGGTTTGAAGTCACTTTGCGAGGCTTACATAATAGAAACCACCCAAAAATGACCCCATCTAAGAAACTACACCCCTCAAGGTATTCAAAACTGATTTTGCATACATTGTTAACCCTTTAGGTGTTGCACAAGAGTTATTGGCAAATGGGGAGGAAATTTGAGAATTTGATTTTTTTGTCTAATTTTTCATTTTAACCCATTTTTTCCACTAACAAAGCAAGGGTTAACAGCCAAACAAGACTGTATCTTTATTGCCCTGACTCTGCTGTTTACAGAAACACCCAATATGTGGCCGTAAACTACTGTACGGCCTCACAGCGGGGCGTAGAGTGAAAGGTGCGCCGTTTGGTTTTTGGTAGGCTGATTTTTATGGACTGGTTTATTTACACCATGTCCCATTTGAAGCCCCCTGATGCACCCCTAGAGGAGAAACTCACTAAAAGTGACCCCATCTAAGAAACTACACCCCTCAAGGTATTCAAAACTGATTTTACATACGTCGTTAACACTTTAGGTGTTGCACAAGAGTTATTGGCAAATGGAGATGAAATTTGAGAATTTCATTTTTTTGCCTAATTTTCAATTTTAACCCATTTTTTTCACTAACAAAGCAAGGGTTAACAGCCAAACAAAACTGTATCTTTATTGCCCTGACTCTGCTGTTCACAGAAACACCCCATATGTGGCCGTAAACTACTGTACGGCCACACAGCGGGGCGTAGAGTGAAAGGTGCGCCGACTGTTTTTTTGACACCATGTCCCATTTGAAGCCCCCCTGATGCACCCCTAGAGTAGAAACTCCATAAAAGTGACCCCATCTAAGAAACTACACCCCTCAAGGTATTCAAAACTGATTTTACAAACTTTGTTAACCCTTTAGGTGTTGCACAAGATTTAATGGAAAATAGAGACACAATTTCAAAATTTCACATTTTTGGCAGATTTTCCATTTTAATATTTTTTTTCCAGTTACAAAGCAAGGGTTAACAGCCAAACAAAACTCATTATTTATGGCCCTGATTCTGTAGTTTACAGAAACACCCCATATGTGGTCGTAAACCGCTGTACGGGCACACGGCAGGGCGCAGAAGGAAAGGAATGCCATACGGTTTTTGGAAGGCAGGTTTTGCTGGACTGTTTTTTTGACACCATGTCCCATTTGAAGCCCCCCTGATGCACCCCTAGAGTAGAAACTCCAGAAAAGTGACCCCATTTTAGAAACTACGGGATAGGGTGGCAGTATTGTTGGTACTAGTTTAGGGTACATATGATTTTTGGTTGCTCTATATTACACTTTTTGTGCGGCAAGGTAACAAGAATTAGCTTTTTTGGCACCGTTTTTTTTTTTTGTTATTTACAACATTCATCTGACAGGTTAGATCATGTGGTAATTTCATAGAGCAGGTTGTCACGGACGCGGCGATACCTAATATGTATTACATTTTTTTAATTTATGTAAGTTTTACCCAATGATTTCATTTTTAAAACAAAAAAAAGTTTTAGTGTCTCCATAGTCTAAGAGTCATAGTTTTTTCAGTTTTTGGGCGATTATCTTAAGTAGGGTCTCATTTTTTGCGGGAGGAGATGACGGTTTGATTGGCACTATTTTGGGGTGCATATGACTTTTTGATCGCTTGCTATTACACTTTTTGTGATGTAAGATGACAAAAAATTGCTTTTTTTACACAGTTTTTTTTTTTTTTTTTTTTACGGTGGTCACCTGAGAGGTTAGGTCATGTGATATTTTTATAGAGTCGGTCGATACGGACGCGGCAATACCTAATATGTATACTTTTTTTTTATTTATGTAAGTTTTACACAATGATTTCATTTTTGAAACAAAAAAAATTATGTTTTAGTGTCTCCATAGTCTAAGAGCCATAGTTTTTTCAGTTTTTGGGTGATTATCTTAAGTAGGGTCTCATTTTTTGCGGGATGAGATGACGGTTTGATTGCTACAATTTTGGCGTACATGCGACTTTTTTGATCACTTTTATTACCTTTTTTTGGGAAGTAAGGTGAGCAAAATTTCAATTTCATCATAGTTTTTTATTTTTTATTTTTATGGCGTTCACCGTTCGGGTAAAGTAACATGACCGTTTTATAGATCAGGTCGTTACGGACGCGGCGATACCAAACATGTGTAGGGAATGTTATTTTTTTAATTTTTAATCAGTGATAAATGTGTTTTTTGATTTTTACTTTTTTTTCACTTTTTTTCACTTTTTTTTTTACCCAGATCCACTTGGTTCTTGAAGATCCAGTGGGTCTGATGTCTGTATAATACAGTACAGTACAATATATATTGTTCTGTACTGTATTTTACTTACACTGAACAGATCTATGCTTTCAGCACAGATCTGTTCAGCACCATGGACAGCAGGACGCCTGAGAGGCGTCCTGTTGCCATGGGAACCTTCCCCGTCTGCTCAGAACTGCGCAGACGGGGAAGGGTAAGGATGGGATCTGGCGGGGGGCTGTCTGGGAGCTCTCTCCCTCTCCATCGGGGGGGTGCAAAGGCACAGCAGCCCCCCGATCGGAGAGGGAGGGAGCTCCCTCTTACTGTTAACTTTTTCCATACAGCGGTCCGTACGGACCGCTGTATGGAAAGGGTTAAACGGCTGACATCGCATCACCGATGTCAGCCGTTTATACCAGGGTGCCAGCAATGTGCTGGCACCCTGGTATACCCACTCTACACCAACGATTATTCAATGGGAGGCGGGCGGGGGATCGCGATCCCGCCTGCCGCACCGCCCGCCTCCCGCACCGCCCCCACCGCCCGCAACACCCCCCCTGCACCTCCCACCGGGCTAAAATCATTCAGAG
Organism: Bufo bufo; assembly: GCF_905171765.1. Classification (NCBI taxonomy): domain Eukaryota; kingdom Metazoa; phylum Chordata; class Amphibia; order Anura; family Bufonidae; genus Bufo; species Bufo bufo. The sequence continues at coordinate 70,397,814 of NC_053392.1, read as the reverse complement.
GTGCAGGGGGGGGTGATAAAAATATATTTTCGGCACACTAAAGTTTCTGATCGCCGCGGTCAGGGACCGCAGCGATCAGAAACAGCAGAAAGCGCAACAAACCGCAGGTCTGAATTGACCTGCGGTTTGTTGCGATCGCGGACATGGGGGGGTCACGGGACCCCCCCGCGCATTTAGCCGAGGTGCCTGCTCAATGATTTGAGCAGGCACCTTGTTCCGATCACAGCCGGCCGGGCGGCAGTGATCGGAACAACACATGACGTACCGGTACGTCATGTGTCCTTAAGGACTCGGGAAACATGCCGTACCCATACGTCATGTGTCCTTAAGGGGTTAAACATCTGCCAAGTCCATATCTAACTGTGCAAGGATGTTTCTGGACCTCCTTGCAGAGTTTGCAGCTGCACACAGATACTCTGCAATGAGACTCCAGAGCCTTTGTTCCCAACTAACTGGAGACAATATGTCAGCTCCAGTTACAGAAGAAATCGGCAATATATTTAAAAAAAAACAACATAATGTTAAAATGCCCCTCAAAGGTCTTGTATGGCCATATCAGGGGCCCTGTGTTATGTGTGGTGTTACATAGGACTGCAGTTGACATCTACTATATTATCTGTAAAAAAAAAAAAGGGGGCGTGTCGACAGGAGGGGGGGGGGGGCTCAATAATTGGCTTGCCCTGGGTGCTGGCAACCTACGCTACACCACTGATCAGGGCACAATGTTTAAAATAAACAAAAAAAATTATAAAATTAAAAAAAGAATAATGGGGGCCATTTATCCAACTGGAGTAAAATAGTTCCCAATAGCAACCAATCAGATTCCTCCTTTCATTTTCCAAAGGAGCTGTGAAAAATTAAAGGTGGAATCTGATTGGTTGCTATGGGCAACTTAGCCAGTTCTGCTGTGCACTAGTTTGATAAATCTCCCCCAACATCTCTAGCCCACACCACATCTCCTAGCCCTATATATACCTTATATCAAAATGACCATAGCGGAAAAAATGGTTTTAAAAAGTCTTTAAGTTGCACTTTGTGCTATTAAAATAAAATAGAAAAAAATGTGAAAACCAGAGTATGTTTTCCCTTTATACCCACAGGTATAAAAAAAAAAATTATGGGCAAATAATATTTAAAAATTACATTAAGGCTGAATGCACACGGCCGTGCTTCGCGGCCGAGAGCGGTCCGTGGTATGCCGGCCTGGATTCCTGTTCAGAGCAGGAGCGCACGGCAACATTGGTTGCTACGACGCCGTGCGCTTCATGCCGCCGCTGCTGTACAGTAATACACTCGTATAGTGTATTACTGTACAGCAGCGGCGGCATGAAGCGCACGGCGTCATAGCAACCAATGGCGCCGTGCGCTCCTGCTCTGAACAGGAATCCAGCCCGGCACACCACGGACAGCTCTCGGCCGAGGAACACGGCCGTGTGCATTCGGCCTAAGGCCTCTTTCACACTACAGTATGTCCATTTCAGTGTTTTGCGTTCCGTTTTTCACGGATCCGTTGTCCCGTTTTTGGGTTCCGTTGTGTCTCCGTTTCCGTTCAGTATGTCCGCAAAAACCTTTCAGTATGGTTTCCGTATGGTTCCCGTATACGGTCCGTTTTTCACGGATCAAAAACGGAAGCCACCTGTATTTGTGCTCAGCCAAAGTTTGGCAACAAGAAACACATGGCCACAGTGGGCTGGGCCTAGCATTTGTTAATGACGGATCCGCAAAAAACGGATGACATACGGATGACATACGGATGCCTTCCGTATGCATTCCGTTTTTTTGCGGACCCATTGACTTTAATGGAGCCACGGACCGTGATTTGCGGACAAACATAGGACATGTTCTATCTTTCCACGGCACGGAAATACTGAAATACTGAAACGGAATGCACACGGAGACACTTCAGTATTTTTTGCTGAACCATTGAAATGAATGGTTCAGTATCTGTTCCGTATACTGAACTCAAAAAACGTCCAGTATACTGAACGCAAAATACTGTAGTGTGAAAGAGGCCTAAGTCTGCTGTATCACTGGAAAAAAAGACATAAAAATTACCTAAATAACCACTGGTTATGAGCAGCAGGGTCTATATTCGAATTTTCAATATTTCACAAATATTTGGGCGAATATTCGTCATACTTTCGCGATTATTTTCTTGATCGCGAAAAATCGGCAATGTAATATTCGCGGAATGCGTGCAAAATACACGCGTGGATCACTTTTCCTGCATTTTCCAAGCTGCTAGAAGTTTCCTGAGACTGGAGAAAATGGTTGGCACGGCAGAACATTAAAAATGGCTTTATATGCAGATAGAGTGCTCCAATATATTCGCGATTGCGAAATCGGCACTAATAATGCGAATATTTTATCGCAATACGTGAAAATTCACATTTTAGCAGGTCTGCATGTATGTATGGACAGCAGAACCTATCACACTACCTAACACCCTGCACTGGAACCTGTCAGCTACACTATATCACTATCTAACCTACACTGACTATATCCCACTAACTATCTGTATTATATATATAAGCTAACTATATAATGTAGTGTGGAAAGCACAGAGCACAGCAGTGACACTGCTCTCTCTCTCAGAACTTTAAAAAAAACTGCAGAAAATGGCTGCTGGGGAGGTTCTTATATAGTAAGGGGTAGGCAGCTTTCCTATTGGTTGCTAGGGATGTTGCTAAGCTCTGACAAAGATATTGCAGCCTTCTCATTGGCCCACAAGCAAGAAGCAGTGAGGGTACTGATGGAAAAATAATCTAGAATATTTGAAATTACGAATATATATCTCTATATTCTAAATATTCACGAATTCTCGAAGTGACGATATTCGCGATTCGAATATTCGTGATCAACACTAATAACCACGTGAAACAAAAAGTTATGGCCTATAACCACGCGCAGATAAACATAAAATTAGAGAAGAGCGAACCTTTTGAGATTCAGTTTTCTTTTCAGTGCTTTTTCATAATACTTTTTTTTATCTATTGCTGTGCTTGCTTCACCACAAAATTCTTCTCTGGAAAAAAGACATGCAAGCTAGCCTCCTTTCCAAAACGAAAGGAAAACCGTCTCATATCAGGAAATCCAGCTCTTTCTGGATAACTACACTTTAACAGAGCTACAGTAAGCAAAGACATTTTGCTTGGCTGCCTGAGAGGCCTTGGTTGGGGTACTTTTTCTTCTTATGGAGGGCACTGAGTATGTATGAGGAGTACCATAAGCCAGACAACGTTCCTGTGGGTTTCTGGGAAAAATATATGAGAATTAGCACATCTTAAATCTGCTGGCATTAGGTTCGGCTGACGAATATTTTTCCCATAAAGCCAGAGGGTCATTGCCTACAATACTCCACACATGTACTACGCATACTAGGCGCTCTCTGTAATGAGAAAAATCACCCCCCAGACAACACATATATGTTGCCAAGAAACCCAGAGTAGCATGCTAGTATCTCTCTCATACTGATAGGGAACTTAGATTGTGAGCTCTATTGGAGACAGCAACCAATGAAAAGGTCTGTAAAGAGCTGCGGATTATGTCAGCGCTATATAAGTGAGTAAAATAAAGTAAGTGCACTGACGAGCAAAAGGGTAACAATGTTTTGACTTTCAGGTTCCATATCTCACCATCCAACAGCTTCGAATGTGAGACTACCATCATTTTATAGACAGTCCTCTTGGCGATCTCATACATAAATTGGACTTGCAACTATTTAGCATATGATTAGTTATGCAGATTCTTGCCATGTAACTGCATTGTTACTGTTCTGCTCCTAAAATTCTAAATTTTATTTTTTATTATTTTGTAAATGAGAGGGTGTTAAATTGAATGAGATGATAGATGGCTAGTCTGTGGCACTGCCTATATAATGCAGAATACTCACATTGTACACATATATAAGGATCTGTATGCAAATCCCCCATCACTTCATGGTCTTTGGGGAGGGGACGTATTTCATCACTTCCTGGGGGCTGTAATAATCAATGACATTTCTCTGTCAGTTGACTCATTTCATTGCAGCTGCCATAAACACAGACAAAAAAACCTCATATGATACAAGTTACGTAGATCAGCTTGTCCCCCATATTGGATTATTTGGCGCATAGACGGGGCTGGCTCCCAGGCACGAAATATCTTAGGGAACCATATATCCACCTCTCAGTATAAAAGACTTTTACGGTACCTCTTTATTTCAAAATGGACACAAACTGACAGGTCAAAAACCACAAAATTGGCGGCTTCAGGCTAATTGTAGCTCTTCATCATGATTTTAAGATTTTAAATATATTTTAATAATAAAATGCCTGTATTAGTATACCTTATTGTCAGGCTATTTCTAACCAACCTGCTATAGGCAGGAGCTGTAAATCTGCAGCACACATGATTTATGCTCTACAAGACATTTTTATTATTACTTTAGCTCAGCATTCATTGGTATCTACTGAACAGATCACATATATCAGCAAAAATGTCACATCTTCCTGCAGTAAATCTTCCTCTTAAAGCCCATGAGGCGGCTTTCTTCTAACCGCTGTCTATTAGGCCTCTTGCACATGAACGTGCGTGCCCTGTGGCCGTGCTGTGGCCCGCAAATTGAGGGCCGCAATGCACGAACACCCACTGTGGCGCAGCCGCAGCGGATCGCGGACCCATTTACTTTAATGGGTCCGCAATCCGGCCGTTCCGCAAAAAGATAGGACATGTTCTATCTTTTTGCGGAACGGAAGCACGGGACGAAACCCCACAGAAGCACAACGTAGTGCTTCCGTAGGGTTCCGTTCCGTGCTTCCGTTCTGCACTATTCCGCATGTCCGGATTTGCGGACCCATTGAAGCGAATGGGTCCGCATCCGTGATGCGGAATGCACACTGAACCGTGCCCGTGTATTGCGGGTCCGCAATACGGCCACGGAGCCAACACGTTTGTGTGCAATAAGCCTTAAATAGTATATACAGGAAACCGTTCCTTGACATTTTTTGATGCGATTATCACAAATTCATGGTCTAGACTCTTGGACTTTTGCACTAAAGGTGTCAAAATAACCTCAAAATATACCCTAAGGCCTCATGTACACAACCGTCTCCGTTTTGCGGTCTGAAAATTGTGGATGGGCAAAATACGGATATCAGTCGTGTTGCATTTTTTGCAGACCCATTGACTTCAAATGGTCTGCATTGTGCAGAGAAGTATAAAACATGTTCTGTCTTTTTGCAGAAAGCATGGGGAAAGCACACAGATCATCCATGCGCTTTCCACATTCATATGTCCGTTCCGCAAAAAGATAGACTATGTCCACAAAATGCGGATTCTAGTCAATGAATCCACACAAATAAATGCGGAAGGCACATAGACCGCATCCGTATTTTGTGGATCTGCGATTTAGGCCTCATGCGTATGAGGCCTAAGGTCCGTGAATCACACAGGGCACACATCCTAAGGTCCGTGAATCACACACGGCACACATCCTAAGGTCCGTGAATCACACAGGGCACACATCCTAAGGTCCGTGAATCACACACAGCACACATCCTAAGGTCCGTGAATCACACACAGCACACATCCTAAGGTCCGTGAATCACACACAGCACACATCCTAAGGTCCGTGAATCACACACAGCACACATCCTAAGGTCCGTGAATCACACACAGCACACATCCTAAGGTCCGTGAATCACACACAGCACACATCCTAAGGTCCGTGAATCACACACGGCACACATCCTAAGGTCCGTGAATCACACACAGCACACATCCTAAGGTCCGTGAATCACACAGGGCACACATCCTAAGGTCCGTGAATCACACAGGGCACACATCCTAAGGTCCGTGAATCACACACAGCACACATCCTAAGGTCCGTGAATCACACACAGCACACATCCTAAGGTCCGTGAATCACACACAGCACACATCCTAAGCTCCGTGAATCACACACAGCACACATCTTAAGGTCCGTGAATCACACACAGCACACATCCTAAGGTCCGTGAATCACACACAGCACACATCCTAAGGTCCGTGAATCACACAGGGCACACATCCTAAGGTACGTGAATCCCACACAGCACACATCCTAAGGTCCGTGAATCCCACACAGCACACATCTTAAGGTCCGTGAATCACACACAGCACACATTCTAAGGTCCGTGAATCACACACAGCACACATCCTAAGGTCCGTGAATCACACAGGGCACACATCCTAAGGTCCGTGAATCACACACAGCACACATCCTAAGGTCCGTGAATCACACACAGCACACATCCTAAGGTCCGTGAATCCCACACAGCACACATCCTAAGGTCCGTGAATCACACACAGCACACATCCTAAGGTCCGTGAATCACACACAGCACACATCTTAAGGTCCGTGAATCACACACAGCACACATCCTAAGGTCCGTGAATCACACAGGGCACACATCCTAAGGTCCGTGAATCACACACAGCACACATCCTAAGGTCCGTGAATCACACACAGCACACATCCTAAGGTCCGTGAATCACACACAGCACACATCCTAAGGTCCGTGAATCACACACAGCACACATCTTAAGGTCCGTGAATCACACACAGCACACATCCTAAGGTCCGTGAATCACACACAGCACACATCCTAAGGTCCGTGAATCACACAGGGCACACATCCTAAGGTACGTGAATCCCACACAGCACACATCCTAAGGTCCGTTAATCCCACACAGCACACATCTTAAGGTCCGTAAATCACACACAGCACACATTCTAAGGTCCGTGAATCACACACAGCACACATCCTACGGTCCGTGAATCACACACAGCACACATCCTACGGTCCGTGAATCACACACAGCACACATCCTACGGTCCGTGAATCACATACAGCACACATCCTAAAGTCCGTGAATCCCACACAGCACACATCCTAAGGTCCGTGAATCACATACAGCACACATCCTAAGGTCCGTGAATCACACACAGCACACATCCTAAGGTCCGTGAATCCCACACAGCACACATCCTAAGGTCCGTGAATCACATACAGCACACATCCTAAGGTCCGTGAATCACACACAGCACACATCCTAAGGTCCGTGAATCACACACTTAGGCCTCTTTCACACTACCGTTTTTTTTTTTCCGTTTTGCGGTCCGTTTTTTGCGGTCCGTATACGGTCCGTATACGGAACCATTCATTTCAATGGGTCCGCAAAAAAACGGAATGTGTTCCGTATGCATTCCGTTTCCGTATTTCCGTTTTTCCGTGCCGTGAAAAGATAGAACATGTCCTATGTTTGTCCGCAAATCACGGTCCGTGGCTCAATGCAAGTCAATGGGTCCGCAAAAAAAACTGAACACATACAGAAATGCATCCGTATGTCTTCCGTTTCCGTTCCGTTTTTTGCTGAACCATCTATTGAAAATGTTATGCCCCGCCCAATTTTCTCTATGTAATTACTGTATACTGTATATGGCATACGGAAAAACGGAACGGAAAAACGGAACAGAAACGGAGACACAACGGAACCCAAAAACGGGACAACGGATCCGTGAAAAACGGAACGCAAAACACTGAAATGGACATACTGTAGTGTGAAAGAGGCCTTAAGCAAAAATAATTTCTCCTAAATGCAACAACAGATTGGGCAAAGAAAGGTATTGTTTTAATCAGCATGGTCAGTCCTACCAGACAATATGACTCGTTTAATAGAGTTGATCCTGCTGACAGATGCCCTTTAAATTGGCATATTAGATGGACCATGTGGTCTTTTTCTGCTGCCATTCTTCTGTGTTTCTAAATGGATCTTCTGATTAACCCTTTATACAGCCACCTGTGGTAAAACAGGGTACAGCAAGCTCCTAAGCTCCCTCTAGTGGTGGCTGCAAGCAGACAGAATTTTATTCTGCATCTAGGGACTTCTTATATTTATTGCAGACCTGCTGGTGATCATCTGTTGATGCTGCACATCCCCTGCAGAAGAAAAGGGGTATTACATGACACAGTTGGAAATGAATGGATGCATGACTACACCAAGTCCTAGTTTGGCTAGGAGACCCTCTTTTATGGGTCTATATGGGTCTAATGTCTGGTTTTCAGATGGGCAAATTTTGTGAAAAGTAGACAAACTATATTCTGTTCTGTATGAAAACCCCAAAATGATCAGGAATAGTGGCTCAGAATTTGGGACTGGGGTTGGGGTGTAAGCAATCAGTTAACTCTTAGACCCCTTGCAGACGAGCGTTTGTCACTCTGCGAGTCCGCGGCGCATCACCCGGCCTGAACTCCCAAGCGCTGCCGGGGGTCATATAGCATTATATTGATTTATAATTATATGTAACCCTTACAGTTCTGGAATGTATTGGATAACACTGACATAATGCTGCCAGTGTTATCCAATACATTCCACAACTGTAAAGGTTACATAGCATCATAAATCAATATAATGCTATGTGACCCCTGGCAGCGCTGGGAGTTCAGGCCGGGTGCTGCGCCGCAGACTCGCAGCGTGAAAAACGCTCGTCTGCAAGGGGTCTAAGAAGTTTACTGGAGTAAAATGTGGCAGTGTAGGCTTCTTGATCACTTTGGCACAGTCTGTGGTAGTCCATGGGCCAGAAAACGAATCTACACCAGCTATGAGCTGCCATAAGCTTGATCTATAATTTGGTCAGTTTCTGCCATAAATGCTAGTTAATCTGTAGGAAGGCCACACACCCTCCTTTCAAGTAACGGACACTTTTTCAAAATGGTGGGAATGAAGAAACTGCAAAAAACACCTTAAGTTTTTGCACAAAATGTGCGATTTCTGAGTGCCAGAAAAATGGCGTACAACCTTTCGTAAATTCCCTTTTTTATTTCATTTTTTTTAAATTCCTTTTTATCTTGTTTTCCTTCTTCAAGATTAGTAGAAAGAGATTAGGCAGTGCTTCCATTCAATATGGACCTTCGATAAGTAGTTGTGCTTTATGTCAGTGTGACTGATCAGGGAACCAGGGCGGTAGATTACTATAAAAACACAATATATCAGCAAGCAGGGACTGCATTGATCTGTCAGACAGCAGATCTATTAATGTAATATTTTATTTGTGGTTATATATACGGGTGGAGAACTGGACCCAAAGATACTGTATTTATCGATCGCGCCATGGCACACAGCATTGCATTAAACTGAACATCAGCAGTAAAACTCCTGCCAGCACAATAAAACATTGATCAAAATTCATTTCAATGTCAGATAGGGGAAATTGCTTTACCGGCAGCATTTTACTCCATAGACCTACTAAAAAACTTAAAGTGGTTGTCTGTGTAACACAGTGTTGCCACTCCTGCTACTGTCCTTAATGGTCTAACATAAAGTCATCTATGCATTATGTTCCAGATCCTCTCCATAATGTGCATCTATATTATTGTTTGCAACTGTTATGTTATTGTAATGTGCCAGGTTCACCAGCAGGTGGCAGAAAATATGGCAGCGCTGTATGTAGGTAGAATGGAGCGTTCCATTCCATTTTAACCCCCCTCTGTAGGGGAGTGGGCTAGCCCTACTTCCTGTAGGAAGGGTGGTGATCAGTTCTAGTTAGTTTCAGTTTACCCCCAGCTAGGGGAAGGGTGCGCAGGGGCATGTCTCTGATGGACGTGCCCACACCAGCCAGAGCATCTTAAAGGGTTTCTGTCACCCTGCAAAACTCTTTTTTTTTTTTGGGGATAGTTAGATTGCTCATAGTGCGATATAGCAGAATATAATGTTCTTACTTACTTTCATGCGGCCGATTCTTTATAAAACGAACTTTTATAATATGTAAATGAGGGCTCTACCAGCAAGTAGGGCGTCTACTTGCTGGTAGCTGCTGCAGAAATCCGCCCCCTCGCCGTGTTGATTGACAGGGCCAGCCGTGATCTCCTCCTCTGGCCGGCCCTGTCAGTAATTCAAAAATCGCGCGCCTCGCGTCATTCGGCGCAGGCGCTTTGAGATGAGGAGGCTCGTATCCTCAGCACTCCCTCAGTGCGCCTGCGCCGATGACGTCTTCTCTTTCGGTGATGTCATCGGCGCAGGCGCACTGAGGGAGTGCTGAGGATACGAGCCTCCTCATCTCAAAGCGCCTGCGCCGAATGACGCGAGGCGCGCGATTTTTGAATTACTGACAGGGCCGGCCGGAGGAGGAGATCACGGCTGGCCCTGTCAATCAACACGGCGAGGGGGCGGATTTCTGCAGCAGCTACCAGCAAGTAGACGCCCTACTTGCTGGTAGAGCCCTCATTTACATATTATAAAAGTTAGTTTTATAAAGAATCGGCCGCATGAAAGTAAGTAAGAGCATTATATTCTGCTATATCGCACTATGAGCAATCTAACTATCCCAAAAAAAATAAATTAGTTTTGCAGGGTGACAGAAACCCTTTAAGCTCTGCTGGCCATGGAGGCCAAAGCTTTAAGCTTCAGGAGCCAGGAGGAAAGTTCCCTGGCATAACCTAGTTTCAGACTACAAAGTAAAGTACCGCATACAGAAGAAGCTGAGTTATACAGCCAGCCTGTCAGTACAGCAGAGTCAGAGAGAGTCTTGCTTCCTACCAAGGGAGAGGCTGCAGGAAGTTCCAGTCAGTCTGAGTTCAGTCTAGTCTAGAGTTGGAAGGATATGAGAATCACCCTGACTCCTTACAGATTTACAGACAGAGCATTGCGAGGGGGTCAACAACCAAAGGCACCCCACTCCAAAGATACCAGAATAGTCCTAAACTGACACAACTACTGAGATCAAAGATAGTCCCTCATGATTGGCTGAGGCTGACTGAAAGACATAATGGGCAAGCATGCCAGGACAGGCAGAGGTGGCTCTAGACTTTGTGAGGCCTTAGGTGAAACTCAAACATGAGGCCCCCACGAAGATTGTTGGGATGCTCGTGATCTCCCGTATGGCACCCCGGCTCAGTCCTCAAGAAATAAGCTGTGTCAACCACCGCACGGAGCAGTGGTGTGGTCAACACTCCCCCTCCATGTATCTCTATAGAAGACTCGGAGATACACAAGTGCTGTATCTGCGGCTCTCCCATAGATACATGGAGGGGGAGTGTTGACCACCGCTCCGGGCAGAAGGAGATCCGGAGTACCATACATGAGATCGTGGGGGATCCCAACAGCCAGACCCCCCACCCCGATTAGAGACTTATCTCCTATCCTTTGGATAGGGGATTTATTTTCCTATCCCGGAGTACCCCTTTAATATGCAGTGACATCGCAGTAAAGGGTTAATATGCACCGTGACAACACAGTACAGGGCTTATATTCACAGTGCATATTAACACTTTGCATTAACCCTGGCCTAGTTCTCTAAATCGACCCTCCCCCCGCACACCGCATTTTGCTGTACTTGCTATACAGCAGCACATACCTGTCACATCCAGAGCCTCCAGGTGACGTCTCCTCGGATGTAGATCTTCTCTGTCATCATCTTCTCCAATCGGTCCGGACACTTCTCTCATCCGCCTCGTCTCTACAGAGTGTGACACACAGACATCTTAGTGTCCTCACTTTTCTATCATCATCTCCCAACCTGGAGTCCCCACAGTGTTATCCTGCTGCTCGCTGTGCCCCCAATACCCCCAGATACTATCCTGAAGAAATAATAGTGCCCCCATAGTAATAGTGCTCCTCAAAGTCCCCCCAATAGTAATTCCCTTCTAGAATGCCCTCATTAGTAATGCTGCCCCCTACAGTGCCCCCATTATGTAATCTGCCCCACACTATGTAATTTGCCCCATTAAGTAATTTGCCCGCCACACTGCCCCCATTAAGTAATTTGCCCCCCACACTGCCCCCATTAAATAATTTGTCCGCCACACTGCCCCATCATGTAATTTGCCCCCCACACTGCCCCCATTAAGTAATTTGCCCCCCACACTGCCCCCATTAAGTAATTTGTCCGCCACACTGCCCCATCATGTAATTTGCCCCCCACACTGCCCCCATTAAGTAATTTGCCCCCCACACTGCCCCCATTAAGTAATTTGTCCGCCACACTGCCTCATCATGTAATTTGCCCCCCACACTGCCCCTATTAAGTAATTTGTCCCCCCACACTGCCCCTCATTAAATAATTTGCCCCCCACACTTCCCCCATTAAGTAATTTGCCCCCCACACTCCCTCACAAATTTACCCACACACTAGTACCTCATATTTTGTAATTTGCCGCCCACATTGTACTCGGCAAGGACATCCAGGAACATCCTGGCAGAGATACATCTGGACCTGCTGGACGTTTTAATCCGGTGGTCTGCAAGTAGTTAAAGTGAAACTTCTGAGCGCAACCCTGTCCTGCTGCGCGTAATCTCGCGAGACCCGTGACCTCCCTCGGCGGGTCTCGCAGGATTATGTGCCGCAGGACGGGGTTGCACAGCGCTCTGAAGTGAAGTGGCAGATCAGTGGACAAGTACCGGGGGGGGGAGGGGGGGGAAGGGATAGCATTTGGGGCACTGGAGCTCAAGCCCCGAATGTTTTGACTTAAGGATGCTCCCACCCGACACCGCCGCAAGTACAATTTGTACTTGCGGCGGTGTCGGGTGGGAGCCAGAGCGAGGCCCCCACCAGCACGAGGCCTTAGGCAGCGGCCTAAGTGGCCTAATGGAAGAGCCGCCTCTGAGGACAGGGTCATATGATTCTGATATATAAATGGTAGACACCATTTTGATTAATTCAAACTGTACAAATTCCAAAAACTTCACATTCGTTGGAAACCTGTGTTTTTGAAAAATCCAGAAGGAATTTGATTTGTTTCAAATCGATTCGCTCATCTCTAGTAACTACCAGTAACTGCTAACACTGGTTTAGGGGCACAAGGCAAAATAATTATCTCAGATCACAGCTGAGATAATCTCTAATCTGTGTGTCGGAACAGAGCTCACTTTGTACTTACAAGCTGGAATGAGGGACCAAAAAAATGAAAATCAGCCATCATATAGTACATGACAATCTCTTTCTAACAAAGCTAGAACCAGCCCTGTACCTCACATGGATCCAGAGATCTTCACATTCATTGCTCCAATAGGTCTGCTACACTTATTTCAAGCTGGCAGTTTAGGGGTTGTGTACTTTCTCAGGGGGCATGTCCTTTCTGCTGCAGCTAGTGGCAGTTGAAAAATGGGACTCAACACGTATGTCAAATTCAGTGAGCTGGACAGAGAATATACAGATAAATTTCAGTGAAAAACTCAGTGGCTATATTAAATTATTAATTACTGTTGTTTCCGCCCTATAAGACGCACCTGGGTTTTAGAGGAGGACAATAAGAAAAATATATTTTTCATTAGACCTCAGATCAGATCACCAATCAGACCCCAATGTTAATCAGACCTCAGCTCAGAGCCCCAATCAGACCCCCAATGTTAATAAGACTCTCAATTAGACCTTTAGATCGGCCCCGCATTGTTAATTCAGACCCCAATGTGAATGACCCCCAATCAAACCTCAGATAACAGCCCCAATATAAATAGGACCATCCATTCAGACGTCAGATGAGACCCCAATACCTGAGATCAGACCCCCGTGCCTCAGATTTCCCCTTGCGGGGAAAAAAAAAGTGTCTTATGGGGCGTAAAAATACAGTACGTGAAATTACAAAAGTATTCAGATCCAGGTGCTGGTTTGAAAACTGTAGAATATTTTTCTTGGGACAACCCTTTAATTGGAGTAGTGGTTGAGCTCTACTTGGCTATCTCCGGCAGTCTTATACAGAATGAATGGAATGGATACGTCTCTATCTTGGCGCAACCACTTTAATGACACATTTAAAGACCAGTCCAAGGAGGGTGAACTGTACTCCTCGTAGACAACTAATATGGAAGAAGCAGATAAGGAAACGTCACCTGGCAGCTACTCCAATAACTTCAGCGCAGTGGGATCCATCCCCTCCGTGACATCACAAATGATTGAAGATGTGCATTAAGTCAACTGATGAGCATTTTATGAAAATCAAAGGAGCCGCGTTTGAAATTCTGCTAATCTTGCTTACACCATTGCTGAGCCTTTCAGTCTGTAATCCCTTGTGTTTCATTTTTTAATACTTCATGCTCACTGCTAATTGAGGTTTTGGCACATTATGAATACTGAGCAGCATGACCTCATAAGTCTGAGGCAAAGTTAAGAGAAGCTGTAATGTGACTCAAATCTGCCGCCGGCCTCCTACAAGTCAGATCATTTTTGATGAGGCAACTGCTTCTCACCACTCAGTTTGCACTACAAAGCATACGGACATAGCAGAGCTGTGTTGGTCATTCAAATGGTTCCTTGTGCACTCAAGATAACGTTTTTCTGCAGTGGATCATCCAGAAGCTCATTTCTGGTTATTTAGAAAACTTAGTTCTGCTACCATTGTGTCCCTCATACACAACAAAAAGTCTTAAAGGGGTTGTTATTTTTCCAAAGTACTGAAAGCCTGTTTAATTAATTGGGGGAAAAAAGGGATTTTCCGATTCAGCAATGCTGTGCTGTGCTCTCCACCAGGCTGCATTCGTGACGTGTTGTTTTGGCTTCAGGGGTGAAGCCCTGTATACCACTCCACACCAACCATATACCGCTAAGTCTGCGTTCACATCTTCTTTAGGAGATCCGGCAGAAAACAGCAGGATCAGGTATTGTCGGTTCCTCTTCTTTACCGTCGGATCCCCATTGACTGCAATGAGTTCCGGAGGTGACCCAGCCAGAATAAATGTCGAGTTTCGGTCGGACAAAAAACATTGCATGCAAGTTTTTTTTTGTCCATCCAACAGCCAGCATTTGCGCCAGATCAGAGATTTGAATGCGGCCTAAGGCCATTGATTGGCTACATCATAAGGCCTCATGCACACGACCGTTGTTTTATTCCGTGTCCGTTGTTCCGTTTTTCGTGATTTTCTGCGGACCCATTGACTTTTAATGGGTCAGTTGAAAACTCAGCTATTGCACCGTTTGTCATCCGTGTCCGTGATCCGTGGTTCCAGTCCGTCAAAAAAATATAACCTGTCCTATTTTTTTCACAGAAAACGGTTCGCGGACCCATTCAAGTCAATGGGACCGTGAAAAAACGCGGAGGCACACAAGATTGTCATCCGCGTCTGCGCGTCCGCGTCCGTTTTTTTCCTATCATTTGCATGCCAAACTTGACTTAGACTTTTTTTTTACTTTCCTTCATGTCTGGTGATCCTCCAAAAATAAAGGAAGACACATGGAAACAAAAACGGAAACGGATCACGGAACAACGGAACCCCATTTTGCGGAACGGAACACAACAACGGTCGTGTGCATGAGGCCTTATACTGCAGACAAAACAGTATGTGCCAGTATAGAGTAGCAGCACTAGATTGGAGAGGGCTCGGGATGATAAGATAATTTTTCAAATTAATATTTTAACAGGCTCCTGGCAGATTGGAAACATAAAAAAGAACTAGGAAGCTGTCTTACATTTAGAACTGGCAGCTTAGAGGATTAATAAGACTGGCATCTAAAATGCCAGTCTTAAAGGGAGTCTGTCATCACAGTTTCACCTTTTTAACCCTTCCCATAGCTTTCTAGCAGCATTACAGTTGATAAAAACGTTACCTTTATAAGCAATCGTGGACTTATAAAACTGGCAAAAATCATCTTAGTAGTATATGCAAATGAGGGCTCACAAGTGCCCAGGGGCGGCGTCAACCTCGTAGGTGCCCAGGCAGCTCTACTTTATCGTCGCTTCCCCCCGCCCAGTCTTTCCCTGTGCCCGCCCATCCTTAGTCAGCCGGCGCATGCGCATTAATTACTGTGATGCCGTACCAGGAATGGACATCGCAGTGCGCATTCGCCCGCCGACGGACTCAGCGCGCAGGCGCGGGATCTCGGCGAGAGAAGAAGTAAGAAGATGGGTGGGCAGAGGGAAAGGATGGGCAGGCACAGGGAAAGACTGGGCGGGGGGAAGCGACGATAACGCAGAGCTGCCTGGGCACCTAAGAGGTTGACGCCGCCCCTGGGCACTTGCGAGCGCTCATTTGCATATACTACTAAGATGATTTTTGCCAGTTTTATAAGTCCACGATTGCTTATAAAGGTAACGTTTTTTATAAACTGTAATGCTGCTAGAATGCTATGGGAAGCGTTAAAAAGGTGAAACTGATGACAGACTCCCTTTAATAAATGTGCCCCTAAGTCCTTTTATATATCAGGGATGTGCTGCTCTATGAGCTACTTTCCCAAAGCTCCTGCAGCACTGAGGGGAACCGCTCCCTTACCCCGCCATGCTACTTCACTCTCTTGCTACCACTCTCAACTCCACTTCTCAACTTCTCCACTCTAATCTCGACTATATCTTCCTCCAACCCATCCCTTGGTAAGAAACAGGACTAGCCCACTTCTGCCCAAAAGGGGGAGAATGGAATGGTAAGTTAAATTCTATCTAAAGGTAATAAATATTTAGAGGAGCTCTACCAGCAAACTACTGGAGCCCAGCCTGTCAGTTACCAGCTGAACAGAAAGGAATAAATCAATAATAAATCAATCAGGCTGGCTCACAGTATTTTTGCATGCATACAATTTATTATCCCAATAAAATGTTAAAATATTAAAAATAACCTAATTTCATGTCAACATATCAGCGTAAATGTATATAGATATATACTATGCGTGAGCTCCGCATTGTATGTATCTATATACATTTACGCTGATATGTTGACATGAAATAGGTTATGTTTAATATTTTAACATTTTATTGGGATAATACATTGTATGCATGCAAAAATACTGTGAGCCAGCCTGATTGATTTATTATTGATTTATTTCTATCTAAAGGTACTCTCTGCCAGATACGCTGCCACGTTGTCACGGAACCATGAACCAGACGTACAACAAGAGATAAGTGAAAATAAGAAGGCTTTATTGAAAATAAAGCTGTAAAGCAAAAGTCCAAACGGATGGTGAAACCGAGCAGAGTCTTTGCGAAGCCAGAGGTTTAGGAACCAGGAGGGTAGTCAGACGAAGCCAGGATCAGGAACCAGCAGGGTAGTCAGACGAAGCCAGGATCAGGAACCAGCAGGGTAGTCAGACGAAGCCAGGATCAGGAACCAGCAGGGTAGTCAGACGAAGCCAGGATCAGGAACCAGAAGCAGCAGCAGTCTTAGAAGCATGTGAACACAAGAGGACCAAGCAAGGAACTGAAGCCACAGACCTCCTATATATATGAGCTAGGCATCCAGCTCCTCCCAGGGGAAGGAGGAGCCGCAGGGTGGAAGGCTACAAGAAACCCAGAAACCAAGATGGCCGCCAGCACATGTCAAACGAAGGAGAGCAGCAAGCAGGTAAGACCATGACAGTACCTCTCCCTCAAGGGCCCCTCCTCCGCGGAGCACAAAACGGTTTCTGAGGGAAGCGTGCGTGGAAGGCTCGGAGCAAGGCAGGAGCATGGACATCTGCGGAGGGAACCCAGGAACGCTCCTCTGGACCATAACCACGCCAATGGACCAAAAACTGCAACCGACCGCGGACCAGGCGTGAGTCCAGGATATTGCTCACCTCATATTCCTCACGATTGCCCACTTGGACCGGACGAGGCCGAGGAACCGAGGAAGTGAAACGATTACACACCAGTGGCTTCAACAGGGAGACATGAAACACGTTGGAGATCCGCATGCCAGGAGGAAGCGCAAGGGCATAGGCTACCGGGTTTACCCTGCGAAGCACTCGGAAGGGACCAACAAAGCGAGGCGCCAGCTTGGGAGTGGGCACTCGAAGGTTGAGGTTGCGGGTGGACAACCATACACGGTCTCCGACCTGGTAGGAAGGAGCAGGCGCTCGTCTGCGATCAGCCTGGAGTCTCTGGCGCTGCGCAGAGACCTCAAGGGACTTCTGGATCTGTACCCAAGAAGCACGTAGGACGGAAAGGTGATCCTCCACAGCCGGAATATCCTGGGGAGAGAATACCTCCGGTAACACGGCAGGTTGGAACCCATAATTGGCCATGAAGGGAGACGTCCCAGAGGAAGAGTTCACCGCCGTGTTCCTGGCAAACTCAGCCCAAGGCAGGAGGTCAACCCAATTGTCTTGGTGATCGGAAACATAGCAACGAAGGAATTGCTCCAAGGCCTGATTGGATCGTTCTGCGGCCCCATTGGACTGAGGGTGGTAGGCCGAGGAGAAGGAGAGATGAATCCCCAACTGGGAGCAAAAGGCGCGCCAGAACCTGGACACAAACTGACTCCCCCGATCCGACACAATCTCCTTAGGCAAACCGTGCAACCGGAAGACCTCCCTGGCAAAAATCGTGGCCAACTCTTGTGCAGAGGGTAACTTCTTGAGAGGAACACAGTGGCACATTTTGGAAAACCGATCCACAATCATGAGAATGACCGTATGGCCTCGGGATGCAGGGAGGTCCACAATGAAATCCATCCCCAGGTGTGACCATGGGCGCTCCCCGGTGGCTATGGGTTGCAGAAGGCCCAACGGAAGGTGCCGAGGGGACTTACTCTGGGCACAAACGGAGCATGCCGCTACATATGCGGCGATGTCGGAACGTAGGGAAGGCCACCAGAACAGACGTGAAACAGCCCAGGACAGCTGATTCTTTCCAGGATGCCCCGCGGTCTTGGAGTTATGGTAGGTTCGCAACAACCGAGTGCGCAACTCCTCAGGCACAAAACATCTGCCGTTGGGTCTCCCAGAGGGAGCACCAGATTGAGCCGCCAAAATCTGCTCACCCAGGGGAGAGGTCAGGCTGGTGCGAATGGCGGCCAGGATCTGATTCGGAGGTATGACCGAAGTCGGAATCGACTCCTCCCTGGACAGCTCGGAGTACTGCCGTGATAAGGCATCCGCCCTGATGTTCTTGGAACCGGGTAGGTAGAAGACCACGTAATTAAAACGTGACAAGAACAGAGCCCATCTGGCCTGACGTGGTGTCAATCTCTTGGCCTCAGAAAGGTAGGTCAGATTCTTGTGGTCCGTCAGGATGAGAACCGGAACCACCGAACCCTCGAGCAAGTGCCTCCATTCTTTAAGGGCCTGCACGATGGCCAATAACTCCCTGTCACCAATCTGATAGTTGCACTCCGCGGAAGACAGTTTCCTGGAGTAAAACCCACAAGGAAGCAGAGGACCCTCTGGTGTTCTACGCTGAGACAGAAGGGCGCCTACTCCCGTCTCAGACGCGTCCACCTCAAGGACAAAGGGCAACCCAGGGTTGGGATGCGACAGAATCGGAGCCGACACAAAGGCAGACTTTAGGGCCTCAAAAGCTCGGATGGCCTCGAGCGGCCAGACCTGGGAATTACTGCCCTTCCTGGTCAGATCCGTGAGAGGCTTGGCCAGCATGGAAAAGTCCCTGATGAACTTCCGATAATAATTGGCGAAGCCCAAAAAGCGCTGCAGGGAACGAAGACCACTGGGCTGGGGCCACTGTAAGACAGCCGAAACCTTCTCAGGATATATGGAGAACCCCTCAGCGGAAATGATGTAACCTAAGAAGGTTACCTGGGATCGGTGAAATTCGCATTTCTCAAGCTTACCGAACAGCTTGTTCTCTCGTAACCGTTGCAACACTCGTCTGACATCCAGAATGTGGGCCTCCATGGATTCAGAATATACCAAGATGTCATCCAAATAGACTACCACACACTGCTGCAACAGGTCACGGAAAACATCGTTGATGAATTCCTGAAAGACTGCGGGCGCATTGCACAACCCAAAGGGCATAACCAAGGATTCGTAATGACCGGTCCTGGTGTTAAACGCGGTCTTCCACTCATCGCCCGCCTTGATCCTTACCAGGTTATATGCCGCCCTCAGGTCGAGTTTGGTAAAGACCGTGGCCCCTTTAAGGCGATCGAACAGCTCGGAAATCAAGGGTATCGGGTAAGCGTTCTTGATCGTGATGCGATTGAGACCCCTGTAATCGATGCAAGGCCTCAACTCACCGCCCTTCTTTTTCACAAAGAAAAATCCAGCCCCTGCCGGGGACGAAGATTTGCGAATGTGTCCGCGTGAAAGCGCCTCCCTCACGTACTCCTCCATGGCCTCATTCTCCGCTACCGACAGTGGATAGACTTTGCCACGAGGAGGAACGGCACCAGCTTGTAACTCTATGGCACAATCGTATGGGCGGTGCGGAGGTAGGGCAACCGCGCGCACCTTATCGAATACATCCCGGTACTCCTCGTATTCAGGAGGCAACAGAGAGTCCGAGGAAGTACACAGCAACTTGACAGACCCATAGATGCAACTAGCCCCACACTGCGGTGACCACGAGAGGATCTCGACCGATCTCCAATCGAAAGTCGGATTATGCTTATGGAGCCAGGGGTACCCCAAGACCACCGAGTAGTGTGGAGACGAAATAACCTGGAGGCAGACCGACTCTCTGTGAACGGCACCAATGGCTATCCCCACTGGAAGGGTCTCATGAGTCACGTGTGGCGGCAGAAGGGGTCTGCCGTCTATCGCCTCAAGAGCCAGTGGGGAACCTCGAGCCTGCAGAGGAATGGAATTTGCGGCAGCGAACACACTATCAATGAACAAACCACCAGCACCAGAGTCCACCAACGCCTGGGTCGTCACCGAGCCCCCGACCCAGGAGAGGACAACAGTGATCAGTGGTTTGTCAACACGGGAAACCGGGGACGAGGAGACTCCACCCAAGATCTGCCCCCGACAGGATCTCAGGGTACGAGCGTTTCCCGGATGGTTCGGACATGCCAACCGAAAATGCCCACCGAGACCACAGTACATGCATCGACCCTCGCGTCTCCGGAGTGCCCTCTCCCCCTCGGACAGGCGAGCAAACCCCAGCTGCATGGGTTCACCCCCAGACAAGTCATCCCCAGGAGGCGTGGGAGGAGAGGGAGGCACGGGTGGGACAGCAAACGTAGGCACCAATCTGTTAGAAGACCTCCGCAGGTTCTCCTTAAAGGAAGGTCTCTCCCTGAGTCTGGTGTCAATCAAAATCATGAAAGAAATAAGAGACTCGAGCTCAACTGGTAGGTCCTTAGCTGCAACCTCATCCTTCAAGGCATCCGAGAGACCATGAGAGAAAGCAGCGACCAGAGCCTCATTATTCCAGCCCACCTCTGCTGCCAGGGTACGAAACTCAATGGTTACGGATCGTGAACCCTGTCTGATGGACATAAGGAGCTTCGCAGCAGAGGCAGCACGAGCCGGCACATCGAATACCTTCCGAAGAGAAGCAACAAAACCGGAAAACTCGGCAACCACCGGATTGTTGTTCTCCCATAAAGGGCTGGCCCAGGCCAAGGCCTTGTCCGAGAGCAGCGAGATCAAGAAGCCCACCTTTGATCTCTCAGTAGGAAAGGCATGTGGCAGCAACTCGAAATAAATGCCCACCTGGTTAAGGAAACCTCGGCACTGAGTTGGCTCTCCCCCAAAGCGCTGTGGAAGAGGGGCAGAACCGGTCATACCCCGAAACACCGCAGGCGCAACAACAGGTGTCGGGGTAGACTCTGGCGCAACAACCGGATCGGCAGTAGGAGCGAGCCCAGGAGCGACAACCGACCCATCGGCAACGGGAGCGAAATGAGCCGTGCGTTCAAGCAGGGTTTGCAACGCCACAGCGAACCGACCCAACAGGTGATCCTGCTGATCAAGTCTGGCAACCAGCGTGGGTAGCGAGGATGGCCCTGTACCGTCAGAATTCATGGCTTGGTCCTAATGTCACGGAACCATGAACCAGACGTACAACAAGAGATAAGTGAAAATAAGAAGGCTTTATTGAAAATAAAGCTGTAAAGCAAAAGTCCAAACGGATGGTGAAACCGAGCAGAGTCTTTGCGAAGCCAGAGGTTTAGGAACCAGGAGGGTAGTCAGACGAAGCCAGGATCAGGAACCAGCAGGGTAGTCAGACGAAGCCAGGATCAGGAACCAGCAGGGTAGTCAGACGAAGCCAGGATCAGGAACCAGCAGGGTAGTCAGACGAAGCCAGGATCAGGAACCAGAAGCAGCAGCAGTCTTAGAAGCATGTGAACACAAGAGGACCAAGCAAGGAACTGAAGCCACAGACCTCCTATATATATGAGCTAGGCATCCAGCTCCTCCCAGGGGAAGGAGGAGCCGCAGGGTGGAAGGCTACAAGAAACCCAGAAACCAAGATGGCCGCCAGCACATGTCAAACGAAGGAGAGCAGCAAGCAGGTAAGACCATGACACACGTGCTGGACAACCATGTTAGGATCCAGAACATCCCATTTGGGGGGATCTTCATGGGATTATGATTATCCCAAGGGGCTAGTATTGGCGTTTTTGGCGGGAATTTTCCCGCCAAGATAGTGTTTCCCGCCAAAACTCAGTGGCCAAGTTGGCAAAATTTAATGCGCTTTCTGGCGCATGCGCGATTACATTACTTGAGGCTGCTGCCAGGACACCGCGCGGGCCCGCACGTGAGTAACATCGGTGCATGCGCGAGACTACGGCACACTTAGAAAAAAAAAAAGACGAGGACAGCAGTGAATAATTTATAGCGGGACGGCGCTGGGCTTGGCGATAATGGACGCAGCTGGGCACAAGCGGCCGGAGGGAAAGCCCTTTGGGCACGTTAGGAAGGTAATTTGCATATAAATAAAAAAGATTTTTATCAAAAATAAAAAGGACAGGTGGGGGTAAAAATAGTATGTCAAAAATTGGGCGGGGGGCTGGGGGGGCCCATACAAAAATTTGCTGTGGGGCCCAGGCACTTCTAGTTACGCCCCTGTGGTCTTCTAACCGTTTTCGGCTCTATATCAGACTTCAGGTTATTTAATGCTGTTTGTTTTCTTGATAGTTTTTGCACGAAGCACCGTATGGATCGTCGGCCATTCCTTCGTACACTGGGCCCATAGAAGAGTCTTAGGAAGATCAAACGGTGACAACCTTTCATGGTCTACAGATGAGGTTCCAATTTTTTGGAACTGTATTAGAGGACTTCGTTGGGAAGGGGTGCTAGACGTAATCCTCGAGATGTGTTATCCATATATCCTGGTCCGGATGTTATTATTTTTCATGCGGGTGGTAATGACGTGGGTAAGGTAGGCACTATTGAGTTGGCATTTAGTATGAAACGGACCTTAGTCAGAATCAGGCGACTGTTTCCCCCCCGCTCGTCTGATTTTTTCTGAAATGGTGCCAAGATTGTTATGGCTGTCTTATGTGAATTTTTAATTTTGGGACAAAATTTGAATTTGCGTAAACAGTATTATGGTTCGTTTTATGCCACTAGTTTGGGGTTTTTCATTTAGGCACATGGACTTGGAAAGAGGTTTGCCTGGCCTTTATTTTTCAGATACAATTCATCTTTCAGAGATTGGCCTGGATATTTTAAATTTGGATTTGCAGACTATGATCGAATTAGCTATGGATGCGGTGGGGCCTATGCCCCCTGCTTAGGAGGCATGGTCTGTTGGGTAAGTCGCAAGCGGACGAGTTGATTCAGGTATTTAGGCCGAGCTTATGGCTGGCCTAATCAGTGGTTATTATTAATGGAATTTTTATGGTTATATAATATTGAGCTGTCCTTTAAAAAAGTTGGCCGTGGCCTGATTTTATCCATTATATAATGTGTCCATGTGTCTCTTTTATTTTATGGGTAGTAGGTTTCAAGTTGGGTGAATGGGGTCAGTATAATCTATAATCCCATGCACATTATATTAAGTAACAGTTGCTTAACAATATTATTAAGGAGCAATATCAGAGGACCTGAAATTAAATACACAGATGACATTCTCTGCTAGCCCTCTGGGGTACTACACAGTGCTATTCATCGAACGGATAAATTCCCTATACCAAAATATTTGTGTATCAAGGATCCACAAAAATATATGTAAAAATATAAGACCAGATTTATCAAAAGTGGTGTAAAGGAAAACTGGCTTACTTGCCTACAGCAACCAATCAGATTTTCTTTTTTACAGTTCTACTTGACACCACTTTTGATAAATCTCCCCCTATATTCTTACATATATTTGTGTGAATCCTAGCCGCACATCTTTTTGGTATAGGGAATTTATGATATCTGTGCATGGAGAAGTTTCTATGTCTGCCTGCATAACTATTAGGCCTCTTTCACACGAGAGTGACGGATTAGGTCCGGATGCGTTCAGGATGCGTTCAGTGAAACTCGCACCATTTTGCAAGCAAGTTCAGTCAGTTTTTGTCTGTGATTGCGTTCAGTTTTTTCCGCGTGAGTGCAATGCGTTTTAATGCATTTTTCACGCGCGTGATAAAAAGCTGAAGGTTTACAAGCAACATCTCTTCGCAACCATTAGTGCACTTGCTTGATGATGCAATGCATTTTTTTACGCAGCCCCATTCACTTCTATGGGGCCAGGGCTGCGTGAAAAATGCAGAATATAGAACATGCTGCGATTTTCACGAAACCACAAGTGATGCGTGAAAAACAACGCTCATGTACACAGACCCATTGAAATGAATCGGTGAGGATTCAGTGCGGGTGCAATGCATTCACGTCATGCATTGCACCCACGTGGAAAACTCGCTAGTGTTAAAGGGGCATTAGTGGCTGGCCACTGATGCTGTCATTATAAGCAGTTATGGTAGGAACTGCTAGCAGTCTGCATTAAGGGTACAGAAGCGGGCTAACCACTTGGGGGGGGGGGGGGGGCCTGCACAGTCTGACAATGGCAGCACTGACTGGATAGAGTCAGCCAGTCCAGGGACCCTCCCTCAATCTTTTCCCACAAAACTATATATCAATCCACTCAGCTTATCCTGCTCTATAACCTTCTGCTTTCAGATTGCATTGCACTTTTTGGTGACAGGTCCTCTTTAACACCCCCCTGTACCCTTACTGAAGACTGCTAGCAATTTAGTCATAAGTAGGGTTGAGCGAACCCGAACTGTAAAGTAATTTCAGTAAAGTAAAATACATTTCAGTAAAAGTTCGGGTTCGGTGTTCAACGCTTTCTTAGACCTTTTTGAAAGGCTGCAGAGCAGCCAATCAACAAGCGGTTAACTGTCTGACCTTAGAAGCCATCACAGCCATGCCTACTAATGGCATGGCTGTGATTGGCCAGTGCAGCATGTGACCCAGGCTCTATATAAGCTTGAGTCACATAGCGCTGCACGTCACTCTGCTGTTACAAGTGTAGGGAGAGGATGCTGCTGGACTTGTGATTTCAGGGAGAGAATAGGAGAGAATCTAACTCAGCGATCTACATAGAAATAGTTGTGAGGGTGCAGGACACAATCCTTTTACCCTGCCCTGAGCCCATTGACCAAAAAAAAATAACTTTTATAATTCTGTTAGTTAGGTGGGCGGCGGCGGCGGACATTTTATGCAAGCTCAGTGCACCAGCACTGCATCTGAGCTTTTGGGACATTGCAAATCAACATTTTTTTGGCAATCTACAACATCTGGATTAGTCAGTGTGCAATTTAAGGTAGAAATACAGCCATCATTTATGGGGTTTTAAAAACACACTTTTTTTTGCCAAAAAACACTATTTTCCTGATCTGCAAGTGTTAAATTCAAGTTTAATATATACAGCTTTCATATTCTGTTACCAAAAAAAACAATTTTTTGGCAATCTACAACATCTGGATTAGTCAGTGTGCAATTTAAGGTAGAAATACACCCATAATTTTCTGGGGTTTTAAAAACACACTTTTTTTGCCAAAAAAAAACAGTTTTTTTCCTGATCTGCAATTTTGTTAAATTCAAGTATAATATATACAGCTTTCATATTCTGTTACCAAAAAAACACTTTTTTGGTAATCTACAACATCTGGATTAGTCAGTGTGCAATTTAAGCTAGAAATACACCCATCATTTTCTGGGGTTTTAAAAACACACTTTTTTGACAAAAAACACTATTTTCAGGGTTAGATTCAGATATTTGAAAAACCGCCATTTGGTGCACCAATATTGAATTCAGGCCTACACTGGTTCAGGCTGTGTGAGATACACCCTCTACATACAGGGGTTTAAATCAGGCATTTGAAATACAGCCATTTTGGCCAAAGAAATATTTAATTCAGGCCTACACTGATTCAGGTCGTGTGAGATACACCCTCTACATACAGGGGTTTGATTCAGGAATTTGAAATACAGCCATTTTAGGCAAAGAAATCTTTAATTCAGGCCTACTCTGCTTCAGGCCGTGTGAGATACACCCTCTACATACAGGGGTTTGATTCAGGCATTTGAAATACAGCCATTTGAATTACAGCCATTTTGGGAAAATAAATCTTTAATTTAGGCCTACACTGGTTCAGGCCCTGGGAGATACACCCTCTACATACAGGGGTTTGATTCAGGCATTTGAAATACAGCCATTGGAAATAGAGCCATTTTGGGAAAAGAAATCTTTAATTTAGGCCTACACTGGTTCAGGCCGTGTGAGATACACCCTCTATATACAGGGGTTTGATTCAGCCATTTGAAATACTGCCATTTTGGCCAAAGAAATCTTTAATTCAGGCCTACACTGATTCAGACAGTGTGAGATACACCCTCTACATACAGGGGTTTGATTCAGGCATTTTAAATACAGCCATTTTGGGCAAAGAAATCTTTAATTCAGGCCTACACTGATTCAGGCTGTGTGAGATACACCCTCTACATACAGGGGTTTGATTCAGGAATTTGAAATACAGCCATTTTAGGCAAAGAAATCTTTAATTCAGGCCTACCCTGCTACAGGCCGTGTGAGATACCCCCTCTACATACAGGGGTTTGATTCAGGCATTTGAAATACAGCCATTTGAAATACAGCCATTTTGGGAAAAGAAATCTTTAAAGGGACTCTGTCACCACTTTCTAACCCCCCCTTTTAAAAGTATTGTTCTCTCCATGGCGCCCTTGTGATTACAAAGGTGTTGTTATAACATAAATTCGCCGTCTCGTTTTGATAAAAATACCTTTTATCTAACCTGTCAATCTTGTGGATAAGGTGCCCAGGGCGTTTCTGAAGGTCTGAAGCTGCCGCCCGCCGCCGTTGGTGCCCAGCTCCTCCCCTGATCCTTTCAGCGCCGCATGAATGTAAAGAAATCCGCCTCCGGCTCTCGCTCAGTGCCCCCTCCTCCTTTTCAAAGATCCCGCGCGTGCGCACAGGCCTGTGCCTGATGCGCCCGTGCGGACATTTAGAATCAGCCTCATTGAGCGAAGTGCGCATGCGCGCACTTCGCTTAACCTCCTCATCAGACGAGCACTGCAGCCAGCCACTCAGAGCCTGCGGCTCCATACAGCGCTTGGCAGGCTCTGAGTGGCTGGCTGCAGTGCTCGTCTTATGAGGAGGTTGAGCGAAGTGCGCGCATGCGCGCACTTCGCTCAATGAGGCTGATTCTAAATGTCCGCACGGGCGCATCAGGCACAGGCCTGTGCGCACGCGCGGGATCTTTGAAAAGGAGGATGGGGCACTGAGCGAGAGCCGGAGGCGGATTTCTTTACATTCAGGCGGCGCTGAAAGGATCAGGGGAGGAGCTGGGCACCAACGGCGGCGGCGGCGGGCGGCAGCTTCAGACCTTCAGAAACGCCCTGGGCACCTTATCCACAAGATTGACAGGTTAGATAAAAGGTATTTTTTTCAAAACGAGACGGCGAATTTATGTTATAACAACACCTTTGTAATCACAAGGGCGCCATGGAGAGAACAATACTTTTAAAAGGGGGGGTTAGAAAGTGGTGACAGAGTCCCTTTAATTTAGGCCTACACTGGTTCAGGCCCTGGGAGATACACCCTCTACATACAGGGGTTTGATTCAGGCATTTGAAATACAGACATTTGAAATACAGCCATTTTGGGCAAAGAAATATTTAATTCAGGCCTACACTGATTCAGGCTGTGTGAGATACACCCTCTACATACAGGGGTTTGATTCAGGAATTTGAAATACAGCCATTTTAGGCAAAGAAATCTTTAATTCAGGCCTACCCTGCTACAGGCCGTGTGAGATACCCCCTCTACATACAGGGGTTTGATTCAGGCATTTGAAATACAGCCATTTGAAATACAGCCATTTTGGGAAAAGAAATCTTTAAAGGGACTCTGTCACCACTTTCTAACCCCCCCTTTTAAAAGTATTGTTCTCTCCATGGCGCCCTTGTGATTACAAAGGTGTTGTTATAACATAAATTCGCCGTCTCGTTTTGATAAAAATACCTTTTATCTAACCTGTCAATCTTGTGGATAAGGTGCCCAGGGCGTTTCTGAAGGTCTGAAGCTGCCGCCCGCCGCCGTTGGTGCCCAGCTCCTCCCCTGATCCTTTCAGCGCCGCCTGAATGTAAAGAAATCCGCCTCCGGCTCTCGCTCAGTGCCCCCTCCTCCTTTTCAAAGATCCCGCGCGTGCGCACAGGCCTGTGCCTGATGCGCCCGTGCGGACATTTAGAATCAGCCTCATTGAGCGAAGTGCGCATGCGCGCACTTCGCTTAACCTCCTCATCAGACGAGCACTGCAGCCAGCCACTCAGAGCCTGCGGCTCCATACAGCGCTTGGCAGGCTCTGAGTGGCTGCCTGCAGTGCTCGTCTTATGAGGAGGTTGAGCGAAGTGCGCGCATGCGCGCACTTCGCTCAATGAGGCTGATTCTAAATGTCCGCACGGGCGCATCAGGCACAGGCCTGTGCGCACGCGCGGGATCTTTGAAAAGGAGGATGGGGCACTGAGCGAGAGCCGGAGGCGGATTTCTTTACATTCAGGCGGCGCTGAAAGGATCAGGGGAGGAGCTGGGCACCAACGGCGGCGGCGGCGGGCGGCAGCTTCAGACCTTCAGAAACGCCCTGGGCACCTTATCCACAAGATTGACAGGTTAGATAAAAGGTATTTTTTTCAAAACGAGACGGCGAATTTATGTTATAACAACACCTTTGTAATCACAAGGGCGCCATGGAGAGAACAATACTTTTAAAAGGGGGGGTTAGAAAGTGGTGACAGAGTCCCTTTAATTTAGGCCTACACTGGTTCAGGCCCTGGGAGATACACCCTCTACATACAGGGGTTTGATTCAGGCATTTGAAATACAGACATTTGAAATACAGCCATTTTGGGCAAAGAAATATTTAATTCAGGCCTACACTGATTCAGACCATGTGAGATACACCCTCTACATACAGGGGTTTGATTCAGGCATTTGAAATACAGCCATTTGAAATACAGCCATTTTGGGCAAAGAAATATTTAATTTAGGCCTACACTGGTTTAGGCCCTGTGAGATACACCCTCTACATACAGGGGTTTGATTCAGGCATTTGAAATGCAGGCATTTGAAATACAGCCATTTTGGGCAAAGAAATATTTAATTCAGGCCTACACTGATTCAGACCATGTGAGATACACCATCTACATACAGGGGTTTGATTCAGGCATTTGAAATACAGCCATTTGAAATACCGCCATTTTGGTCAAAGAAATCTTTAATTCAGGCCTACACTGATTCAGACCGTGTGAGATACACCCTCTACATACAGGGGTTTGATTCAGGCATTTGAAATGCAGCCATTTGAAATACAGCCATTTTGGGAAAAGAAAACTTTAATTCAGGCCTTCACTGATTCAGGCCGTGTGAGATACACCTTCTACATACAGGGGTTTGATTCAGGCATTTGAAATGCAGCCATTTGAAATACAGCCATTTTGGGCAAAGAAATCTGTAATTTAGGCCTACACTGGTTCAGGCACTGTGAGATATACCCTCTACATACAGGGGTTTGATTCAGGCATTTGAAATACAGCCATTTTGTGCAAATACATTTTTAATTCAGGCCTACACTGATTCAGGCCGTGTGAGATACACCCTCTACATACAGGGGTTTGATTCAGGCATTTGAAATACAGCCATTTGAAATACAGCCATTTTGGGAAAAGAAATCTTTAATTTAGGCCTACACTGGTTCAGGCCCTGGGAGATACACCCTCTACATACAGGGGTTTGATTCAGGCATTTGAAATACAGCCATTTGAAATACAGCCATTTTGGGCAAAGAAATATTTAATTCAGGCCTACACTGATTCAGACCATGTGAGATACACCCTCTACATACAGGGGTTTGATTCAGGCATTTGAAATACAGCCATTTGAAATACAGCCATTTTGGGCAAAGAAATATTTAATTTAGGCCTACACTGGTTTAGGCCCTGTGAGATACACCCTCTACATACAGGGGTTTGATTCAGGCATTTGAAATGCAGGCATTTGAAATACAGCCATTTTGGGCAAAGAAATATTTAATTCAGGCCTACACTGATTCAGACCATGTGAGATACACCATCTACAAACAGGAGTTTGATTCAGGCATTTGAAATACAGCCATTTGAAATACCGCCATTTTGGTCAAATAAATATTTAATTCAGGCCTACACTGATTCAGACCGTGTGAGATACACCCTCTACATACAGGGGTTTGATTCAGGCATTTGAAATGCAACCATTTGAAATACAGCCATTTTGGGAAAATAAATCTTTAATTCAGGCCTTCACTGATTCAGGCCGTGTGAGATACACCTTCTACATACAGGGGTTTGATTCAGGCATTTGAAATGCAGCCATTTGAAATACAGCCATTTTGGGCAAAGAAATCTGTAATTTAGGCCTACACTGGTTCAGGCACTGTGAGATATACCCTCTACATACAGGGGTTTGATTCAGGCATTTAAAATACAGCCATTTTGTGCAAATACATTTTTAATTCAGGCCTACACTGATTCAGGCCGTGTGAGATACACCCTCTACATACAGGGGTTTGATTCAGGCATTTGAAATACAGCCATTTGAAATACAGCCATTTTGGGCAAAGAAATATTTAATTCAGGCCTACACTAGTTCAGGCCCTGTGAGATACACCCTCTACATACAGGGGTTTGATTTAGGCATTTAAAATACAGCCATTTGAAATACAGCCATTTTGGGCAAAGAAATCTTTAATTTAGGCCTAAATTGGATCAGGCCCTGTGAGATACACCCTCTACATACAGGGGTTTGATTTAGGCATTTGAAATACAGCCATTTGAAATACAGCCATTTTGGGCAAAAAAATATTTAATTCAGGCCTACACTGATTCAGACCATGTGAGATACACCATCTACATACAGGGGTTTGATTTAGGCATTTAAAATACAGCCATTTGAAATACAGCCATTTTGGGCAAAGAAATCTTTAATTTAGGCCTAAATTGGATCAGGCCCTTTGAGATACACCCTCTACATACAGGGGTTTGATTCAGGCATTTGAAATGCAGGCATTTGAAATACAGCCATTTTGGGCAAAGAAATATTAAATTCAGGCCTACACTGATTCAGACCATGTGAGATACACCATCTACATACAGGGGTTTGATTCAGGCATTTGAAATACAGCCATTTGAAATACCGCCATTTTGGCCAAAGAAATCTTTAATTCAGGCCTACACTGATTCAGACCGTGTGAGATACACCCTCTACATACAGGGGTTTGATTCAGGCATTTGAAATGCAGCCATTTGAAATACAGCCATTTTGGGAAAATAAATCTTTAATTCAGGCCTTCACTGATTCAGGCCGTGTGAGATACACCTTCTACATACAGGGGTTTGATTCAGGCATTTGAAATGCAGCCATTTGAAATACAGCCATTTTGGGCAAAGAAATCTGTAATTTAGGCCTACACTGGTTCAGGCACTGTGAGATATACCCTCTACATACAGGGGTTTGATTCAGGCATTTGAAATACAGCCATTTTGTGCAAATAAATTTTTAATTCAGGCCTACACTGATTCAGGCCGTGTGAGATACACCCTCTACATACAGGGGTTTGATTCAGGCATTTGAAATACAGCCATTTGAAATACAGCCATTTTGGGCAAAGAAATATTTAATTCAGGCCTACACTGGTTCAGGCCCTGTGAGATACACCCTCTACATACAGGGGTTAGATTCAGGCATTTAAAATACAGCCATTTGAAATACAGCCATTTTGGGCAAAGAAATCTTTAATTCAGGCCTAAATTGGATCAGGCCCTGTGAGATACACCCTCTACATACAGGGGTTTGATTCAGGCATTTGAAATACAGCCATTTGAAATACAGCCATTTTGGGCAAACAAATATTTAATTTAAGCCTACATTGGTTCAGGCCCTGTGAGATACACCCTCTACATACAGGGGTTTGATTCAGGCATTTGAAATACAGCCATTTGAAATACAGCCATTTTGGGCAAAGAAATCTGTAATTCAGGCCTACACTGATTCAGGCTGCGTGAGATACACCCTCTACTTACAGGGGTTTGATTCAGGCATTTGAAATACAGCCATTTGAAATACAGCCATTTTGTGCAAAGAAATCTTTAATTAAGGCCTACACTGATTCAGGCCGTGTAAGATACAACCTCTACGTTCAGGGGTTTGATTCAGGCATTTGAAATACAGCCATTTGAAATACAGCCATTTTGGGCAAAGAAATATTTAATTTAGGCCTACACTGATTCAGACCGTGTGAGATACACCCTCTACATACAGGGGTTTGATTCAGGTATTTGAAATACAGCCATTTTGGCCAAAGAAATATTTAATTTAGGCCTACACTGATTCAGACCGTGTGAGATACACCCTCTACATACAGGGGTTTGATTCGGGCATTTGAAATACAGCCATTTTGGGCAAAGAAATCTTTAATTTAGGCCTACACTGATTCAGGCCGTGTGAGATACACTGTCTCTACATACAGGGGTTTGATTCAGGCATTTGAAATACAGCCATTTGAAATACAGCTATTTTGGGCAAAGAAATATTTAATTCAGGCCTGCACTGATTCAGACCGTGTTAGATACACCCTCTACATGCATGGGTTTGATTCAGGCATTTGAAATACAGCCATTTGAAATACCG
Source organism: Bufo bufo (assembly GCF_905171765.1). NCBI lineage: Eukaryota > Metazoa > Chordata > Amphibia > Anura > Bufonidae > Bufo > Bufo bufo. The sequence goes on along the minus strand of NC_053392.1, from coordinate 70,365,040 downwards.
TCATTTTGGACAAAGAAATATTTAATTCAGGCCTACACTGATTCAGACCGTGTGAGATAAACCCTCTACATACAGGGGTTTGATTCAGGCATTTGAAATACAGACATTTGAAATACAGCCGTTTTGGGCAAAGAAATCTTTAATTCAGGCCTACACTGATTTAGGCCGTGTGAGATACACCCTCTACATACAGGGGTTTGATTCAAGCCTTTGAATTAAAGCCATTTGAAATACAGCCATTTTGGGCAAAGAAAAATTTAATTCAGGCCTACACTGATTCAGGCCGTGTAAGATACACCCTCTACATACATGGGTTTGATTCAGGCATTTGAAATACAGCCATTTGAAATACAGCCATTTTGGGTAAAGACATTTTTAATTCAGGCCTACACTGGTTCAGGCCGTGTGAGATACACCCTCTACATACAGGGGTTTGATTCAGGCATTTGAAATACAGCCATTTTGGGCAAAGAAATCTTTAATTCAGGCCTACACTGATTTAGGCCGTGTGAGATACACCCTCTACATACAGGGGTTTGATTCAGGCATTTGAAATACAGCCATTTGAAATACAGCCATTTTGGGCAAAGAAATCTTTAATTTAGGCCTAAATTGGATCAGGCCCTGTGAGATACACCCTCTACATACAGGGGTTTGATTCAGGCATTTGAAATACAGCCATTTGAAATACAGCCATTTTGGGCAAAAAAATATTTAATTTAGGCCTACACTGGTTCAGGCCCTGTGAGATACACCCTCTACATACAGGGGTTTGATTCAGGCATTTAAAATACAGCCATTTGAAATACAGCCATTTTGGGCAAAGAAATCTTTAATTTAGGCCTAAATTGGATCAGGCCCTGTGAGATAAACCCTCTACATACAGGGGTTTGATTCAGGCATTTGAAATACAGCCATTTTGGGCAAAGAAATATTTAATTCAGGCCTACACTGATTCAGACCATGTGAGATACACCATCTACATACAGGGGTTTGATTCAGGCATTTGAAATACAGCCATTTGAAATACCGCCATTTTGGCCAAAGAAATCTTTAATTCAGGCCTACACTGATTCAGACCGTGTGAGATACACCCTCTACATACAGGGGTTTGATTCAGGCATTTGAAATGCAGCCATTTGAAATACAGCCATTTTGGGAAAATAAATATTTAATTCAGGCCTTCACTGATTCAGGCCGTGTGAGATACACCTTCTACATACAGGGGTTTGATTCAGGCATTTGAAATACAGCCATTTTGTGCAAATAAATTTTTAATTCAGGCCTACACTGATTCAGGCCGTGTGAGATACACCCTCTACATACAGGGGTTTGATTCAGGCATTTAAAATACAGCCATTTGAAATACAGCCATTTTGGGCAAAGAAATCTTTAATTCAGGCCTAAATTGGATCAGGCCCTGTGAGATACACCCTCTACATACAGGGGTTTGATTCAGGCATTTGAAATACAGCCATTTGAAATACAGCCATTTTGGGCAAACAAATTTTTAATTTAAGCCTACACTGGTTCAGGCCCTGTGAGATACACCCTCTACATACAGGGGTTTGATTCAGGCATTTGAAATACAGCCATTTGAAATACAGCCATTTTGGGCAAAGAAATCTGTAATTCAGGCCTACACTGATTCAGGCTGCGTGAGATACACCCTCTACTTACATGGGTTTGATTCAGGCATTTGAAATACAGCCATTTGAAATACAGCCATTTTGTGCAAAGAAATCTTTAATTAAGGCCTACACTGATTCAGGCCGTGTAAGATACAACCTCTACATTCAGGGGTTTGATTCAGGCATTTGAAATACAGCCATTTGAAATACAGCCATTTTGGGCAAAGAAATATTTAATTTAGGCCTACACTGATTCAGACCGTGTGAGATACACCCTCTACATACAGGGGTTTGATTTAGGTATTTGAAATACAGCCATTTTGGCCAAAGAAATATTTAATTCAGGCCTACACTGATTCAGACCGTGTGAGATACACCCTCTACATACAGGGGTTTGATTCGGGCATTTGAAATACAGCCATTTTGGGCAAAGAAATCTTTAATTTAGGCCTACACTGATTCAGGCCGTGTGAGATACACTGTCTCTACATACAGGGGTTTGATTCAGGCATTTGAAATACAGCCATTTGAAATACAGCTATTTTGGGCAAAGAAATATTTAATTCAGGCCTGCACTGATTCAGACCGTGTTAGATACACCCTCTACATGCATGGGTTTGATTCAGGCATTTGAAATACAGCCATTTGAAATACCGCCATTTTGGGCAAAGAAATATTTAATTCAGGCCTACACTGATTCAGACCGTGTGAGATAAACCCTCTACATACAGGGGTTTGATTCAGGCATTTGAAATACAGACATTTGAAATACAGCCATTTTGGGCAAAGAAATATTTAATTTAGGCCTACACTGATTCAGACCGTGTGAGATACACCCTCTACATACAGGGGTTTGATTCAGGTATTTGAAATACAGCCATTTTGGCCAAAGAAATATTTAATTCAGGCCTACACTGATTCAGACCGTGTGAGATACACCCTCTACATACAGGGGTTTGATTCGGGCATTTGAAATACAGCCATTTTGGGCAAAGAAATCTTTAATTTAGGCCTACACTGATTCAGGCCGTGTGAGATACACTGTCTCTACATACAGGGGTTTGATTCAGGCATTTGAAATACAGCCATTTGAAATACAGCTATTTTGGGCAAAGAAATATTTAATTCAGGCCTACACTGATTCAGACCGTGTTAGATACACCCTCTACATGCATGGGTTTGATTCAGGCATTTGAAATACAGCCATTTGAAATACCGTCATTTTGGACAAAGAAATATTTAATTCAGGCCTACACTGATTCAGACCGTGTGAGATAAACCCTCTACATACAGGGGTTTGATTCAGGCATTTGAAATACAGACATTTGAAATACAGCCATTTTGGGCAAAGAAATCTTTAATTCAGGCCTACACTGATTTAGGCCGTGTGAGATACACCCTCTACATACAGGGGTTTGATTCAAGCCTTTGAATTAAAGCCATTTGAAATACAGCCATTTTGGGCAAAGAAAAATTTAATTCAGGCCTACACTGATTCAGGCCGTGTAAGATACACCCTCTACATACATGGGTTTGATTCAGGCATTTGAAATACAGCCATTTGAAATACAGCCATTTTGGGTAAAGACATTTTTAATTCAGGCCTACACTGGTTCAGGCCGTGTGAGATACACCCTCTACATACAGGGGTTTGATTCAGGCATTTGAAATACAGCCATTTTGGGCAAAGAAATCTTTAATTCAGGCCTACACTGATTTAGGCCGTGTGAGATACACCCTCTACATACAGGGGTTTGATTCAGGCATTTGAAATACAGCCATTTGAAATACAGCCATTTTGGGCAAAGAAATCTTTAATTTAGGCCTAAATTGGATCAGGCCCTGTGAGATACACCCTCTACATACAGGGGTTTGATTCAGGCATTTGAAATACAGCCATTTGAAATACAGCCATTTTGGGCAAAAAAATATTTAATTTAGGCCTACACTGGTTCAGGCCCTGTGAGATACACCCTCTACATACAGGGGTTTGATTCAGGCATTTAAAATACAGCCATTTGAAATACAGCCATTTTGGGCAAAGAAATCTTTAATTTAGGCCTAAATTGGATCAGGCCCTGTGAGATAAACCCTCTACATACAGGGGTTTGATTCAGGCATTTGAAATACAGCCATTTTGGGCAAAGAAATATTTAATTCAGGCCTACACTGATTCAGACCATGTGAGATACACCATCTACATACAGGGGTTTGATTCAGGCATTTGAAATACAGCCATTTGAAATACCGCCATTTTGGCCAAAGAAATCTTTAATTCAGGCCTACACTGATTCAGACCGTGTGAGATACACCCTCTACATACAGGGGTTTGATTCAGGCATTTGAAATGCAGCCATTTGAAATACAGCCATTTTGGGAAAATAAATATTTAATTCAGGCCTTCACTGATTCAGGCCGTGTGAGATACACCTTCTACATACAGGGGTTTGATTCAGGCATTTGAAATACAGCCATTTTGTGCAAATAAATTTTTAATTCAGGCCTACACTGATTCAGGCCGTGTGAGATACACCCTCTACATACAGGGGTTTGATTCAGGCATTTAAAATACAGCCATTTGAAATACAGCCATTTTGGGCAAAGAAATCTTTAATTCAGGCCTAAATTGGATCAGGCCCTGTGAGATACACCCTCTACATACAGGGGTTTGATTCAGGCATTTGAAATACAGCCATTTGAAATACAGCTATTTTGGGCAAAGAAATATTTAATTCAGGCCTGCACTGATTCAGACCGTGTTAGATACACCCTCTACATGCATGGGTTTGATTCAGGCATTTGAAATACAGCCATTTGAAATACCGTCATTTTGGACAAAGAAATATTTAATTCAGGCCTACACTGATTCAGACCGTGTGAGATAAACCCTCTACATACAGGGGTTTGATTCAGGCATTTGAAATACAGACATTTGAAATACAGCCATTTTGGGCAAAGAAATCTTTAATTCAGGCCTACACTGATTTAGGCCGTGTGAGATACACCCTCTACATACAGGGGTTTGATTCAAGCCTTTGAATTAAAGCCATTTGAAATACAGCCATTTTGGGCAAAGAAAAATTTAATTCAGGCCTACACTGATTCAGGCCGTGTAAGATACACCCTCTACATACATGGGTTTGATTCAGGCATTTGAAATACAGCCATTTGAAATACAGCCATTTTGGGTAAAGACATTTTTAATTCAGGCCTACACTGGTTCAGGCCGTGTGAGATACACCCTCTACATACAGGGGTTTGATTCAGGCATTTGAAATACAGCCATTTTGGGCAAAGAAATCTTTAATTCAGGCCTACACTGATTTAGGCCGTGTGAGATACACCCTCTACATACAGGGGTTTGATTCAGGCATTTGAAATACAGCCATTTGAAATACAGCCATTTTGGGCAAAGAAATCTTTAATTTAGGCCTAAATTGGATCAGGCCCTGTGAGATACACCCTCTACATACAGGGGTTTGATTCAGGCATTTGAAATACAGCCATTTGAAATACAGCCATTTTGGGCAAAAAAATATTTAATTTAGGCCTACACTGGTTCAGGCCCTGTGAGATACACCCTCTACATACAGGGGTTTGATTCAGGCATTTAAAATACAGCCATTTGAAATACAGCCATTTTGGGCAAAGAAATCTTTAATTTAGGCCTAAATTGGATCAGGCCCTGTGAGATAAACCCTCTACATACAGGGGTTTGATTCAGGCATTTGAAATACAGCCATTTTGGGCAAAGAAATATTTAATTCAGGCCTACACTGATTCAGACCATGTGAGATACACCATCTACATACAGGGGTTTGATTCAGGCATTTGAAATACAGCCATTTTGTGCAAATAAATTTTTAATTCAGGCCTACACTGATTCAGGCCGTGTGAGATACACCCTCTACATACAGGGGTTTGATTCAGGCATTTGAAATACAGCCATTTGAAATACAGCCATTTTGGGCAAAGAAATATTTAATTCAGGCCTACACTGGTTCAGGCCCTGTGAGATACACCCTCTACATACAGGGGTTAGATTCAGGCATTTAAAATACAGCCATTTGAAATACAGCCATTTTGGGCAAAGAAATCTTTAATTCAGGCCTAAATTGGATCAGGCCCTGTGAGATACACCCTCTACATACAGGGGTTTGATTCAGGCATTTGAAATACAGCCATTTGAAATACAGCCATTTTGGGCAAACAAATATTTAATTTAAGCCTACATTGGTTCAGGCCCTGTGAGATACACCCTCTACATACAGGGGTTTGATTCAGGCATTTGAAATACAGCCATTTGAAATACAGCCATTTTGGGCAAAGAAATCTGTAATTCAGGCCTACACTGATTCAGGCTGCGTGAGATACACCCTCTACTTACAGGGGTTTGATTCAGGCATTTGAAATACAGCCATTTGAAATACAGCCATTTTGTGCAAAGAAATCTTTAATTAAGGCCTACACTGATTCAGGCCGTGTAAGATACAACCTCTACGTTCAGGGGTTTGATTCAGGCATTTGAAATACAGCCATTTGAAATACAGCCATTTTGGGCAAAGAAATATTTAATTTAGGCCTACACTGATTCAGACCGTGTGAGATACACCCTCTACATACAGGGGTTTGATTCAGGTATTTGAAATACAGCCATTTTGGCCAAAGAAATATTTAATTCAGGCCTACACTGATTCAGACCGTGTGAGATACACCCTCTACATACAGGGGTTTGATTCGGGCATTTGAAATACAGCCATTTTGGGCAAAGAAATCTTTAATTTAGGCCTACACTGATTCAGGCCGTGTGAGATACACTGTCTCTACATACAGGGGTTTGATTCAGGCATTTGAAATACAGCCATTTGAAATACAGCTATTTTGGGCAAAGAAATATTTAATTCAGGCCTGCACTGATTCAGACCGTGTTAGATACACCCTCTACATGCATGGGTTTGATTCAGGCATTTGAAATACAGCCATTTGAAATACCGTCATTTTGGACAAAGAAATATTTAATTCAGGCCTACACTGATTCAGACCGTGTGAGATAAACCCTCTACATACAGGGGTTTGATTCAGGCATTTGAAATACAGACATTTGAAATACAGCCATTTTGGGCAAAGAAATCTTTAATTCAGGCCTACACTGATTTAGGCCGTGTGAGATACACCCTCTACATACAGGGGTTTGATTCAAGCCTTTGAATTAAAGCCATTTGAAATACAGCCATTTTGGGCAAAGAAAAATTTAATTCAGGCCTACACTGATTCAGGCCGTGTAAGATACACCCTCTACATACATGGGTTTGATTCAGGCATTTGAAATACAGCCATTTGAAATACAGCCATTTTGGGTAAAGACATTTTTAATTCAGGCCTACACTGGTTCAGGCCGTGTGAGATACACCCTGTACATACAGGGGTTTAATTCATGCATTTGAAATACAGCCATTTTGGGCAAATAAATCTTTAATTCAGGCCTACACTGATTTAGGCCGTGTGAGATACACCCTCTACATACAGGGGTTTGATTCAGGCATTTGAAATACAGCCATTTGAAATACAGCCATTTTGGGCAAAGAAATCTTTAATTTAGGCCTAAATTGGATCAGGCCCTGTGAGATACACCCTCTACATACAGGGGTTTGATTCAGGCATTTGAAATACAGCCATTTGAAATACAGCCATTTTGGGCAAAAAAATATTTAATTTAGGCCTACACTGGTTCAGGCCCTGTGAGATACACCCTCTACATACAGGGGTTTGATTCAGGCATTTAAAATACAGCCATTTGAAATACAGCCATTTTGGGCAAAGAAATCTTTAATTTAGGCCTAAATTGGATCAGGCCCTGTGAGATAAACCCTCTACATACAGGGGTTTGATTCAGGCATTTGAAATACAGCCATTTTGGGCAAAGAAATATTTAATTCAGGCCTACACTGATTCAGACCATGTGAGATACACCATCTACATACAGGGGTTTGATTCAGGCATTTGAAATACAGCCATTTGAAATACCGCCATTTTGGCCAAAGAAATCTTTAATTCAGGCCTACACTGATTCAGACCGTGTGAGATACACCCTCTACATACAGGGGTTTGATTCAGGCATTTGAAATGCAGCCATTTGAAATACAGCCATTTTGGGAAAATAAATATTTAATTCAGGCCTTCACTGATTCAGGCCGTGTGAGATACACCTTCTACATACAGGGGTTTGATTCAGGCATTTGAAATACAGCCATTTTGTGCAAATAAATTTTTAATTCAGGCCTACACTGATTCAGGCCGTGTGAGATACACCCTCTACATACAGGGGTTTGATTCAGGCATTTAAAATACAGCCATTTGAAATACAGCCATTTTGGGCAAAGAAATCTTTAATTCAGGCCTAAATTGGATCAGGCCCTGTGAGATACACCCTCTACATACAGGGGTTTGATTCAGGCATTTGAAATACAGCCATTTGAAATACAGCCATTTTGGGCAAACAAATTTTTAATTTAAGCCTACACTGGTTCAGGCCCTGTGAGATACACCCTCTACATACAGGGGTTTGATTCAGGCATTTGAAATACAGCCATTTGAAATACAGCCATTTTGGGCAAAGAAATCTGTAATTCAGGCCTACACTGATTCAGGCTGCGTGAGATACACCCTCTACTTACATGGGTTTGATTCAGGCATTTGAAATACAGCCATTTGAAATACAGCCATTTTGTGCAAAGAAATCTTTAATTAAGGCCTACACTGATTCAGGCCGTGTAAGATACAACCTCTACATTCAGGGGTTTGATTCAGGCATTTGAAATACAGCCATTTGAAATACAGCCATTTTGGGCAAAGAAATATTTAATTTAGGCCTACACTGATTCAGACCGTGTGAGATACACCCTCTACATACAGGGGTTTGATTTAGGTATTTGAAATACAGCCATTTTGGCCAAAGAAATATTTAATTCAGGCCTACACTGATTCAGACCGTGTGAGATACACCCTCTACATACAGGGGTTTGATTCAGGCATTTGAAATACAGCCATTTTGGGCAAAGAAATCTTTAATTTAGGCCTACACTGATTCAGGCCGTGTGAGATACACTGTCTCTACATACAGGGGTTTGATTCAGGCATTTGAAATACAGCCATTTGAAATACAGCTATTTTGGGCAAAGAAATATTTAATTCAGGCCTGCACTGATTCAGACCGTGTTAGATACACCCTCTACATGCATGGGTTTGATTCAGGCATTTGAAATACAGCCATTTGAAATACCGTCATTTTGGACAAAGAAATATTTAATTCAGGCCTACACTGATTCAGACCGTGTGAGATAAACCCTCTACATACAGGGGTTTGATTCAGGCATTTGAAATACAGACATTTGAAATACAGCCATTTTGGGCAAAGAAATATTTAATTTAGGCCTACACTGATTCAGACCGTGTGAGATACACCCTCTACATACAGGGGTTTGATTCAGGTATTTGAAATACAGCCATTTTGGCCAAAGAAATATTTAATTCAGGCCTACACTGATTCAGACCGTGTGAGATACACCCTCTACATACAGGGGTTTGATTCGGGCATTTGAAATACAGCCATTTTGGGCAAAGAAATCTTTAATTTAGGCCTACACTGATTCAGGCCGTGTGAGATACACTGTCTCTACATACAGGGGTTTGATTCAGGCATTTGAAATACAGCCATTTGAAATACAGCTATTTTGGGCAAAGAAATATTTAATTCAGGCCTGCACTGATTCAGACCGTGTTAGATACACCCTCTACATGCATGGGTTTGATTCAGGCATTTGAAATACAGCCATTTGAAATACCGTCATTTTGGACAAAGAAATATTTAATTCAGGCCTACACTGATTCAGACCGTGTGAGATAAACCCTCTACATACAGGGGTTTGATTCAGGCATTTGAAATACAGACATTTGAAATACAGCCATTTTGGGCAAAGAAATCTTTAATTCAGGCCTACACTGATTTAGGCCGTGTGAGATACACCCTCTACATACAGGGGTTTGATTCAAGCCTTTGAATTAAAGCCATTTGAAATACAGCCATTTTGGGCAAAGAAAAATTTAATTCAGGCCTACACTGATTCAGGCCGTGTAAGATACACCCTCTACATACATGGGTTTGATTCAGGCATTTGAAATACAGCCATTTGAAATACAGCCATTTTGGGTAAAGACATTTTTAATTCAGGCCTACACTGGTTCAGGCCGTGTGAGATACACCCTCTACATACAGGGGTTTGATTCAGGCATTTGAAATACAGCCATTTTGGGCAAAGAAATCTTTAATTCAGGCCTACACTAATTTAGGCCGTGTGAGATACACCCTCTACATACAGGGGTTTGATTCAGGCATTTGAAATACAGCCATTTGAAATACAGCCATTTTGGGCAAAGAAATCTTTAATTTAGGCCTAAATTGGATCAGGCCCTGTGAGATACACCCTCTACATACAGGGGTTTGATTCAGGCATTTGAAATACAGCCATTTGAAATACAGCCATTTTGGGCAAAAAAATATTTAATTTAGGCCTACACTGGTTCAGGCCCTGTGAGATACACCCTCTACATACAGGGGTTTGATTCAGGCATTTAAAATACAGCCATTTGAAATACAGCCATTTTGGGCAAAGAAATCTTTAATTTAGGCCTAAATTGGATCAGGCCCTGTGAGATAAACCCTCTACATACAGGGGTTTGATTCAGGCATTTGAAATACAGCCATTTTGGGCAAAGAAATATTTAATTCAGGCCTACACTGATTCAGACCATGTGAGATACACCATCTACATACAGGGGTTTGATTCAGGCATTTGAAATACAGCCATTTGAAATACCGCCATTTTGGCCAAAGAAATCTTTAATTCAGGCCTACACTGATTCAGACCGTGTGAGATACACCCTCTACATACAGGGGTTTGATTCAGGCATTTGAAATGCAGCCATTTGAAATACAGCCATTTTGGGAAAATAAATATTTAATTCAGGCCTTCACTGATTCAGGCCGTGTGAGATACACCTTCTACATACAGGGGTTTGATTCAGGCATTTGAAATACAGCCATTTTGTGCAAATAAATTTTTAATTCAGGCCTACACTGATTCAGGCCGTGTGAGATACACCCTCTACATACAGGGGTTTGATTCAGGCATTTAAAATACAGCCATTTGAAATACAGCCATTTTGGGCAAAGAAATCTTTAATTCAGGCCTAAATTGGATCAGGCCCTGTGAGATACACCCTCTACATACAGGGGTTTGATTCAGGCATTTGAAATACAGCCATTTGAAATACAGCCATTTTGTGCAAAGAAATCTGTAATTCAGGCCTACACTGATTCAGGCCGTGTAAGATACAACCTCTACATTCAGGGGTTTGATTCAGGCATTTGAAATACAGCCATTTGAAATACAGCCATTTTGGGCAAAGAAATATTTAATTTAGGCCTACACTGATTCAGACCGTGTGAGATACACCCTCTACATACAGGGGTTTGATTTAGGTATTTGAAATACAGCCATTTTGGCCAAAGAAATATTTAATTCAGGCCTACACTGATTCAGACCGTGTGAGATACACCCTCTACATACAGGGGTTTGATTCGGGCATTTGAAATACAGCCATTTTGGGCAAAGAAATCTTTAATTTAGGCCTACACTGATTCAGGCCGTGTGAGATACACTGTCTCTACATACAGGGGTTTGATTCAGGCATTTGAAATACAGCCATTTGAAATACAGCTATTTTGGGCAAAGAAATATTTAATTCAGGCCTGCACTGATTCAGACCGTGTTAGATACACCCTCTACATGCATAGGTTTGATTCAGGCATTTGAAATACAGCCATTTGAAATACCGTCATTTTGGACAAAGAAATATTTAATTCAGGCCTACACTGATTCAGACCGTGTGAGATAAACCCTCTACATACAGGGGTTTGATTCAGGCATTTGAAATACAGACATTTGAAATACAGCCATTTTGGGCAAAGAAATATTTAATTTAGGCCTACACTGATTCAGACCGTGTGAGATACACCCTCTACATACAGGGGTTTGATTCAGGTATTTGAAATACAGCCATTTTGGCCAAAGAAATATTTAATTCAGGCCTACACTGATTCAGACCGTGTGAGATACACCCTCTACATACAGGGGTTTGATTCGGGCATTTGAAATACAGCCATTTTGGGCAAAGAAATCTTTAATTTAGGCCTACACTGATTCAGGCCGTGTGAGATACACTGTCTCTACATACAGGGGTTTGATTCAGGCATTTGAAATACAGCCATTTGAAATACAGCTATTTTGGGCAAAGAAATATTTAATTCAGGCCTGCACTGATTCAGACCGTGTTAGATACACCCTCTACATGCATGGGTTTGATTCAGGCATTTGAAATACAGCCATTTGAAATACCGTCATTTTGGACAAAGAAATATTTAATTCAGGCCTACACTGATTCAGACCGTGTGAGATAAACCCTCTACATACAGGGGTTTGATTCAGGCATTTGAAATACAGACATTTGAAATACAGCCATTTTGGGCAAAGAAATCTTTAATTCAGGCCTACACTGATTTAGGCCGTGTGAGATACACCCTCTACATACAGGGGTTTGATTCAAGCCTTTGAATTAAAGCCATTTGAAATACAGCCATTTTGGGCAAAGAAAAATTTAATTCAGGCCTACACTGATTCAGGCCGTGTAAGATACACCCTCTACATACATGGGTTTGATTCAGGCATTTGAAATACAGCCATTTGAAATACAGCCATTTTGGGTAAAGACATTTTTAATTCAGGCCTACACTGGTTCAGGCCGTGTGAGATACACCCTCTACATACAGGGGTTTGATTCAGGCATTTGAAATACAGCCATTTTGGGCAAAGAAATCTTTAATTCAGGCCTACACTGATTTAGGCCGTGTGAGATACACCCTCTACATACAGGGGTTTGATTCAGGCATTTGAAATACAGCCATTTGAAATACAGCCATTTTGGGCAAAGAAATCTTTAATTTAGGCCTAAATTGGATCAGGCCCTGTGAGATACACCCTCTACATACAGGGGTTTGATTCAGGCATTTGAAATACAGCCATTTGAAATACAGCCATTTTGGGCAAAAAAATATTTAATTTAGGCCTACACTGGTTCAGGCCCTGTGAGATACACCCTCTACATACAGGGGTTTGATTCAGGCATTTAAAATACAGCCATTTGAAATACAGCCATTTTGGGCAAAGAAATCTTTAATTTAGGCCTAAATTGGATCAGGCCCTGTGAGATACACCCTCTACATACAGGGGTTTGATTCAGGCATTTGAAATACAGCCATTTTGGGCAAAGAAATATTTAATTCAGGCCTACACTGATTCAGACCATGTGAGATACACCATCTACATACAGGGGTTTGATTCAGGCATTTGAAATACAGCCATTTGAAATACCGCCATTTTGGCCAAAGAAATCTTTAATTCAGGCCTACACTGATTCAGACCGTGTGAGATACACCCTCTACATACAGGGGTTTGATTCAGGCATTTGAAATACAGCCATTTGAAATACAGCCATTTTGGGCAAATAAATATTTAATTCAGGCCTTCACTGATTCAGGCCGTGTGAGATACACCTTCTACATACAGGGGTTTGATTCAGGCATTTGAAATACAGCCATTTTGTGCAAATAAATTTTTAATTCAGGCCTACACTGATTCAGGCCGTGTGAGATACACCCTCTACATACAGGGGTTTGATTCAGGCATTTAAAATACAGCCATTTGAAATACAGCCATTTTGGGCAAAGAAATCTTTAATTCAGGCCTAAATTGGATCAGGCCCTGTGAGATACACCCTCTACATACAGGGGTTTGATTCAGGCATTTGAAATACAGCCATTTGAAATACAGCCATTTTGGGCAAACAAATTTTTAATTTAAGCCTACACTGGTTCAGGCCCTGTGAGATACACCCTCTACATACAGGGGTTTGATTCAGGCATTTGAAATACAGCCATTTGAAATACAGCCATTTTGGGCAAAGAAATCTGTAATTCAGGCCTACACTGATTCAGGCTGCGTGAGATACACCCTCTACTTACATGGGTTTGATTCAGGCATTTGAAATACAGCCATTTGAAATACAGCCATTTTGTGCAAAGAAATCTTTAATTAAGGCCTACACTGATTCAGGCCGTGTAAGATACAACCTCTACATTCAGGGGTTTGATTCAGGCATTTGAAATACAGCCATTTGAAATACAGCCATTTTGGGCAAAGAAATATTTAATTTAGGCCTACACTGATTCAGACCGTGTGAGATACACCCTCTACATACAGGGGTTTGATTTAGGTATTTGAAATACAGCCATTTTGGCCAAAGAAATATTTAATTCAGGCCTACACTGATTCAGACCGTGTGAGATACACCCTCTACATACAGGGGTTTGATTCGGGCATTTGAAATACAGCCATTTTGGGCAAAGAAATCTTTAATTTAGGCCTACACTGATTCAGGCCGTGTGAGATACACTGTCTCTACATACAGGGGTTTGATTCAGGCATTTGAAATACAGCCATTTGAAATACAGCTATTTTGGGCAAAGAAATATTTAATTCAGGCCTGCACTGATTCAGACCGTGTTAGATACACCCTCTACATGCATGGGTTTGATTCAGGCATTTGAAATACAGCCATTTGAAATACCGTCATTTTGGACAAAGAAATATTTAATTCAGGCCTACACTGATTCAGACCGTGTGAGATAAACCCTCTACATACAGGGGTTTGATTCAGGCATTTGAAATACAGACATTTGAAATACAGCCATTTTGGGCAAAGAAATATTTAATTTATGCCTACACTGATTCAGACCGTGTGAGATACACCCTTTACATACAGGGGTTTGATTCAGGTATTTGAAATACAGCCATTTTGGCCAAAGAAATATTTAATTCAGGCCTACACTGATTCAGACCGTGTGAGATACACCCTCTACATACAGGGGTTTGATTCGGGCATTTGAAATACAGCCATTTTGGGCAAAGAAATCTTTAATTTAGGCCTACACTGATTCAGGCCGTGTGAGATACACTGTCTCTACATACAGGGGTTTGATTCAGGCATTTGAAATACAGCCATTTGAAATACAGCTATTTTGGGCAAAGAAATATTTAATTCAGGCCTGCACTGATTCAGACCGTGTTAGATACACCCTCTACATGCATGGGTTTGATTCAGGCATTTGAAATACAGCCATTTGAAATACCGTCATTTTGGACAAAGAAATATTTAATTCAGGCCTACACTGATTCAGACCGTGTGAGATAAACCCTCTACATACAGGGGTTTGATTCAGGCATTTGAAATACAGACATTTGAAATACAGCCATTTTGGGCAAAGAAATCTTTAATTCAGGCCTACACTGATTTAGGCCGTGTGAGATACACCCTCTACATACAGGGGTTTGATTCAAGCCTTTGAATTAAAGCCATTTGAAATACAGCCATTTTGGGTAAAGACATTTTTAATTCAGGCCTACACTGGTTCAGGCCGTGTGAGATACACCCTCTACATACAGGGGTTTGATTCAGGCATTTGAAATACAGCCATTTTGGGCAAAGAAATCTTTAATTCAGGCCTACACTGATTTAGGCCGTGTGAGATACACCCTCTACATACAGGGGTTTGATTCAGGCATTTGAAATACAGCCATTTGAAATACAGCCATTTTGGGCAAAGAAATATTTAATTCAGGCCTACACTAGTTCAGGCCCTGTGAGATACACCCTCTACATACAGGGGGTTGATTTAGGCATTTAAAATACAGCCATTTGAAATACAGCCATTTTGGGCAAAGAAATCTTTAATTTAGGCCTAAATTGGATCAGGCCCTGTGAGATACACCCTCTACATACAGGGGTTTGATTCAGGCATTTGAAATACAGCCATTTGAAATACAGCCATTTTGGGCAAAAAAATATTTAATTTAGGCCTACACTGGTTCAGGCCCTGTGAGATACACCCTCTACATACAGGGGTTTGATTCAGGCATTTAAAATACAGCCATTTGAAATACAGCCATTTTGGGCAAAGAAATCTTTAATTTAGGCCTAAATTGGATCAGGCCCTGTGAGATAAACCCTCTACATACAGGGGTTTGATTCAGGCATTTGAAATACAGCCATTTTGGGCAAAGAAATATTTAATTCAGGCCTACACTGATTCAGACCGTGTGAGATACACCATCTACATACAGGGGTTTGATTCAGGCATTTGAAATACAGCCATTTGAAATACCGCCATTTTGGCCAAAGAAATCTTTAATTCAGGCCTACACTGATTCAGACCGTGTGAGATACACCCTCTACATACAGGGGTTTGATTCAGGCATTTGAAATGCAGCCATTTGAAATACAGCCATTTTGGGAAAATAAATATTTAATTCAGGCCTTCACTGATTCAGGCCGTGTGAGATACACCTTCTACATACAGGGGTTTGATTCAGGCATTTGAAATGCAGCCATTTGAAATACAGCCATTTTGGGCAAAGAAATCTGTAATTTAGGCCTACACTGGTTCAGGCACTGTGAGATATACCCTCTACATACAGGGGTTTGATTCAGGCATTTGAAATACAGCCATTTTGTGCAAATAAATTTTTAATTCAGGCCTACACTGATTCAGGCCGTGTGAGATACACCCTCTACATACAGGGGTTTGATTCAGGCATTTAAAATACAGCCATTTGAAATACAGCCATTTTGGGCAAAGAAATCTTTAATTCAGGCCTAAATTGGATCAGGCCCTGTGAGATACACCCTCTACATACAGGGGTTTGATTCAGGCATTTGAAATACAGCCATTTGAAATACAGCCATTTTGGGCAAACAAATTTTTAATTTAAGCCTACACTGGTTCAGGCCCTGTGAGATACACCCTCTACATACAGGGGTTTGATTCAGGCATTTGAAATACAGCCATTTGAAATACAGCCATTTTGGGCAAAGAAATCTGTAATTCAGGCCTACACTGATTCAGGCTGCGTGAGATACACCCTCTACTTACAGGGGTTTGATTCAGGCATTTGAAATACAGCCATTTGAAATACAGCCATTTTGTGCAAAGAAATCTTTAATTAAGGCCTACACTGATTCAGGCCGTGTAAGATACAACCTCTACATTCAGGGGTTTGATTCAGGCATTTGAAATACAGCCATTTGAAATACAGCCATTTTGGGCAAAGAAATATTTAATTTAGGCCTACACTGATTCAGACCGTGTGAGATACACCCTCTACATACAGGGGTTTGATTCAGGTATTTGAAATACAGCCATTTTGGCCAAAGAAATATTTAATTCAGGCCTACACTGATTCAGACCGTGTGAGATACACCCTCTACATACAGGGGTTTGATTCAGGCATTTGAAATACAGCCATTTAGGGCAAAGAAATCTTTAATTTAGGCCTACACTGATTCAGGCCGTGTGAGATACACTGTCTCTACATACAGGGGTTTGATTCAGGCATTTGAAATACAGCCATTTGAAATACAGGTATTTTGGGCAAAGAAATATTTAATTCAGGCCTGCACTGATTCAGACCGTGTTAGATACACCCTCTACATGCATGGGTTTGATTCAGGCATTTGAAATACAGCCATTTGAAATACCGTCATTTTGGACAAAGAAATATTTAATTCAGGCCTACACTGATTCAGACCGTGTGAGATAAACCCTCTACATACAGGGGTTTGATTCAGGCATTTGAAATACAGACATTTGAAATACAGCCGTTTTGGGCAAAGAAATCTTTAATTCAGGCCTACACTGATTTAGGCCGTGTGAGATACACCCTCTACATACAGGGGTTTGATTCAAGCCTTTGAATTAAAGCCATTTGAAATACAGCCATTTTGGGCAAAGAAAAATTTAATTCAGGCCTACACTGATTCAGGCCGTGTAGGATACACCCTCTACATACATGGGTTTGATTCAGGCATTTGAAATACAGCCATTTGAAATACAGCCATTTTGGGTAAAGACATTTTTAATTCAGGCCTACACTGGTTCAGGCCGTGTGAGATACACCCTCTACATACAGGGGTTTGATTCAGGCATTTGAAATACAGCCATTTTGGGCAAAGAAATCTTTAATTCAGGCCTACACTGATTTAGGCCGTGTGAGATACACCCTCTACATACAGGGGTTTGATTCAGGCATTTGAAATACAGCCATTTGAAATACAGCCATTTTGGGCAAAGAAATATTTAATTCAGGCCTACACTAGTTCAGGCCCTGTGAGATACACCCTCTACATACAGGGGTTTGATTTAGGCATTTAAAATACAGCCATTTGAAATACAGCCATTTTGGGCAAAGAAATCTTTAATTTAGGCCTAAATTGGATCAGGCCCTGTGAGATACACCCTCTACATACAGGGGTTTGATTCAGGCATTTGAAATACAGCCATTTGAAATACAGCCATTTTGAGCAAAAAAATATTTAATTTAGGCCTACACTGGTTCAGGCCCTGTGAGATACACCCTCTACATACAGGGGTTTGATTCAGGCATTTAAAATACAGCCATTTGAAATACAGCCATTTTGGGCAAAGAAATCTTTAATTTAGGCCTAAATTGGATCAGGCCCTGTGAGATAAACCCTCTACATACAGGGGTTTGATTCAGGCATTTGAAATGCAGGCATTTGAAATACAGCCATTTTGGGCAAAGAAATATTTAATTCAGGCCTACACTGATTCAGACCATGTGAGATACACCATCTACATACAGGGGTTTGATTCAGGCATTTGAAATACAGCCATTTGAAATACCGCCATTTTGGCCAAAGAAATCTTTAATTCAGGCCTACACTGATTCAGACCGTGTGAGATACACCCTCTACATACAGGGGTTTGATTCAGGCATTTGAAATGCAGCCATTTGAAATACAGCCATTTTGGGAAAATAAATATTTAATTCAGGCCTTCACTGATTCAGGCCGTGTGAGATACACCTTCTACATACAGGGGTTTGATTCAGGCATTTGAAATGCAGCCATTTGAAATACAGCCATTTGAAATACAGCCATTTTGGGCAAAGAAATCTGTAATTTAGGCCTACACTGGTTCAGGCACTGTGAGATATACCCTCTACATACAGGGGTTTGATTCAGGCATTTGAAATACAGCCATTTTGTGCAAATAAATTTTTAATTCAGGCCTACACTGATTCAGGCCGTGTGAGATACACCCTCTACATACAGGGGTTTGATTCAGGCATTTGAAATACAGCCATTTGAAATACAGCCATTTTGGGCAAAGAAATATTTAATTCAGGCCTACACTGGTTCAGGCCCTGTGAGATACACCCTCTACATACAGGGGTTTGATTCAGGCATTTAAAATACAGCAATTTGAAATACAGCCATTTTGGGCAAAGAAATCTTTAATTCAGGCCTAAATTGGATCAGGCCCTGTGAGATACACCCTCTACATACAGGGGTTTGATTCAGGCATTTGAAATACAGCCATTTGAAATACAGCCATTTTGGGCAAACAAATATTTAATTTAAGCCTACACTGGTTCAGGCCCTGTGAGATACACCCTCTACATACAGGGGTTTCATTCAGGCATTTGAAATACAGCCATTTGAAATACAGCCATTTTGGGCAAAGAAATCTGTAATTCAGGCCTACACTGATTCAGGCTGCGTGAGATACACCCTCTACTTACAGGGGTTTGATTCAGGCATTTGAAATACAGCCATTTGAAATACAGCCATTTTGGGCAAAAAAATTTTTAATTTAGGCCTAAATTGGATCAGGCCCTGTGAGATACACCCTCTACATACAGGGGTTTGATTCAGGCATTTGAAATACAGCCATTTGAAATACAGCCATTTTGGGCAAAAAAATATTTAATTTAGGCCTACACTGGTTCAGGCCCTGTGAGATACACCCTCTACATACAGGGGTTTGATTCAGGCATTTAAAATACAGCCATTTGAAATACAGCCATTTTGGGCAAAGAAATCTTTAATTTAGGCCTAAATTGGATCAGGCCCTGTGAGATAAACCCTCTACATACAGGGGTTTGATTCAGGCATTTGAAATGCAGGCATTTGAAATACAGCCATTTTGGGCAAAGAAATATTTAATTCAGGCCTACACTGATTCAGACCATGTGAGATACACCATCTACATACAGGGGTTTGATTCAGGCATTTGAAATACAGCCATTTGAAATACAGCCATTTTGGGCAAAGAAATTTTTAATTCAGGCCTACACTGATTCAGACCGTGTGAGATACACCCTCTACATACAGGGGTTTGATTCAGGCATTTGAAATGCAGCCATTTGAAATACAGCCATTTTGGGAAAATAAATATTTAATTCAGGCCTTCACTGATTCAGGCCGTGTGAGATACACCTTCTACATACAGGGGTTTGATTCAGGCATTTGAAATGCAGCCATTTGAAATACAGCCATTTGAAATACAGCCATTTTGGGCAAAGAAATCTGTAATTTAGGCCTACACTGGTTCAGGCACTGTGAGATATACCCTCTACATACAGGGGTTTGATTCAGGCATTTGAAATACAGCCATTTTGTGCAAATAAATTTTTAATTCAGGCCTACACTGATTCAGGCCGTGTGAGATACACCCTCTACATACAGGGGTTTGATTCAGGCATTTGAAATACAGCCATTTGAAATACAGCCATTTTGGGCAAAGAAATATTTAATTCAGGCCTACACTGGTTCAGGCCCTGTGAGATACACACTCTACATACAGGGGTTTGATTCAGGCATTTAAAATACAGCAATTTGAAATACAGCCATTTTGGGCAAAGAAATCTTTAATTCAGGCCTAAATTGGATCAGGCCCTGTGAGATACACCCTCTACATACAGGGGTTTGATTCAGGCATTTGAAATACAGCCATTTGAAATACAGCCATTTTGGGCAAACAAATATTTAATTTAAGCCTACACTGGTTCAGGCCCTGTGAGATACACCCTCTACATACAGGGGTTTGATTCAGGCATTTGAAATACAGCCATTTGAAATACAGCCATTTTGGGCAAAGAAATCTGTAATTCAGGCCTACACTGATTCAGGCTGCGTGAGATACACCCTCTACTTACAGGGGTTTGATTCAGGCATTTGAAATACAGCCATTTGAAATACAGCCATTTTGTGCAAAGAAATCTTTAATTAAGGCCTACACTGATTCAGGCCGTGTATGATACAACCTCTACATTCAGGGGTTTGATTCAGGCATTTGAAATACAGCCATTTGAAATACAGCCATTTTGGGCAAAGAAATATTTAATTTAGGCCTACACTGATTCAGACCGTGTGAGATACACCCTCTACATACAGGGGTTTGATTCAGGTATTTGAAATACAGCCATTTTGGCCAAAGAAATATTTAATTCAGGCCTACACTGATTCAGACCGTGTGAGATACACCCTCTACATACAGGGGTTTGATTCGGGCATTTGAAATACAGCCATTTTGGGCAAAGAAATCTTTAATTTAGGCCTACACTGATTCAGGCCGTGTGAGATACACTGTCTCTACATACAGGGGTTTGATTCAGGCATTTGAAATACAGCCATTTGAAATACAGCTATTTTGGGCAAAGAAATATTTAATTCAGGCCTGCACTGATTCAGACCGTGTTAGATACACCCTCTACATGCATGGGTTTGATTCAGGCATTTGATATACAGCCATTTGAAATACCGTCATTTTGGACAAAGAAATATTTAATTCAGGCCAACACTGGTTCAGACCGTGTGAGATAAACCCTCTACATACAGGGGTTTGATTCAGGCATTTGAAATACAGACATTTGAAATACAGCCATTTTGGGCAAAGAAATCTTTAATTCAGGCCTACACTGATTTGGGCCGTGTGAGATACACCCTCTACATACAGGGGTTTGATTCAAGCCTTTGAATTAAAGCCATTTGAAATACAGCCATTTTGGGCAAAGAAAAATTTAATTCAGGCCTACACTGATTCAGGCCGTGTAAGATACACCCTCTACATACATGGGTTTTATTCAGGCATTTGAAATACAGCCATTTGAAATACAGCCATTTTGGGTAAAGACATTTTTAATTCAGGCCTACACTGGTTCAGGCCGTGTGAGATACACCCTCTACATACAGGGGTTTGATTCAGGCATTTGAAATACAGCCATTTTGGGCAAAGAAATCTTTAATTCAGGCCTACACTGATTTAGGCCGTGTGAGATACACCCTCTACATACAGGGGTTTGATTCAGGCATTTGAAATACAGCCATTTTGGGGAAATAAATCTTTAATTCAGGCCTACACTGGTTAAGGCCATGTGAGATACACCCTTTAAATACAGAGGTTTAATTCAGACATTTAAAATACAACCGTTTTGGGGAAAGAAATCTTTAATTCAGGCCTACACTGGTTCAGGCCGTGTGAGATACACCCTCTACATACAGGGGTTTGATTCAGGCATTTGAAATACAGCCATTTGAAATACAGCCATTTTGGGCAAAGAAATATTTAATTCAGGCCTACACTGGTTCAGGCCCTGTGAGATACACCCTCTACATACAGGGGTTTGATTCAGGCATTTAAAATACAGCCATTTTGGGCAAAGAAATCTTTAATTTAGGCCTACACTGATTCAGGCCGTGTGAGATACACTGTCTCTACATACAGGGGTTTGATTCAGGCATTTGAAATACAGCCATTTGAAATACAGCTATTTTGGGCAAAGAAATATTTAATTCAGGCCTGCACTGATTCAGACCGTGTTAGATACACCCTCTACATGCATGGGTTTGATTCAGGCATTTGAAATACAGCCATTTGAAATACCGTCATTTTGGACAAAGAAATATTTAATTCAGGCCTACACTGATTCAGACCGTGTGAGATAAACCCTCTACATACAGGGGTTTGATTCAGGCATTTGAAATACAGACATTTGAAATACAGCCATTTTGGGCAAAGAAATCTTTAATTCAGGCCTACACTGATTTAGGCCGTGTGAGATACACCCTCTACATACAGGGGTTTGATTCAAGCCTTTGAATTAAAGCCATTTGAAATACAGCCATTTTGGGCAAAGAAAAATTTAATTCAGGCCTACACTGATTCAGGCCGTGTAAGATACACCCTCTACATACAGGGGTTTGATTCAGGCATTTGAAATACAGCCATTTGAAATACAGCCATTTTGGGTAAAGACATTTTTAATTCAGGCCTACACTGGTTCAGGCCGTGTGAGATACACCCTCTACATACAGGGGTTTGATTCAGGCATTTGAAATACAGCCATTTTGGGCAAAGAAATCTTTAATTCAGGCCTACACTGATTTAGGCCGTGTGAGATACACCCTCTACATACAGGGGTTTGATTCAGGCATTTGAAATACAGCCATTTTGGGGAAAGAAATCTTTAATTCAGGCCTACACTGGTTAAGGCCATGTGAGATACACCCTTTACATACAGGGGTTTAATTCAGACATTTAAAATACAACCGTTTTGGGGAAAGAAATCTTTAATTCAGGCCTATACTGGTTCAGGCCCTGTGAGATACACCCTTTACATACAGGGCTTTGATTCAGGCATTTGAAATACAGCCATTTTGGGTAAAGACATTTTTAATTCAGGCCTACACTGGTTCAGGCCGTGTGAGATACACCCTCTACATACAGGGGTTTGATTCAGGCATTTGAAATACAGCCATTTTGGGGAAAGAAATCTTTAATTCAGGCCTACACTGGTTAAGGCCATGTGAGATACACCCTTTACATACAGAGGTTTAATTCAGACATTTAAAATACAACCGTTTTGGGGAAAGAAATCTTTAATTCAGGCCTACACTGGTTCAGGCCGTGTGAGATACACCCTTTACATACAGGGCTTTGATTCAGGCATTTGAAATACAGCCATTTTGGGCAAAAAAATCTTTAATTGAGGCCTTGTCTGGTTCAGGCCGTGTGAGATACACCCTTTACATACTGTCGTTCTGTTCTACTACTAATTAAACACCCATTTAGAGCAAGATTCTAAATTCGAAAAATATGAGTAGAGCGTCAATTAAGGGACGTGGCCCAGGTCGTGGTGCTGCTGGGGGAGCTCCTGTTGCAGGGAGAGGACGTGGTTGATCTGTGCCAGCTACACGCACAAGTGAAACCCCTTCCTCAGGTGCGAGTAGGCGACAAAACCTGCAGTGGTATCTGGTCGGGCCTAATGCAGTACGCAGCCCTGCAGGGTGAGCGAAATGTGAGGTCACAGGGGTAGTTAACAAACCGAGGGTTGCTCTTGGTACTCACAGTTTTTATATACCTTGGGCAGGCGTACAGCAGTGATGGAGAGGCTGGCACATGGATCCTCTGGGGCACTCTCTGTGTATAGGGACCAGGCCAGGTGGTAGGTGAGGTGCCCTGGGTGTTGTAGGTTTAGTGTGCCTGTGGCAAGATCCCTTAAAGTTTGTGACGCCAGTGCCGGTAACGGTGGCACATCGTTTTCTTGTAGTAATTATTGAGGAACACACAGTTGCAGTGAACCAGAACTTCTTTTACTGAACAGTTCAACTATTTACAGTCTTTAGATCAAATGGCAGGCAATGTTCTTGCAAGATACTCAGAGGGTTAAACACTTACAGATCAGGCTGCACTTTCCTCAGAATCTTGTCTGACTTTCTCCAAGGCCTGTATGCCCTATTGCTGGCTTTATCCTTGGTTAGGGGAAACTTCCTCTGGTATATGTCTCCTTGCTGTGGAATATATCCTTCTGCCCTTCAGGTCGCTCTGTTTGGCTGGAAACAACTTGGCTCTGCACTGTACTTTCCTAGGAACTTAATTTCTCAGGAGGTAAACTTCTTCCCCTGGTGGCAAGCTAGGAGCCTTGGCTATCTAGCTGCATGTCAGAAGCTGCTCCTCAGCTCCTGCCTGGCTGAAGTCACCCTTGGCTTCTGAACACTCCCCTCAGACTGACTCATTCCTGTCTGGGCTTAACTATATGTACTAGGGGGTTCCCTTGCTCCC
Source organism: Bufo bufo (assembly GCF_905171765.1). Lineage (NCBI taxonomy): Eukaryota > Metazoa > Chordata > Amphibia > Anura > Bufonidae > Bufo > Bufo bufo. The sequence goes on along the minus strand of NC_053392.1, from coordinate 70,340,314 downwards.
TCTACTGCCTAGGAGGAGGAACTACACCCCTAACAGGCCTGGTACACAGGAGATAAACATAAATAACATGACAATATACATTGAAGTGCAATATAAAATACAATGACCATGTTCCACAGGAGGTGGAGAACAACGTGACCCAATTGACCCTTGAGTAGTGCCCACATTTACATAGTGGGACACTACACTAATGCTGCTCTACGAATTGTGAGGCCTGAACAAGTACAGGCGATAGTAGATTAGGTTGCTGACAGTGGATCCCGTTCCTTCACATTGTCTCCCACCCAGTCTCCTGCTGAAAGACCACAGTTGGCACCTGCAGCGGATGTCCATCAGTCTTTCACCTAACCCACTTGCAAATCAGCCAAGCAGTCTGAGCCCCAAGTCATGCAGCAGTCTCTTCTGCTTTTTGATGACTCTGTTAGCAGGGTTTCCCAGGGCCATCCACCTAGCCCTGCCCCGGAAGAGATTGAGTGCACCGATGCCCAACCACTTATCTTTCAAGATGAGTACATGGGAGGACCATCGCAGCACGTGTTGGATGATGACGAAACACAGGTGCCAACTGCTGGGGCTTTCGAAAGTGTGCAGACCGACAAGGAAGGCAGGGGTGAAGACTGGGTGGAAGATGATGTGGAGGACGATGAGGTCCTCGACCCCTTATGAGGTCCTCGACCCCATATGTAGTTCGGAGGAAGAGGCAGTGGTCTCACCGAGCCACCAGCACAGCAGAAGAGGGAGCAGGTTGCAAAAGCGGTGCGGCCGTCCTCTAGACAGTACGCCTGCTACTGCCAACCGCAACAGGGGACCGAGCCCACCAAAGCCAGCTCCAAGGAGTTCCCTGGCGTGGCAGTTCTTCAGACAATGTGCTGATGACAAGACACGAGTGGTTTGCACGCTGTGCAATCAGAGCCTGAAGCGAGGCATAAACGTTCTCAACCTGAGCACAACCTGCATGACCAGGCATTTAAGTGCAAAGCATGAGCTGCAATGGAGTAGACACCTCAAAAACCAAGAAAGGTCTCTGGCTCCTCCTGCTTCCTCTTCTGCTGCAGTCTCGGCCTCTTCATCCACCTCTGGAGTGACAGTGCCACCTGCCACCCCGCAAACAGAGGATCTGCCAGCAACACCAACACCTGGGTCATCAAGCATCTCCACAATGTCCCAAGGAAGCGTTCAGCTCTCCATATCCCATTTGCTGGAGAGGAAGAGGAAGTACTCCCCTACCCACCCGCGATCCCTAGCCCTGAATGCCAGCATTTCTAAATCACTGGCCTTTGAAATGCTGTCATTCTGTCTGGTGGAGACGGATAGTTTTAAAGGCCTTATGGTGGTGGCTGTCCAACAGTACGTCGTGCCCAGCCACCACTACTTTTCAAGGCAAGCCATCCCTTTCCTGCACAACCAAGTAGGAGACAGAGTCAGGTGTGCACTGCGCAACGCCATCTGTGGCAAGGTGCACCTGACAACGGATACATGGACCAGTAAGCACAGTCAGGGCCGTTATATCTCCATAACAGCAAACTGGGTAAATGCAGTGGCGGCTGGGCCTGAGGCGGTTGGCGCATGTCTTTCCACCACCGAGGATTGCAGGGCGCTTCAGTTTGCCTCCTGTTGCTCCCTCCTCCTACTCTGCTTCCTCATCCTCTACCAGCTCCTCATCCGGTCAGCGTAACACCTTCAGCATCAACTTCAGCACAGCCAGGGGAAAACGACAACAGGCAATTTTAAAACTTATCTGTTTGGGGGACAAACCCCACACCGCGCAGGAGCTGTGGACGGGCCTTAAACAACAGACCGATGAGTAGTTTGTGCCAGTCAAGCCCAACCTGGTGGTGTGCGATAATGGGCGCAATCTCGTAGCAGCTCTGGGAGTAGCCGGTTTGAAGCACATCCCTTGCCTGGAGCATGTGCTGAATTTGGTGGTGCAGAGATTCCTTAAAACTTACCCCGATATGTCAAAGCTGCTGCATAAAGTGCGGGCCGTCTGTGCGCGCTTTCGGCGTTCTCACCCTGTTGCTGCTCGCCTGTCAGCGCTGCAGCGTAACTTCAGCCTTCCCGCTCACCGCCTCATATGCGATGTGCCCACAAGGTGGAACTCCACCTTGCAGATGCTGGCCAGACTGTGCGAGCAGCAGCAGGCGATAGTGGAGTTTCAGCTACAGCACGCACGGGTGAGTCGCTCGGCAGAACAGCACCACTTCACCACCAATGACTGGGCCTCCATGCGAGACCTGTGTTCCTTGTTGCGCTGTTTCGAGTACTCCACCAACATGGCCAGTGCCGATAACGTCGTTCTCAGCGTTACTATCCCACTTCTATGCCTTCTTGAAAAAACGCTCCTAGCGATGATGGAAGAGGATGTGGCACAGGAGGAGGGATCATTTCGTAGGGTTTCCGGCCAGTCATTCCCAAGTGGCTCCGAGGGTGGGTTCCTGCACCCACAAACCCAAGATACACAATTGTCCAGCCAGGGCACAGTTCTGGAGGATGACAAGGTGGAGGATGAGGAGGAGAAGATGGAGGAGGAGGAACCATGTTCACAGCAGGGTGGCAACCAGACCAGCTCATGGCCATCACTGGTGCGTGGATGGGTGGATACAGAGGACACAGACGATACACCTCCCACAGAGGACAGCTTTTCGTTGCCTCTAGGCAGCCTGGCACATATGAGCGATTACATGCTGCAGTGTCTACGCAACGACCGCCGAGTTGCCCACATTCTAACTTGTGCTGATTACTGGGTGGCAACGCTGCTGGATCCCCGTTATAACGTACCATCCTTAATTCCCTCACTGGAGCGTGATCGTAAGATGCGTGAGTACAAACGCACGCTGGTAGACGTGCTGCTGGTGGCATTCCCACCTGACAGCGGGGACACAGTGGAAGCACAAGGCGAAGGCAGAGGAAGAGGAAGAGGTCGCCAACGCAGCTGGGGCACCGCCACCACCTCAGAAGGCAGGGTTAGCATGGCCGAAATGTGGAAAAGCTTTGTCAGCATGCCACAACAACCAGCACCACCAGCTGATATGGAACGTCTTAGCAGGAGGCAGCATTTCACCAACATGGTGGAGCAGTATGTGTGCACAGGCCTACACGTGCTGAATGACGGGTCTGCCCTCTTCAACTTCTGGGTCTCCAAATTGGGCACATGGCCTGAGCTTGCCCTTTACGTCTTGGAGGTGCTGGCCTGCCCTGCAGCCAGTGTATTATCTGAACGTGTGTTTAGCATGGCAGGGGGCGTCAACACAGACAAGCGCAGCCGCCTGTCCACAGCCAATGTGGACAAGCTCACGTTCATTAAAATGAACCAGGCATGGATCCCGTAGGACTTGTCCGTACCTTGTGCAGAATAGACATGTATACCGGCACTAACCAACCATTGTTATACTGTATTTTGGATATTTCACACTCATATAGAGTGTACCCTAATTTTAAAAAATGTCATTAAAACCAAAAACCTGTGTTGGCTACCTCGTCCTCCTTCACCGCCACTTCCACCTACACCGCTACGTCCACCGCCTCCTCAAACTCCTACTCCATGTGGAACTCCACCTCATAAATCAATTAATTTATTTTTTGTACGTTTTTTATTTTATATCATTTCACTACTTTGTCATTTACATTTTCGGGTGAAATTCACCAATTTTTGGGTGTATAGTACCACTGCTATACCTAGTAGGCCGTTTAAAAAATAAAAATTGTCATTAACATTTTCGGGTGAAATTCACCGATTTTTGGGTGCATAGTACCACTGCTATACCTAGTAGGCTGTTTAAAAAATAAAAATTGTCATTTACATTTTCGGGTGAAATTCACCAATTTTTGGGTGTATAGTACCACTGCTATCCCTAGTAGATCGGTAAAAAAATTTTTTTAAATTGTCACATTTTCCGGTGAAATAAACAAATTTTTGGGTGTATAGTACCACTGCTATACCTAGTAGACAGGTTAAGCAAAAAATAATAATTGTCATTTACATTTTCTAGTGAAATTAACAAATTTTGGGGTGTATAGTACCACTGCTATACCTAGTAGACAGGTTAAACAAAAACAAAAAATTGGCATTTACATTTTCTGGTGAAATTAACAAATTTTGGGGTGTATAGTACCACTGCTATACCTAGTAGACAGGTTAAACAAAAACAAAAAATTGTCATTTACATTTTTGGGTGAAATTAACCAATTTTTGGGTGTAATATCTCTACCTAGTTGACAGCTTAATAAATTTCAATAATTTTTCTGTTACATTCTTGGGTTGACATTATACAATTTTAGACGTGAATAAACACCTGCTATGCATAGGTGACAGGGAATAAAATTTAAAGAGGACCTTTCAGTACAATAAAAAATCTAAACTAAGCATACAGACATGGAGAGCGGTGCCCAGGGATCTCCCTGCACTTACTATTATCCCTGGGTGCCGCTCCGTTCTCCCGGTATAGGCTCCGTTATCTTCAGATTTTTGGCTCAACTGGGAGGAGCCTGCCGGCGTCTCCTTCTCCCAGGCTGTAGCGCTGGCCAATCGCAGCGCTCAGCTCATAGCCTGAGAGAAAAAAAACCCTCTCAGGCTATGTTCTGCGATTGGCCAGCACTCCAGCCTGGGAGAAGGAGATGCCGGCAGGCTCCTCCCAGTTGAGCCAAAAATCTGAAGATAACGGAGCCTATACCGGGAGAACGGAGCGGCACCCAGGGATAATAGTAAGTGCAGGGAGATCCATGGGCGCCGCTCTCCATGTATGTATGCTTAGTTTTGATTTTTTATTGTAGTGAAAGGTCCTCTTTAATATATTATTCAGTAATTAATGCCAGCCACATGCTTTCATTCAATGCTTAAACTTTGAAAAGTTTTCACACTTTTAAGCTTTAATGTTTTCTCCCATATTTCAACACTATAATTTTAAATTTGAAAAAATGAATCCTCCCTTGGATGTGGTCTCTCTTTCTCACGCTCCCTCTCTGACCTCGAAACCCTGATTCCCCGCCACCCGTGATCACCATGGTAGGTGCATAAAAGAACATCGAAAGTTGATAGAGCAGATATCAAATTGTATCGTGAACATCACGGGGACGTGCGTCATGGTGGGGCAGTAAGTGTGCACAAGCCTACACGAACTGACTGACAGGGGTCAGCCCCTGCAACTTCTGTGTCTCCAAATTGGGCACATGGCCTGAGCTTGCCCTTTACCCCGTGGAGGTGCTGGCCTGCCCTGCAGCCAGTGTATTGTCTGAACGTGTGTTTAGCACGACTGGAGGGGGTTATCACAGGTTATATTTCCCAATGTTTTGGGGTGTACACTAATTTAAAAAATAAAATTTAAAACCAAAAAGCAGTGTAGGCTACCTCCTCCACCTCCACCGCCACTTCCACCTACACCGCCACATCCACCGCCTCCTCAACCTCCTACTCCATATGGACCTCGTCCTCCTAGATCAAGATTATAATTATTTTTTTTTACCTATTTTATGTTATTTAAAGTCATTTCCCTATCCACATTTGTTTGCAGAGCACTTGCCATGCTCTTAAACACATTTTGATGCCATTTGCAGCTCTCTACCCCTTTCCATGACATTTTTACAGCCATTCTAGTGCTCAAAAGTTCGGGTCCCCATTGACTTCGATGGGGTTCGGGTTTGGGGTCAAGTTCGGGTCCCGAACTCAAACTTTTTTCTCAAGTTCGGCGGAACCCGTCGAACCCGAACATCCAGGTGTCCGCTCAACTCTAGTCATAAGTTCTAGCAGGAATAATAAAGGAATGGCACATCATACAGTCATAAGAATAGAAGCTCCAGCTGACTTTCTGCAACTTTGACATTGATGGCCCATCTTTAGGATAGGCCTTCAACTTTGCATCACTATGGATCCAAGGCGATCCAGTGAGCCTTTATTGCAGTAGCAGTGTAGTGCCCATGCCTGGTATTGCAGATCAGTACCATAGGAATGAGACTAAAGCTGGCCATACATAAGATACTTCTGTCAGCCAAATCCACAGAGAACAGCAGTTTCGGCTGACACACTGATGTGTGTGGGGAGCTCCTGACTCACCCTCAACAGATGATGTCGGGAGAGACAAGGATTGGGTGACATGAATATTTTTGACTAATTATTTTGTTCGTCAAGTGTCTGGCAGTGGCTTTCTCCACTCTTAGCGGAGTCAGCGCCAAACCCGTTGCAGCATACTATCCGTCTTAACTAGACACACCCTGATTTGTATGCCGTGACATGACTTTGTGATACTCTGTCCCGATATGTCTATGCAATATGTGAAGCCATCCAGTGGTTATAATGTGAATTGCAGCCTGTCAAGTGTTTTGCTAGCAAGTCGCAATATTGAATTGGTCTAATAAAAAATTGGAGTCTGAAATTTAATACAACCCCTATAATGACCCCCCCCTAATGGTTGGGCCCCTTTTATACATTATACTTACGTGCTCCCCGGCACCCACGTTGCTCCTGATCCCTGCCCGGCAGCCGCTACAACTCCTTAGCATCATCCGCGATGCAGCGGTGGCCATGCAGGGTTCTGCAGCTACGCAGGTGTCGGGGAGCAGGTAAGTATAATCCATACAAGGGGCCCGGGCATTGGAGGGGTCATTATAGGGGTTGGAAAACCCATTGAAGGTAATCTGTAGATGTTCAATAACAGGAGCTGAGTGGAGAACGGAGGAGAGGACAGGGACCATGTATTTCTATAAAAATTTTGCAACTAAATGAAATCACATATCTGCTAAAGTGAGTTACTTCCTGGACCTAATTACAAGGGGAAGAATTGATCAGAAACATTTACTTTAAAAATCACGCGGCCCACAATCTCCGCGCCGCAGTCACCACACAAGCTGAACAAACACGACTTCTCATTGAAATTCTATTTGGATGCAGATGATCCTGTACCTACATAACATCTCCTCCACGCATTGTTCACTAGACGCATAAACAATCTATACCCTTATCATAAATCATTTCCACCTCACTGTGGTCTGTGATAAGGAACATCGGTCACTGCAGAAAACAATTTGTCATCGGACTCAAGAAGCTTTATAAATTCAGAAGCCACAAATCTAAGAATTTACATCCATGTTGTGCAAGATTTTGCCATCCCTATCCTCCTCCAGGGCCACAGGAAATATTCTCTGCAAGATTTATTCGGGTCATACAAATTCCCCAGCACTGTCCAGCCATCTTCTATACGGATTATAGTTAACCCCTTCATGAGTGGACGTTTTTCAGCCTTCTCAGAGCAGATACTGTTTCCTTTTCAGGATAATTGTTGGTGCTCGTTTGAATAGACATATATTGCTTTAAATTTTGGTGAAAGGGATATTGTTACATCAGCAGCTGCTAGCCCCCACTGACTTACTCTCCTTACCTGGTGGACCTGACCCGCGTTCTGCTGCCATCCTGACGGGGCCTGTGGCCTGGCCTGCTGTGTTTCCCTTCACAGCCTGCAGCCTGCTTATCAGGCAGGACCCATTTTCAGTGCCCGTAGGGCAACAGCTCATGCTCACTCAGGCTCCTAATGGGCTAGCGCATGCCCTAATCTTTACCAGCCAATGGATGGCAATCTGTGGATATTTAAGGCACCTGCCCCAGTGGGTGGGTGCCTGAGTAGTAAGTGTCTTAGCTAAGTGTTGTCTGCCTGTGTACCTATCTCTGTGCTTGTTTATCATTTAGACCCACTGCTGCCTGCCCTTACCTCGGACCTGTTTCACTTATTTGCACAAACTCTGCCTGTCTTGACCTCGGCTCTGTTACTGACTACAATTTTGCCTTATTCCTTGATAACCTGCACCAGTGGCTTTGACCACTGCGGGTCCGCTGTCAACCACACTGGGACTACTCCAGCAGGTAGAGCCCCGGTGGCTAGCCTGCAGTGAAGTCCAGATCCCTGTATAAGAGTTAAAGAGTGGATACCAGGGCCTACCAGGATAACACCCATAGGTTTAACCCAAAGTCAAACTGGTTGGATGACACAGTGGTTCGTTCCACACCCTCTACCATAACAAGTGTTCTAGTCAATAACATTTGTCACCAAACCGTTGTAGCCAGTGTATCGAAGTTGGGTCAGTAGGGGTCTGATCACTAAGACGTCAGCTGATTGCTAGAATAGAGAACCTCTGCACTCCCACCACCATGGCTGAGACAAGGAGAAAATTGTATGGACTAGTGGTTGAGCATGCTCACTGTTGCTTCATACCATCTCTGGTTGCATCCTGCTCAGGAGCCACCAAACTGGAAACCTTACAATAGGGTGAGTAATAAGCAGAGTATGGGGTCTTGGGTCTTAAAACACTTTCCGGGTCTGGTGTTTTGTCTGAAATCATCTGGGTATTTAATTAATTTAGGAGTCTGAATTAGTTTTGTGGTCTGTGGTCTGAAACTGTTGGTCGATAGTCTGAATTTTGAATGTCTGGAGTTTTAATTAAGTTGGAGTTTGGGTCTGAATTAAATTAAGGGGGTTTGTTTGGGGTTGGAATACATTTTAGGGCTCCGACAGGAATCTGAATTATTTTTCAGAGTGTGGTTGTTATGACCAGCGGATGGGAACCCCCTACACCACGTGACCAACTCCCTCTGAGGACAATGTCTGAGAACACCCCTCGTTCTTCACACGATACCTCTGATGGTGAAGAGAGACATTCCTGAGGGAAGTGCCAGGTGCTACCTCAGAGTGGAATTGGAACACTAGGGAAATGGGACCAGAGTGTGAACCCACTGGACTGACTTCCAGATGACACAATACACCAAGTGGATGCTGGGAGGCCAGAGGCTGATGAGACGGAGGTGTAGTCAGGGTACGAAGGCAGAAGTCAGGGCAGGCGACAGTCAGGCAAAGTATGTAAACGTAGATCAGGGTCAGGGCAGGCGGAAATCAGGCAAAGTCTATAATACGTAATCCAAAGTCCGGTACACAGAATGGGAAGAACCAACAGAAAACCTTAGCTCAAACAGGAAACTAGACTAGCTAGAAACCTAAGTTGCTCAGGCGCCTTCCTGTAGAAGGAGGTGCCTTTAAATACCTTCTGCAGACAAGCCATAGGCAGGGGGAGATAGAGCAGGCTGTCTCACAAAGGGAGGAGAGACACTCCCGAACACACCCAAAATACACACAAGGAACTGTGAGCCAGAGGGAGCTCTTCTTCCTTCACTTCTAGTGTTGATCGAGCATACTCGGCTGAACACCAGTTCGGCTCGAACATCGCGATGATCGGCACATCGCGGTGTACGGCCGAATACCGTGTGTGCTTGAGCACGATGCTTGAGTCTCCTCCCCGCACGTTTGTTGGCTGCTACGCAGCCAATAAACGTGCAGGTAAGTACTTGTTGGTCATGGAGCATTAAAGTGCATTTCCACCTTCTGTTCAAGCTTTAACCTGGCTGGACCTGGAGAGATTTAGGCCCCAACCCCCCGCCCCCCCCCTAAATATAATAAATACTATAATGGGGTGTTAAATTAAATCATCTAAATATAAAGTCAATATGTGCTCTCTGCGCTACCTACCACACCTCCTCCTCCCTCAGGCGCGGCAGTGGCAGGTCTGGCTGGCTATGTGAGTGAGTCACTGCTGTCACGTGACTCAAAACCCAATCCATTAGCTCCAGACTCCAGTCCTGGGCCTGCTGGCTGCTCCTGCAGTGCAGCCGCCGCGGCGCCACTCACCAGGCAGTCACACCCCCTTAACCACGTGACAGCCGGGCCGATGTGCTTGTGAGTGAGTGAGGAGAACTCCGGCGGCCGGCGGGTGTCACCCGGTGCGGCCCTCACCCACCGCACCCCCCTCGCAACGCCACTGCCTGCCGCCAGCGTTTTGTCAGAGCGGGTATTTAGTGCTGCTGGGGTCATAATAACTGATAAGCGCATCCACCGGTCAACTGAAAATGCTGACCAGTTGACTCTTATCAAAATGAACAAGGCCTGGATTGCCCCTGACTTCTCTACTCCACCAGAGGAAAGCGGCTAAACATAAAGGCACTTTAAATGTGGCTTTTATGGTGAATTGAATACACTGTATTCCCATGTACCCCTTCCACCACAAAAAAGAGTATATGGTTCAATCTTCCTTTTCTCGTCCTCTTCCTCCTCCTCCATCATATCAACATACTTATTAGGCTGCCCTCGCTCCTAATGTTTTAGAGGGTCAGCTCAGCAGCAGGCCCTTAACCATAATTTTTTCCATGGTCAGCTCAGCAGCAGACCCTCACCCCTAATGTTTTAGATGGTCAGCTCAGCAGCAGGCCCTCGCCCCTTATGTTTTAGAGGGTCACCAGCAGGCCATCAATCATAATTTTTCAAGGGTGTGTATGATGCCCTCCTTTATGTGTAATAAAGGGTGTATTGTAGTGCCGGTTCCTTGTAATTTTTGGCAGCCCTTTCACTTAGTACATAGGCTTTATGAGTGTAGGAGTCCCACTACCTGAACAATTGTACCACAATGTGAATGAGGCCCTCCTTTATGTGATATACAGGTTGTATCGGAGTGCCTCTTCCTTGTAATTTTTGGAACTTGCACTTTATATACAAGTAAATATACAGGAAATAATGTTTCCTAACAATTTTTCCTCTAAAATCGATTTTATCTTCGGTTTTGTGTGTATTATTGTCAGCCTGTAAAAGTGGCGTACTACTCGGACAACATCGTTCCCAGCAGCGACCTGGGAGTCCAAGATGCATCCAGAGATCCTCCCCATGCTGTTCCCGAACCATTTTGGTGGTGTTTCCATAAATTTCTGACCTTTTCATGTGAACCAGACACCATCCCCTCTTCAGAGCAGGGGGTACCCGGTTTAATGCTCCCATTGACTTCCATTGTGCTCGGGTGCTCGGTACAGCACCCGAGCATCCCGAGGTATTCTACTCGAGCACCAGAGCACTTTGGTGCTCGATCAAGACTATTCACTTCTCTTCCAGCCTTCTTCTTTTGGTGTCTGGCTAACAAGCGCAGCAGCCTGGTCTCTCTTGCCAGCATGGAGGAGCTTTGTTCTTCCCAAGTGTTGTACCTCGTCTGCACAGCACTATTCGGTAAGGTGTACTGACCCACAGGGATTATTGCAGTGGCCTACAAGGCATTACACCAGATAACCACCTTCTACTTTTTCTAGTACAGGGCTAATAAACACAGAGATGTCACAGTACAGTGATAATAAATGGCTAACAAACACAGATGACACTAAACTGTGTAAAGTAATTGACACAGAAGAGGACAGTATACTACTACAGAGGGATCTGGATAGATTAGAGGCTTGGGCAGATAAGTGGCAGATGAGGTTTAACACTGACAAATGTAAGGTTATGCACATGGGAAGGAATAATGCAAGTCACCCATACATACTAAATGATAAAACACTCGGTAACACTGACATGGAAAAGGATCTAGGAATTTTAGTGAACAGCAAACTAAGCTGTAAAAACCAGTGTCAGGCAGCTTCTGCCAAGGCCAATAAGATAATGGGTTGCATCAAAAGGGGCATAGATGCCCGTGATAAGAACATAGTCCTGCCACTTTACAAATCACTGGTTAGACCACACATGGAGTACTGTGTACAGTTCTGGTTTTATGTGAACAAGGCAGACATAGCAGAGCTGGAGAGGGTACAGAGGAGGGCAACTAAAGTAATAACTGGAATGAGGGAACTACAGTACCCTGAAAAGGCTATAGCTACTAGAGAGGGGTCGTTGATCCAGGGAGTTATTCTGATTGCCTGATTGGAGTCGGGAAGGAATTTTTTCCCCTTAGGGTCCATTCACACGTCCGCAAAATGGGTCTGCATCCGTTCCGCAATTTTGCGGAACAGTTGCAGACCCATTTATTTTCAATGTAGCCGGAATATGCTGTCCGCATCCGCACTTCCGGTCCACAAAAAAATAGAGCATGTCCTATTCTTGTCCGCAATTGCAGACAAGAAAAGGCATTTTCTATGAGAGTGCCGGCGATGTGTGGTCCGCAAAATGCAGAACGCACATTGCCGGTGTCCGTGCTTTGCAAAACACATACAGACGTGTGAATGGACCCTTAAGTAGGGAAAATTGGCTTCTACCTCACAGTTTTTTTTCCCCTTCCTCTGGATCAACTTGCAGGATAACAGGCCGAACTGGATGGACAAATGTCTTTTTTTCGGCCTTATATACTATGTTACTATGTCACAGAACAGAGAAAATACACACAATGTTGTCACAATACAGGGATAATAAAAACAGTGATGTCACAGTACAGGGATAATAAACACAGTGATGTCACAGTACAGGGATAATAAACACAGGGATGTCACAGTACAGGGATAATAAACATAGTGATGTCACAGTACAGGGATAATAAACACCGTGATGTCACAGTACAGCGATAATAAACACAGTGATGTCACAGTACAGGGATAATAAAATAGCGATGTCACAGTACAGGGATAATAAACACAGTGATGTCACAGTAGAGTGATAATAAACACAGTGATGTCATAGTACAGGGATAATAAACACCGTGATGTCACAGTACAGGGATAATAAACACAGCGATGTCACAGTACAGGGATAATAAACACAGTGATGTCATAGTACAGGGATAATAAACACAGTGGCCCAGATTCAAGAAGCACTTGCGCGGGAACAAGTGTGATTTGCGCCGCGCAAGTACTGATTTGCTCCTATGCAAATTTGCGGCTGATTCTGTAAACCAGTTAAGCCTGAAATGCGGCCATTTTCCCGCGCACGCAGCCTAGCTGTTCCTGCGCAATTTTGCGCGGGGTGTAAGTTGCGCCTTCATGGAATTCCCTCAGCGAATATGCAAATTAGGTACTGCCGATGATTCAGAAACATGCGCGTGTGATGCGCATCTTGCGCTGGAAGCGTGCAAGCTTTTTTCCCTGGGCAAACTTGCTCCTGTTAAAAGCAGGGGCAAGTTAGCAAAAGATGGCCAAATGTCATCTGAAGGAGCGCGCAACTTCAGCAGCACCTAGACAGACGATCTGAACAAGCAGAGCACCCACATTTTCGGGACCTCACATCTGTGCACCAACATGCCAGGGGCAGCTATGGTTCTTGATATTCTATTGACTGAGCCGACTCGTAGGAGGGCACGGGAGAGGATTTACAGAGGGCGCTACAACCTTTTTCAGATGACTGAGGCCTCATGCACACGACCGTTGTGTACATCCGCGGCCGTTGTTCCGTTTTCTGTTTTTTTTCGCGGACCCATTGACTTTCAATGGGTCCGTGGAAAAATCGGAAAATGCACCGTTTGGCTTCCGCGTCCGTGATCCGTTTTTCCAGTCCGTGAAAAAAATATGACCTGTCCTATTTTTTTCACGGACAACGGTTCACGGACCCATTCAAGTCAATGGGTCCGTGAAAAATCACGGATGCACACAAGATAGTCATCCGCGTCCGTGATCCGTGTCCGTGATCCGTGTCCGTTTTTCCTATCATTTTCAATGGAAACTTGACTTTTTTTTTTTTTTCACTTTTCATGTCCGTGGATCCTCCAAAAATCAAGGAAGACCCACGGAAGAAAAAACGGTCACGGATCACGGAACAACGGAAATCCGTTTTGCGGACTGCAAAAAAAACCGGTCGTGTGCATGAGGCCTGATACTGAGGTGTATCGCATGTTTCGCTTTAGCCCTGAAGTCATCCTTGAGTTGGTAACAATCCTGCAGGATGACATCAGCAGCCCGACCCAAATCCAAATCCCAAATCCTGAGCATATAGAAAAATAATAAAAAAATCATATTGTGTTGAGCAAAAAAATGTCGACATAAAATTATTTTTTAGTTTTTTTCTTTGGGCCAAGGGTGCCCCGGCTCTGGCTCCTCAATCTCCGTGGTGCGGAGGAGGCATGGGGTGGGGATGGAGGGGTGGGGGGAGGAGGGGGGGTAGGAAAAAGCAGGATGAAATTCAGCAAAGAACCTGCGCAAGTCTGCTCCTATTTATTTGCTCAGTGCAAGCTGCTGAGCAGGATTTGCCCTGAAATTATGCTAGCAAACCTCTGCTGAGCCGAAAATTCCTCATTTACATAGGGGCACAACTCCCGTATACTACACACCCACTTTGACTTGCACGGCCTTGCGCCCTCAGCTTTGCCTTAAACAGGAGCAAATTAAATGAACAAACGATTCCTGAATCAGGTGGCAATTTGGCAAAATTGCTCCAGCGCAGAGAAATTCAGCTGAGCGGCTGAGGTGTAAGTAATGGGCAAATCTACCTGAATCTGGGCCAGTGATGTCACAATACAGGGATAATAAACACAGTGATGTCACAGTACAGGGATAATAAACACAGTGATGTCACAGTACAGGGATAATAAACACAGCGATGTCACAGTACAGGGATTATAAACACAGTGATGTCACAGTACAGGGATAATAAACACAGTGATGTCACAGTACAGGGATAATAAACACAGTGATGTCACAGTACAGCGATAATAAACACAGTGATGTCACAGTACAGGGATAATAAACACAGTGATGTCACAGTACAGGGATAATAAACACAGTGATGTCACAGTACAGGGATAATAAACACAGTGATGTCACAGTACAGGGATAATAAACACAGTGATGTCACAGTACGGGGATAATAAACACAGTGATGTCACAGTACAGGGATAATAAACACTGTGATGTCACAGTACAGGGATAATAAACACAGTGATGTCACAGTACGGGGATAATAAACACAGTGATGTCACAGTACGGGGATAATAAACATAGCGATGTCACAGTACAGGGATAATAAACACAGTGATGTCACAGTACAGGGATAATAAACACAGTGATGTCACAGTACGGGGATAATAAACACAGTGATGTCACAGTACAGGGATAATAAACACAGTGATGTCACAGTACAGGGATAATAAACAGTGATGTCACAGTACAGGGATAATAAACACAGTGATGTCACAGTACGGGGATAATAAACACAGTGATGTCACAGTACAGAGATAATAAACACAGTGATGTCACAGTACAGAGATACTAAACACTGTAATGTGAGGGCACTATGAGGATGGGGGAGAGGAGCACTATGGGGACATTGACTTGGGGGCATTATATAGGAGTATTTTATACTGGCACATTATGGGGGCACTATGAGGAAGAAGGGAGAGGAGCAATATAGGGGCATTTAGTGGGGGCACTATATAGGGGCATTTTATACTGGCACATTATGGGGGCACTATGGGGAAGGGGGAGCGGGGCACTTTGGAGGCATTTTACTGGGTTATTTTATACTTGCACACATTATGGAGGCGCTATGGGGACATTAGCTCATCTGGGGGCACTAAGGGTATATTTTTTGTACTGGCACACAGCACAGGGGCATTTTTGTACTAGTGCACATTATTAGAGGGCATTTTTGTACTGGCACACATAAGGGGGCATTTTTTCTACTGGTGCACATAAGGGGGCATTTTTTGTACTGGCACACATAAGGGGGCATTTTTTGTATTGTGCTCATTTTTCTACCATCACATTATAGGGAGAATTATTACTATTGGAAGGCATTATGATGGGCTTTATTACTACTGGGGGACTATGAGAAACATGATTACTAGTATGGGCACTATGGGGACATTATTACTTCTGGGGCACAATGGGGTTGGGACATGTTGGGAGCACTGTAGGGGCACTATTACTACCAAGTGCGCTCTGGCAGAGAATTATTACTATTGGTGGGACTTTTGGGAGCACTATTACTGTGGGGGCACCCTGGCACAGTATCAGCTTACCACAATTATTTTTGGGTGACATTATGTTTACACTATTGGTGTCAGGGACACTATTTGCTGGGCGCAGTTATTTTAGGGCACTGTGGGCCAATAATTAATGATGGGCACAATCTGCAAGGTACTACTATTATCAGGGGGTTTATCTGTTTCTGCAGTATAATAATGGGGAGCACAGCGGCATAGTATTGGGGGTGGTAGGATGATTTGTCCAGAAGATGGGAGGATGATGGTAAAGCAGGACACTAAGATGTATTTTTGTCAAACTGCAGAGACGAGAGATTTTCGCCTCAGGCAGCAGAAAGGCTAGGTGCACCTCATGTTACTGTCTCTGAATGTTAAAAAGAGCAAATAAATCCGCTGGACTACATTGGCAAGACTAAGAGGGAATTACGGAGAAGAATCTGTGAACATCTAAACGACATTAAAAAATCTAAGGATACTCCGGTGGCCTATCACTTTAATAGCTGCCACAAGGGTGATGTGAGTTTGGCTCGTTTCTCAGTGTTGGAGGTGGTCCCGTTTCCTGAGAGGAGGGGTGACTGGGACAGAAGGATTCTTCAAAAAGAGTCCTCCTGGATCTATCGTTTTCAATCCCAGTCCCCCCTTGGTCTCAATGAAAGACTCAATTTTGCATGCTTTATCTAATATCCTCCTTGTCTGTGTTAATAGTGACGTTCCTAAGTAATTTTTCCAGTATCACCGATATGTGACCCAGGCATTCTGTGCTGATCAGTGCGAAAAGCACCACTTTATTAAGGGGTGAACAAGACTGACTCCCCATATCTTCAAATACTACCTGGTACCTCCAAACCCTATCAATATGACTGTAGAGGCAGGTCTTTATGTATTTTTTATCATGGTTTATATCTTTTAATTTTATGTATCGTTTTGGCTGTGTGATACATCTATGTCTTCTTGGGGGCTGTTACTGAGGGTCTCTTGTGCCCCCAGTTTATATCTTGTATCTGTGGCACTTTTTTTGACTGGACATGGTCATTCACAGCTCTGAGTCTTAATAACAATATACTGGCCTTTTATCCATAAACCCTCCTATGTTCTATTTGCCTGGACAGCACGGCCTCTGCTGTCTTCGGGCGCCGGCATCGAGCCATATGCGGCTCACGATGCGTTCCACGGCGCCGGAAGTGACGGAGGCTGGACGCATCGACCTGACCCTATATGATTTTGAATTTTTGCTGCCACTGTACCTGGGCCCTGAGCAGGCTACTGGGGGAGCTAATGGCCAGCACCAACATCATGTAAGTCGCAATATGACTCTGGAACCTGTGATTGTTATCTCTAGAGCTGTGATTAGTTATCCTAGACCTAATTTTCCTCCTTGTACATGCATCTCTCTAGGTATCTTCCTTGTGGATGTAATTATCTTGCCTTCTGGTAATGCTGTATCTACGCCTCCTTTTTTGAACATCTGTAGCTAAGTATCGCTTCATTTACATTATCGCCCCTGTATCATTGATAACATCTATATCTTAGCTGGACTTTGTCCAAATTTTTACCTACCTCCTGATGAGCCTGATTCTATACAGGTGAAACGCGTTGAGGTTTGTGTAATAAGATGTGCATATTTTAAAAAGTGCGTATTGTATATTTGAGAGGAATGGTGATCTCCCTAGAATCTGGACCCCCTTCCACTCTCATATTGTATTTGTAACATTTGTATTTGATCCTCGGAGAGGGCAGGTGGTGACCCAATTCATTTGACCCACCTTCCACTTCCGATATATCTCCTTTACTGTTTATGTATACCTAATATTTTTCCCTGGCTAGGGTCAATCTAGGGATTCGACAGTCTTAGGTTCGGGGACAGGGAACCCCCACCATCAGGGGGTCACCCTGGGCTGAGCAGTTATTAGGGCTGTTAGGGTAAGCATTGTGTCTGCCCTGCCCTTTCTTCAGACCCTGTCCTTTTTTGGTGTGATCCTCGAACCGTCTAGTCTACTGACAGTATTGTATCACTAGTAAATGCTCTGTTTAGGGGTCACTACTCCCCTGTCAAAAGAAACATATATTTAATCCTTTTGAAACTGTAGTACACTCTGTTGGTATATACATACCTATACCCGCACTATCACTAATAAAGGTATTTTTAAAAGTCACTAATTCTAAAAGTAATACATTTAAAGCAGGAAACTAAGATGTATTTTTGTCAAACTGCAGAGACGAGAGATTTTCGCCTCAGGCAGCAGAAAGGCTAGGTGCACCTCTGGTTACTGTCTCTGAATGTTAAAAAGAGCAAATAAATGGGACAGCAAATAAATGGGATTTGAAACATAAAGTACATTAGAAAGTTAAAAACGTATCATAAGCCTTCTTTATTTAAAACCAGAAACCCCCTTTAAATAGTTCCTGTAACCTAAAATCCCACGGCTCACTTTGTCACCCTTGCAGGATGATGGGAGTGTTGACAGTATGATCTGTAGACTCCTTTCCCCTGTGATAGAAACATTTCCACATTTGGGCACATGTGCGGATATTTACCAGGAAAGGATTTCTAAAAAAAACCCACTTCTGACAAGTTTTACTTGTTGGAAATTGTTTCTCTAATTCCTAAAAATGAGACAAGTAACAGTTTGCATATTTCCATTAATAATAGTCACTAGTGAGAGGTTATTTGGATTCTCTATTCAGGAGAAGAACACTTAGACACAGTCGGATGTAGATAATTCCTCTACAGCAGTATATCACCATATAAACACTGGTAGTAATAGCAAATTACTATTACTATGGTCATCTACAGTGGGGAAAAAAGGTATTTGATACACTGGCGATTTTGCAAGTTTCCCTACTGACAAAAAATGCAGAGGTCTGTCATTTTTATCAAAAGTACACTTCATCTGTGAGAGACAGAATCTAAAAAAAAATCCAGAAAATCACATTGTATGATTTTTAAATAATTAATTTGCATTTTATTGCATGAATTAAGTATTTGATCACCTACCAACCAGTAAGAATTCTGTCTCTCACAGACCTGTTAGTTTTCTTTAAGAAGCCCTCCTACTCTTCACTCATTACCTGTATTAATTGCACATGTTTGAACTCGTTACCTGTATTAAAGACACCTGTCCACACACTCAATCAATCACACACCAACATCTTCACCATGGCCAAGACCAAATTGCTGTCTAAGGACACCAGGGACAAAATTGTACACCTGCATAAGGCTGGGATGGACTATAGGACAATAGGCAAGCAGCTTGGTGAGAAAGAATGGAAGAAACACAAGATGACTGTGAATCTTCCTGCAAGATCTCCATGCAAGATCTCTCCTCATGGGGTAAGGATGATTCAGAGAAAGGTCAGGAATCAGCCCCAAACTAAATGGGAGGACCTGGTCAATGACCTGAAGAGAGCTGGGACCACAGCCTCAAAGATTACCGTTAGTAACATACTACACCGTCATGGATTAAAATCCTGCAGGGCACGCAAGGTCCCTTTGCTCACACTAGCACAGGTCCAGACCCATTTGAAGTTTGCCAATGACCATCTAGATGATCCAGAAGAGGCATAGGAGAAGGTCATGTGGTCAGATGAGACCAAAATAGAACTTTTTGGTATCAACTTCACTCGCCGTTTTTGGAGGAGGAAGAAGGATGAGTAGAACCCCAAGAACACAGTCCCAACTGTGAAGCATGGGGGTGGAAACATCATACTTTAGGGGTGCTTTTCTGCAAAGGGGACAGGACAACTGCACAGTATTGAAGGAGGATGGATGGGGCCATGTATCGTGAGATTTTAGCCAACAACCTCCTTCCCTCAGTAAGAGCATTGAAGATGGGTCGTGGTTGGGTCTTCTAGCATGACAATGACCGAAACAAACAGCCAGGGCAACTAAGGAGTGGCTCCGTAAGAAGCATTTCAAGGTCCTAGAGTGGCCTAGCCAGTCTCCAGACCTGAACCCAATTGAAAATCTTTAGAGAGAACTCAATGTAACCCAGCGACAGCCCCGAAACCTGAAAGATCTGGAGAAGATCTGTATGGAGGAGTGGGCCAAAAGCCCTGCTGCAGTGTGTGCAAACTTGCTCAAGAACTACAAGAAACGTCTGACGTCTGTAATTACAAACAAAGGTTTCTGTACCAAATACGAAGTTCTGTTTTTATATTGTATAAAATACTTATTTCATGCAATAAAATGCAAATGAATTATTTTAAAATCATATAATGTCATTTTCTGGATTTTTTTTTAGTTTTTTAGATTCTGTCTCTCACAGTTTAAGTGTATCTACAACAAAAATTACAGACCTCTCCATTCTTTGTAGGTGGGGAAACTTGCTAAATCGCCAGTGTATCAAATACTTATTTTCCCAATTGTATATACAGTTGTATTCAAATGTTTGGCATCCATGTTGCAAGTAAAAAAATGAGCTAGTTCCCAGAATTTCCATAGACTTGAAAAAAGAGAGTTACTTCAATCTTTGCCTGGATATGGTGGTTGTATCACTTGGCAGAATAGAGGTTGTTCTCCAAGGGGGTTCAGAAGTTAAACCAAAACCATATTAGGCATTTATGGGATATGCTTTTACAAGACTTCTCTTGTGCTTCCCCTCTCTTCTGCAACTTCTTCCCTCATTCCATTTGACATTCTCCAACACTACAAACCATCAGCTCTTCCAACACATACTTCTTCTGACAAGCATCATCATCTCACTTAAAAAGTTCTCCCAACCACATGAAAGGTTAAATGCAAAAGTTGTGGTAGAAAACTCGCCTGGGGTTCTCAAGAACTTAGACATTAATACCCTATCCTCTAAGTTCTGGAAAACCCTTTTAAGGGCAGCAAACTGTGCGTCCAGTTGAGCACCTTTATTAGCCCAAACTACAAATCAAACATTATACTATTTGGATAATTGAGTTCAAAGAATAAAGTGGACTCTTGATTACGATATATAAAAGGGTGGACAGTCAAAACTAATAATACACATACTACGGGGTGCCATCCAAATGTAAAATTGCAAGACCAGAAAAAAGAAAAGTGTATGCCCAAATCGATAAACACGTACAAAATATTGCTTTATTGGGCATACATATATGAGACCTCCCCCTCACAACAAAATACAAATAGTAAGGTAGAGGTCTGAAAAAAGGCCAATAGATCAAATAACTACACTACACTATAATATCAGAGGAAACATCCCTATCCAATTCACATAGAAAGGCACCCAAAAAGAGGGGAAAAAAATAAAGCAATATAAGACGAAATATAATCAAAGTAATTCACTGTAAACAGAGTATTCCCATAGGTCAAAAGGTATAAAGTACTAATGCAGAAAATATTTCATTATAAACGGGACAACACATGATTCAGAAAAACAAAGTGCTAGTGCAATGTGCAAAACACAACCTGTAAGGCCCCACTAAACCCCACGCGTATCGCTGTTACAAATCATACATCTGCATCATTGACTCTCACTGGGACACTGGTCACAATCACAAGACAGACGCATGCAGAAATACTTCTAAGTCAAGCTTTATTGGACAAACCATGATAAAAACAATTAAATCCAAAAGGAACCCTCTGAGGTGGGGGGGGGGGGGGGGGTCTTCATAAACACCTGCAGAAGAATGCTGTGGCTGTACCCACACTGTTCCGCTGAGCTCTGGTGCTTCCCAGCAGGCCGCACATCACGCTGCTGGCTGTGGGAGGAACGGTGAAGGCCTATGAATTAGTATCCTTCAAAGCAAGAAGCTCGATGTGTGTGTGAGCGTGTCGTCAGGTCAGGAAAGCAGGTTAGTATTTGTGGGGGTTTTTTCTTTCATCGAGCTGGATAGGGCACAGGGGGTCAAAGGGGGGCCACAAGGACGACTTAACTACTGTGAGGGGGGCACAAAAGTGGGCATAACTACAGTAAGGGGGGTACAAACTGTGGGCATACCTACTGTGAGGGCCAAAAAGATGGGCATACCTACCTGTAAGGGGCACACAGGTGGGCATAACTACTGTGACAAGCACAAAGGTGGGCATAACTACTGCAAAGGGGCACAAAGGTGGACATAACTACAGTAAGTAGCCACAAGGAGGACATAACTAATGTGAAGGGGCCACAAGGGGGGCATAACTACTGTGGGGGGGGCACAATGTGGGTATTTATGCTGTAAAGGAGGCATAATGTGGGCATAACTACTATGAGGAGTCACAATGTGGGCATTAGTACTGTGTGGTAGCACTAAGGGAAATGCCCTAGATTACCCTGTTATACATTGGGATGGCTCGGTCTTACAGGCCCACACAGCGTCCCCTCATAGGTATTTACCAGGTGCAGTCACCATCCCTTACTTATGTGATTATTCTTTTTTCTTTATCACCACAGGGACCTTGTTCTGGATCCAGCGGACAACACGCCGAGACGCCAGCAACACCCTGGATGAGGTAGGACCAGTTGGTTCTTTCGTGGTGGGACTGGGTGAGTGTAGACATGCATTGGGTGGAGTTAGGGGAATAGCTTAGTGGGGGGGGGGGGGGGGGGGGGGGGCAGGTGCAGTTGGGCGCAAATCTGAATCCTTGCCCCAGGTGCAAGAAAGCCTAACTACACCTCTGGATGTACCACAATGTGTCTGGGTATACATTTATATTACATGTTGTGGTTGCAGATTTGATTAATTCATTGATCATTGGAGCAGCTCCTCAATGGACCATCACTCATTTTCTTTCAGCCCCTAACGAATCTCCAGTTCTTAGGCAGCCATATACGTGGTGACCATTATGGGTCACAAGCAAACTTCTATTCTACAAGTTGTATTATTCCAACCTTTCTATTACTGCACATTTATTGTATTTTTATTTTATTTTAAGCCCCACATGTTCCTGCATTTTTGCCACAGTATTTGTGGTGCTTTTTAGGGTATTTCTGGCCGGACTATATACGCATTGCAAATACGCTTGTCTGAAAGCAGCCTATGTCTTACCACTAAATGTATTTTTAATGGTGTTTTTCCCCTATAAATAAGGTTTGAAAATGCTTGAAAAATGCCAACAGCTCCGCCATGCTACATCTTCTATCAGAAGCCAGAGGGACAAAAAAAAAAAGTGTTGTGCCAAGGGGTTGAGGCGTGGGGGGCGGTCTGCCCGGGTGTCGGCTCTCAGGGGGGGGAGCACTGGGAGCTGGGTCCTGTCACTCACCGCTCAGCTCCTTGCGCTCCTCCCCTCCTTTAGGCCAGCGGTGCTCTGAATGGTGAATCAGGAAGACTTCTCCCCGCTCCACAATGGGCATTTTTACTATAAAGGGGGCACAATGGGCATTTCTACTATGGAGGGGGCACAGTGCACAGAGGGCATTACTACTCTATATGGGGCACAGTGCACAAAGGGCATTACTACTATGAAGGGGGGACAGAGGACAATATTACTGTGAAGGGGCACAATGGGCATTACTAGCACAGAGGCAATTATTACTATTAAGGGGCACAATGGGCATTATTACTGTGAAGGGGGTACAATGGGCAGTACTACTATTAAGGGGCATTATTACTGTGAAGGAGGCACAATGGGGATTATTACTATGAAGGGGGCACAATAGGGATTATTACTGTGAAGGGGACACAATGGGGATTATTACTGTAAAGGAGGAACAAAGAGGGCATTACAACTGTGAAAGGGCACAGAGTGGGCATTACTACTGTGAAAGGGTCACAGAGGGGGGCACAATGAGGGCATAACTACTGTGAAGGGGGCACAATGAAGGGATAAGTACTTTAAGGGGGCACAATGTGGACATATGTAACTACTGTTAAAGGGAACACATCTGTACAAAACTACTGTGAAGGTTGTACTACTGTAAGGGGGTATGATTTTTTTAAAGTATTGGGGAAGGGGGGTGCCAGAGAAAGGACCCTTCCCAGGTGCCAAACAACCTAGGCACGCCACTGCCTGCATGTCCCACTTTCAACTCTATCCTGTGTCCTGAAGATGGGGCACTAAAAGGGGCTTAAATTTGTTTGGGGGCCATCTAAGGGGTCATAATATATGAGGGGTGCATCACTGTGTTTGGGGGGCCACCTAAAGGGGCATCTCTATTTGTGGAGGCACTGGAGAGGGCAGCACTGTGGGTGTATAACTTTGTGGGAAGGCATCTAAAGGTGTATAACTCTGTGAGGGGTCCACTAAAAGGGACATAACCCTGTGTGGGGGGCATCTAGGGGGCATAACTGGGTGGAGAGCTGGGCATAATTATTAGGCGGGAATCAATGTTACACTTCCAACCAAATAAAATCGCGAATCCGTAAGCATATATCGGATATTCCCCATTACAGAAATTGCAACGTATCTGCAGTTAGTGAACATTTTGCAGTTATACATGGTGGTAAAGTGACCCATCTGAGAGCCCAAGGCATAGAAAGGGTTTTTATTCCAGCCAGAGGTGGTGACCTGAGGAGAAAGCTGCTTAATAGAGAGGCTTATTGGATGTTTTTACTCGCCACGCGCTATCCTGAAGGTCTGAACAAGAGACATGATCTCATATTACAATATTAATTTCATGTTTGCCTGCCATTGATGTTTTTTACACATTGCCAATTTTAAACATTGCCATTATGTTTTTCTATATATTTCATGTGTATTCCAAGTGTTTCTTTTCCTCCCTCCACTCCCTTCATGGTTGACACATGCTCTGAGTCAGTCTAATCAGGACTTAATGATTGGGGAGTCAGGTGTGGATTAGCCTTTTTAAACTGAGTTTTGTACACAAGTTTTTTGTCATGATGAAGGACCCTGATTTACTTGCGGTCTGAAACGCGTTACTGTAACCTGTGATGTCTTGCATTGGATTTTAAACGCACAATAAAGATTCCACCTTTTGCATCTTGGAAGCTGGATTTTTCTTGGTCTTGAATATTTCACAGCAATCAAGTCCGGAGGTTGCCATCCGTGCTCCAGGCAGGTGGACGGTGGATGAGAGCTGCTTTACTTTCCCTGTTTCATAATCTATTAGGGGGTATCACTGTGTGTTGGGCTACTTAAAGGGGCATCATACTATGTGGGGAGAACTTAAGGGGGCACCACTGTGTGGGGCTAATTAACGGGGCATCATACTGTGTGAAGTTTACTTAAAAGGGGTTGTCTCACCTCGGTCTTTCCTGGCTTCCACACGCCTCTCAGGGCCTTGATTCCTAGTCTGTTGGGGGCAGTGCTGATAGGTTTGATTGAAGCCACAGACGAGCAGGGCAGGAATAATGCAATCCCACCCCCTGCCTGTGTATGCACGCTCCCGCGTTTTAGATTCTACAAGCTACGGGAGAATGTGACAGAGCACAGGCGAGGTGGCTGGGGCTGGGAGTCACTGCACATGCGTATGAATATGTGCGCGCTCGTTCCTGCAAATCCTGCCCACCAGAGCAGCCGGCCAAAGCTATCTCCATGCGCGTGCGCGGCCACTGCTGATAGCATTATAGCGGTGACCGTAACCCCTAGAAACGAGCAGGCAATTTGGGAGTCTTAGCTGGGGAAAAAGAGTTCACAGAGAAAAATGGAAAACAGAAGTAAATGGCTAAATCAATCATCACGCTGCAAGGAACAGAATGACTATTGATTAATGAGGTGAGACAACACCTTTAAGGGTATATCATACTGTGTGGGGGACATTTAAGGGGCATCACTTTGCTAAGTGAGCATTTAAGAGTACATCATTCTGTGTGAGGGGGGCATGTAGAGAACATCACTTTGTTCTGGGGGCTTTTAAGTGGGCCTCAGTCATTCTGTGTGAGGGGCAGCTAAGGGATCACCCTCCTGTGACGGTGTACTTAGGGGTATCATACTCTGTGGAGCACTAAAGGGATATCATACTTTCTGAGGGGCATTAAAGGGGCATCATTAATGTTAGGGGGCACTAAAAGGACATTCTTACTGTTTGGTTGGCAGAAAGGAGATTAGGTGGGCTCGGAGGTGTGGATTATTGTAAAAAAAAAAATTATGCAGTTCTACATGCCAATGGTATTGTCCCTTCTTATATATATATACACTCACCTAAAGAATTATTAGGAACACCATACTAATACGGTGTTGGACCCCCTTTTGCCTTCAGAACTGCCTTAATTCTACATGGCATTGATTCAACAAGGTGCTGATAGCATTCTTTAGAAATGTTGGCCCATATTGATAGGATAGCATCTTGCAGTTGATGGAGATTTGAGGGATGCACATCCAGGGCACGAAGCTCCCGTTCCACCACATCCCAAAGATGCTCTATTGGGTTGAGATCTGGTGACTGTGGGGGCCATTTTAGTACAGTGAACTCATTGTCATGTTCAAGAAACCAATTTGAAATGATTCAAGCTTTGTGACATGGTGCATTATCCTGCTGGAAGTAGCCATCAGAGGATGGGTACATGGTGGTCATGAAGGGATGGACATGGTCAGAAACAATGCTCAGGTAGCCCGTGGCATTTAAACGATGCCCAATTGGCACTAAGGGGCCTAAAGTGTGCCTAGAAAACATCCCCCACACCATTACACCACCACCACCAGCCTGCACAGTGGTAACAAGGCATGATAGATACATGTTCTTATTCTGTTTACGCCAAATTCGGACTCTACCATTTGCATGTCTCAACAGAAATCGAGACTCATCAGACCAGGCAACATTTTTCCAGTCTTCAACAGTCCAATTTTGGTGAGCTCGTGCAAATTGTAGCCTCTTTTTCCTATTTGTAGTGGAGATGAGTGGTACCCGGTGGGGTCTTCTGCTGTTGTAGCCCATCCGCCTCAAGGTTGTGCGTGTTGTGACTTCACAAATGCTTTGCTGCATACCTTGGTTGTAACGAGTGGTTATTTCAGTCAACGTTGCTCTTCTATCAGCTTGAATCAGTCGGCCCATTCTCCTCTGACCTCTAGCATCCACAAGGCATTTTTGCCCACAGGACTGCTGCATACTGGATGTTTTTCCCTTTTCACACCATTCTTTGAAAACCCTAGAAATGGTTGTGCGTGAAAATCCCAGTAACTGAACAGATTGTGAAATACTCAGACCGGCCCGTCTGGCACCAACAACCATGCCACGCTCAAAATTGCTTAAATCACCTTTCTTTCCCATTCTGACATTCAGTTTGGAGTTCAGGAGATTGTCTTGACCAGGACCACCCCCCTAAATGCATTGAAGCAACTGCCATGTGATTGGTTCACTAGATAATTGCATTAATGAGAAATAGAACAGGTGTTCCTAATAATTCTTTAGCTGAGTGTATATATTTTTATTTTTATTTTTTTGCAGCTCGGACCTTCATCCTACAGCAGACTCGGGTATGTGAACCTTTACAAAAAGTACTTGAGTAACCCTGCCATAGACCTTCAGCTAACTTCTAGAGCTGCTGTTTTTACTGCATAAAACACACCAAAAAATGCGATAATATCTAATAGTATTTATTTATTTTTATATTTGAGTACTAAAAAAAAATATAACCAATTTTTTTTTCTTTGCATTGCCATATTCTGACTCCCATAACTTTTTTTATAGTTATGTCTACGGAGCTGTATGGGGGCTCATTTTTTGCAGGGCGATCAGTAGTTTTTATTGATACCTTTGGAGTATGTATGACTTTTCAATCACTTTTTATAAAAAAAATTTGGGGGAGGTGAAATGGCGAAAAAACAGCAAACCGCTACAGCGTTCACCACAAGGAATAAATACTTTTATATTTTAATAATACAGGGCGGGCGTATTGGGATATGGTGATGCAAATGATCTTTATGTTTTTTATTGCTTATTTTTATTATGGGGAAAGAGGGTTGAATTAAATTTTTATGTGTTTTTTTAAATAGTTTTTTAATATTTTTTTACACTTATATTAAGATCCCTTAGGGGACTTGAACATGTGATCATTAGATCGCTTGTCCCATAGACTGCAATGAATTACCATTGCAGCTTATGGGACATTCAATACAGCTCCATAGGAACTATCATTGTGGTAGCCTCGTATCCTTCAAAGGGACTACCACAGCGAACGAATGGCTTCCCCGATCTCAGTGCAAGAGAGCTGTTCAGGCCCCAGAAGCACAGTAGTTTTGGGAAAAGCCCTTTCGGATGTTGTGGTCACAACTGACCACAGCATCTGAGGGGTAAAAGTAAAACATCTGTGATTGTCGTTATCTTTAAAGACCCGACATCCTCCGTACATGTTTGGCAGATTTCGGTAAGGGATTAATATAGTTTTCAGATTTAGGTATGTTTTTTCTTGCATGATGTGTTTTGTGACTCACTATGTATATCAGTTCTATATAGGGCGATGATTTGATGGTTGATTTTCTTCCTCTGCTTGCTTTTATAGAGACCTCCTGGTGTGTTCCTTGTGGTTTTAATTGCTTCTATCATGGTTTGTCCAACAAGGCTTGACTTATCAGGGTATGTCCACACAGGTTTGCTGATGCAGTTTTGGAAGCCAAAACCAGGGGTAGATCATAAAATAAGAGCAAGTGTAAAGGACAGATAGAACGTCTGATCTTTATTTTCATTAACTCCTGGTTTTGGTTTCCAAAACTGCAGCTGTGTGGACGTACCCTAAGGCCCCTTTCACATGGGCGAGTTTTCTGCGCGGGTGCAATGCGTGAGGTGAACGCATTGCACCCGCACTGAATCCGGACCCATTCATTTCTATGGGGCTGTGCACATTAGCGGTGATTTTCACGCATCACTTGTGCATTGCGTGAAAATTGCAGCAAGCTCTATATTGTGCGTTTTTCACGCAACGCAGGCCCCATAGAAGTGAATGGGGCTGCTTGAAAATCGCAAGCATCCGCAAGCAAGTGTGGATGCGGTGTGATTTTCACTCATGGTTGCTAGTTGACGATCGGGATGGGGACTCGATCTTTATAATTTTCCCTTATAACATGGTTATAAGGGAAAATAATAGCATTCTTAATACAGAATGCTAAGTAAATTAGGGATGGAGGGGTTAAAATTTTTTAATTTAATTAAAATTAAACTCACCTAATCCACTTGTTCGCACAGCCCGGCTTGTCTTCTTTCTTCTTCTTTGAGGACCTGGGAGAAAAGGACCTTCGGTGACATCACCATGGTGATGGACCATGTGATGGATCATGTGATGAGTAGAGTTGAGCGAACCCGAACTGTAAAGTTTGGGTTCGTACCGAACTTTAGGTTTTTCGGCACCCGGACCCGAACCCGAACATTTACGTAAAAGTTCAGGTTCGGTGTTCGGCGCTTTCTTGGTGCTTTTTGAAAGGCTGCACACGCAATCAACAAGCGTCATACTACTTTCCCCAAAAGGCCATCACAGCCATGCCTACTATTGGCATGGCTGTGATTGGCCAACTGCAGCATGTGACCCAGCCTCTATTTAAGCTGGAGTCACGTAGCGCCGCCCGTCACTCTGATCGGATTAGTGTAGCGAGAGGCTGCAGCTGCTGTGAGGGAGAGATCAGGGAGAAATCTTATCAAGAACTGCTTTTTTACTCAGTGATCTACAGCAAATGTGTTTTGTGGGTGCAGTGCACAATTTTTTTAAGCCTGCCCTGAGCCAACTACTGCTGAAAACGAACTTTTTTTACTTCAGTTTGTCAATATCAATACATAATCGGCAGCCATTTTATGCAACGATAGTGCACCAGCACAGGCTATCTGCATGTCTGCTAGTCCAGAAATACATCTTTTTGGTTACTGGGGTGAAAAACCCCTCTAATATACAGCAAAATCTGGGATAAGACGTGCATAAGTGACTGTCACATTTAGGCCAGAAATACATCTTTTTGGTTACTGGGGAAAAAAACCCCTCTAATATACTGCACATCTGGGATTAGATGTGCATAAGTGACTGTCACATTTAGGCCAGAAATACGGCTTTTTGGTTACTGGGGTGAAAAAAACCCCCTAATATACTGCACATCTGGGATAAGACATGCATAAGTGACGGTCACATTTAGACCAGAAATACGGTTTTTTAGTTACTGAGGTGAATAAACCCTCTAATATACTGCACATCTGGGATTAGACGTGCATAAGTGACTGTCACATTTAGGCCAGAAATACATCTTTTTGGTTACTGGGGTGAAAAAACGCTCTAATATACTGCAAAATCTGGGATAAGACGTGCATAAGTGACTGTCACATTTAGGCCAGAAATACATCTTTTTGCTTACTGGGGTGAAAAAACCCTCTGATATACTGCACATCTGGGATAAGACGTGCATAAGTGAGTGTCACATTTAGGCCACAAATACCGCTGTCATATAGAGTTAAAAAAAAATATTTGAGTGCAATACCCTACATCAGGGTTTTTATTGGCGGTTAATTATTTTTAACATACTTAACCACTTTTTACTTTGCTTTGTAAATGCTAACTATGAGGCAAACATCTAATAAGGGACGCGGTCATGGTCGTGGTGGTGGTGTTGGTGGAGCTTCTGGTGCAGGGAGAGGATGTGGCCGTTCTGCCACAGCTACACGTCCTACTGAACCTACTTACTACCTCAGGTCCCAGTAGCCGCCAGAATCGACAGCGATATTTGGTCGGGCCTTATGCCGTTCTAAAGATAGTAAGGCCTGAGCAAGTACAGGCGCTAGTCAATTGGGTGGCCGACAGTGGATCCAGCACGTTCACATTATCTCTCACCCAGTCTTCTGCAGAAAGCGCACAGGTGGCGCCTGAAACCCATGCCCATCAGTCTGTCACATCACCCCCGTGCATATCGGGGAACCTGTCTGAGCCTCAAGTCATACAGCAGTCTTATGCTGTTTGAAGACTCTGCTGGCAGGGTTTCCCAAGGACATCCACCTAGCCCTTCCCCAGGGGTGGAAGACATAGAATGCACTGACGCACAACCACTTATGTTCTCTGATGAGGACATGGGAATACCACCTCAGCACGTCTCTGATGATGACGAAACACAGGTGCCAACTGCTGCGTCTTTCTGCAGTGTGCAGACCGAAAAGGAGGTCAGGGAGGAAGACTGGGTGGAAGACGATACAGTTCGCCTGCTACTGGCCACCGTCACCAGGGACCGAGCACATCAAAGGCAGCTTCAAGGAGTTCCCTGGCATGGCACTTCTTCACACAATGTGCTG
Organism: Bufo bufo; assembly: GCF_905171765.1. Taxonomy (NCBI): domain Eukaryota; kingdom Metazoa; phylum Chordata; class Amphibia; order Anura; family Bufonidae; genus Bufo; species Bufo bufo. The sequence continues at coordinate 70,309,571 of NC_053392.1, read as the reverse complement.
ACGACAAGACCCGAGTGGCTTGCACGCTGTGCCATCAGAGCCTGAAGCGAGGCATTAACGTTCTGAACCTTAGCACAACCTGCATGACCAGGCATCTACATGCAAAACACGGGCTGCAGTGGAGTAAGCACCTTCAAAACCAAGAAAGGGCTCAGGCCCCTCCTGCTCCCTCTTCTGCTGCTGCCTCTGCCTCTTCCTCCGCCTCTGGAGGAACGTTGGCACCTGCCGTCCAGCAAACAGAGGATGTGCCACCAACACCACCTCCGTCACCAAGCATCTCCACCATGTCACACGGAAGCGTTTAGCTCTCCATCTCACAAACCTTTGAGAGTAAGTGTAAATTCCCACCTAGCCACCCTCGATCCCTGGCCCTGAATGCCAGCATTTCTAAACTACTGGCCTTTCAAATGCTGTCATTCAGGCTGGTGGAGACGGACAGCTTCAAACAGCTCATGTCGCTTGCTGTCCCACAGTACGTCGTTCCCAGCCACCACTACTTCTCCAGGAGAGCCGTGCCCTCCTTGCACAACCAAGTAGCGGATAAAATCAAGTGTGCACTGCGCAACGCCATCTGTGGCAAGGTCCACCTAACCACAGATACGTGGACCAGTAGGCACGGCCAGGGATGCTATATCTCCCTAACTGCACACTGGGTAAATGTAGTGGCGGCTGGGCCCCAGGTGGAGAGCTGTTTGGCGCACATCCTTCCGCCGCCAAGGATCGCAGGGCATCATTCTTTGCCTCCTGTTGCCTCCTCTTCCTACTCGGCTTCCTCCTCCTCTTCTACCACCTCCTCATCCGGTCAGCGACAGACCTTCACCACCAACTTCAGCACAGCCAGGGGTAAACGTCAGCAGGCCGTTCTGAAACTAATGTGTTTGGGGGACAGGCCCCACACCGCGCAGGAGTGGTGGCTGCCAGTGAGCCTCAAGCCCGGCCTGGTGGTGTGCGATAATGGGCGAAATCTCGTTGCAGCTCTGGGACTAGCCGGTTAGACGCACATCCCTTGCCTGGCGCATGTGCTGAATTTGGTGGTGCAGAAATTCATTCACAACTACCTCGACATGTCTGAGCTGCTGCGTAAAGTGCGTTCCTTATCCTGCCGCCGCTCGGCTGTCTTCTCTACAGCGTAACTTCGGCCTTTCCGCTCACAGCCTCATATGCGACGTGCCCACCAGGTGGAACTCCACCTTGCACATGCCGGACAGACTGTGCGAGCAGCAGCAGGCCATAGTGGAGTTTCAGCTGCAGCACGCACGGATCAGTCGCACTGCGGAACAGCACCACTTCACCACCAATGACTGGGCCTCCATGCGAGACCTGTGTGCCCTGTTGCGCTGTTTCGAGTACTCCACCAACATGGCCAGTGGCGATGACGCCGTTATCAGCGTTACAATACCACTTCTATGTCTCCTTGAGAAAACACTTAGGGCGATGATGGAAGAGGATGTGGCCCAGGACAAGGAGGAGGAAGAAGGGTCATCTCTAACACTTTCAGGCCAGTCTTTTAGAAGTGGCTCAGAAAGAGGATTTTTGAAACAGCAGAGGCCAGGTACAAATTTGGCCAGCCAAGGCCCACTACTGGAGGACGAGGAGGAGGAGGATGAGGAAGAGGATAGGGATGAAGCATGTTCACAGCGGGGTGGCATCCAACGCAGCTCGGGCCCATCACTGGTGCGTGGCTGGGGGGATACGGAGGACGCAGACGATACGCCTCCCACAGAGGACAGCTTGTCCTTACCTCTGGGCAGCCTGGCACACATGAGCGACTACATGCTGCAGTGCCTGCGCAACGACTGCAGAGTTGCCCACATTTTAACGTGTGCTGACAACTGGGTGGCCACCATGCTGGATCCCCATTACAAAGACAATGTGCTGTCCTTAATTCTCTCACTGAAGCGTAATTGGAAGATGCGCGACTACAGGCGCACGCTGGTAGACGCGCTCCTAAAAGCATTCCCGACTGACGCCGGTGGACAAGTGGAAGCACAAGGCGAAGGCAGGGGAGGAGGAAGAGGTCGCCAACACAGCTGTGTCAGCGCCAGCACCTCAGAAGGCAGGGTTAGCATGGCCGACATGTGGAAAAGCTTTGTCACCTCGCCGCAACAACCGGCCCCAACTGCTGATATGGAGCGTGTTAGCAGGAGGCAGCATTTGAACAACATGGTGGAACAGTACCTGTGCACACGACTACACGTACTGACTGATGGTTCTGCCCCATTCAACTTCTGGGTCTCCAAATTATCCACATGGCCAGAGCTTGCCCTGTATGCCTTGGAGGTGCTGGCCTGCCCTGCAGCCAGTGTACTCTCTGAACGTGTATTTAGCACGGCAGGAAGTGTCATTACAGACAGACGCAGCCGCCTGTCCACAGCCAACGTGGACAAGCTCACGTTGCTGGGTGACAAGAACCACCTTTTGCCGTGAATGAACCCCTGCTGTGCCTGGGTGACAGGAGCCCAAATCTCTCAAAATCCTCTTTTTGCCGTGAATGAACCCCTGCTGTGCCTGGGTGACAGGGGCCCAAATCTCTCAAAATCCTCTGTTCTATTGCTGGGTGACATGAACCCCCTTTTGCCGTGAATGAACCCCTGCTCTGCATTGCTGACAGGGAACTAAATTTAGTGAAAACATCTGTTACTGATCGGAAGATGCGCGACTACAAGCGCACGCTGCTGATGGCATTCCCACCTGACAGCGGGGGCACAGTGGAAGCACAAGGCGAAGGCACAGGAGGAGGAAGAGGTCGCCAACGCAGCTGGTGCACCGCCAGCACCTGAGAAGGCAGGGTTAGCATGGCCAAAATGTGGAAAAGCTTTGTCAGCCTTGGAGGTGCTGACCTGCCCTGCAGCCAGTGTATAGTGTGAACGTGTGTTTAGCACGGCAGAGAGCATTATCACAGGGGCAGCCAATGTGGACAAGCTTACGTTTATTAAAATTAACCAGGCATGGATCCCACAGGACTTGTCCGTACCTTGTGCAGAATAGACATTTATACCAGCCTCAACCATCCATTCTTGTACTCAAGTGCACTTATTCTTTGTTTTATTTTGTTATATGTCCCAATATTTTGGGGGATACCCCAATTTAAAAATAAAAAATAACACAAAATCAGTGTTGGCTACCTATTCCTCCTTCCCCGCCGCTTCCACCTACACCGCCACGTCAACCCATCCACTGCCTCCTCAACCTCCTACTCCTAGATCCAGATTGTTATTTTAAATTTTTCTGTATTTTATGTTATTTTAAGTCATTTCCCTATCCACATTTGTTTGCAGAACAGTTGCCATGCTCTTAAGCACATTTTGATGCATTTTGCAGCCCTCTAGCCCTTTCCAGGACTATTTTAGAGCCATTTTAGTGCCTAAAAGTTCGGGTCCCCATTGACTGTAATGGGATTCGGGGTCAAGTTCGGGTCCCGAACCCAAACTTTTTTTTCAAATTTGGCCGAACTAGTCGAACCCGAACATCCAGGTGTCCGCTCAACTCTAGTGATGAGTGCAGTGACGTCACCAAAGGTCCTTATCCTCCCAGGTCCTCAAAGAAGAAGAAAGAAGACAAGCCTGGCTACGCGAACAAGTGGATTAGGTGACTTTAATAATTTTTTTTTGTTTGTTTTAACCCCTCCATCCCTAATTTACTTAGCATTCTGTATTAAGAATGCTAATATTTTCTCTTATAACCATGTTATAAGGGAAAATATTAAAATCTACAGAACACCGATCCCAAGCCTGAACTTCTGTGAAGAAGTCCGGGTTTGGGTCTGGGTACCACATTCAGTTTTTTCTCAAGCGCGTGCAAAATGCATTGCACTCGCTCGGAAAAAACTGAAGAACACCACGCAATTGGATACAAAACTCACCCCACTCGCAGGGAAAATTGCACGATTTTCCCGCGACGCACCTGCATCCTATCTGGCCCTCACACGCGACGCCCGTGTGAAAGAGGCATAAGGTGATGAACCATGTGATGAGCGCAGTGACGTCACCAAAGGTACTTTTTTCCCAGGTCCTCAAAGAAGAAGAAAGAAGACAAGGTGAGATGAGGTGAGTTTAATTTTAATTTTATTTTTTTAACCCCTCCATCCCTATTTTACTAAGCATTCTGTATTAAGAATGCTATTATTTTCCCTTATAACCATGTTATAAGGGAAAACAATTAAGATCGGGTCCCCATCCCAACTGTGCGTGAAAATCGCACCGCATCCACACTTGCTTGCGGATGCTTGCGATTTTCACGCAGCCCCATTCACTTCTATGGGGCCTGCGTTGCGTGAAAAACGCACAATATAGAGCTTGCTGCAATTTTTACGCAACGCACAAGTGATGCGTGAAAATCACAGCTCATGCGCACAGCCCCATAGAAATGAATGGGTCCGGATTCAGTGCGGGTGCAATGCGTTCACCCCACGCATTGCACCCATGCGGAAAACACGCCTGTGTGAAAGGGGCCTAAGTGTTTTTGCTATATGCTTGGTGTGCACCAATTTTTGCATGTATCAGGGTTTGTTTTTTCTTTTGGTCATTTTGTGTAATGGTGGCGCTCAGCACTAGGGGGCACTCTTACAAAGAACTGAAATGCAGTCATCTTCCTTGCCAATTCCAGGATAACTAAAACAAGGCATTATCTTCTCTCAGTCATAATTCATTACAGTGCAGTGATAAGGGATTATAAAGTATTTCAGGAAATAAGAATGTGCTCAGATGAAGAAGGTACTTTTTTAAATATCCAATTTTTTTTGAGTATACAGCTAAGGTATATTTCATGTACAATTTTTTTTTATTTTAGATGCTATAATGACCCACAAGAGGTAATACTAGCTAGGGGACATTAGCTTCCAAAGCTAGCAGTGCTTTACAGCCATTAACATCAAGCTGTCCCCAGTAGAGCTCACAATCTAAGTTTCCTATCTTTATGTCTTTGGAGTGTGGAAGGAAACCCAGAGGAAACCCATGCAAACACAGGGAGAACATACAAACTCCATGCAGATGTTGTCCTTGGTCAGATTCAAACCTAGGACCCCAGCGCTGCAAGGCACCAGTGCTAACCACTGAGCCACCATGCTGCCTGTTATTTACTTCCATTGAGCCGAGATGTAACCTGTAGGCAGCTATGGCACTGTATTTGGCCATGTTTTCCTAATCATGAACCATCCCTTCAAGGCTTGAAAGGATTGATAATGTACACAGTAGATAATGTACTGCTTGTCAGTCTGAATGATGTTATATGAAACAATATGGTAGAAATCCTGCAGAGAACACAGGGATTAAAGTGGTTATCCTATAAGTCATCAATATCAAAATGGTGGAGGTCCGACACCCCCAACCCCTACTGATCAGCCTCCAGAGCTGAAACGAACACTTTGAATGGAGCCGGAAGCACAGCTCTGTCCAAACCATAATGGCTGTGCTGGGTTACTGCGGATTTGGGGTGTCGGACCCCACCAATTTGATATTGATGACCTATCCTGAAAAAAGGTCTCCTACTGAGCCTTTTTGTGGCTGGGTAGTTGGTAAAAGGGGTGCATCTTAGTCAAGGGGGTGGACCATTGGCATAGCATGGGTTGCCAGCATCCGGGGCAAGCCATGTATCGTGCCCCTCCCCCCAACCCGTGGACACGCCCCTTTTTACAGATAACGTAGCAGTCCTATGTAACACCACAGATAATTCAGTGATAATTCTTTGAGTACAGATAATGTAGTAGATGGGTATGAGGCCCCAGAATTCAGAACATGCACAGTGTGACCTGAAGTCTGGGGCCAGGATGAGGCAGGGTGGGCCATATTCTATATCCACCCTCCAACCCTACTGTGAAACAAATATGTGTGTGGACATTACATACATCACTACAAAATATACAGGAGGATATAACAGCACTACATACCTCGTCCATCCAGTGACATCTCCTGTGATGACATCTCCATTCGGAGATAGGACCATCATGATACTTTCTTTCAGCCGCGTCTTGTCTCTGCAGAGTTTTATTATTATTAGTTGTTATTATTATTATATATAATGGTCCCCTCTGTATAATATATAATGGCCCCTCTGTAATATTACGATATACACTGCCCGTCCAAAAAAAGTATTAAGAATGCTAATATTTTCTCTTTATAACCATGTTATAAGGGAAAATATTAAAATCTACAGAACACCTAACCCAAACCTGAACTTCTGTGAAGAAGTCCGGGTTTGGGTCTGGGTACCACATTCAGTTTTTTCTCAAGCGCGTGCAAAATGCATTGCACTCGCTCGGAAAAAACTGAAGAACGCCACGCAATTGGATACAAAACTCACCCCACTCGCAGGGAAAATTGCACGTTTTTTCCCGCGACGCACCTGCATCCTATCTGGCCCTCACACGTGTGAAAGAGGCATAAGGTGATGAACCATGTGATGAGCGCAGTGACGTCACCAAAGGTACTTTTCTCCCAGGTCCTCAAAGAAGAAGAAAGAAGACAAGGTGAGATGAGGTGAGTTTAATTTTAATTTTATTTTTTTAACCCCTCCATCCCTATTTTACTAAGCATTCTGTATTAAGAATGCTATTATTTTCCCTTATAACCATGTTATAAGGGAAAACAATTAAGATCGGGTCCCCATCCCGATAGTCACCTAGCAACTGTGCGTGAAAATCGCACCGCATCCACACTTGCTTGCGGATGCTTGCGATTTTCACGCAGCCCCATTCACTTCTATGGGGCCTGCGTTGCGTGAAAAACGCACAATATAGAGCTTGCTGCAATTTTTACGCAACGCACAAGTGATGCGTGAAAATCACAGCTCATGCGCACAGCCCCATAGAAATGAATGGGTCCGGATTCAGTGCGGGTGCAATGCGTTCACCCCACGCATTGCACCCATGCGGAAAACACGCCTGTGTGAAAGGGGCCTAAGTGTTTTTGCTATATGCTTGGTGTGCACCAATTTTTGCATGTATCAGGGTTTGTTTTTTCTTTTGGTCATTTTGTGTAATGGTGGCGCTCAGCACTAGGGGGCACTCTTACAAAGAACTGAAATGCAGTCATCTTCCTTGCCAATTCCAGGATAACTAAAACAAGGCATTATCTTCTCTCAGTCATAATTCATTACAGTGCAGTGATAAGGGATTATAAAGTATTTCAGGAAATAAGAATGTGCTCTGATGAAGAAGGTACTTTTTTAAATATCCAATTTTTTTTGAGTATACAGCTAAGGTATATTTCATGTACAATTTTTTTTTATTTTAGATGCTATAATGACCCACAAGAGGTAATACTAGCTAGGGGACATTAGCTTCCAAAGCTAGCAGTGCTTTACAGCCATTAACATCAAGCTGTCCCCAGTAGAGCTCACAATCTAAGTTTCCTATCTTTATGTCTTTGGAGTGTGGAAGGAAACCCAGAGGAAACCCATGCAAACACAGGGAGAACATACAAACTCCATGCAGATGTTGTCCTTGGTCAGATTCAAACCTAGGACCCCAGCGCTGCAAGGCACCAGTGCTAACCACTGAGCCACCATGCTGCCTGTTATTTACTTCCATTGAGCCGAGATGTAACCTGTAGGCAGCTATGGCACTGTATTTGGCCATGTTTTCCTAATCATGAACCAACCCTTCAAGGCTTGAAAGGATTGATAATGTACACAGTAGATAATGTACTGCTTGTCAGTCTGAATGATGTTATATGAAACAATATGGTAGAAATCCTGCAGAGAACACAGGGATTAAAGTGGTTATCCTATAAGTCATCAATATCAAAATGGTGGAGGTCCGACACCCCCAACCCCTACTGATCAGCCTCCAGAGCTGAAACGAACACTTTAAATGGAGCCGGAAGCACAGCTCTGTCCAAACCATAATGGCTGTGCTGGGTTACTGGGGATTTGGGGTGTCGGACCCCACCAATTTGATATTGATGACCTATCCTGAAAAAAGGTCTCCCACTGAGCCTTTTTGTGGCTGGGTAGTTGGTAAAAGGGGTGCATCTTAGTCAAGGGGGTGGACCATTGGCATAGCATGGGTTGCCAGCATCCGGGGCAAGCCATGTATCGCGCCCCTCCCCCCAACCCGTGGACACGCCCCTTTTTACAGATAACGTAGCAGTCCTATGTAACACCACAGATAATTCAGTGATAATTCTTTGAGTACAGATAATGTAGTAGATGGGTATGAGGCCCCAGAATTCAGAACATGCACAGTGTGACCTGAAGTCTGGGGCCAGGATGAGGCAGGGTGGGCCATATTCTATATCCACCCTCCAACCCTACTGTGAAACAAATATGTGTGTGGACATTACATACATCACTACAAAATATACAGGAGGATATAACAGCACTACATACCTCGTCCATCCAGTGACATCTCCTGTGATGACATCTCCATTCGGAGATAGGACCATCATGATACTTTCTTTCAGCCGCGTCTTGTCTCTGCAGAGTTTTATTATTATTAGTTGTTATTATTATTATATATAATGGTCCCCTCTGTATAATATATAATGGCCCCTCTGTAATATTACGATATACACTGCCCGTCCAAAAAAAGTTGCCACCAAAAATATTTAGTTGGACCGCCTTTAGCTTTGATTACAGCACGCATTCGCTGTGGCATTGTTTCGATAAGCTTCTGCAATGTCACAAGATTTATTTCCATCCAGTGTTGCATTAATTTTTCACCAAGATCTTGAATTGAGCAAAGCCTTCTCCAGCACATCCCAAAGATTCAAAATGGGGTTAAGGTCTGGACTCTGTGGTGGCCAATCCATTTGTAAAAATGATGCCTCGTGCTCCCTGAACCACTCTTCCACAATTTGAGCCTGATGAATCCTGCATTGTCATCTTGGAATATGCCCGTGCCATTAAGGAAGAAAATATCCATTGATGGAATAACCTGGTCATTCAGTATGTTCAGGTAGTTTGCTGACATCATTCTTGGAGCACATACTGTTGCTGAACCTAGACCTGACCAACTGCAGCAACCCCAGATCATAGCACTGCCCCCACAGGCTGGTACAGTAGGCACTGGGCATGATGGGTGCATCACTTCATCTGCCTCTCTTCTTACCCTGATGCACCCATCACTCTGGAACAGGGTAAATCTGAACTCATCAGAACCACATCACCTTCTTCCATTGCTCCAGATTCCAATCTTTATGCTCCCTAGCAAATTGAAGCCTTTTTTTCTGGTTTGCCTCACTGATTAGTGGTTTTCTTATGGCTACACGGCTGTTCAGTCCCAATCCCTTGAGTTCCCTTTGCACTGTGCGTGTGGAAATGCTCTTACTTTCACTATTGAACATAGCCCTGAGTTCTACTGTTGTTTTTCTTCGATTTAATTTCACCAAACGTTTAAGTGATCGCCGACACATTTCTTCCTCGAATACGATGGGTCCCCACTATCCTTCCAGTTTTTAATAATGCGTTGGACAGTTCTTAACCCAATTTTAGTAGTTTCTGCAATCTCCTTAGATGTTTTCTCTGCTTGATGCATGCCAATGATTTGACCCTTCTCAAACAGACTAACATCTTTTCCACGACCACGAGATGTGTCTCTCGACATGGTTGTTTAAGAAATGAGAAGCAACTCATTGCACCAGTTGGGGTTAAATAACTTGTTGCCAGCTGAAAGATAATCGCCCATGCAGTATTTATCCAATAGGAGGCTCATGACTATTTGCTTAGTTAAATCCAGGTGGCGACTTTATTTTTGGACAGGCAGTGTATAATGGGCCATTATATATCCCAATAATACGGAGGGGGTCATTATATATTATAATAATACAGTGGGGCCATTATATTTTATACAGAGTGACCATTATATATAATAATTATAGAGGGGGGCATTATATTTTATACAGAGGGGCCATTATATATTATAAATTTATAATTATACAGAGGGGCCATTAATAATTGGCCCTCTGTATAATTATAATATATAATGGCCCCTCTGTATAATATATAATGACCCCTCTGTATAATATATAATGGTCCCCATTCTTTATAAATATAACGGCCTCCTTTGTATCTCTCCTGCTCCCCCCCCCCTCCTCCATAGTGCCCCCAGTATGGCCCCTTGTACTTACATTAAAAATATATATATATACTCACCTCTCTTCCTCGCCTCTTGTAGCCTTTGCTCAGGCGTCCCGGCGCAGGCGGTCAGAAACACATCACCGTGCCCTCCTACACCGCGTCATCACGTCATCTAGTGAGACCCGGCGCAGGAGGTCACTGTGATGTAATCGCGATCTTCTGCTCCATTCTACTGCTTCATAGGCTTCAGGCCTGACCTGAAGCTTATGAGGCAGAACGGAGGGGATGGGAGCCATAGGTTTCCATCACCCTCATTATACTGCCTGTTCCCTGGCGCCCCCTACAATTTGGCGCCCCCCTAGCCCCCCCCCCCCCCCCCTACGCTACACCACTGGAGTGGACACAACTATTTATTTTCTCCTTGCAGACAAAAAGAATGGGGAGGCTCCTGCTCCAGCCACTTGTTTTACAGCCAGACACCTGACAGTGAGGAGGAGGAGGGGGACATGCCTGAGCACAAGTGGCTCATAGAAAATACTTCTTTATATACCTCTAAAGTTTTAATTGTAATAGGATGCAAAATAGGGTCAGAGGCAAGGAGGAAATCAAAAGATTAAAGGGGTTGTCTCATCTGAGATAATGGGGGCATATTACTAGGATATGCCCCCATTGTCTTATAGGTGTGGGTCCCACCGCTGAGAACTGCACCTATATCGAGAATGGAGCCCCGCAATAGTGTCTGGAGGACTCTGGGCCGGCCACCACCAAGCGCTCCCCCCATAGGAGTGAATGGAAGCGCACCGCGCATAACCGGCCACTGACAGAAATAGCCGGGCCAGTGCTTGGCTATTTTCAGCAGCTCCATAGAAAATGAATAGGGGGCGGCTGCGCATGCGCTGTGCACCCTCCACCACCTTTCCCCTGCTCTGTTCTCGGTGTGACCCGCACCTATCAGACAATGGGGGCATATCCTAGCGATATGCCCCCAATGTCTGAGATGAGACAACTCTTTTAAAGAACGATATTTTATTTGTTGTACATTTTCAATGTTTCGTGAGGAAATCGTTTCTTAGTAAATGCATGGAGCTAAATATCCGCAGTACCTCCTGCTTCCACCAGGCGGCAGAAGAGAGAACATCCGTTCTGACTGTAACACATTATATAGGGCTCTTTCACACCTGCGTTATTGTCTTCCGGCATAGAGTTCCGTCGTCGGGGCTCTATGCCGGAAGAATCCTGATCAGGATTATCCTAATGCATTCTGAATGGAGAGTAATCCGTTCAGGATGCATCAGGATGTCTTCAGTTCCGGTACGGAACGTTTGTTGGCCGGAGAAAATACTGCAGCATGCTGCGCTTTTTGCTCCGGCCAAAAATCCGGAACACTTGCCGCAAGGCCGGATCCGGAATTAATGCCCATTGGAAGGCATTGATCCGGATCCGGCCTTAAGCTAACCGTCGTTTCGGTGCATTGCCGGAGCCGACATTTAGCTTTTTCAGAGTGGTTACCATGGCTGCCGGGACGCTAAAGTCCTGACAGCCATGGTAAGTGTAGTGGGGAGCGGGGGAGCAGTATACTTACCGTCCGTGCGGCTCCCCGGGCGCTCCAGAGTGACGTCAGGGCGCCCCAAGCGCATGGATCACGTGATCCATGTGATCACGTCATCCATGCGCATGGGGCGCTCTGACGTCATTCTGGAGCGCCCCGGGAGCCGCACGGACTGTAAGTATACCGCTCCCCCGCTCCCCGCTCCTACTATGGCAGCCAGGACTTTAATAGCGTCCTGGGTGCCATAGTAACACTGAAAGCATTTGGAAGACGGTTCCGTCTTCAAATGCTTTCAGTACACTTGCGTTTTTCCGGATCCGGCAGGCACCTCCGGCAACGGAAGTGCATGCCGGATCCCAACAACGCAAGTGTGAAAGAGGCCTAATTTGTATATTACAGAGGGCAGGAGTTAATTTGCTAATTTTTATGCATTCCCTTCTCTCCTCTTTTCATACCGTCCACTGCACTAACTGCGGACTGGAACGTGCGCCTGGTGCTGTTTCTGAGGACATGGAGCTTTTTCTGCAGTTTTGGATCAAATTGTCCATAGTGTCGCCTGCAGACTTCATGCGGTGAATCCATAATCTCACTGCTTCGGCGCTATGGCCGTGATCTCATAGTTTCTGTACTGGGAGCTCCTGCTTACTGATTTACAGCACATTCCCTGAAAGCTGATTGATCCTGTACACAGAATTAATAGGTAATCACATTATATTACGCCGGACTGATTTGTAGCCCTGACATGTCTCTGCCCCAGAGAGGCTTCTCTGCTGATACTCATTTCATTACTTTGTCTAATGTAATTTTAAATTAGTGTCAAACTGATAGTCCTGAGATTAACATCAAGGCTTCGTGGATTCTCTGTGAAGCTTCAATATAACGTAATTTAGACTTTTCTGGAACTCTAATATTCAGGTCACCTCTTTACTAATATGTATATTAATATGTATATTATGTATATTTTATTACTCCCATCAGAAGAAAAGTTAAGATATTTTCACATGGAAGAGCCAGAGAGTGCTCCAGTGGAGCGGGGGATAGAAGGGGTGGTAGTGGCTATAATGGAGGTCATAATACTCAGAGTTCACGGTGGCAGTCCTTGAGCCATGCACAGGGAATGGAGAGCGCACCCTTTTTTCCCTCGGGGCACACCCTGGTATTGGGGCTCCTTTCTGGTGGTAGTAAAGGTGCCCTTGAAGATAGTTACAGATGGTGGAGGCAATGACCGGTTACAACACAACAGTCTCTTTACTGTAGATGATGAGAATTGCAGTACAAATAACAGTGATTGGTACAGTCCCGAGGTATATCACAGTATAGTCTCCTTCAAGTAGCTGTCTATGGTATTGCTCCCTGACCGTCTCTCTAGAGACACCTTGCAGTCTCTCCAAAGAACCACAAGCATGTTACTCTGTTCTTGTTAACTCTTCCTGTAATTCCCGGACTGAGAGGTGCAAACTTTAGGCACGAATGGCCAGTGTGATTGGTGACATAGGCAATAATCCCGTCCACAGCAGCAAAGTCTCTTGCCATAAACAAGCAAATTACCTTACTGACACTATCTTTCATGGTCTTCTAAGATGTCTAGTATCTTTTCTTCAACAGTACTCTGATGATAAAGTATCTTCTCTGGCAGCTGTTGCCTCACAGATAAAGGTTCTCTGGACCTGGGCGTAACTCTCAAGAGCTTGCATATGTAGGTCTTCTCTGTTTCTCTGCTCAGACTAGTCAAGACCAGGGGGTGAGCTAAGTCCATCACCCTGGTAACCTGACCTAATCTGCCAGTATTCACCATATATTCCCTATGCATTGCTATTAGGTATACATAAGGCACAAAACATTAAGTGCTTTGACATCACATCACAACATATGACTTAGTAAAGGTAAATTAACTATTTTAGCTGTAATTAACCTTTTGCCGTCCCAAGCTAGAGAGGTCCACATAAATAGTACAGGTCAGAGACAATCCCCTGTACATAGTGCAAGCCAGAGAGTGTGCCCATGAATAGTGCAAGACAAAGTATCAAAGACAGTGCTCCCATAATAGTCCTAGACAGTAGTGTCTCCTAAAGCAGTGCAAGCTAGAGAGTCTTCACAAATAGTGTCAGACAGAAAGTGTTCCCATCAGAAGTGTAAGTTAGAGAGTGTCCCCATAAATAGTGCCAGATACTCAGCACTGCCATACATGTATATAGTACCAGACAGAACCTACCCATAAATAGTGGAAGATAAAGAGTGTCCGGTAAACAGTACAAGCGGGAGAGTTTTCTAACATGGTAAGACATGGTAAGCTGGTAAGGTGTCTCAATAAATATTTCCAGACAGAGTCCCTATAAAAAAGTGAGTGACCCTATAGGTAGTGTGAGCTAGAGAGTGCCCTCGCAAACAGACGGAAACAGAGAATGCCCTCATAAACAGTGCCAAGAGAGAGTGCTCTAGAGAAGTCCCCCACATACAGTGCCAGACAGAAAGCACCCCCATAAACAGTGTCAGTATCCCTTATAGACTAGTGCTACTCACCTCCACTGTTAGCTAGCTACACGCAGGAATCTGCTAAGTCTACTACTTCATACAAGCATTTTAAGAAGGATCTTTACAATTAAGTTACAATAATTGATTTTTAGCCAGAGTGAATGGGGAGGTGGATCTAGGCTGCTCTTATATATGACAAAACAGGTGTATTTATTGGTACAATCCACATTAGGCTACTTTCACACTCGCGTTTGGTGCGGATCCGTCATGGATCTGCATAGACAGATCCGTTCAGATAATACAAACGTCTGCATCCGTTCATAACTGATCCATTTGTTTTATCTTTAACATAACCAAGACGGATCCTTCTTGAACACTATTATACCGTAAGTCAATGGTGGAAGGATCCGTTTTCTATTGTGTCCGTTTGGCTCAGTTTCGTTAGACGGACACCAAAGCGGAATGGAGACGGAACGGAGGCAAACTGATGCATTCTGAGCGGATCTTTTTCCATTGAGAATGCATTGGGGCCAAACTGTTCCGTTTTGGACCGCTTGTGAGAGCCCTGAACGGATCTCACAAACGGAAAGCCAAAACGCCAGTGTGAAAGTAGCCTAATGTCTCAGTTACGTTAGACCTTCTTTAGACTTTTCAGATTGCAGCATGCCACATCACATAAAGTGTTTCCTTTACGCCATACTCATAAATACACGTATTGGATCATATTTTAATGCCAAGTTCCCTCTTGTGGTTTTATGGATTGGGATCCTACTCCTGCACCAAACGAGCCAAGAGCGCTGGTCATCCACCACTATTTTATGATATCATAGTCGTGTAGCTTTATACCTTTGTTTCAGAGGATACTGGATTATAATTATTTATTTCCCAATTTTTTTAATGTATTAGTGGAACAGCAATGAGAAAAAGTGTGATTACTGCTGCCCCATCCCCACGATCCACTATGAAGCTGCAGTTAATATGCAAGGACCAAGGGAAGTTATTACACAGTAAAGCCGTTTATGTACAATGCGACATCTGGTAGTAATTTTAAATCAGGAAGGCAGCGAGAGGTGAATGTGGTTCATTTTGTGTGTCCTTTTTATCAGTTTACAGCAGTGTCCTCCCTGCGTATCTACTGCGCGCTCCATTAACCACTGCAAAATGGGGGAAATTATGCAGCATGTATATTCACAAACAACCGCAGTGATGTCACCAGATAAGTGGCTGGGGTTTTATGACTATGGAGGTCTCAGAGGCTATACTACATTTACAGTTTTAGTTAACCTCCTCACGACCATATGGATTTTCTCAGAAGAGTATCCTATTGGACAAGGTATTGGCACACCATACGGAGCACACATTACTCTCATCACCCACAGTGCGAATTGTAACAGAATCATTAGTAGGGGGAATCATGTCCGGTGCAAGGTGAAGATACTGTATCCCAACTTTTAACGACATGTTTGCTAAATGTCAGAAAAAGGCTTTCTAAATGTCATTCTAAGTCCCTATAATGGCTGTTTTTATAAGCCTTGTGGGTGCCAAGGTTTGTGAATATGCAGCGACCGGGCCGCAGGGGCAATATGTGAGTGTTGGTGGGCTGATGGGGGTAGTAGTTGTTTACTCACTGTTCTGTAGAGCTCCCTGGGCCGGTGTGCAGTGAATGGAAGGACAGCACTAGTTCCTTCGGGGCACACTCTGTTGTCCAGGGACTCCCGCCAGAAGGTGGTTGAGGTCCCCTTGGTGGAAGGGTTTAAGGTGCCGTGGCAGGGTCTCTGGTGTTTGTGATGCCAGCACCGTTAGGTGCAAAGGAAGGTGGTAGAAAGGATGAGGAGTCAATGGTTGTAAACAACTAAACTTTTTACTTAATCAATTGCCTTGAGGTAGTTAGTGCAGAACATTTACATGGTAAGGGTGACAACCCATATGATGCATACACGATTAGCTTAGCTGCAATCCTAGTAACAGGCTTGACAATAGGTGCATTGAGATTTTCCTTTGGCTGGTATGAGAGAGTTCCTTTCTAACTGTCCTCACTATGTTCACAGTCTAGCCGCCAGATATTGGATATAATAATGACTCTTACTTTTGCGGGGAGCCAGATTGGGGGGTATGCACTCTGATGCCAATAATATGCAATGGCTGGGTCAGGTGTAAGAAATAGTTTATAGATTTGTTCGTGACGCCAATTGAAGCGTGCGCAGGGTACTAACACAGGGCCCTTTAAGGTGTTGTAACTCAAGTACCAGGTTAGGAATGCCAGAGTGGTGTAATGTCTCTGTATGGTAGTGGCAATAGTGTCAACGGTGTCTCCTACCTGGATATGGCTGGACTCCTGGATCCTGGCTCCCTTGCAGTGTGGTGCTAGTAGGAGTAATTGAGGAACTTGCAGCAGTAATTGAGATCCAGACTTTGAATAAAGTTCAAACTTTTCTTTACTAGATGCAGCTTTCATCCAAGTGAGATACAGCATTAGTCTGAAGTCCCAGCAGGTATTGGCAATGTGTGGTAGGAATCTATCTTCTGCTCTATCATGTGCCTGGAGCTTTTGCAGGAAAAATACGTCAGCTTGTTGCTCTGTAATGTGGCAGGAATTTATCTTCTGCACTATCTATCTTCTGCTGAATTGGGAACTGACTTGCTGAGGAGGAATTTGGCTTCTCCTGGGGTCTCTGGACAGTACTCACAGTTAACTTCACAGGGTATGCTTCTTCCTGGAATACTGAAGGTGGCTGCTTGCTTCTACCAGCTGAGGCTGCAAGGCTCAGGCTGGGGATGTTGATCAATTGTCTCAGCCGAGACTAGATCCTGGCTTTGGATCCCTAAATCTGGGAGCTCCTAACATGCACACCCTACCCCTAGCAGGGGGTGGGTTATACACATAACTTAACTTCCTTCCCTCCCCATAAGGCAGGACATGGGCCAGCCCACTTCTGCTCATAGAAGGGGGAACTGAACTGGAATGAACTATTCCAGTTCAGAAACACTAAACTGGCTAAGTCCTTGCTGAACACATTGCTGCCACCTGCTGGTGAACATAGAAATTACAGCAATATATACTTTACAATGCACATTTGTGAGAGTATGATATGAAATTACATAAGATGACAAAGTTAATGCCCTTAACAGGTTCTAGTGGAGTACACGGGTGTTACACTTGTGTTTGGCAACCCACAGGGCGGTCTCCCTAACGGCAGGCATGAATCCTCTGCTCCATTGTTTGCACTGGTTGCTTTCAGAAACACTGGTCCATAATGTCCATAGAGGTATGTGGTAATGGACAACCTTGTGCCTAGTTGCCCGGATGTGTCCAGGTGCTTTTAGGCTTCTCCCGGTCACTGGTTCTGTGGAGTCTATAAGCTAATGCTGCTTCTATCTCCAATAGACTTTCTCTCTTACCACAGTTTACTCTGGTCTGTGCTAGGTAGCTGTAAGGATGTTCTCCGTACTCCCTCAGCTTGGCCAGGGCCAAGGGGCAAAGATAGCAGCTACCAGTGCCGTACCTCCAATAGAGGCAGACCACGCAGCTTCTATGGGGCCCCTAGAGGAAGGGGGCCCGCAGTGGAGAATAGGCCCCGTCCACTAAATACAGTTGTATAGCTACCTGTGAAAAGAGAATGTAAGAAGTGGTGAAGGACCTTTGATGATACAAATCACAGCCAGAAACTTTGTGTAAGTTGATTGTGATTTTTATTCAGAAAAAAACGTGAAATGCGGCTTTCCTTGTGCAAACGTTTTCAGCGGACAATTCAGCCTTCGTCAGGCACTACAATTGTACAATGGAATATAATCAAAGTAAGGTTTGTGTTGACATACATCAAAAGTGATGCAGATATATAGCGTAAAGAGTCACTATGGAAAATATATATACATTCAAGATATGCCATCATATAATAGTATTTTTCGTCCATGCCTGGAGGAATAAGATAGAGGAAAACAACAGCATGTCATCTAGGTACAATTGTTAAGGTAATAAAATACATGAGATTTCCTCAGTAACTAATTGTCCCTTATGGTAAAAGGATGTTGCTTTGTAGATAAGTATGATAATCTCATTAAATACATTTCAAGAGGTATTGCAATTACATTCACATAGCCTTCAAACTGGTTTTTAGGACCCTTGTTTTCAGTAGTCATAAATCTGTGCTATGGTTAATATCTCTAACTTACCTGTGCCGCTGGAGGGTAGAAGATTCAGGAGAAGTACACCAGATGTAGGGGAAGGGGGCATAGAGGCCGCCTGTAGTGGATGGTGTAGGAAGGTTGCCGAGCTCCCGCTCTTAAAAAAGACCACGCGATCGGCGTGCAGCAGTGGGTGGGCGAAAGGGCACGCTGTGACGTGCGCTCCAAAGGCCAGAAGGAAGAGCGTGCGTTCCAAAGGCCGGAAGCAGAGCACAGAGTTGATTCAGCAGAGACAGGGAAGACCAATCGAGCACAGTTCAGATAGTTTGGTATACAGGAGATAGAAGAGAAAACACAAAGAGATTGGAAAGAGGAGACAAGAAGGATATAACATAGAAAAAGGATACCCTTTGCGGAACCTGGTAGTAATTTCTAGTTTCATGGAGCCTAAAAGGAATTTAGAAGGATACATTAGTCAGAAACAATATTCCATAATATACAGTCAGTAATAAATGAATTATACATCATTAGATACATCCTTTTATTTTTAGAAGCCTATCACATTTGTTTTTTACAATATTATTAGTTATTTTAGAATCCAAAGCATTCTCAAGAAGTCCAGTAGACACATTTATTTATTTATTTATTAAACTTTGATTATTATTATATTGAATCCTTGGGACGCACTATAATCTTATCTCGTGTGTGGAGGGGGAGGGGGGGAATATATATATATATATATATACAGTACAGACCAAAAGTTTGGACACACCTTCTCATTCAAAGAGTTTGCTTTATTTTCATGACTATGAAAATTGTAGATTCACACTGAAGGTATCAAAACTATGGCATCCACACATGTGGAATTATATACATAACAAACAAGTGTGAAACAACTGAAAATATGTCATATTCTAGGTTCTTCAAAGTAGCCACCTTTTGCTTTGATTACTGCTTTGCGCACTCTTGCATTCTCTTGATGAGCTTCAAGAGGTAGTCCCCTGAAATGGTTTTCACTTCACAGGTGTGCCCTGTCAGGTTTAATAAGTGGAATTTCTTGCCTTATAAATGGGGTTGGGACCATCAGTTGCGTTGAGGAGAAGTCAGGTGGATACACAGCTGATAGTCCTACTGAATAGACTGTTAGAATTTGTATTATGGCAAGAAAAAAGCAGCTAAGTAAAGAAAAACGAGTGGCCATCATGACGAAGGTATTGGTTATCCATGTTCGCCTCGACCATTACTTTCATACCCACCTTACTCACCTCTAAACCACCATTACACTTTTCCACCCCAGAACTCTAATCCCAATAAAACTCGGACCACCAATTGGAAATGTAATGGCCACAGCAGCCGTTTATTAAATAACATTTACAACCATAACATAACATAATACAGTATAAAACCCCAATGGGGGGAGGTCCTTGAAGCCCCAAAACATCGAGCTGTCAAACCAGGGTGAGCCATTCTTGCTTCCAGCCGTACCGCCCAGCTCAAAGGCACCATCGAATGACCCCCCCTCGATTCACCACAACCGCTCGGTCCACCTGGGAGTCCAGCCCCCACCGTGGGGCCCCCCCAATTGTCCTCAGATTCCACCGTGCCCAACTCCAAGGACCCCCCCCCCACCGCCACCAACGACCGGACTTGACCACCTCAACTCCGGGCGTTCCTCCACATCCTCAGGGCCACCTCAATGCCTTTCTGCAACGCCAAACTCCACATATCCAACCCCACCGCATTCAAATGCACTCCATCCGATCTCCAAAAAGCCCCCGTTCTCACCTCCAAATCCCTATGCCTGACTACCACCGCCCCGTTCCTAGCCATAAAACGCCCAACTGCCCTGTTCACCTTTATCCTCGCCTTATTCACCGCATCCACAGACCTAGCCTCCCTCCACACCTGCCGGGGGACAATATCCGACCATATGGTCACCATATCCGGAAATAACGACCACAACCGTAAGAAATCCCACTTGATCTCCTTAATCAACTCCCGGATAGGCTTCGCCGCCAAATCATTGCCCCCCGCATGTACCACCAACACCTCCGGTGCCCTATCCATCCTCACGAACCTATGAATTTTAGGCAGCACCCCTTTCCAAACCATACCCCGCCTCCCAATCCACCTTACCACCGCAGACTCCCTGTCAAATCCTAGCTGTTGACCGTCCGGTCGAACCACTGCCCGGGCGGCCCCCCAGAAGACATAGGAATGCCCCACAATCCACACCAGAGCGGGCGCTGTATCTGTAACGAGAGAACAAAAAGAACAATACCGCAGCTTTGCACAAACACAATAAACCTAACACCAACCAACCCTCCACACTTTACAAGCGATCCAAACGCACATAAGATTTAAACCTCGCCGATTCCCAACGGCCAATCCTTTTAATAACGTCTTCACCCACACCCCATCTAGCCGCTTCTGTCGCTGCCCCGATTCTAAAGGAGTGGCTAGAATACCCCACCTTATCCACCCCCACCCGGCTCAAACACCTCGAAAAAATAGCAGAAAACTGAAAGCGAGACAAAAAGGTGCCATCCATATGAACCAACAATGGGGACCCGTCCCCCCCCCCTTAACCCATAATCCCGCAAACATTGAATCGGGCACATGTCACAATCCTCCACCCGGAAAAGCACCACCTTCTTTCCTTTACCCAACGTATCCGTCTTTGACCGCCGAATAATAAACTCTACCCTATCATCAAACAGCTCAACATCCCTCCTCAAAAGTCCCCCAACCCGACTCACCGACGGACAAACCAACTCCCCCACCCGCATAGCCCCAAAAAAGGCCAGCGAGAAAGCCAACCGAAACAACCTCGTTTCCCCCTCTGACCGACAAACCGTCCGCAACTGCCCCCCCAACTTAAGCAACAACCCAAACGAGACTGGCCTCCTCCCGTCCACCCCAGCACCCATCCTCCTCCAACCTTTTAATGCCTGCACCACCAAAAATGACTTTGTCACATCCACCATCCGCCGAGCCTTAAAACCAAAAGCCAACCCCGCCATGTAACTGTTTATCTTGCTAACCGACCAACCCTGCTCCCTACCGTGACCCAAAAACATTTGCAAAACCAACTCCGGCTCCTCAATCCCTCCTCCCAAAGCGGCACACCAGTCCTCCCACACCCTCCAAGCCCTCATATACGCATCCCACGTACCCGGAGCTAATGACGCCCGAATAAGCCCCATCAATGCTCCTCCAGCAGCTCCCACAGGCAACCCGGACACTCCAATCCAATCACCTCCGCCTCGGGAGCCAACTGCCGAAAACGATTCCACTGCGAATGAGAAAGGGCGTCAGCAATACAATTGTCAACCCCCGGCACATGCACCGCTACAACCCAAGCATTAAGTGACAAGCACTCTAACACTAACCGCTGCAGCAGCCGCACCACCAATGGCGACGATGCCGACAGCCCATTTATCGCTTGAACCACCCCCATGTTGTCGCAGTGAAAACGAACCTTTTTATCCCGGAACCGCTCTCCCCACAAAACAACCGCCAGCACAATAGGGAACAACTCTAACAAAGCCAGATTCTTCACCCAGCCCCGTTCCACCCAAACAGCTGGCCACACTCCAGCGCACCATTGACCTCCACAAAAAGCCCCAAAACCTGAACCCCCTGCCGCATCCGTGAATAATTCAAAATCAAACGCCTCAACAACTTCCCCCATGAACAGCGAGCGACCGTTGTACTGGTCCAGAAAAGAACTCCAAACCTGTAAGTCCGCCCGCAGCTCCCTACCCAACCGAATATAATGATGCAGAGCCACCACCCCCCCAGTTGCCTGCGCCAACCGCCTACAGAACACTCGCCCCATGGGCATTATCCGGCAAGCGAAATTAAGCTTCCCCAACAGCGACTGAAGCTCCCTCAACTGCAACTTTTTTGCCCGAATCGCCCTAGCCACCAAGCCTTTCAGATCTACCAGCTTATCGCCCGGCAACCGACATTCCATCCTCACCGAGTCAATCACTATGCCAAGGAAACTCAATTTTGACACCGGCCCCACTGTCTTACCCTCCGCCAGCGGGACCCCAAACCTCTCAAAAACCGAACTCAACGTTGGCAACAATAATGCGCAAACCGGCGACCCCGGGGGGCCTATACATAAAAAAATCATCCAGGTAATGAATCAGCGATTCACAACCCGACGAGTCCACCACTGCCCACTCCAAAAACGAGCTGAAAGTTTCAAAGTAAGCGCATGACAATGAACACCCCATGGGTAAACACCGATCCACAAAGAACCCCCCATCCCAAAAACATCCCAACAAATGCTGACAATCCGGATGAACCGGCAACAACCGAAACGACGCCTCAATATCCGTCTTTGCCATCAACGCTCCCACCCCAAAACGCCTCACCCAACCGACCGCCACGTCAAACGATGTATATACTACAGAACAAACCGCCGGCTCAATACCATCATTGACCAAGGAGCCCCTCGGGAACGACAGGTGATGAATCAAGCGAAACTTATTCGCCTCTTTCTTAGGTACAACCCCCAGCGGTGACACCCGCAAATTGTAAACCGGTGGCTCTAAAAACGGACCCGCCATCCGCCCCAGCATCACCTCCTTCCCCAACTTCTCCCCCACCACCTCTGGATGCTCCCTAGCAGACCGCAAATTCTTCCTGAGCAACACCGCCTCACCCGGAACAAACGGAATTCGAAAACCTTCCGCAAAACCCAAAACCAACAAACCCGCTGCCTCCCTATTGGGGTACCTATCTAAGTACGGTTGCATGCTTTCCAGCCGAACCGGCGTCACCCCCTTTTCCAAAACCATCCCCCCCTCTCTGCTTGCCTCCCTTAAAACACCGCGCTGCCCCGTGATTCCCTCCACAGCCTGAGCATTCGTGCTTAAATTTACATTTAGGCCCGAACCTACAGGTGCCTTCATTGAAGGCAAAACACAGTCCCCTCGCTGAGGCAACCGCTGTATTGCCCGACCCCCCACTACTACCTTCCCCACGAAAGGGCTGCCCCGAACGCACTGGGGCCGTAACCTTCAGCCATAAAGCAATATCCTTATGGTCCCACCGCATCTCAGGGCGAACCGCCTTCCTCTGCCGGAACTGTTCGTCATACCGCAACGACGCCACTCCCCCATACACCCGATACGCCTCGCCGATTGCGTCCAAATAACAAAACAACCCCGAACAAGCCTCCGGAGTCTTCTCCCCAATCACACTCGCCAATATCGCGAACGCCTGCAACCAGTTTGCAAACGTCCTCGGTATTAACCTATACCAGCGCTTCTCCTCCTCCTCCCGCTTACCATCTTCCCTTCGCACCCTATCCAGATTGAAGCGTTCCAAAGGAAGCAAGGAAAATATCTCCACATATTCCCCCTTCCAAATCCTCTCCCTCACCTCCGACTTCAAATGCGCCCCCAACGGACCCTCAAAGCAAACATAAACCTCCCCTTTTGCTTTATCATCAACCCGCACAGAATCCTCGTCCCCCTCCGTTCCCGCCTGCGTCTGTACTGACACCCCCACACCCGGCAACCCCCGCTGCGGCTCCACTGACGACCCTCCGCTCGTAGCCAAACCTTGCACGCCCCAGGCCTGCAACGGTGTCCCCCCACTCAACCCCCAACTAGCAACCAACCCCGCCAGACCCCCCAACAATTACCCCAGGCCCTTACTCAACTCTAACTGGGAAACACCCCCCACCCCAGCCCCCACACCCTGCACTACCTGCGCAAGTGGACCCCATGCAATCTCACCTGGCTGCCTGGGCGCTGTGTTCCCATCAGCCGCAAGTCCTGACTCCTGAAGATCCCTCCTCTGCGTCACGCTGTCGCCGTCTCTCTGTCCCCTGGACCCGCTGGGACCAGGGACGTCCTCTCCCGGATAGACCATGCCGCTGGAA
The DNA here is from genome assembly GCF_905171765.1 of Bufo bufo. Taxonomy (NCBI): domain Eukaryota; kingdom Metazoa; phylum Chordata; class Amphibia; order Anura; family Bufonidae; genus Bufo; species Bufo bufo. The sequence goes on along the minus strand of NC_053392.1, from coordinate 70,285,509 downwards.
CCTTCATCCTCACCCTGCCTCCTGGCAGGACAGGAACGCGCGTTGCAACAGGATCCGGACCTCCTCACATCTCCTGGGCTCGGTCGGCTCCTGTCCCCTGGCTCTATGCAAACCAGGGACGCCGGGGTTAACGATGTCATCATAACTGCTCCTGGGGGCGGAGCCTCTCGAGCTGTCTGCAACCTGGGGCCTGCTGCTACCACCGGATCCACATGCAGCAGCCCCGCGCTGAATGCCTGACCTCCCACGCCGAGGGGCCGCCCCTGTGCCAGGAGTTACAGGGGCGCCCGCAGTACCCGCTCCCGCTCCCACGCCGTCTCCGCTTGCAGGAGTGGACGGCCGGGCCCAGCCGCCCACAAGGCTCCGCCTACAGTGAGGATTCCTCCCACGCCTGGGCCTAGTAGAAGCTGGTGTCGGCGGCACCCGACGTGGAGGGTCCCGAGAGGGGCTCCTAATACGGCGCTGAGCCCTAGGGGGGGAAGTTGATGGGGAAAGGCGCGCCGGCGGCCTGGCCCGCCGCGGCCGTAATACCGGTGAGTGAGGCAAGACAGGCACCTCACTCGGCCCCGCCAGCAGCAGCTGGATCTGCTCCTGGACCCACGCTGGGCCTCTCACCTCAGCCGCTGCCCGCAACTCGCCGATCATGGCCTCCAGACGCTCCATCTCTCAGGTGATGTACCAGCTTTTCTCTCTACCTAAAATGGCCCCTAGCCTTCTTCTTCCCTGCCTATTTAAACCCCTCGACTCCACCCCCTCACACCCCTAACCTATCCTAACCTATTCTCCCTGCCAAAGCCCCCTCCCTCTCCCCTAGCCCGACCACTTCCCCCCCCCCCAGCTCACTGAAACCAAACCCCCGTCATGGGGGCCTCCCCTAAGGGGGCTCCGCCCCCCCCTCAGTCCGGCCACTGCTTTACTTTAAGAAATGAAGGTCAGTCAGTCAGCCGAAAAATTGGGAAAACGTTGAAAGTAAGGGCTATTTGACCATGAAGGAGAGTGATGGGGTGCTGCGCCAGATGACCTGGCCTCCACAGTCACCGGACCTGAACCCAATCGAGATGGTTTGGGGTGAGCTGGACCCCAGAGTGAAGGCAAAAGGGCCAACAAGTGCTAAGCATCTCTGGGAACTCCTTCAAGACTGTTGGAAGACCATTTCAGGGGACTACCTCTTGAAGCTCATCAAGAGAATGCCAAGAGTGTGCAAAGCACTAAGCAAAGCAAAAGGTGGCTACTTTGAAGAACCTAGAATATGACATATTTTCAGTTGTTTCACACTTGTTTGTTATGTATATAATTCCACATGTGTTAATTCTTAGTTTTGATGCCTTCATAGTCATGAAAATAAAGAAAACTCTTTGAATGAGAAGGTGTGTCCAAACTTTTGGTCTGTACTGTATATATATCTGGTGAGATATTATAATGACTTGAGATTTTATTTTGGTGAAACTGTGTATCCCGTACTCCCTATTAAGTCCTTTCGGAGTAAGTGTTTTGTAGCATGTGGATCCAGAAAGCCTCCACCTCTCCTTGGTATTTGGATCTGTTCTATTACCTGGAATTCGAGTTACGAAATATTGTGTTGTGCCTCCTTGAAGTGGTGTGGGAGGGGTAATAATAGGTTTTGTCGCCGGATAGTAGATTTATGTTGACAGATTCTGCCTCTTATTGTTTGAGTTGTTTTTCCTACATACATAAGACCACAAGGGCATTTTATGGTATAAACTACATGATCTGATTCACAGGTGAAGAAACCTTGGATCTTTATGGGTTTGCCCGTCTGCGGGTGTGAGATGGTGGATCCTCTCTGTACGTTTGAGCACTGTGCGCAGTGTAGGCAGGGGAAAGTGCCCGTCTTTTGTGTCTGAAGAATTAACTGTTTTGAAGGGGGTCTGGATGGTCCAATGTCTGCCCTTACTAGGAAGTGTAAGAAAAAGGGGCAGTAACGTATAAAAATCTATCTTTTATTCGGACGATTAAGAACTAGGATGGTGAGCCCCTACCAGACAAACCACATAAACAATGACGAACAATAGTAAGGTCACTTTAGGTCAGGTCCATTTAGGCCCATGGATAGGAGCCAAAGTGGAGGTGACCAAGATACATATACACTATTAAGAGGCCCTGGGTGGTGTACCCAAGGTCTACTAGTATGCCAATAGGCAAAAAATACAGGGTGGGTCTTACCGGTGAAGGATGCCCGGGCCGTGTGGTCCACTGTTCAAAACGGGTGTCTTTGAACCTGGTTACGACCGTCAGTCGGTTAGGTCTTGATGGCTGAGGGCAACAGGGAAAATTCTAACCCTGTTATTGCCCTACTTGGCCTGTTGTACCCTAACCACCTAACACGAGGTCCTGGCCCCGCAAGGGGTGGCCCCGTCCGGAACCTGACCCTGAAACATGCACCCTAGATGGCCCTGTGAAAAGAGGGAAAAAGGCCAAAGAGGGGCTATGACTATCAGGATGGTACGGTGTGTAAAAGGGAAAAAAGTCCTTAAGGACTAATGTGAGGATATATTCATAGTCCCAAGGACAGATGAATATATCCCCACATCTGTCCTTGGGACTATGAATATATCCTCACATTAGTCCTTAAGTACTTTTTTCCCTTTTACACACCGTACCATCCTGATAGTCATAGCCCCTCTTTGGCCTTTTTCCCTCTTTTCACAGGGCCATCTAGGGTGCATGTTTCAGGGTCAGGTTCCGGACGGGGCCACCCCTTGCGGGGCCAGGACCTCGTGTTAGGTGGTTAGGGTACAACAGGCCAAGTAGGGCAATAACAGGTTAGAATTTTTCCCTGTTGCCCTCAGCCATCAAGACCTAACCGACTGACGGTCGTAACCAGGTTCAAAGACACCCGTTTTGAACAGTGGACCACACGGCCCGGGCATCCTTCACCGGTAAGACCACCCTGTATTTTTTGCCTATTGGCATACTAGTAGACCTTGGGTACACCACCCAGGGCCTCTTAATAGTGTATATGTATCTTGGTCACCTCCACTTTGGCTCCTATCCATGGGCCTAAATGGACCTGACCTAAAGTGACCTTACTATTGTTCGTCATTGTTTATGTGGTTTGTCTGGTAGGGGCTCACCATCCTAGTTCTTAATCGTCCTAATAAAAGATAGATTTTTATACGTTACTGCCCCTTTTTCTTACATTTTTGCTTCACAGAGCAGTACACCTGAGAGAGGTGTCTTTGCACCTTCTCGCTCCAGGGACCACCCTCATTCCTTACTAGGAAGTCCCTGAGATTTTTTGGTCTTTGATTGCATGTAAGAATGGGATTATTGAATTCGTCCACTTCCGGAAATGCCTTTTTAAGGAGTGACCAATGGGATTGAATTATGTTAACTACTTTTCTAGTACTAGGATGAAATTTGTGAACAAAAGGAATATGTTTCTGGTTCGATTTCTTGTTTTTGTTTTTTTCACAAATCTTTAATGTGTGTATAGGGTAACCCCTTTCCTGGAATCTTTCTTTCATCTCAGTTTTCTCTTTTGGTTCTAATTGTGGGATCTGTGACTATGGTTTGGACGCGTTTTAATTGGGAACCTGGAAGTGCCTTTTTTGTGGTCGAGGGGTGAAAACTGCTGAAATGTAGTAGGTTATTTCTGTCAGTTGTTTTGCGGTAAAGATCAGTGGTTAGATGTCCTGATTGGTCCTTGTGTACCATTGTGTCCAAGAAGCTAATTGCCGAACTGTCATAATGTATCGTAAAATTGAGTTCCGGAAAGATGTTATTTAAGTATTCATGGAATAACATTAAGCTGTCAAGGGACCCTTGCCACATGCAGAACACATCATCTACAGTATATAGCATTTCCATATTAGACTGTGTTTCCTGAATAACTCGTTTTTATATATATATATATGGGACTCTTCAAGATCCGCCATATAGCAATTAGCGTACGAGGGGGGGACCACATTAGACCCCATGGCTGTCCCTTGTATCTGCATATAGAAGGTGTCCAGAAACATAAAGTAATTGTTGTAAAGGACGATGTTCAATAAATCAATGTACAGGAAATTATATCAGTGTCTGGTGCGTATTCGTCAGTAATGTGTGTATTGCTGTGATCCCTTTGTGATGTTGGATAGACGTATATAGACCTAGTAACGTCCCATGTGACAAGGATGCTTTCCGGTGGGAGTGGTCATAGGTTTTTGATGATATCAAGGAATGCCGTGGTGTCCAGTAAAAATTATTAGTTTTTTTTAACCAGCGGTGTCAGAATTTTTTCTAAAAGTATGGAGAGTGGGGATAGTAATGATTCCGTAGAAGACACTATTGGGCGACCCGGGGGATTCATTAAATCCTTGTGTATTTTTGGTAGGATGTAAAAAACTGGGGTAATTGTATGGGATTTGGTCAAGAAATTTACGTTTTTTGTGTCTATGATGTTGTGTGCATGATAATGCTGGAGGGTGTCCAGGGTGTATCGTCTTGGTAATGGATGGTGCAGGATCAGTGGCGTAGCTAGAAATGACTGGGCCCCACAGCATATTTTTGAATGGGGCCCCCCCTCCCCAGTAATTTTTTCACAACCCCTTCTTTTATGGCCGCCCCCCATTCCTGTGGCTAGTAAAGATCGCTCTCTCAGACCAGGCCCGGCAGCTGTTCCATCCGTTTTCTACTCTGTCTATACTGTCACTATATATAATTTCATTGTGTAATACTGTGGAGGAGGCCCTGACCAAATCTTGTAGTCCTCCTCCTCCTGGATAGGTCCCTTCTGGGTCAGGGCCCCAAAGCAGCTGCTTCCCCTGCTTCCCCTATAGTTACGCCCCTGTGCAGGATTATTACTAAAGTTTCTTGTATACAGATGTGTCCAGTAATTGACGATTGATTGCTGCAATGTATTTGGACTTATCCATTACAACCAGGGCACCCCCCTTATCCGCTGGTTTAAAAACTAGTTGTTTGGATCTTTAAGTGTTTGAAGCGCTTGTCGCTCTGTGTTGATATTATTCTTGTATTTATATTTGCCCCTATGGATATCCCTTTTAAAAGGTATCCACATCCTTTTGTACCAGTTCACTAAATGTGTCTATCGACGGGATGGGTCCTTAGGAGGGTCTTACGTGCTCTTGTTGCGTAGACCTAATTCAGCAATTGATATTTTGGTAGTAGGTTCTTGTGTGGTTGTGGCCTTCTGGGAACAAATTTGGACATTTCTATAGAAGCGTTGTAGGTCTAAGTCAAGCTGAAAAGTGTCCAGGTTGTAAGAAGGACAGAAGGATAACCCTTTCTGTAAAAGTTCCAATTCAGCTGGACTTAGTGAGGCAGAAGAAATGTTGATCACCAGTGAATGCGTTGTGGTAGGTGGTATATCTACCTGTGAGCGCGTCGTCATTGTTGAAGCTTGGTGGCTGGTGGTGTTTCCGCCTCTCTGTCCTCGATGAATTATTCTTGTTCTCAGTTGATCACGGTCCCGCATTTCACGTTTTTTTTTCTGAACGCAATCGCAGACAAAATTGACTGAACTTGCTTGCAAAATAGTGTGAGTTTCACTGAACGCACCCTGAATGCATCCGGACCTAATCCGTCACGCTTTTGTGACTCCATTGAAATGAATGAGTCCGCACCCGTTCCGCAAAATTGCGGAATGGGTGCAGACCTGTTCAAACGGCCGTGTGAATGAGCCCCTATTCAGACAATGTGGAACGGACATATGGAAAACAGAATGTGCAAGGAGTAACTTCCTTTTTCATTATTTTTTTTGCAAACCCATTGAAATTAATGGTTTCCGGACATGGTCCGCATGGAACGGACATGGAAAGAAAATACGTTCATGTGCATGAGCGCTTATTCTATGGCTTTGGACAAGTGGGAAGTAGTTGTACACTGGACATGACTTCTTGACTTCCATGTGGCCATCTGTGGAATAACCAGAATTGACTCTGCTCCACAGCAAATTATGAATGCCCCCCCCCCCCCCCCCCCCCAGAAACCCCCCACTCTTGTGGCTAGTCAAGATTGTCTTCTCAGATCAGACCAGGCAGCTGCTCCGACCATATCCTACATGTACAGTATATACTGTCACTATATATGCTGTCTTTGTATAATGAGGATTAGGGGGTCATGCCAATAAAATCTTTCAGTCCTCCTCCCGGGCGGGCCCTTCTGAGTCCGGGCTCGTAGCAGCAGCTTCCCCTGCTTCCACTATAGCTATGACCCTGGTGGGCATGCTCTCTGTCCTGTGCAGAGCTCCTAGTGCTTGGAGGAGAAGAAGGTGAGCTGTGACCATCACCTAATGTATTTGCATGGTGGACCTTGTGTATCTGCATGTAGGTGGTATCTGTCATGTTAGCTTGCCTGTGATGATAATGAGATGACTGTTGAGAAGTGATCTCTACCAGAACGGGAAGTGTCAGCCCATTTATCCATTTATCGTAGTGGACAGTGGGACAAGAGTATTTTAAATATAGGCAGTGACTGATGGACACATTCCCTTTTGTCCAGTCTCCTTCTCCCTGCACCGATGATATTTCAATTCCATACCAGTCGGGAGAAGTAAAAGGGGGGGCGAAGGAGCACCGCACAGATAAGCTAGTAAGTTATCTACATGCTGCACTATGCCTTACATAAACCCCCTACTTAGTCATAATGTCTGACCCATGAAAGGTCTCTTAATGTAAAAAAAAAATGAAAGAAAAAATAAATCATATACAACTGTACCTCACATGGGTCCAGAGATCTCCTCATTCATTACTCCAATTGCTCTGCTAGATTTATATCAAGCTGACCAGCTGAACGGGTGTTTCCTCTCTGCTGCGGCTCAGGAGGTGGGTCCTCTGTGCTGCTGCTCAGGAGGTGGGTCCTCTGTGCTGCTGCTCAGGAGGTGGTCCTCTGTGCTGCTGCTCAGGAGGTGGGTCCTCTGTGCTGCTGCTCAGGAGGTGGGTCCTCTGTGCTGCTGCTCAGGAGGTGGGTCCTCTGTGCTGCTGCTCAGGGGAGGGTGGGTCCTCTGTGCTGCTGCTCAGGAGGTGGGTCCTCTGTGCTGCTGCTCAGGAGGTGGGTCCTCTGTGCTGCTCTGTCAGGAGGTGGGTCCTCTGTGCTGCTGCTCAGGAGGGTGGGTCCTCTGTGCTGCTGCTCAGGAGGTGGGGGTCCTCTGTGCTGCAGCTCTCTCCCTGTCACAGCTTAGAAGACAGCTGAAGATGGAAACTGAGCATGTGCAGACTTTTCAGTGAAGCTGGACAAAGAAATAAAAAAAACGGAGCAGGTGGGCAGATACATTTTATTTGAATAACGCAGCAACTAAACTACATTTTTAATTACATGTAATTACAAAAGTATTCAGCTCCAGGTGCTGGTTGAAAATCTGTAGAATATTTGTCGAGGGGCAACCCCTTTTAAGATACTGATGGCTACATGTTAGGCTACTTTCACACTGCCGTTTCGGTTTCCTTTTTTGAGATCCGTTCAGGGCTCTCACAAGCGGTCCAAAACGGATCAGTTTTGCCCTAATGCATTCTGAATGGAAAAGAATCCGCTCAGAATGCATCAGTTTACCTCCGATCAGTCTCCATTCCGCTTTGGTGTCCTCCTGACAAAACTGAGCCAAACGTATCCATTCTGACACAATGTAAGTTAATGGGGACGGATCCGTTTTCTCTGACACAATCTGGCACAATAGAAAACGGATCCGTCCTCCATTGACTTTCAATGGTGTTCAAGACGGATCAGTTTTGGCTATGTTAAAGATAATACAAACGGATCCGTTCTGAACGGATGCAGACGGCTGTATTATCTGAACTGATCCGTCTGTGCAGATCCATGACGGATCGGCACCAAACGCGAGTGTGAAAGTAGCCTTACCAATGTCTGATTGCTGTGACCCTCAATGATCAATAGAATCAGTAGGAACACATCATGGCCCTTTGGATCTTGTCAGCTCTGCATGGCTTTCTTCAGAGACCACATGGTCAGCCATCGACTATAGGATCAGTATCCCATGACCGGACATTGATAGCATATCCTAGTGAGATTCTTTCAATTTCTTAAAGGGAACCTATCACCATGAAAATGCAGTGCAATCTGCAGGGCAGGACTGTCACATATCGGGAAAGAGCTGAGCAGCTTGAAATATAGTCTTATGGGAAAAGATTCAGCATAGCTTGTATTTTATTCATTGAAATCTCTGCTCTTTTTGGGCTTTAGAGTCATGTGGATCATCCTATCGGCGATCGACAGCCTTCACAGTATTACTAAATACATAGAGATAGCTGTCAATCACTGATAGGACCGCCCACATGACTCCTAAGCCTTGGAAAATAAAATACAGGCTGTACTGAATCTTTTCCCATAAAACTATATATCAGTCTGCTCAGCTCCTCCTGCTCTAATACAGGCTGACTGCATTTTCATGGTGACAGCTTCCCTTTAAATGAGGACAACCCCTCACATAGTGGTGACTTAGGGACTACAGGATTGTGTTCATGATCACACAGACTGTAAGTATGCAATAGAGCAGAGTTTCTCGAGTCCGGTCCTCAGGACCCACCTACCGGTCCGGATTTGAGAATATCCCACAGAATAAATACTTGTGGTAAGTCCTGATGCATGGACACGAATTATATCACCTGCTCAATACTAAGGAAATCCTGAAAACATGACGGGTAGGTGGGTCCCGAGGACCGGGATTTGAGAAATCCTGCAATAGAGGGTTCTTGACAGCTGGGATGTTCAGTTGCAAGCAAAAGTATGTGAACCCATTGGAATGATATGGATTTCTGCACAAATTGGTCATAAAATGTGATCTGATCTTTATCTAAGTCACAACAATAGACAATCGCAGTCCTGCTTAACCCCTTCAGGACCCGGGCTCATTTCACCTTAAGGACCAGGCCCATTTTTTTTAAATCTGACCAGTGTCACTTTAAGTGCTAATAACTTTAAAACGCTTTGACTTATCCAGGCCATTCTGAGATTGTTTTTTCGTCACATATTGTACTTCATGACACTGGTAAAATGAAGTCAAAAAAAATTATTTTTTTTGCACAAAAAAATACCTAATTTACCAAAAATTATGGAAAAATTTGCAAATTTAAAAGTTTCATTTCTCTACTTCTGTAATACATAGTAATACCCCAAAAAATTGTGATGACTTTACATTTCCCATAGTCTACTTCATGCTTGAATTATTTTGGGAATGATATTTTATTTTTTGGGGATGTTATAAGGCTTAGAAGTTTAGAAGCAAATCTTGAAATTTTTTCGGAATTTACGAAAACTCAATTTTTAGGGACCAGTTCAGGTCTGAAGTCACTTTGCGAGGCTTACATAATAGAAACCACCCAAAAATGACCCCATCTAAGAAACTACACCCCTCAAGGTATTCAAAACTGATTTTGCATACATTGTTAACCCTTTAGGTGTTGCACAAGAGTTATTGGCAAATGGGGAGGAAATTTGCGAATTTCTTTTTTTTTTGTCTATTTTTTCCTTTTAACCCATTTTTTCCACTAACAAAGCAAGGGTTAACAGCCAAACAAGACTGTATCTTTATTGCCCTGACTCTGCCGTTTACAGAAACACCCAATATGTGGCCGTAAACTACTGTACGGCCACACAGCGGGGCGTAGAGTGAAAGGTGCGCCGTTTGGTTTTTGGAAGGCAGATTTTGCTGGACTGGTTTATTTACACCATGTCCCATTTGAAGCCCCCCTGATGCACCCCTAGAGTAGAAACTCCATAAAAGTGACCCCATCTAAGAAACTACACCCCTCAAGGTATTCAAAACTGATTTTACATACGTTGTTAACCCTTTAGGTGTTGCACAAGAGTTGTTGGCAAATGGAGATGAAATTTGAGAATTTCATTTTTTTGCCTAATTTTCTATTTTAACCCATTTTTTCCACTAACAAAGCAAGGGTTAACAGCCAAACAAGACTGTATCTTTATTGCCCTGACTCTGCTGTTCACAGAAACACCCCATATGTGGCCGTAAACTACTGTATGGCCACACAGCGGGGCGTAGAGTGAAAGGTGCGCAGTTTGGTTTTTGGAGGGCTGATTTTGCTGGACTGTTTTTTTTACACCATGTCCCATTTGAAGCCCCTTGATGCACCCCTAGAGTAGAAACTCCATAAAAGTGACCCCATCTAAGAAACTACACCCCTCAAGGTATTCAAAACTGATTTTACAAACTTTGTTAACCCTTTAGGTGTTGCACAAGATTTAATGGAAAATAGAGACACAATTTCAAAATTTCACATTTTTGGCAGATTTTTCATTTTAATATTTTTTTTCCAGTTACAAAGCAAGGGTTAACAGCCAAACAAAACTCAATATTTATGGCCCTGATTCTGTAGTTTACAGAAGCACCCCATATGTGGTCGTAAACCGCTGTACGGGCACACGGCAGGGCGCAGAAGGAAAGGAATGCCATACGGTTTTTGGAAGGCAGGTTTTGCTGGACTGTTTTTTTTGACACCATGTCCCATTTGAAGCCCCCCTGATGCACCTCTAGAGTAGAAACTCCATAAAAGTGGTCCCATTTTGGAAACTGCGGGATAAGGTGGCAGTTTTGTTGGTACTATTTTAGGGTACATATGATTTTTGGTTGCTCTATATTACACTTTTTGTGAGGCAAAGTAACAAAAAATAGAAATTCAGAAATTTCATCTCCATTTGCCATTAACTCTTGTGGAACACTTAAAGGGTTAACAAAGTTTGTAAAATCAGTTTTGAATACCTTAAGGGGTGTAGTTTCCAAAATGGGGTCATTTTTTGGAGTTTATACTCTAGGGGTGCATCGGGGGGGGCTTCAAATGGGACATGGTGTCAAAAAACCAGTCCAGCAAAAACTGCCTTCCAAAAACCATATGGCGCTCCTTTCCTTCTGCGCCCTGCCGTGTGCCCGTACAGCAGTTTACGTCCACATATGGGGCATTTCTATAAACTAAAGAATCAGGGCAATAAATATTGAGTTTTGTTTGGCTGTTAACCCTTGCTTTGTTATGGGAAAAAATGAATTAAAATGGAAAATTTGCCAAAAAATAACTGTTTTAGCACTGTTTTGATTTTTTATTATTTACAACGTTCATCTGACAGGTTAGATCATGTGCTATTTTTATAGAGCAGGTTCTTTCGGATGTGACGATACCTAATATGTATACTTTTTTATTTATTTAGGTTTTACACAATAATATCATTTTTGACACAAAAAAAAAACATGTTTTAGTGTCTCCATAGTCTGAGAGCCATAGTTTTTTCAGTTTTTTGGCGATTGTCTCAGGTTGGGTATCATTTTTGCGGGATGAGATGACGGCTAGATTGGTACTATTTTGGGGTGCATATGACTTTTTGATCGCTTGCTATTACACTTTTTGTGATGTAAGGTAACAAAAAATAGCTTTTTGGACACCGTTTCTTTTTTTTTTTTTTATACAGTGTTCACCTGAGGGTTAGGTCATGTGGTATTTTTATAGATCAGGTTCTTACGGACATGGCAATACCTAATATGTCTACCTTTTTATAATTTATCAGGGTTTTACACAATAATATCATTTTTGAAACAAAATAAATTATGTTTTAGTATCTCCATAGTCTGAGACCCATAGTTTTTTTATTTTTTGGGCCATTGTCTCATGTAAGGGCTCATTTTTTGCGGGATGAGGTGACGGTTTGATTGGTACTTTTATGGCGTACATGCGACTTTTTTGATCACTTTTATTACCTTTTTTGGGAAGTAAGGTGGGCAAAATTTCAATTTCCTCATAGTTTTTATTTTTTTTATTTTTATGGCGTTCACCGTGCGGGGAAAGTAACATGACCGTTTTATAGATCAGGTCGTTACGGACGCGGCGATACCTAATATGTGTAGTGTATTTATTTATTTATTTTTTTTTATTCAGTGATAAATGTGTTTTTTTGAAACTTTACTTTTTTCACTTTTTTTTACTTTTTTTTTTACCCAGACCCACTTGGTTCTTGAAGATCCAGTGGGTCTGATGTCTGTATAATACAGTACAGAACAATATATATTGTACTGTACTGTATTTTACTTACACTGAACAGATCTATGCTTTCAGCACAGATCTGTTCAGCACCATGGACAGCAGGACGCCTGAGTGGCGTCCTGTTGCCATGGGAACCTTCCCCGTCTGCTCAGTACTGTTCAGAACTGCGCAGACGGGGAAGGGTAAGTACAGGGCTGAGGGGGGCTCTCTGGGGGCTCTCTCCCTCTCCCATCGGGGGGCTGCAAAGGCACAGCAGCCCCCCGATGGGAGAGGGAGGGAGCTCCCTGCGCTGTTAACCTTTTCCATACAGCGGTCCATACGGACCGCTGTATGGAAAAGGTTAAACGGCTGACATCGCATCGCAGATGTCAGCCGTTTATATCAGGGTGCCAGCAATGTGCTGGCACCCTGGTATAACCACTAGACACCAACGATCATTCCAGGGGAGGCGGGCGGGGGATCGCGATCCCGCCTGCCGCACCGCCCGCCTCCCGCAGCTTACCGCACCTCCCGCACCGCCTGTGACACCCCCCCTGCACCACCCGCCCACCTAATAACATTCAGGGGTGCAGGGGGGGTGAAAAATATTTATTTTGGACATACTAAAGTTTCTGATCCCCGCGGTCCCTGAAACCGCAGAAAGCGCTACAAACCGCAGGTCTGAATTGACCTGCGGTTTGCAGCGATCGCCGACATGGGGGGGTCACAGGACCCCCCTCGGCACTGACCCAAGGTGCCCGGCTGTGTGTGACAGCCGGGATCTCAGCGCTGTCACCATGTCTGCAGACATGGTGACAGTTTATGCCATGACGAGTATACTCATCATGGCGCGCTAAGTAGCAGTGCTCCATGACAAGTATACTCGTCATAGGTCGGGAAGATTTTTACACTTTCTCCTTCTCTGATCGCTTCCCTGACAGGAATTGGGGCGATCAGAGAAGGAGAAACACATAGTCCCCCCTAACCCCCCCTTACCTGCCCTGATGCGCTGCGATTGGTCCGTCTGCAGTAATGGACCAATCACAGCGATCGTGGGCGGGTCAGAGCTACAATACAGCTCCTGCCGGCTTCTCTGGTTGCCTAGCAACCCCAGCACGCCGGCTTCACTGAAGCTTCAGTGCTTCGCTCCCTGCGCTGACAGTGGAAGCCGATCACGTACATGCACGTGGGGATGCGGTGAGGCACCACATTCCCCCACGTACATGTACGTGATGTTGCGTGAAGGGGTTAAACTAATAACACACAAAGAATTAAATGTTACCATGTTTTTATTGAACACACCATGTAAACATTCACAGTGCAGGTGGAAAAAGTATGTGAACCCTTGGATTTAATAACTGGTTGAACCTCCTTTGGCAACAGTAACTTCAACCAAACGTTTCCTGTAGTTGCAGATCAGACGTGCACAACGGTCAGGAGTAATTCATGACCATTCCTCTTTACAGAACTGTTTCAGTTCAGCAATATTCTTGGGTTGTCTGGTGTGAATCGCTTTCTTGAGGTCATGCCACAGCATCTCATCCGGGTTGAGGTCAGGACTCTGACTGGGCCACTCCAGAAGGCGTATTTTATTCTGTTTAAGCCATTCTGTTGTTGATTTTCTTCTATGCTTTGGGTCGTTGTCCTGCTGCAACACCCATCTTCTGTTGAGCTTCAGCTGGTTGACAGATGGCCTTAAGTTCTCCTGCAAAATGTCTTGATAAACTTGGGAATTCATTTTTCCTTCGATGATAGCAATCCATCCAGGCCCTGACGCAGCAAAGCAGCCCCAAACCATGATGCCCCCACCACCATACTTCACAGTTGGGATGAGGTTTGATGTTGGTGTGCTGTGCCTCTTTTTCTCCACACATAGTGTTGTGTGTTTCTTCCAAACAACTCAACTTTGGTTTCATCTGGCTTCCTCTGTGGTATCCTCCCATGAAATCCATTCTTGTTTAGTGTTTTATGTATTGTAGATTCGCTAACAGGGATGTTAGCATATGCCAGAGACTTTTGTAAGTCTTTAGCTGACACTCTAGGATTCTTCTTCACCTCATTGAGCAGTCTGCGCTGTGCTCTTGCAGTCATCTTTACAGGATGGGCCACTCCTAGGGAGAGTAGCAGCAGTGCTGAACTTTCTCCATTTATAGACAATTTGTCTTACCGTGGACTGATGAACAGCAAGGCTTTTGGAGATACTTTTATAAACCCTTTCCAGCTTTATGCAAGTCAACAATTCTTAATCGTAGGGTCTTCTGAGAGCTCTTTGTGCGAGGCATCATTCTCATCAGCAATGCTTCTTGTGAAAAGCAAGACCCAGAACTGGTGGTGTGTTTTTTATAGGGCAGGCAGCTGTAACCACACCTCCAATCTCATCTCATTGATTGGACTCCAGTTGGCTGACACCTCACTCCAATTAGCTCTTGGAGATGTCATTAGTCCCTAGGGGTTCACATACTTTTTCCACCTGCACTGTGAATGTTTACATGGCGTGTTCAATAAAAACATGGTAACATTTAATTCTTTGTGTGTTATTAGTTTAAGCAGACTGTGATTGTCTATTGTTGTGACTTAGATGAAGAATCAGATCACATTTATGACCAATTTGGTCAGAAATCCATATCATTCCAAAGGGTTCACATACTTTTTCTTGCAGCTGTATACTGCCCCTTTAAGAATTGCACAGTGTGAAATTTAAGCGAAGTTAACAAATGACCCTTAAAGAGCGTGATTCATCAGAAATAAAAGTAGGAACCATTTTCTATTAACAGGTCTTGCTCCATTTACGAGGGTATATGCTAACCAATTAATCACTCCCTCACTGGGCATACTACAGGAGAGCAGCGGTCCTGACGTGTTCAATATACAATATTACCGTCCTGCAAATAATATTCCCATATTCTATCTCAGTAATGGGAGAAAATATAGGATTGCTATATTAGTTATTAGTGTTGAGCAAAGTGGAATTCGATCCAAATTTCAGGGAAAACTCGATTCACCGTGAAGCTGAATTTCCTCATGCATTGTGGTAGTAAATCAATTTTCCCTGAATGGCAGTAAATATTTTGTAAAAATCATGTTTACCTTATCCTTTTGAGCCTGAAGAGTCGGCCGCTGCCATCTTGATGGAAGATCTCGCACAAAATCCCGTGCGCGATGATGTATGATGTCACTGTGCCAGCCGGAATGATGACGTCATCACGGGCCGCATGAGATTTTGCCCAAAATTTTTAATCAAGATGGCCACTGCCGGCTCCTCGCTATCAAATGGCTTAGGGTAAGTATAATTTTATTTCTATTTTACGCTGTAATATTGTCAGATGCCGCGATCAGCTATGAACGCGGCATCTTAGGTGTAAAATGACGGGGATCGACGCAATCGCCGCTCCCTGTCATTGCACCCACTACTTACAAAGAAATGCGCTTCGTGATGAAGTAATTTGTCATGGAGCTATTTTTATTTGTAAAATTCGGCGAAGCAGCATAATCAAATTTTTTAATACTTTGATCAACAGCTAATATAAATGAATAGGGCTATTCACATGGGCGTATATTTTTCGTCAGTATTTTCCATCAGGGCATCCTAGTTTTGTGCGTATGTGGTTCCAAATACGCCCATTATAGCCTACGGGAGTCCATAAAAACTCATGGCACTCACCATTAGATCTCATTCACACGACCGTATCTTTCGTCCACATCGATCTGCATGTTTTTTGCGGATTGGGTGCGGACCCATTCATTTCAATGGAGCCACAAAAAATGCGGACAGCACACCCTTTGCTGTCCACATCTGTATTTCCGTTCTGCAGTCCCGCAAAAAAGATAGAACATGTCCTATTCTTTTCCGTTTTGTGGACAAGAATAGGCATTGTTACAGTCGGTCATCAAAAAAACGGATGCAACACTTTTTTTATGAATCTGCATTTTGCGGACTATTAAGGACATATGAATGCACCCTGATGTCCTTCTTCCAGAAACATTTAAAATACAGCAAGGACGAGAGATGTAATGGCAGTTGACGGATGTTTTGCATGGTTACATGTTTCTTCGTGGAAGCCATCACTTGCCATTACATCTCACGTCCTTGCTGTATTTTTTTATGTTTCTGGAATGAAGGATATCATTTTAATGGTAAGTGCCACGTTTTTCTTGGAATATGGATTTTTGAAGCTGTGATGTAGAGCACCAACTCTAGGACATTGAACTGGGGTCTCCGTGAAGGAGTGCGTGGAGTGCCGACCTATATCTGGACTTGGTTTATAGTCTGTGGGAGTAGATCAAAAGTGCGGAAAATAGGATTATGCATGTAAATCCAGATGAATTATCTAAGTAAGGCATCATGCACACGACCGTATTTTTTCACGGTCCGCAAAACGGGGTTCCGTTGGTCCGTGATCCGTTTTTTCGTCCGTGCGTCTTCCTTGATTTTTGGAGGATCCACGGACATGAAAAAACAGTCGTTTTGGTGTCCGCCTGGCCGTGCGGAGCCAAACGGATCCGTCCTGAATTACAATGCAAGTCAATGGGGACGGATCCGTTTGACTTTGACACAATATGGTGCAATTTCAAACGGATCCGTCTGCCATTGACTTTCAATGTAAAGTCAGGAGTTAATATACCATAGGATCGGAGTTTTCTCCAATCCGATGGTATATTTTAACTTGAAGCTTCCCCATCACCATGGGAACGCCTCTATGTTAGAATATATTTTGAGTTTTGAGATTTGAGTTACATCGAAACTCAGATCCGACAGTATATTCTAACACAGAGGTGTTCCCATAGTGATGGGGACGCTTCTAGTTAGAATATACGATGAACTGTGTACATGACTGCCCCCTGCTGCCTGGCAGCACCCGATCTTTTACAGGGGGCTGTGATCAGCACAATTAACCCCTCAGGTGCCGCACCTGAAGGGGTTAATTGTGTGTATCATAGCCCCCTGTGAGAGATCAGGGGCTGCCAGGCAGCAGGGGGCAGACCCCCCTCCCTCCCCAGTTTGAATATCATTGGTGACCAGTGTGCGGCCCCCCCCCCGGCCCTCCCTCTATTGTAATATCATTGGTGGCCAGTGTGCGCCCCCCCCTATTGTAATATCATTGGTGGCCAGTGTGCGGCCCCCCCCCCCCCCCCCCCCCCTCTATTGTATTAATATCATTGGTGGCCAGTGTGCGGCCTCCCCCGCCCCCCCTCCCTCTATTGTAATATCATTGGTGGCCAGTTTGCCCCCCCCGCCCCCCCCTATTGTAATATCATTGGTGGCCAGTGTGCGGCCCCCCCCCCCTATTGTATTAATATCATTGGTGGCCAGTGTGCGGCGACCAATGACAGGTCTGTGCGGCGCATTGCTTAATGATCTGTCACTTACCAGTAGGAGGAGCTCCCGGCCGGTCACAGACAGCACAGCAGCCAGCAGGTAAGTATGATGCTTCTAATATTGTAATATTGCTAAGTAACCATGGCAACCAGGATGCTACTGCAGTCCTGGCTGCCATGGTTACTTAGCAATTTTAGAAGCATTATACTTACCTGCGCTGTCTGTGACCGGCCGGGCGCTCCTCCTACTGGTAAGTGAAAGGTCTGTGCGGCGCATTGCTTATAGCACAGACCTTTCACTTACCAGTAGGAGGAGCGCCCGGCCGGTCACAGACAGCGCAGGTAAGTATAATGCTTCTAAAATTGCTAAGTAACCATGGCAGCCAGGACTGCAGTAGCATCCTGGTTGCCATGGTTACCGATCGGAGTCCCAGCGATTAAACTGGGACTCCGATCGGAACTCTCCGCTGCCACCAATGATGGGCATCTACACCTGGTGCCGGCCCAGACTTAAAGGCCATACAGAAGTCAGCGCATGCTTGCTGAGATATATGTACATATTCAATGAGAAATAGCAACACCATAAACTTATAAACAGGTAAAATATACATATATTTTTTTTAGTGAAGATTTTAAATGTCCAGGTCAGACGTGCGCGGTGTGTAGATAGTGAGAGACGGAGATATTTAAGAAGATATGATGTTGAGTCAATATTTGTTTTTAACTGTATTTTGTCTAAGGGAACAGCTTTTGCTCATGTTAGGTTTTTTCGTGTTATATTGCAAATGGAGGTATCAAACAATCTATATACATTTATATGCAGGATAAATGCAGACATTTATCCTGCGCTGGTTGCAGACCGCTATTAAACTAACCAAGGGGGGGGATTTTAATTAGATGGGGGGGGGGGGGGGCCGCACTGGCCACCAATGAATGTAATACAGGGGACGGAGGGGGGTGTGCCCCCTCCTGCCTGGCAGCACCTGATCTCTTACAGGGGGCTATGATACGCACAATTAACCCCTCAGGTGCGGCACCTGAGGGGTTAATTGTGCGGATCACAGCCCCCTGTAAGAGATCGGGTGCTGCCAGGCAGCAGGGGGCAGTCATGTACACAGTTCGTAGTATATTCTAACTTGAAGCGTCCCCATCACTATGGGAACGCCTCTGTGTTAGAATATACTGTCGGATCTGAGTTTTCACGAAGTGAAAACTCAGCTCTGAAAAAGCTTTTATGCAGACGGATCTGCGGATCCGTCTGTGTGAAAGTAGCCTACGGCCACGGACGCGGATGTCAATCTTGTGTGCATCCGTGTTTTCTCACGGACCCATTGACTTGAATGGGTCCGTGAACGGTTGTCCGTCAAAAAAATAGGACAGGTCATATTTTTTTGACGGACAGGAAACACGGATCACGGCCACGGATGAACAACGGTGCATTTTCCGAGTTTTCAACGGACCCATTGAAAGTCAATGGGTCCGCAGAAAATTACGGAAAACGGAACAACGGACACGGATGCACACTTAGTGCTGAGCGGGAGGTGCCATATTCGATTTCGCGATATTTCGCGAAATTATTTTTTCCCATATTGCGAAAATTTATCTTGATAGTATAAGGCAACGTTCCTATGCTAATGACCATGGCTAGGCTAATATGTGTATTTTATGAAATTTCGTAATATTGCTCTAACTTCGTCTCTTAGAATATTACGAATATTCTAAAAGACGAAGTTAGAGCAATATTAAGAACATTTGCAAAAGTCGAAATTGCGATGGGAGTAATATAACACGAAATAGTCGCATGAAGATTTAAACTTAGCACTGCTATATTCCATATTCTAGCCTAATATGGAATATAGCTGTGCTAAGTTAGCACTGCTATATTCCATATTAGGCTAGAATATGGAGTATAGCAGTGCTAAGTTGAAATCTTCATGCGAATATTTCGTTATATTACTCGCATCGCAATTGCGACTATTGCGAAATTTCGTAAAATACACATATAGATTAGATTGTAATTTAGCTAATATGGAATATAGCAGTAAGTTGAAAACGCCACTGACTGCAGCAGCCAGGAAGCCAGGAATCCAAAGGACAGGTAAGAACAACTTTAGGGAAGTGGGAAAGAAAAAAATATAATAAAAAAAAAAAGAAAAAAAACAAATATTCGATTTCGCGAATATATAGAACGATATTCTAAATATTCGCGAAATCTCGAAATTGCGATATTCGAGAAAAAAATTCGCAATTCGAATATTCGCGCTCAACAACGGTCGTGTGCATAAGGCCTAAGTCTGTCACAAAAAAGTATGAGCAATTACTGGAAGGCTATGCTGTAGTTGTGAAACATGCAACTTTTTAAAGGGAATCTGTCAGCTCCAAAACACTCCTAAACTAGAGCAAGCTGTGTATGTGACACAGAGTCCGCTTCTGTAATTTTTATCTTTATACTCACTGTACTAAAAGTGGAGTCCTATCAATGCAGTTTACTGCTGGTTTGTCGCAGCACAGCGTTATAATGCAAGTGAAAATGAAGATTTTTTTTAACATTTACATAACCGTTCTGTGCATCACTTGCATTACACACTGTTTACTCTAGTTTGGGGGGGGGGGGGGGGGGGGGGTTGTAGCTGACAGATTCCCATTAATTCTTTTGCAAAGAAAGAGGAATTGTACATGTTTTTCACGTGCAGATCTCTCTCTTGATTTGCCTGAAATGAGTTGCAAAATATTTTTGGGATCTGATAGAATTGATATGTTCATCTCTGGTATGTATATTTATGCTCCATAAATCAATTTTCCCCTATTTTTTCCACTAAGTTTTTGGTGGTAGCCTCAAACTGTATAATTAGTGTTTTTTTTATAATAAGATATGTTATCTATTTCTGTGCTTGCATTCGCACAGAATTCTTCTCTGGAAAAGAGACAATCTCCTTTCAGAAAAGGGAAACTGAGTGTCTTATCCAAAAATCATGGACTTGTCCAAAACTGAATTAGGGTGGGTTCACACTAGCGTTAGGGATTCCGTTATGGCTTTCTGTTATAACATACTTTTAACGGAAAATAACGGAATGTCCAGACAGAATGCAAAATGGAAGCCTTTAAAAGGCATTCCGTTTGCTTTCCGTCCTAATAGACGTCTATGGGAAAGCATAACGAATCCGTCTGGGTCCTGTTTTGCAAAACGGAAAACAAAGTCCTGTCGACAGGACTTTATTTTCCGTCTTGCATAACGGGACCTAGACGGATCCGTTTTGATTCCCATAGACTTCTATTAGGACGTAAAGCAAACGGAATGCCTTTTAAAGGCTTCCGCTTTGCATTCCGTCATAATACAAGTCTATGGGCAGAAGAACGGATCCGTCCTTCCGTCTTATGGGTTCCGTTATTTGCCGTTATAACCATGTTATAACAGAAAGCCATAACGGAATCCCTAACGCTAGTGTGAACCCACTCTTATCCAAAAATCATGGACATCCAAAATTTTTATGGACAGCTTGGAAAACAATATTGAAAGAAAAAGATTATAAGTAGTGATGAGCGAAGCGAAGCATCCAAAGTGGAATTCGGTCCGAATTTTATAAAGAAATTGATTCTAAACTGAGCCTAATTTCTTTGCGCTTCCTGGTAACAAATCATTTTTCCTGAAGTTGCATCTGGAGTTGTCTTAGAAAGAAAGCGAGCAAGTGGATGAGGTGAGTGATTTTTTTTGTTTTTAAACCAAAAAAGGTCATATTGCATTAGCGTATTACCATTTTTAATGGCTGTTAGGTGGGTCCACTTCTGTTAAAAACAGTCCCATTGATTGATAGGCTGAATGGGACTTCAACATAGCAGTTTGTGATGAATTAATTCGTAACAAATCAAATTTCTTGTCAATCCTCAGCGAAGCTGCCGAATCGGATTTTTCAAAACTTCACTCATCTCTAATTATAAGTAATATATGTCTATAGCCCAGTAAACCAATAAAATCTCATTAACAGTATGTACTGGGAACTGGGAAATAATAATAATTCCTTCCTACCTAAGTAAATTGCTTAAGTAACATAAGCCTAAAAAAAATAGAGGGCACATCTATCTTTTTTCACTGACATAGGAAAAAACGTTCCCTATTTTTCTGGACTGTCCAGAAATTTCTGGATTGTTGGCAACCCTGCCCCTGTATCCCACCAGCTGCAAGACCATGGCTTGAAGAAGTTCTAATGGAGAGGTGACCTGCAGCTCCATTCAAGGGCGCAATGGGTACTTAAAGAGGACCTGGAAAAAATACTAAGTGGCCCAGTTTTGTAGTCAGGTCCAAATGGATGGAAGGCAGGGCCAGCAGTACCATATTGTGGCACAATATACCACCCCAACAGAGCCAAATACCACAGTCCATCACAAAATACTGCCAGCAGCGCACAAACTACATCCCCAAAAACTTCCACTGGGCGGCCGTGAGGAGGGCTCAGGCAGCCCCCTGGACATTGGAAGTGGGAAAATTCCCTGTAAGGTCTATGGCCAATCTGGCCCTGGCTCCATTTAAAGTTTATGGCAAACAGCCGTGCCAATTATCATCTATCCAGTGAATAGATGACAAATGCTTCTGCCTGAAAAAACCCTTTTAAAGGTATTATCTGGGAAATTGTATTGATGGCCTATCCTCTGGATAGGTTGTCAGTATCAGATCAGTGGGGGTCCAACATTCCAACACCTGGGACCCCCACGATCAGCTGATAGAAGAGGTCGGCACTCTGTGAGAACTGAGGTCTCTTCCTAGGCAATGTGACATCACCGTACATCGGTCACATGGCCTATTTTTTAGCTCAGCCCCATTTAAGTCAATGGGGCTAAGCTGCAATACCTAGTACTGCCACTATACGATGCACGGCGCTTTGCTTGGAAGGCTGCTGGGAGCCTGTCACTCTACCAGAGCTCCGGTGAGCATGGCGGCTCCCTGAGACAGCTGATCAGTTGGGGTGCTGCTGGTACTTGGACCACTGCTGATGTGATAATGATGACCCCTCATTATCAATTCCTGGATAATCCCTTTAAGTGTAGAACAAACTGGAGACACAGATTGAGGGCTCATGCACACGACCGTATGTATTTTGCAGTCCGCAAAAAAACGGATCCGCAAAAAATACAGATGGCGTCCGTTTGCTTTCCATATTTTGCGGAACGGAAAAGCTGGCCCCTAATAGAACAGTCCTTTCCTTGTCCGTAATTTGGACAATAATCAGACATACGGAAAACGAATGCACACGGAGTAACTTCAGTTTATTTTTGCGGACCCAATTAAATTAATGGTTCCGCATAAGGTCCGCAAAAAAACGGAACGGACGCGAAAAGAAAATACGTTTGTGTGCATGAGGCCTGACTTCCATTCTGGAGCATCCATCTTCCCCACGCAGAGTCCAGTTTTCAGAAGTTCTTTGTACATTTTATCTTATCGGTCACCTTTAGTACATTGCTGCCTTAAAATGTTGGTATTTTTCCAAGTATTTTCCAAGAAGCGCAGGTTATATTTCCCCATATTGTGCGGCAGATGTTAGCCCTCACATTTTACAGAGCTGTTATATATACACAGGGCGACATGCAGTATTGGTGAATTAGAGGGACAGGGCGCTGTGAGGAGGGATTGTTTTCGGAGACAAGTACAGATACTGCAGACAATTTATTACCACTTTGTAGGCCGTAAAAACAACTTTATAACCTGGCCTTGGGAGAGAATCATAAAACCGTGAAACTTATAAAAATGACAAAAACTCTTCTGTCACCTTGCAGCAGCTGGCCGGATCGTATGGACGGTGGAAAGAAAGCTGGAGGCTAAATGGAAGAAAATAAATGTTCCTTTTTTTTTTTTTAGCAAGGAAAGTTTGTTTAAATTAAAAGTTTGCTAATTGACTGGCTCACAAAAATATATAACTTGTATTACATTTATTAAACACGCTAGTTAAACGTATATTGCCATAGTTAGTACAAAATTGATGTTGCAATAAAATCAATACAAATAAAAAATAAAATAAAATAAAAATTGCACTATATATTATAATAAATATTATAAGATCTTGGTCCCATCCACTTTTACAATCTGCGGAGCTCTCACATATATAATACACTTGTGTAATACACTTCAGTTTACGAGGACATATATTGCTGCAGCACTGTTAGTTTGCTATTCATGCGCTGTGTGACAGATAATTGCCGCTATGTATATTGCAAAATGTCTTAATTTGCATCCAAAGGGGTATATACTACAGCGGTATGACCTCTCTATATATGCGCATAAATGTCCGCAAACTTCCCCCTTTATAACAAATAGATTTATACAAGTAGGTCTGTCCAAATGCGGCTTGTACTGTATTCCCGACACTGGCGCTTATATCTCCCTGGGGTATACTGATATATACATATAATATCTGTCATAAACAAATAATCATATCATAAATGACCAAAAAAATTATAAATGCAAATGACATGGTGGTAGCGAGATGGGGGGGTTAATCCATGTCATTTGCATATTATTATTTTTTGGTCATTTATGATATGATTATTTGTATATGACAGATATTATATGTATATATAAGTATACACCAGAGAGATATCAGTATGATTTAATAACTAAAAGGGGCTGTGAAATCGCAGAAAAAACTACGATAAAAACATCCTGCACGATATGATATATAAATGTGCGGATGTCCCTGGCCGTATTAATGAAGAAAATCACAGAAACAAGATAATAATGCACTTAGTAAAGTAGATGCAAGCATTATATATGGACAAAGTCCTCACTCTGATATGATAAAATCTGAGACACTTAGTCAATATATTTTGATCAAAACACATCTGAGCCCGCCTACCAAGCGCCAAGGTGGTCTCAGGTCAGGCGGGTCCTACGCTAAACCTACCTAAACCATTGGGCCTCTATGTTCAGGAGCGCAGACGCCGCACATACGGTGTGCTGCTCCTAGTCACCTCCATGTGCATCCAGCAACCAATGGGAGGAGGAGCCAGCACACCTATATGTACCACCTAATCAAGGTGCTCTATTGGATAGGAAGGGCAAAAGTGCAGAGGAATGCTACTCCCAAGATAAAACAGGAGCGCATTCACACTTGAAGGTGCCACTCCCTCAAGCAAATACTACATAATAAAGAGAAAAGAGAAAAAACTAAGATAAAAACATCCTGCACGGTATGATATACAAATCTGCGGATGTCACTGGCCGTATTATTGAAGAAAATCACAGAAACAAGATAATAATGCACTTAGTAAAGTAGATGCAAGCATTATATATGGACAAAGTCCTCACTCTGATATGATAATATCTAAGACGCTTAGCCAATATATTTTGATCAAATATTTTGAAATCGCAGCCTATAAAAAACGCTAAATATGAATTAGGTAGAAGGTCTTGAGGTCCCACCCATGTTTTATTATGGACCTAAACACATATAGAGACAACAATGGTTCCACTTTATTTTTTATTATTAATACCACTGAGGAAGGAACTTAGTTCCAAAACGTGTCTGGTGAATGAGGACAATAGAAAAAGGAATTGAAGCTGCACTACACTATGAAGTGTACTTTTAACATCTATGTAACAGCACTTACTGAATACCTGGCCTTCGGAGGTTCAGCGTGAAGAGAATTGCACTGCGCAAAGTGAACAGGAAAGACGAGCACGGGACCCAGCCGAACGGCCGAGGCATTTTCGGTGAAAAACACTTTACCTGTTACCGAGGATAATTGCGATAAGAAAGTCCTGACTTGGCATCTACATTATCTATGAAAGCACAAGCAAAAGAGCAACTAACATGATCTGATGTACACCACGTTGAATCCCTTTACTTGGCGTTACCGCAACTTCACTACGGCGGTTTTAAAGCGCCAGTGCTTGTAACATAGCGCCAGTGTCGGCAATACAGTACAAGCCGCATTTGGACAGACCTACTTGTATAAATCTATTTGTTATAAAGGGGGAAGTTTGCGGACATTTATGCGCATATATAGAGAGGTCATACCGCTGTAGTATATACCCCTTTGGATGCAAATTAAGACATTTTGCAATATACATAGCGGCAATTATCTGTCACACAGCGCATGAATAGCAAACTAACAGTGCTGCAGCAATATATGTCCTCGTAAACTGAAGTGTATTATACATGCGAGAGCTCCGCAGGTGCTAAAAGTGGATGGGACCAAGATCTTATAGCATCTATTATAATATATAGTGCGATTTATATTTTATTTTTTATTTTTATTGATTTTATTGCAACATCAATTTTGTACTAACTATGGCAATATACGTTTAACTAGTGTGTTTAATAAATGTAATACAAGTTATGTTTTTGTGAGCCAGTCAATTAGTATATATTATTTAGAATTTAACCATTGCTCTGGTGGTAGGGAGCAGACTGTGCTCCATATTGGTGGATCTGGGGAGCCCAACCGTTTTTCTTCTTTTTTCTTTTAAATTAAAAGTTTGACCAAATTTGTAAAGTAGAGCTTGTGTTTATACCATGTGTGTGTGTAACTGATGTAGTAGAGCTGAGTTTGCACTCGGTACAGCTCACTGAAATGGGATTTATCAAAACTGATAGTGATGGCGCGAACCGCGCATTCGTGGCGGGCCCCATTCACTGTAATGGCAGGCAAATCTGAAAAACCTTCAGGTCATATTTGCAGCCAGCAAACACTTACTAGAAGTACACAAATAGTCCCACAACATGGACCGTGATATACCAGAGGGGGATCATTGGCAAAAATTCCCACAAAAAATATGTATTTTAATCAGGGGCCATTTTTATGAGTCTTGAAGCAAAACTCTCAAAAATGTGCCCTGCTGGAGCCTAGAAATTTTTTATTTCCTATGGGTTTGATGTATACAAATGTGCAGCTCTCCACGTTTTTGTATCCTGCAGAGTCCATTAAAAAAATACATACGTTAACATAAATTTTGTTTCTACCATGGAACTGTATGGTGAACGGACGCCACTGCACGGCATCAGTCTGAGGCATCTGTTAACGCAGACATTTTTGGTATGCATTAAATGGATGGCAATAATAGGATGTGAACCCAGCCCTAGTGTCAGACTAAGCACCAGTACACAGCGGAGCAGCGTGGCGGAGAGGGGAGACCACCATGTACTAACAGAGCGCTAACTGGTCCTAGTGGTCAGGGATGAGGACTGTGTTTCCCAAGAATAATTTTCTACTGGGAAATACAGGGCACAGTATAATACACTAGAATCTATATAATATAAACATATTAGCTCCACCCCCGAATAATAATACAATTAGGGGGTCATTTATTAAATAGAAATACGTCTATGTTAGGCGTATTTCTGACACAGATTGTGGCGCAAAGGTCCTTAGCACCACAATCTGCATATTTTTCCAGCTCATGCCAGGTCTAAAAAGGATGGCGCGGGCAGGGAAAGGGATAAAGTAATGGCCATCCCGTTATTGGATACCACCGCCATACATTGACCGGATAACACCTCTGTACAGTGACCGGATAACACCACCATACCGTGACCGGATAAAAGGGTATAAGAGGACACCGTACAGGGAATGACTAGGGGCAGTGTACAGGGTGTGGTAAGAGGGCACAATTCAGGGTATAAGAGGGCACAGTACGGGGTGAGGGGCACATTACAGCATGGGGGCACAGTCACATGACCCTGTGACATTAGAAGGTCCTTATGGGGAATGCGGTTCATACACCACCATAAAGAGAGGCAGAGGAGTGAGACAGGGGTTTAATTATGTGGCTAGAGATAAAAAATCTAACTGTCGGCCGGTAGAGGCCCCAAAAATTAGGCAATAGGCATTCACCTGACAGCACAGAACTTTGGATTCTGTGGCTGGAGGTACATTAGGCGGTCACAGGATAAATATGTAACTGTCGGCCAGTACAGGCCCAAAAAATTAGGAATTCACCTTGTGAGGTCACAGGGGTAGTTAACAAACCGAGGGTTGCTCTTGGTACTCACAGTTTTTATAAACCCTGGGCAGGCGTACAGCAGTAATGGAGAGGCTGGCACATGGATTCTCTGGGGCTCTCTGTGTATAGGGACCAGGCCAGGTGGTAGGTGAGGTGCCCTGGGTGTTATAGGTTTAGTGTGCCTGTGGCAAGATCCCTTAAAGTTTGTGACGCCAGTGCCGGTAACGGTGGCACACCGATTTGTTGCAGGAATAACTGAGGTACACAAAGTTGCAGTGAACCAGAACTTCTTTTTACTGAACAGTCCAACTATGTACAGGTTTCAGTTAGTTCCACATGTAAAATGTTGGTAACAGGCAGGCATCATATAAATGGCAGGCAAAGTCTTTGCAAGATACTCAGAGGGAATAACACTTACAGATCAGGCTGCGCTTTCCTCAGATCCTGTCTGTCTTTCTCCAAGGCCCATATGCCTATAGCTGGCTTTATCCTTGGGTAGGGAAAACTTTGTCTGTTATAAATCCTCTTGCTGTAAATATCCTTCTGCCCTTCAGCTTTCTACTTGGCTGGAATACAGTGGCTCTGCTCTGTACTTTTCAAGGTGCTAGATATCTTCAGGAGGCAAACCCTTCTCCTGGTAGCAAGCTAGGAGCCTGGGCTATCTAGCTGCATGTCAGAAGCTGCTCCTCAGCTACCCTCTGGCTAAGGTGCACACTTGGCTTCTGAACACTCAACTCTTTTTTTCCCTGAACAGGACCTGACTATATATACTAGGGGGTTCCCTAGCTCCCTCTACTGCCTAGGAGGAGGAACTACACCCCTAACAGGCCTGGTACACAGGAGACAATATGACAATATACATCAAAATGCAATATAAAATACAATTACCATGTTCCACAGGAGGTGGAGAACAACGTGACCCAATTGACCCTTGAGTAGTGCCCACATTTACATAGTGGGACACTACACAAGCAGCAGCAAGAGACCAACCAGTTGCTGCTACAACACGTGATGGCTTTGCAGACAGCAGGAGCAACCCCGAGCGTCCACGATGCACAGAAGGCAGTTTGTGCGGCAATTCCTAAGATGACACCCGCAGATGACATCGAAACCTACCTGGCGATGGACGAGAAAGTGGCCACAAGGGAGAAGCTACCCCGAGACCAGTGAGCTGAGGTTGTCGCTCCATTCCTGGCATCCGATTCTCAGCGGGTGTATTTCGACTTGACGGAAAATCAAGCGGCTGACTACTAAAAAGCGAAGGGTGAGATTTTGGCAAGACTGGGGGTGAATGTGTTGGTGTCACGACCGCTACCCCAGCAGCAGTCGTGTCGCACCAGACGGAGGGGAAGGGGGACCCTTATCTACGGATGGGAATAATATGGCCACCCCTGACTAACCCTAAGCTGGCACCTGTCTGCCCTGATACCCTAGACGGGGTGTGAACCCATGCGGCGAGCAGGATGCCTAAACCCTCATTCACCCTAAAGCCTAGATTGAGGAAAGGCCGATGGGAGCACTAGTCACCATCACTCATGTCTAGGAGAACAGCAGGGGAAGACAGCAACAAACAAACTATATTAGAGATAGACTTATCCAGTCACGAGCAGAGAAGGCGATCCCAATCACGACAGTCCACGCCGGACAAGAGCTCCACAGCAACACCATCAAACGATCTCCTTCAAAGGTCAGAATAGAACTGGAAGTAAGGACTATATCTGGCAATGACTGCAAGTGAAAGTGAAACTAATATAGTAGCTGGGAGTGGCAGACAGGACTCACCTGAGAAGGATGCCTACAAACTCCCAGTCAGGACAAAAAGGTTCACAAGGCAAAACCCAGATGACATACCCTGAACCACGGAGCAAACTCACAAGCTATCGCGAGTAGCAAGTCACTGCGACCTTCTCCTCCCAGACCTGTCTAGATCAGTCACAGTCGTGACAGTACTCCCCTTTCTACGAGGGGCCCCTGGACCCTGAAGACTAGGCCTCTCTGGATGGGAGCTATGAAAAGCCCGAATGAGTCTGTCCGCTTTTATCTCTGATGCTGGAACCCACATTCTCTCTTCGGAACCATAACCTTTCCAGTGCACCAGGTACTGAAGAGAGCGGCGAACATATCGTGAATTAACAATCTTTTCTACCTGAAACTCAAGACTGCCATCAACAACCACCGGAGGAGGCGGTAGTGGCAATGGTTCAGGAGGTTCTACATATCTCTTAAGCAGAGATCTGTGGAAGACATTATGGATCCTTAGAGTCTGAGGTAGCTCCAGACGAAAAGCCACCGGGTTAATGATCTTAATTACCCTATAAGGACCAATAAATCTCGGACCTAATTTCCACGAGGGAACCTTCAACTTGATATTTCTGGTAGACAACCACACCAAGTCATTCACCCCAAGGTCCGGACCTTCAGAGCGCTTCCTATCAGCCGCATGTTTGTATCTACCACCAATTCTCTTCAAACTTTCTTGCACACTCTGCCACACTGAAGAAAGTGAAGACGCAAATCGTTCCTCCTCGGGAATCCCAGACGGCCCCCCCTCACTAAACGTACAAAACTGAGGATGGAAACCATACACACCAAAAAACGGTGGATTCTTGACGACGATTATTAATGGCAAACTCGGCTAACAGTAAATTAGATGACCATTCCTCCTGATTTTCAGAAACAAAGCATCTCAAATATGTCTCTAGGTTTTGATTGGTACGTTCAGTCTGACCGTTGGACTGTGGATGGAAAGATGAAGAAAACGACAGATGAACCCCTAAACGAGAACAAAAAGCTTTCCAAAATTTAGAAACGAATTGGGTACCACAATCCAAAACAATATCGGAAGGGACCCCGTGAAGCTTCACGATGTGGTCAATAAAAACCTGAGCCAGTGTGTTAGCATTAGGCAATGCGGCAAGAGCAATAAAGTGCACCATTTTACTGAATCTGTCAATAACTACAAGAATAACAGTCTTCCCCGCTGATACTGGTAGATCCGTAATGAAATCCATTGACAGGTGCGTCCAAGGCCTGTTGGGGATGGCCAGAGGTAAAAGACGCCCTGCCGGACGAGTATGATCTACCTTAGAACGAGCACAAGTAGCACATGCAGACACAAAATTCAACACCTCCTGGCGCCATTTAGGCCACCAGAACCGACGAGACACTAACTCAGAGGTTGCCCTACTACCTGGGTGTCCTGCCAGTGTGGAGTTATGGTGTTCTTTTAGTATCTCCAGTCGTAAATTTTCTGGCACAAACAGTTTACCCGAGGGGCAGGAGGCCGGGGCGTCCCCCTAAGCTTCCAACACCCTCCCCTCCAAACCTGAGTGTAATGCAGAGACCACCACCCCCTTTTGCAAAATGGGCTCTGGTACCTCAACATCACCCCCTCCAGGAAAACTTCGAGACAATGCATCCGCCTTAGTATTTTTTGCCCCCGGGCGATAGGTTATTACAAAATTAAACCTAGTAAAAAATAACGACCACCGAGCCTGTCTAGGGGTGAGACGTTTAGCAGACTCCAGATATAATAAGTTTTTGTGATCAGTAATCACCGTGACGGGATGAACCGCCCCCTCCAAAAAATGACGCCACTCCTCAAAAGCCAACTTAATAGCCAAAAGTTCCCTGTTGCCAATATCATAGTTCCTTTCTGCAGTAGACAATTTCTTCGAAAAGAAAGCACAAATTTCTTCGAAAAGAAAGCACACGGACGCCATTCACCAGGGGACGGGCCCTGAGATAGTACCGCTCCCACCCCCACCTCTGATGTGTCAACCTCTACAATAAAAGGAAGCGAGACATCTGGCTGTACGAGAATAGGGGCCGAGGTGAATCTCTCCTTCAGAGACGCAAAGGCAGTTTTGGCTGCATGTGACCATTTGGAGAAATCGGATCCCTTTCGGGTCATGTCCGTCAGTGGTTTGACCACCAAGGAATAGTTCTTTATAAACTTTCTATAAAAATTG
Organism: Bufo bufo; assembly: GCF_905171765.1. NCBI lineage: Eukaryota > Metazoa > Chordata > Amphibia > Anura > Bufonidae > Bufo > Bufo bufo. The sequence continues at coordinate 70,254,346 of NC_053392.1, read as the reverse complement.
GCAAACCCCAGGAAGCGTTGCAATGCATTCAGGTTCTCAGGCAGATCCCAGTCTATAATCGCCCGGACTTTCTCTGGATCCATGCGGAAACCTGAATCTGACAACACATACCCCAGAAATGGCAGTTCTTTTACGGCGAACACACATTTTTCTAACTTAGCAAACAATTTGTTGGCCCTTAATATCTGCAGCACTTGTCTCACATGGATCTTATGTGTATCCAGATCCGGGGAATAGATCAGGATGTCATCAAGATATATCACAACAAATCTCCCGATAAGGTGACTAAAAATATCGTTGACAAAATGTTGGAATACCGCAGGCGCATTAGTAAGACCAAATGGCATGACCAGATTTTCATAATGCCCTTCCGGAGTATTAAAAGCCGTCTTCCACTCATCCCCCTCTTTGATGCGAACCAGGTTATAGGCTCCTCTGAGATCCATTTTGGAGAACCATTTAGCACCAGCAACCTGATTAAAGAGGTCGGGAATGAGAGGAAGAGGATAGGGATCTCGGATAGTTATCCGGTTTAATTCCCGGAAATCCAGGCAAGGACGTAGGCCCCCATCTTTCTTTTTAACGAAAAAGAACCCTGCAGCCACAGGTGAAGAAGAGGGTCTGATGTGTCCCTTAGCCAAACTCTCCGAAATATAATCTTTCATAGCCTTCCTCTCCGGGCCGGAAAGATTGTATAACCGGGTTTTAGGTAGTTTGGCCCCAGGTAGTAGATTAATCGGGCAATCATATGGACGATGAGGTGGTAACCCTTGACAACCCTTCTCAGAGAACACATCCATAAAATCTGACAGAAAGGCAGGTAAAGATGTTACAGAGAGTGTAGAGCACCTACTACTCAAGCAGTTGTCCTTACAATGTTCACTCCACTCCACAATCTCCCCGGCCTGCCAATCCACCACTGGATTGTGAGTCACCAGCCAGGGAAGCCCCAATACCTGTCACGAGGGTATCAAGAGCCACGTCTGACTCCGTTATACCCGGGGTCAGGAAGTCGCAGCGGGTGGCTGCGCGCTCTATATCTAAAGATCACGTTGTTTTTTAGTGATTGTTTTCTGTGTTTGCCTTGCTATCCTTTTTCTCTCTCTCAGGGATCCGTAGCTTCTCCTCCTCAGCTGTTTCTTGTCTGCCACTCCCTACCTCCTTATATTCTCCCCTCACACTTCTCTAGTTGCCAGTTATAGAGCTTCCTGCCTGGACATCTATACTGACCCACTGGAGTGGTGAATCCTGCTTGTTGTTCCTGAGTGCTACCCTCCGGATCCCTGTTGGGCTTATTGTTGTCTCCTGTTGTCGCCCACCTGGGAATATATGTTGAGTCTGTGTTGTCTGTCCTCCCCTTGGTGTTTTCCCTTAGAGTTAGTGGTGCGGACTAGTGTTCCCATCGCCCTGTTCACTACCTAGGGCTCAGCTCAGGGAAAGCCAGGGCTTTAGGCACGTGATCGGCGTACGGGTGAGGAACCCGTCTAGGGACGTCAGGGCAGCCAGGTGCCAGCCGCCAGGTGAGTCAGGGGTCACCATCTTCCCTCTCACTTGGGCAGGGCCTTCCTCGTTCCCTCCCTCTGTGTCACGTATGTGATAGCCACGCCGACCGTGATAATACCATAGGAGCCGGAAGACCGTCCAGGACATAACACGAGATATGCTCTTTATGGAGGTCCCCTACCTGCAGATGGATATTATGAATGATCTGAGTTAACTCTTTCTGAGTAAGAGGGGAGGAGTCGATGGCAAAAACAGGAATAGTTCTGCGTATCGGTTCTGGAGTAAAACCCAGAGCCTGAGCAAACCGTGAATCCACCAAGTTGACCCCCGCCCCACTGTCCAAAAAGACGGAACAGATCTCAGTCTTATTGCCCGCCTCAACGGTAGCGGACAACAAAAACTGAGACATGCGTATGGAGAAAACGAATACGCCCAGACTGTTATCCTCCGCACAATCTGGGGACTCTAGTATTCCCGGCGGCTCCTTTGTTTGTGGTCTCTTGGGTTCTGAGGGACAAACCTTTACAAAATGACCCCTCCCCCCACAACGAAAACAAACCTCTGACCTACAGCGGAACTTAGGAGGATTCACCCGTCTAGTGGCGCCCCCTATTTGCATTGGTTCGACTGGATCATAACAAACCGATCCCTGCCCTATAGAGGCCTCCGTAAAATTTAATAGTCTCTCCCTGAGTCGTCTGTCGATTCTTATGGACAGAGACATAGCAGCCTCCAGAGACCCAGGGACCTCGTATACCGCCAGCGCGTCTTTTAATTTTTCAGACAACCCCTGGCAGAACTGACTCCTAAGGGCCGAGTCGTTCCATAACGTATCAGTAGCCCACCTACGGAATTCGGAACAATATAGTTCAGCAGACCGGTTCTCTTGCCGAAGTCTACGTAGCTTAGACTCAGCCAGTGAGACCCTGTCCGGGTCATCATATACGAGACCCAGGGCTTCAAAAAACTCTTCCACTGATCGTAAGGCCAGAGAGTCTGATGGTAGCGAGAAAGCCCAAACCTGCGGATCTCCTTGCAGGAGAGAAATTACAATACCCACCCGTTGTTCCTCACCGCCGGAGGATCTAGGGCGTAACCTGAAGAACAATTTGCAAGCTTCTCTGAAGGTTACAAATTGGTCTCTCCCTCCTGAGAACCTATCAGGTAAAGCCACTTTTGGCTCAGGAGTACCTTGGTTTCCCGTAGCAACGGTGGAACCCAAGGATGGCTGCTGCTGCTGCAGCACTGTTGCTTTTAATCCTGCCACTTCAAGGGATAATCCCTGAAATTGTTTCGCCAAAACCGTAACCGGATCCATAGTGGAACAGAAAAAGCAAAACAGCAAGCAAAAAAAAAAAAAAAAAGAAATGTCACTTTTTTTTTTTTTTTTTTTAAAAGGCCAGATATACTGTCACGACCGCTACCCCAGCAGCAGTCGTGTCGCACCAGACGGAGGGGAAGGGGGACCCTTATCTACAGATGGGAATAGTATGGCCACCCCTGACTAACCCTAAGCTGGCACCTGTCTGCCCTGATACCCTAGACGGGGTGTGAACCCGTGCGGCGAGCAGGATGCCTAAACCCTCAGTCACCCTAAAGCCTAGAGTGGGGAAAGGCCGATGGGAGCACTAGTCACCATCACTCATGTCTAGGAGAACAGCAGGGGAAGACAGCAACAAACAAACTATATTAGAGATAGACTTATCCAGTCAAGAGCAGAGAAGGCGATCCCAATCACGACAGTCCACACCGGACAAGAGCTCCACAGCAACACCATCAAACGATCTCCTTCAAAGGTCAGAATAGAACTGGAAGTAAGGACTATATCTGGCAATGACTGCAAGTGAAAGTGAAACTAATATAGTAGCTGGGAGTGGCAGACAGGACTCACCTGAGAAGGATTCCTACAAACTCCCAGTCAGGACAAAAAGGTTCACAAGGCAAAACCCAGATGACATACCCTGAACCACGGAGCAAACTCACAAGCTATCGCGAGTAGCAAGTCGCTGCGACCTTCTCCTCCCAGACCTGTCTGGATTAGTCACAGTCGTGACAGTTGGTCCTAGCCCAGCGTGTACATCAGTGGGGGTTTAAGCTGGCTGAGCTCGCGAGACCCCAGTATTTTGACTTACTCCACCTTTTGCAAAAGTGGCTACAGCCTGAGGTGCTGAATCCCATGGCTATGCTGGATAGACTATTGGCTGATATGTTCTGAAGGGCTTTGCCACCCCCTCTCCAGTAATGAATCGGCCAGGTCTCTCCAGGTAATGCACTTGAGATGGTTGACCTGGTGGAACGCTATGAGGCTACCTGGAATCTACAGGGGGGTTCTTTTGGGAGGGGGGCAGTCAAATCCGTTAAATTTCCACCCCAGACCCGACGACTTTTGTCAACCAAACCCGCCCAGGATGTACCACCTATGGATCCGGCTCCGATAGTCTGCTGGCGGTGTCGGGTGTCTGGCCATGTATAAGCTGACTGTCCACATCAGGTGGAACCCATGGACACGAACTATGGATTCAGTCAGTCGTTATATGCCAGGAAGCTGTGTGCAGCAGGTACCCCAGAAACTCTAAATAACTTGTGCCAGGTGGAAGTGGGAGACACTCCAGCGGAGGCCCTACTGAACTCAGGGAGTCTGGTGTCCCTAGTAAGGGCTCCCATGGTATGGTCTGCTGAGTATACTGGTCGTAAAGTCGGGGTCATGTGCATTTATGGGGACTTAAAAGACTATCCCACCGCCCTAGTGTCTCTAACCACAGAGGCCGGCAGGTGGACTCACGAAGTGGCAGTTGCCACAAACTTACACTACGAACTTATAATAGGGATGGACTTCCCTGGTTTCCCGGCACTCTGGCTTGCTACGAAAATGACTGATACCCATGAGACAGGGGTAACCCCAGCAGAGTGGCCTTGCTCCGGGGGGGTGGCCAGAACCCTGGGAACACGAGGCCGAAGGGCCAGCAGTAGGGGTGACCACCACTTTGGTGGAAGAAGGGGAGAACCCCACTAAGTGTAATGGAGGACTTGCCACCGGGGCCTGAGCTGGCAGACATCAATGTCTCCGGGGATAATTTTGGTACTGCACAACACCGGGACCCCACCCTATCCCGAGCCTGGGAAAATGTATTAATAGTAGATGGTGAACCACAGCAAACTGGGGCAAAGTCGGTGTTCCCCCGTTTTGCGGTTCAGCAGGATATGTTGTATCGGGTAAACCAGCTGCGGGGTGAACCCATTGAACAGTTGGTGGTGCCCCAGGCTTATCGCATACTCAATATGCCTGAGCTACTGGTGAAGGTGCGGTGTGTGTGTGCCTATTTCTGCAAGTCATTGACAGCTTCCACCGGTGTGTCAATGCTGCGGCAGCGCTTACAATTGCCAGCTCACCGACTGTTGTGCGATGTGAGCACGTGCTGGAACTCTATGTTCCACATGTTGGCCAGGCTTTGTGGGCAGCAGAGGGCAGTAGTGAAATGCCAGCTACAACATGGTCGTCACCTTTCCAGTCAGCTTTCGCTTTTCACAAGCGAGAAGTGGGCATGGATGTCTGACCTCTGTGAGGTTTTAAGAATCTTTGAGGAATCAACACAGATGGTGAGCGGCAATAACGCTATTATCAGCGTCACCATCCCACTTCTGTGTCTACTCAAACGCTCGCTGCTCACAATTAAGGCCGACGCTTTGCATGTGGATGAGGTGGAAATGGGGGAAGACATTACACAGGGTGATAGCCAGACCACCCTCAATTTGTCTTCTCAGCGCAAATTGGATGATGATAAGGAGAAGGAGCAGGAGATCACCGTATTTCCGATCACCACCGCCCAGCGGGCAGTGATCGGAACCCGATGCCTGCTCAAATCATTGAGCAGGCACCTCGGCTAAATGCATGGGGGGGTCCCGATATCAATTCAGACCTGCGGTTTGCGGCTTTACCTGCGGTTTGCGGCGGCGATCGGCGGTGCCATCGGGTCCCCATGCGGCTGTAGGGGGGACCCGATGGCATGGAAGGGAGCGCGATGCCTAAGGAAGGCATTGCGCTGCCTTCCGGTGACGAGCCTGTGAGATCCAGCCCCCTAGATCTCACAGGCCGGAAGCTGTATGATTAATACACACAGTATTACTCATACAGCCAATGCATTCCAATACAGAAGTATTGGAATGTTAAACAAAACAAGTATTGGAATGCATTGTAAAGGATTAGACCACCAAAAGTTCAAGTCCCAAAGTGGGACAAAAAATAAAGTGATAAAAAAGTTGAAAAAATAAAGTTTTCCCCCAAAAAATTTAAAGTTACAAGTAAAAATAAACAAAAACTTAATTTTCCCCAAATAAAGTTTAAAAAAATTGGTAACAAATAGGGGGAAAAAAAAAAGTATACATATTAGGTATCGCCGCGTCCGTATCGACTGGCTCTATAAACATATCACATGACCTAACCCCTCAGATGAACACCGTAAAAAAATTTTAAATAAAAACTGTGCTAAATAAACCATTTTTTGTCACCTTACATCACAAAAAGTGTAATAGCAAACGATCAAAAAGTCACACGCACACCAAAATAGTGCCAAAAAAAACGTCATCTCATCCCGCAAAAATCCTACCCTACCCAAGGTAATCGCCCAAAAACTGAAAAAATTATGGCTCTCAGACTATGGAAACACTAAAACATGATTTTTTTTGTTTCAAAAAAGAAATCATTGTGTAAAACTTACATAAATTAAAAAAAGTATACATATTAGGTATCGCTGCATCCGTGACAACCTGGTCTATAAAAATATCACATGATATAACCTGTCAGATGAATGTTGTAAATAACAAAAAATAAAAAACGGTGCCAAAACAGCTATTTCTTGTTACCTTGCCTCACAAAAAGTGTAATATAGAGCAACCAAAAATCATATGTACCCTAAACTAGTACCAACAATACTGCCACACTATCCCGTAGTTTCCAAAATGGGGTCACTTTTTTGGAGTTTCTACTCTAGGGGTGCATCAGGGGGGCTTCAGATGGGACATGGTGTAAAAAAAAAACAGTCCAGCAAAACCTGCCTTCCAAAAACCGTATGGCATTCCTTTCCTTCTGCGATTTCCTTAAAATGGAAAATCTGCCAAAAAAGTGAAATTTTGAAATTGTATCTCTATTTTCCATTAATTCTTGTGGAACACCTAAAGGGTTAACAAAGTTTGTAAAATCAGTTTTGAATACCTTGAGGGGTGTAGTTTATAGAATGGGGTCATTTTTGGGTGGTTTCTATTATGTAAGCCTTGCAAAGTGACTTCAGACCTGAACTGGTCTCTAAAAAGTGGGTTTTTGAAAATTTGTGAAAAATTTCAAGATTTGCTTCTAAACTTCTAAGCCTTGTAACATCCCCAAAAAATAAAATATCATTCCCAAAATAATTCAAACATGAAGTAGACATATGGGGAATGTAAAGTAATAACTATTTTTGGAGGTATTACTATGTATTATAGTAGTAGAGAAATTGAAACTTGGAAATTTGCAATTTTTTACACATTTTTGTTAAATTTGGTATTTTTTTTATAAATAAAAATGATATTTTTTTTACTTCATTTTACCAGTGTCATGAAGTACAATATGTGAAGAAAAAACTATCTCAGAATGGCCTGGATAAGTCAAAGCGATTTAAAGTTATCAGCACTTAAAGTGACACTGGTCCGATTTGCAAAAAATGGCCTGGTCCTTAAGGTGAAATAAGGCTGTGTCCTGAAGGGGTTAAGTGGGCTCCTAAAGGGCCGTCACAGCACGCATAAACCTCCCCCCGTTCAACGTCATCCATCCTAACTGGCTTATCCTCACACGAACCCCCAGCCTGTGTCTGAACGGACACAGAATCCGATCCAGCAGCCGACCAGGCGCTCCCACCTGTAATGCCCCCAGCTTGTGTATGGATGGTCCCCGGTCCCCGTTATACCTCAAGCAGGAAGTGGCGACACCCACAAAACCCCCTAATACATTGACAAGCCCCCTCCCTAACTCCCCCAAGTGTCCCCCAACCCCTCCACCCCCCAAGGCGCTAAGGATAGATAAGAAAGGTCCCCATGTTAACTCACCAGGCTGCCTAGGCGCTTTGATTCCACCAGCCGCAGGTCCTGTATCCCGTCCAGATGCAGATCCCGAATCCAGGTGTGGCAGACCAATGCCAGCGAAAGATGGTGATCCAGGGTGCCCAGAAGTGGAAGCACTGGTGCTGTTTTATGAAAATATGGAGCCAGCATCCTGCTGGCCGTATCCAACATCTGACCTCATGCTGGCAGCGGTACTGAAGATGGAGGGGCCAGCGTCCTGCCGTCCACTCATATGCTCCAGCCTGCCCTCCTTACGGCTGCAAGGAGAAACAGCCCTCTCCACACTCCTCTGCCTGCGCCGGGCGACTTCCCCTGAAACTGGCAATCGATCCGCCGAACCTGGTCTTGCTCCTCCATCAACATCAGCAGAGGGTGTGCTGGGGAGGATCCTGGCTTTGTTGGAGTCCCGCCGTGCACGTGGATTCCTCCCACATCGAGCAGGATGAGTGGAGGCTGCCACTCTGAAACCCGGCGTGGAGGGTCCCTATAGGGGCTTCTGACCCGGCGCAGGACTCTGGGGACCAAGACTGTCGGTAATAACCAAGGAAAGGGGGGGTAAACCCCACTTTACTTCTGGCCCCTTACCAATACCAAAACCCCATCAAATAAAGGACACTGACACTGATCTTCTTTTAACCTCTTTATTGATGTTGGGTGGTAATCGGCCACAGCTATTTATTCAAACGGCAAAACCATAAACACCAGAACCGTGCGATCTGCCAGCTGCTGGACTCCCAGCGGGCAGTTACGCCCATTTGCCTCCAACGCCTCTTTTTTGTATGAACCTACCGCCATGGAGGAGAACCGCCGTCAAACGGGGCTCCGACCACCACCCGAAAAGAACATGGCTTGCTCCACCATCTTGAAGGCCTGAAAGGAAAATGTCCAACCCGATATCGGAAAAGTGAACGCCGTCCGGCCTCATTAATGAACGGTTATCACACTCCAGCTGCCGGTGGCGAACCACCACGCCCCCCCGTGACCTAACAAAGCGGGATATACACAGGTTCACCGTTCTCCTGCACCTTTCCACCGCTTCCCCGTCCCTGCCACCTTGTCATACCACTCGTGGAACGATTTCGGACCACACCATAACCATCTCCTTAAAAAATGATGGGAACCGCTCCAAATCGGACCGCATAAGGGTCAAAAGCTCGACCAATGGCATGGAACTGATATCATTTCCCCCAGCATGGATGACCAGAATTACTGGATCATTGGCTTGCACACCACCCTCGATAGGAGCTGAGACCATCTTAAGCCACAAATTCCTCTCCACGACACATCCACTTCACGGAAACCAAGGGATCTCCTGCCGGGTCTGCAGTCAGCTCTCTGCGCCGCCCAGAAAATATATGAATGGCCAACCATCCATACGGCCGGCCGCCCCGGACCTGCAAGAAAAAAGCATTAGAACCAAACACACTACTTCACAACCCCTATACAAAGAAGTACAATGCGGCTAATATCGTCTTCCATAAAAAATATATATATTATTTTTTTTATTATTATAACAAAAGATCTGGTCTAATATATCTCGCAAAGCAAGCCGATTTCCATCTGCCAATTCTCATAACGTTCGATTCGGGCAAGCCTGCTCTAGCAGCCTCTGTAGCTGCCCCGATTCGGAATGAGTGGGTGCCAAACTCCTTGGGATTCACCCACGCCAACGCTAATGTTGTGACATGCCGGGCGCAGCGTGCTATAATTAGTTATCAGCCGAACCGGGCAGGCTACCCCAGGAACCGGGTGGAGAGGAATCCAGGTACCCCTACCAAACTGGTCCGTCTTGGAACGACTGACCCGGATCCTTAAAGAATCGTTACCTAGGACAACATCCTGTCAAGAGAGACCTCCCGACTTGCGACGAGAGGGGGCCACCAACTCACCATCTCGGAGGGCTGCAAAAAAGGCTAGACTAAAACTACCCGAGAACATCAAGTCTGAAAGGGGGATGAACAGACCTTAGGAAGCTTGGCAATAAGCCTGCCTAGTACGTTGAACGAGATTGGACACCGACTCTCCAGTGACACGAACTCCTTCCTCCAGCCCCGTAATGCTTGGCGAATAATAAACTGCTTGGTAATGTCCAGCCAGCTGCGCAATCTGAAATGAAAGGCGATACCCGACAGGCACCGCTGCGCAACCACTGCAGAAATGCGCGTGGATCGCAAGCGCAACAACCACTCACTTGTGACCTCGAAGCGCAGGTCATCTTGGAAGCACATGTCCCTATCGCCCACCATTCAGCCCAGGCCTTACCGTGCGCCTACCAGGTAGAAGGGGAGACTGAAGATCTAAGCAGCGTTATTAGCTGATGTCCACCAAGCCCCACAGGTACTGCGGGCATCTCCTGCCCTCCTGATCCGCTTCTGGGAGAAAGGACCAAAAATCCTGCCAATGAAAATGGAAAAGGGCATCAGCAACTTCATTATCCACCTCTGGAACATGACGAGCCCTAAAAAAAAATATTGCGCTCAAGGCACCGCAGCACTAAATGCCGCAGCAAGGCCAAAACCGGGAGGGAAGAGGAAGACAAGCTGTTGACAGCGTAAACCACTCCCAAATTGTCCATACAAAAGGAAACATGCCTGTTGGACAACCTGTCCCCCCACAATTCCACTGACACGATAATCGGGAACAGCTCCAATAAAGTGAGGTTCTTACATAACCCAGAGGACCGCCACGAATCAGGCCATGGAGCAGCGAACCATTCATTCCCTAAAATAGTCCCAAAACCACATGACATGGAAGCATCAGAAAACAGGGACAATTCAGAATTAGGGGTTACCCTGGACATGTAACAGGTGTGGCCATTGAAAGATTGTAGAAAAGCCTTCCAAACCCCTTAAGTCTTCTTTCAGAGAATTAGTGAACCGGATGCGATGTCGAGGAGATATAACACCCCGGGTGGCCAATGACAGATGCCGAGCAAAAACTCGTCCCATGGGCATTACCCTACATGCAAAACATAAAAGGCCCAAAAGAGACTGAAGCTGGAGAAGGGTAACTTTTTTACCTGATAAAAACCCATCAATTAAGCCGAGAAGCTTCTGAAGCTTCTCCTGCGGCAACCGAAAAACCATGTCCACTGTGTCGATTTAGATACCCAAAAACGACAGCCGTGTGACCGGGCCTTCGGTTTTCTCCACTGAAATGGGAACCCCAAACTGAGCCATTTTATCCCAAAAAATATTCAGCAGGGACAAGCAACTGTTACCTGATCCAGGGGCGACAAAAATAAAATTGTCCAAATAATGCAAAACTGACGTAGAGCCTGACTCATAACGAACAACCCACTCTAGGAAAGAACCGAACATCGTAAAATAATGACACGAAATTGAGCAACCCATAGGGAGACATGTATCATAGTAAAACTGGACATCAACACAGCAACCTGGCAAATGGAAACAATCGGGGTAGACAGGGAGAATACGGAAAGCCGATTCAATGTCCGACTTAGCCAGGAGAGCCCCTTTACCCGTTTCCCTGACCAACGCCACCGCCCAGTCAAAGGAGACATACGACACCGAAGCATCCTCCGGACCAATGACGCCATTCACCGACGAGCCTTTCGGGTGGGATAGGTGATGTATCAGTCTGAACTTACTCGATTCTTTCTTAGAGACCACGCCAAGCAGGGAAACCCGTAGATTAGGGAATGGTACATTAATAAACTAAGCCTTAATCCTACCCAGGGAAATCTCCTTATTGACCTTTTCCCTAAGGACCTCTGGAAGCTCACGAGCCGATTTCAGGTTATCCGAAAAACCGGGGAGCGATTGAGAACGAAGGGGATAAAAAACCCAACGGAAAACCCAAACCGAAGCTGGGCGGCCGCCTGTTTATTGGGGTACCTGTCTAACCAGGGGCCCATCTCTGCCACGCTCACCGAGGTCCATGTGGACCCCTTGTTCAAAATGCTTGGAAAGCTTAACGGGGGGACGGGGGCACTTACTCGCTGGGTGAGTGCCGCCACAGGCGGAGCATTCATGTTTAAATCTGCACAGAACCAGCAGTTCCCCTCGTTAAACAGCCAACACGCCCCGGGGCGGCAGGCGGCCACCGGTCCATGGGAAAAAGATCTCCCTGAACCAGCGGCTGCCCCTGAAAAGGCAGGGGGTTTTTGCGCCACCATCAATCTCAACCACACGTCCATGGCTTTTACCCCCCAACCAATCTCAGGTTGTAACGCTAAACGACGCCAGAACTCCTCATCATAACGCCACCAGGCACTGCCCCCATGAGATTTGTAAGCGTTATAGATTATATCCTGATAAACAAAAAGTTCGGAACAACGCTCAGGGTGACGCCAATTGTTCATGGTCTTAGCCGCTTTGGGTCTGCGCTCAGAAGGTTTATCTGAGAAACGCCTCTCCTTGTCCACTGTATGTTGGTCCACTGATATGAGGGACCAGACATCCACATACTGATTAGCCCAAACTTTTTCCCGGACAGTCTCGTCCAGGTGGGTGTCTAGGAGGCTAACCCCACAATAGCAAGAATCCTTGTGGACCCCTGTCAACACAGACGTCTGCTTAATAGGGGGCCCTTGGGCTTGGTCAGGCTGTTGCAACCGCTCCAACGCAGCTGTGTCTGCACCCCCACTACCTGCCCCCCACGCTCCCATAAATTGGTACTTACTGGACGTAGACGGGACTGGCACCACAGAAGGAACAGGCACAGAAACCTCAGGCTGAAGAGATGTCGCGGGAACCAGGCTATGAGCCCTGGATAAATGGCTAGGCATCCGCCTCTTGCGTTTTGAATGCAATGTCCGACCAAACTCCGCCGAGGCTGCTAACGACCCTTCCGAGGAAGACTGCGAACGCCACCTGGAGGATCTGGAGCGCCTGCTCCACGCCGAGTCACCAGACCTGCGACGGGACTGACACCTGCGGGAACCGCGACGACCGCGCCTCCGGCTCTCATGAGAGGAGGATGAAGAGCTAGACTGTTCCCTGCGCCTGCGTGACCTCTGGGGAGTTGGGGAGGGGGAGAGTGCTGTTATTGGGTGGGTAATCAATGTGGGGGGATCCACCTGCGCCCCACTATTAATCGCAGGGGGAACGTCATCACATGATACAGTCGCAGGAGCCACTGCCCCCTCATCATCCCGCTGCCCATGAACTACATGGGGCACCAGGGGCTGAGTTGAAGGAGGAGTAAGGGGGAGCCCCTGCAAGGATGAGCTGCTGGCCTGAGCTCCCATCCCGCTCATTAAATTATCGCTCCACGCCGCACTCACACACGCCGCATCAGAAAGTGCATGGGGAAGAGAGGAATGGGTGTGCAGCACGCCAGACCTGCAGGGTATAGCGACAGTGAGGTCACGGTTATGGGCAATCGAGGGTTACTCACTTTCTGGAGGAGAACCCTGGGCAGGCATGCGACAGTGGATGAGAGGTAGACACAAGTTCCTCTGGGGCACACTCTGTATAGAGAGACCTGGCCTGATGTTGAGTGAGGTGCCCTGGATGTTGCAGGTGTTTTGAGTGCCTGAGGCAAGGTCCCTTTAAGAATCGTGACGCCAGTGCCTGTAACGGTGGCACACCGATTTGTAGGAGTAGTAATGGAGTACACAGGTGGTAAACCAAACGTTGCTTTACTTTAGGAAACAGTCAAACTTTATACAGACAGTTGCAATAGTTGATAATGCAGTCCTTTACAATATAAGTGCACAGCAGGTTCACTCTACAGCACAGCAGGTTTGAATCTTGCAAGATACTTGGAGGGCAAACAGTTAATGCTTTGCAGTGCAATGCTGCTCTATCCCCCCAGCTAATCTAGCTGGCTGGATCCCAAGGCCCGGATGCCTAATTGCTGGCTTAAATCCTTGGTATATGAATTCCTTCCTCCAGTATTGGCACTTGCTTTAAATATTACAGTACCTTTGCTGATTAGCTGGATTCTCTGCTGAATTAAATAGATGACTGCAGGTTTCTCCCAGGAGGTGCACTCCTACTACTGGGGTGTCTTCTGAGCTAACGGAGGCTCACTTTATCTACAGGCAGGATAGAGTTCTTCACTAGCCTCCTGGTAGTGGCTAGCAGCCAGGACTATCAAGCTGCATGTCAGGAGGAGGCCCTCAGCATATCTCTGGCTGGTGCCTTCTCACTTCTGTCTCCACAGACTCCTGACTATGATCTAACTCCTCCCTGTCTGGGCCTGAACATTTATACTGGGGGCTCTCTATCTCCCTCTAGTGTCTAGGATGCCTAACTACACCCTCTTAGGCCTGCTATGCATGACACAGGGGAAACATTGCATATAAAAGCACATAGAAAATACATTAAAGTACATAGTTAAATATAATATTACTGTCCCTTGTGAGCAGAAGTAACACGTGAACCAATTGACCCTTGTGTAGTGCCCACGCCTACCTAGTGGGACACTACAGGTGGAGCTCCCGCTACCTCAGCCACACAAGAACCTTGCCAGCCAGCCGGGACTATGCCAGGTACGTGGTGAGGGGGGGACTATGTCCGAGCCTAGTGGGGGGGAGGATACGCCGGGTGGACCGCCTGCCCCCTGCCGAAACCCTGGAGCCAGACTGCAACGGGACCAAATCCCCAGCGGTACACCCCAGGCCAGGGGAGGAGGAGGGCTGGGGAGGACCGAGGCTGCTCAAGAAGGAGCGCAGCCATCCCTCGCCACCCTCCGCTACTCTTCCAGTAGATGAGATTTCAGAGAAATTTCTGAAATTTAGCAGTGCAGTCACCACGTAGCAATACACTAAAACTACTATAAGTTACACCTGTGTTTGACTTATACTTTCCGCTATCCTGGAGTTGGGAGAGTCTCATACCACTCAGGGCCAAAAAGATCCTTTCTATAAGGTCTGAGCCCCCTTACATGCAGGAGGCTTTATGGCCGTGCACATAGGAGAGTCCCCCAGAGATATCCTAGCATCAATGTATCTAGAGCTGAATAACTATGTAATAATGCAGCTGATGGAACTTGATGCAAATGCAGAATGACTACAAGATTAAAGATGTACTTTTGGACATCCACGTCAGTCTATGGGGGCCTATTATTGTGCACTGGGCTGTAATACAGTCGTGCAAGTGAGACATCATGCATAGAATTATCAGTTTTCTGATATGGACATACACCCTTGACTGGCCCATCAGAGTACCAGAGAATGGATGGATGGACCCAGGCTCTGATACCACAATGGGCCCCAAAGACACAGGAAAAAAGACAATTTTGATGCATTTGGACCCAGTGACTCGCCACTAGGGTCCATTCCTGTGATTCAAAACCTTTTAAATGATCACTAAGGCCTCTTTCACACGGGCGTCTTGGATTTGGGCCGGATAAGATGCAGATGCGTCGCGGGAAAATGCGCGATTTTTCCACGCGAGTGCAAAACATTTTAATGCCTTTTGCACACGCGTGAGAAAAATCGTCATGTTTGGTACCCAGACCTGAACTTCTTCACAGAAGTTCGGGTTTGGGTTAGGTGTTGTGTAGATTGTATTATTTTCCCTTATAACATGGTTATAAGGGAAATTAATAGCATTCTTAATACAGAATGCTTAGTAAAATAGGGACGGAGTGGTTAAAAATAAAAAATAAAAAATTGAACTCACCTTAATCCCCTTGTTCGTGCAGCCCGGCTTCTCTTCTTTATTCTTTCTTCAGGACCTGGGTAAAGGACCTTTGATGACATCACAGTGCTCATCACATGATCCATCACCGTGGTGATGGATCATGTGACAGACAATGTGATGAGCGCAGTGAAGTCACCACAGGTCCTTTTCCTCCTGCACAGCAAAGAAGAAGAAAGAAGAGAAGCCGGGCTGCGCAAACAAGTAGATTAAGATGAGTTAAAAAAAAAAATATTTTTTTTTAACCCCTTCAGCCCTATTTTACTAAGCATTCTGTATTAAGAATGCTATTATTTTCCCTTATAACCATGTTATAAGGGAAAATAATAAAGATCGGGTCCCCATCCCGATCATCACCTAGCAACCATGCGTGAAAATCGCACTGCATCCGCACTTGCTTGCGGATGCTTGTGATTTTCACGCAGCCCCATTCACTTCTATGGGGCCTGCGTTGCGTGAAACACACAAAATAGAGCATGCTGCGATTTTCACGCAACGCACAAGTGATGCGTGAAAATCACCGCTCATGTGCACAGCCCCATAGAAATGAATGGGTCCGGATTCAGTGCGGGTGCAATGCATTCACCTCACGCACCTGTAGAGACACACCTGTTGATGTATTCAAATGCACACCTGAAGCACACTGTAGAATCATGGGAAAGTCTATTCTTTGTGTAGGATCATGGGAAAATCTAAAGAAATCAGCCAAAATATCAGGAAGAGAATTGTGGACTTGCACAAGTCCGGCTCAACCTTGGGTGCAATTTCAAGATACCTGAAAGTGCCTCATTCATCTGTACAATTATACTCAAGTACAAACAATATGGGAATGTCCAGCCATCATACCGCTCAGGAAGGAGATAGGTTCTGTTTCCCAGAGATGAACATGCTTTGGTCCGACATGTGCATATCATCCCAAGAACAAAAGCAAAAGACCTTGTGAAGATGATGGCGGAAGCTGGTAAGATTGTGTCAATATCCACAGTGAAACAATTACTGTATTAACATCGGCTGAAAGGCCGCTCTGCCAGAAAGAAGCCATTACTCCAAAAGAAACATAAAAAAGCCAGTTTAATGTTTGCAAATATACACAGGAACAAAGACCTACATTTTTGGAGACATGTCCTGTGGTCTGACCAAACTAAAATTGAACTTTTTGGCCATAATGACCATCGTTACGTTTGGAGGAAAAAGGAAGAAGCTTGGAAGCCTAAGTACACCATCCCAACTGTGAAACACGGGGGTGGCAGCATCATGTTGTCGGGTTGTTTTGCTGCAGAAGAGACTGGTGCACTTCACAAAATAGATGGCATCATGAGGAAAGAAGATTATGTGGAAATACTGAAGCAACATCTCAAGACATCAGCCAGGAAGTTAAAGCTTGGGTGGAAATGGGTCTTCCATATGGACAATGACCCGAAGCATACTGCCAAACTGGTTACAAAGTGGCTTAAGGATAACAAAGTCAATGTTTTGGAATGGCCATCACAATGCCCCGACTAACAATTGTGAGAAGCTTGTGGAAGGATATCCAGGAAGGATATCCAAAACGTTTGACCCAAGTCATACAGTTTAAGGGCAATGGTACCAAATATTAATGAAAAGTATGCAAACTTTTGACTTTGCAGAAAGTAATAAAAATGCATTAAAACATTCTCTCTCTCTCTCTCTCTCTCTCTCTCTCTCTCTCTCATTATTCTGGCATTTGGCAAATAATACTAATTATGGTAAGGCTTCATTCACATCACCGTTCAGCCTTTCCATTCTCCTGCCCCGTTTAGGGCTCCGTTCGGCTCAGTTATGTGCCGAATCTGTCCTTTCAGCTTTCCTGCCCCTAAACGGGGCAGTAGAATGGAAAGGCTGAATGGTGATGTGAACGAAGCCTAATCCTAATTGACCAAAAATAGGAAAGGTTTATTCTGATTTTATGTCAGCTATTGAGAAAAACATGTATGTAAACTTCTGGTTTTAACTGTATACAGTGCACCTGCCCTCAAGTGGAAGGCGTGCAGCGCTGGAGAGGAGGACAGGAGTAGGGGCCGTAGCGATGAAGGTGGCTGTAGTCCTTACGGTGGCTAATCCCCTGCTTCAGTGCTCCCCAGGGACCACATGTGCAGTGAATGGAGAGGCACAACCCTTCCTCCCCTCAGGTCACACCTTAATTTTGGGGTGTCCCACCTGGTGGTGGATGCATGGGGTGCCCCTGATATCAGGAGAATTGATAGCAGGATGCAAGGCAGAACGACAGGAGGGCAAGACCAGTGGATGATGAAGGCAATGACTAGGCCAGCTTGGTTATAATAAAGTCTCACTTTACTGATTATAGGGGTTGTAGTTCAAACACCAGCAGTAGGCACAGTTCTCCTCAGGTATCAAACAGAGTAGGTTTTTCCAAAGACTGTGTAAAAAAGGTGGCTGTAATGATGGTCCTCCCAGAGTCTCTCTCTATATAGGGACTAATAACCTTCCCAAATAGACCAAAGTTATGCAAACTTCCAATACGTCTCTGCAAAGCCTAAGTGTGGGGTACAATCCTAGATCCGATGGCCAGTCAGTCTCAATAGTGTGTGGGGCGCCAGAAGCAATTAACACTAACCACATGCAGTATAGGCTAAAGCTGTATGTGTTTGTTACCTTTACTGTCTTAGTCTATCACAGCCTTTAAGGTCCTCAACCTTCTGTAACATTCAATTCTTTCTTCTCTCAAGAGGAAATGCTTAGTAAAGTTGCTTTTCTGGCAATTTCCCCTGTAAAGAAGGTTTTTTTCTTCCCAGGAAAAAGCTCTTGTCTTGACATAATTGGCAGCAGTATATGCAAATAGATCTTCACTATAGTTTGTACAGCAGCAGACTCTCAACTAACCAGGGGAAAATGGGACCAGTCCATTACCCATCAACTAAATCTAAAGAATGCTAGTTAACTAATTCCTACCCCCACATAGCCTTTCGGAATAGATTTGGCTATGAACTCTAACATGAAGCCTTTTAGCAGTAAACCATAGCACTATAGCATTAACCCATTAATAGTGAACCATAGGGTCACTGCACATATATTTCCATAGAGTTTCATTCTAACGTCTGCACATATCTGCTGTGTTAACATTTGCCTTATGGTTAATATTGAAGTTAATTTATTGCTGCAGTTGGGTAAGCTTGGAAAAGATTCAATCATTAATTTTAGCAAATTATCTAATTTAGCTTCAGCAAAGAAAGGATGTCCATGCTTAATTAATTTTATTAACTTAATTTGGCTAAAGCAATTATAGGGAAATGCATTTACATGTGTCTTGTTAAGTATCTGATGTATGTTGGCTGTACAGTACAGAGCACACATCTATGGCTGCAGGTTACAGTGTTCTGGGTATCATGATGCATTTGTGGGTTAGTAGTATTGCTCATTGGTTTCTGATGATTATTCTCTTTTCTGTTCATATTTATGGGAGCAGATACTTAAAACGACACTGTCACTAGGATCCGGGGCGTACATAGAAATCATTGGGCCCCATAGCAAGAATCTGAATTGGGCCCCCTAACTCCGCCCACTACCCACCCCTGGCCCATCCCACTACCTACCCTGGCTCCCCCCCTGCCACACCACCATTGTATTCCTACTGACCCAGAGAATAAAATGCACAGGTCAGTTTCGCCGCAAAGGGAACGCCGTAGGAACAAAACCCGTAAAATGGTGGAGGAATTCCGTTTTTTTTCTAATTCCACCCCATTTGGAATTTTTTTCATATTGTATGCCATATTAAATGGTGGCATTAGAAAGTACAACTTGTCCCGCAAAAAATAAGCCCTCATATGGTTATGTGACCTGAAAAATAAAAAAGTCATGGCTCAAGGAAGATAGGGAAGAAAAATAAAAATGAAAAAATAAAAAAAAACTCTGGTATCCTGTTAAAGGGGTTATCCAACCCCTATTATGCCTCCCAAAAGGCTTGGCCACCGCATACAGGTAATACATATGCTCGGAGGGGGGGGGGATTTGGGGTGCAGCCAATAGCAGGCCGTGAAGGAAATGAGCCTCCCTAGCGTCACCCGTGATGCTAAGGAGGCTCGTTCCCATTGTGGCCTGCTATTGACTGCCCCCCACATCTCTGGATGTTTTCATTCATGTGACAGGGGGATGCAGTGGTGGCCATGTGGGCATCAGTGACGCGGGTGCCGGGAGCGGGCAAAGTATTACCTGTATGAGGTGCCCTGGCATTTTGGGGGGCATTATAGGGTTTGAATAACCCCTTTAACTCCTTGCTGCTGATGCTTAGTTTACCATGAGAAAAAATAGCCATTTATCATGAATAATGACTTGAGTATAAGTTGATATTGCTGTCATAACGTGCAAGAAATAAAAGCGTGAACATCATACGTTATACACAAAAAACATGATATATTACACGTTACACACCAATAATGTTGTTAAACCTTGCACACACCAGTAACTCCACCATATAGTGCTTCTCCCATACACTATGCACAAATAATAACATCATATGCTATACAGATAAATAATCCTGTTAAGGGTCCATTCAGACGTCCATAGTGTTCTGCGGTCTGCAAATTGTGGACCGCAAAACACTGACGCCGCACATTACCGGCACTTAATAGATCATTCCTATTCTTGTCCGCAGCTGCGGGCAAGAATAGGACATGCTCTATTTTTTTCCGGAGCCGCGGACCGGAAGTTCGGGGCAGTGGACAGGAAATGCGGATGCGGACAGCACACTGTGTGCTGTCCGCATCTTTTCCAGCCCCATTAAAAATGAATGGGTCCGCACCTGTTCCGCACGGATCCGGACCCATTCAACAGACGTCTGAATGGACCCTTATACAATGTGCACAGATAAAGCCACCATATCCTGCACACAGTGGGACAGGGCAGCTATTAGCAATTTTTTGTCCCATAATTGCCACAGAGTCAGTGCCACTACGCACTGTTAGATGGCAGATGTCAGGGACACTGCAGTGGGTGGGAGATTAGAAGCTGCTAGAGGCTCTAGGAGGGGAGTGTGTTCTGTCAGAATACTATACCTTATCAGGTACCACTTAATGCGCATGCACAAAACCGGCCAGGACACACTGCGCCTGCGCCTGGAGCCACGGCTGGGTAGGAGAGGGTGTGCACGTGCGGCTATATACTCCTGTCGGCCACACACATCAGGATTACACCACGCGTGCGCACTCAGGGGTAGGTAGATTTGGACCAGAGTATATAGCCGCACGTGCGCACCATCTCCTACCCAGCCGTGGCTCCAGGCGCAGGCGCAGTGTGTCCCGGCCGGTTTTGCTCATGCGCATTAAGTGGGCGCTTCTCCCGCGGCGCTGCTATAATTTTGACTTACCCGTGGATCTGCGCTCACCCCCTCCTCCAGCTGATTCTCGTCACTTCTGGTGCGGCCACCAGCATTCTGAATGGAGGACAAGTGGGCGTGCTTCCTCAATGCCCGATAAACTGTCTGCAGATGTAGGGGGCGGGGCCTTCCATGCGCTCCGGGCCCCCCCATGCCATGGGCCCCATAGCAGCTGCGTGGTCTGCCTATATGATAGGTACGCCACTGACTAGGATCAACCCTGTTAAATCTGGCACACTGGCTGGTACGGCTCATCATACTGATTAAAACAATACCTTTCTTTTGTCTGTATGCAAAAAGCTACAGAAATATCTGTGTTTTTATTCATATGCAAATGAGAAGTTCAAGCACCAGGAAGCGGGGCTGAATCTATTGATTGACACTTCCTATGAAGTGTTTGGCGCATGTGCTGTCTGAACTAAACGCTTCATAGGGAGTCGGCACAGTGAAAACTAGGACCAGAGACTGCATATATCCCTATGCAGAGCAGGAGAAGATTGGGCATGCGCAGAATGCTTTCTCCTGCATTTGCGCAGTACAAGTAACATAGTAACATAGTACATAAGGCTGAAAAAAGACATCTGTCCATCCAGTTCGGCCTGTCATCCTGCAAGTTGATCCAGAGGAAGGCAAAAAAAAACCCTGTGAGGTAGAAGCCAATTTTCCCCACTTTAGGGGAATAAAAAATTCCTTCCCGACTCCAATCAGGAAATCAGAATAACTCCCTGGATCAATGACCCCTCTCTAGTAGCTATAGCCTGTAATATTATTACGCTCCAGAAATACATCCAGGCCCCTCTTGAATTCCTTTATTGTACTCACCATCACCACCTCCTCAGGCAGAGAGTTCCATAGTCTCACTGCTCTTACCGTAAAGAATCCTCTACTACACTGCTCAAAAAAATAAAGGGAACACAAAAATAACACATCCTAGATCTGAATTAATTAAATATTCTTCTGAAATACTTTGTTCTTTACATAGTTGAATGTGCTGACAACAAAATCCCACAAAATTAAAAAATGGAAATCAAATTTTTCAACCCATGGAGGTCTGGATTTGGAGTCACACTCAAAATTAAAGTGGAAAAACACACTACAGGCTGATCCAACTTTGATGTAATGTCCTTAAAACAAGTCAGAATGAGGCTCAGTAGTGTGTGTGGCCTCCACGTGCCTGTATGACCTCCCTACAACGCCTGTGCATGCTCCTGATGAGGTGGCGGACGGTCTCCTGAGGGATCTCCTCCCAGACCTGGACTAAAGCATCTGCCAACTCCTGGACAGTCTGGGGTGCAACGTGACGTTGGTGGATAGAGCGAGACATGATGTCCCAGATGTGCTCAATTGGATTCAGGTCTGGGGAACGGGCGGGCCAGTCCATAGCATCAATGCCTTTGTCTTGCAGGAACTGCTGACACACTCCAGCCACATGAGGTCTAGCATTGTCTTGCATTAGGAGGAACCCAGGGCCAACCGCACCAGCATATGGTCTCACAAGGGGTCTGAGGATCTCATCTCGGTACCTAATGGCAGTCAGGCTACCTCTGCCGAGCACATGGAGGGCTGTGCGGCCCTCCAATGAAATGCCACCCCACACCATTAATGACCCAATGCCAAACCGGTCATGCTGGAGGATGTTGCAGGCAGCAGAACGTTCTCCACGGCATCTACAGACTCTGTCACGTCTGTCACATGTGCTCAGTGTGAACCTGCTTTCATCTGTGAAGAGCACAGGGCGCCAGTGGCGAATTTGCCAATCTTGGTTTTCACTGGCAAATGCCAAACGTCCTGCACGGTGTTGGGCTGTAAGCACAACCCCCACCTGTGGATGTCGGGCCCTCATATCACCCTCATGGAGTCTGTTTCTGACCGTTTGAGCAGACACATGCACATTTGTGGCCTGCTGGAGGTCATTTTGCAGGGCTCTGGCAGTGCTCCTCCTGTTCCTCCTTGCACAAAGGCGGAGGTAGCGGTCCTGCTGCTGGGTTGTTGCCCTCCTACGGCCTCCTCCACGTCTCCTGATGTACTGGCCTGTCTCCTGGTAGTGCCTCCATGCTCTGGACACTACGCTGACAGACATAGCAAACCTTCTTGCCACAGCTCGCATTGATGTGCCATCCTGGATAAGCTGCACTACCTGAGCCACTTGTGTGGGTTGTAGACTCCGTCTTATGCTACCACTAGAGTGAAAGCACCGCCAGCATTCAAAAGTGACCAAAACATCAGCCAGGAAGCATAGGAACTGAGAAGTGGTCTGTGATCACCACCTGCAGAACCACTCCTTTATTGAGGGTGTCTTGCTAATTGCCTATAATTTCCACCTGTTGTCTATCCCATTTGCACAACAGCATGTGAAATTGATTGTCACTCAGTGTTGCTTCCTAAGTGGACAGTTTGATTTCACAGAAGTGTGATTGACTTGGAGTTACATTGTGTTGTTTAAGTGTTCCCTTTATTTTTTTGAGCAGTGTATGTTTGTGTATACACTGCTCAAAGCATGCATGGGATAGGCATAAGGCTATCCTTCATATAAGATAGGGCCAGGGACTATTAATAGGATTCAGATATATTGGGCAGACTAGATGGGCCAAATGGTTCTTATCTGCCGACACATTCTATGTTTCTATGTTTCTATGTGTACAAACCTTGTTTCCTCGAGACGCAGAGGATGTCCCCTCGTCACAGTCACAGTCCTGGGGATAAATAGATGATGGGATTGATCTCTGTACTGACCCCTGATATATTTATAACGCTTGATGGGACAGGAGCAAGCAGGGGTGGAGGATACAGAGTCTGCACACTAAAATGGAAGCCGGAGGCACGCACTTCTGAAAGGATGGGTGGGTGAGGAGAGTTCTCCACTGGATGACTTCATATGACCATGCCACGAACAGCACAGCCACAGAAGTGGATGCTAAACTGCTGACAGCACTAAGTAGAGGCTGGGGAGAGTACAGATGTAGCAGGGGTAACACACACACTCATAACTCAAATTTCTTAACTCATCGCGTTATCTTAAAACAAAAGCCATTGAAAAGCAATTGCTTAACGCATTTAGTTTAGATAACATGTCTCATAAAGCATGTGGGTTAAAGGGTTTCTGTCATCAGAAATTACGTTATGTAGCTGACTGACATTAGCGATGGGCTAATGATAGCAGTACATAACAGTGTGCTTTCTAAGTCTCTGCCTGCCGCCGTTCTTTTAAAATAAAGACTTTTAAAATATGCTAATGAGCCTCTAGGTACTATGAGGGCCTTAGAGGCTCAGTCTACTCACCCTTTGGCACGCCCAGGTCCAGTTGATTGACTGGCGAGTTCTCCTCTTCGTCTAGTAAATTCCACGCCTGCGCCATCAATCAACTGGACCTGGGCGTGCCAAAGGGTGAGTAGACCGAGCCTCTAGGTGCTGAAGCAACGCCCTAATAGCACCTAGAGGCTCATTAGCATATTTTAAAAGTCTTTATTTTAAGAGAACGCCGGCAGGCAGGGAGTTATAAAGCATAGGGTTTGTACTGCTGACATTAGCCCATCGCTAATGTCAGTTAGCTACATAACGTAATTTCTGATGACAGAAACCCTTAAACCCTGCTACATCCGTAGTACAGACATTTTATTGTGTAACTTTTCTCATCAGGAGTAGTGAGAATAGGAAGTTTTAGGCTACATACACATGACCGTATGTGTTTTGCAGTCCACAAATTGCGGATCTGCAAAATAAAATGGATGACATCCGTATGCCATCCGTTTTTTTTTGAGGATCCATTGTAACAATGCCTAAAACAGACAAGAATAGGACATGTTCTATTTTTTTTTGCGAGACTAAGGAACGGACATACTGTTGCAGACAGCACATGAATATGAATAGGTCCGCATCCTATCTGCAAAAAAAACTGAATGGACACGGAAAGAAACAACGTTCGTGTGCATGTAGCCTTAGGCCTCTTGCACTCGACCATATGGCTTTTTCAGTATTTTGCGGTCTGCAAAAAACGGATGCGCAAAAAATACGGATGATGTTGGTGTGCATTTGTTTTTTTTGCGGAACGGAACAGCTGGCCCCTGATAGAACAGTACTATCCTTGTCCGTTATGCAGACAATAATAGGACATGTTATATATTTAATCGGAACGGAAAAACGGAAATACGGAAATGGAAGGCATACGAAGTACCTTCCGTTTTTTGGGCGGATCCATTGAAATGAATGGTTCTGTATACAGTCCGTATACGGAACACAAAAAACTGAACGAAAACGGAAAAATTAAAATATTTGTGTGCAAATTCTGCTCCTGCAAGGGCACAGGAGATGGAACTTCACTTTGAAGTGCTCTCTGCTTTCAGCTACTTCACAGCCCTTTCCCAGAGAGCACATTGTAGTGTCCCCACTAGATAAGCGTGGGCACTACACAAGGGTCAATTGGTGTGTGCGTTACTCCTCCTCCCTAGGGACAGGAATGTTATCTCTAATTGTGCATTTTATGTAATTTATAAGGTATTGTTTGTATGCAATGTTCCCCTGTAATATGTAATATCAGGCCTAGTTCGCTGCAGTTAGTCATCCCAGACGTTAGAGGGAGTTAGAGAACCCCTGGTATAAGTATTCAGGCCCAGACAGGGAGGGGGGAGTTGAAGGTCAGGAGTCTGCAGAGACAAGCTAGAAGGCACAAGCCAGAGCCTTCTCCTGACATGCAACTAGACAGCCCAGGCTTCTAGTTGCTACCAGGAGACTAGTAGAGGGATCCTAGTCTACCTGCTGATCAAGAGAGCCATGGTTAGCTCAGAAGATGTACCCCAAGGGAAGAGTTTACCTCCTGGGAGAGAAACCCTGTAGTTCCCACCAAGTCAAGCAGAGTCAACATGTCCAGCTAATACAAGTAAGCTGAAGGGCAGAAAGAGTAGAAATGTAAGGCAAGAATGAGTACCTGAGGAGGATTATTTACCAAGGATAAAAGCCTACAATAAGGTATCCGGGCCTTGGGATCAAAGCCAGACAGGAGTTCTAAGGAACAGTGTACACTATCTCCGAGGAGTCTGTACAGCCTGATTCTGCGCGTGTGGATGTTTACCCTCTGTGTATCTTGCCAGGAAACAGTATACCTGCCATGATTGTGAAATCCTGCTTGCGAAGTGTACTTGATATGTGGAACTGAGTTGTCATCTAACTGTATAAAGGGGAATTAATTACAGTAAAGCAAAGTTTGGTTCACCATACCATCTGTGTTCCTCGCTTATTAAGACCATCCATCGGTGTGCCACCGTTACAGGCACTGGCGTCACGTACTTTAAAGGGACCTTGCCCCAGGCACATAAAACACCTGCAACATCCAGGGCACCTCATCCACCACCAGGCCTGGTCCCTAAATACAGAGTGTGCCCCAGAGGACTCCTGTGCCAGCCTCTCCTTCACTGCTGTATGCCTGCCCAGGGTTTCCCTACAGAACTGTGAGTAACCCTCGCTTGCCATTAACCGTGACCTCACAATCGCATTACCCTGCAGGTCTGGCGTACCGCATAAATTGGCGTCACGAACAGGATACGGAACATTCCTGCGCCATTGCGGATATCAAACTGTGTGCTGAAGACTACCTTAAAGTGACGAGCCCTAATTGTTTTTATTGAAAATTGCTGGGCCTAAAGGACTGTCCTAAGTAGCGGTGTGAAAATAGGGTTTTCTGGACTGTTTTGCTGCTTGTTTAAGCCACCGCTTGCTGTCAGTGAATAGACAGCGTTTTGCTAAAGATGGCCGCTGAGCTTGTTTGAGTTTACTGCTGCGTCATCTTCATCCTGAATTGGCGGTAAAAGTTGGTGCCTTTTTGCTGAGAAGAGCGGGAAAAAGCTCAAAGTCGGCGCCACCGCCTTTCTGGACATTTGCATGTCTGCGGAGATGGACTCCGCCTCCCTCATACTGGAGTACCTGGGGGGCGGCCTCCCAGTGCAATGGGAGGATCTGTCTGAACTTATTGGCGCCACCCTGTCGCTCTCCAGAGAAGGATCGAGCATGTTGGAGAGTGAAGACTGCTCTGCTGGGATGTCCGCGCCTGATCTATTAAAAATGGATGACAATGGTGTAGAGCCAGAGGACGCTCCACCGGCCTACTCTCCGGGACCGGAGAGACCCGCCTGCCCGCCACTGGGGACAGAACCGGAGAACTACTATGGCTCCTGGAGGGACTTCTTTCAGCCCTCGTTCAAGTGGTCAGCACTAATGGCAGAGATCCGGGAGGCCGCCATAAAGAAAAATACCAAGACTAAGATATACTACGAAGAACTGGCAAAGACCATTCACGAGTGGCACACTAACGCCCAACCCCGCCTGGAAAGGAGAAAGGGGTTGGTTGTGTCTTTTGATAAGAACCGTGGCTACGGGTTCATACAAGATTATATTACTGGCAGAGACTTATATGTAAACCGGAGGTCCGTCAAGCGGGGTTACCTCCCCGAGCATCTGCATAACCTCCGCGAGGGAGAGGAAGTGGAATTCACCCCTGCCGAGAGCCTGCGAGGCCCATATGCTACTGCCGTGACCCGTCCTAAGAAAGAACCGGAGGACTGGGAGGCAGATGAGGACTACTCTGGCTGCGAGTGCAAACCAGTGCGCTCTCCAGAACCGGCCCATCACGCATTCCAAGAGCGGGGCTCTTTCATTGGTCCTAACGTATTTTGGTAGCCAACTGTGTTAGAGAAATGGGTGAGTCCCTATCCATCCCCCGAGCTGCCTCGCCGGGAGAAGACAATCCAAGAAATGGAAAAGTTAAAAGGACTCCGCGTCACCCTGGAGAATATCCGGAAGGGTAGGAGACCTGATGCGCCACCGGAGCCTGCAGCGGGCGCGTCCGATGCATCATATACTGTACCTGTGCCGGCGGCGACAGCGGAAGACAGCGATCCTGAGAACGAGAGCCTCGACGACCAGATCGTCCGACTGGAGGAAAAGTTGCGGGAGTTGCGTAAGATTGCCACCGCCAGGATCCAGACGCCGCCTAAGAAGGAAGAGGTAAGGGTGCCTGTCCCCACCCGTCGGCCACCGTCTGCTACCACAGCTACGTTGAGGCCCCCAAGAAGGCCCTCTCACCCTGTGACTTGCTGCGCAGAGCCAGTTGTTCCAGCGCCCACCGGACCGCTTGCGGCGGCGGTATCTAGGCAAGCGCCACCTGCGATTGTCATCCCTGCACCGGTGCGGTCAGCAGCTGTCATCACCCCTAGGCCTATGGGGCCAATACCTATTAGGGGTCCCTTCGTGCTGCAGCTGCCCCCTAATACTGTGTTGTGGGCACATCCGCCTGTGGAGGATTATTACAGGCCTCATTTGCCAGCAGAGCCAGGGAGCACCACTGAAGTACCAGGTGATTACGATATGCCCCTGTGAATTGGCCTGCTAGGCCCTTGATTTATTTGCTTTGCCAAGGGATTTATTTCTAGTAGATTTAACCCTTTCAGGACAGGAGTCCTTTGTTATGGTCCTTTGTTGCTGCTGCCAGTTACCCACGGCTCAGTGGTAGTGGTCACCCACTGAAATAAAAATGTCAGCAAAACCATCTTGTTTCCAGGACCTCCTGCCTGCTTCTACGATCTCACACCAAGTTGTGCCTGTTCCTACGTTGCACCTTTAACCCTTTAACCCCCTTTTCAGGTTGATTAAGGGTATTACAGCACTTGTTTTTATATTATGCCATTTGAAAAGTGTGGGCTATCTTTTATGTGCTGTCATTCTATTGTGCAACTGAATTCTAAGAATACGTGCCCAGTGATAGACTCAAAAGTACCTGAGCCTCTGAGATTTTTGCTCTTTTAAAGGAATGTGCCCAGTGATAGACTCAAAAGTACCTGAGCCTCTGTGATTTGCTACCTTGCCTTGCGGGTGAAAGACACTCACTTTAAATAAGAAAGGAACCTGGGTACGGACTCATATTTGTTCCTTGAGCCTCCAAGAACTTTTAAATTGTTTACATTTTCCTGCTGTACTATTAAGGACAATTTGCACCTATGGACTATCCTGGTAATAATGTTACGCTGCACCAGGTCAGCGCCCCTGTTCCCTCACATGATCCTGAGAGAAGAGAACGACGCCCCTTTTCACCGTTACTTGTTCCTAAGCCAGTGGACTGCCTGATTTATGCATGTAATGTGCTTCTGCAAATGTAGATGTATTTCTCCTGCTTTGCATTATGGTCTCTTTTTCAGGTGCAGTATCCAGCTGGGCAGGGCCCCTCCATGTTGCGCCTAGGTCGGGCAACGTTAAAGCGTGGTGGTATGTAGTGTCCCCACTAGATAAGCGTGGGCACTACACAAGGGTCAATTGGTGTGTGCGTTACTCCTCCTCCCTAGGGACAGGAATGTTATCTCTAATTGTGCATTTTATGTAATTTATAAGGTATTGTTTGTATGCAATGTCCCCCTGTAATATGTAATATCAGGCCTAGTTCGCTGCAGTTAGTCATCCCAGACGTTAGAGGGAGTTAGAGAACCCCTGGTATAAGTATTCAGGCCCAGACAGGGAGGGGGGAGTTGAAGGTCAGGAGTCTGCAGAGACAAGCTAGAAGGCACAAGCCAGAGCCTTCTCCTGACATGCAACTAGACAGCCCAGGCTTCTAGTTGCTACCAGGAGACTAGTAGAGGGATCCTAGTCTACCTGCTGATCAAGAGAGCCATGGTTAGCTCAGAAGATGTACCCCAAGGGAAGAGTTTACCTCCTGGGAGAGAAACCCTGTAGTTTCCACCAAGTCAAGCAGAGTCAACATGTCCAGCTAATACAAGTAAGCTGAAGGGCAGAAAGAGTAGAAATGTAAGGCAAGAATGAGTACCTGAGGAGGATTATTTACCAAGGATAAAAGCCTACAATAAGGTATCCGGGCCTTGGGATCAAAGCCAGACAGGAGTTCTAAGGAACAGTGTACACTATCTCCGAGGAGTCTGTACAGCCTGATTCTGCGCGTGTGGATGTTTACCCTCTGTGTATCTTGCCAGGAAACAGTATACCTGCCATGATTGTGAAATCCTGCTTGCGAAGTGTACTTGATATGTGGAACTGAGTTGTCATCTAACTGTATAAAGGGGAATTAATTACAGTAAAGCAAAGTTTGGTTCACCATACCATCTGTGTTCCTCGCTTATTAAGACCGTCCATCGGTGTGCCACCGTTACAGGCACTGGCGTCACGTACTTTAAAGGGACCTTGCCCCAGGCACATAAAACACCTGCAACATCCAGGGCACCTCATCCACCACCAGGCCTGGTCCCTAAATACAGAGTGTGCCCCAGAGGACTCCTGTGCCAGCCTCTCCTTCACTGCTGTATGCCTGCCCAGGGTTTCCCTACAGAACTGTGAGTAACCCTCGCTTGCCATTAACCGTGACCTCACAATCGCATTACCCTGCAGGTCTGGCGTACCGCAACATGACAGTGAAGGTCCACCTCCTGAGCACTTGCACGTACTTATTCTCACTACTCCTAATGAGAAAAGCTCTACAACAGGTATGTTTGTCCTGCTCTCACCAGCGCCTAGCAAGAGCTGTCGGCAGAGTCACATGGACAAATCTGTTGGCAGTTTGCCTTTAAGAGGTTAAAATGGTTGAAACTGCAAATACTGACTGCTGGTAATGACCTGACCTAACAACATCATCACTATGTTTCTGACCATCTTAAAGCTGCTCATATATCAAACATTTCGTGGGATTACAAAACTATCTAATGTGCATGAGGTCAACTTAATGGCAGATGCTAGTAAGGATCAGGCATCTTGGATTTTAATGTGCCCAATCCTTCCCATAGTCAATAAACTGCTACCAGAGGTGTGTGGCAACAGCTTCTTTACCTCCCATCCACTTGCACACCTAGCTAAGCATAATTCTGGAGGAGTCTGGAAAACAGCCACAGAGATAATTATCGTAAATCGCTGTGATTAGAGATGAGCGAATCGAAGTTGATGAATTGGAGTTCGATTCGAATTTCAGGGAAAATTTGATTCTCACCGAATCCTTCGTGGTAACGAATTAAATTTTTTCCTAAAATGGCTGCTGCACGTGTGAGGACATGGAGCAAGGAACTCTGGGAATGCGGGGTCACCCATAATGCCATGCATGCAGCCAATCAGCAGCCAGCCAGCCCTGTGATGTCACAGCCCTATAAATAGCCTCAGCCATCTTAGATTCTGCCATTTTTCAGTGTACTTAGTGCAGAGAAAGACGTCAGCAGGTGCTAGGAACAGTGCTAGAAAAAACTTAATTGTACTAAAAAACGATTTACAAGTTCAGGGAAAGATTATTCAAGGTGTAGGAAAAGGATAATGAGGAATCATTCCATAGCATTAATGAAGAACAGGGTTCAGTAGGGGAGTGTACAGCCTGGGTAATAGGAACAATCCTATTACACCTTGCTGCACTGACTGGGGACCCACATTGCCATTATATAGCTCTGTAATTCCAGCAAACTGTTCTTGTTATTGGAGTACAAGTGCTGTTTGATACAGCCATTAACAGGGTTTATTACAAGGAAATATTTATATGTCTTATTTGCCCTTGTGCGGTGCAATTATATGTTGTAAAGCATTTTTTGGTTTGTATTAGTGGGAAAAAAAGGCTTATTAGCCATTGTTTGGTGAAGTGCAAAAATTACAGCCCTTTTTGTTGTGTATTAATGGCAAAAGAAAACTATATTTGCTATTCAGCGGTGCAGTTATATGTTCTAAAGCCTTTTTTGTCGTGTATTAGTGGCAAAAGAAAAATATATTTGCTATTCAGCGGTGCAGTTATATGGTCTAAAGCAGTGTTTCCCAACCAGTGTGCCTCCAGCTGTTGCAAAACTACAACTCCCAGCATGCCCGCACAGCCAAAGGCTTTCCGGGCATGCTGGGAGTTGTAGTTTTGCAACAGCTGGAGGCACACTGGTTGGGAAACACTGGTCTAAAGCCTTTTGTAGAGTGTATAAGTGGAAAAAAATAAGTGCCTATTTGCCGTTCAGCGGTGCAGTTATATGTTCTGAAGCCCTTTTTGTTGTGTATTAGTGGCAAAAGAAAAATATATTTGCCGTATAGCGGTGCAGTTATATGTTCTAAAGCCCATTTTGTCATGTATTAGTGGCAAAAGAAAAATATATTAGCCGTTCAGTGGTGCAGTTATATGGTCTAAAGCAGGCATCCTCAAACTGTGGCCCTCTAGCTGTTGTAAAACTACAACTCCCACAATGCCCTGCTGTAGGCTGATACCTGTAGGCTGTTCGGGCATGCTGGGAGTTGTAGTTTTGCAACAGCTGGAGGGCCGCAGTTTGAGGATGCCTGGTCTAAAGCCTTTTGTGTAGTGTATAAGTGGTAAAAAGAAAAATAAATTTGCAGTTCAACGGTGCAGTTATATGTTCTAAAGCCCTTTTTTGTCGTGTATTAGTGGAAAAAGAAAAATATATTTGCCGTTCAGCGGAGCAGTTATATGTTCTAAAGCTCTTTTTGTGGTGTATTAGTGGCAAAAGAAAAATATATTTGCCATTCAGCGGTGCAGTTGTATGTTCTAAAGCCTTTTGTGGAGTGTATAAGTGGAAAAAAGAAAAAAGTATTTGCTGTTGTATGGTGAAGTGAGAAAATTACAGCCCTTTTTGGCGAGTATTAGTTGAAAAATAAAGGGCTTATTAGCCGTTGTGTGGTGAATTGAGAAAATTACTGACTTTTTTGGGGTTTACTTTTTATTTATTATTTATTTGATCTAACAGTATTTCAGACAGAGAAGTGCCAAGCCCTGCGCAGGGGAGTGGCAGCGGCCTAAATGTTTCTGGCGCAGGCAGAGGTCACAGCAGAGTAAGGAGGTGTGGCAGCAGGAGTCACAACGAGAGGCCTGAGCTCCCAGTGTCATCTAGCGGTCGTGTCTTGACCAGCAACCCAGCTGTTCTTGAATGGTTGACTCGGTCATCCACTTCATCCCAAGTGACATCAGACACCCCCAGCCAAGAGTCCGTGGGTTCGTCAGACACAACCCTTAGTTGGCATGGCCTGGGAGCAGGCCCTGTGCCCTCACCTGTCCTCAACCTGCCTCTGTCCTTTTCTGTTCCCTCAGCCAGAGATGTATTATATGCTGTGGACTCAGCCCCACTGTAGAGCAAGGACGAGCTACTAGAGGACAGTCAGTGGCTACTGGCCAGCCAAGATGTGGAGGAGACATCCGCCGCTTCCTCCGCTAGGGCAAGTAGTGATGAGGAGAGTGGCGTGGGAGCTGGTGTTGCGAGCAGTGAGGCTCCTGACCCAGAGACCATTGAGGAGGACATCAGTGATGTGCAGACAGTGCTCGATGATGATTATGTAGCTGATCGCACTTCGGAGCCGGGTGAATTGGGGGCTTCATCATCATCGGGAGAAGATGGTGGTAGCTTGCCCATGAGGCAGCGGCGAGCCAACAAGTTGCTAGTGTGGCCGGGTGGCAGCAGTGGGAGGTCGGTAGCCAAACGTGCCCGGGGTAGACCACCTGCTTCGCTGGAGCCTATCTGCCCGGAAAGTAGTGGTGCACGGGTTCACGGAAGCAGCGGTGGTAGCAGTTAGTCAGTGCGTAGTGT
Organism: Bufo bufo; assembly: GCF_905171765.1. Lineage (NCBI taxonomy): Eukaryota > Metazoa > Chordata > Amphibia > Anura > Bufonidae > Bufo > Bufo bufo. Next base: position 70,221,263 of record NC_053392.1, on the reverse strand, counting down.
TGGGGGTAAAATCACCTACTCGGCGGTGAGGCAGTTTTTTGTTAAGCCACCGGAGGTGGTGAACATGTCCATATGTAGAATCTGCAGGACGAAGGTGAAGCGTGGCCAGGGTGCCAATGTTGGCACCACGGTTCTGCGGCAACATATGCAGAGTAAAAATAAAGTGGCCTGGGAGAACCGTGTCTCCGATGTGGTGGTCCAGCCTGCCGCAGCAACCGCTGCATCACCCAGTGGCACGCACCCGGTTTTAGGCAGTCAAGGCTACGCCACCTCAGCCGAGGGGAGCTGTCTGTTCTTCCCATCATCTGCTGGTCCTGATGCTCCTGCTCCTCTTTCTCCTACTCCTCGTCAGTCATTCCGTGAACAATCGATCACCGAAGCGATTGCCAAGAGACAACAGTATGCGTGCATTCCAACGGCGCAGAAGCTGAATGTGCTCCTGTCCAAGTTGCTGGTGCTGCAGTCCCTCCCTTTCCAAGTGGTGGACTCTGCAACTTTCAGAGAATTGATGAATTGTGGCGAGCCGAGGTGGAGAGTCCTAAGCCGTCATTTCTTTGCCAACAAGGCAGTACCAGCCCTGCACACACATGTAGAACAGAAGGTGGGCCAGTTCTTGAGCCTGTCGGTGTCTGCCAAAGTGCACGGCAGCGCCGACGTGTGGAGCTGTAACTACGGTCAGGGACAATACATGTCCTTTACGGCCCACTGGGTGAATGTGTTTCCTGCACAGCCACACCAGCTGCCTCCACGTTGTCACGCTGTTGGTCCTGCGACAATGTCTGCCTCGGCCTCCTCATCCTCCACCGTGTCCTCAGCCTCCGCTGCAGGGACAATTCAAAGTACCCCTCCAGCATACCACATGTGCAGGGCACGGTGGTGTCACGCTGTTCTGCACCTCGTTTGCCTGGGAGAACAGAGTCACACAGGGGAGCAACTGCTCCTAGTCCTTCATCAAGAAATCGAATCCTAGCAACTAGCAGAGTTTGCCCTGGAATAGCTGTCCTGCCTGGCCAGTAGTAACATAGTATATAAGGTCGAAAAAAGACATTTGTCCATCCAGTTCGGCCTGTTATCCTGCAAGTGGATCCAGAGGAAGGCAAAAAAAAAAAATGTGAGGTAGAAGCCAATTTTCACCACTTAACACTTAAGGGGGAAAAAATTCCTTCCCGACTCCAATCAGGCAGAATAACTCCCTGGATCAACAACCCCTCTCTAGTAGCTATAGCCTGTAATATTATTACACTCCATAAATTCATCCAGGCCCCCCTTGAATTATTTTATTGTACTCACCATCACCACCTCCTCAGGCAGAGAGTTCTATAGTCTCACTGCTCTTACCGTAAAGAATCCTCTTCTATGTTTGTGTACAAACCTTCTTTCCTCCAGACGCAGAGGATGTCCCCTTGTCACAGTCACAGTCCTGGGGATAAATAGATGATGGGAGAGATCTCTGTACTGACCCCTGATATATTTAAACATAGTAATTAGATCTCCCCTCAGTCATCTTTTTTCTAAAGTGAATAATCCAAATGTTGATAATCTTTCAGGGTACTGTAGTCCACCCATTTATTACTTTAGTTGCCCTCCTCTGAACCCTCTCCAGCTCTGCTATGTCTGCCTTGTTCACAGGAGCCCAGAACTGTACACCGTACTCCATGTGTGGTCTGACTAGTGATTTGTAAGGTGGTAGGACTATGTTCTCATCACGGGCATCTATGCCCCTTTTGATGCAACTCCTTATCTTATTGGCCTTGGCAGCAGCTGCCTGACACTGTTATTTACTGCTTAGTTTGCTGTTTATTAAAATTCCTAGGTCCTTTTCCATGTCAGTGTTACTGAGTGTTTTACCATTTAGTATGTATGGGTGATTTGCATTATTCCTTCCCATGTGCATAACCTTACATTTGTCAGTGTTAAACCTCATCTACCACTTCTCTGCTTAAGCCTCTAATCTATTCAGATCCATCTGTAGCAGTATATTGTCCTCTTCAGTGTTAATTACTTAACCAAGTTTAGTGTCACCTGCAAAAATTGATATTTTCCTTCTGCAAGATCATTAATAAATATATTGAAGAGAATAGGGCCCAATACTGACCCCCTGAGGTAGTGGCATCAGAGCGGGTGTTTAGTGTCGCGGGGGCCATAGTTACCCCAAGAAGAACTCACCTGTCCACCCAAAATGTGGAGAGACTGACCTTTGTCAAGATGAATCAGGCGTGGATCAGGCAGGATTTCCACCCACCAATGCCTGATGCATCAGACTAGATCATCCATGGTGCCACACCAACACTTTGACAAACATAAACGGTTTCTTTTGGCTACCTGCCTCAGCTACTATTCTGATGCTACCACCCACCTGATGCCACACATCTGATGCCAAGTGCTCTTTCTTTCACCCACCATCTTCAGCTGGTACTCGTATTGCCACCCACCTCCCCACTCTGTCACCGGATCACTCTGTGGTCTCCTGATGCTGCTGCCACCTCCACACTATGTCACCTTGCCACTTCGTGGTCTCCCGATGCTGCTGTCGCCTCCACACTATGTCACCTTGCCATTATTTGGTCTCCTGATGCTGCTGCCACATCCCCACTCTGGCATTGGGTCACTCTGTGGTCTCCTGATGCTGCTGCCACCTCCACACTATGTCACCTTGCCATTTTGTGGTCTCCCGATGCTGCTGTCGCCTCCACACTATGTCACCTTGCCATTCTTTGGTCTCCTGATGCTGCTGCCACCTCCCCACTCTGGCACCGGGTCACTCTGTGGTATCCTGATGCTGCCGACACCTCCCCACTCTGTCACTGGGTCAATCTGTGGTCTCATGATGCTGCTACCACCTCCACACTATGTCACCATGCAACTTTGTCATCTCCTGATGCTGCTGTCACCTCCACACTGTCATTGTGCCACTCTGTGGCCTCCTGATGCTGCTGCTGCCACTTCCACGCTCTGTCATTGTGCCACTCTGTGGCCTCCTGATGCTGCTGCCACCTCCACTCTCTGTCATTATGCCACTCTGTGGCCTCCTGATGCTGCTTCTGCCACCTCCACACTGCCATTGTGCCACTCCTGATGCTGCCGCCACCTCCAGACTCTGTCATTGGGCCACTCTGTGATCTCATGCTGCTTCCACCTCACCACTATGTCATAGGGCTACTCTGTGGACTTCTCATGCTTTTCCCACCTTCCCCACTTCATGACTGGGCCACTATTTTGCCTCTCAGCCTGGCTGACATCATCATTTATTTTACCCTTCTTCTGATCTGTCAGAAGGAAGGAAAAATGAGAAGCACAACGGATCCTGTCTGTGTAGCAGCTCTAAGGCCTGTAAAAATAATCAGTGAAGATGTTGTAGAAATATTAATAGTTGTAATCCGCTCTCCAATGTCTTTGTGTAAGGAAAGGTAAAAATCTCAACCGCAGTCAGCCAAAGGTGTTTTCATGTTAAGTTCTGCTGAGCAACTGCCCCGCCCTGCTCAGTCTGTTCACTTTTATTTACTCACAAAAGGTGTAAAAGGGGCTGGCCCACAACAAGGATGCAGGAAGTGATGACATACAGGAAGTGATGACATAGGAAGACAAGACACCATCATTTAGAATACCCTAGCCAACAAACACATGTATGCAATAGAGAAATGTTTGAGGAATAGCTCACTCTATATGCAAAGAAGGACCAGGTGTTCTAGGCCAGAAGAACTGTATCACCCTTACAGACAAGTATTAAAAATAGATAAATAAATTGGACTGGCACTCTGTATGTGTGGTAATGGAATAAATACAATCAATAATATAATAAAAGTGATCACAATTTAATTCATAAACAAAATGCAATAAAATACACAATAAAATAGATATGAACGCTAAAATATGAAATAGCAGCACTGATATGGTAGTTCGTTTAAGAATTTATGATATGAAGTTCATATAAGCCAACGACCAAACGTGATTAGGTATAGTGGTTTGTCCTTTCAATCATAAAATTTTGTAGGTGCAAAAGAACGCAATGCAAGCGTAAAGTCTGATGATTATGCAGTTCAGGCAAAAGATTCAGCACAGATATGTTGTCTCCTGAATAGCGATAAATTGCAGTCACTGTGATGCAGTGCTCCTAAGGTAAGGGAGATATCGGATCTTACCTTGAGCCGACTGAAGTGGAAAGCAAAGACACTCACGTGTATGGTGCGACTGATCCCGCACTTGGAAGTAACGCCGAAGCAATGCGGTCTATAGCGTGCTGCTTGCTTGACCGTCTGTATCGCAGAGTGTGCTGCGTCCCACGTGATCCGTGACCACTCTGAACCTACAGTCCCTTGGTCTTTGAGGGGCTTAACAACTCCTCCTCCATAGATGGATTTCATGTACTGCATGGCTGTCCTATAGTCAGAAGTGGTACCCTTCTGTTCCCTAGATTTCCTTAAACCCATGCTCGAGCCTTCTAAAAGTAGGTGCGTCCACCTCCAGTGTCCCGCGACACACGCTTGGACGGCTGCTACTCCCCTTCGTTCGCCTCTGAGTTGCCCTAGGGTTTCTGGCACCGACACACGGACTCCGTTCACCCTAGTTAGACCTCAGGAAAAGGAGTAATCAGTGTGAGGAAAAGGGCTCTCGCCGACACACGGCGGCCCTCTGAGTCTCCTAATGAGATATACCAGCCTCGGTTTTGGCTCTGAATAGTGACCTGACCACAGGATAGGGCTTCCAATTGACCTGGAGTGGAAAGAGGGGTGCACAGAGAACACACAGTACCTTCTGTGGGGACGAGGGGTGCACAGAAAACAAACTCACAGTACTCCTGTGGGGAATGGGGTTACTCACACAGCTATTGGTATGCCCGGGTGATATATATCACCTTGTCTCCTTAAAAAAAGCTCATCAACTCACTTTCCTTTGCCGATATGATTCTATATAGTCAAGCTGAACAGCACACAAAGGCCTTTTTTCAATGACTGATCAAAAACCTCTCACTCAGCAGCAACCCTTGAATTCAGACAGTAGTTCCCACATAATATCATGAGACCCCCAGTACTCCTAACCAAATCTACAGAGAAGAGAGAGGGAAAGAAAGAGAAAAAGAAAGAAAAAGAGAGAAGCTCCAAAATATGAAAAAGGAAAAAAAATTATAATAGACTAAAAATAAAAATGGGTTGGTAAATAAGGAAAAACTGAAAAAAAATTGATTACATCAATAAAAACCTAAAAAATAAAAAATGGATTAGTAAAAGAAGAAAAATGCAAATGTAAATTAATCAAAGAAAATACCCAAACAAAAATAGACAAAAATAACTGAAAATAAAACTGAAAAAGATGCCAAAATATGAAAAAGGAAAAAACTTGATTACAACAATAAAACCTAAAAATAAAAATGGATTAGTAAAAGAAGACCTGTAAAAAGTAGAGAAAAACAACATAGAAAACTTCAGTTACAGAAAGTCTTGCTATATACTGTACATTGAGATTCAGTAAAAAGTAAATGTTAACTTAAAAACTGAGACTCAAATACAAAAACAAAAACCCTTTGGAACACATACAACTGTATAGGACTGAATTAACAAATCAATGTCTTGGAGGGTTCAACTGAAACCGTACAGCAGAATTTCTACCCACCCAGTCATTGAAATGTTAATTTGCCCAGCCCCAAACCAGCTTCAGATTCATTTTACCAGAGAAGCAGGATTTTACATTACAAGGTCCCAAAACCGTTTTTTCCTAGGGGAAGGGAAAAATCTATTTAAATTAGGTCTTAAGAGTTAAAATGGTTTACAAAGACCTTAATGTACCCTTCTTTGGCACACAAAAATTAGAAACTCTACTGAATTCCAGGAACCGATCTCTTTCCTCTCTGAGCTTCACATTTTCAAATTTTAACCGTTCATATTGGGAATTAAAATCTGCTTTATTGATCAATGACCTTGGCTGTCCCTGGGTTCTCTGCCTTTGCAAAGAACCATGTCTGGGACCATTACCCCACCTTGCTGAATAAGCCACTTCACTTCTAGGTGTGGTTCTGGGGTATTTAACATACCTGTGTCTGTTGCCATTAGCAACGTTACATTATCGTGCAATGTGCCCGTATTCCCTGCATGCAAAACAACGAATAGCTTGCCTCCCTGCACAATACCTTGTCTGGGCACATGGTGATTTGACTTGGCGCACAACATTAACCATCCTAGCATGACTAGATCCCACACTACTATCTGTATTGAGTCCCCTTACCACGGACTCATCTGAGGAATCTTCTGGTATTGTGTTAATACTTCCAACTCCAGGGTCAGACACATTGCCCATCTTCATCCCTGAGTCGGTTCCACTATCTGAACCACAATCCGCAGACTTCTTCATGCTTACAGCGCATACATTTCCTCTAATCCCAGACACATTACTCTCCAATGGTTGTTTCAATAACTCTGGCAATTCCCTTACAGCACCCTGTGCATGCGTCAGGCTTTCATATAAACATTAATTTTCCTTGCGCAGCTCAGTATTACACCTCACAGTACATTCATAATTAGCGCTAGCTTCAGCTGCCTGCTGGACAAGAGTTCTCAATTTAACAATTTCCACTTTTAAAACTTCTACTTCTCCTTCCAAATTCAGCTTCAGCCTACAAGGCTCCTGATATTTATCCGCTATCCACCCAGCAGCAAAAATCAGAGCATACTTGCCTTTCCTTTTGCGCCATTTTTTGGTACCGATCAGGTTTGCTACACAATTCTGAGCCTGCAGCCATGGATCAGTAGATCCCTGCATAGCCTGAAGAATGGTCGCCGTGTCCTTCAACTTTGCAACTTCTTTAAAAATACTTTCCATTGCACAGCTACAGAAACACTACAATGGTTGCTACAAAAAACAAAACACTAGTACCAATTTATAGGAGTTGTCCCAATACTTTTGGCACAGAACCTTTCTACACTGTAGTACCCTTATTAATTATGCCAAACAAGTCTACAATTCAGTGTAACAGCCACAGATATACAAACATTAAGCAGAATCATCAACTATAGGACAATTTCACCGCTAAACTGCCACTAATGCTCACACAATGATTCCTGTATCAGACTGGTCACTGAGCTATACCATAACCGAACACTCAACTGATATCCAGCACAAAACTTATCAAAACAAAATCAAACTGTACATAGAAAGATACAAAAATACAAGATAATTATTCTGGACAAAACTAACATTTCAGGCAAAAACAACCAAATCGCTTTCCAAAGCCAACCAACCAAGATGGCCGACAAACCACATGTCTTAAAGATGGCCGACAAAGCACATGGCCTTCACACAAAAGAAAATCAAGATATTGTCTACAAAATCCAGCAATAGAAACAGTTTCTATATTCCCTGTTCCCCACCCCCGAAACCAGAGCAAAACCTCCACTCTGTGGGTGATTTACAGGTTAAAAAAAGTCCAGCAAGAATGATACCAGTATTATAGCATAACAGAGTATTTAAATAGAAGTCAAAAAGTCCAGCAAAGGTACCCTGTTTAAAGCATAAGATGACTAAATTTAATGAGAAATAAAGACATAAACAAAACTCTACATGATCAATCCGAGGCGAGAGGCCAGATTACAGTCAGATGCACTGGGTAAGTGGTGGGGAAAATAAATCCCTAGCACTGATACCCTAAACTGGTCCTCTGCCCAGGGACGTCTCCTGGTGGTGGGGACGCCATGTCCACGTACCTAATCTCAAGCTCCTGGCTGTCCCTGGTAAAGTGACGGGTGGAGAGAGATAGGTTAAAGTGGTGCCCTAACGGATAACTAGCACAACAATAGAAAGACTAAGAGGTGTCCACTGTATAGCGCCCTCGTGACAACTTGCCAGGAGGTACAGGGTCCACCTAGAGGATAAAATATACACACAAACACACACACATAGACACAAATAAAGTAAGGATAGATAACCTACAACCCCGACGCGTTTCACCCACAGCCGTGGGATCATCAGGGGGTGATATGGGGTAGGTAAGGTGAGGACTAGAGGCCCGTGACAATAACCATAGCAGGCCAAGTCCAATGATAAGTGCGTTAATGAATGCGTTGACAAATATACACATATAGCGCGACAACAGACCCACAGTTGATAAGAAGATGCCAAAGTGGCAGATTACATACGGTCACTCAGCGGCACGGTTAATGAAGTAAGACTGCAATTCAATACAGAAAACAAAGGCATGGATAAGAACATGTCAAACAGTAAATAGAATACACGCATAGTGTTAAGAAGATATAGAAGTAATAAGTACCTGAGATAAATGAAGGTTTTAGGGTCTCAAAAGGATAGATAATGTAGTGGCTCAATGTGGGGCATAAACGATAAACACCCCGAACCTACCTAGCTGTAAGAGACATAAAAAGAGCATAAAGAGAGCAAAATGATCCCTAAATACATGACCCTCGCCCAAAACAGGTAGACCAACAGTTAGAGGGTCATATGCAAATACCTGGTAGATACTCCAAGGGTAGGGTCAAATAATAACAGAACACGTAGCTCCTAGGTATAGAGCTAACCACCAAGAGGATGCCTGCAATGCATACATGCCTGGAATTAATGTCAGGAACTAAGTAATAGGGAAAATGTAACACATATGATAGAAAAGTACTTACATGGTGCCGCCGTACATGTGAGGAGATGGGTCTGTGGGAATGGTGATGGGTGCCCCCGCCCTTTAAGAACCTTGTGCGCCCATTCAATAGGATAATAAAGGTGCCCGAGGGGAGTGGAAAACCGCCTAAATTAGTGCGTTCCAAGGTGGAACGCAAGCCAGGATACAGCCACCCAGGTAACTGGCCAGACGGAGAACCTGTATGCAAACTGCAGCCAGCGTGCGATGTGCGTTCCAGGGTGGAACGCATACCGGAAGTGACGCGTCTGGACAACCGCCGGACCGGAAGTTAGATGTGTGGACCACATAACCAGAAGGCCTAAGCTAGGGCAGACTGCTGTAAAACCTCAGTAGGCTTGGATGCCTATGGATATACATATTGGGAGGAGAAAAGAAATATCCCAGGCCACAAATGGGGTAGATGCCGGGGATAATGATGGTGGAATAACGGGCATGATCATAATGGAAAGAGGAGAGAATGGGTCAAGGGGGGGGGGGGGGGGGAGGATAGTAAAATTGTGCCAGGGAAATAAAAGAATAGAAAGATACATTTATAAACACAATTCCTCAGATACAGGGATAGGGCTACCATGATGATAACAAAGACGCCCCAAAAGAGGTGTGACAAGATAATGGGCCACCCCTAATAAGTTACATTCGGGTCCTTCCCGGACCCTGGCTATGTAATAGGGAATACATAATGTTTTTACTGAGGCCACAGGTGCTATAGGGACAACCCGAGCAGGGAGGACCCCGCACCAAGGCCAGAGCAGCGGGGCAACAGGTGGGATACATACTATGTGGGAATGAATAAATATGATGTTGGTGATTATAGAAAGCATGAAAAAGTCAGGCGCTCGTTTAGTCCACGGGGTGATTGAGAGCGGAACCTGTGAATCCACTCACTCTCCTTTTGTAGAATACGCCTGTCCAGGTCACCACCCCTTGGGGAGGGGGGTATCAATTCAAGGACAGTAAAACGGAGACAGGAGGGATCACCACCATGGCAGTCATTCACATGAGTGGCCACAGGGGTTGGCTCCTTCTTAATGACGTCATTAACATGTTCTAGGATTCTTCTCCTAAACTCCCGTATCGTTTTTCCCACGTAATCCATGGGACACGGGCACTGGCATAGGTAAACTAGCCCCTTGGACAGGCAGTTAATGAAGTCCCGGACTTGAAACGAGTGGCCTGTAGCCGAGCAGGTGACAGATTTAGTGGTCAAGACATATTGGCAGGCCTTACAGCGACCACATTTAAAAACGCCCATGGGTTTGCGGTCAAGCCAGGAGCCACTCTTCAGGGGTGGTGAGAAGTGACTCTGAACCAAACGGTCCCTAAGGCTCCTGCCCCGTCTATAGGAGACAGAGGGGTATTTGCTCAGGATGTCCGAAAGGTCAGCATCCATGTGCAGGATCGGCCAGTACTTATTAAGGACTTCCCTGGTTTCTCGGTTAGCGGAGTCAAAATTTGCGATGATACGTGCCGGTTGAGGGCCCTCATCGATTCTCCTTCTCGGAACTAAGAGTTCAGTCCGCGGTCTAGTTGAAGCACTCTGGAACGCCTCCCGGAGTACTCCTCTAGGGTAGCCCCTTGACAAAAATCTATCCTGAAGCCTACCAGCCTCCTGAAAAAAGGAAGAATCATTGGAGCAGTTTCTCCTGACCCTAAGGTATTGACCTTTAGGTATACCCCGTCTAAGAGGGGCGGGATGATAACTGCTCCAATGGAGAAGGGAGTTAGTGGCCGTGCTTTTTCGATAAATATTAGTAGATAGACTGTCACCCACCTTTGTTACCCTCACATCCAGGAAGGTGATAGACTCGTAATCCCATTCATAGGTGAAGCTGAGACCCACCTGATTCTGATTAAGGTCTTTGATAAACCGTCTAAAGCTTGGAGGATCACCCTTCCCCACAGACCCATCTCCTCACATGTACGGCGGCACCATGCATCCTCTTGGTGGTTAGCTCTATACCTAGGAGCTACGTGTTCTGTTATTATTTGACCCTACCCTTGGAGTATCTACCAGCTAGGTAGGTTCGGGGTGTTTATCGTTTATGCCCCACATTGAGCCACTACATTATCTATCCTTTTGAGACCCTAAAACCTTCATTTATCTCAGTCTTACTTCATTAACCGTGCCGCTGAGTGACCGTATGTAATCTGCCATTTTGGCATCTTCTTATCAACTGTGGGTCTGTTGTCGCGCTATATGTGTATATTTGTCAACGCATTCATTAACGCACTTATCATTGGACTTGGCCTGCTATGGTTATTGTCACTGGCCTCTAGTCCTCACCTTACCTACCCCATATCACCCCCTGATGATCCCACGGCTGTGGGTGAAACGCGTCGGGATTGTAGGTTATCTATCCTTACTTTATTTGTGTCTATGTGTGTGTGTTTGTGTGTATATTTTATCCTCTAGGTCAGGGGTGGGCAATTATTTTTTCGATGGGGCCACATGAGAAACTGAAAATATTTTGGAGGGCCGGGCCAAAAGGCTAAACTCAATACTGCATAAAATCACCGCGTCCTGGCACAGGCGGGCGTGATGACATCATCATGCCTGCCTGCGCTGGGATTTCACTACCAAATAGACCTCAGGCCTGTAGCCTATGACAAGTCTTGTCGCCATCTGCAAATTTTAAGGCGCATTGGCGACCATTTTGGTCGCCATCTGGAGCGCTGTATTGCATCAGTGACATGAACACTCTCCACATAGAATGTTATATTACATCAGTGACATCACCGCTCTCCACATATAAGTGATATTTTACATCAGTGACATCACCGCTCTCCACATATAATGTTATATTACATCAGTGACATCACCGCTGTCCACATATAGGCGATATATTACATCAGTGACATCACCGCTCTCCACATATATGTGATGAGCGGTGATGTCACTGATGTAATGTATTACTTACCGGTATATGTGGACAGCAGTGATGTCACTGATGTAATATATTACTTATGTGTGGAGAGTGGTGATGTCACTGATGTAATATATCACTTATAAGTAATATATTACATCTGTGACATCACCGCTCTCCACATATAAGAGGCATATGGCCTTAGGTGTTCAGGCGCCCTGTGTGAGCTAACCTTGTGGTAGTGTTACCTGCAGTCCTATGTAAAACCACAGATAACACTAGTGCTAAATAATGTAGTAGTGTTACCTGCAGTCCTATGTAAAACCACAGATAACACTAGTGTAGATCATGTGGAAGTGTTACCTTCGTCCTTAGTGTGCCTCCCTGTGTCTATCGCACGGACTCCATGCTGGCGCTGCCTCCTCTTCCATCTTCTTCCCCGCACAGAACGTTCTGAAGCAGCTGCGTCAAGACATAGGAACACTGTGGGCAAGGTGATACACACAGGGAGAGACATACACACAGGGACGGGGACACACACAAAGGGACAGACACACTCACACACACACAAAGGGACGGACACACACAAAGGGACAGACACACACGGACGGACACACACAGGGACGGGGACACACACACAAAGGGACAAACACACACACACAGGGATGGACACACACACACACACAAAGGGACAAACACACACACACAGGGATAGACACACACACACAAAGGGACAGACACACACACAGGGACGGACACACACACACACACACACACACAAAGGGACAGACACACACACACAGGGACGGACACACACACACTGGCACACTCAACATCAGCAGCAAGTCCAACCCTTAATGACCCCCACAATCCCTGGGGGGGGGGGGTGATGTAGTAGCAGGCAGGAAAGCACACACTGTCCCCCTGTCCTATATGAGCCCCCCCCCCCCACCCCCACCAAATACCTGTAAGTTCTGTTAGTTGCTTGGCTTTGGCTGTGGCTGCTGGCTGGGGCTCCGCCTCCTTCCTCTTTCTGCCTGTGCGGCAGCTGCATCACGCTCCAGCAGCCACTGGTCTGCTCTGTTAAAGAGACAGGCAGGCCAGGCAGCAGAGCGGAGCGCAGAGCGGCCGCGGGCCCCGCCCCCTCCTCACTCCGGACAGTGACTCCGTGCTGTTACAGGGCCGGCGGCGGCGGCGGCAACAAAAATGCCGGGGGCCGGATTAAAAGGTCCGCCGGGCCGTATACGGCCCGCGGGCCGTAGTTTGCCCAGGTCTGCTCTAGGTGGACCCTGTACCTCCTGGCAAGTTGTCACGAGGGCGCTATACAGTGGACACCTCTTAGTCTTTCTATTGTTGTGCTAGTTATCCGTTAGGGCACCACTTTAACCTATCTCTCTCCACCCGTCACTTAACCAGGGACAGCCAGGAGCTTGAGATTAGGTACGTGGACAGGGCGTCCCCACCACCAGGAGACGTCCCTGGGCAGAGGACCAGTCTAGGGTATCAGTGCTAGGGATTTATTTTCCCCACCACTTACCCAGTGCATCTGACTGTAATCTGGCCTCTCGCCTCGGATTGATCATGTAGAGTTTTGTTTATGTCTTTATTTCTCATTAAATTTAGTCATCTTATGCTTTAAACAGGGTACCTTTGCTGGACTTTTTGACTTTTATTTAAATACTCTGTTATGCTATAATACTGGTATCATTCTTGCTGGACTTTTTTTGATTTTGTTATTGTTATGGCTAGTTTTTTGTCGGGTAACATTTTTACTGACGAGCTTGTCAACGAAGCGAGGGACATCTTTTCGGACAGGGACGTTCCCGCGCTGGGCCAGTCAGCCTCAGGTAAACAGGTATTTAGTGATCTATACACCTGCTACAAGGATAACATCAAGTCCTGGTGGGAGGTTAAGTCCCTTGAAAGCTATCTAGAGCATAAAATTGTACCACGGGGACTTCGGATTCGTATACGACCTGCCGATAGAATCTCCTCACCAGGATTTCTGGTCAGATGGGAAGACACTCTGACTCAGAACTCTCTGTCTCTTATGACACTACTCTTAGACGAGGAGAAACTTTTGTTTGAGAGCTCCTCTAAGAAATTGAAGGAACAAATTGACACGGCTCTCAAACTTAAGGAAGATCCAGAATTCACTAGAAGGGAGGCATCTTTACAATCAGCTGTAGATAGATTCCAGGTGCTCATAAAGGAACGCAAACACAGACAGTTTGTGAGAGACCTGGGTGATTTTAGAGAGAATCGGGCATATACAGCCGTACAGAGTCAGGTATCTGGATCTGAACTGTCATCATCGGATATTGACACCTCTGACACCGATTCTCATTCGAAATCACGTTACGGGTCCTTTAACCGTGGTCGCCCTGACTCTAGACGACGGGGTGGTCGGGGATGGTCAAGACAGGGTGGTTATCGAGGCAAGGGAAGAGGCTTTCAGGGATCAGGGTACCAAAACCCATCCCCCGTCTATCTCCTCCGCCGCCTTCCGGCCCTTTTCAAAACATCTTACCTCAACAGCCGCCATTTCCCGCCTCCTCTACCTCTGCCTCGTCCTCCTCTTCTTCTTTTTTAGAGAAAGGGGGGATCCCCTACCAGCTTCGGGATCGCAATCGGTAGTACAGGGGCCCACAGATGATCTTCAAATCATCAATCTCTCGGCCCGGACCCTTCGCCCTTAGGAGATGGGGGTCCTTAGGCGGGGACTGTCGTTTGTTCCCACCACTGACTTCAGCCTTTTCACCTGGACTAAGGACCTCCATCTCTTCTGTAGAAGGTTAAAATGGCATAAGTTCTTCAAGAACTCTAATAGAGACACTTGTCGTAGATTAGGTCTTGATGAGGTTGACTATGAGGACCTGCAGGATCTCGTCGATCTTAACAGTGAACATAATAGAACCCCTGGCACAGGCCCATTCACCAAGTTACGCCCCAAAAGCAGGAAAATGCCACCTCCGTCGAGTTCTGAACATATTGACATATTCCTTCAGTTGGTCACACGGGATCTTGACCAGCTGGGGTATGTGAGACCCAAGGCCTTCAATCTATCGGTCGCAGAGATGCAGGCGCTAAGGTCACTTGAAAGGGATGACACGATTGTGATCAAGCCATCCGATAAGGGTGGCAATCTGGTCATCCTTGACTTCTTGATGTATAAAAACATGTGCCTGGATCTTCTTAAGGACAGAGAGGGATACGAGATTTTACAGACCAATCCGACTACTGTGTACTTGGGGGAACTTAAGAATATCTTGAGCAAGGGTGTTATTAACAAGGTCATCAGCACCATAGAGTATGCTTTTTTACTACCAACGAAACCATTAGTAGCCACTTTCTATGGCCTCCCTAAAGTGCATAAGGGTACATCTCCCCTCAAGGGTCGTCCGATAGTTTCAGGCGTCAACTGCTTAATGCAGAACTGCGGTATTTATCTGGACCAGATTCTGAGGGAGTTCGTCGTGTCCCTCCCGGCCTATACGAGGGACACGATGGACTTCCTCAATAAAATTAATACCTTGAATCTGGACCCAGACTGTATACTAGGCAGTATCGACGTCGAAGCCCTCTATAGCTCCATACCACATGAGCAGGGTCTCAGTGCGGTTGACCATTACCTTAGAACCAGGGGCACTCACTGTTTTCCGCACAATGCTTTTATCCTGGAGCTTTTGAGGTTCACCCTTAATCACAACTTTTTTCTATTTGATGCACGGTTCTACCACCAGCTCAGGGGGACGGCGATGGGCAGCCCTTGTGCCCCGTCATATGCCAATCTCTTCCTGGGCTGGTGGGAGGACACTCACGTGTTTCCAGACCACATCGTCTGGTGGGCGGAGTATATCCAATTTTGGACCAGATATATTGACGATGTGTTCATTGTCTGGAAGGGTGATCCTCCAAGCTTTAGACGGTTTATCAAAGACCTTAATCAGAATCAGGTGGGTCTCAGCTTCACCTATGAATGGGATTACGAGTCTATCACCTTCCTGGATGTGAGGGTAACAAAGGTGGGTGACAGTCTATCTACTAATATTTATCGAAAAAGCACGGCCACTAACTCCCTTCTCCATTGGAGCAGTTATCATCCCGCCCCTCTTAGACGGGGTATACCTAAAGGTCAATACCTTAGGGTCAGGAGAAACTGCTCCAATGATTCTTCCTTTTTTCAGGAGGCTGGTAGGCTTCAGGATAGATTTTTGTCAAGGGGCTACCCTAGAGGAGTACTCCGGGAGGCGTTCCAGAGTGCTTCAACTAGACCGCGGACTGAACTCTTAGTTCCGAGAAGGAGAATCGATGAGGGCCCTCAACCGGCACGTATCATCGCAAATTTTGACTCCGCTAACCGAGAAACCAGGGAAGTCCTTAATAAGTACTGGCCGATCCTGCACATGGATGCTGACCTTTCGGACATCCTGAGCAAATACCCCTCTGTCTCCTATAGACGGGGCAGGAGCCTTAGGGACCGTTTGGTTCAGAGTCACTTCTCACCACCCCTGAAGAGTGGCTCCTGGCTTGACCGCAAACCCATGGGCGTTTTTAAATGTGGTCGCTGTAAGGCCTGCCAATATGTCTTGACCACTAAATCTGTCACCTGCTCGGCTACAGGCCACTCGTTTCAAGTCCGGGACTTCATTAACTGCCTGTCCAAGGGGCTAGTTTACCTATGCCAGTGCCCGTGTCCCATGGATTACATGGGAAAAACGATACGGGAGTTTAGGAGAAGAATCCTAGAACATGTTAATGACGTCATTAAGAAGGAGCCAACCCCTGTGGCCACTCATGTGAATGACTGCCATGGTGGTGATCCCTCCTGTCTCCGTTTTACTGTCCTTGAATTGATACCCCCCTCCCCAAGGGGTGGTGACCTGGACAGGCGTATTCTACAAAAGGAGAGTGAGTGGATTCACAGGTTCCGCTCTCAATCACCCCGTGGACTAAACGAGCGCCTGACTTTTTCATGCTTTCTATAATCACCAACATCATATTTATTCATTCCCACATAGTATGTATCCCACCTGTTGCCCCGCTGCTCTGGCCTTGGTGCGGGGTCCTCCCTGCTCGGGTTGTCCCTATAGCACCTGTGGCCTCAGTAAAAACATTATGTATTCCCTATTACATAGCCAGGGTCCGGGAAGGACCCGAATGTAACTTATTAGGGGTGGCCCATTATCTTGTCACACCTCTTTTGGGGCGTCTTTGTTATCATCATGGTAGCCCTATCCCTGTATCTGAGGAATTGTGTTTATAAATGTATCTTTCTATTCTTTTATTTCCCTGGCACAATTTTACTATCCTGCCCCCCCCCCCCTTGACCCATTCTCTCCTCTTTCCATTATGATCATGCCCGTTATTCCACCATCATTATCCCCGGCATCTACCCCATTTGTGGCCTGGGATATTTCTTTTCTCCTCCCAATATGTATATCCATAGGCATCCAAGCCTACTGAGGTTTTACAGCAGTCTGCCCTAGCTTAGGCCTTCTGGTTATGCGGTCCACACATCTAACTTCCGGTCCGGCGGTTGTCCAGACGCGTCACTTCCGGTATGCGTTCCACCCTGGAACGCACATCGCACGCTGGCTGCAGTTTGCATACAGGTTCTCCGTCTGGCCAGTTACCTGGGTGGCTGTATCCTGGCGTGCGTTCCACCTTGGAACGCACTAATTTAGGCGGTTTTCCACTCCCCTCGGGCACCTTTATTATCCTATTGAATGGGCGCACAAGGTTCTTAAAGGGCGGGGGCACCCATCACCATTCCCACAGACCCATCTCCTCACATGTACGGCGGCACCATGTAAGTACTTTTCTATCATATGTGTTACATTTTCCCTATTACTTAGTTCCTGACATTAATTCCAGGCATGTATGCATTGCAGGCATCCTCTTGGTGGTTAGCTCTATACCTAGGAGCTACGTGTTCTGTTATTATTTGACCCTACCCTTGGAGTATCTACCAGGTATTTGCATATGACCCTCTAACTGTTGGTCTACCTGTTTTGGGCGAGGGTCATGTATTTAGGGATCATTTTGCTCTCTTTATGCTCTTTTTATGTCTCTTACAGCTAGGTAGGTTCGGGGTGTTTATCGTTTATGCCCCACATTGAGCCACTACATTATCTATCCTTTTGAGACCCTAAAACCTTCATTTATCTCAGGTACTTATTACTTCTATATCTTCTTAACACTATGCGTGTATTCTATTTACTGTTTGACATGTTCTTATCCATGCCTTTGTTTTCTGTATTGAATTGCAGTCTTACTTCATTAACCGTGCCGCTGAGTGACCGTATGTAATCTGCCACTTTGGCATCTTCTTATCAACTGTGGGTCTGTTGTCGCGCTATATGTGTATATTTGTCAACGCATTCATTAACGCACTTATCATTGGACTTGGCCTGCTATGGTTATTGTCACGGGCCTCTAGTCCTCACCTTACCTACCCCATATCACCCCCTGATGATCCCACGGCTGTGGGTGAAACGCGTCGGGGTTGTAGGTTATCTATCCTTACTTTATTTGTGTCTATGTGTGTGTGTTTGTGTGTATATTTTATCCTCTAGGTGGACCCTGTACCTCCTGGCAAGTTGTCACGAGGGCGCTATACAGTGGACACCTCTTAGTCTTTCTATTGTTGTGCTAGTTATCCGTTAGGGCACCACTTTAACCTATCTCTCTCCACCCGTCACTTTACCAGGGACAGCCAGGAGCTTGAGATTAGGTACGTGGACAGGGCGTCCCCACCACCAGGAGACGTCCCTGGGCAGAGGACCAGTTTAGGGTATCAGTGCTAGGGATTTATTTTCCCCACCACTTACCCAGTGCATCTGACTGTAATCTGGCCTCTCGCCTCGGATTGATCATGTAGAGTTTTGTTTATGTCTTTATTTCTCATTAAATTTAGTCATCTTATGCTTTTAACAGGGTACCTTTGCTGGACTTTTTGATTTACAGGTTAACAATATAAAAATACTCTCTAAATGCTGACGCTAATGTACAAACACTAAAACCAATTGCTGCCTCTATAAACCTCTATAAAATCGCCTCTTACAAAATCAGTAATATAAAAGTTAAGAAGTTACAAAAAAAACACAATACCCTGTACTGCTCAGCACACACATCACAATCTCTGTACAATCAACTCAGATCCACCAAAAACGACACAACGGAAAAACTCTTACCTTATTCTTACACAAATAGAGCAAAAAATTTTCTTTTTAGGCCTCATGCACACGACCGTTGTTTCATTCCGTGTCCGTTGTGCCGTTTTTCGTGATTTTCGTGGACCCATTAACTTTCAATAGGTCCGTTGAAAACTCGGCTAATGCACCGTTTGCCATCCGCGTCCGTGATCCGTGGTTCCAGTCCGTCAAAAAAATATAACCTGTCCTATAATTTTTTCGCGGAAAACGGTTCGCGGACTTATTCAAGTCAATGGGACCGCTAAAAAACACGGAGGCACACAAGATTGTCATCCTCGTCTGCGTCTGTTTTTTTCCTCGTCTGCGTCTGTTTTTTTCCTATCATTTGCATGGCAAACCTGCCTTAGATTTTTTTTTACTTTCCTTCATGTCTGGTGATCCTCCAAAAATAAAGAAAGACACACGGAAACAAAAACGGAAACGGATCACGGAACAACGGAACCCCATTTTGCAGAACGGAACACAACAATGGTCGTGTGCATGAGGCCTAACAAGCAGACAAAACTACAGTTTACTATTCTCTCCCTTTTACCTGCTGTGCAGAGAAAAAAAATCAGTTGAATCCTTCCAAGCTTGCTATCAGTTGTAGAAATATTAATAGTTGTAATCCGCTCTCCAATGTCTTTGTGTAAGGAAAGGTAAAAATCTCAACCGCAGTCAGCCAAAGGTGTTTTCATGTTAAGTTCTGCTGAGCAACTGCCCCGCCCCCTGCTCAGTCTGTTCACTTTTATTTACTCACAAAAGGTGTAAAAGGGGCTGGCCCATAACAAGGATGCAGGAAGTGATGACATACAGGAAGTGATGACATACAGGAAGTGATGACATACAGGAAGTGATGACATAGGAAGACAAGACACCATCATTTAGAATACCCTAGCCAACAAACACATGTATGCAATAATCTACCATTACCACTGTAGTTAATTTTATCTAGCCTTGCTCAGTGATCAATGCCAGATAAAGTTACTATGATCCTCATGCATGTTTATTTACAGGACAACGTCATTATCTCCAGCGGCTGATCAGGCGCACTAGAGGCAACAAACGCACGTTCCTTTCATATATTGTTCTCTTAACAAAAGCATCCACGCCAAGCCAATAAACCCGCGTCTTGCGCGGGGGCCCTAGCCGGCGTCCATACATCAGCCAACAAAACACTGCTCTGCTGAACACATCAGTCTCCCCCGGCCCACAGCCCAGTGCTTAGCACATGGACCATTCACCCACGGAGACCTCTGCGCCCAGCAGCTGTGACAGGACATACACGGGAAGATATCCACTCCAATGGTTTACCCTGACACTGAGAGACATGATGACAATACACAATATATTAAATAGACATCCTAATAAAATTTCCACAACAAAGTCAACACAAACTTACTGCTGACACCCTCTCCACTCTGTCAGGGGGCTCTACTTGTATAAGCGTTTAATAGAACAGGTTCTGTAGACATCTATGTGAAATCAGCTGACGACGGTGTAAAAGGAGTGCGCTTCTTCTTGACACTAACATTGACCTGTAAGGCTGAGTTCATAGTTATTTGGTCAGTTTTGGCCCCGTGACTGCCCAAATAAGTGAAGTGTGTAGTGATTCTAAGAACGACGCCTGTCATCTGCATGTCATACGGACTCACAGTATTATTTTACTACCACAGCAGACTCCCTATGTGTGTTACTGCAAGGCACAGTGTTCTACACCACTATAAAGGCTCGCTGCAGCCAGGAAATAGTTGTTTTTAAACGCGATTCGCCACAAATAAATTCGGATCGAACCAAATTTTTTCAAAAAATTCGGCGAACCAGCTAATCGAATTTTTGAGAAATTCACTCATCTCTAGCTGTAATAATTATTATTAGTTTATTGTCTAATTATGTTAACAATCCAAGGTTGAACATATCACCATTGTCTTTCAGAGAGGCAACGGTGCATGGTCCACCACAAGCTGCAGAATAACAAATGAATGCAGCAGGAAATGACCTGATAAATGGAGGGTGCGTGGTAATTAGCACATATATACCGGAGGGCGATTATCTCAATTACTATACATTAGTGGAGACTCATTTCTTGGAATCATGATTAATGGAGATCATAATGTAAGGAGCCTTTTGAAAATCCCAAGGAAGACATTATACCCCATCAAAACGCACTGCACTGGCGGAAGACACTTATGATTATACTTCTGAAAGTAATTACTACTAAGCATCACGTGTTAGGGCTTTTTCACACAGCCCTAATCTTGGCTGTTTCTGACACATAGTACATGGCACACTTTGACAGCGTCAGAATCTACTGTGTAAACGTACCCTTAGAGTAGAATCAAACGTGTATTGAGACACGGACGAAAAGAACATGTGGCCCTTAATAATAAGCAAGCGACTGACAATTTTAAAGAATCTAATAGAAATTAGATGTGATTTGCTTAGCCATGCAATTTTTGGCAGCATAGTGTCCACCTCTCAGCCACCCTCCTCCCACCATCTCTGGTTCTACCATACCCTTAGTTCCCTAAGTAAGGCTACTTTCACACTTGCGTTCGGAGCGGATCCGTCTGGTATCTGCACAGACGGATCCGCACCTATAATGCAAACGATGGTATCTGTTCAAAACGGATCCGTCTGCATTATATTTCTGAAAAAAATCTAAGTCTAATTGTTAGTCAGACGGATCCGTCCTGACTTTGCATTGAAAGTCAATGGGGGACGGATCTGTTTAAAATTGCACCATATTGTGTCAACGTCAAACGGATCCGTCCCCATTGACTTGCATTGTAAGTCTGGACGGATCCGTTTGGCTCCGCACGGCCAGGCGGACACTAAAACGCTGCAAGCAGCGTTCGGGTGTCCGCCTCCTGAGCGGAACGGAGGCGAAACGGAGCCAGACTGATGCATTCTGAGCAGATCCTTATCCACTCAGAATGCATTGGGGCTGTACGGATCCGTTTGGGGCCGCTTGTGAGAGCCTTCAAACGGAACTCACAAGCGGAACCCCGAACGCAAGTGTGAAAGTAGCCTAAGGTGGTTCCATTCACCCAAAACACTACATAAAATATATTATTACTACATTACCTACTTTATACAGTTGTCCTAATCATCCATCCACTTTTTTATGTAAGATGTGCAACGGGCCCACTAAGCACCTGGGGTGTCCCTTGCCCCTTAGGAAGTTTTTACGAAATATGTCCCTCTTATAGAACAAGTAAACGTGACGCTAGTTGCAGTTAAGCAACGAGGACATGGATTCCCCCTTGTAGATGGTGATGTTGGCACCCAGGGTAGGATTGAGTGATGTAGAGTGGCCAACAATCTCAGTAGATGTTGTATACACGTGTCACGGTGTTCCTACCTGGATATCCTTGGATCCCAGACGTGAAGTGGTCCGAAGAAGTGCAAAAAGGGTAGTTGAACTTGGATGATGAATCTATAATAATAAGATCCCTGTGTGAGTGCGCTGTGTCCGTGTGTGTGTCACCAGTTTTGCACTGGGCATGCGCGGCATCCAATCAGGACATAGCGCTCCACACGGACACAGCGCTACACACAAGTTTCCCTGCTCCTGCCACAGCGGCCATAAAGGAGATGCAGAGAGCGCAGCACCCCCCCCCCCCCTTTCAAGATGGCAGAGTGCGCAGCACCCCCCATTTCAGGATGGCAGAGCGGCAGTGGGGTAGAGTGTTAGCTGTAATGTCCAGCTAACACTCTGCTTGAAACAGCCAGCACCAATGTCGGCCGTTTAACCCCTTCTATGCCGTGGTCCTTAGGGACTGCTGTATGGAGGGGCTAACCATCGGGCCGCTGCTCTGCTGTGGCAGCGGATGATGCCTGAAGGTTAAACAGAGGGAGGGAGCTCCATCCCCCATCGGGTCGCTGCGCTGTGGCAGTGTCCCGGTGGTTACCATGGCACCCTTCACAGGCATCCGGCTTGCCGTAGTATAGTATAGTGTGAGTTCAATACACTGCAGTACACTATATAGTGTACTGCAGTGTATTGTAAGCCATCAGACCCACTGGATCTTCAAAAACCAAGTGGGTCTGGGTCCAAAAAATGTAAAAGAAAAAAGTGAAAAAGCAAAAAAAAAAGGAAAAAACCTTTCTATATCAACAAAAAATTGGTTAAAAATTTAAAAGATAAAAAACACTAAACATGTTTGGTATTGCCGCGTCCATAAGGACCTGATCTATAAAAGGATCATGTTACTTTTATCACACGGTGAACACTATAAAGAAAAGAAAAACTATGATGGAATTGCAATTTTGCCCACCGCACTTCCCAAAAATGGTATAAAAAGTGATCAAAAAAGTCATATGTATCCAAGATTAGCAGCAATTAAACCATGACCTCATCCCACGAAAAATGAGCCCCTACATAAGCCAATCGTCCCCCCCAAAAAAATGTGGCTTTCAGAAAATGGAGACATGCTTTTATTGAATAAAATAAAGTAAAAAAAATGCACATATTAGGTATCGTCATGTCTGTAATGACGTGCTCTATAAAAATAGCATGTGATCCAACCCATCTGGTGAACACTATTAAAAAAATTAAATAAAAAATATGCCCAAAAAATAAATTTTTTATCACCTTACATCACAAAAAGTGTAATACCAAGCAATCAAAAAGTCATATGTGCCCTATAATGGTATAAATCAAACCGTCATCTCATCCCACAAAAAATGAGATCAATAGCCTAAAAAATAAAAAAAAATATGGCTTTCAGAAAATGGAAACACAAAAACATGATTTTTTATTTCAGTGTGTAAATCCAAAATAAAAGTAAAAAATAGACTTATTAGGTATCACCGCATCGTTACGACCTGCATTATAAAAATATCACATTATCTACTTTGTCAGGTGAACATTGTAAAAAAACAAATAATAAAAACTGTGCCAGAACAGTCATTTTTTGGTTACCTTGCCTCATAAAAAGTAATATATATACACACACACAATGCACAACTACCTCTAGCAAAAGATTTCTATACTGCAGGAATAACACTAATAATAACACGCCCCCCCGCACCGCTCACACCAGCGAGCCGACCAATCAGGACACGGCGCTTCACATGCCGCCTGCATCGCCCACACCTGCGTGCCGGCAAGCAAGTCAGAGCACCAACATTTCTGTTCATCAGTCCCAGCCGCCATTTATGTTCGTCAGTCCCAGCCGCCATTTCTGTTCGTCAGCCACAGCACTATCAGCCATATAGAGAGGAGCAATAAAATGAGTCACTAGGTTTCAACGGTACTTGCGCTGCTGGTCTCCCGAAATGAAGTGGGTTCTTCACAAATGCAAAGTGTTAATATAGTGGGACCGCGCTGCTCCTTGTTCACACAAGGCGTTTTTCCAGGAATGCAGGTAATCACTTTCTCTGGCTCAAGACAGACACCCTTCAGTTGGATAGTGGTGTGCTTCAACCCAGATTGAAGCTCAGCAAATCTATACTGGATCGTTAAAGGCTTTTCTGCAAGATGTCATAAATCACACAATAGTGAGAGTACCTCCGGCACAGTAAAAACTTTCTGTTTTATTATACTCACAGAAGTAAAAAGGTTATTCATTATATCCATATGATAGTATTCTTTCCGCACAGCCCGACCCGGGTTTCACATAAAGCTTCGTCAGGGGCGGGAATCTACCATGCCTAGGGTAGCCAGCTATTTAACCCCCTTCCCCCCACATGGCACACCTGATGATTGCATTACTAATATAATTGCTCCAGGGATTTCTCTAAAGTGCTCATTTTTCAAATAAAATACATAAAGAATAAAGAAATAAAATGCAAATAAAATACACTCCATCAAACATTAAACTTTTACCAAAAGAAATGTAAAAAAAAAAATATATTATCTTTCCAAAACCTTTTAAAAAAACTTTTTTTAAAATGTCATAATTATTTTTATTTTTTTTCTCTTTCACAGAAAAATTCCACAAAAAATCGCAATGGTTTTTTCATGCTGACTCTCCCCTTTGGGAGTTATATTCTAAACACGGCTAGATCAACCAATCTAGCCGTGTTTAGAATATAAAAAAGTGCTTCATTCATGAATTCACTTCATTCATGAATTCACTCGTCCAGGTGAGTGCCCTCCCCTTCTGGACAATTCCTTATTCCACTACTCCGGCGCAATACAATGTCAATACCCTAAATATACCTAAACCAGGCACGGCTTGAGATCGAATTCTATATTCATCCCTTTAGGTTGAAGGGTGCCTAATCTGTATATCCATTAGATCTCTCTTCTATTTATTCGCATGACTGGGTCACCACCCCGCCAATGGGGTTTAACTAATTCTACTCCCATGAACTTCAAACCTCTAGGGCTCTTCTCATGGTGCTCCTTAAAATGCATAGAGACACTATGGGTGGTTAGACCTTTTTTAATATTACGGATGTGTTCCTGTATTCTAACTCTCAGTTTTCTGAGGGTTCTTCCCACGTACTGGAGGCCACAAGGGCACTCCAGTACGTATATCACCCCTTCATTCTTACAGGACAGGCCCCCTTTTACTTTGAACTCTTGTCCATTTACTGTGGACTTTACTTCCCCCACATGCTGCATTCTCTCTCTCAGGGTTCTATTCTTGCAGCCTATACAAAAGCCGCACCATGTGAATTTCTGCGTGTCTTTCTTTTTGGGGAAAGTTGAAATCGCGATATGTACTAAGCGTGTATTCAGATTAGGGGCCTTCTTATATATTATTTCTGGCCTCCTTGGTATCTCTTTCCCCAAAATGGGGTCATTCTTCAATATTGCCCAGTTTCTTTTAATTGCGTCTTTCAAAAACCCTGTATTGACATTATATTGTGTCATGAACATAAAGCGGAAATCCCTTTCCTTCTTATACCTTTTTCCACAGTCACCCTCTGTTGTGTAGACCTCCAAATTTTTACGGGCACTCTTCCAACTCCTCCTCCTCATATCCTTTTTCCACAAACCTTCCTTTAATCACTTTACTCTGTTTCCTATAATCTTCTACTTTTGTACAGTTACGTGCTATTCTTTTAAACTGCCCTTTTGGGATGTTATCTAACCATATATCCTGGTGGCAGCTAGTCTTATCAATATATGCATTCACGTCTGTTTCTTTAAAGTAAGTTTTCGTGACCAACCTTCCATTTTCCAGGGAAATACACAGATCTAGGAAATTAACCTCCACATTGCTTATATTGCTGGTAAAGTGCAAATTCCAGTTGTTCTCATTCAAATTTTGAATGAGTGCTTCCAGCCCACATTTTTCTCCTACCCAGATTAAGAGGCAGTCGTCGATGAATCTCCCCCATACCCCCAATTCACCTCCATCAATTTTCCTTCCTAATATTGGGATAATGTTCTCCTCCTCCCATGCCCCCATAAAAATATTCACGAAACTTGGTGCGAATTTCGCGCCCATCGCGGTTCCGGTGCATTGGACGTAAAAATTCCCGTCAAACCAAAAATAATTATGATCTAAACAATACTCCACACATCTCACGATAAAAGTACTGGGTTGAAGCAAACCACTATCCAACTGAAGGGTGTCTGTCTTGAGCCAGAGAAAGTGATTACCTGCATTCCTGGAAAAACGCCTTGTGTGAACAAGGAGCAGCGCGGTCCCACTATATAGAGAGGAGCCCCTGTCAGCAGTCTGACCCACCAGTCGCTAACAGCAGTCTCAGCACCAGCAGTCAGTACCAGTCGTACAGCCACCAGTCACAGTGCCAGCAGTTTCAGCCACCAGTCAATGCCAGCCATTCAAACCATCAGTCAGTGCCACCAGCCACAGCCACCAGTCTCAGCCACCAGTCAGTGCCAGCAGTCTCAGCTACAGCCAGCACTCAGTGCCAGCAGTCTCAGCCACAGTCAGCACTCAGTGCCAGCAGTCTCAGCCACAAGTCGCAGCCAGCAGTCTCAGCCACAGCCACCAGTCAGTGCCAGCAGTCTCAGCCGCAGCCAGCAGTCTCAGCCACAGCCAGCAGTCAGTGCCAGCAGTCTCAGCCACCAGCCGCAGTCAGCACTCAGTGCCAGCAGTCTCAGCCACAAGCCACAGCCAGCAATCTCAGCTGCAGCCACCAGTCTCAGCCACCAGCCACAGCCACTAGTCTCAGCGACCAGTCAGTGCTAGCAGTCTCAGCCACAGCCACCAGTCTCAGCCACCAGTCAGTGCCAGCAGTCTCCGCCACAGCCACCAGTCAGTGCCAGCATTCTCAGCTACAGCCAGCACTCAGTGCCAGCAGTCTCAGCCACAAGCCGCAGCCAGCAGTCTCCGCCACAGCCACCAGTCAGTGCCAGCAGTCTTAGCCACAGCTACCAGTCAGTGCCAAAAGTCTCAGCCTCCAGCCGCAGTCAGAAGTCTCAGCCACAGCCAGCACTCAGTGCCAGCAGTCTCAGCCACAGCCAGCAATCTCAGCCACAGCCACCAGTCTCGGCCACCAGCCACAGTCACCAGTCTCAGCCACCAGTCAGTGTCAGCAGTCTCAGCCACAGCCACCAGTCAGTGCCAGCAGTCAGTGTGGTCAAGTTCCCTTGCCATTTAATATAGACTGTTCCTACTAATGTTTATGCACTACTGTTCTAGAGACCTTTATTGTAACTGGCTTAATGTCTAGTAAGTAGAATACATGGAATCCAGACTTGTAGTAACGTTGAACACAGCTTTACTTGGCATAATTGGTAGTGCAAACAGTTACCAAACGGTATCTTGGTCATCAGCAGGTATTGGCTTAATCTGGCAGGCAAATACTTCTCTGCAGCAATCACAGCTCTGCTATGCTGTAGCTTTCTCAGCTCTGCTATGCTTGGCTGGGGTAAATAGGAACTTTTCCTCTTCTGCTGGAACTTAGTTTAGTTGTAGTCTGTCTCTCACTTTAATCCTAGGAACTTCTTTACCTGGCTTTGGAGTACCTCAAGCTGTAGCTTCAGCTTGGATGAAGGCAATGCAAGCCCAGGCCAGAAGGGGACAAGCAACCATGTAGATATTGCAGGCAGGGCCTGCAGGCCTATCAGAGCAGGCAGAGCTCTGCTAGATGACACACAACCTCTTCCTAAGCAGAGTAGACTAGACACTGACTCACTGACTAACTAAACCCGTCCATCTCTAAAGAGGGCTGGAAGGAATACTCAATGTTTCAGCCACCCGCTGGTTTACCAGGCACATTACATGTAACATTACATTATAAAAGGAATGAATACACACATTGTAGGAAATTACATTAAATATATATATAATGACACAGGATGCACCAACCAAGATAGTGGGAATACAAAAGAGGTGGTAATGGCACTCCGGGACATTACATTCCCCGACACTTTTAAGGCCACCCTCGGCTTGTGCTTAGGGTATTTTTAAAGATAAATACCAACATATGCTCTCAGGGTACCAAATTAGTATAACGTGCTGCAATAAGACATACACTCACCTAAAGAATTATTAGGAACACCATACTAATAGGGTTTTGGACCCCCTTTTGCCTTCAGAACTGCCTTAATTCTACGTGGCATTGATTCAACAAGGTGCTAATAGCATTCTTTAGAAATGTTGGCCTATATTGATAGGATAGCATCTTGCAGTTGATGGAGATTTGAGGGATGCACATCCAGGGCACGAAGCTCCCGTTCCACCACATCCCAAAGATGCTCTATTGGGTTGAGATCTGGTGACTGTGGGGGCCATTTTAGTACAGTGAACTCATTGTCATGTTCAAGAAACCAATTTGAAATGATTCGAGCTTTGTGACATGGTGCATTATCCTGCTGGAAGTAGCCATCAGAGGATGGATACATGTTCTCATTCTGTTTACGCCAAATTCGGACTCTACCATTTGAATGTCTCAACAGAAATCGAGACTCATCAGACCAGGCAACATTTTTCCAGTCTTCAACAGTCCAATTTTGGTGAGCTTGTGCAAATTGTAGCCTCTTTTTCCTATTTGTAGTGGAGATGAGTGGTACCCGGTGGGGTCTTCTGCTGTTGTAGCCCATCCGCCTCAAGGTTGTGCGTGTTGTGGCTTCACAAATGCTTTGCTGCATATCTCGGTTGTAACGAGTGGTTATTTCAGTCAACGTTGCTCTTCTATTAGCTTGAATCAGTCGGCCCATTCTCCTCTGACCTCTAGCATCCACAAGGCATTTTTGCCCACAGGACTGCCGCATACTGGATGTTTTTCCCTTTTCACACCATTCTTTGTAAACCCTAGAAATGGTTGTGCGTGAAAATCCCAGTAACTGAGCAGATTGTGAAATACTCAGACCGGCCTGTCTGGCACCAACAACCATGCCACGCTCAAAATTGCTTAAATCACCTTTCTTTCCCATTCTGACATTCAGTTTGGAGTTCAGGAGATTGTCTTGACCAGGACCACCCCCCTAAATGCATTGAAGCAACTGCCATGTCAATGGTTGACTAGATAATTGCATTAATGAGAAATAGAACAGGTGTTCCTAATAATTCTTTAGGTGAGTGTATGTTACCATCCAATATAGCAAAGGCAACGGCTACCTAAAGGTCTCTCTGCCCTTATGCATAGGGTGTCCAAGAACAGTTTCCCTTTCAAGTATAACCAGAGAACCAAACATTGTGCGCAATCATTACTGACTAAACTTTGTATACTGGATCCGTAGCATCAAAGTAAGCGTAGGGGTGACTTCACTCCATCACTCACAACTATGCAATGAAAACGCCCGCAGATAGAAGGGTGGCATTATCCTGTATTCTCTTCCGGCAACAAGGTCTAATTATGCATTACGCTATGTCACCTTGATGAATGAAACAGGTAGCAAAATATTTTTCCTAAGCCTAGTGCACTAGGCCTTAGGACAAGGAGGATAAGTCATACTAAAAACACTCCAATAATTCAGGAGGAGGAACATTTTCTCCTATGACTCCAGAGATCATAGCAGCTGGTCACCCTTAATGGTGTTAGATAGTGATAGTTTTACATGTCCTCGACTTTAGCACATAACCACTTGGTTTAGAACCATTAGTTTTAATTGTACTCAGAGGCAATCAATATTGAGCAACAAAGAGTAAGACCTGCTTGGAACGTACCAGACGCACTCAGAGGCAGTAATTAACAACTAAGCAATAAAGTGCTTACTATATGGTGATCTGAAAAAAGTGCAAACATAATCCATACAAAAATGCATATAGAATATCACATTGTTGTACCTGCAAGAGAAATACACAATGGGCACAATACTTGAACGTTGCTGAAAAGGTAAAACGGTTAGTGCAAATTTTAATAAGGCACATTTTTATAATGCAATAAAATAATGCAATAAGGCAATAGAGTCACTTTAGAGTCTCTTTCCTCTGTTCTTGAAGGTAAAGTGCTTAGAACTGTCACTTTAACCTCCTCCGAACACATGACGTACCGATACGCCATGTTGTCCTGGTACTTAAGGACACATGACGTACCGGTACGTCATGTATAGTTCCGATCATCGCCGACCGGTGGGCGGTGATCGGAACCCGGTGCCTGCTCAAATCATTGAGCAGGCACCTTGGGTCAATGCGCCGGGGGGCCCTGTGAAACCCCCCGTGTCAGCGATCGCAGCAAACCGCAGGTCAATTCAGATCTGCTGTTTACTGCGTTTCCGGGTTATTCGGGTCTCTGGGGACCCGATAACCCGGAACAGGATGGTGATCGGTGGTGTGATAATACACCACCAATCACCATCCTGCGATCCTGAGAGGTGATGTGACATCGCCTCTCATTGGTCGGCTGCAGGGGCGGGCAGTTCAAATTACTGCAGCGCTCCTCTCTTCCTCCTTTTCAGTCCAGGAGCCGAGGAGAGAGGAGCACTGCGCATCGGATCTCAGAGCCAGCACCCCCATCTGTTCAGAGATCATCAGCCAGCACACCATCTGTGCCCCAGCACCCCCATCTGTGCACCCAGGTATTTAAGGAAAGGTTAGGTTAGACAGGGATATTCAGGGAAAGTTAGTGAGAAAAAATAAATAAAAATGTTGTTGCATCACCCTAAATTGGGTGTCTGGGGTCCACAGACCTGCGTACGCTGACTGTGGCCGGCACTCTTAGCGTCCGGCCACTGTTAGCGCATCGCACACCCCACCGCTGATCAATTTATTTATTTTTACTTTTTATTTATTTTTATTTTTTTCTTTGTCTGTTAGGTTTAGGGTAAGTTCGCGAACACCCGTGCCCCCACACACACGCACACCAAATAAAGTTTATCACGCACACACACACTCCCCTATGGCCTGCCGGATGTTCTCGGCCGAGGAGGCATACCCCCAGCTTGCCTCCGAGTCTGAGAGCCCCAGTGAGGACGAGGATGACCCCACTTTCCTTTTGTCATCCGCATCCTCCTCCTCATCTAGCGATGATGATGAGCCCCCAAGGCGGAGCAAGGGGACCGCCATGCTAGGGACCCTGTGGCCCACACTAGTATGAGCAGCTCTGGGGCTCTTACTAGTTTTCCTGCCCACAAGTTAAGTCCACCGGAGAGCCCCCTGCCGGTGAACTTGTCTGATATACCCCAGAGCATTTTGACCCCGTGATTCCTGATTTTGTAGGCCAACCAGGAATCCAGATTTCCACAGTGGGCTTCACTGAATACGACTACTTTAGTCATTTTTTCAGTGACCACTTTGTAAATCTAATGGTGGAGCAAACAAACCTGTACGCTCAACAGTTTGTTGCTCAACACCCGGGCTCCTTTTTGGCTAGGCCCGGTGGCTGGACTCCGGTCAGTGCAGCCGAGATGAGGACATTTTGGGGCCTCGTGCTGCATATGGGCCTAGTCAAGAAACCTAGTGCGGTCACCAGGAGCAGGCAGTTCCGAGAACAGCTGCCGGGGGCCTTCATCGGGCTGTTCTCAGAACTGCCTGCTCCCGGTGACCGCATTTGTTTCAGACCGGCTCGCGGCGCAATCACAGGTAAGGGCTTACCTGTGCATCGCCGGACTTGTGAGTTAAGATGGCAGCCCGCATGTGTTTGTTGGCGAACACTGCGAACTGGCCATCACTGATCCTGCCTATGACCGCCTGTACAAAATCAGCCGGTCATCGATCACTTTGGGGCCAAATTTGTACAAGCCTATGTACCTGAAAGGGAGGTCGCGGTTGATGAGTCTCTCATTGCTTTCAAGGGGAGACTCCTTTTCCGCCAGTATGTTCCCTCTAAGTGGGCGAGGTATGGCGTGAAGCTGTAAGAACTTTGTGAGAGTACCTCAGGATACACTTACAAGTTTCGTGTGTACGAGGGGTGAGATAACCGTATTGAACCCCCAGAATGTCCCCCCACTCTGGGTGTTAGCGGGAAACTTGTGTAGGACCTTATGCACCCACTGCTAGATAAGGGTTACCACCTGTACACGGTTAACTTTTATACTAGTGGGACCGTGCAGAAAAATCAACGCGGCATCCCTACCCACCCCCTCCAGGTACCAATCCCCAGGGGTGCGACCCGTGCCCTTACCAGTGGAAACCTGTTGCTAGTCAGATATAAGGACAAGAGGGATGTCCTTGTACTGTCCACAATTCATGGTAACGGCATCACCCCTGTCCCTGTGCGAGGTACCGCAGCAACGGTCCTCAAGCCCGATTGCATCGTCGACTACAATTGGTATATGGGAGGGGTTGATCTCTCTGATCAAGTCCTCAAGCCATATAATGCCATGCGCAAAACCCGGGCATGGTACAAAAAAGTTGCGGTCTACTTGGTACAGGTCACCTTGTACAACTCTTTTGTGCTGTCCTGGAGCGCTGGCAACACAGGGACATTCCTTCAGTTCTATGACGCATTCCTCAAGGACCTGATCTTTTCTGACCGGGAAAGAGCAGGCCGGAGTACCTCGGGAACTGGAGGCACCCGGATCGTCCCTGGCCAACACTTTCCAGGTGTGGTCCCTCATACTGAAAAGAAGGGACGGACCCCAAAAAGATGTAGAGTGTGTCACAGGAGAGGATACGGAAGGACACCACTAATCAGTGTGACACGTGCCCCGATCATCCGGGCCTCTGCATTATTGGTTGCTTCAGGGAGTACCACACTTCCATGGAGTACTAAATTTATATCCCAATTTAGCCACTGACAATCGGATAAAGAACTATGGTTCTCAGACCTGAGACACTAAACCGAAAAAAAAAAAAAAATTCTAAAATATTATTTTGTAAAACTAAAATAAATAAAAAAAAAGTAGACATATTAGGTAGCGTCCATAAGTATCTGCTCTATAAAATTACCCCCCCCCCCAACCCCTCAGAATCTGCTCTATAAAAATACCCCATGACCTAACCCTTCAGATGAACACGGTCAAAAAAATAAAATAAAAACGGTGCAAAAAAAGGTATTTTTAGTCACCTTAGATCACAAAAATTGGAATAGCAAGCGATCAAAAAGACATATGCCCCCCAAAATAGTGCCAATAAAACCGTCCTCTAATCCCGCAAAAAATGTGCCCCTACCTAAGATAATCGGCTAAAAACAAAAAAATAATGACTCTTAGACTATGGAGATACTAAAATGTATTTTTTTTTTATAAAAAGATAATATAGTGTAAAACATAAATAAACTAAAAAAAAGTAGACATATTAGGTATCGCCGCGTCCGTAAGACCTAACCCCTCAGATGAACAAGGTCAAAAAAAATTAATAAAAACGGTGCCAAAACAGCAATTTTTGGGCAAATTTTACATTTTAATCAGTTTTTTTTCCAGTAACAAAGCAAGGGTTAACAGCCAAAGAAAACTTAATATTTATTACCCTGATTCTGCAGTTTAGAGAAACACCCCATATGTGGTCGTAAATTGCTGTATGACCAAACGGCAGGGCGCAGAAGGAAAGGAATGCCGTATGGTTTCTGGAAGGCAGATTTTGATGACCTTTTTTTTGGCACCATGTCCCATTTGAAGCCCCCCTGATGCACCCCTAGAGTAGAAACTCCATAAAAGCGACCCCATCTAAGAAACTACACCCCTCAAGGTATTCAAAACTGATTTTACAAACTTTATTAACCCTTTAGGTGTTCCTCAACAGTTTATGGCAAATGGAGATGAAATTTCTGAATTTCTATTTTTGGTAACCTTGCCTCACAAAAATATAATATAGAGCAACCAAAAATCATATGTACCCTAAAAATAGTCCCAACAAAACTGCCACCTTATCCCGTAGTTTCCAAAATGGGGTCACTTTTATGGAGTTTCTACTCTAGGGGTGCATCAGGGGGGGCTTCAAATGGGACATGTTGTAAATAAACCAGTCCAGCAAAATCTGCCTTCCAAAAACCATGCGGCGCACCTTTCCCTCTACGCCCTACTGTGTGCCCATACAGTAGTTTACGGCCACATATGGGGTGTTTCTGCAAACTACAGAATCGGGGCAATAAATATAGCATTTTGTTTGGCTGTTAACCCTTGCTTTGTTACTTAAAAAAATGGCTTAAAATGGAAAATTTGCCCAAAAATTTAAATTATCAAATTTCATCTCCATTTGCCAATAACTCTTGTGCAACACCTAAAGGGTTAAGAAAGTTTGTAAAATCAGTTTTGAATACCTTGAAGGGTGTTGTTTCTTAGATGGGGTCACTTTTATGGAGTTTCTACTCTAGGGGTGCATCAGGGGGGCTTCAAATGGGACATGGTGTAAATAAACCAGTCCAGCAAAATCTGCCTTCCAAAAACCACACGGCGCACCTTTCCCTCTACGCCCTACTGTGTGCCCGTACAGTAGTTTACGGCCACTTATGGGGTGTTTCTGCAAACTACAGAATGGGGGCAATAAATATAGCATTTTGTTTGGCTGTTAACCCTTGCTTTGTTACTGGAAAAAATGGATTAAAATGGAAAATCTAAATTCTGAAATTTTATCTCCATTTGCCATTAACTCTTGTGGAATATATAAAGGGTTAAAGACATTTGTAAAATCAGTTTTGAATAACGTTTGTAAAATCAGTTTTGAATACCTTGAAGGGTGCAGTTTCTAGAATAGGGTCATTTTTGGTGGTTTCTATTATGTAAGCCTCACAAAGTGACTTTAGACCTGAACTGGTCCCTAAAAATTGGGTTTTTGAACATTTCGGAAAAATTTCAAGATTTGCTTCTAAACTTCTAAGCCCTGTAACGTCCCCAAAAACTAAAATGTCATTCCCAAAACGATCCAAACATGAAGTAGACATATAGTGAATGTAAAGTAATAACTATTTTTGGAGGTATTACTATGTATCATAGAAGTAGAGAAATTGAAACTTGGAAATTTGAATTTTTTTTTAAAATTTTGGTAAATTTGGTATTTTTTTTATAAACTTACATTTTTTGGACTTCATTTTAACAGTGTCATGAAGTACAATATGTGACAAAAAACTATCTCAGAATGGCCTGGATAAGCCAAAGCGTTTTAAAGTTATCACCACTTAAAGTGACACTGGTCAGATTTGCAAAAAATGGCCTGGTCCTTAAGGTGAAATATGGCTGTGTCCTTAAGGAGTTAAGTGCAACAAGTTTTTTGTAATCCAAATGAGGTAATAAAGTTATTTGTAATCCACAAGGCACATAGTCATTTGTAATCCACATGGGTAGTAGAGTCATTTATAATCCACATGGGTAGTAGTGTAGTAGCACAGGTCATGAGAACCAATAGCAACAGGCTCCCAAATAACCTAAAAAGGGGGAAAAAGAGAAAGGAAAATGAGCACTGTCCAGTGCAACTAGGATTTTGGTAGTTGGGTGGAGTCCTTACTGCACACGACCAGACGAGTGAGGCTAAAATGTCAACCTAAAACAAAACAGGAATAATAAAACATGGCCAACAGGTTCTCACCGTGCAGGATCAGTCCATGTCGTGGCTCCCAGAGTCAATGTTCTTGTAAAAGAGAGTAGAGATAGTCCAGCTCCTTAGAGGAGGGACTGGAAGTCCTCTTCACTACTTGAGCTTGAGAACTGGATGAGAGGTTTGTCCTCCCTCTGGAAATCCATCCTAGCACTGGTAGTAGAACACCACTGCCATCCAGTGGCGGAAGTCAGAACTGACCGGGTGGTCACACTCTTCATCTGTGCAGCCATCTTCTGCTTGATTGGGGCAAGTGCTCCTACCGTGTCAAAAGGAACCCGAATCTCTGGCTGGAGTGGTGCACGAAGATAAACCTCTACTTGGGTCGGTCGGATTGATAACTCCGGGTACTCCCTTTTTTCTAACTCGCAGGTAACTGATAGGACACAATAGTCGGACTATAGACCAAGGTTGTATGATCCATGTGTCCCATGTGCCATCCCATGATTGGGGGCGCAAGTAGTCCTGGTATTAGGAGTTCTGGCTCAGGTGCGGATCTCTATGGATGTCGTCGGACCTCGCTCTCCTTGTAAGTAGCTAACCCGATCTCGGGCAGCTGGGCTTTCCTGCCAGTGCTTCTGCTCGGGCACTGACGCCATTGATTTAGGAAATAGGCACACTTCTGCGGCGAAGTAACCTTCGGGGGACCTCATGGGGATGTATTGTACTTGTTCTCCCTTACGAAGATTATGACTGAATGACGACTGACAAACAATTTAGTCCCCGATCGGTCGTCTTGGATGTACCCCGTACCTTTCTCGATGTCGAACTTCAGTACGGTTCCTTGTCTGCGCTCCAGTATCGGATCGTGAGGCAGCGGGCGGTTGATCAGGCGGAGGACCCAATCCTCGGCGGCCTTTCAGTATTCCCAAACATCGGCGATGTGGGCGGTCACCCTCCAGGGTACTATAGAATTGAAGGAGTCTGCATTTTCACTCTTCTGGGGTGGTTCACTCTTTCTGGGTGGCGAAGTAGAATCTCCGGCTGCCCCCACCGCACCAGCCAGTGGAGGGTTTGCAGGCACCTCCTTCGCTGCTCCCGGGACGAGCTGTGGGAGACAAATCTCCTCTAGAGCTTACTTCAAATCGGAGAGGTCGCTTCCATTGGGCACCTCTTCTGCAGTGGACTGTGGGGAAGCCTCCCCTTGATGCGGCCCCGTCGCATCTTGCGATCTTTCCAGCGGGCACAGACAGGAAATCGAGGTGGAGTTTCAGAGGCAGAGTTTATCCTCCTCTTCCTCTCTCTCTCTCTCTCTCTCTCTCTCTCCCTCTTCCTCTCTATCTCTCTCCCCCTCTCTCTTTCCATCTTCCTCTCTATCTTTCTCTCCCTCTTTCTATTTCTATTTCTCTCTCCCTCTTCCTATTTCTCTCTCTTTCCATCTTCCTCTCTATCTCTCTCTCCTTCTCTTTCTCCCTTTCTCGCTACCTCTCTATCCTTATCTCTTTCCCTCTTCCTCTCTATCTCTCCCTCTTCCTATCTATCTCTCTCTACATCTTCCTTTCTCTTCTCTCTTTCCCTCTTCCACTCCCTTTCACTCTCCCTCTCTCTTCTATGGTATGGCAACAGACAGCTTTCCTGCAGATGAATGAGCTTTGGGTGCCACTTTTGGTGGTACCTAACCACTTGATACCAGGAACTCCCACAATACAGGTCATTATCCAGATATTCTGACACAGCCGTCTAGCCATCACAGTTCGGCTCTTGTCACGGTAGCTCAGATCCTCACATGTGTCCATTTATCCTGCTTCTAACCGCCAACACCAAGAACTGTTGACTTGCTGCCTTATACACTGCTCAAAAAATAAAGGGAACACTTAAACAACACAATGTAACTCCAAGTCGATCACACTTCTGTGGAATCAAACTGTCCACTTAGGAAGCAACACTGAGTGACAATCAATTTCACATGCTGTTGTGCAAATGGGATAGCCAACAGGTGGAAATTAAAGGCAATTAGCAAGACACCCCCCCAATAAAGGAGTGGTTCTGCAGGTGGTGACCACAGACCATTTCTCAGTTCCTATGCTTCCTGGCTGAAGTTTTGGTCACTTTTGAATGCTGGTGGTGCTTTCACTCTAGTGGTAGCATGAGACGGAGTCTACAACCCACACAAGTGGCTCAGGTAGTGCAGCTTATCCAAGATGGCACATCAATGCGAGCTGTGGCAAGAAGGTTTGCTGTGTCTGTCAGAGTAGTGTCCAGAGCATGGAGGCGCTACCAGGAGACAGGCCAGTACATCAGGAGACGTGGAGGAGGCCGTAGGAGGGCAACAACCCAGCATCAGTTCCGCTACCTCCGCCTTTGTGCAAGGAGGAACAGGAGGAGCACTGCCAGAGCCCTGCAAAATGACCTCCAGCAGGCCACAAATGTGCATTTGTCTGCTCAAACTGTCAGAAACAGGCTCCATGAGGGTGATATGAGGGCCCGACGTCCACAGGTGGGGGTTGTGCTTACAGCCCAACACCGTGCAGGACGTTTGGCATTTGCCAGAGAACACCAAGATTGGCAAATTCGCCACTGGCGCCCTGTGCTCTTCACAGATGAAAGCAGGTTCACACTGAGCACATGTGACAGACGTGACAGAGTCTTGAGACGCCGTGGAGAACGTTCTGCTGCCTGCAACATCCTCCAGCATGACCAGTTTGGCATTGGGTCAGTAATGGTGTGGGGTGGCATTTCTTTGGAGGGCCGCACAGCCCTCCATGTGCTCGCCAGAGGTAGCCTGACTGCCATTAGGTACCGAGATGAGATCCTCAGACCCCTTGTGAGACCATATGCTGGTGCAGTTGGCCCTGGGTTCCTCCTAATGCAAGACAATGCTAGACCTCATGTGGCTGGAGTGTGTCAGCAGTTCCTGCAAGATGAAGGCATTGATGTTATGGACTGGCCCGCCTGTTCCACAGACCTGAATCCAATTGAGCACATCTGGGACATCATGTCTCGCTCTATCCACCAAAGTCATGTTGCACCACAGACTGTCCAGGAGTTGGCAGATGCTTTAGTCCAGGTCTGGGAGGAGATCCCTCAGGAGACCGTCCGCCACCTCATCAGGAGCATGCACAGGCGTTGTAGGGAGGTCATACAGGCACGTGGAGGCCACACACACTACTGAGCCTCATTTTGACTTGTTTTAAGGACATTGCATCAAAGTTGGATCAGCCTGTAGTGTGTTTTTCCACTTAAATTTTGAGTGTGACTCCAAATCCAGACCTCCATGGGTTACATTTTTTTTTTAATTTTTGTGTGATTTTGTTGTCAGCACATTCAACTATGTAAAGAACAAAGTATTTCAGAAGAATATTTATTTAATTCAGATCTAGGATGTGTTATTTTTGTGTTCCCTTTATTTTTTTGAGCAGTGTATATAACACCCACAACAGGTGCCATTATTACGAGATAATCACTTATTCACTTCACCTGTCTGTCACCTATTTGATGTCAGTGTTAATTGGCTTTGTATGTGTTCATGCTCATTAGTAGGATTGTCCTTTAAGTATCAGAATGAGGTCCTGCAAAAGGATTATGGATGGGTAATATTGCATTTGGACCACAGATTTTTCTCAGTTTTTTATTTATTTGCTTTTGCAGCTGCTGACTGACATTGAGCGATGCTGCTTAGGTTACTGTTATTCATACCTCTCCGTTATCCCCAGTTTAACTTCACTTAATGTATAAGCAGCCATACTATTACCGTGGCCTATGTGCGTTACTTTACATTTATCAGCATTCAGATTCATCTGCCACGTCCTTGCCCAGATTTCCCACTTGTCAAGGTCTCTTTATAGTATTTTAAGATCAAGCTGAGTTTTGTGCCATCAGCAAAAACTGGTGCTTCAAAATGTATTCCTTCCACAAAGCCATTAAAGGGAAGGTTAGCAAGCACTGGGTCCAGGACATAACCTTATGGTTCTCCATTTTAAAACTCCTTGTATTCTGTTTAAAGATATTTTTCACCTCCTGTCGGTTAAACGGTTGTCTCATTACAAGAACTTGGGATAGGGGATGTGTGTTATTGGCTGGGGTACCCTGTAGAGCCCCTGCTGATCATGAGAACAGGGGATTGAGTTCTATCATTGGAATGGAGCAGCGGACAAGGGATAGGGGATAAGTTCTTGTGATGGGACAACCCCTTTAATCAGTTTGCCACCCGTGTACATATATATAGATGCCTCCACCGTTACTTTGACTGACTTAAGGCAACAAAAACACATAATAATATAACAAACCACGTGAAAGGAACCATCCTGGTGCAGCTGGCTTCAAAATAACGCTGGCTACATCTGTATATTTATAACAAGAGATTCCACATTATTAACCCATTAGTGAAGCCTTTTTACAGCAGTCACTAACAGGCCTTAGGATGGGCCCTAGTCTAAGCGCTACATAGGTCTCCTGTGCAGCACAGAGGAGGAGCGCAGCTCTCACATCAGAGCCAGGCTCCTGCTCTAATCAGAATCGCCGATCTGGCCCTTTTAACCCGTTAGATGCCACAGCCAATAGTGACCGTGGCATCTAAGCAGTTTAGAGGAAGGGAGCTCCCAGGTATCAACACCCCTGCAAATGACATTGCGAGGTGCCCATGTCAGCATAGCAGCCTAATAAAAGCCCCATGCCTACCTGCAGTATATGGTTATTAGGCTTCACCTCTCTAAATGAGTAGGCCTAGAGAATGCCATGAAAACAGTCCCCAGACAATAACGATGCCACCACCATCTTCTGTTCTTCCAGCAATGGTTACAGGTTGTTTGTTCTCTGATGTTTCTCACCTGACACGTCAAGGTCCATCCATTCGATGAAGCAGAAGACTCTTTGGAGAAGGCAACCCTTTGAAAATCAGTGGAGGTCCAATACCAATAGAGCCGCAATTGGGTTTGGCTCAAAATCACTGATGGAAATCACTGACCAAAACACTGACGTGTGAATAAGGCATAATACTGGTATATTTCTACCAAGTAAAAGAAATGGTGGACCAAATCTAATTGAAACCACCTAATTGGACATACTCTATATAAACTATCATTCATGCACAGTCCCCTACTCACTGATGAAGGGACATAACTTCCCGAAACGCGTTTGAGGAAGTTTTGGGGACTCACTATCACCTCGACTTGAGTTGGAACTATTCTGGATTTTATTGAATTGCAATAGCGTAAAATAAAAATCTGAGAGCTCCAGCACGAAATTTTAAATAATCAGTGATTTGATCGCGTCACTGGCTTTGCCCTTTTCCCGGTTCAACTACATCCCGATCACGTGTGTAGGATATTTAGTGAAGACAGCGCAAACAAATCGTACCCTCTAATCCAGGCGAAGCGCACTACCAGACTCCACGTGGGACGCCGAGGCCTAGTCCGGGTAAGGCTATAATCGATCTACAATTGAAAGAGCTGTGTAGGGGAGAACAAAAAGAGGTAAGCGATTTTAGGTGCCGAAGAAGTCGCGGGACACCGCGTTAAGGCACAAGCTACCCGAAAATTTTCACCCTGCACGTAAGTTCCCTGACAGACTCCCTCTGGCACAGTATTAATGGACAGGGTTTTCTGTATTTTTATCGAACATTTTTAACTTTATACTAGTATCTACTAGTGCTTGTGTTTGGAATTATAAATTCGGATCAGCTACAATCTGAAAATTTGCCAGCGAATTTTATGATAATCGATATTATATAACTTTCTCCAATGAAAGGACTATATGTGCAAGACTGGTTTACTATTTTGTACACTATTTCTTCTGCAGATTATTGGACACTTGGAGCTACTATTTCTTCTTTTTCTCTTTGAGACTGTTAATTATTCATTTTATTAATATTTATTAGTTTTACATTGTCGTACTAATTATTTGTATATTTTTATCCTGTGATTCCAATAATGATATATCCAATATATTGATAATCCATCATCATCTGTGTCCATTATTATAAGCAATATATTACTCCAAATCAGAGAGTGCCTGCTATTATAGTATTCAAGATTTTTATTATTGACTGGGTGAGTCACAGCAGTTGCACCTCAAACCACTGTGGTACCCGGTGGAGCCATCCAATAACCAATCTCACCAATTCCAATACTGCTGTGAAAATTTAAGCCTTTTCTGCTGATACAACTTCATTATCAGAGGGGCAGTGATCGTCCGTCGGCCCCGGAGCCCCATACACAGTAGGGTTCTCTGATCTGTTCATTTTGGCGGTGAGCTGTTCCACTGTTGGTCGCCCTCACACACCTTCATAGCCGACGTTCACCTCTCACATCAATGACACGTGGTGCTCTGCAGTTTCCACATCACTTATTCACAACAGAGCCATTTGTCCACTCACCAGACACTTTTACCACAGCAGCAGAGAACAGTTCACACTGGGAAGGTTCAGAAATACCGCCACCAGCGGCCCGAAAGCCAATAATCATCACTTTTCACAACTCTGATAAACCATCCCTTTTACCCATGACAGCAATGAGGGATGGGCGTGCAGACCCTATCACACACCTTATATACCCACCGAGCCAGCTCAGCACACCTTATGTACCCACCGAGCCAGCTCAGCACACAGGACTTCCTTCATGAGCTAAACAACTGCCGGTGTCACAAGCAGGAAGTGATCATAATAATGGGACTCGACTGTGTATATGTAAAGTAGAAGCTCTTTGCACATATTATTGATCAAAATTGTGTTGGGCCCATCTACCAGAGACAGGTGACAGATGGTAGATGGGCCCGACACAATTTAGATAAAAAATATGCGCAAATAGCTTCTAATTTTTATATAGTAAGTATAGAAGTAATGCAGATGTATCCATGTTTCCAGTGTTTGCATGTGTCTGCTCATGGAGCAGTGAGCTGCTGAATATAGGCCCTGATTTCTCATGCCTTCACTCCATAATTCTGTCAAAAAGTCGCATAAACGGGGCTTTTGTGACTTTCTGAGCTCAATTGTGCAAATATTTTGCTACTTTTTGTATTTTTACTCCACTCACTCCAATTTTGAAATACGGATGGGAAAGTGGGTGTGGTTATGTTAATTTGATTAACTCCAGATTTATCACTGAGGCTTTTTCTAAAAGTCGCAGTCTTTCTCCAGTAGGAGGGTGGAGTAGGAAAACTGGAGGAGCTTTTCTAGACAAAAGTGTTAGGTTAAAGACTCATGCACATGAGCGTAGGTGCTCAGTGTCCGGGTCACGGACCGTAAACGGCCATTCCACTATGTACGTGCGCTGGCCATGTGCACTCCGTGATGCAGATGTGGACCCATTGACTGGAATCCTCCAACATACAACCAAATATAGGACTTCACCTATCTTTTGCGGAGTGGAGGCATGGATCAGAGGCCCACGGAAGCACTACAAAGCCCTTCCATGGGTTTTCTGGTCCATGCCTCCACACCGCAAAAGATAGAACATGTTCTATCTTTGGCTGTATGTTGCAGATCGAGGACCCATTCAAGTCAATGGATCCATATCCGCAAACGATGTGCACACGGCCACCGCTATTTGAGGTCCGCAGCACAGACACTGAGTGCTTATCCTCATGGGCATGAGCCCTTAAGGATAACACAAATTTATCAACCAACATGCGACATTTCATAAATGTAGCATAAAGTATGCCAACACAAACTCAAAAATAACTAACTTCAAAAATTCCCCTCATGATAAACTCCCCCTGAAGTGTTTGTCAGTATAGCACTGACAGTATAATACACTGTACTGCATAATTAACATTGCGCTGTGGAACAGAACATAGGTATTGGTTAGTGTTGATCGAGCACCAAAGTGCTCGGGTGCTCGAGTAGAACACCTCGGGATGCTCAGGTGCTCTGCCGAGCACCCGAGCACAATGGAAGTCAATGGGAGAACCTAAACAGTAAACCAGGCACCTCCTGCTCTGAAGAGGGGAGGGTGTCTGGAAATGGTTCGGGAACAGCATGGGGAGGATTTATGGATGCATCTTGGACTCCCAGGTCGCTGCTGGGAACAATGCTGTCCGAGTAGTACGCCAATTTTAGAGACTGACAATAATACGCACAAAACCAAAGTTAAAATCGATTTTAGAGGAAAA
The DNA here is from genome assembly GCF_905171765.1 of Bufo bufo. Taxonomy (NCBI): domain Eukaryota; kingdom Metazoa; phylum Chordata; class Amphibia; order Anura; family Bufonidae; genus Bufo; species Bufo bufo. Next base: position 70,177,738 of record NC_053392.1, on the reverse strand, counting down.
ATTGTTAGGAAACATTCTTTCCTGTATATTTACTTGTATATAAAGTGCAAGTGCTGCCAAAAATTACAAGGAAGAGGCACTCCGATCCAACCTGTATATCACATAAAGGAGGGCATCATACACAGCCTTGAAAAATTATGATTGATGGCCTGCTGGTGACCCTCAAAAACATTTAGAGCAAGGGCCTGCTGGTGACCCTCGAAAACATTAGGGGCGAGTGCCTGCTGCTGATCTGACCATGGAAAAAATTATGGGCGAGGGCCTGCTGCTTAGCTGACCATCTAAAACATTATGGGCAAGGGCCTGCTGCTGAGGTGACCATCTAAAACATTAGGGGTGAGGGTCTGCTGCTGAGCTGACCATCTAAAACATTATGGGCGTTGGCCTGCTGCTGATCTGACCATCTAAAACATTATGGGCAAGGGCCTGCTGCTAAGCTGACTCTCTGAAACATTAGGGGCGAGTGCCTGCTGCTGAGCTGACCATCGAAAAAATTATGGTTGAGGGCCTGCTGCTGAGCTGACCATCAGAAAAATTATGGTTGAGGGCATGCTGCTGAGCTGACCCTCTAAAACATTAGGAGCGAGGGCAGCCTAATAAGCATGTAAATCTAGGCCTTGTTCATTTTGATAAGAGTCAACCTGTCAGCATTTTCAGTTGACAGGCGGATGAGCTTATCAGTTATTATGCCCCCAGAAGCACTAAATACCCGCTCTGACAAAACGCTGGCGGCAGGGCAGGCCAGCACCTCCAAGGCGTAGAGCGCCAGCTTGTGCCACGTGTCCAGCTTGGACACCCAATAGTTGCATGTCATTGAGGACACTGACACGGTCTGCAACGTACTCCTTCACCATCTTCCAAAACTTTTATCTCCTTGTGACACTAGTCCGCGCATCAGGGTGAGGGTGCTGGCGGGGTGTCATGAAACTCTCCAAGGCCTTGAAGAGTGTTGCCTTGCCTCTGTTGGAACTGCTGTGTGTTCCCCTCGTCTCCCCTCCTCGGTTGGCCAAGGAACTACGTACAGTTCTCTGCTGGCAGCGTTGTCAGTTGGAAATTTTTGGAGCAATTTTTCCACAAGGACCTTCTAATATTGCACCATTTTGCTAGTCCTCTCCTCCACAGGAATGAGAGATAAGAAGTTCTCTTTGTATCGGGGGTCGAGAAGGATGAACAACCAGTAATCGGTGTTGGCCAAAATGCATATAACGCGAGGGTCACAGGAAAGGCAGCATAACATAAAGTCAGCCAACAGACAAGACTTCGCTGTCCTCATCAGGAAGATGACTCTTAATCTCTCATCCTCTTCCTCCTCTTCGGCCCATCCACGCTGAACAGATGGAATAAACCTGCTGTGGGTACTACCCTCTGTAGCGGAGGCAACCGTCTCTTGCTCCTCCTCCTCATCATCGTCATCCAATTAGCGCAGAGAAGACGAACGGAGGGTGGTCTGCCTATCACCCAGTGTAATGTCTTCCCCCATTTCCACCTCTTCCACATGCAAAGCGTCCGCCTTCATTGTGAGCAGCGAGCGTTTCAGTAGACACAGAAGTGGGATGGTTACGCTGATAATAGCGGCTTCGCCGCTCACCATCTATGTTCATTCCTCAAAGTTGCGTAAAACCTCACAGAGGTCAGACATCCATGCCCACTCCTCGCTTGTGAAGAGCGGAAGCTGACTAGAAAGGCGACGACCATGTTGCAGCTGGTATTCGACTACTGCCCTCTGCTGCTAGCAAAGCCTGGCCAACATGTGGAACGTCGCACAACAGTCGGTGAGCTGGCAATTTCAACCGCTGCTGCAGCGTTGCCAGACCGGCAGCAGCTGTAGATGACTTTGAAAATGGGCACACACATGACGCACCTTCACCAGTAGCTCAGGCAAATTGGGGTAGGTTTTGAGAAACCGCTGAACCACTAAGTTGAAGACGTGGGCTAGGCATGTTATGTGTGTGAGCTTGCAGAGCTCCAAAGCCACCACCAAATTATGGCCATTATCAGACACAACCATGCCTGGTTGTAGGTTGAGTGGCGAGAGCCACAGCTCAGTCTGGTCCCTTATACCCTGCCACAGCTCTGCGGCGGGGTGCTGTTTGTCACCTAAGCAAATTAGTTTCAGCACGGCCTGTTGCCGCTTCCCCACTGCAGTGCTACACTGCTTCCAGCTACTGACTGATGGCTGACTGGTGCTGCAAGATGAGAATTCAGAAGTGGAAGTGGAGAAGGAGGTGGAGGAGGAGAAGGGGGTGTTGCAGCCACTAATGTAGGTGGTGGCAGAAATCCTGATGGAAGTAGCGCCCGCAATCCTTGGCGTCGGTAGCACCTGTGCCATCCCAGGGCACAACTCGCTCCCGGCCTCCACAACGTTCACCCAGTGTGCCGTCAGGGAAATGTAGCATCCCTGGCCAAAAGCACTTGTCCATGTGTCAGTCGTTAAGTGGACCTTCCCAATGACTGCGTTGGTCAGGGCACAGGTGATGTTACGGGACACATGCTGGTGTAAGGCAGGGAAGGCATACCGGGAAAAATAGTGGCGGCTGGGGCCTGAGTATCGAGGGACCGCCGCCGCCATCAGGCGGCGGGAAGCCTCAGTGTCCACAAGCCTAAATGGCAACATTTCCAAGGCCAGCAATTTGGAAAGGTGCTCATTTAGTGCTATGGCCTGTGGGTGGGTGGGTGGCTGGGTATTTGCGCTTTCGTTCAATAGCCTGGGGTATGGACATCTGTACGCTGCGCTGGGACACAGAAGTGAATGTGCTAGCTGATGGTGCTTGCGAAGGTCCAGGTGCAGGGCGGGAGGCATCCGGACCTGCGTCTTGGACAGGGGATTGGCCAGCACGTAAAACAGGGGAAGACGAGGCAGTGGTGTGACCCTCAGACACTGATTGTGGACCCAGGTGTTCGGCCCACCTATTAGGGTGCTTTGATGCCATGTAACGGATCATGCTGGTGGTGGTGAGGTTGCTAGTGGTCACACCCCTGCTCATTTTGGTACGGGACAGGTTGCAAATGCCAATTCTTTTATCAGCCGCACTGTCCTCAAAAAAGCGCCATACTGCAGAACAACTACCCCTTGGCAAGGGAGATTGCCACAAGGGGTTGCTCCAGGGAACAGTTGCAGGCCTGTTTGGTGTGGCCAACCTTCTCCCTTTTGCCTCCTCCAGCCTGTTGCGGTGCTACAGATCCCTCCCCCTCTGTCTTCGCTCAGCTTGCCCCCTTCCCAGGTTGGGTCAGTGATTTAATCGCCACCACCTCCTCTTCAACTTCCTTACTCTGCTCATCCTCCTGACATGTTGACCTAACAACAACCTCACTTACTGACAACTGTGTCTCATCCTCATCATCAACCTCTTGGGACACTAATTGTGGTTGACTTATTGGCAACTGTGTCTCATCATCATCATCCACCTTGTGAAACACCATCATCTTCTTGTGACTGTGGATGCTCAAGAGTTTGGGCATCAGTGCACATGATCTCCTCATGTCCCTCTTCAAGCAGGCTTGGCGAGAGGCCCAAATCAAGCAATGGCGATAAAAAGAGCTCCTCGGAATATCGGAGTGTGGAATCACTTGTTTGCCAAGACTCTCCATGATGGGAGGAAGGAGGATCAGGGTGAGGATTCTGTTGACCAGACTCTTGGCTACTGAGACTGGACTTAGTGGAATACAGGATGGTGCTTAACCGACTGGAAGCATTATCTGCTGCAATCCAACCGACCACCTGGTCGCACTGGTGTGACTTCGAGAGTGGTGTCCTGCGCCGCCCTGCAAACTGGGACATAAAGCTAGGTATCGTGGATGAGTGTGTTTCTTGTGCTCTGGCAGCAGGCACAGTTTCACCGCGACCAGGGCCACGGCCTCTGCGTGCACCCTCAGCAGCACGGCCACTTCCCTGTCCCTTACTGCTCGCCTTCTGCATATTAAATGGTATATATGCTTGCAAGTATGTCACACGTACAGTAGCACAGGTTTTGTAAGTGTATGTGCAAATTAATTAAACTGAATGTCACTGATATTTAGGATGTTCAAACGTTATACAGGAGATGTAGCGCAGGTAATGTAACTGTCCGCAGTAGACACCGTCTACGGAAAAAGTACACTGGATATCACAGATATTTTTAGTATGCGCAAATGTTATACATGAGATGTAGCGCAGGTAATGTAACTGTCCGCCGCAGACACAGTCTATCGAAAAAGTACACTGGATGTCACAGATATTTTTAGGCTGCGCACATGTTAGACAGAAGATGTAGCGCAGATAATGTCACTGTCTGCAGCGGCCAAACAATTGCAAGCTATTTAGCGCAGGTTGCGCTAAAAATATATATTGCTGCCAGATACAACAATAGTCCTTAAAATAACTTTTGGGTCTCTAACAATTGCAAGCAATTTAGCGCAGGTTGCGCTAAATATATATATTGCTGCCAGACACTTAAAAGGACTTTTGGGTCTCTAACACCAACCCTGCCTAACAAAAAAAATATAATTAAATTCCCTACACTATCTGTCCTTTCTACAGCACAGCTCTCCCTGACTAAGACTGGCCGAACCACGTGTCATCGGATGCTTTATAGCACCCGATGACGCGTTTCGGCCAGCCAATCACTGTAATGCCAGTAACCAACATGGCAATGGCATTACAGTGAGTGGCAGTACTTACCTGCATGTTTATTGGCTGCGTAGCAGCCAACAAACATGCGGGGAGGAGACTCGAGCAGGGCGCTCGAGCACACGTGGTATTCGGCCGAACATGCTTGATCATCACTAGTATTGATTTCTTTATGTTGCGGATTTTGTTGTGGAACATTCTACAACATGTGAGGGCGCCCTAAGTCTTAAAGAGTAAGGCCTTGTTCACATTTCTGTGTCAGTATTACGTGCGTGGAAAAGGCATCCTGATTTAATCGTGAAGGATCCATGGCTGGTCCGTGTGTCCATTTCTACCCTCCATGTGTGATTTATAATCCACGGACGTTGCTCAGCTGAAAGTTGCCTGTCTTCTGTGAAAAAAAGATGAACCTCAGATGCCAACCGTGTTCTGTCCTTGATTTTCACGGACGCATAGACTTCAATGGGCGTGTTCGGCCCACATCACCGACCAAAGTGGTGCATGTCTTTACTTTGGTCAGTAAAAAAATACTTACGTGTGAACAGACACATTTAAATCAATGGGTACATGTCCTGTCTGTGGAAAATGGGGACAGCACATGTCAGTGAAAAACGGAAATGTAAACGAGGCCTAATTAAACTTGATTGCTGCAAAGCAGGCACAGGCAGGAGCCCTCTCCGCTCATCTAATCCAGGCATAGCACATCCTTACAGGGTACCCATTTGCTATGCCAGCATTTAGCCACAGGGGGCACAGGCAGGAGCAGCAATGTGTGTTCCCTACTCCGTACACTGCTGACAAGTCAGCGATGTGCCAGAATAGTGAATTTAAAACACTATTGAAATCACAGCTTTAGGCCCCTTTCACGCGGGCGAGAATTCCGCGCGGGTGCAATGCGTGAGGTGAACGCATTGCACCAGCACTGAATCCGGACCCATTCACTTCAATGGGGCTGTGCACATGAGCGGTGATTTTCGCACATCACTTGTGCATTGCGGGAAAATCGCAGCATGCTCTATATTCTGTGTTTTTCACGCAGCGCAGGCCCCATAGAAATGAATGGGTCTGCGTGAAAATCGGAAGCATCCGCAAGCAAGTGCATGGTTGCTAGGAGATGATGTAAGTAAATTGATAAAAGTCTATTCACTGTATTATTTTCCTTTATAACATGGTTATAAGGGAAAATAATCTCATTCTTAATACAGAATGCATAGTAAATGTGGCTTTAAAGGTTAAAAAAAAAAATATTATTATTACTCACCTCATCCTCTTGTTCGCGCAGCCGGCATCGTCTTCTTTCTTCTTCTTTCAGAACCTGCCAAAGGACCTTTGATGACGTAATTGCGATAAAAACTGAAGATCGGAACGCAATCGCAGTCAAAACTGACTGCAATAACGTACCTAATCACACGATTTTCTCTGATCACAGACGCAACGCCTTAGGGCTTGTTCACACGACCGTGTCGTGTTTTGCGGTCCACAAATTGTGGATCCGCAAAACACGGATGCCGTCCGTGTGCCTTCCACAATTTGCGGAACTGAACAGGCGGCCCATTATAGAAATGCCTATTCTTGTCCGCAAAATGGACAAGATTAGGACATGTTTTATCATTGTTGTGGGGCAACGGATGCGGCCAGCACACGGAGTGATGTACGCATTTTTTGCTGCCCCATTGAAGTGAATGGGTCCTCACCCGAGCCGCAAAAAAAATGCGACTCAGATGCGGAACAAAACCACGGTCGTGTGAATGAGCCCTTAGGTGGAAATGTCTTTACTAAAAAGTCAAAATCAATAAATAAAGTTTATTACAAAAATTATTTATAGGGCATTTGGGACATTTAATAAAAAAAAAACTTGAATAAAAGTTTAGTTACTCTTTAAAGGGTTTCTGTCATGAGAAATAACGTTATGTAGCTGACTGACATTAGCGATGTGGAAATGTCAGCAGTACATAACTGTGTAACTTTTATCTGTCTACACGCCGCTGTTCGCCCCGAAAACTAATTATTAAAATATGCAAATGAGCCCTAGAGGCTCCGTCTCCTCACCGTTCGGCACGCCCATTTTGCTTTGATGGAGATCTCTGCTCTGCGCTTTGAAAGTAAAATCCAGCGCCTGCGCCGTCCCGTTTAGTGTTCGGCGCAGGTGCAATGAGTGAAGGACGCTCGCCTCCCTCACTGCGCCTTTCTTCGAATACGTCACAGAGCTCCCCAGAAGTGAAGACAGCCGGCAGCAGGCGAGCGTTCTTCACTCACTGCGCCTGCGCCAAACACTAAACGGGGCGGCGCAGGCGCAGGATTTTACTTTCGAAGCGCAGAGCAGAGATGTCCGACAAAGCAAAATGGGTGTGCCGCAACACCCCTATAGCACCTAGAGGCTCATTTGCATATTTTAAAAGTTCGTTTTCTGGGCGAACGGCGGCATGTAGTCAGATAAAAGTTACACAGTTATGTACTGCTGACATGAGCACATCGCTATGGCTATTTTCACACTTGCGGCAGTGTGATCCGGCGGGCAGTTCCGTCGTCGGAACTGCCCGCCAGATCCACCGATCTGGATGTGGCTGAAAGCATTTGTGAGACTCATCCTGATGCGGATCCGTCTCACAAATGCATTGCAAGAACGGATCCGTCTCTCCGCTTGTCATGCCGTATTTTGAATGCCGGATCCGGCACTAATACATTCCTAAGGGGAAAAATTCAGGCAAGTCTTCAGTTATTTTCGCCGGAGATAAAACCGTAGCATGCTGCGGTTTTCTCTTTTGCCTGATCAGTCAAAACGACTGAACTGAAGACATCCTGATGCATCCTGAACGGATTACTCTCCATTCAGAATGCATGGGGATATGCCTGATCAGTTCTTTTCCGGTATAGAGCCCCTGTGATGGAACTCTATGCCGGAAAAGAAAAAACGCTAGTGCGAAAGTACGTAATGTCATGACAGAAACCCTTTAAGTGGCTATATAGTATGACATAAGCATCTACTGGTGATAGATTCCTCGATACAAATATGATCACTTTCTTAATCAAGGGCACATTTTCCTTTAAACACAGGACCGTCTGTGCAAGTTAGTGACTGTTTTCTACCGTATGTGTTCAGTCAGGAAATCCGGTTTACTCTCTGCACAAAATCCACTGCACTTTCCTCTGAAAATTCAGCGGGTAAATGTGTTATAGCGCCCCTAAGAGAAATAAAACTTTGTCTGAAATCACCAACAGACAGCGCGCATATAGCCCAAGTCTAATGAGTATCAGGAGACACCAAGCAGCCAGGCTGACTAGATAAGTTGCTGCGCCGTACAGGCTGTGCGTGATGTGCACTGCTCCTGCCCGAACCTGCGTTGTGTATGATTATGGACTAGGAGACACTCCGCTGTTCTGCCTGCTAAATATATACCTTCATCCTGGGGCATATCTCTGCGGATGATCGTTACTGCATGATGCCAATTCTAGTAAAAAGGGAAGAGCAAAGTGAATATCTGCACTAGATGATCATCAGAAAGCAAATCTCAGGGCACGATGAACATTTCATTCCTAACAGCGGCAAATACCCATAGATCTATAATATAATAAGGGCTCATGCACACAAACGTATTTTTTTCCCCGTTTCCGTTCAGTTTTTTTTTTACTGGTCAGTTTGCGGAACCATTCACTTCAATGGGGCTTGAAAAAAACGGAAATGACTCAGTGTGCATTCCGTGTCCGTATGTCCGCATGTCTGTTGCGCCAAAAAATAGAACATGTTCTATTGTTACAGGCATATTTACAATGGATCTGCAAAAAAAAAAGGATGCAACATGGACGTCACACGGATGTCATCCATTTTTTTTTGTCGTGTCCATGCGTCCTAATTCTGGAGCACCATTTCTTAGTTTTTTTGTTATTGTAGGTCTTTTTTGGTTGACATTATTTTTTGGACCAAAAAACGCTATTGCCAGATATTACATACTGTACTGGCTAATAGGAAATTTCTTTCAAAGTGCAGCATGCTTTTTTTGGGAGGTTTTTTCTGTAGACTTTTCTATAAAAAACAAAAAAGTTAAATATTGTGTGTCAAAAAAAAAAAAAAGAAAGCAACACCCTAAGGCCTCCTGCACACGAACGTGTGCGCCCCGTGGTCGTGCTGTGGGCCGCAATCCACGAACACCGTCCGTGGGACACCCGCAGCGGATCGCGGACCCATTCATATTAATGGGTCCGCGATCCGACCTTTCCGCAAAAATATAGGACAAGTTGTATCTTTTTGCGGAACGGAAGTACAGGACGAAACCCCACGGAAGCACTCCGTAGCGCTCCCGTAGGGTTCCGTTCCGTGCTTCCATTCCGCATCTCCGGATTTGCAGACCCATTGAAGTGAATGGGTCCGCATCCGTGATGCAGAATGGTCCGCAATACGGCAACGGGGCGCACACGTTCGTGTGCAGGAGGCCTAAAAGTCACATGTAAAAACACTACAATTGTATGTTATTTATTACACAAAAAAAGCAGCTTTAAAACTGTGCTTTTTTATGTCCCTCTGTTATTCCTGCTGGAAATGTAGAGATAAATTGCTGTGACTGTTCTCCTTATCAGTTGTGTGTCCCTGCACAGTCTGATATTTCCAGACATCACAGTGTGGAGGGACACACCCCACTGACCGGGCCGTATTATATGGCTTCTCCTTCCGCAATGCAGTAGGGCCACCAATGGTTGTGGCAAGAACTGAATGTACAAATATGTGGTTTATAGCCCTTGGTTTTTGGTTGCGGCAGTGATAAGACTTCTGCGAGGTTTGAACTGAAACATACAAAGCGATTTTCCACTAGTTACTATTATTCTTTATATTATATTAGGTAGGAAAAAGAAGAAAATAAAAAAAAAAGTGCTTACTTTGGGCTTCAGGATTAAAGAAGAATGTTTCAGCACAAGTTCTTGGCATTCAAGAGCGGCGTCAGACTGAGCCAAGTCTCCCCAGAACAAAAGCAAACAAAGAGGCAATCAAGAAGATAAAAGAGAATATAGATCTAGCAGCCGAATAGAATAAGAATCAAAAGCCTAAAATAACTCACGATACAAACCGCAAGAACAAGGGAGGTTTTTTTATGCTAGTGAAGCCATTGAACAAAAATGTCTGTCTAAATTTTTGAATTATTATTTCATATTTGTAATACGGAATTTGACAATAAGTGATGAAAAGATCTTTCTATCTAGAGATTTAGTAACTCAAGGGGGATTATTATTGCTGTTGCACATTAGTTACATGGACTCTATGGCCAAAAGCATGTAGACAACTGCTGAAGCTGGAATTATTATGGGGGAGATTTATCAAAACTGGTGTAAAGGAGAACTGGTTTAGTTGCCCATAGCAACCAATCAGATTCCACCTTTCATTTTTGACAGTTTCTTTGGAAAATGAAAGGTGGAATCTGATTGGTTGCTATGGGCACCCATTGTCCTTTGAATTCTACTAATCAATACATTATCTGCAGGGGTGGACTTGGCATTTCCAGGGCCCTAAGCAGAGTTATGTCTGGGGGTCCCTGACATACCTCTAAGCTTTGCCCAGTTACACAGCTAATATGGTGACCCCCTTATGTCCCCCACACAATATAATCTCCCCAGGGGTGCTCCTAGCTTTGCTGCTGCCTGAGGTGAAAACTGAAACAGCGCAACCCGTAATTTCTTAACCTAACCCCTTCCCTTCAGCTCATGGCCCCTCGGCTGCCCCCCTGCCCCAACCTGGTGCTGCCTGGGGTGATACCCTCACCTGGCCTCATTAGTGGTGCACCCCTGAATCTCCCCCTTATGTCCCCCACACCGCAACACAGTATATTGTCCCCTTATGTGCCCCTAACAAAAGATTAGTGCCCCTTTATGTTCCCCAAACACAATGGGGACCATTTATATAGTGTTTGTGCTGGTTTTTAGTCTAAAACAGTCTTATTTTTTGGTCGCATTTACTACCCGTTTTGGAGGCTTTTGCGCCTCATTTGCCTATTTTCATTTTTTTTTGACAAATTCTGACGTTTTTTAACTTTTGCGACTTTTTTCCGATCTATTCATGTATGTGCACCGTTTTTTGTCCCTGAATTTGTTGAGAGAAAAAAAACTGTCTAATTTCTACCTCACACCAGGGCTGGCGTACTTTTCTTCATCTGTTTTGAGTGGCGAAGTGCAATTTTATTTTATTTTTTTGCATTAAAAGTAGTTTCCGGAAGACATGCGACTTTTCTCTGCATAGATGTGACTTTTTTCATGCGCAAATGAATTAGACCAGTCTAAGTTTTTTTTTAAAACGGGTGTAAAGTAGAACTGGCTTAGTTGCCCATAGAAACCAATCAAATTCCACCTTTTATTTTCCAAAGGAGCTGTGAAAAATGAAAGGTGAAATCTGATTGGTTGCTAGGGGAAACTAAGACAGTTTTACTTTACACCAGTTTGATAAATCTCCCCTTAAGTGAATATCAACCTTTCTAACTGAGAAAGAACCACCAGAGGTCAGACTAATAAAAATACGCCAAGTCTAATTCATCAACGGCTGTGACTTTTAATAAATACTGATAGACAAATGAAATACGACTGTCTAATTTTATGGCTGAAAACAGGCTAACTTGTAAAAAAAAATGTGCCCCAATATGGTTCCCTCATAGTGCTTTCAAAACCAATACTCACCTAGCCCAGGGTTCACACGACAGATGGAGTAGATCTCTCAGGGCAGATCTGTTCCAGTCTGTTTGGCAGCGAGACGCAGTGGACACGATTTGAAGGGGGCACCTGTGATTTGAAGTGATGGCGCTGGGGGACATGGATGGCAAATTGGCAGTGGCATGGAAGGGCTGATGATATCTGATGGCACTGGAGGACATGGATCATTGGCAATGGCATGGAGTGGCTGATGATGATATCTAAAGGTACTGGGCGGTGTGGATTTTTTGTGTGTGTGTTGTGGAGGAGGGCATGATTGCATGCTAGGGTGTGGGAAGGCAGGATCCAGGGGGCCCAAGTAAATTCTTGCCAGGGTCCAGTCAATATTAAAGACGGCCCTTGAGAGAGGTCAAAGTGCAGAGAAATAATCAGAGCCAGTAATTAATGACTAAAGACGAACTTTCACCCTGAGGTGTGGAGTCACGGCAAGTCTACATCTTTGGCTGAGGGAGGTAAAAGTCTGCAAAAAGGGTTAGGAAACAAAAAGGTAAGAAATAAAAACAGCCAGATCACAGACCGGTCTCAGTCTAGAAAGTCGTGTCCCAGTCATGGAAGTCTGTGTGTCCCAAGGCGATCCCTTCAGCATGCCGCCGTGTAGCCCTAGCCTAATGTCTGATTTAGAGGGGTTGGCCCATCTCACACATGAGTGGCAAATTGCTAAGATGTCAGATAGGTGGGACCCACACCTATCTCTAGAATGAGGCACCCAAAGTGAACGAGGGCGCACCACACAAGCGTGGCCACCCTCTATTCTCTTCTATGGGAGTGCCGAAAATAGCTGAATACCGGCTCAGCTATTTCCAGAAATCCCATAGAGGTGAATCAAGAAGTGGCCGCACTTGTCCAGTCCCTTCTACAGGAGTTTCAGAAATAGTCGAGTGCACTTGCTTGACTCTTTTTGGAAGTCCCATAGAAGTGAATGGAGATCATGCTGCACATGCGCTTTATGCTCTCCTTCTCTTTGGGGGCCTCATTCTACAGATATGCCACCAAAGTGTGAGATGCACCAACCCCTTTAAGGTATGGCCAGACACAGTGTAAACCCTGCGGATTGCTGAAAATAAAAAGCATTGGAATAGCAGAGAAGCGGATGAGATTTTAGAAGATGTTACCCACACTCCTCGTAGTGTATCCGGAGAAATATCTGCACATAACTAGTCCTGTGGTGTGGCATGTAGCATGTCAGTTTACATTGCGGATATCTGCTGCTGATTCCACCTTTTGTAATATGGATTTAGGCCAGATACGTTGCACAGTTTCCTGCTATGAGTGGCTGTGTTCTAAGAGAGAACCTGTCAGCCCTTCTGATGGTTGACTAAATATATTCCGGTAAGAGGAGTGCAGATGTTGAACTGCAATGAATCCATTACATGTTGGTAGGAAGAGGCTGAAGGATCCTATAAAGGGAATAGAATAGATGCCACACGTGGTGCACATTAACCTCTTGTATTGCCCATCCCTTCTGTTCACCATAGAGCAAGTTTGTCCCCCTGCAATATGGTGGGAGAGGGTCAAAGCAGTTCTGTGGACCTGGTGAACTCAAGGTTGAAAGGTGTAATGGAAGCCACGAGAGAAGGAGCAAATGCGGGCAAAGAAGGTGGTACAACTGCCCTGTTGAGCAAGGGTTTGAGGATGTCTCGCAGAGTGGGCAATGAGCTGAGAGATGACCATCTGTGTTTGGGGAGCTGACTGAGAAGTACTGTACCATGTTGAATGTGTGCCCATCAGAGTTTTACATGGGCCTCATCCTAAAAGATGGTAGTTGAAGTCTAATATAAGGTCTGAGGGGTGAGCTGTGAGAAGTCTACTGAGGCTGTGGGAATAGACAGCTTGGGTGGGGAGGCAGTGTTGGGGGCAAGTGGTCCTGTGCTCAAACCTGACTGGATGCCTAAGCGAGAGCAAGGTGGAGCTCTGAAGTGTGGTTGATGTCCTGAGGTGGTAACTACCTGTTGGACATGATAGTGAAGAATGTGCAAAACATAGAACCCTCAGGACATGGTCAACTGTGACTGGAATAGAAGCCCTCGGGTGTAGGGTGAGTCTCTGTGAGAAAGTTGTAGTAGACATGTTAGCGATGTGTTCTGCTACAGCTCTCTCCCTGATACTGTCACAACTCAGAGGCTGTGTACTTTCTGAGCAGATCTCCTCCTATCAAAGCTCATGAAGCATAGCCTTTCTGCCATAGCTCTTGCAGCACGCCAGACCTGCAGGGTATAGCGAAGCGAGGTCACGGTTATAGGCAAGCGAGGGTTGCTCACTGTATTGGAGAACCCTGGGCAGGCATGCGGCAGTGAAGGAGAGGTAGACACAGTTCCTCTGGGGCACACTCTGTATATAGGGACCAGGCCTGATGGTGGATGAGGTGCCCTGGATGTTACAGGTATTTTTAGTGCCTGGGGCAAGGTCCCTGTTGGATTCGTGACGCCAGTGCCTGTAACGGTGGCACACCGATTTATAGGAGGAATAACTGAGTACTCAGTGGATAAACCAAACGTTGCTTTACTTGGTGAACACAGTCCAACTTTGTACATACAGTTACAGGTGATTGTGATGATAATGCAGTCCCTTGAACAATACTTCACAAGCAGGTAGACTTTGAATAATGGCAGGTATTAATCATGCAAGATACTTGGAGGGCACAACGGTTAATGCTTTGCAGTGCAATGCTGCTCTATCCCCTTCAGCTATTCTAGCTGGCTGGATCCCAAGGCCCGGATGCCTAAATGCTGGCTTTAATCCTTGGTATATAAATCCTCTCTCCAGTATTGGCGCTTGCTGTACTTTATAGAACCTCTGCCCATCAGGGTACTTATCTGACTTGTATTATCCTTGCTTGGTTGGGAAGCTGCAGGTTTCTCCCAGGAGGTGCTGTCCTGCAACTGGGGTGTCTCTACTGAGCTAATCCTAGCCTCAGGAGCTTCAGGTGGACGAAGTAACTTCTCTAGTCCCCTGGAATGAACTAACCCTCCCCTGCCTGGGCCTTCCTATATATATCTAGGGCTCTCTGGCTCCCTCTAATGTCTGGGAGGCTAAACTACACCCTGACAGGCCTGACACCCAGCTAACACAGGGAAATGCATACATATAACATTACAGGTAATAACAACACATTAACCCCTTTTGTGCAGTGCCCACCTTAACCTAGTGGGACACTACATACCACCACGCTATAACGTTGCCCGTCCTCGGCGCAACATGGAGGGGCCCAGCCCGGCTGGATACTGCAGCCTGAAAGACAAAATGAGAACCGGCATACATGGCAAATATCACAGCAACAATACAAACATTAAACTGAAGGAATGGTGAAAAGGGGCGTCGTTCTCTTCTCTCAGGATAATGGAAGGTAATAGGGGCGCTGACCTGGTGCAGCGTATCAATAAACCAGGATAGTCCATAAATGCAAATTGTCCATAATATAACAGTAGAACAATATAAAACGATGTAAAGTTCTTGGAGGCTCAAGGAACAAATATGAGTCCGTACCCAGGCTTACAACAGAGTTAAACAGGGGTTTCCCGTGAGGGGCTACCTGGGCTCATGATGTAGTCCTCAAACCTCACAGGTGGGTGTCCCCTGGTAGAACGGGTAGACTTCCTTAGTGGCGGAGATTCTTCCTGCCTGAACTCAGGAAGGTCAAGGGAGCTCACCGCCTCTGGAACTTCTTCAGGAACTCTCTGAGGTAAGGTCTCCTGAGACGGGAGACCAACAGGAACAGGAGCAGGAACCAGCAAATTCAACCAAGGCGTGAGGGCCCAGTGGAGTGGCTCTTTATCGTGGATCAAATTCTCCACAGCCTGCATAGGGTCCATAGGTGGAGCCGGCAATTCTTCCTCAGAAGGCTCAGGCTCCATCTCCTCCGCCGCTGGTTCTCCTTCGATACAGAGTTTGAGGCGGTTCCTGTGAACAACTTGGGGACCTTTTCCTTCTCTGGAGACCTGGTAAATGTGGGCTGCAGCATTAGGTATGGCAGTAACCAGGTAGGGAATCCTTTCCCATTTGCTGTCCAACTTGCTGGTCCGGTGGTTGTTTTTCAACCAAACCTTGTCTCCAAGAGCCAGGGGTCCCGCATGGGCAGTCTGGTCGTAGTCTTTTTGCTGACGTTCCCGGACATTCTCCATGCGTTCTTGCACAATCTCCTTGGCATTAAGAAGACGCCTCTGGTGCTCCACTACCCAATCAGTCCTGGGCAGTGGGTTGATCACATCCGGCACTTGTACCCCCAGGGAGTGATCCGCAGGTAATCTCCCTTGTCGCCCAAACATCAGATAGAACGGGGTGTAACCGGTGGAACAATGGATGGTGTTGTTATAAGTGTACATCAGTTGTGGCAACAGAGTAGGCCAATCACCCCTCGTATCAGGGGGTACTGCTCTCAGCATTTCAATGAGAGTTTTATTCATCTTTTCACAGAGTCCGTTACCTTGCGGATGATAGGCGGTGGTCCGGACTTTCTGGCAGTTGTGTAGCAGGCACATCTCATGGAACAGCTGTGATTCAAACGCAGACCCTTGATCGGTGAGGATCCTTTCTGGACAGCCGTAGGGCAGAAGGAAATGTTTCCAGAACGCCTCCGCTGTAGTCTTGGCTGTCAGGTCTTTCACAGGCACTGCTACGACAAACTTGGTGAAGTGGTCAATTATAGTCATGGCATATGTAAATCCAGAGCAACTTGGCTCCAACTTCACATGATCAATCGCGACCAATTCTAGAGGAGCTGTACTTACAATAGGATGGAGAGGCGCCCTCTGGTCATGGCGTTCCGTCCGCCCCACAGCACAGGCAGTGCATTCTCGGCACCATTTCTCGATATCCTCTCTCATCCCAATCCAATAGAATCTTCTCCGTATAGTGGCCTCAGTCTTTTGCACCCCGAAGTGTCCGGACTGGTTGTGGTACATGTCCAGTACCAGGCTGGCATCCCGACGTGGCAGGAGAATCTGGTAGACTCTATCACAGGACACTGGATCCAGACTCCTTCTGAGCAACAGGCCTCTTTGAAGGAATAGTTGGTGGCGATGTCTCCACAGTCTTACTAGTTCTGGGTCTGCACTCTTCCTGCGGATTCTCTCAGGGATTTTCCCACTGGTAAGGAAGTCAAGCAGTTCACCGAGGACTCTACTTTCGGACTGGAGCTTAATCCATCTTTCTTGATCGCCTCCGGACTCAGGATCATCTGAGGAGGGAAGATCAACAGCAGGGAGATTTTCAGTACGGATATTATCCTGCTGGGCGAATTTATTGTAGAACGCAGGCATCTCCACTTCTTCCCAGGCATCTTTTAGATCATCTGGGGCCTCTGTAGTGGGAAGCCGCGACAGGGCATCAGCATTATCGTTGGAGCGGCCTGCCCGGTACTTCACAGTAAAGTCATAGTTGGCAAGGCGGGAGGCCCATCTTTGCTCCAGTGCCCCTAACTTGGCCGTGTTCAGATGCGCCAGGGGATTATTGTCCGTGAAGGCAACAAATGGTGTGGCAGCAAGATAGTCTTTGAACTTTTCAGTCACAGCCCACACTAAAGCAAGAAACTCCAGCTTGAAAGAACTGTAATTCTGATCATTCTTTTCAGCTCTCTTCAGGGATCTGCTGGCGTAGGCAATTACCCTTTCTTTGTTGTCTTGCATTTGAGCCAACACGGCCCCCAGGCCTCTTTTACTGGCATCCGTGTAGAGGAGGAACGGCTTCTGATAATCTGGGTAACCCAGAACAGGGGGTTCAGTCAACTTCTTCTTTAGGATTTGAAAGGCAATTTCCCGTTCTTGGTTCCATTCCACAGGAATAGGGGTTTTCGGGCTCTTCTTTGGATGCCCCCTCAACAGTTCCTGGATGGGATCCGCAATTTGTGCGAAGTGCAGGATGAAACGCCTGTAGTACCCTGCAAAACTGAGAAAGCTTCTCACCTCTTTCACGGTCGTTGGAGTAGGCCAGTTTCGGACAGCAGCCAGTTTATCAGGATCAGGCTGTATTCCATCGGCACTGACAACGTGCCCAAGGTATTTGACCGCTGGTTTCAGCAGGTGGCACTTGGATGGTTTGATCTTGAGGCCATATTTAGCAAGAACTTGAAACACCTCACCCAGGTGCTTTAAATGGTCCTCATACGTCTTGGAATATACAATGACGTCATCCAGATATAAGAGTACAGTCTCAAAATTCCTATGGCCTAAACAACGTTCCATCAGCCTCTGGAACGTTCCTGGAGCGTTACACAGTCCAAACGGCATATAATTGAATTCAAACAGGCCCATAGGGGTAGTGAAAGCAGTCTTTTCTCGATCTTCTGGGGCCATGGGTACTTGCCAGTACCCACTGGTTAAGTCCAAGGTAGAGAAATAGGCTGATGACCCCAGAGCAGTCAAGGACTCCTCAATGCGTGGCAATGGATATGCATCTTTGTGGGTGATTTGATTAATTTTCCTGTAATCCACGCAGAACCTTATGCTGCCATCTTTTTTTCGGACAAGAACTAGGGGCGCAGCCCAGGGACTATGGCTGTCCCGAATTATATTAGAGTCTTTCATCTCTTTTATCATTTCTTTCACAGACTGATAGGTAGTAGGTGCTATGGGTCTGTGCCTCTCCTTAATAGGAGGATGAGAGCCAGTGGGTATGGTGTGTTTGATTACACTGACCTCTCCGTAGTCCGTGGAGTGCTTGCTGAAAGCCTGGTGGTGCTCCTTCACCAGCTTCAGGACTCCCTCTATTTGCTCTTTTGGGGTGGATTCGTTCCCCACATGTAATTCTTCCCACCAGGATGTTGTAGGGGTGCTGCTGCTCTGTGTGGTCTGGAACGCCTCCGTGGCAGGCAGACGGATCACATCCTGGAAAGACACTTGAAAAAGCTGAGCAACGGGGCAGTGTTTAAGGAGAGTAACGGGATGATCACCAAAGTTAATTAAACGGACAGGCACTTTACCTTGAGACACAGTCACCATGCTCTTGGCTGTCCGTACGAAGGGATGATCTTCAAAGGGAATAGGTTCCACTAGGGCTTGATAGTCCTGGCCCTGGATCCCTAACACCGCACGGCACCACAGGATGATCTGGGAATTTGGAGGCAGAATTACCGGCCGGTTATCCCGGATCCGGACAGTGCAAATTTCTCCTTTCTTGTTGGCAAACTTTTGTTGAGCACTCAGCACACTAATAGTCTTTTGGATAACTCTTCTGGAAGCAGGTGAGGCTGAAGATATAGTTTGATTTAAGGCGTCAAGCACTTCAGAGTAACAATTTTTCAGAACGTTAGTCCCTAAGATCACAGGGTGTCCTCCTTTATCTCCTGCTTGTACCACAATCACGCCTTGCTGTGGCAGGGTGGCTTCTCCCACTTGAAGGGTAGGTTCCCAATACCCATGCACTTTCACTGGCTTACCGTTGCTGGCAATGATATCTAGCCAGGACTCTGGTGGCTGGGTGAGAAGACTTGGATCCCAGAACTTGTCAAAGGCAGGCCGTTGAATGGTGGCGACCTGTGACCCAGTGTCCAAGAGGGCTTCAAAGGGTATCCCGTTGATGCATATATTAATTTTTGGACGGGATCCTACATACTTAGGCATCCAGCTTGGATCCTTTGGACCTACTGTTCTACCTCCCGAGGGGCGGTCCTCTGCCTCAGGGGTTGCCCGTTTAACTGCCAGCACATTGATTCAGTATGTCCATATTTCTTGCAGTGGTGGCAGACAGGCTGTTTTCTACTTCTGGGCCGGTACCTCGGTCGCCCATCAGGCTCTTTTGGGTATACGTCTCCATATGCAGGTGGGAGCCTTGGAGGAAGAGGACTTTCATCTTCTAGTAATAATGGTCTCTCCCATTCCTCTATCTTTTTGCACACCTTCTCTAGACTTAGAGTAAGGTGGTTCACTTGCTCCATGAGGGCTGCCACTACGTCTGTAACTGGAGCTTGGGTCGCCTGACTGACTCCTGCAGGTCCCACATTAACAGTCTTTGGTTGGCAAGCCTGGGGTTCATAGGAGGCTGCCGGCCCTGGAGCAGGGTTCTGGCCCAATATACTGATGGCCAATTCTTTAAAGTCCAGAAATGCACAGTGGGGGTGTTGAGCTGACAACATGCGTAGCTGGCCCTTTAAATGCTCATTACTTACGCCTGCAATGAATTGCTCTCTAAGAGTCCGGTCCTGGTCCTCAGCTTCTTTAGGATCCACTTGGACTACCGCTCTCAGTGTCTCTTGTAAGGACAGGGCAAAATCACGGAGCGACTCCCCAGGTTGCTGCTTTCTGCTGAAGAAACGCATTTTAACTTCTGACACCGTTCTGGCCTCAAACGTGGTGCCCAATCGATCAAAGATCTGTTCCAGGCTACTTTTCTCAGAGCGGGGCCACGACATGACTTCCCTGTGGGCGGCCCCTTCCAACTGAGCTAGGAGGATCTCCATTTGCTGTTCGGCATTTATGGGGTAAAGCCGGAACAAGGCCAGTATCTGTTCCCTAAAGTCCTTTAACTTATGGGCTTCCCCTGAATAACGTGGGAACCAGGGGGCCCCAAAATAGTACGGCATAGTTAGCGGCATCATGCTTAGCGGTGCCGCGGCGGCAGGGGCCCTAGGGTCGGCTGGGGATACTCCAGAAGGCACGACTGGGGCCACCTGTCCGATTTCCTCAGGTGTGGACATGGCGTTGCTAGGTGAGTATGGCCCTTTAAATGTAGCAGAGCGGACCGGAGCGGCAATGATAATAACTTTTTTTTTTCACAGAAAAGTCTTTTGTCGCTAACGGGGCTCCCTCCGGTGCCCTGGCAGGGGTCGGGAACGTTCCGGTAAGGTAAATAGCAGAGCCGGCAACAGTTTTAAGTTGGTACTCACTCCGGTGGTGCTCGCTCCAAGTCTCGCGAGATGCGCGGCTACGGGCGTCGGACGTCCTGCGTACAGCGTCAGCAGGTGGGCGCGGCCTCTCGTAGCTCCGGGACTCAGGTAGGCGGCACCTTTTTCTCCAGACAGGGCGGCGTTCTTCCTCCTCGCCGGCTGGGTGATGACTCCGCCTGGTTCTTTTCGCGCCAAAGTCCTCTTTTTCGCGCCAAACAGTTCACCGGGCGCACTTGTAATCCACCTCAGGTTTAAGTGGCAAAATGGCTGTCTATTCACTGACAGCAAGCGGTGGCTCAAATAAGCAGCAAACAGTCCAGAACACACTATCTTCACACCGCTAATGATGACAGTTCTTTGGCCCAATAATTTTGAATAAAACAATAGGGCTTGGTCACTTTAAGGCACTTTTTAGCACACAGTTTTATATCCGCAATGGCGCAGGAATGTTCCGTAAATCCTGTTCGTGACGCCAATTTATGCAGCACGCCAGACCTGCAGGGTATAGCGAAGCGAGGTCACGGTTATAGGCAAGCGAGGGTTGCTCACTGTATTGGAGAACCCTGGGCAGGCATGCGGCAGTGAAGGAGAGGTAGACACAGTTCCTCTGGGGCACACTCTGTATATAGGGACCAGGCCTGATGGTGGATGAGGTGCCCTGGATGTTACAGGTATTTTTAGTGCCTGGGGCAAGGTCCCTGTTGGATTCGTGACGCCAGTGCCTGTAACGGTGGCACACCGATTTATAGGAGGAATAACTGAGTACTCAGTGGATAAACCAAACGTTGCATTACTTGGTGAACACAGTCCAACTTTGTACATACAGTTACAGGTAATTGTGATGATAATGCAGTCCCTTGAACAATACTTCACAAGCAGGTAGACTTTGAATAATGGCAGGTATTAATCATGCAAGATACTTGGAGGGCACAACGGTTAATGCTTTGCAGTGCAATGCTGCTCTATCCCCTTCAGCTATTCTAGCTGGCTGGATCCCAAGGCCCGGATGCCTAAATGCTGGCTTTAATCCTTGGTATATAAATCCTCTCTCCAGTATTGGCGCTTGCTGTACTTTAAGACTCTGATTCAGGATGTGGTCCCTCAAGGTTTCCCCACGCTTTCCAGTATCTTTGATGGAAACAACATTGCAGACAGCAACACTGTTTTTACCATCGGAAATACCAGAACCCAGATGAACACCATGAAAGTCAACGGAGTCCTTTAGGACCATATGGATCCACCAGAAAGTGGAGTTTACGGCGATCATACATGTAGCTCCGTTATAAACAGAAGCATAAAGC
This sequence comes from Bufo bufo, assembly GCF_905171765.1. Classification (NCBI taxonomy): domain Eukaryota; kingdom Metazoa; phylum Chordata; class Amphibia; order Anura; family Bufonidae; genus Bufo; species Bufo bufo. The sequence continues at coordinate 70,156,332 of NC_053392.1, read as the reverse complement.
TAATTTGGACAAAGTCTAACATGAAGACCTAATACAGTAATACAGTGATTTAGTTGTGCGGCGTCCCGCTATTACTCACTGTTCAGTTGAAATGCTTTATTCCGCTGCTATGCCGGTACTTTGAGTTCAGGGATATCACATATGAGTTTCGTTCCCCTCTCTGTCTCGTAGGCGCCGCTCTATCAGTAGAAGAGCCGGCGCTCGATGGATATTGCAGGCTCCTTTTTCTGCGCTGGATTTGATTTGTGGATGAGGGTATGATACTCCTCAGAAAAGTCCTTTTGGAGTGCGCATAAGGTCTGCAGTGAGACACAGTTAATCCGGGTATCTGTGATACTTTAGCACGGAAAATCAATGTCCATCAGGGGGGATCCTAGCACCAAACGCGTTTCGGGGTCTGTTATCACCCCTTCCTCAGTGGTAATGAGTCCCCCTTCTAAGTTTCTTTATATAGTCTTAAATAATGACACAACTCTCATCTGCTGTGTAATTGGACTTGTTTCACAAGACCTGGTGTGGATTTTGGAAACGCCTCATTTTCAACAGTTTCTTTTATTCTCTGTGTTAATTTGTATATACTTCTTTTTATCCTTCAACTATATCCCAATATAGGCAATACGAAATGTGAAAAACAAATTAAATTGGCATCATACAATTGCCAATTTTTATCACTACATCCAATGCGATTTGTCGCCATTTCTATAGTATCTTATCTGCAACAAAACGCAATCTCTCCCGCGGTATTCATGCGGTTTTCTTCCGACTTGTTAATATCACCAAAAATTTACTGGTATCCAATAAAATTTAAAATTAAAACAATTGCACCGGCATCAATATAAATATGAATAAATAAATATATAACTAATCATTTTATACATTTTATCAAAAAATCTTTTTAATTTCTACAAAGTTTTTGCGTAGGGTAAGGGCGAGTTCGTGGTTAAGCAGGGTATACATGAAAAGTGTCGGATACGGGACTGAAGTGTCAGTGGAGGCCCGCCGCGGAGGACCGGACCCCCCCCCCAGAAAAGAATTCACTGAGAGGGATCCCGTCCCCCGCCGCGGGCCCCCCCCCCATCATAAGAATCCGAATAGCTCGAACTCTGAGTTCAGTCCTCCCGACACAAGCGTGTTCAGTTCATAAATTCTCTGCGTCTCCACCCTTGACATTTTGCCTATATGATCTCCCCCCCTCCATTCTTTAGTCACCTTGTCAATTGCGGCAAATTTAATCCCAGATGGATTCTGATTATGTAGCATTTTAAAATGTTTGGACAATACGTGTGTCTCCAATCCTTTTTTAATATTAGCTACATGTTCGGAGATGCGTTTTTTCAACATTCTTTTTGTTCTCCCACATATTGTTTCCCGCAGGGACATTCTATGATATAAATTACGTTTTCAGAACTGCAGGTTAAAAAATCTTTTATAACATGTTTGTGGTGATTCACTGTTGAGATCACTTCTCCTGTTTTACGTGGGAATGTGGTAATTTTGCAATTACCACATTGCCCACATCTATAGAATCCTTCCATATGAATCCAATTTTGTATGGAGGGTTCAGGTATTTTATTCTTTTTTATCGTCGGTGCCACTATATTTGCCAGGTTAGGGGCCTTGGTGAAAGTAATGCATGGATTAGGTGGAATCAGGGGGCCTATTGTTTTTTCTTTCTTTAATATGTGCCAATGTTTGCGTATGATTCCCTGAATTTTTCTATATTCATTATTGAATGGGAGTGTGATCCTAATTTGATCATTTTTGCAAACTTCATCTTCCACCTTTTTATTTTTATTTTCAAAGAAATCTTTCCTTTGCATTCGTCTCACTTTATCTAGTGATCCCTTAATCAAACTCTCTGGGTATTCTTTTTCCCTAAATGTTTCTGACATTACAAATGCCTCCTCAAATTGTTCATCCATCGTACAGTTACGTTTTAATCTTTGAAACTGTCCCTGTGGGATATTTGTCAACCAATTGGGAAGATGACAGCTACTGTATAAAATATAACTGTTCCTGGTTGCAGGTTTGATGAATGTGCAACTTTTTAAAAAACCGTCTTCTACATATAATTTTAAATCTAAAAATTCTAAAAATTCTTGACTAATATTGTTGGTAAATTTGAGGTTAAAATCATTTACATTAATAATATTAAGAAATTCTTCCAAACTACTTTTGCCCGATTTCCAAATAAAAAACACGTCATCTATATATCTTTTCCAGAGCACCAGGTCCGTCCCCAGCTGGGGCGCTATAGCCAAATCCTCCCAAAATGCCATAAAAAGATTGGCATAGCTGGGGGCGATCCTGGTGCCCATCGCCGTGCCCTGAATCTGTAAGTAAAAATTTCCCTCATAATAAAAATAATTGTGCGTTAAAATGAAATCTATCCCTCTTATTAAGAACTCTATTTGGTCATCTTTTAAACTTCCTTCTTTTTTTAGTTGAGCACTCACTGCCTCCTTGCCCTGTTCGTGTTTAATGATCGTGTACAGTGAGTGTACATCCAGAGAGCCCATCCACCAGCCTTCCTCAAATACCATATTTTCCACAGTTTTGATTATTTCTGTGGAATCTTTCGTATAGGAGGGAATTTTTTTAACTTTAGGTTGTAATAGTGTATCTATATACTGGGACAGATTGCATGTTAAGGAATCTATCCCTGACACTATTGGACGACCTGGTGGATTTACCATATCCTTATGGATTTTCGGGATGCAGTAAAAGATTGGGATTCTCGGGTATTTATTTAAAATAAAGTTATATTCCTCATCTTTTAAAATGCCCTTCATTTTACCTTCTTCACATAGTTTGACCAGTTCTTCAAAAAATTCATTTGTGGGATCTTTAGTAAGTTTCTGATATGTATTAGTATCAGACAATTGCCTAAGACATTCCGAATTGTAATTTTCCGTATTTTGTATTACTATCGACCCTCCTTTGTCGGCAGGGCGGATAATAATATTGTTGTCCTTTTGTAACTGTTTCAAAATACCAATTTCGCCTTTCGTTAGATTTTGGCGCTTAAACCTATTCGTATCTTTAATCTTACGTATGTCATTTCCTACATTCTCCCTAAAAGACGCCATTTCTTGGCTGATTTCGTTTCTCGGATATTTTTTTGAGCGATTTTTTAGGTTAGTGTGGGTGTAATTTTTGTTTTCTATTCCACTTATTTGTAGTTCCCTTTCTATAGGATTTTTGGCAAAATATTTTTTTAGACATAGGCGTCCTATGAATTTTTCTATCCCAATAAACGTTGTGAATTTGTTTAATTTTTCGGTTGGGGCGAACTTTAAACCTTTATTTAAAAGATGACTTTGGACTTCTGTTAATATAGTGGAACTTAAATTTATGATAGCATCGTTATTTAATAATGTGTTTTTTACCTGTGATAGTGATCCCTTCCTCCTACCTCTCCTTGTTCTAACCTTTCTTCTTCGTGAAATCGTCTGATTTGTGCATTGTGATTGTGTGCATTGGGGTATTGGTGATGTCTCCCTGATCTCGGTGTTTTGTAGTCTTGCTGTGTCTAATGTGATTGAGGTCTGTCCCTCAAATTGTAGTGATGATCTATTGGTGAATTGTGGTGAGCCCTGTGTGTTTTCTTTGGAAGTGATGGGTTTCTCGTGCGTGTGCGGTGATGTGGGGGAGTTCGATCTAAAAAAGACTCCCTTTCTTCCAAAGCTTCAAACCTATTGTGTACTGGAATGTTGAAATTGTGGTGTTTATTTGAATCTTTACTTTCTTTTTCTTTTGTTACTGTGCTCGTGCCTATTTGAGTGTCTCCCTTACTTGCTACCATTATTTGTTCCGCATTTTGTTCTTTCCTTTCTTTTCTTTCTCTTTTATGGAAAAAGAATTTTTTTATTTTTTTGTCCATTATTTCCCGTTCTATTCTGTCCAAATTGTTGCACAATCTATTCTGCAATGTACTAGATTCTTCATTTTTTGGAAATTTGTCTGTGATAATTTTAATTTCAGCAATTTTTTGCGTAGTTTCCTCCAAGATTATGCACCGCCTTGTAATTATCAGGTGGGTTAGAGCTATGGATTGCTCCTGTAATAATTTATCCCACTCCTGATTAAAATCTGGACTGCATAAATCCTGGGCCGGGGTTTTTATATGTAATAACCCTTTAGGGATCCGATTTATTTCTATTCATCTTTTGAGGGTTTTTATTTCCCATCGTTGTTTTAATTGACGGATCAACAGGCTTTCCAATTCTCTAAAAACTGTGCCCATATGTACATCTTCCACATATTCCCCACTATTAGTATCTTCAAACAGGAAATTATCAACTTTTTGTTTTTTTGACTCTATGTGGTTCCATATATCCATGTCTGCTTGCAATCCGTGCTGTCACCAGGGTGAATTGGAAAAGTAATACAGATAAAGAGAGGTGACGCACTGGATCTGGAGCAGATTATGGTAGAGGTGCTCTCAGTAAAAAGGAATCACCCTTCCTTTGATAAAATGTGCAAATGAAAAAAGATACTGGGCACTCTCTAGAATACAAGGAACCTCACAATTTATTATCAATAAGACATATAAACATATAGACAGTTCATTTAATACCATTAAAACACCATAACATAAAATCCGGATAAATATACTAAAATATGGATATAGGGGCGCATGCGCGAGGCTCACGAGGAGGACATGCTTCCTTGAGCTCCGCTCCGCTTATTGAACCAACCTGCCCTAAGCGCCTTTGATTAGGCTCCAATCAGCCTCAAAATCGATGCAGGGATCCCCGAAGATGCCCCGAACCAAAGGGAGGTCAAAAATTCCGGGCACTCCGGTCGCGTCGCAAACTTTACTGGAGCTATTCCGACAGACCAGGCAGACTGTCATGGCGGACGCACCTTTGGAACCTACCAGTCCTACATCTTCTGACGGTGGCAGTTCTTCACCAGAAGCGGCAGCTCCGAATACAGGTCAGAATGACTTATATAAAAATATAGCAGCCCTGTTCAAAACGGAGCTATCTCAGGCCGTCACCGAATTTTCCCGCCAAATCCAGGACCTGGGAAATAGAGTCTCTGACTTAGAGACAAGAATGGACGACATGTCCGATACACTAGACCGTGATAAAGAGGACATTATCTCCCATGATGCCCAGCTTATAGAGCTAGAGCTCAAACTTGAAGACCTCGAAAATAGGTCCAGGAGGGGCAATCTGAGGGTTAGAGGCCTGCCAGAGTCCTTCACAGATCTGCAAGCTACCCTTTCCACACTGTTTGCAGCCCTCTTACCACAGATTGAGCTCAGCCTTTTCAAAATGGATAGAGTCCACACAGCTTTGGGGAAACCTCTTTATGCCGCAAGGGACTTAACTGTATTACCTGGACTCCCAGCTTCAGTTCATCTGTATGCGGACTTGGCTCCATCCACACTTCGGAGACGCAGGGAGATGAGACCAGTCACACAGTCTCTACAGAAAGCACAAATTAGATACAGGTGGGGGTTCCCCTTTAACCTGTCGTTTCAGCTGAATTCCCGTCTTCACACGATCCATTCACCGGCGGAGGGATTGGAGGTCTTACAAAGAGCAGGGATACCCTGTGAACCTCAAGCTCAGCTACCCTCATCGCCGAAGCCTCAAAGGCCAGCGAGAGTCTGGACCAAGGTCCCTGCAACCCCGAATGGATCGAACAGATCAAGAATTACTTGAACTCTACCCTGTCATGATGGTGGTATGGCTTTATATCACATTCTGCGGTCTCATAAGGATTCCGTGTTGTACTTTTCCATCTAAGCCATTTGAGGCTAACCTTTTTGATTCAGGGGTTCGATAACGTGGTTTATCATGTTGTCCCTGTTTATGGGCAATTGTGAGATAGTAAGGCGAGCCAACTACAGGCTGGCTATCTTTTCACTTTTCCCACTTATGATTGTTTTATGTTTGGGGCTTACCAGCTCTACTTTTTGTTTACTGTTTTTATATGTTAATTTGCTGTTTAATAGTAATGTTTCATGTTTCTTGGAGAAATGGCATGGAGATTCATACTGTGAGGCGCTGGTAGGGGGGGGGTGCGTTTGGCTCTGGGAGCGGGTGGCATCTGGCTTCATCTCCAAATTACCAAGCTGATTTTACACTGACATCATGTGTAAGATCTTAACTCATAATGTTAGGGGTTTAAATTCCCCACGAAAGAGAAAAACAGCATTCTCCACCTATATTAAACACAAGCCGGATGTCATCTGCCTTCAGGAGACTCATTTCACTCCCACATCTCACCCTAAGTACTTTAATCCACAATATTCCACTTTCTACTCCTCTTCATTTACTTCAAAATGTAGGGGTGTGGTGACACTGTTGAAAAATACCTTCCCTTTCACGGTCTCCCAAACTTACATAGACCCGGAAGGGAGATACGTAATACTACTGGGAACTTATAGGGATGAGTCTCTTTGCTTAGTTAATTCATATGCTCCTAACGAGGACCCCATTTCCTTTTTCGAAAAAGTTGGAAAGGTGATAGAAACTCTAACTTTCCATAAACTAGTTTGGTGTGGAGATTTTAATTTTACTATAAACCCTGTACTAGATCGTTCCACCCCCCCCCCCCCCCTACCTTGAGGCCTACTATGCAGACAAAAAAGATTCAACGAGTTTTTCAATCCCTGGCCCTAGCTGATACCTGGAGGGAACATAACGGTACACAGAGAAGCTATACCTTCTATTCACCAGCCCATAGGGTGTACTCTCGCTTAGATATGATTTTATCTTCCACGTCTCTTCTTCCTCATATGTCATATTCCAGACATGTAGTTTCCTCCTGGTCAGACCACGATATGGTCATCTCTGACTTTACGGTCCCACAGGTCAGTCCTATTCCGTTTCACTGGAGGCTGAACGAATCACTGCTGACTCATACAGCACAATTCTCTCAACTGAAGGACGAACTTTCCAACTTCTTGTCTGACAATGTCTCTCACGAAATTAACCCTATGACACTGTGGCTGACTCACAAGGCCTTTATGAGAGGCAGGTTGATAAGTTTGGCCTCCAGGAGAAAGAAGGAACGTACCCAAGCTCAAGTTGGGCTGGAGGCCAAGCTGAACAGACTTGTCTGGGCTCACCAGAGATCCCCGTCCCTTTATTTACTTAAAGCAATTAAAGATGCTAAAATACAACTTAACATGATACTCACAAACTCCACAGAAAAAGCCCTCAGATGGACAAACTCATTTTACTATAAGTTCGCCAATAAGCCTGATAAACTATTAGCTAACCAACTTAAAAATAAACAGAAGATCAATCAAGTATTTAAAATTAGTACAAGATCAGGTCAAACCACCTCTAACCCTGATGTAATCTATGCTACATTTCAAGAATTTTATATGCATCTCTACTCAGCTCCCATAGGGGACTCTACAGCGAAAATAAATGAGTTTCTGTCTTCAGTCCATCTCCCCGCCTTATCCCCAGAATCCCAATCAGAACTTAATAAGCCGGTATCAGCAGAAGAAGTAGAATATGCTATTAACTCCTTGAAACTAGGAAAGGCCCCAGGCCCTGATGGCTACTCAGCCCTATACTATAAAAAGTTTGCCCCTCTACTTATTCCACATGTAGCTAACTACTGTAACTATTTGATGCAAGGATCTATCCCCCCAGAAGAATTCTTAAAAGCCTCCATTACAGTCATACCTAAGCCCAATAAAGATCCCCTGCTCACTTCCAATTATAGGCCGATTTCCTTATTAAACATTGACAACAAACTCTTCACTGCTATACTAGCTGGAAGACTCAATAGATTCTTACCAAGTCTTATATATAAAGACCAAGTGGGTTTCATACCCGGTAGGGAAGCCCCTGATAACATCAGAAAAATACTTAACATCATCCAATACTCCAATAAATCCAAAATCCCTCTAGCCTTATTGGCCCTAGATATTGAAAAGGCTTTCGATTCAGTTACATGGTCATATCTCTATAAGGTCCTCTCGACAATGGGAATTCAGGGTCCCTTCTTAGCAGCTATCCAGGCCCTATACTCTAAACCAGAGGCTCAACTTAAACTACCTTCTACTAGGGCCTCCCATATTCCTATTGGAAGAGGTACAAGGCAGGGTTGCCCTCTGTCCCCAGCTCTTTTCGCCCTAGCCATAGAGCCCCTAGCTGCTCACATAAGATCCCATCCGGATATTAAAGGCTTGTCAGTTGGGGGAACTGAATATAAACTTAACCTCTTTGCAGATGACCTTATGTTGACCATTACCAACCCCATCATCTCCTTCCCCTCCCTGCTGAAATTATTGGATTCTTTCTCTAAAGCTTCGGGCCTTTCCATAAACCATTCCAAATCCGATTTACTACTATGTAACACCCCCACTTCTACTAAAACATTGCTCTCTCAAAACTTCCCTTTCCAACTTAGATCCCAATATATACCATATCTGGGAATCATGTTGCCAAAGACACTGGACACAACATATAAGATTAATTATTTACCCATGTATAAAAAAATACGTCAGGATTTAGTAAAGTGGCAATCCCTTCAAGTATCTTGGGTGGGAAAGATAAATATTTTTAGAATGGTAGTTCTTCCGAGACTCCTCTATTTGTTTAGGGCTTTACCAATCCCTGTACAGATAAGGGACTTGAGGTCGATTCAGAGGGATTTAATGAGATTTATTTGGGCTAACAAACGTCCCCGTATAGCTAAGGCAGTTATGTGCAGACATAAATCCCAGGGGGGGCTATCAGTACCAGATTTAGTAAAATACCATCAGGCAGCCAGATTGGCCCAAATGTTTTTGACCCATCTAAAACCACAGGACCACCCCCTATGGATACCACTTGAACGCACTTTCATCCTCCCTTACACATGGAAAGCCCTGATCTGGGATACTACGCCCATTCCTCCAGCAGTTCGTAATAATTCACCATTGACTTATTACTCGCTGATTCTCTGGAGGTCAGTTAGGTTTAAATTTAACCTGCAATCGAGGCCCTCTCCTTTACTGAGTATTATAGGAAACCCTGCTTTCCTCCCAAGCCTCCAAGGTAACAATCTTAATTGGTGGTCTTCCAATCAATTATGCACCCTTCACAAACTTCTAGTTAGAGGTAAATTAATATCCATTTCAGATTTTAAAGAGAAATACTCACCTCCCGTAGGAGAATATCTTCTTATGAATCAGGTCTTCTCTTACTTTAGGTCCAATTTGATACCTAGTCAAAATGTAGAATTTTCCCCCTTTGAGCGTTCAATCAATTTTTCACTATATAGACAGGGTCTACTCTCTAGAATGTATGAAGCCCTGAACTCTATCCCTGAAGGTCACAAACTAGCTTATATGAGAGCATGGGAGAGTGACTTGCAACAGGAATTCTCGACTACTAAATGGTCACAACGATCACTAACTCTCACGAAAGGTTCATGGCAGGTTACCCTGGCGGAAACTTCCATAAAGGTTCTACATAGAACTTATATGGTGCCAACGAGACTTCATGCTATATACCCTGAGGTATCCCCCCTATGTTTTAGAGGATGTAATGAGGAGGGATCCATGCTTCATACATGGTGGTCCTGTCCTGTGGTTAAAAGCTTTTGGGTCAAAATAACAAGTTTGATTTCATCTGTGCTTGATTGTAACTATCCACTAACATTACCTCTATGTATACTGGGAGATAGACCTCATTGGATGACCTATGCGAGATTTAAACTCTCCCAATATATATTACTGGCGGCGAGAATCCATATAGCCTTCAAATGGCGAACTGATTCACTCTCCTACCAGTGTGTTGTTGATAGGATCAATAGAATAATGGTCTTTGAGAAACTCTCAGCTATCCGAGCTGACACATTCACCACTTTCGAGAAGGTTTGGGAACCATGGCTAGCTTCCTCCCATGCTCCAGACTTACAATATAGTATTTCTCTTTGATATTATTGTCTATGCTTGTCAGAATTACGCCTCTGAAATTTGATACATCCTCCTTATGTCAAAACTCCTATTGTATACCATAGTATGATAAAATTACGTACAATGTAATATACATCACTCCAAGAATTGTTAATGTTTATAATTTGTTTTTATTCTATTATTTACTTATGTACATGCATATCTACCTATGCTCAAACTCAATAAACACCTTTTGAAACATAAAATATGGATATAAAACTAGATTCCTAATAGTCTAAAAATATATATAGGAATAAGATCGCCTCTGATTTTTATCCCCGAACAATCAGAGGCGATCTTATTCCTATATATATTTTTAGACTATTAGGAATCTAGTTTTATATCCATATTTTAGTATATTTATCCGGATTTTATGTTATGGTGTTTTAATGGTATTAAATGAACTGTCTATATGTTTATATGTCTTATTGATAATAAATTGTGAGGTTCCTTGTATTCTAGAGAGTGCCCAGTCTCTTTTTTCATTTGCACATTTTATCAAAGGAAGGGTGATTCCTTTTTACTGAGAGCACCTCTACCATAATCTGCTCCAGATCCAGTGCGTCACCTCTCTTTATCCCTAATACAGTAATATACTCATGACCACCATAAGTACAAGGTAGATGGAGCAAAGAAGGGTCCACATCAATGACTCTATAAACACTGAACCAGTTATTGAAATTTGATTCAAGGGACACCATCAAGATAGAGAATGCACTTACCTTATCACCTTCTCTTACTTGAGCACTTACCTCACCACTTTGTCACTTAAAATTTGTCCAGTAGGGCTTGAGGGAATAGCACAATGCTGGAAGCCTCCCACATTGCGCGATTATGTAGGATACCAGACAGCTTGTACTCTCTGCTGCGTTTCCTGCCATCACATTTACACCTCTGGTGGGAGATGCAGCCATCATCATCAATCTGAGGACAATAGACTGCAGCTGCAGCACTTGCCTCTTGTTTAGTATTTGCTGTTTTAAGCCTCATTCACATGTCAGTGTTTTGCTCAGTGATTTCTATCAGGGATTGTGAGCTAAAACCAGGATTGGAGCCTCCACAGACATAAGGTATAAGGGAAAGATCTGCACCTGTTCTGTGTTAAGAGCCGCACCTGGTTTTGGCTCGAGTCAAAATCATGGATGGAATTCACTGACAGAGCACTCAGGTGTGAATGAGGCATTACACTACTCAGCTGTTTTTGGAGTGACTGAGTAGGTTTCTGAACATTAGCAGGAAGTATGATGGCAAGGACAGGCAGTGTTGGACTGGGGTTCCTCGGACCACCCAGAGGAAATTATTCTTTGGGCCCAACCTTTATTTCATCAATAAGGTCTAATAGGTTTTGAATAGACCCTAGTAGCAAGTGATGAGATCCAAAAGCAGCTCCTAATGGAATTTTTCTTCTGGATCTTTGTGGCCCACTACGGCTTCAGACACTAGGTCCACTGGAAGATCCTCTAGTAGTCAGGTGGGCCAGTCAGATCCTGGGGACAGGAGAACTACAGGCTGCTTGTAAGTGAAGTTGCAAATTTTAACCTAGCAAATCATATATTCTCAAGTAAAAAATGCGAAAAGTTGTAGAGATGTATGAGCTACAATGTTGTTTGTACATGGTTGATCATATATTACATATTGTGGTGGTCCACCAATCTGGTCCAAAAAGTGTAATAAACAAGAACCAAGATAAAAGGAGTATTCCCATCTCAGACATTGATAGCATATCATTCAGATATGCCATCAATGGCAGATAGGTGAAGGTCCCACGTCTGGGACCCACTCATATCTCCACAACCCAAAGTGAGAGAAAACACACCACTCAAGAACATCCACCCTTTATTCAATGCTATGGGACTTCTGAAAATAGCCCAAAGCCATGCACTCCCATGGCAGCAGTGTTCTGTACTTCACTTCGGGGGCCCTGTTCTGGAGATAGGAGCGGATCCCAGAGGAGGGAATCCCACCTGCCTGACATTGATGGCATATCCTAGTGATATGCCAACAATTTCTGAGATGGGCCAACCCCTTTAAGTAGGAAATTGTTATTTTGCAGTCCATTTAATTTTTAGAATGTTTAATGTTACTTCCACTGTTCATTTTTCTGTGCCTTTTTTTTTCTTATTTTTGAAACTTTTTGGATGCTTTTGTTTTGTCTGTTGATCCACAATCTCCTTCCATCTCTTTACTCAAAAACAAAGCATATTCTCTAGACACCAGCACTACAGAAAAGCGAATCGTTTAAAAAAATTCTGATTCTGATAAACCTGATTTTTTTGTGATTCAGGGGAGAGAGAGAATTAATCAGAGCACTTTCGATTTTGGTCGAATTTAGTTGGACAACCAATTTGGCTCCGATTCAAATTTTAAGAAATTTGCTCCTCCCTAGTCAGCACCAAGTTATGGCAAAATCAAAAGGACAGGTTACATGTATGGTTCAAAAACATGTCATGCGTGCATTTTCATCAACTATTAGAATTTAATACAGGACTGTATTGCTGCAACTGGAAGTTTATTAGATTCCTTAAATTTTATATCAGATGTTACATGCTTTCCTGCATTCACAATTGTTCAATAATGCATACTTTACATGCCAAGAGGAGATCTGCAAATCACCGGTGAATATTTTCTCAATATGTTTTAACAATCTCGAAGTAAGAACAAACGACGGATGCTCATGTAAGTTATCAGTCGTAATATATTGCTCAATGAAATGCACTGAAATATCCAGAGCTGTGCTATAGGGAATCATATGGCAAATCTTAAAGGAACTGAAAAAAACAAAAAAAAAACACCAGGATAATAACGTCTTTATGATGCTGTTAGTTCAGAAGATCACAGTTGGGGCTTTTTCTATTGATGACCTATCCTCAGGATAAGTCATCAATATCAGATCGGCGGGGGTCCAACACGATCAGCTGTTTGAGGAGATGGCGCACGGAATGTGCACTTGCCGTCTCCCTTCCCTCTTCCTGTTCGCTGTTGCTGTTGCATAGACATACTGTACAGCAGCAGACAGGAAGAGAGAAGGGAGATGGCACGTGCGCACTGCACGCTCCCTCTCCTCATACAGCTGATCGCCAGGGGTGTCGGACCCCTACAGATCTGATATTGATGACCTATCCTGAGGATAGGTCATCAATAGAAAAAGCCTAAAGAACGCCTTTAAGGCCGGGATTGGTTGACGTAATATAAATGCAAAAATACACTTGTATTACACTAATGTATATTTGCCTTAGTGTGTTTTTGAATTATCATCTACTGAAGTTTTGAGTGGGGGGTCTAAAATTGGGCAATGCAGCGATAACAGTCATGCCCAGGTCCTGGAGCCTGAGGGTACCCAAAACACCTCTTTGCCTCATATTAAAAGACCACCAATTGTTGTTAAAAAAAATGCATAGAATATTCACATATAGATGGTTAGTATGTGGTTGATGGCAGTGTCCCTTTAAACATCAATTGTAGCCTTTACCATCCAGGAGCCAGAGGAAGAGTGGAATATGAAGAACCTTCACAGTGAGGCAGAGCCTTGTGTATGTAGGCCGATTCTGGACTACATAGCCGTAAACTCTTTATCGCCAAGTAGTGCACTAGAAAGCACAGTATTACAAGGTATATCTCCCCAATGAGCAATGACTCTAGGAGTGAAAACTTTTGCAATATGTGCAAGTCTGATCTATTGTTTTTTCAGCCAAATTCTGTATAAAATGGAGGCTCTGAATGGTTCTTTAGAAGTCTATGGTTGTTGTGTTACAACTCGTACATCTGTGAGGCTGTAGGGCTAACTCAGATGAATGTAATGATGCCTTTCACTTAGCAATCCATTGCTTCATTCTGGAGTACTTTCTATACATATGCAAATGAGCAGTTCCGTGCACCAAGGCCAAGCTTCTCTGTGCACCCTTGCTCCTCCATCCCTCCTTGATTGATAGGTTCAGGTGTGATGACTATGCAGGAAGGAGAAGGAGGGGCTGGCAGAGGAAACAGGTGGAGAAAAGGTGCAGAGAGTGGCTTGGGCCCACCCTCGGTGCACTAAACTGCTTATTTGCAAATGTATTAAAGGTACTTTTTCGCCAGAAGAAAGCAACGGATCGCTAAATGAAAATTTACATTAAATTCAGCTGAACTAACCTTACAAGCCATGGTGTCAGATTTAACAGTGATTTTCCTGGTAACAGACTCCCTTTAAAATTGTCTCAAAAACAAAAATTGGAATAAAAAAATCAGAACACCCTGTAAATGCTGCTGTATATCAATTAACCCACAGATTCTACGTACAGTAACCGTCAATCCAGAATTGTGGATAGAAAACAATTACTTATACAAAGTTCTCCATGGTAGCATTTCCTTAATCGTTAGAAGACCAGATAAACTCTGATGTAATGATTCTTCTAATTGCAGGTAGGTGGCTATTTTTGAAATTCTAATTAGCATCTGCAGCATTAGTCTGCATGCTTCCCTTAAAACAAAAGAAGCTGAACCACTCTATCCAACTGACTATTAGGCTCCAATACATTGTAAAATAAATACATTTTTCATGTGCGTCCAATAAAATATCTTTGATTTTGTTTTCATAAAAATTTATGTAAAAAAATAAAACATTAAAGAAGCAAACTATAAACTCCTCAAACATAAAATAAAGCCATATTACATATAATTTAGTAGCAGTATATGTTCTAAAATATGGCTACAAGTCATACCCTGAGAATTAAGTGCTATGAAGAACCAAAGAAAAACTTATAAAGCTTCTAAGTTCTGGAAACGGAGGTAGCAAGAGTTAATATACAGTAAGTGACAAATCATGGCAAGCACAGAAAATAAGACTCCTAATTGTAAGAATCTTCCATTTCTTGTATACTGGAAGCATCTGTTGAGTCATTGCTTGCAATAATACCAACAGAAGAAAGGCTTGAAATGAAGGAATTCATCCTTCTTGCATATATATCTCTAATGTTGAAATACGGGAGATCGTTAAATTTCTCTTTTGGCTCATCTTCGTTACATCCATCCACATCGATTGCTTTTTGCTTTTGATAGTATTTAGAAAATTTGTTAAAAATGATTGTTATAGGGAGAGCAACCACTAGTATTCCACAAATAATGCAAACACTGCCGACAAGCTTCCCATATAAAGTAACCGGGTGAGTGTCACCATAGCCCACAGTGGTCATACTAATTGTCGCCCACCACCAGCAGGT
Organism: Bufo bufo; assembly: GCF_905171765.1. Classification (NCBI taxonomy): domain Eukaryota; kingdom Metazoa; phylum Chordata; class Amphibia; order Anura; family Bufonidae; genus Bufo; species Bufo bufo. The sequence goes on along the minus strand of NC_053392.1, from coordinate 70,141,215 downwards.
AGGAATGTTCTTTAGAGAAGAGAATTCATCGTCTTTTTCTAGATAATAAGTAAGAACTGAAAATATTGAAATCCCAACAGACAAAAATAATAGTAAAAGCCCAACTTCATGGTAACTATGTCTTAAAGTAGCTCCTAAGGATCTCAACCCAACAGAATGTCTTGCAAGCTTTAGAATCCGAAAAATCCTCATAAGTCGTAGTATTTGAACAACTTTTCCCATGTTCTCAATACCTTCATTCTCCTCGTCCTTGGTGTCTACAACCAAAGTGGCATAAAATGGTATAATGGAGGCAAAATCTATAATGTTCATGGGGTTCTTCCAAAATTTTTTTTGAGAAGGAGCTACAGCAAGTCGTACAACAAGTTCAGTGGTAAAAAACACAATGCATATTATCTCCACCACTTCGAGGACAGGATCTTCTTGTTCTCGATCATTGTCATCAGTCTTGTGGAACTCAGGCATGCTGTGGATGCACATAGCTACAATGGAGGTTAAGACTACGCTTAATGAGGAGATGGCAAATAGCTTGGCAGTAAGAGAGAATGCAGGGTTTTCAAGTCGGATCCATATTTTTCTCCGAACGTTCCCAAATTTTTGAGAATCAAACAACTCCAGTTCTTTTTCAAAAACAGATGACTGGTCAGAAGAGGAGCTTACGCTCATGACATCACTTTTATCATCCCAGTTTTTTTCTGAGATAACTTCTTTTTTATCCTGATATTTGTTACTACAACATGAATCGATGAAAAGTTCATTAATCCCCCAATATTCTATCTCTTGGCAAAAGGAGAACACACACAACTCCTCCATGACATGAAGTTTTCCAGTGTAGTAAAAGTTTAAAATATATCTAAATAGGGAAGGATTCCGATCAAAGTAATATTCCTTGTCTGCTACATTGTAGTCATCGCAAAGTTCAAGTATGGCTTCTTCTGAACTGCAGTTGAGTAGTTTTCCAAGTCTGGTGTGAGGAAATCTTTGGAGGGTCCTCTGAGCCACGCATTGCTTGAAGCCCCCAACGTTTAGCTTCACCACTTCATCATCACCTTTAGTTCTATGAAAGAATTCTCCATAAACCATCTTGACAGCTTGAGGCTTGGAAGCTAAAAGGTTTACATTTCACCTATGAGAAGAAAAAAAAAATGTAAGTGTTTTTTCTCTATAAAAACACAAATAGGTTTAGCATAAAATTCTCTTTGGCAAGGCAACTAACAATACAGCACGGTAAGTAGATAGATGCTTACACAATCTGGTTCAGATATTAGACCCAGGTTTTATCCACATATGGTACAATACTGAGTAAGTTTTGTCCATAATTCAAACATGCATTGATAACCTTATTTTTTATTGGATCCATTTTAACTGAAATTTTTGCGATATACTAACCTTGTATTTTTTTAAACTGTAGATCACAATTTTGTACCCAGATAAATGCCACTGAAGAATACTTGGGAATATTGGTGGACAGTACACATAAAAGGCTTGTTTCATGTCAGCCAATAGTGGCATATTGCTAGGATATGCCACCGATGTCAGAGAGCATAGGACCTGAACCTACCTCCAGAATGGGACCCCCAAAGTGAGCAGAAAGCAGCTGCACATGCACACCCGCCCTTCATTCATTTCTGAGGGACTGCCGAAAATAGTCCAGCGCTGGATCCCTGGCATCCCATAGAAGTGAATAGAATTGTTGGCGCACTTGCGCAGTGTGCTGTCCATTTATTTCTATAGGACTTCCGAAAATAGACAAGCATGCTTTTGTTTACTTTCAGGGGCCCGTTCTGAAGATAGGTGTGGGTCCTAGAGGTTGGACCAGCACCTATCTGACATTGGTGGCTTATTCTAGCATATACTGTACCACCAATGCCTCTAATGAGACAACCCCTTTAACTTTAGCAACCAGTGCCAGAGAGCTTCTGCCAAGGCAAATAAAGGCATGGGATGCACCAAAAGAGGCATAAATACTCATAACAAGAACAAAGTTTTACCTCTGTACAAATCATTTACGTGGTGCACAATTTTATTATTTTAGCTACTTATATATCAGTGACATATTCCGTAGCGCTTTACAGACATTGTTATAAATAGTTGTCTCCAGTAGAGCTCACAATCTAAGTTCCCTATCAGTATGTCTTTGGAGTGTGGGAGGAAACCAGAGAACCCAGAAGAAACCCACACAAACACAGGGAGAACATACAAACTGCATTCCTTTATCCATGATAAGAGGATATCCTCTACATCGAGAGGAAAGAAGGTTCCTTCTACAGTGAATTTGACCCTTTTTTGCAGTGACAAATCTAGAGTTAAACTAATTAACATGGCAAACCACAGCTGATTTCCACAACAATGATTCAAGAGAAGCAAGAGCTGCACAAAAATGCAAAAAGTCCCAAACTTGAATCCAAATGGGACTTGTGCCAAAATTTTTTACTTTTTTACGTCCAAAACCTGTCACACCCCCTCCTGCTAAACCTTGCACTTTTAAAAAGTGACAAGACAAGCACAAAACAGAGCCATAAAAAGGAGCACATTTTTGTGCAAAAGTAAAAATGTAAAACAAGCATAACACCGTTGATAAATTATCCCCGAAGTTCTCCAGAAATAAGCTCTGTGGTGTTTGAAAAATCTGGTGTCTAGAAATACTACTGCACTTTTTTATGACCCTCGCTGGAATGGGTTTACAACATTTTAGAAAAGTGGCTGGGATAAATCTGGAAAAAAAACTCATTAATCTACCTAACCATGCTAAGTTTCCCATCCACTTTTCAAAACTAGTACAGTACTTGCTCCAAAATGTGCGACTTTTCTACGCCTGAATTTTGATACAGCCCCTTCCCTAGCATTCTTATTTCATGGGAAATATAAGGATTCACTAAAACAGACATATCAGGAGAGGTGACAGATCCTCATTTACTACGGGCTTCTACAATATAGTCCAAATATACAGCACATTACAGAAGTCTTATTTCTATATTATGTTTTCTAAACAATAATATCACATCAAATTACAGAACCCCGGAGCAGGGGGTATATACAAATGGTTTGTTATTTAATGTTATGTAATGTATTGTAATGTATCGCACCAAGCATAGCCGTGTATGGAAGGCACAACCAGGGTTAATACTCCTGGTTCAGCCATTTGCAGGAGGTTAGGTAAGGATCCAGGATCCTGTCACTACCAGAGCTTTGGGACGTTCTCACAGCTCTGTTTCTCCACCCCTGTGATGATGTCACTACTAGAGCTGGGAGGAGTTCTCACTACTCTGTTTACTTCTGGTTTCTTTCACCACAGCTGTCCTTCATGTGTTTGATTTCCTTCTCTTTATATCACCCCTCCTCCTATGATAGGATGTGGATTATAGTTCTCACTTCAGTTGTGGCTCTTGCTTTGGTTTCTTCACTTGTAGCTATCAGTCCACTGGACCTGTGTTCTGCTGCAGCTAGCACTCCGGATTTTGCCAGCCTGTCCTTGGATCCGTCTTCTCTGCGGCTACAACACCTTCAGCTAAGTCTGCAGACATTGTTGTATTCCTGTTTGTTTTCTGACTGGATCTGAGGTGGCCACGGTTCCCTCCATATACTGAGTAGGGCACTGGTGGCCGTGCCCCTTCCACTATTGTAGGGGTTACAGTGGTCATTAGTCTTAGGCACGTGGGCATGCCTCGTTCCGCCTTTTGGATCCGGGCATGTGCTTTAGCAGAATAGGGAAAGCGTTGAGGGTCGGACAGGGGTCACCCTTTATCCTCCCTAGTTCTGGGTCCAGTCAGTTGCTCTGTACTGTGAATTACTATCGTTGCTCACATACACCCGTGACAGATCCACTCCCAGCTCACTTAGTCAGTCTACAGTCATGGCCAAAAGTTTTGAGAATGACACAAATATTAGTTTTCACAAAGTTTGCTGCTAAACTGCTTTTAGATCTTTGTTTCAGTTGTTTCTGTGATGTAGTGAAATATAATTACACGCACTTCATACGTTTCAAAGGCTTTTATCAACAATTACATGACATTTATGCAAAGAGTCAGTATTTGCAGTGTTGGCCCTTCTTTTTCAGGACCTCTGCAATTCGACTGGGCATGCTCTCAATCAACTTCTGGGCCAATTCCTGACTGATAGCAACCCATTCTTTCATAATCACTTCTTGGAGTTTGTCAGAATTGGTGGGTTTTTGTTTGTCCACCCGCCTCTTGAGGATTGACCACAAGTTCTCAATGGGATTAAGATCTGGGGAGTTTCCAGGCCATGGACCCAAAATGTCAACGTTTTGGTCCCCGAGCCACTTAGTTATCACTTTATCACAACAATCGGAAAGAGGCTTCATCGGAGAATATGACTTTGCCCCAGTCCTCAGCAGTCCATTCACCATAATTTCTGCAGAAGATCAATCTGTCCCTGATGTTTTGTTTCGAGAGAAGTGGCTTCTTTGCTGCCCTTCTTGACACCAGGCCATCTTCCAAAAGTCTTCGCCTCACTGTGCGTGCAGATGTGCTCACACCTGCCTGCTGCCATTCCTGAGCAAGCTCTGCACTGGTGGCACTGCGATCCCGCAGCTGAATCCTCTTTAGGAGACGATCCTGGCGCTTGCTGGACTTTCTTGGATGCCCTGAAGCCTTCTTAACAAGAATTGAACCTCTTTCCTGAAGTTCTTGATGATCCTATAAATTGTTGATTGAGGTGCAATCTTAGTAGCCACAATATCCTTGCCTGTGAAGCCATTTTTATGCAACGCAATGATGGCTGCACTCGTTTCTTTGCAGGTCACCATGGTTAACAATGGAAGAACTATGATTTCAAGCAACACCCTCCTTTTAACATGTCAAGTCTGCCATTTTAACCCAATCAGCCTGACATAATGATCTCCAGCCTTGTGCTCGTCAACATTCTCACCTGAGTTAACAAGACAATTACTGAAATGATCTCAGCAGGTCCTTTAATGACAGCAATGAAATGCAGTGGAAAGTTTTTTTTTTTGGGATTAAGTTAATTTTCATGGCAAAGAAGGACTATGCAATTCATCTGATCACTCTTCATAACATTCTGGAGTATATGCAAATTGCTATTATAAAAAACTTAAGCAGCAACTTTTCCAATTTCCAATATTTATGTAATTCTCAAAACTTTTGGCCACGACTGTAGACTGGAGTTCAGCAAGGAAGAAAGCAGTGACCAACGCTCCTTCTTTTAAGGCCCAGAAAGTTCCAGAGGATAACAGATCTCTGTTTAAATTATGGTCAAGCATAGGAGTCAGCAAGATAATCTGCTACTACAGCCATTCAGACTTTGCTGCAGTGGGGGACACCTTTAAAACCCCTTCACACTTGGACATATGCTGGACTTACCTTTTAAAACCATCATTGCCAAGGAACTGTTGCCTTCAAAAGATTCTACTGAAAGAGGCTTTAGCAAGATAAAGAGGAAATAGGGCCACAAAATCCATCCTTGCCTAAATCCATACATCGCAATCTGGGAGAGAATTGCTATAGTTTGATGTACTACAACACCCATTATACTACAGTAAAGAGAGACATTTATTCTTCTACCTCTGGCCTGGTTTCCTGACTCCTGCACCATATACCGGCTGTTGCACTCTACAAGCCCTGCCTTGCACCTATCCAAACATCTAACATCATGGGCACCCCATCTACCATCAGACAGGAGCCCCAGAAGCAGGGTGTGCCCCGAGGGAAGAAAAGGTGCCCCCCCCCCCTTTCACTGCACAGCCCTAGGGAGAAACACGGTGAAGACACCCACCGTGACTAACTGTGACAACCAGAGCCACTACCACTCCCATCCACCGCTCTGGCTTCTCATGGGCTTACCGCAAAGGGGAATGCTGTCACTTTAAGTATTGTATAAATGAATACAGGTTTATTTTTCATGATGTGGGATCTAATGCCATAAAATAACCTCTACCTTCTTGTGTAATTACTATAAAAATCCTCCATGCTTCACGGATTTCCAATTTTTCCTTGATTGACATTTACTTATACTTTCCCCAAAGCTCTTTTATAGAGCGCTGCGTCTCTTCAATGCTTTCATTATTTTTTAAAGGGTATTTTCACAAAGCGTAGACCTTTCCTTAAACTGTTTCTATGCTTTCTAACCTTTTACACAATGCTGCAGCACGGTGGATTTGCGGCAGTTAACCTTGCTTTCACCTACCTATTGATAATACTTATGAGAGTAAAGAATTAGAACATGTCACTCCTTCCCTCCATACTTACCATCTTCTGCAGCCATTTTCTGACCAGATTCTTTTATTGTCTGCTTCATGCCCTTATCGTTACTTTCTATAGAACGGTGACGGCATACACCTCTGAATAGCTTATGATAAATTACGTTTACCTAATAGATCCCCATCCGCTTTAAAGGGAACGTATCGTCTGAAAATGGCGCCATATTTTAATGAAGTTTCTACTTTTAAAAAAAATTGTATACAGAAAAATTGCAGTACTTACACTGACTACTAACGCACACAGTAAAAAAGAACTGGATTTTCCAGTTTTCAGCAACTCTGTGTAGATTAGTAAAGAATAAGCAGAGTCATCTCTTTATCTTTAGAGGACAGTGGGATTCAATGACAGATGGCAAATATATTGTACTGCTAGAAGCCCAGATATGGCAGGATAGTACCGCTAATCACTATACGCATAGATGGCATTCCTCATATAGCCAGGTGGAAATTTGACATTTCTGGGGCCCACAGCAAAGCTATGTCTGGGGGCTGCCATTGCACCTCTAAGCTCTGCCTCTTTTGCTCTGCCCCATCACACCTTTAAGTTCTGCCCCCATTGGCTAGCTTAGCAATGCAGCCTGGGCACTTCCATGGGCGTCCGCAGGAGGGGGCAAGGGGGGGCAAGTGCCCCCCCCTGGAAAGATTCCCCCCCCCCCCCCGAGCTGCTCAGAAGTGGGAGGGTGGCGGCGGGGCACAGGGAGATGAACGCTTCCATTGTGGAAGCGTTCATCTCCATAGTCATCTGTATCGCCGTCCTCAGGACAGCGATACAGATGACTGTGCTGAGGCAGCAGAGGGAGAGGCGTGTCCCTTTCACTTCCTCTGATAGGCTGCAGGCACTAGGCCGGCAGCCTATCAGAGGCCCGCTGCAGGCGGCGCGATGATGTCATCACGCCGCCTAAGCCATACAGTGCGGGACACAGGCCGGAAGAGGCCTGCATCGCTGCCAAGGAGGTAAGTATAAGTGTTTATTTATTTTTTGTGTACAATACTGGTGGCTACTGGCACATAATGTGGGTCTCTGGATACTGGCACATAATGGGGGTCTCTGGCTACTGGCACATAATGGGGGTCTCTGGCTACTGGCACATAATGGGGTTCTCTGGCTACTGGCACATAATGGGGTTCTCTGGCTACTGGCACATAATGGGGGTCTCTGGCTACTGGCACATAATGGGGGTCTCTGGCTACTGGCACATAATGGGGGTCTCTGGCTACTGGCACATAATGGGGTTCTCTGGCTACTGGCACATAATGGGGTTCTCTGGCTACTGGCACATAATGGGGGTCTCTGGCTACTGGCACATAATGGGGGGCTCTGGCAACTGGCACATAATGGGGGGCTCTGGCAACTGGCACTTAATGGGGGCTGTTATTACTGGCACATGATGGGGGGCTGTTATTACTGGCACATGATGGGGGGGCTGTTATTACTGGCACATGATGGGGGGCTGATATTACTGGCACATGATGGGGGGCTGATATTACTGGCACATGATGGGGGGCTGTTATTACTGGCACATGATGGGGGGGCTGTTATTACTGGCACATGATGGGGGGCTGTTATTACTGGCACATTATTTGGGGCACTATAGGGGCATCTACTGAGGCCACAAAGAAGGGGTGTTTTATATGGGGGGCTCTGTACAGTAGAATTGTATACTGGGACACATTATGGTGGGTACTATGAGGAAGGGGGGAGAGAAGTACTATGGGGTCATCTATGGGGGCACTAAAAAGAGGTATTTTATACTTGCAAATTATGGGGGACACTGAGGGCATCTACTGGGGCATTTTATACTGGTACATTATGGGGGGCACTAGGAGGAAGGGGGGAGAGGAGCACTATGGAGGCATTTACTGGGGGCACTATATAGGGGTATTTTATACTGGCACATTATGGGGGCACTATGGGGACATTAGCTCAACTGGGGGCATGACAAGGGGGTATTTTTATGGTATATTTATGGTGGGCTTTATTACTCCCACATGGTATGACCCCCTAGTAGCAGCACCAGCCTGTCCCTGCTCTGCTATTCCTCTGCCCCTTCTCCAAATCCTTATTATGAAATCTTTCTCATTAGGATAAAACACAACATCAGCTCCGCCGAGCCCCCCAGCCAAGTGTTGAAGTGGTGTCCGAGATCCTCAAGGGCCAAGCCAAGTAACTGTAAGTTTTCATGTGAAATATGTTTGCTTATGTTACACATATAGCATACACTGTGCCACACAATATACAGTATACCGCTACACTGTGTAGTCTGTTCTATAAGCACCATTGTTTTGTGGCGGCGGACAGAAAATAATCTGGAAGTGCCTCCCCCCCCCGAGACCAGGCTCTGGATCCGCCACTGCACAGCTCATGCGTTATTATACTTTGTGATAATGAATATGCCCCTCCCCTTCATTACATTCTCAGAAACAAGCAGAGCATGGATGTCAATAAAATTTTGCCCCCCCCTGGAAAAATTTCTGCGGAAGCCCATGGGCACTTCTGCTACTGCTGGGAAGGGCCCCCTTACCCTTTGGGCCCTTGTGCAACTGAACTGGCTGCACAGGCGGTATATGTGCCCATTTGTTCTAACTGCTTTTGGCCAGGAGTGGTCCCCTGATCTTTGGGGTCCCAAAACATTTGCTTGTATGCAGCTGCCCTGCTACTCTCTGGTCTCTGGGCAAGCAACTGTACTCCATCTCTCCTTGGGACTAATCCATGGATACTTTTCTGACTATTGACTTCACTGCGTGCTCCATAAAATGCACACACACATTATTAAACTAAAGTTGCATACATACTTTACATACATACATTCATTCAAATTGCTTCTGGCCTCTTAAAGGGTTTGTCTCACTACAGTAAATGGCATTTATTACGTAGAGAAAGTTAATACATGGCACTTACTAATGTATTGTGATTGTCCCTATTGCTTCCTTTGCTGGCTGGATTCCTTTTTCCTTTATATTATACACTGTTCGTTTCCATGGTTACAATCACCCTGCAGTCCATCAGCGGTGGCCGTGCTTGCACATCAAAGGAAAAAGCTCTGGCCTCTCTGGTGGACGGGATCATGGGAGCTCACATAGGCTACCTCCTTTTCCTATAGTGTGCAAGCATGACCACTGCTGCTGGATTGCAGGGTGGTCATAACCACGGAAACGAGCAATGTATAATATAATGGAAAAATGAATCCAGCCAGCAAAGGAGGCAATATAGACAATCACAATACATTAGTAAGTGGCTAGTATTAACTTTCTCTTACATGATAAATGCCATCTGCTAAAGTGAGAAAACCCCTTTAACTCTTCACTCCTTTTTTGCCATCCCAACTTTTTTTGGGCTCCCCCCTTTCCTTCACCATCATTCCTTTCCACATCTCTACTTTCTCCCAAATCTTCCTTGTCTTTTCTGTCCATTACTCTTCTTTTGCTTCATATTTCTAGTAAGAAGATGTCAAGAGACATCATGGATGGGAAGGGCATGAGTGGGCCTTTGGCTCGAATCCCAGGTAGAGAATGTAACATGCTGAGAGCCCCATAACATTCTCAACAGATAAATCTTTTTCTAACCTTCCTCCAGCTAAAGTGCAGGTAACATGAACACCACTGGACTATTTAGTGATGTAGGCTATAGATTGGGAAATTCATGATTAGGTGGAATTCTGCTTTAAATAGTATTTTACAAGTGATGATCGAGCATGCTCGGCCAAACACCAGTTCGGCTCGAGCATCTCGATGCTCGGCACATGCCGGTATTTGGCCAAATACCACATGTGCTCGAGCGCAATGCTCGAGACTCCGCCCAGCAAGTTTCTTGGCTGCTATGCAGCCAATAAACATGCAGGTAAGTACTACCCTCACTGTTGGCTGCTGCTGGCATTATAGTGATTGGCTGGCCGGAACTCGTCATCAGGTGCTATATATAGCAGTGCTGCGGAAGGGACAGATAGTGTAGGGAGTGATTTAAAAATATTTTTTAACATTAAAACTGTTCAGAGACCCAAAAGTCCTTTAAAGGACTATTGTGTGTGGCAGCAGTAATCTATATTTTTAGAGCAACCTGTGCTAAATTGCTAAAACTTTACAGACCCAAAAGTCCTTCTAAGGACAATTGTGTGTGGCAGCAATTTCAATTTTTAGCACATCCTTCACTAAATAGCGTTCAATAGTTAGGCTGCTGCAGGAAGTGACAATAGCTGCGCCACATCTCCTGTGTAAAGTATGCGCATCCAAAAAACATCTGTGACATCCAGTGTACTTTTTCCATAGATGGTGTCCGCTGCGGACAGTGACATTAGCTGCGCCACATCTCCTGTGAAAAGTGTGCGCATCCCAAAAAAATCTGTGACATCCAGTGTACTTTTTCCATAGACGGTGTCCGCTTCTGACAGTGACATAACCAGGACCACATCTGCAGTGTAACGTGTGCGCTTCAAAATTTTTATCTGTGACATACAGTGTACTTTTTTGCGTAGACACTGTGGCCTTCTCGCCAAGCACGCTTGAAGAGGGACAGATCTTGTGCCCTGATTCCCAAACTATTGAGCATCCACAATCACAAGAAGATGACGGTGGGGAACGGCAATTACTGTTTAATGAGGTGAATGATGATGAGACACAGTTGCCAATAACTCAACAGCAATTACTGTCTCAAAAGGTTGATGAAGAGGATGAGACACAGTTGTCAATCACTGAGGTAGTAGTTAGGTCAACAAGTCAAGATGATGAGCAGAGTGAGAAAGTGGAAGAGGAGGTGGTGGACAATGAAGTCACTGACCCAACCTGGGAAGGCGGAAAGCCGAGCGAGGACAGCAGTACAGAGGGGGAGAGATCTGCTGCACCGCAACAGGCTGGAAGAGGCAGTGGGGTGGCAAAAGGGAGAAGGCGTGCCACCACATCAAACAGGCCCGCAACTGTTCCACAGAGCACCCCCTTGCGGAAATCTCCCTTACCAAGGCCTAGGTGTTCCGCAGTATGGCACTTTTTTTTTTTTAAGTGCAGACGACAAAAGAATAGTAGTTTGCAACCTGTGCAGTACCAAAATGAGCTGGGGCGTGAACACTAGCAACCTCACCACCACCAGCATGATCTGCCACATCGCATCCAAGCACCGCAATAAGTGGGACGAACGCCTGGGTCCACAATCTGTGTCTGTGGGTCACAACACTGCCTCCTCTTCCCCTGTGTTACGTGCTGGCCAATCCCCTGTCGAAGGTGCAGGCCCGGATGCCTCCCGCCCTGCACCTGGACCTTCGCAAGTACCATCAGCGACCACATCCACTTCCGTATCCCAGCGCAGCGTACAAATGTCCTTACCCCAGGCATTTGAACGCAAGCGCAAATACCCAGCCACCCACCCACCCACAGGCCATAGCACTAAATGTGCAGCTTTCCAAATTACTGGCCCTGGAAATGTTGCCATTTAGGCTTGTGGACACTGAGGCCTTCCGCGGCCTGATGTCAGTGGGCGTCCTGCGTTACGCAGTCCCCAGCTGCCACTATTTTTCAAGGTGTGCTGTGCCCGCCTTACACCAATATGTGTCCCGTAACATCACACGTGCCTTGACCAACGCAGTTACTGGGAAGGTCCACTTAACCACGGAAACATGGACAAGTGCATTCGGCCAGGGACGCTACATTTCCCTGAGGGCACACTGGGTGAATGTTGTGGAGGCCGGGGGAGTGAGTCGTACCCTGGGATGGCACAGTTGCTACCGACGCCAAGGATTGCAGGCCCTAATTCCATCAGGGTTTCGGCCACCACCTACGTTAGTGGCTCCAACCCCCCCTTCTCCTCCTCCGCCTCCGCCTCCTCCTCCACTTCCACCTCCGAATTATCTGCATGCAGCACTAGTCAGTCATCAGTCGGTAGCTGGAAGCAGTGTAGCACTGCAGTGGGGAAGTGGCAAAAGGCCATGGTGAAGCTGATATGCTTAGGGAACAAACAGCACACTGCCACAAAGCTGTGGCAGGGGATAAGAGACCAGACTGAGCTGTGGCTCTCGCCACTCAACCTAGAGCCAGGCATGGTTGTGTGTGATAATTGCCATAACTTGGTGGCGGCTTTGGAGCTCGGAGAGCTCAGACACATCCCATGCCTAGCCCACGTCTTAAACTTAGTGGTTTTCTCAAAACCTACCCCAATTTGCCTGTGCTACTGGTAAATGTGCGCCGCATGTGTGCACATTCCCAAAAGTCATCGACAGCTTCAGCCGGTCTGTCAACGCAGCATTTGAAATTGCCAGCTCACCTGCTGTTGTGCGACGTGAACACATGCTGGAACTCTACATTCCACATGTTGGCCAGGCTTTGTGAGCAGCAGAGGGCAGTAGTGGAATACCACCTGCAACATGGTCGTAGCCTTTCCAGTCAGCTTCCGCTATTCACAAACAAGGAGTGGGCATGGATGTCTGACCTCTGTGAGATTTTAAGAAACTTTGAGGAATCAACACAGATGGTGAGTGGCAATAACTCTATTATCAGCGTAACCATCCCACTTCTTTGTCTACTCAAACGCTTGCATAATGGATACGTCCGGTTTACTTAAAGCATTAAAGGACATCTGTCAGCAGATTTGCACCTATGACACTGGCTGACCTGTTACATGTGCGCTTGGCAGCTGAAGGCATCTGTGTTGGTTCCATGTTCATATGTGCCCGAATTGCTGAGAAAAATGATGTTTTGATATATGCAAATGAGCCTCTAGGAGCCAGGCATAATTATGTTTTTACTGCCTGGCCCTGTCAATTAAAGTGCAGAGGGTGCAGCAGTTACAGAGAATGTATAGCCTCTATGTGTAACAGCAATGCCCCCTTTGCTCTTAGAGGCTCTTTAAGACATAACATATGACATTTAAGACATAAGAAAAACAATATAAATGTGTAATTGTAGTGACCTGAAAATAAGGGTAATGTCATTTTTACTGCCCAGTGAACACTGCAAATTCAATACCCGTAAAACAAAGGCAGAATTGAGGGTTTTTTCCATTTCCACCCCATTAATATATTTTTTTCAGCTTCCCTATGCATTGTATGTAATATTCAATGTTGCAATACTGTATATTAATGGTGCTATGTGAATTGAAAAGTAAAAAAATTATAGCTCTTGGAAGGAAGAAAAACAAAACAAAACTGAAAACTGGTTACGTACTTACAAGGTAAGGCTACTTTCACACTTGCGGCAGTGTGATCCGGCGGGCAGTTCCGTCGTCAGAACTGCCCGCCGGATCCGCCGATCTGCCGCTGACTGAAAGCATTTGTGAGACGGATCCGGGTGCGGATCCGTCTCACAAATGCATTGCAAGGACGGATCCGTCTCTCCGCTTGTCATGCGGACCGACGGATCCGTCTTGTACATTTTTTCACATTTTTACCGATCTGCGCATGCCGGAACGACGGATCCGGCATTCCGGTATTCTGAATGCCGGATCCGGCTCTAATTCATTCCTATGGGAAAAAATGCCGGATCCGGCGTTCAGGCAAGTCTTCAGTTTTTTTCGCCGGAGAGAAAACCGTAGCATGCTGCGGTTTTATCTTTTGCCTGATCAGTCAAAACGACTGAACTGAAGACATACTGATGCAAACTGAACGGATTACTCTCCATTCAGAATGCATGGGGATAAAACTGATCAGTTCTTTTCTGGTATAGAGCCCCTGTGACGGAACTCTATGCCGGAAAAGAACAACGCAAATGTGAAAGTAGCCTAAGGGCTCTTTCACACTTGCGTTGTCCGGATCCGGCGTGTACTCCACTTGCCGGAATTACACTCCGGATCCGGAAAAACGCAAGTGTACTGAAAGCATTTGAAGACGGAACCGTCTTCAAAATGCGTTCAGTGTTACTATGGCACCCAGGACGCTATTAAAGTCCTGGTTGCCATAGTAGGAGCGGGGGAGCGGTATACTTACAGTCCGTGCGGCTCCCGGGGCGCTCCAGAATGACGTCAGAGCGCCCCATGCGCATGGATGACGTGTCCATGCGATCACATGATCCATGCGCTTGGGGAGCCCTGACGTCACTCTGGAGCGCCCCGGGAGGCGCACGGACGGTAAGTATGCTGCTCCCCGCTACACTTTACCATGGCTGCCAGGACTTTAGCGTCCCGGCAGTCATGGTATCCATTCAGAAAAAGCTAAATGTCGGGTCCGGCAATGCGCCGAAACGACGTTTAGCTTAAGGCCGGATCCGGATCAATACCTTTCAATGGGCATTAATTCCGGATCCGGCATTGCGGCAAGTGTTCCGGATTTTTGGCCGGAGCAAAAAGAGCAGCATGCTGCGGTATTTTCTCCGGCCAAAAAACGTTCCGGACATCCTGATGCATCCTGAACGGATTTCTCTCCATTCAGAATGCATGGGGATAATCCTGATCAGGATTCTTCCGGCATAGAGCCCCGATGACGGAACTCTATGCCGGAAGAAAAGAACGCAGGTGTGAAAGAGCCCTAAGCTAGACAACGTAAAGGTACGGCAGATTTATCTAGCATCAGCTATTGTGATAAATTTTACAGTGCACTTAGGTGATATTAGTAAATATTTCCCAATGTCTACACAATAAATAATAGCACCGGGGTACACATACAAAGGCAGTAGGGTTGTTAAAAATGGGGTCCGCTCACTAGTGTTGCGGACACCAAAGCTGCCAGGTTTCTGCTGTTTCGAACAGCAGACACCGGGGGCTAATGTCTGTGATTGGTGATAATGCCAATTGCAGACATTTAACTCCTTAGTTGCTGTGATCAATTGTGATCATTGAATCTGAGGCATCTTTCCCAGGGAGCAATGCATTCCTGGGGCCTAAACGGTTCCCCTGTGCAGTGATCGGGAAGGTTGTTCATTGTCTGTGATAGCCTGGGTCTCCCTGAAGAAACCCATGCTATTGCATTTGTAGTTCCTATGGAGACCTATAGGTGGCAGGGCTCCATGAGAACATAGCAAACTCGCTAATTTTGGAGAAGAATCTAAAAATTTATTTTTATAGTCATCTAGGATGACATAAAAAGAGGAAAGGTTTTAAAAAATTGAAAAAAAATTGAAAAAATTAAAATCCCCTCCCTATCCCCAAAATTTCAATAAATAAACATTAAAAAAATAAACACCACAGGTAGTGCTGCATCCCAAGTCACCAAAACACATTTTTAGCCCGTATGATGAATGACGTAACAGAAAAAAATGGTTCATTCACAATTTTTTTATTTATTCACCTCCGCAAAAAATGAAATACAATGTTATCAAAAAGTCGTACACACTACAAAATGGTATCAATAAAAGTTATGGGGGTCAGAATATGGTGAAGAAAAGAAAAAAAAATCCAAAGCTTTTATTTATTTATTTTTCAGTAATAAAACTGAAGTACAACTATATAAATGTGGTATCGTTGTAATCGTACTGACCCAGAGGTAAAGGTAACAGGTCAGTTTTACTGCATAAGTAATGACATATAAATAGGGATGAGCAACCTTGTGTTTTACAAGTTCGAGTTCAAGGTTCAGGTTTTATTACAGTTCCGAAATGAATTCCGTTACCACGGGCCATAACAGAATTCTATGATGGAATGCCTTTAAGAGGCATTCCATCATAATACAGTGAACAAAAATATAAACACAACACTTTCGGTTTTTCTCCCATTTTGCATGAGCTGAACTTAAAGATCTTAAAAAATTTCTACATACACAAAAGACCCATTACTCTCAAATATTGATCACAAATCTGTCTAAATCTGTGTTACTGAGCACTTCTCCTTTGTCGAGATCATCCATCCCACCTCACAGGTGTGGCATATCAAGGTGCTGATTAGACAGCATGAATATTGCACAGATGTGCCTTAGACTGCCCACAATAAAAGGCCACTCTGAAATGTGCAGTTTGATCACACAGCACAAGGCCACAGATGTTGCAACGTTTGAGAGAGCGTGCAATAGCAATGCTGACTGCAGGAATGTCTACCAGAACTGTTGCCCGTGCAATGAATGTTAATTTCTCTACCATAAGCCGTCTCCAAAGGTGTTTCAGAGAATTTGGCAGTACATCCAACCATCCTCACAACCGCAGACCACATGAAACCACACCAGCCCAGGACCTCCACATCCAGCATGTTCACCTCCATGATTGTCTGAGACCAGCCACCCGGACAGCTGCAGCAACAATTGGTTGCATAACCAAAAATTTCTGCACAAACTGTCAGAAACCGTTCAGGGAAGCTCATCGGCATACTCGTCGTCCCTCATTGGGGTCTGGACCTGACTGCAGTTCGTCGTCGCAACCTGCTTGAGTGGGCAAAATGCTCACATTCGATGGCGTCTGCATGTTGGAGAGGTGTTCTGTTCACGGATGAGTCCCGGTTTTCACTGTTCAGAGCAGATGGCAGACAGTGTGTGTGGCGTCATGTGGGTGAGCGGTTTGCTGACGTCAACATTGTGGATCGAGTGGCCATGGTGGCGGTGGGGTTATGGTCTGGGGCAGGCGTATGTTATGGACAATGAACACAGGTGCATTTTATTGATGGCATTTTGAATGCACAGAGATACCGTGAGGAAATCCTGAGGCCCATTGTTGTGCCATTCATCCATGACCATCACCCCATGTTGCAGCATGATAATGCACGGCCCCATATTGCAAGGATCTGTACACAATTCCTGGAAGCTGAAAACATCCCAGTTCTTGCATGGCCAGCATACTCACCGGACATGTCACCCATTGAGCATGTTTGGGATGCTCTGGATCGGCGTATACGACAGCATGTTCCAGTTCCTGCCAATATCCTGCAACTTCGCACAGCTATTGAAGAGGAGTGGACCAACATTCCACAGGCCACAATCAACAACCTGATCAACTCTATGCGACGGAGATGTGTTGTACTGTGTGAGGCAAATGATTGCCACACCAGATACTGACTGGTTTTCTGCCCCCCCCCCCCCCCCAGTAAGGCAAAACTGTGCACATTTCAGAGTGGCCTTTTATTGTGGGCAGTCTAAGGCACACCTGTGTAATATTCATTCTGTCTAATCAGCACCTTGATATGCCACACCTGTGAGGTGGGATGGATTATCTCGGCAAAGGAGAAGTGCTCACTAACACAGATTTAGACAGATTTGTGAACAATATTTGAGAGTAATGGGTCTTTTGTGTATGTAGAAAATGTTTCAGATCTTTGAGTTCAGCTCATGCAAAATGGGAGCAAAACCGAAAGTGTTGCGTTTATATTTTTGTTCAGTGTAGAAGTCTATGGGCCGCATAACGGATCCGCCTGGTTCCTGTTATGCAGGAGTCCTCTTCAAGGCATTCCGTCATAGAATTCCATTATGGCCCATGGAAACGGAATCCATATCGGAATTGAAATAAAACACAAGTTCGCTCATCCATATATATAAATGAAACCCATAAAACTGTGTCAGAATTGCATTGTTTTTCTATTTTTACCCCATTTGAATTTTTTTTCCAGCTTCCCACTACATTGTATGCTGTATTAAATGGTGCCATTAGAAAGTACAACTGCTCCAGCAAAAAACAAGCTCTCATACGGCTATGTGACCAGAAAAATTAAGACAAAGAGTAAAAAACGGAAACGCAAAAAAAAACGAAAATCAGAAAGGGTTAACATTAAAGGCAGAAAGGGTTAACATTAAATTTCTTGGTCGTCTCAAGCTTTAGGTTGCCAGGCCACTGGTAAAGCCTCCTTAAGCAGGAGCAGATGATGCAAATTTTGCAACCTAAGGCGATCCCTAACTACATATAAACTTCATTTTCTTTCCGCTCACTTACCCTTCCTTTCCCGCTCTCTATTATTTTCTCATTCACTGCCGAATGAAAGCTATGAAATTGATGTCTGGCATGTTTACTCTACATAAAACCATTCTATATGCAAAGCATTCTTTTATTTTACTTGCCGATTAGATTCTCTCTTGTCTTTTACATTTTTATAAACAGTGGAAAATGCAAACATAAATGAAAAGGAGGAAGAAATAATGTATTCTGCAGCGGATACGTGATTGTCTCAGACTGACGAGGCCAAAACTGGATTGGAAGTGTCTACAGAGGAGACAATTCTGCTAATACATGGCTGGCGTAAAGGACCCGAAACAGCTTAAAAATGTGGTTTCTGCTTATTATCCATACAAGGTGGAATTCTCTAATTTCAAGGTCTTAAAGGGAATCTGTCCCCAAACTAGAGTAAGCTGTGTATAGTGTAAGTGGTGCCGAGTCCGGTTATGTCCTGGTAATTTCCATCTTCATACTCACTTGTATTCCGTTGTGCTCCCACAAGCCAGCAGTAAAATGCAGTGAGAGGACTCCCGTGCTAATGCACATAATAGAGAGGACTTAAAGGGAACCGGTCATCAACTTTATGCTGACCATACTGAGGGCAGTATAAAGTAGTGACAGAAATGCTGATTTCAGCGGTGTGTCAAACATCAGCTAAAAGTAACTGGTTGACGGGAACCAGCATCATAATCATTGCAGCCCAGGCCTTGAAAAGATTCAAACCTACCTGGAAGAGTCATGGTTATCCATAATCTCCTGCTCTCCCCGTCCATCTGCTGATGATTGGCAGTTCTCTCCTAGAGAGAAAGGGAGAAAACTAGGTAGAAGACCGTCAATCATCAGCATGTGGGCAGGGAGAGCAAGAATTCATGAATAGAGTTGAGCGAACCCGAACTATAAAGTTCCGGTTCATACCGAACTTTAGGGTTTTCGCCACCCGGACCCGAACCTGAACATTTACGTAAAAGTTTGGGTTCGGGTTCGGTGTTCGGCGATTTTTATGGCGCTTTTTGAAAGGCTGCAAAGCAGCCAATCAACAAGCGTCATACTACTTGCCCCAAAAGGTCATCACAGCCATGCCTACTATTGGCATGGCTGAGATTGGCCAACTGCAGCATGTGACCCAGCCTCTATTTAAGCTGGGTCACATGTGACCCAGCCTCTATTTAAGCTGGGTCAGGGAGAAATCTTATCAATAACTGTTTTTTGTACTCAGCAATGTACAGCAAATGTGTTTTGTGGGTGCAGTGCACAATTTTTTTAAGCCTGCCCTGAGCCAACTACTGCTGAAAACGAACTTTTTTTTTCTTCAGTTAGTCAATATCAATACATGATCGGCAGCCATTTTATGCAACGATAGTGCACCAGCACAGGCTATCTGCATGTCTGCAAGTCCAGAAATATAGCTTTTTGCTTACTGGGGTTAAAAAAATACATCTGTTAAATATAGTGCACATCTGCGATTACACGTGCATAAGTGACTGTCACATTTAGGCCAGAAATACGGCTTTTTGGTTACTGGGGTGAAAAAACCCTCTAATATACTGCACATCTAGGATTAGACAAGCATAAGTGACTGTCAAAATTAGGCCAGAAATACGGCTTTGGCATACTGTGGTGAAAAAAGCCTCTAATATATTGCACATCTGGGATAAGACGTGCATAAGTGACTGTCACATTTAGGCCAGAAATACGGCTTTTTGCTTATTGGGGTGAAAAAAAAACTGTAATATACTGCACTTCTGGGATTAGACAAGCATAAGTGACTGTCACATTTAGGCCAGAAATACGGCTTTTTGGTTACTGGGGTGAAAAAACCCTCTAATATACTGCACATCTAGGATTAGACAAGCATAAGTGACTGTCACATTTAGGCCAGAAATACGTCTTTTTCCTTACTGGGGTGAAAAAACCTTCTAATATACTGCACATCTGGGATTTCACATGCATAAGTGACTGTCACATTTAGGCCAGAAATACAGCTTTGGCATACTGGGGTGAAAAAATCCTCTAATATACTGCACATCTGGAATTAGACAAGCATAAGTGACTGTCACATTTAGGCCAGAAATATGTCTTTTTCGGTTACTGGGGTGAAAAAACCCTCTAATATACTGCACATCTGCGATAAGACGTGCATAAGTGACTGTCACATTTAGACCAGAAATACATCTTTTTGCTTACTGGGGTGAAAAAACCCTCTAATATACTGCACATCTGGGATAAGACATGTGTAACATCCCAGAGTTATGTTACTAAACTCTTTTACCCCGCTACAACCTGTTAAGTGTATCTGCATTGTCATCCTGTGTAATTTAACATCACATTCTCACAAATGTGCATTTTCTAAGCCTGTTACATGTATTTGCTGTAATTTCCATGTACACCAGCAGGTGGCAGCAATGTGTCAGCAGGACTTTAGTAACAGTTTAGCATATCTAGACTGGAATAGTACATTCCAGTTTAGCTCCCCCCTCTTTGAGCAGAGTGGGCTCGCCCATGTCCTGCCTCATGGGGAGGAGAAGGAAGTTAGAGTTAGTGTGCCAGCCACCCCGGCTAGGGGAAGGCTGTGCTGGTAGGAGCTCCCAGTTATAGGGATCCCAGACCAGGATCGAGTCTCGGCTGAGACCAAAGATCTTCATCCCCAGTCTGAGCCTTCAGCCTCAACTGGTGACAAGCAAGCAGCCATCTCCGGAACTCCAGGACGAGCCATTCCCTGTGAGCTAACTTTGAGTAACATCCAGAGACCAGGAGAGGCCAAATTCCTCCTCAGCTAGTCAGTCCCATACACAGCAGAAGATAGACAGAGCAGAAGACAGATTCCTGCCATATTCTCCAGGCACATGATAGGAGCAGAAGAGATATTGATCCCTGCCATACATTGCCAATACCTGCTGGGACCCAAGACTATTGCTGTAACTCAAATGGATTAATGCTGCCTCCATTAAAGACAAGTTGAATTATATTCCAAGTCTAGATCTAATTCATTGCTACCAAAACTCTCAATTACTCCTACTAGCAACACACTCATTTATTGCAAGTGAGCCAGGATCCAGGAGTCCAGCCGTACCAAGGTAGGAGACACCGTTGACACTATTGCCACTATCACACAGAGACATTACCCCACTCTGGCATTCCTAACCTGGTACGTGAGTTGCAACACCTTAAAGGGCCCTGAGACTGTACCCTGCGCAAGCTGCAATTGGCGTCACAAACAAAAACTATAGACTTATATACCCATATCCGGACCCACTGCATAATTTGGCGTCCGTGTAACCGTACCACGGTCCTGCTCATTGCACATGCATAAGTGACTGTCACATTTAGGCCAGAAATTGGGCTTTTTGCTTACTGGGGTGAAAAACCCCTCTATCATACTGCACATCTAGGATTAGACAAGCATAAGTGACTGTCACATTTATGCCAGAAATACGGCTTTTTGGTTACTGGGGTGAAAAAACCCTCTAATATACTGCACATCTAGGATTAGACAAGCATAAGTGACTGTCACAATTTGGCCAGAAATACGGCTTTGGCATACTTTGGTGAAAAAACCCTCTAATATACTGCACATCTGGGATTAGACAAGCATAAGTGACTGTCACATTTAGGCCAGAAATTGGGCTTTTTGCTTACTGGGGTGAAAAACCCCTCTATCATACTGCACATCTAGGATTAGACAAGCATAAGTGACTGTCATATTTAGGCCAAAAATACGGCTTTTTGGTTACTGGGGTGAAAAACCCTCTAATATACTGCACATCTGGGATAAGACGTGCATAAGCGAGTGTCTCATTTAGGCCAGAAATACGTCTTTTTGATTAGTGGGGTGAAAAAACCCTCTAATATACTGCACATCTGGGATTACTCGTGCATAAGTGACTGTCACATTTAGGCCAGAAATACGGCTTTTTGGTTACTGGGGTGAAAAAAACCCTCTAATATACTGCACATCTAGGATTAGACAAGCATAAGTGACTGTCACAATTAGGCCAGAAATACGGCTTTGGCATACTTTGGTGAAAAAACCCTCTAATATATTGCACATCTGGGATTACACGTGCATAAGTGAGTGTCACATTTAGGCCAGAAATA
This sequence comes from Bufo bufo, assembly GCF_905171765.1. Classification (NCBI taxonomy): domain Eukaryota; kingdom Metazoa; phylum Chordata; class Amphibia; order Anura; family Bufonidae; genus Bufo; species Bufo bufo. The sequence goes on along the minus strand of NC_053392.1, from coordinate 70,119,128 downwards.
CGGTTTTTGGTTACTGGGGTGAAAAAACCCTCTAATATACTGCACATCTGGGATAAGACATGCATAAGTGAGTGTCACATTTAGGCCACAAATACCGCTGTCATATAGAGTTAAAAAAAAATAAATTTGTGCAATACCCTACATCAGGGTTTTTATTGGCGGTTAATTATTTTTAACAGACTTAACCACTTTTTACTTTGCTTTGTAAACGCTAACTATGAGGCAAACATCTTATAAGGGACGCTGTCATGGTGGTGGTGGTGTTGGTGAAGCCTCTGGTGCAGGGAGAGGACGTGGCCGTTCTGCCACAGCTACACGTCCTACTGAACTTACTACCTCAGGTCCCAGTAGCCGCCAGAATCTACAGCGATATTTGGTCGGGCCTAATGCCGTTCTAAGGATGGTAAGGCCTGAGCAAGTACAGGCGCTAGTCAATTGGGTGGCCGACAGTAGATCCAGCACATTCATTATCTCCCACCCAGTCTTCGGCAGAAAGCGCACAGGTGGCGCCTGAAACCCATGCCCATCAGTCTGTCACATCACCCCCGTGCATATCGGGGAACCTGTCTGAGCCTCAAGTCATGCAGCAGTCTTATGCTGTTTGAAGACTCTGCTGGCAGGGTTTCCCAAGGGCATCCACCTAGCCCTTCCCCAGGGGTGGAAGACATAGAATGCACTGACGCACAACCACTTATGTTTCCTGATGAGGACATGGGAATACCACCTCAGCACGTCTCTGATGATGACAAAACACAGGTGCCAACTGCTGCTTCTTTCTGCAGTGTGGAGACCGAAAGGAGGTCAGGGAGGAAGACTGGGTGGAAGACGATGCAGGGGACGATGAGGTCCTAGATCCCACATGGAATGAAGGTTGTGCCACTGACTTTCAGAGTTCGGAGGAAGAGGCAGTGGTGAGACCGAGCAAACAGCGCAGCAAAAGCGGGAGCAGGGTGCAAAAGCAGAGCAGCCGTCGCCAAAACAGTTCGCCTGCTACTGGCCACCGTCACCTGGGACCGAGCACACCAAAGGCAGCTTCAAGGAGTTCCCTGGCATGGCACTTCTTCACACAATGTGCTGATGACAAGACCCGAGTGGTTTGCACGCTGTGCCATCAGAGCCTGAAGCGGAGCATTAACGTTCTGAACCTTAGCACAACCTGCATGACCAGGCATCTACATGCAAGACACGGGCAGCAGTGGAGTAAGCACCTTCAAAACCAAGAAAGGGCTCAGGCCCCTCCTGCTCCCTCTTCTGCTGCTGCCTCGGCCTCTTCCTCCGCCTCTGGAGGAACGTTGGCACCTGCCACCCAGCAAACAGAGGATGTGCCACCAACAACACCACCTCCGTAACTAAGCATCTCCACCATGTCACACGGAAGCGTTCAGCTCTCCATCTCACAAACCTTTGAGAGAAAGTGTAAATTCCCACCTAGCCACCCTCGATCCCTGGCCCTGAATGTCAGCATTTCTAAACTGCTGGCCTATGAAATGCTGTCATTCAGGCTGGTGGAGACAGACAGCTTCAAACAGCTCATGTCGCTTGCTGTCCCACAGTACGTCGTTCCCAGCCGCCACTACTTCTCCAGGAGAGCCGTGCCCTCCCTGCACAACCAATTAGCGGATAAAATCAAGTGTGCACTGCGCAACGCCATCTGTGGCAAGGTCCACCTAACCACAGATACGTGGACCAGTAAGTACGGCCAGGAACGCTATATCTCCCTAACTGCACACTGGGTAAATGTAGTGGCGGCTGGGCCCCAGGCGGAGAACTGTTTGGCGCACGTCCTTCCGCCGCCAAGGATCGCAGGGCATCATTCTTTGCCTCCTGTTGCCTCCTCTTCCTACCCGGCTTCCTCCTCCTCTTCTACCACCTCCTCATCCGGTCAGCGACAGACCTTCACCACCAACTTCAGCACAACCAGGGGTAAACGTCAGCAGGCCGTTCTGAAACTAATGTGTTTGAGTGACAGGCCCCACACCGCGCAGGAGTTGTGGCGGGGTATAGAACCACAGACCGACGAGTGGTTGCTGCCAGTGAGCCTCAAGCCCTGCCTGGTGGTGTGCGATAATGGGCGAAATCTCGTTGCAGCTCTGGGACTAGCCGGTTTGACGCACATCCCTTGCCTGGCACATGTGCTGAATTTGGTGGTGCAGAAATTCATTCACAACTACCCCGACATGTCTGAGCTGCTGCATAAAGTGTGGGCCGTCTGTGTGCGCTTCCGGCATTCTCATCCTGCCGCCGCTTGGCTGTCTGCTCTACAGCGTAACTTCGGCCTTCCCGCTCACCGCCTCATATGCGACGTGCCCACCAGGTGGAACTCCACCTTGCACATGCTGGAGAGACTGTGCGAGCAGCAGCAGGCCATAGTGGAGTTTCAGCTGCAGCATGCACGGGTGAGTCGCACTGCGGAACAGCACCACTTCACCACCAATGACTGGTCCTCCATGCGAGACCTGTGTGCCCTGTTGCGCTGTTTCGAGTACTACACCAACATGGCCAGTGGCGATGACACCGTTATCAGCGTTACAATACAACTTCTATGTCTCCTTGAGAAAACACTTAGGGCGATGATAGAAGAGGATGTGGCCCAGGACGAGGAGGAGGAAGAGGGGTCATCTCTAACACTTTCAGGCCAGTCTTTTAGAAGTGGCTCAGAAAGAGGATTTTTGCAACAGCAGAGGCCAGGTACAAATTTGGCAGCCAGGGCCCACTACTGGAGGACGAGGAGGATGAGGAGGAGGATGGGGATGAAGCATGTTCACAGCGGGGTGGCATCCAACACAGCTCGGGCCCATCACTGGTGCGTGGCTGGGGGGATACGGAGGACGCAGACGATACGCCTCCCACAGAGGACAGCTTGTCCTTACCTCTGGGCAACCTGGCACACATGAGCGACTACATGCTGCAGTGCCTGCGCATCGACTGTAGAGTTGCCCACATTTTAACGTGTGCTGACTACTGGGTGGCCACCCTGCTGGATCCCTGTTACAAAGACAATGTGCCGTCCTTAATTCCCTCACTGGAGTGTGATCGGAAGATGCGCGACTACAGGCACACGCTGGTAGACGTGCTCCTGAGAGCATTCCCGACTGACGCCGGGGGACAAGTGGAAGCACAAGGCGAAGGCAGGGGAGGAGGAAGAGGTCGCCAACGCAGCTGTGTCAGCGCCAGCACCTCAGAAGGCAGGGTTAGCATGGCCGACATGTGGAAAAGCTTTGTCACCTCGCCGCAACAACCGGCCCCAACTGCTGATATGGAGCGTGTTAGCAGGAGGCAGCATTTGAACAACATGGTGGAACAGTACCTGTGCACACGCCTACACGTACTGACTGATGGTTCTGCCCCATTCAACTTCTGGGTCTCCAAATTGTCCACATGGCCAGAGCTTGCCCTGTATGCCTTGGAGGTGCTGGCCTGCCCTGCAGCCAGTGTACTCTCTGAACGTGTATTTAGCACGGCAGGAGGTGTCATTACAGACAGACGCAGCCGCCTGTCTACAGCCAACGTGGACAAGCTCACGTTCATTAAAATGAACCAGGCTTGGATCCCACAAGACTTGTCTGTACCTTGTACAGAATAGACATTTATACCACCATCAAACATACATTATTGTACTCAAGTCAAGTGCAATGATTCTTTGTTTTCTTTTTTTTTATTTGTCCCAATATTTTGGGGGCTACCTACCCCAATAAAAATAAAAAAAATAAAAAACATTGTAGGCTACCTCCTCCTCCTCTATTGCTGCCTCCACCTACAACACCACATTCACCACCTCTTCAACCTCCGACTCCATATCCACCTCCTTCTCTGAGTTGCAGGTTAATAATTTGCAATTTTTTCTTATTTTATTTCATTTTAAGTTATTTCCCTATCCACATTTGTTTGCAGAGCAGTTGCTATGCTCTTAAGCACATTTTAGTGCCTTTTACACCCCTCTAGCCTTTTCAAGGACTATTTTAGAGCCATTTTAATGCAAAAAAGTGCCAATTTTAGTGCCCTAAATTGAAAAAATTCTTATTTTCAATTGTCGGGTGACATTTTACCATTTTTGGTGTATTCAAACCCCTGCTGTGCCTGGGTGACATGGGCCTAAATCTCTCAAAATCCTCTGTTCTATTGCTGGGTGACATGAACCCCCTTTTGCCGTGAATGAACCCCTGCTGTGCCTGGGTGACAGGGGCCTAAATCTCTCAAAATTCTCTGTTCTATTGCTGGGTGACATGAACCCTCTTTTGCTGTGAATGAACCCCTGCTGTGCCTTGGTGACAGGGGCCTAAATCTCTCAAAATCCTCTGTTCTATTGCTGGGTGACATGAACCCCCTTTTGCTGTGAATGAACCCCTGCTGTGCCTGGGTGACAGGGGCCTAAATCTCTCAAAATCCTCTGTTCTATTGCTGGGTGACATGAACCCACTTTTGCCGTGAATGAACCCCTGCTGTGCCTGGGTGACAGGGGCCTAAATCTCTCAAAATCCTCTGTTCTATTGCTGGGTGACATGATCCCCCTTTTGCCGTGAATGAACCCCTGCTGTGCCTGGGTGACAGGGGCCTAAATCTCTCAAAATCCTCTGTTCTATTGCTGGGTTACATGAACCCCCTTTTGCCATGAATGAACCCCTGCTCTGCATTGCTGACAGGGAACTAAATTTTGTGAAAACATCTGCGCTGCTGATGGCATTCCCACCTGACAGCGAGGGCACAGTGGAAGCACAAGGCGAAGGCAGAGGAGGAGGAAGAGGTCGCCAACGCAGCTGGTGCACCGCCAGCACCTGAGAAGGCAGGGTTAGCATGGCCAAAATGTGGAAAAGCTTTGTCAGCCTTGGAGGTGCTGACCTGCCCTGCAGCCAGTGTATAGTGTGAACGTGTGTTTAGCACGGCAGGGAGCATTATCACAGGCCACAGTCAATGTGGACAAGCTTACGTTTATTAAAATGAACCAGGCATGGATCCCACAGGACTTGTTCGTACCTTGTGCAGAATAGACATTTATACCAGCCTCAACCATCCATTCTTGTACTCAAGTGCACTTATTCTTTGTTTGTTATTTTGGGGGATACCCCAATTTAAAAATAAAAAATAACACAAATCAGTGTTGGCTACCTATTCCTCCTTCACCGCCGCTTCCACCTACACCGCCACGTCAACCTACACCGCCATATCCACCCATCCACCGCCTCCTCAACCTCCTACTCCTAGATCCAGATTGTTATTTTAAATTTTTCTGTATTTTATGTTATTTTAACCTCTTCAGGACACATGACGTACCGGTACGTCATGATGTCCTGGTACTTAAGGACACATGACGTACCGGTACGTCATGTGTTGTTCCGATCACTGCCGCCCGGCCGGCTGTGATCGGAACAAGGTGCCTGCTCAAATCATTGAGCAGGCACCTCGGCTAAATGCGCGGGGGGGGTCCCGTGACCCCACCATGTCGGCGATCGCAACAAACCGCAGGTCAATTCAGACCTGCGGTTTGCTGCGCTTTCAGGGACCGCGGGGATCAGAAACTTTATATGCCTAAAATATAGTTTTTTTCAAACCCCTGAATGATTTTATGGCGGCGGGAAGTGCAGGGGAAGGTTGCGGGCGGTGCGAGAGGCGGGCGGTGCGGCAGGCGGGATCGCGATCCCCCGCCCGCCTCCCCTTGAATAATCGTTGGTGGCCAGTGGGTATACCAGGGTGTCAGCATATTGTTACTTTACCCGAACTATGATGAAATTGAAAATTTGCCCACCTTACTTCCCAAAAAAGGTAATAAAAGTGATCAAAAAAGTCGCATGTACGCCAAAATTCTAACAATCAAACCGTCATCTCATCCCGCCAAAATCATACCCTACCCAAGATAATCGCCCAAAAACTGAAAAAAACTATGGCTCTTAGACTATGGAAACACTAAAACATGATTTTTTTTGTTTCAAAAATGAAATCATTGTGTAAAACTTACATAAATAAAAAAAAAGTATACATATTAGGTATCGCCGCGTCCTTATCGACCGGCTCTATAAAAATATCACATGACCTAACCCCTCAGATGACCACCGTAAAAAAAATAAAAATAAAAACGGTGTAAAAAAAGCCATTTTTTGTCATCTTACGTCACAAAAAGTGTAATAGCAAGCGATCAAAAAGTCATATGCCAATCAAACCGTCATCTCATCCTGCAAAAAATGAGTCCCTACTTAAGATAATCGCCCAAAAACTGAAAAAACTATGGCTCTTAGACTATGGAGACACTAAAACTTTTTTTTGTTTTAAAAATGAAATCATTGTGTAAAACTTACATAAATAAAAAAAATTGTATACATACTAGGTATCGCCGCATCCGTGACAACCTGCTCTAAAAAAATAACCACATGATCTAACCTGTCAGATGAATGTTGTAAATAACAAAAATAAACGGTGCCAAAAAAGCTATTTCTTGTTACCTTACCGCACAAAAAGTGTAATATAGAGCAACCAAAAATCATATGTACCCTAAACTAGTACCAACAGAACTGCCACCCTATCCCGTAGTTTCTAAAATGGGGTCACTTTCTTGGAGTTTCTACTCTAGGGGTGGTTCGGGGTCAAGTTCGGGTCCCGAACCCAAACTTTTTCAAGTTTGGCCAAACTCGTCGAACCCGAATATCCAGGTGTCCGCTCAACTCTATTCATGAATAACCATGACTCTTCTCAGGTAGATTTGACTCTTTTCAAGGCCTGGGCTGCAATGATTATGATGCTGGTTTTCAGCAACCACTTACTTTTAGCTGATGAGTGACACACCGCTGACATCAGCATTTCTGTCACTATTTTATACTGCCCTCAGTACGGTCAGCATAAAGTTGATGACAGGTTCCCTTTAAAGGAGTTATCCCATGACTAATGTAAAAAATGAAAATCAGACATCATATAGTACATGATAATCTCTTTCTAACAAAGCAAGAGCCAGCCCTGTACCTCACATGGATCCAGAGATCTCCCCATTTATTGCTCTACTAGATTTATATCAAGCTGACAGCTCAAGGGGAGGGTCTTTTCTGAAACAACTAAGGAGGGGTGTCTAAGGTCTCTCTATCACAGCTCAGGAGGCAGTGGAAGGATAAAACTGAGCATGTGCGTCCTTCTCAGTGAGCAGGCAAAAGAAATAAGAAGAAAAACAAACAGCGGGTGGCGCTGTAGAGATACATTTTATTGAATAACTCACTGGCTATACAAAATATTCTATTACATGCAATTGCAAAAGTATTCAGATCTAGGTGCTGGTTTGAAAACTGTAGAATATTTTTTGTGGGACAACCCCTTTAAACAGGAGTCTTCTCAGTGCATTTTACCACTGGTTTGTCGGAGCACAGGATCAGAATGCAAGTGAGCATGGAGATAAAAATAACATAGAAACATAGAATGTGTTGGCAGATAAGAACCATTTGGCCCATCTAGTCTGCCCAATATACTGAGTACTATGAATAGCCCCTGTCCCTATCTTATATGAAGGAGGCCTTATGCCTATCCCATGCATGCTTAAACTCCTTCACTGTATTTGCAGCTACCACTTCTGCAGGAAGGCTATTCCATGCATCCACTACTCTCTCAGTAAAGTAATACTTCCTGATATTACTTTTAAACCTTTGCCCCTCTAATTTAAAACTATGTCCTCTTGTAGCAGTTTTTCTTCTTTTAAATCTTCTCTCCTCTTTTACCTTGTTGATTTCCTTTATGTATTTTAAAGTTTCTATCATATCCCCTGTGTCTCGTCTTTCTTCCAAGCTATACATGTTAAGGTCCTTTAATCTTTCCTGGTAAGTTTTATCCTGCAATCTATGTACTAGTTAAAGGGCTTCTGTCACCCCACTAAACTTTTTTTATTTTTTTTGGTTACTTATAATCCCTATCTTGCGATTTATGCATACATACTGTAATTAATCATTTTGGTTCAGCAGATTGTGTTAAAAACGTACTTTTAAAATATGCAAATTACCTTGCTACCAGCAAGTAGGGCTGTAGTGGAAAGATCCCGTTCGCTGGCCCTGTCAATCAACATGAGGAGGGGGCGTCTTTAGGATAGGAGGATGCGGCTGCTACCAGCAAGTAGCCGCCCTACTTGCTGGTAGCAAGGTAATTTGCATATTTTTAAAGTACGTTTTTAACACAATCTGCTGAACCAAAATGATTAATTACAGTATGTATGCATAAATTGCAAGATACGGATTATAAGTAACCAAAAAAAAATTAAAAATGTTTAGTGGGGTGACAGAAGCCCTTTAAGTAGCTTTTCTCTGAACTCTCTCCAAAGTATCTATATCCTTCTGGAGATATGGTCTCCAGTACTGAGCACAATACTCCAAATGAGGTCTCACTAGTGCTCTGTAGAGCGGCATGAGCATCTCCCTCTTTCTACTGGTAATGCCTCTCCCTATACACCCAAGCATTCTGCTAGCATTTCCTGCTGCTCTATGACATTGTCTGCCTACCTTTAAGTCTTCTGAAATAATGACCCCCTAAATCCCTTTCCTCAGATACTTAGGTTAGGACTGTATCACTGATTTTATATTCTGCTCTTGGATTTTTATGCCCCAGGTGCAATATCTTGCACTTATCAACATTACATTTTAGTTGCCAGATTTTTGACCATTCCTCTAGTTTTCCTAAATCCTTTTCCATTTGGTGTATCCCTCCAGTAACATCAACCCTGTTACAAATCTTTGTGTCATCAGCAAAAAGACACACCTTACCATCGAGGCCTTCTGCAATTTCGCTGATAAAGATATTAAACAATATGGGTCCCAGAACAGATCCCTGAGGTACCCCACTGGTAACAAGACCATGGTCTGAATATACTCCATTGACTACAACCCTCTGTTGTCTGTCCCTCAGACACTGCCTAATCCATTCAACAATGTGGGAGTCCAAGCCCAAAGACTGCAATTTATTGATAAGCCTTCTATGTGGGACCGTATCAAAAGCCTTACTAAAGTCTAGATAAGCGATGTCTACTGCACCTCTGCCATCTATTATTTTAGTCACCCAATCAAAAAAATCAATAAGATTAGTTTGGCATGATCTCCCTGAAGTAAACCCATGCTGTTTTTCATCTTTCAATCCATGGGATTTTAGATGTTCCACAATCCTCTCCTTAAGTATGGTTTCCATTAATTTCCCCACTATTGATGTCAGGCTTACTGGCCTATAGTTGCCCGATTCCTCCCTACTACCTTTCTTGTGAATGGGCACAACATTTGCTAATTTCCAATCTTCTGGGACGACTCCTGTTACCAGTGATTGGTTAAATAAATCTGTTAATGGTTTTGCTAGTTCACCGCTGAGCTCTTTTAATAGCTTTGGGTGTATCCCATCAGGCCCCTGTGACTTATTTGTATTAATTTTAGACAGCTGACTTAGAACCTCTTCCTCTGTAAAGACACATGCATCAAAAGATTCATTAGTCTTCCTTCCTAACTGAGGTCCTTTTCCTTAATTTTCCTTTGTAAAAACTGAACAGAAGTATTCATTGAGGCAGTCAGCTAGTTCTTTATCTTCTTCCTTCTTTTGTTTTTAATTTGGTAATTTCTTGTTTTAGTTTCCTTTTTTCATTTATGTATCTGAAGAATGTCTTGTCGCCTTTTTCCCCTGACTGAGCTAATTTCTCTTCTGTCTGTGCTTTAGAAGCTCTTATAACTTGTTTGGTCTCTCTCTGCCTAATCTTATAAATTTGCCTGTCACCCTCGTGTTTTTTTAATTTTTATAATTACTAAATGCTATCTTTTTGTTTTTAATGATTTTGGCCACTTCTGCTGAGTACCACAGTGGTCTCTTCCTTTTTTTGCTTTTACTAACAAGCTTAATGCAATTTTCTGTTGCCTTCAATAATGCCACTTTTAAGTAGTCCCATTTCTCCTGGACTCCATTGAAACTGTTCCAATCTGATAGGGACTCGTATACCACTAATCTAATTTTAGAAAAGTCCGTTTTTTTCTCAAATCTAAAACTTTTGTTTTTGTGTGGTGTGAATCAGTCACTGTACTTATAGTAAGCCACACTGACTGGTGATCACTAGATCCCAAGATTTCCCCTACAGTAATATCAGATACCAAATTCCCATTTGTGAATACTAAATCTAAAATGCCCTCCTTCCGGGTTGGCTCCTCAACTACTTGCTGTAGAGATAATCCCAGCAGGGAATTTAGAATATCTGTACTCCTGGCAGAACTAGCTATTTTGGTTTTCCAGTTTACATCAGGAAGATTAAAGTCTCCCATAATGATAACTTCCCCCTTCGATGTCATTTTAGGTATTTCCTCAACTAGTAGATCATCTAATTCTTTGACTTTTCTAGGTGGTCTATATATCACACCTACACGAGTTACCTTATGATTATCAAGCTGCATGGTAACCCAAACTGACTCTAAATTGGTCTCGCTAACTTGTATTAAATTAGATTTTATACTATCTTTCACATACAGGGCCACCCCTCCCCCTTCTTGCCTTCTCTGTCTTTCCTATATAGAGAGAACCCTGGTATTGTTATATCCCAGTCATTACTCCCATTGAACAATGTCTCAGTAACAGCCACTAAATCTATATTCTCAGATGCCATTATAGCCTCAAGTTCATTGATCTTATTCCCTAAACTGCGAGCATTTGTAGACAAGACTCTGAGCTTGTCATTTCTTAACCTATGTGCTACTGGCATCTTCTGGCATTGTTCCAGGGGGCAGTCGGACTGCTGGATTATCACTCTTTTGCCCCCTTTCCTAGTTTAAATGCCCCTTAGCAAATACTTGGAACTGTTCACTGAGGTCATTCGTTCCCTTGAGAGAAAGATGCAAATCATCTTTCTTGTACAGTTCTTTTCCATTCCGAGAGCTAACATGAGACACAAAGCCAAACCCTTGGTTCAGACACCATTCACCAAGCCATACATTGAATTCCTTAATGCACATCTTCCTGTCATGCTGAAGGTTATAAATAACTGGACTTGGCATCACTTACACTACTCATCTCTTACTCTTGTTTAGGGAGTGTTTTAGAGTTAACAAAAAATACAGTATATGATATATTTAGAGGACCACCTGCATTATTGAGAAAAACCGGATATAAGTGATCAAATTTAGTAGATATTAAAACGTAACTTTTAATTATTACTCTTAGAAAATAGCCCCTTAAATGAGTATATATATATATATATATATATATATATATATATATTGAACCTCAAACAAAATGCTATCACATTTCAAATAACATTAGAATAATGGGTGACAACAAACGGAGTTGAAGCATACATATCATAAAATAGGTAGAAGAAAAAGGGGGTGCACGGCGGCACTCGTTAGATGGTAACCCGTTTGTCCTACCGCTTAGTTGAGCGACTCCAATTGTGCTGCAGTTACCTCACGGATCAGTGATGAATTAGGTCCTTGGTAATGATCGTGCTACACAGGGGTAGGGGTCCAATCTACGGTTCCCTATACTTACCCTAGCGGGGCCCTACACTAGCCCTAAGGCTTAACCACGGTACACCCACTAAGACAAGGGTGCCCCGTCCGGAACCTAACCCTCGAATTAGAGACCCTAATTAGCCCTCTCCTAGAACATCCCTGTGTTTTAGAGTTGCCAGATTCCCTTTAAATAAATTAAATAGTCATTATAAATATAGTTTGATTTTGAATATTATGAATTATGGTCACAAATTTAAAAAAAAAAAAAAAAAAATACATAGCAATGCTTGATTTCCAAGATCCATTGAGTGATCTGGACAGCTTTTTGAGAAAGCAGTAGGTAAATGTGGCTTGGCCTATTCAATTTGCTTTTCAGTGCATGGTACGACCTAAGCAATATACGGCCCCGATCAGTTCATAGTAGTGAAAAAAAACTTTTCTGAAAACATATATAATAGTAAAGAAGATAGGAGCAATCAGAAAGTTGGCTGAAGGTCTTCACCAAAGGCAACAAACTTCAAAGTTAAGGCATCCAGATCTAATAGCAAGTAGTATAACTCCTCCAAGTACTAGCTGCCAATAAATACTTCTATCATACATTTTTCTTAATTGGATAATATGTTAAATACCCTACTTTTTATTTAGATGTGTAGTTTTTCCATCTGTGACAAGAGTATCACCAGTAGCGATATGGCCACTGGAACCCCCAAAGATCTCTAGTTCTGTGAGTCCCTAGGTCTCCATTCAACACACAGTGCTGCCCAGACATTGACTGAGCAAGTGTGTCCACCCAACTGGCCCTCCATATTGGTTAAGAGCAGGTCTAAGGCTCTTTCACATCTGCATTTTTGCTGGATCTGTCATGGATCAGCAAAAACGCTTCCGTCATGATAATATAACCACCTGCATCCATTATGAACGGATCCGCTTGTATTATTTCTAAAATAGCCAAGACAGATCCGTCTGTAAAACCATTGTAAGTAAATGGGGGAACGGATCAGTTTTCTTTTGTGTCAGAGAAAACGGATCCATCACCATTGACTTACATTGTGAGTCATGACGGATCCGTCTTGCGCTGCATCACAGGACGCACTCAAAAACGCTGCTTGTAGCACTTTTGTGTGCGTCATGGGAACGCAATGAAACGGAATGAAATGGATTCCAGTGCACTCCAATCCCTTCAGTTCAGTTTTGTACCCATTGACAATAAATGGGGACAAAACTGAAGCTTTTTCCCCCCGCTATTGAGAGCCTATGATGGATCTCAATAGCAGAAAGGGAAACCACAAATGTGAAAGTAGCCTAATAAATGCTCACATCCCTGCAAAGAGAGACAACTTGATCTACAATGACGAGACTTTATATAATTCATAAGTGTAATAATGCCGGTTGTGCACAGGACTGCAGAACTGGACTTCACCTATGGCAGTCACCTTTCTCAAATCTGAACAGTGTCTTTTGGTACTCAGATACCACTAGGACTAATGTAAGCCGTGTACCGGGGTGGGATCCTCAGGATACAGCGAAGTCACAAACAAGAAAAACAACTCTGACACCAGCTTTTGTAGAACAGACTTTGCTTTACTGTTACGGGATATCAAACACACTCCCAAATGCAGTGAACATAAAATCAGATTACATACACTCAGCCCGGAAGCTAAGACCCCTGTTTTGCACAGCACGGCGCCCTGCGATGGTAGCCGGAAAACACTTGTGCAGTTTACCTACTGTGAGCAGAGCTAACTCTGCCTCGCCATACTTGTTACTACCCTGAGAAACAGGAACAATCGTGTGTGTGTGAGATACAGGCTAGCCCGCGGTGCAACACAGCAGCTTACAATCTTATAAGACTATACAGTACTATCCCCCTCCCTTTTCCCAAACTGTAATGTGGCACATGCCTAATATGCATCACACTGGATAAACACGCTGGAGTAACTGGAGATTATAGTGAAGTCCTCTCTGTTCTCCGGAGCGAAACAGAACTTTAACTAAGTCCTTGTGATAAAAAAGCAGCAATTCTTGGTAGCCTGCCACTCAGCAACACTAACTAACTACCGACAGGTTTGATCTCAGTCTCTAGTATTTAGGCGCCAATCTTATATTGAGGTGCGTGCTCGTTCTGTCATACCGCCCGGGTCTGCTCTGTCTCCACTGATCACTGTGAACTGAACAAAGGCTGATCCACGCAAGTGCGGTACCGCAGGGTCCGTTGCTTTGCTCTTCAGCTCTCATCAGCGATCCTGGCAGCTGTACTCCTTCTCCTGGACGGGTCCTGGGTCCTTGACACGATAAGCTTCACTTGGCTGCAGTCCTGGTTGCAAAAGGGTGATTCCATGCTTGGATGTTAATGGATTTCTTCTCTCATACACTTTTTCAGTCTGCAACTAAGATGGACGCCAGCTCCACCTCTTATGAATATTTAAATCTGAGCAGTCTGTTTAGCTGTGTGGGGAAACAGAGGCCTCTTGTGGCCAAACAGCAAAATAACAGTGTTCATGCAATAAGAGCTGTTTCACAATCTCACACTTAGGCCTCATGCACACGACCGTTGTTGTGTTCCGTGTCCGTTGTTCCGTTTTCCATGATTTTCTGCGGACCCATTGACTTTCAATGGGTCAGTTGAAAACTCGGAAAATGCACCGTTTGTCATCCGCGTCCGTGATCCGTGTTTCCAGTCCGTCAAAAAAAATATGACCTGTCCTATTTTTTTCACGGACAACGGTTCGCGGACCCATTGAAGTCAATGGGTCCGTGAAAAAACACGGAGGCAGACAAGATTGTCATCCGCGTCCGTGATCCGTTTTTTTCCTATCATTTGCAAGGCAAACTTGACTTTTTTTTTTTTTTCACTTTTCATGTCTGGTGATCCTCCAAAAATCAGGGAAGACACACGGAAACAAAAACGGAAACGGATCACGGAACAACGGAACCCCGTTTTGCGGACAGTGAAAAAATACTGTCGTGTGCATGAGGCCTAATAGTAAGGCTACATTGCACAACTGGACAGTTGGCATAAACCAGAACCCTGAAACAAACTCACAAAGTGATGACTGCAAACAAATGCTGAAGGTCACAGAAGGAGGAGATGATCCAGGTAGATAATGGATGAATAATACAGAAACTGAGCAAAACTGAACTGACCCTATCTGAATTGAAGTCAGAAAATCAGCATAGACAGCGCAACAGCACAGCATCAAACAAATCTCAAACACAGCGAGAAGGATCCTAGAATACACAGAAAACACACTAGACTTGAAAAAGATACAATCATTAAACTACACATCCAAGAACACACAACAAGGTACAAAATATCTAAAAAGGAATGCAGCTAGCAAATGCTATGCCCAACAACCAGAATAGAGTAAGGCCTGCATATATAAAGGCTAATTATCAGTAACTCCACCCTTATCAACCAGGCAGAGCTACTGTACGGAATAACTAAACCCATCTTCAGAGGTAGGCCCGTTGCACAGCAATACAATGCAAATTGTGACAGCAAACTCAGCAGCAAATCCACATCAAATTCCCCATGCAAACATGTGGATTTTGGTGCAGATGTGTCCATAGTGGAAAATTACAGTACATGTGAAGGCACCTTTAGGATTCAGATCAGTGGTACATGTGAAGGCAGCTTTAGGCTTCAGATTATGTCATCACACCGCCTGAGACCGGGTGCAGGAGGCAGCGGTGATGTCATCACAACCTCCTGGGATGCAGTAACTCAGGCACAGATGGCGGCATAGAACTAAAGGAGCACTAAAGGGGGGCATTATAATACATGCAGGGCCGTCTTTACCGCAGGGCAAAAGGGGCAGCTGCCCCGGGCCCAGTTGCTCCTGGGGGGCCCAAGCAGCATTTTACTTGGATTTTACTTGGGCCCCCTATATTTTGTTGCCGCCGCCGCCCGCCGGCCA
Source organism: Bufo bufo (assembly GCF_905171765.1). Lineage (NCBI taxonomy): Eukaryota > Metazoa > Chordata > Amphibia > Anura > Bufonidae > Bufo > Bufo bufo. The sequence goes on along the minus strand of NC_053392.1, from coordinate 70,103,788 downwards.
TGTAACATAACAAAGTCATGGTCCGGACTATAGAAAGAGAGAGTGAGGAGGGGGCGGGGCCCGGGGCCGCTCTGCGCTCCGCTCTGCTGCCTGGCCTGCCTGTCTCTTTAACAGAGCAGACCAGTGGCTGCTGGAGCATGATGCAGCTGCCGCACAGGCAGAGAGAAGAAGGAGGCGGAGCCCCAGCCGGCAGCCACAACAGACACAGCTTGAGCCAGCCAAGCAACAACAGAACTTACAGGTATGTGGTAGCCATGGGGGGGATGGGGGGGGGGGCTCATATAGGACAGACAGGGGGGGCTCATATAGGACAGGGGGGGGCTCATATAGGACAGGAGGGGGCTCATATAGGACAGGGGGGGCTCATATAGGACAGAGGGGGGCTCATATAGGACGGGGGGGGCTCATATAGGACAGGGGGGGCTCATATAGGACGGGGGGGCTCATATAGGACAGGGGGGGCTCATATAGGACAGGGGGGGCTCATATAGGACAGGGGAGGGGGGGGCTCATATAGGACAGACAGGGGGGGGCTCATATAGGACAGGGGGGGCTCATATAGGACAGGAGAGGGGGGGCTCATATAGGACAGGGGAGGGGGGGGCTCATATAGGACAGACAGGGGGGGGCTCATATAGGACAGGGGGGGCTCATATAGGACAGGAGAGGGGGGGCTCATATAGGACAGGGGGGGCTCATATAGGACAGGGGGGCTCATATAGGACAGGGGGGGCTCATATAGGACAGGGGAGGGGGGGCTCATATAGGACAGGGGAGGGGGGGCTCATATAGGACAGGGGAGGGGGGGCTCATATAGGACAGACAGGGGGAGGGCTCATATAGGACAGGGGGGGCTCATATAGGACAGGGGGGGCTCATATAGGACGGGGGGCTCATATAGGACAGGGGGGGCTCATATAGGACAGGGGAGGGGGGGGGGGCTCATATAGGACAGGGGGGGCTCATATAGGACAGGGGGGCTCATATAGGACAGGGGGGCTCATATAGGACGGGGGGGGCTCATATAGGACAGGGGGGGCTGATATAGGACCGGGGAGGGGGGGCTCATATAGGACAGGGGGGGGCTCATATAGGACAGGGGGGCTCATATCAGACATGGGAGGGCTCATATAGGACAGACAGGGGGGGGCTCATATAGGACAGGGGGGGCTCATATAGGACAGGGGGGGCTCATATAGGACGGGGGGGCTCATATAGGACAGGGGGGGCTCATATAGGACAGGGGAGGGGGGGGCTCATATAGGACAGGGGGGGGGCTCATATAGGACAGGGGGGCTCATATAGGACGGGGGGGGCTCATATAGGACAGGGGGGGCTCATATAGGACAGGGGAGGGGGGGGCTCATATAGGACAGGGGGGGGGCTCATATAGGACAGGGGGGGGCTCATATAGGACAGGGGGACAGTGTGTGCTTTCCTGCTACTACATCAACCCCCCCCCCAGGGATCTTGGGGGCATTAAGGGTTGGACTTTAACTCCTTGCTGCTGATTTTGAGTGTGCCAGTGTGTGTGTCCGTCCCTGTGTGTGTGTGTCCGTCCCTGTGTGTGTGTGTGTGTGTCCGTCCCTGTGTGTGTGTGTGTGTGTGTCCGTCCCTGTGTGTGTGTGTGTGTGTGTGTGTCCGTCCCTGTGTGTGTGTGTCTCTCCCTGTGTGTATCACCATGCCCACAGTGTTCCTATGTCTTGACGCAGCTGCTTCAGAACGTTCTGTGCGGGACAAGAGGAAGAAGATGGAAGAGGAGGCAGCGCCAGCATGGAGTCTGTGCGATAGACACAGGGAGGCACACTAAGGACGAAGGTAACACTTCCACATGATCTACACTAGTGTTATCTGTGGTTTTACATAGGACTGCAGGTAACACTACCACAAGGTTAGCTCGCACAGGGCGCCTGAACACCTAAGGCCAGCCCTGGCTGCGCACCCCAGCGCCAAGGGATGACGTCACTGATGTAATATGCCTCTTATATGTGGAGAGCGGTGATGTCACTGATGTAATATATTACTTATAAGTGATCTATTACATCAGTGACATCACCACTCTCCACACATAAGTAATATATTACATCAGTGACATCACTGCTGTCCACATATACCGGTAAGTAATATATTACATCAGTGACATCACCGCTCATCACATATACACTGCGTGCAGAATTATTAGGCAAATGAGTATTTTGACCACATCATCCTCTTTATGCATGTTGTCTTACTCCAAGCTGTATAGGCTCGAAAGCCTACTACCAATTAAGCATATTAGGTGATGTGCATCTCTGTAATGAGAAGGGGTGTGGTCTAATGACATCAACACCCTATATTAGGTGTGCATAATTATTAGGCAACTTCCTTTCCTTTGGCAAAATGGGTCAAAAGAAGGACTTGACAGGCTCAGAAAAGTCAAAAATAGTGAGATATCTTGCAGAGGGATGCTGCACTCTTAAAATTGCAAAGCTTCTGAAGCGTGATCATCGAACAATCAAGCGTTTCATTCAAAATAGTCAACAGGGTCGCAAGAAGCGTGTGGAAAAACCAAGGCGCAAAACAACTGCCCATGAACTGAGAAAAGTCAAGCGTGCAGCTGCCAAGATGCCACTTGCCACCAGTTTGGCCATATTTCAGAGCTGCAACATCACTGGAGTGCCCAAAAGCACAAGGTGTGCAATACTCAGAGACATGGCCAAGGTAAGAAAGGCTGAAAGACGACCACCACTGAACAAGACACACAAGTTGAAACGTCAAGACTGGCCCAAGAAATATCTCAAGACTGATTTTTCTAAGGTTTTATGGACTGATGAAATGAGAGTGAGTCTTGATGGGCCAGATGGATGGGCCCGTGGCTGGATTGGTAAAGGGCAGAGAGCTCCAGTCCGACTCAGACGCCAGCAAGGTGGAGGTGGAGTACTGGTTTGGGCTGGTATCATCAAAGATGAGCTTGTGGGGCCTTTTCGGGTTGAGGATGGAGTCAAGCTCAACTCCCAGTCCTACTGCCAGTTTCTGGAAGACACCTTCTTCAAGCAGTGGTACAGGAAGAAGTCTGCATCCTTCAAGAAAAACATGATTTTCATGCAGGACAATGCTCCATCACACGCGTCCAAGTACTCCACAGCTTGGCTGGCAAGAAAGGGTATAAAAGAAGAAAATCTAATGACATGGCCTCCTTGTTCACCTGATCTGAACCCCATTGAGAACCTGTGGTCCATCATCAAATGTGAGATTTACAAGGAGGGAAAACAGTACACCTATCTGAACAGTGTCTGGGAGGCTGTGGTTGCTGCTGCACGCAATGTTGATGGTGAACAGATCAAAACACTGACAGAATCCATGGATGGCAGGCTTTTGAGTGTCCTTGCAAAGAAAGGTGGCTATATTGGTCACTGATTTGTTTTTGTTTTGTTTTTGAATGTCAGAAATGTATATTTGTGAATGTTGAGATGTTATATTGGTTTCACTGGTAAAAATAAATAATTGAAATGGGTATATATTAGTTTTTTGTTAAGTTGCCTAATAATTATGCACAGCAATAGTCACCTGCACACACAGATATCCCCCTAAAATAGATAAAACTAAAAACAAACTAAAAACTACTTCCAAAAATATTCAGCTTTGATATTAATGAGTTTTTTGGGTTCATTGAGAACATGGTTGTTGTTCAATAATAAAATTAATCCTCAAAAATACAACTTGCCTAATAATTCTGCACTCCCTGTATGTGGACAGCGGTAATGTCACTGATGTAATATATCACTTATATGTGGGGAGCGGTGATGTCACTGATGTAATATATCATTATATGTGGAGAGTGTTCATGTCACTGATGCAATACAGCGCTCCAGATGGTGAGCAAAATGGTCGCCAATGTGCCTTAAAATTTGCAGATGGTGACAAGACTTGTCATAGACTACAGGTCTGAGGTCTATTTGGTAGTGAAATCCCAGCGCAGGCAGGCGTGATGATGTCATCACGCCCGCCTGTGCCAGGACGCGGTGAGGTGTGCGCGTCTGCGTTGCACCATCCCTTTGCCGTACCAGCAGCTAGTGAGCGCCAGTGAAAGGAAACAGGTGAGTATAAGATTTTCGCTTTTTTTTAAGGTGTGGGAAGGCGGGATCCAGGGGGCCCAAGTAAATTCTTGCCCAGGGTCCAATCAATATTAAAGACGGCCCTGAATACATGAGGCACTACTGGGGGTATTAATACAGGTCGGAGCACTACAGGGGGGGCATTATTATACAAAGGTGCTACTGGGAGCATTAATACAGGCCAGGGCACTACAGGGAGGGTGGCATTATAATACATGAGGCACTACTGGGGGTATTAATACAGCTCGGAGCACTACAGGGGGGGCATTATTATACAAAGGTGCTACTGGGAGCATTAATACAGGCCAGGGCACTACAGGGAGGGTGGCATTATAATACAGGAGGCACTACTGGGGGTATTAATACAGGTCGGAGCACTACAGGGGTGGGAAGTATTATACAAAGGCGCTACTGGGTGTGTGAATACAGGCCAGGGCACTACAGGGAGGGTGGCGTTATAATACATGGGGCCCTACTGGGGGTATTAATACAGGTCGGAGCACTACAGGGGGGGCATTATTATACAAAGGTGCTACTGGGAGCATTAATACAGGCCAGGGCACTACAGGGAGGGTGGCGTTATAATACATGAGACACTACTGGGGGTATTAATAGAGGTCGGAGCACTACAGGGGGGACATTATTACACAAAGGCGCTACTGGGTGCGTGAATACAGGCCAGGGCACTACAGGGAGGGTAGCGTTATAATACATGGGGCCCTACTGGGGACATTAATACAGGCTGGAGTACTACGGGGGGAATTATAATATACAGGGCACTACTGGGGGCATTAATACAGGCCAGAGCACCACAGAGGTGACATTATAATACAGGGCCACTAGTGGGGCATTAATACAGGCCGGATCACTACAAGGGGGAATTTATAATACAGGGGCACTATTTGGGACATTAATACAGGTAGGAGCACTACAGAGAACGCTACTATGGGGGCATTAATATAGGCCAGAGCACTACAGTGGGCAATATATTACAGGGGGCACTCCAAGGGGTATTATAACTGCAGGAGGGTTATAACCGCTGAAGCGTTTTCTCGTGCTATCACACTTTTCTCAGAGTCTTTATCACATCCTCGTTATCATTGTGTATTTATTCTCATCTCGGGTATTAACTCTTTAGCTCAGTGTGACAGCTGGGGGCAGAGAGTTACAGGACCTGTAAATGCTTTCAATAGCACTGTGTAAATCTCTGCTTTTGGATTTCATGTCATTTGATAATTATAAATTGATCAAGGCATAGGCAATCTGAATTTGTAATGTAATTACTTGTTCAGACATTGCTGAAATAGGAATTTCGACTTCCCTAGGGGATAGGATTTATATAGTGAACAACCAGAAAACTCATCTGTTTATATGATATTCCACAGGCCAGAATTATGCTGCATAATATATATTAAAGCAGCATGTTTCTAAATCTGTGGGTCACTGAAAACAAAGCACCCTTAGGCCCCATTCATACAGCCGCATCATGGCTCTTTTTTGTGTAGAGCTTTAAAATCAGTTTCCATATGAGGCCTCTACTGCACCTCTGTATGATTCTGATTTCAGTCCTTAAAGGGGTTCTGCAGTTTGTTTAAACTGATGATCTATCCTCTGGATAGATCATCAGCATCTGATCAGCGGGGGTTCGACACCTAGGACCCCCGCCGATCAGCTGTTTGAGAAGGCAGCTGCGCTCCAGCAGCACAGCGGCCTTCTCACTGTTTATCGCTGGCCCAGTGACGTCACGACTAGTATCAACTTGCCTGGGCGGGGCTAAGCTCCATTCAAGTGAATGGAGCTTAGCCCTGCCCAGGCCAGTTGATACTAGTTGTGACATCACTGGGCCAGCGGTAAACAGTAAGAAGGCCGCAGCGCTACTGGAGCGCCGGTGCCTTCTCAAACAGCTGATTGGCAAGGATCCCAAGTGTCGGACCCCCGGAGATCAGAAGCTGATGATCTATCATCAGTTAAAACAAACTGTAGAACCCCTTTAAATATTAGAAATATGGGTCTGTCTATGACATTGCTTAATACTCTTAAGATACGGGAGTGTATGCCATCTGGTCCTGGCGATTTGTCTATTTTAATCTTTTTAAGGCACCGCTGTACTTCTTCCTGGGTCAGACAGGCACTTTTAAAAGGAATTTACTTTACACTTTGCATCTCATCTGACAGTTTATTTTCCTCAGTGAATACAGTGGGAAAAAAAATATTAGCTTTGCTTTCTCCTCTCCTCATCACTGTCTACAACACCCTCCCCCCTTCCACCATCACTCTGTAAAGGGCAGGCACCTTCAGATTTATACTTTTTACCACTTATATAATTGAAGAACATTTTAGGGTTAGTTTTACTCTCTTGGGCAATTAATCTCTTTGTCTCTACGTTGTATTTTATATATTCAATTTTTTTTCTTTATAGTTTTCCAGTGCTTCCTCGCTACCCTCCTGTTTTAGTGATTTAAAAGCTTTCTTTTTGTCATTTATTGCTTCCTTTACATTTCTATTTATCCACATTTTCATGTTCTTTACCCTTTTATTCCCATAAGGTACAGTACAGACCAAAAGTTTGGACACACCTTCTCATTCAAAGAGTTTTCTTTATTTTCATGACTATCATGAACTATGAATTAACACATGTGGAATTATATACATAACAAACAAGTGTGAAACAACTGAAAATATGTCATATTCTAGGTTCTTCAAAGTAGCCACCTTTTGCTTTGATTACTGCTTTGCACACTCTTGGCATTCTCTTGATGAGCTTCAAGAGATAGTCCCCTGAAATGGTCTTCCAACAGTCTTGAAGGAGTTCCCAGAGATGCTTAGCACTTGTTGGCCCTTTTGCCTTCACTCTGCGGTCCAGCTCACCCCAAACCATCTCGATTGGGTTCAGGTCCGGTGACTGTTGAGGCCAGGTCATCTGGCGCAGCATCCCATCACTCTCCTTCATGGTCAAATAGCCCTTACTTTCAAAGTTTTCCCAATTTGTCGGCTGACTGACTGACCTTAATTTCTTAAAGTAATGATGGCCACTCGTTTTTCTTTACTTAGCTGCTTTTTTCTTGCCATAATAAAAATTCTAACAGTCTATTCAGTAGGACTGTAGCTGTGTATCCACCTGACTTCTCTTCAACGCAACTGATGGTCCCAACCCCATTTATAAGGCAAGAAATCCCACTTATTAAACCTGACAGGGCACACCTATGAAGTGAAAACCATTTCAGGGGACTACCTCTTGAAGCTCATCAAGAGAATGCCAAGAGTGTGCAAAGCAGTAATCAAAGCAAAAGGTGGCTACTTTGAAGAACCTAGAATATGACATATTTTCAGTTGTTTCACACTTGTTTGTTATGTATATAATTCCACATGTGTTAATTCATAGTTTTGATGCCTTCAGTGTGAATCTACAATTTTCATAGTCATGAAAATAAAGAAAACTCTTTAAATGAGAAGGTGTGTCCAAACTTTTGGTCTGTACTGTATGTACCTCACACAATTAGATTTTAGAATGCTTTTAAAAAGATCCCATTTTGTGGCTGCATTTTATTTTTGAGGACTTTGTCCCAGTTAGTTAGTTATCTGGTCAAATTTAGCTTTTTGAAGTTTGGTATTTTTGTGCCTCCCTGAAGAAACACTCTTTTGAATGACAATTGGAAAGTTATTATTTTATGGTCACTTTTTCCCAGGTGTCCCCCAACCTGCACATCTGTTGTTCTGTCAGGTCTATTGGTTAATACTAAGTCCAGTGTGGCCGCTCCACTTGTTGGGTCCTGAACCAGTTGGGAAAGGTAATAGTTAGAGATGAGTGAATCGAAGTTGACGAAGTGGAATTAGATCTGAATTTCAAGAGAAATCCTCATGCTTTGTGGTAACGAATTTTATTTTTTCCTAAAATGGCTGCTGAACGTGTTAGGACATGGAGCAAAGAACTCTGGGAATGAGGGATCACCCACAATGCCATGCATGCAGCTAATCAGCATTCAGCCAGCCCCTGTGATATCACAGCCCTATAAATACCCTCAGCCATCACATCAGCAGGCGCTAGGGACAGTGTTAGAAAAGACTTCATTGTGCTGAAAAAACAATTTACAAGTTCAGGGGAAGATTAGTCAAGGTGTTGGGAAAGGATAGGGAGGCATTATCTACGCTATAAAAGGAGAACAGGGTGCAATAGGAGCAATTCTATTATACCTTGCTGCACTTATTGGGGACCCAAATTGCTTTTAGGTTGTTTTCATTATATGATACATCACTAATTCCAGCAAAGGTTGCTTGTGATTGGGGTGCAAGTACTTGCACTCCATTTACGGGGTGTATTAATAGGAAAGATCCGTACGTCCTATTAGCTTTCTGCGTTGATTTTACATAGTTTTACTTTTTTTTTGGGGGGGGGGGGGGAGTTTATTATTAGGGGAAAAAAAGGGATAAATATATGTCATAATTGCCATTCAGCAGTGAAGTTACATTGTACTACAGCCATTTACGGTGTGTATTAATAGGAAAGATACTTACGTCCCATTAGCCGTTCTGCTTTGATTTGACATTGTTTAATTATTTTTTTTTAGGGTATATTAATAGGAAAAAAAAGGGAACAAATATATGTCATAATTGCCGTTATGCAGTGAAGTTACATTGTACTACAGCCATTTGCGGGATGTACGGCGCAGATGTCCGTGGGCTCTGGGAAAGGATCGGGGGGGAATCGCGGCACCATACCTGCTCTTACTGGCAGGCAGCCATGCCAGGTAAGGGCAGCATGGTGCTGAACCTCCCCCCTGCAGCCCCAATTGCTGCTACTGGCTGTATTCTTCAGGCATGCGCATCGCAGCTCCAGCTGCGATACAGAGCTGCAGGGGGGGAAGGGGGGGTCATCTGGAGGTGACCGGTGCTAAACAAGTCAGCACCTGTCTCCTCCGAGTTGAGGCATGATACACCAGTGTTTTGGGTCCCCGCAAGCGCTGCTATTGGCTGGAACAATGCTCCAGCCAATGGCAGCACTATAGCTGCACAGGAGGAGGCAGAACTTCCCTGCATACAGCCATTCTGGCTGGTGACTGCATGCAGAGAGGTTCTGTGCCTTTCTGTGCTGCTTGTGGCTTGCTGGGAATAGTGGTGCACCACCACAGCATTTTAACTCCTTTCCTGCTGAAAAGAAGAAGAAAGAAGAAAAGAAGAACAACATCTGGAAATAGCTGCACAGATATTTTTTTTTCATTTGCAGCTGTTCCAGATCCCTAAACCATCCTCCGTCCCTGTCCCTTCCTTTCAGTTAGTGTGAGCTTAGGTTTCTGCACGAACGCACCATCTGCGTGCGTGCATTTTTCAGAGCACTGTAGTGAATTTTTATACTACAGTTTTTGCACACATGCACGATCTATGTGTGTGCGTGCTGCAGAGCACCGATCAATAGTGTGCTCAGTAGAATCTGCACATTAAGGTGTTTTTTTTATTTATTTTGCAACCACTGAGTACCGACCGATCAGTAGTGTCCAAGTTTTTTTGTTGTTGCAGAAAATACTTTTTTTGTGCAGAAAAGACTTTTTTTTTTACAACTTTTTTTCTCTTCTCCTTTTCTCTATATTTCAAATTTATTAGAAGCCCCTTCACGTGTGAAAACACTACATACACACCCCACAATAAATAAAGGTTTACACGTTTCACACGTCACACCCCAATAAAATAAAAATGGCCCGTCCACCCCGAGTGCACTCAGCTGAAGAGGCATACGCCATGCTTGCCTCTGATACTGAGTCTGTCAGTGAGGGAGAAGAGGATGCCACTTTTCTCTACTCCTCTACCCGCTCATCATCATTATCATCAGGGTAGCAGAGGAGCCCACCCCCTGACGAATATCAGCCCCAAATTCCTGAGTTTGTGGGCAACTCAGGAATTCAGATAGATTGTGCGGGCCTCACTGAGCTAGATTTTTTCAAAATCTTTTTCTCTGAAGATTTTGTAAATTTAATGGTGGCCCAAACCAATTTATACGCCCAACTATTTATTTCCCAGAACCCTACATCGCCATATGCTAGATCCCTAGGTTGGACCCCAGTAGATGCAGCAGAGATTATTACATTTTGGGGACTCGTGCTGCATATGGGCGTAGTAAAAAAAAAAAAAATGTTAGGCAATATTGGAGTTCGGACATTTTCTACCAGACTCCAATTTACAGTCAGACCATGACCGGGAAGTGATTTCAGTCCATAAGGAAATTCCTACACTACAATGACAATGTGCCCACCCCAAAACGACCCAACATTTGACCGTCTGTTCAAAGTTAAGCCTGTCATTGACCACTTCAGCATCAAGTTTGCTGAGGTGTACAACCCAGAGAAAAATGTATGTGTAGATGAGTCCTTATTACTGTTCAAAGGGAGGATTCGATTCTGCCAGTACCTGCCTAACAAACGGGCATGGTATGGCATAAAAATATACAAACTTTGTGAGAGTAGCTCCGGGTACACCCACAAATTCCGCATTTATGAAGGGAAAGATTCCAGGATAGAACCAACAGAATGCTCCCCCGTCCTAGGAGTTAGTGGGAAGATTGTGTGGGACTTACTGCACCCACTGCTGGATAAGGGTTACCACCTCTATGTGGATAACATTTATAGCAGCATACCCCTATTCAGGTCCCTAACTGCCAGAGGTACTGTGGCTTGCGGCACAGTGTGCAAAAATCAGAGAGGCCTCCCTAGATCCCTGGTAGTGCAACCACTGAGAATGGGTGAAATTAGGGCTCTCCGCAATGAGAACATTCTTGTGGTTAAGTACAAGGACAAGAGGGACGTCCTTGTACTGACCACCATTCACACTAATGCCAGCTCCCCTGCTCCAGTATGAGGTACCACAACCACTAACCCCAAACCAGTTTGTATCCTGGACTACAACAGGCACATGGGATTAACTTATTAAGCCCTACAGTGCCGCATGAAAAACGAAAGTGTGGTACAAAAAGCTGGCCGTACACATTGTACAAATGGCAATGTGCAATGCGTACATGCTATTTCAATCTGCAGGCCACAGAGGAATTTTCCTTCAGTTCCAAGAGGTGGTTATCAAGGCTCTAAGTTTTCAAAGCCAGGCCAGGGAGGGTCCCAGTACTTCCAGAAGCCTGGTGTTGTACTTATGGTTCCTGTGTTGTACCAGGGTAACATTTTTCAGGTCAAGTCCCCCAGACAGCAAGGAAGGGAAGGACCCAAAAAAGATGCAGGGTGTGTTACAAAAGGGGGATAAGGAAAGACACTATTTACCACTGCGAAACCTGCCCTTAAAAACCTGGCCTCTGCATGCAGGAGTGTTTCAGAATCTACCACTCATCCATGGAGTATTAATTTATTTTCATCCATGCTGTACCCTGTAGTTTTACCACCTTATACCTCTGATTTAGTCCACATAGCTTACATATCCACTTTTCACCAACCACTACATATTCATTTCTGTGAAACACCTGTTGGTCAAAAGTGCCTTTTCCACCCCTTAAGAGGCTTCTGTCACCCCACTAAACTTTTTTTTTTTTGGTGTACTTATAATCCCTATCCTGCCATATTGCCATACATTATGTTATTAATAAACAAGAGGAGGGGGCGGTTTTCTGCGGCTGCTACCAGCAAGTAGACTCCCTACTTGCTGGTAGAAAGGTAATTAGCATATCATAAAAGTAAGTTTTTTGCTAAATCTACTGAACGAAAATTATTAATAACATAATGTATGGCAATATGGCAGGATAGAGATTATAAGTACACTAAAAAAAAAAATTGTTTAGTGGGGGTGACAGAAGCCCTTTAAAATGTTCATACGGGGGTGCTCTTTCCAAAATGGGGTCATTTCTTGTTTTTTTTTTATTTCTGGGGACCTCAGGAAATGTATTTAATGTGACATGGCACCTAAAATACATGTCTGTTTATTCAGGCCTGCAAAAAACAGTTTTTGACCAGCAATCCAGCGATGCTTGAATGGTTGACTTGGTCTTCGAGGTCGTTTAAAGTGACATCAGACACCCCCAGCCAAGAGTCGGTGGGTTACTCTAACACGACGCTTAGTTGTCATGGCCCGGGAGCAGGCCCAGTGCCCCCACCTGTCCTACACCTTCCTCTGTCATTTTCAGTTCCCTCAGCGCGAGAAGTATTATATGCCGTATGCTCGGCTATACTTTTTAGTGAGGACGAGCTACTAGAGGACAGTCAGCAGCTACTGCCCAGCCAAGATCTGGAGGAGACATTCGCCGCTTCCTCCAGTAGGTGGGCAAGTAGTGATGAGGAGGTATTGCAAGCTGTTCTGCAACTAGTTTGCCTAGGCGAACAGAGTCACACAGGGGAGGAACTGCTCCCCGTCCTTCATCAAGAAATCGAATCCTGGCTTTCTCCTCGAAAACTCAAAATCGAAACCATGGAGACCGACAACAGGAAGAACATGGTGTCAGCGCTGCGTCAAGGAGGGCTGAGCCATGCGCCCTGCATGGCGCACGTGTTCAATGTGGTTGTAAAGCGGTTCCTGAAGTCTTCTGCCCATCTGCAAGACATCCTGAAAATGGCCAGGAAACTTTACATGCACTTCAGCCACTCGTACACCGCAAAGCACACCCTCCTTGAGCGGCAGAACGGCATTCCCCAACATAGGCTGATATGTGACATTTCCACCCGTTGGAATTCCACCCTCCAAATGTTGGACCGACTATATGAACAGAGAAAAGCCATAAACGATTTCTTAATGATACAGGCAGACAGAAGTACTCCCCTGTGTAACTTCAATGTTAGCCAGTAGCACCTCATGCATGACACCTGCCGTTTGCTCGGGCCCTTTGAGGAGGCCACTTTATTTGGCAGTCGCCAGGACAACGTCATTCCACTGAATTATGTCCTGGAACAGATGCTGCTAAATCTGGCTGGCCAGGGGACAGGAGACATGGTGACTACATCTCACAGCCACATGAGCCCTGTGGGGGCTGAACTAGAGGAGGAGGAGGACATTTGAGCATAAGCAATGTGTAAAGAAATGGGTGGTTTTTCTACACAGTTGACATGAGAGGAGGAGCAGCCAGAAGAGCTACAGGGCGATGAGGAAGACAAGGCGGATGACCCAGACACACCGTCACACCGTAGCAGTATGCAGTGGAGATGGAGGCAGGGAGTCCCTCCGATTCACTTGTGCAAATGGCTCGATGAATGCTCACTTGCTTTTGTAGTGACAGCCGAATTGTAACCTGGTAATTTGCCAGAGAGATGACTACTGGCTCTCCACCATGATAGCTACCGATCCAAATTGGGGGCCTTTTTCACACCCGCTAAGAGGGAGGACAAACTGAACTACTATTGAGACATCCTAAGTAGACAGTTGGCCGCTGCCTATCTGTGTCATCGTCCATCCTCTCACAGGTCTGACCGAGGGGGCCCTCTGCACTCATGTTCCACTGCCATGGCTGCTAGGGTGGGGGGGCAGGACCACTACCAGCTCTATCAGCAGCAACTTAAGTCTAGAGTCGCTGATGAGCAGGTTTCTTCACCCGCCTACTGAAGAAACTACTCACCAGCAGCAGCAGGTAGACATAGAGCAGAACCTGAACCAGCAGGTTGTGGCATACTTGGAGTGTACCCTGCCACCCCACATCGAAGATCCCCTGGACTACTGGGAAGCCAAAAATTTGTGTTCGCAACTGGCCGAGTTTGCCCTGGACAAGCTTTCCTGCCTGGCCAGCAGTGTGGCATCAGAGGTGTTTAGTGCGGTGACCTCGCCTGTCCACCCAAAATGTAGAGAAACTGACCTGTGTGAAAATGAATCAGGAGTGGGTCAGCCAGGATTTTCAAACACCAATGACTGATGCATCAGACTAGATCGTCCATGGTGCCATCCAACACTTTGACAAAATTGACCTGTTTCTTCTGGCTACCTGCTTCATCTACTATTTAGATGCTGCCACCCTCCTGTTGCCACACCTGCTGCCTGGTGCTCCTACTGTCAGCCATGATCTTCAGCTGGTACTGGTATTGCCCCCCACCTACCCACTCTGTCACTGGGCCACTCTGTGGTCTCCTCATGCTGCTGCCACCTCACCACTCTGTGGTCTCCTCATGCTGCTACCACATCACCACTATGTCATGGGCCACTCTGTGGACTTATCATGCTGTTCCCACCGTCCCTACTTCATGACTGGGCACTATTTTGCCTTTTTGGCCTGTTTGACATCATCATTAATTTGACCCTTCTTCTGATCTTTTAGAAGGAAGGAAAAATGAGACGTACAATGGATCCTGTCTACGTAGCAGCTATAAGGCCTGTATGGTCCCATCAGAATTGGCTTATGATTTGGTGGTCAAAAGCAGGAGTGGGTACAAAACACAGAAGACATGCAAATATTCCATTCACGTGTCGTCTCTGTTTTGGATCCACTCCTAATTTTCTATGGATACTGATGGATTACTGACAAAATGCTGACCAAGTGAAGGTGGATGCTCCACAGACAGGATCCGTGTTTTGGGAGTTATTGTTCTGACGGATCAGATGATGGGCAAAATAATCAGTGACGGCAACACAAACTTACTGCTGACACCCTCTCCACTCTGTCAGGGGGGCTCTACTTGTATAAGCATTTAATAGAGCAGGTTCTGTAGACATCTATGTGGAATCAGCTGGCGACGGTGTAAAAGGAGTGCGCTTCTTCTTGGCGCTAACATCGACCTGTAAGGATTATTTAATACTTGAGTTATTTGGTCAGTTTTGGCCCCGTGACTGCCCAAATAAGTGAAGTGTGCAGTGATTCTAAGAGCGATGCCTGTCATCTGCATGTCATACTGACTCACAGTATTGTTTCACTACCACAGCAGACGTGTTACTGCAGGGCACAGTGTTCTACACCACTATACAGGCTCTCTGCAGCCATGAAATAGTTGTTTTATAACGCAATTTGCCACAAATAAATTTGGATTGAATCTTTTCGGAATCTAATTTTTGAGAAATCCGCTCTTCCCTAGTAATAGTCTTTAGTTATTGCCAAGAACCTGTTTCCTTTATGAGATTTCAAGTCCCCCATAATAACGACCTCATCTATTTCATTTAGTAGACTCTGGTATATTAGGTGGCTTATAATAAACTCCTATAAGTATTTATTGTTTTTACCTCCATGTATTTCTACCCACAGTGACTCCACATTTTCATGTCCCTCACTTATATCTTCCCATAGTGTGAGCTTCAGACAGGACTTTACATAAAGGCAGACCCCTCCCCCTTTCCGGTTTTGTCGATCCTTTTTAAACAAACTGTAATCCTGTACGTTAACCGCCCAGTCATAACTATTATCCAGCCATGTCTCAGTTAGGGCTCATGCCCACGAGCGTAAGCACTAAGTGCTCGTGCAGCGGACCGCAAATTGCGGTCCGCAATACACTGGCACGACCGTGGGGCAGCTGCATGTGAATCGCGGACGTATTCACTTGAATGGGGTCCGCGATCCGCATCCGACGGTCTGCACCGCAAAAAAATTGTGCATGCACTGCTTTTTTGTAGAACATAAGCACGGAACAGAACCCCACAGAAGCACTCTATAGTGCTTCCGTTCCATTTCGCACCGCATCTCCAGATTTACGGACTTATTCAAGTGAATGGGTCCATATCCGTGATTCGGAATACACACGGCCGGTGCCCCATGTATTGCGGACCGCAATACGACCACGGTGGGGCAACGGTCGTGGGCATGAGCCCTTATTCCCACTGTCATAACTATCATCCAGCCATCAGTGGTGTACTGCCAATATAGGCAGACGACACAGCTGCTATGGGGCCCATGGCACAGGGGGGCCCGGAGCCCTGCTTGCTTCCCCTATGCTCAGTCAAGGCCCCTGAGTGGGGAATTTCCAGGATTAGGAGTCCCTGCTCTGACACCATATATGGATGTGTCCATACATGGAGTCAGTGTTATGAACGTGAAAGGGGTATTCCCAAGCATGGTCACTATGCTTGGGGGACACCTTGTGTATACAAGTCTAATTTAGACTATTTTTGAAATGTTTCTGTGAGGATTTGAACTCAAAACCATCTACATTAAAGACAAGGACCTTAACCACTGGGCTATAGAGCTCAGTGCTAAGTCATTACTGAAAAACATCATAGAAGTTTCTCTTGTGTCAAACAAGAGAAACTTCTATGAGGTTTTTAATACAAGAGAAACTTCAATGAGGTTTTTCAGCAATGAGCTCTATAGCCCAGTGGTTAAGATTCTTGGTTGTGAGTTCAAATCCCCACAGAAACATTTTGAAAATAGAGTCTAAATAAAACTTAAATATACAGGACTCACTTCATAAAATTTTTATTTTTTTTATTTACGATATTCTGACCCTCATAACTTTTTTATAGTTATGTCTACGGAGATTTATGGGGGCTCATTTTTTGTGGGACGATCTGTCATTTTTGACAATACCATTTTGGAGTGTGTATGACTTGATCACTTTTTATTCAATTTTCTTGGGCGATAAAATGATGAAAAAAACGTGAATCGTCCTTTTTTAAAATATTTTTCTATTACGCCATTCACCATATGGGCTAACTTTTTAAAATATTTTAATAGTATGGGAGTTTTTGCATGCGGTGATGCCCATAATGCTATTTTTTTATTTTTATTTTTTTTGGAGAATGGGGGTGATTTTAATTTTTAAGTTCTTTTTTTTAATATTTTCAAAACTTTATTTACATTTTTTTTACTTTTTGTTAGGTCCCCCAAGTTGACCACAATCATCAGATGTAAAATGATCTATTAGTCTGTATAGAAATCACTATATCACAGTTCAGTACTGCCACCTAGTGGCCTAAACTTGGAAATACTAACAATGAGCCTGGAAGCCTAGTACAGGCTGTGGCTTATTTATAGAACATGTTGCTTTTCCTGATCTCCGCTGGGGGAAAGCGTGCCTGAAGAGGAATCCCACAATTCCGGTTTTTAACATTCTCAGATGCCATGAGTGAGGGGAACTCATTGCTGTGAGGGGAAGGGGCATGTGGCGTATTCTGGGGCCATAAGGGTGAAGAACTGTTGCATTTTGGGGGGCATAATAGGATAGATAAACCTTTTAACCATTAATATACCAGAGTTTTTTTCATTTTTTCATTTTCATTTTTCTTCCCTATCTTCCTTGAGCCATAACTTTTTTATATTTCCATTCACATATCCATACAGGGAGTGCAGAATTATTAGGCAAATTAGTATTTTGACCACATCATCCTCTTTATGCATGTTGTCTTACTCCAAGCTGTATAGGCTCGAAAGCCTACTACCAATTAAGCATATTAGGTGATGTGCATCTCTGTAATGAGAAGGGGTGTGGTCTAATGACATCAACACCCTATATTAGGTGTGCATAATTATTAGGCAACTTCCTTTCCTTTGGCAAAATGGGTCAAAAGAAGGACTTGACAGGCTCAGAAAAGTCAAATATAGTGAGATATCTTGCAGAGGGATGCAGCACTCTTAAAATTGCAAAGCTTCTGAAGCGTGATCATCGAACAATCAAGCGCTTCATTCAAAATAGTCAACAGGGTCGCAAGAAGCGTGTGGAAAAACCAAGGCGCAAAATAACTGTCACGTGTGTATGTGAGCAGCAATAGTAATACACAGTACAGAGCTACTGACTGGACCCAGAACTAGGGAGGATAAAGGGTGACCCCTGTCCGACCCTCAACGCTCTCCCTATTCTGCTAAAGCACATGCCCGGATCCAAATGGCGGAACGAGGCATGCCCACGTGCCTAAGACTAATGACCCCTGTAACCCCTACAATAGTGGAAGGGGCACGGCCACCAGTGCCCTACTCAGTATATGGAGGGAACCGTGGCCACCTCAGATCCAGTCAGAAAATAAACAGGAACACAACAATGTCTGCACACTTAGCTGAAGATGTTGCAGCCGCAGAGAAGACGGATCCAAGGACAGGCTGGCAATATCCGGAGTGCTAGCTGCAGCAGAACACAGGTCCAGTGAACTGATAGCTACAAGTGAAGAAACCAAAGCAAGAGCTACAACTGAAGTGAGAACTATAATCCACATCCTATCATAGGAGGAGGGGTGATATAAAGAGAGGGAAATCAAACACATGAAGGACAGCTGTGGTGAAAGAAACCAAAAGTAAACAGAGTAGTGAGAACTCCTCCCAGCTCTAGTAGTGACATCATCACAGGGGTGGAGAAACAGAGCTGTGAGAACGTCCCAAAGCTCTGGTAGTGACAGTACCCCCCCCTCTACGGGTGGACTCCGGACACCCAGGACCCACCTTCTCAGGATGAGCCCTATGAAATGCCCTGATGAGGCGAGTGGCTTTAATGTCCGACACCGGAACCCACATCCTCTCCTCAGGACCATAACCCTTCCAATAAACGAGGTACTGAAGAGAACCGCGGACCATGCGAGAGTCCACAATTCTGGAAACCTCAAACTCCAGATTGCCATCAACCAAAATCGGAGGAGGAGGCAAAGAGGAGGGTACCGTGGGCTGGACATATGGTTTTAAGAGAGATCTGTGAAATACATTATGTATCTTCCAAACCCGTGGAAGATCAAGACGGAAGGCAACAGGATTGATGACTGACAAGATTTTATAAGGCCCAATAAACTTGGGACCCAATTTCCAGGAGGGAACCTTCAACTTAATGTTTCTAGTAGACAACCACACCAGATCACCCACATTCAGGTCCGGACCAGGCACACGTCTCTTATCAGCCACACGCTTATACCTCTCACTCATCTTTTTAAGATTACTCTGAATCTTTTGCCAAATGGTAGACAAAGACGAGGAAAATCTCTCCTCCTCAGGTAAACCAGAAAGAGCCCCTCCCGAGAATGTCCCAAACTGCGGATGGAACCCATATGCACCAAAGAATGGTGACTTATCAGAAGATTCCTGACGACGGTTGTTCAGAGCAAACTCAGCAAGAGGGAGAAATGAACACCAATCCTCCTGGTTCTCTGAAACAAAACAGCGCAAATATGTCTCCAGATTCTGATTGAGGCGCTCAGTCTGATCATTCGACTGCGGATGAAAAGCAGAAGAGAAGGACAGCCGAACCCCCAGGCGAGAACAGAAAGCATTCCAGAACCTGGACACAAACTGCGTGCCTCTATCGGAAACAATATCAGAGGGAATGCCGTGCAATTTAACAATATGGTCGACAAAAGCTTGCGCCAACGTTTTAGCATTGGGTAAACCAGGGAAAGGTACGAAATGAGCCATCTTGCTAAAACGGTCCACCACCACCAGGATCACCAACTTCCCCGAGGAACGAGGAAGATCCGTGATAAAGTCCATGGACAGGTGTGTCCAAGGACGGGAAGGAATGGGTAACGGGAGAAGGGAACCTGAAGGCCGTGAACGAGGGACCTTAGCGCGAGCGCACGTCTCACAAGCAGCCACAAAACCCTCCACCGACTTACGAAGAGCCGGCCACCAAAATCTCCGAGCAATGAGATCCACCGTGGCTCTACTCCCGGGGTGACCAGCAAGAACCGTATCATGATGCTCCTTAAAGAGTTTGTGACGTAGCTCAGGAGGCACGAACAACTTCCCAGAAGGACAACGGGCAGGTGTCTCAGTCTGGGCAGCCTGGACCTCGGCCTCCAAATCGGAATATAGAGCAGAAACAACTACCCCCTCCGCCAAAATGGGACCCGGGTCCTCGGAGTTTCCTCCTCCCGGAAAACAGCGAGAGAGAGCATCAGCCTTCACATTTTTTATCCCAGGTCGAAATGTAACAACAAAATTGAATCTGGAGAAGAACAGAGACCATCTGGCCTGTCTCGGATTCATACGCCTGGCCGACTCCAAGTATGCCAGATTCTTATGGTCGGTAAAAACGGTGATAGGGTGCCTGGCCCCCTCCAACCAATGGCGCCATTCCTCGAAAGCCAACTTGATGGCCAACAACTCCCTATCTCCCACATCATAGTTTCTCTCTGCCGGGGAGAGTTTTTTAGAGAAAAAGGCACAGGGTCGCCACTTGGCAGGGGAAGGGCCCTGGGACAAAACCGCACCCACACCCACCTCGGAAGCATCCACCTCAACAATAAAAGGTAAGGAAACATCGGGATGCACCAAGACGGGAGCAGACGCAAAATTCTCTTTAATCTTAGAAAAGGCTGCAAGCGCCTCCTCCGACCAAGAGGAAAAATCCGCCCCCTTTTTTGTCATGTCAGTGAGGGGTTTGACAACAGAGGAATAATTCAAAATGAACTTTCTGTAATAGTTCGCAAAACCCAGAAAGCGCATCAATGCCTTCTGATTCTCAGGAAGCTCCCACTCAAGTACAGCACGGACCTTCTCGGGATCCATGCGAAAACCAGAAGCAGAGAGGAGAAAACCCAGAAATTGAATCTCCGATACCATAAAAAGACATTTCTCCAGCTTGGCGTACAATTTATTTTCCCGCAGAATCTGCAGAACCTGAAAAAGATGATCCTGATGGGTCTGAACATCAGGGGAAAAAATCAAAATATCATCAAGATACACCAATACAAATCTCCCCATTAAATGATAGAAAATACTATTAACAAAATGCTGAAAGACGGCCGGAGCATTCATCAGGCCGAAAGGCATAACGAGATTCTCGAAATGCCCGTTAGGGGTATTAAAGGCCGTTTTCCATTCATCCCCCTCTCTGACCCTGACCAGGTTGTACGCTCCTCTCAAATCCAATTTGGAAAACACCTTGGCCCCAACAATTTGATTGAAGAGGTCCGGGATCAGAGGAAGGGGATAGGGATCGCGAATCGTGATACGGTTCAGCTCCCTAAAATCTAGGCAAGGTCTCAGAGAGCCATCTTTCTTTTTAACAAAAAAAAAACCCGCGGCCACAGGTGACTTTGAGGGACGAATATGCCCCTTTTCGAGACTCTCGGAGATGTAAGTTCGCATAGCGATTCTTTCCGGTTGTGAGAGATTGTAGAGGCGTGCTTTTGGCAGCTTGGCGCCGGGAATGAGGTTAATGGGACAGTCAAACTCCCGGTGAGGAGGTAGCTCCTGAACACCGCTCTCGGAAAACACGTCCGAGAAATCAGAGAGAAATGATGGCACCGTTTTAGTAGACACCTCTGCAAAAGTCGCTGTGAGACAATTCTCTCTACAAAAATCACTCCACTCATTTATTTGCCTTCCTTGCCAATCAATAGTGGGGTTATGTCTAGTGAGCCAGGGTAACCCCAAAACTAGAGGAGACGGCAATCCGTTAAGGACAAAACAAGATATATCCTCCACATGAGTGTCACCTACAGCTAGCCGGATATTGTGAACAATGCCCTTCAGAGATCTCTGCGAGAGTGGAGCAGAGTCAATAGCAAAAACAGGTATATCTTTATCTAATGTGCAAACCTGAAAACCATGCATGGCTACAAATTGAGTGTCAATAAGATTGTCGGCCGCTCCACTATCGACAAAAATCTCACAAGAAATGACTTTGCTCTCTAGCGCCACCCTGGCAGACAGGAGAAAACGGGAACTGCAGGTCAGAGGAAAAGCATCAAATCCTACATCAACTTTGCCCAAAGTGGCAGATGAAGCAGAACTTGATGATTTACCTTTTGAGATTTTTCTCTTATTATCGCTCTTAGTACGGTTCAAGAATCTCCTAGACGGACAAACATTTGCCAAATGACCTATGCCCCCACAACAAAAACAGACCATACTCTGAGGACTAAATCCTCTTTTATCAGGGGCAAGTCGAGCTAGCTGCATGGGCTCCTCCTCAGAGGGGAGCGAGACAGGATGAGGCCCCTGCACACTGAATGAGTCCGCACCACTGCCCCTAGACTGACAATGGCTGGACAGAGAGGTCTCGTTTCTTTCTCTTAGACGCCTGTCAAGGCGTACCGCCAATGACATGGCAGACTCTAAGGACGTTGGTCTCTCATGGAAAGCAAACGCATCTTTTAATCTCTCCGAGAGACCATGACAGAACTGACTCCGGAGTGCAGCATCATTCCAACCCGAATCAGCTGCCCATCTCCGAAATTCAGAACAATAAAGCTCCGCAGACCGTTTGTTCTGGCATAAAACACGTAGGTTAGATTCGGCCAGAGCAACACGATCCGGGTCATCATAAATCTGCCCCAGGGCCACAAAAAATCCCTCCACGGATCGAAGGGAGGGATCCCCTGATGGCAGCGAAAAAGCCCAAGTCTGAGCATTACCCCTGAGCAGGGAGATGACAATCCTCACCTTCTGCTCTTGATTACCAGAAGAGTGAGGACACAAGCAAAAATGGAGTTTGCATGCCTCTCTGAAACGAACAAAATTCTCACTGCCCCCGGAGAACGTCTCCGGAAGTGAGACCTTTGGCTCGCAACAGACTCCATGAGCCGGAGCAGGGCCCAATGCTTGAAGCTGGGTCATAGATTGACGGAGATCCGCTACTTCCAAAGAAAGACCCTGCATGCGGTCAACCAGGTCAGAAAGCGGATCCATGTCAAAAAAGGACGGTTTTGGTGGATTATAATGTCACGTGTGTATGTGAGCAGCAATAGTAATACACAGTACAGAGCTACTGACTGGACCCAGAACTAGGGAGGATAAAGGGTGACCCCTGTCCGACCCTCAACGCTCTCCCTATTCTGCTAAAGCAGATGCCCGGATCCAAATGGCGGAACGAGGCATGCCCACGTGCCTAAGACTAATGACCCCTGTAACCCCTACAATAGTGGAAGGGGCACGGCCACCAGTGCCCTACTCAGTATATGGAGGGAACCGTGGCCACCTCAGATCCAGTCAGAAAATAAACAGGAACACAACAATGTCTGCACACTTAGCTGAAGATGTTGCAGCCGCAGAGAAGACGGATCCAAGGACAGGCTGGCAATATCCGGAGTGCTAGCTGCAGCAGAACACAGGTCCAGTGAACTGATAGCTACAAGTGAAGAAACCAAAGCAAGAGCTACAACTGAAGTGAGAACTATAATCCACATCCTATCATAGGAGGAGGGGTGATATAAAGAGAGGGAAATCAAACACATGAAGGACAGCTGTGGTGAAAGAAACCAAAAGTAAACAGAGTAGTGAGAACTCCTCCCAGCTCTAGTAGTGACATCATCACAGGGGTGGAGAAACAGAGCTGTGAGAACGTCCCAAAGCTCTGGTAGTGACAATAACTGCCCATGAACTGAGAAAAGTCAAGCGTGCAGCTGCCAAGATGCCACTTGCCACCAGTTTGGCCATATTTCAGAGCTGCAACATCACTGGAGTGCCCAAAAGCACAAGGTGTGCAATACTCAGAGACATGGCCAAGGTAAGAAAGGCTGAAAGACGACCACCACTGAACAAGACACACAAGCTGAAACGTCAAGACTGGGCCAAGAAATATCTCAAGACTGATTTTTCTAAGGTTTTATGGACTGATGAAATGAGAGTGAGTCTTGATGGGCCAGATGGATGGGCCCGTGGCTGGATTGGTAAAGGGCAGAGAGCTCCAGTCCGACTCAGACGCCAGCAAGGTGGAGTACTGGTTTGGGCTGGTATCATCAAAGATGAGCTTGTGGGGCCTTTTCGGGTTGAGGATGGAGTCAAGCTCAACTCCCAGTCCTACTGACAGTTTCTGGAAGACACCTTCTTCAAGCAGTGGTACAGGAAGAAGTCTGCATCCTTCAAGAAAAACATGATTTTCATGCAGGACAATGCTCCATCACACGCGTCCAAGTACTCCACAGCGTGGCTGGCAAGAAAGGGTATAAAAGAAGAAAATCTAATGACATGGCCTCCTTGTTCACCTGATCTGAACCCCATTGAGAACCTGTGGTCCATCATCAAATGTGAGATTTACAAGGAGGGAAAACAGTACACCTCTCTGAACAGTGTCTGGGAGGCTGTGGTTGCTGCTGCACGCAATGTTGATGGTGAACAGATCAAAACACTGACAGAATCCATGGATGGCAGGCTTTTGAGTGTCCTTGCAAAGAAAGGTGGCTATATTTGTCACTGATTTGTTTTTGTTTTGTTTTTGAATGTCAGAAATGTATATTTGTGCATGTTGAGATGTTATATTGGTTTCACTGGTAAAAATAAATAATTGAAATGGGTATATATTTGTTTTTTGTTAAGTTGCCTAATAATTATGCACAGTAATAGTCACCTGCACACACAGATATCCCCCTAAAATAGCTAAAACTAAAAACAAACTAAAAACTACTTCCAAAAATATTCAGCTTTGATATTAATGAGTTTTTTGGGTTCATTGAGAACATGGTTGTTGTTCAATAATAAAATTAATCCTCAAAAATACAACTTGCCTAATAATTCTGCACTCCCTGTATTTGTGTATACTATGTCTCTGGTGTTCCAAACATATTGAAATATTCCTTCAACTGTATTGTACTCAATGCTTTTCAATTTGTCCGATGTACTGGCCACCACATCTATGTGTCAGTGCTTGTCATTGTCCAGATATTTTATTTTGGTTTATATTGACTGGTTGCCCAAATACCGTGTATTCTCTGATGGTCCGATTGGGGACCGTTGCACTTTGGGAGCGGGGTGAGTTCCGATCGCCCTGCTACCCAATAGTGATTACAGGTAGGACCGTTATCATTACCTATCTGTATCGCTGCGGCTAACTTAGCTGGCAGCCGCGGCATCGCGAGATCTAGCGATGCCACGCATGCGCAGGAAGTAGCCGGCATCCATGGCGCTTCCGTGCGCCTCAAGCCTCGCTTCTGCCTCCGCAATGGGCGCATGCGCGGCGTTGACGTGCGAAGGCACGGATGCGCCCATTGGCCTGACTATACTGTGGGCGGCGAAGGCGGCAAGCAGGTAAACTATTTAAAAGTGGCTGGCACGCCAGTATAGTTGGCGTCCCAGTTGTAGCTTTCTGCGCATCATTTAGCTGCATATCCATAGTCTCTCCATCTATAGAGACCGCCCCAGGAGATGTCCACCATCTGGGCAAACCTCCATCACTGGCTGACGAAATTTGTTCAGGCTGGTCTCTAGGGATTGAGTACTTACCTTATACTTATCCCTGGTGTTCTTTTCTCTATCTCCCCTGATGAACTGCTTGCGGTATATACACATCTGTTTGCAGGCAGTGAAACATGCGTGTAGGGAGCTTTTTTTCTAGATCCTCTTAGGGACTTCTAGTCTTATCTTGAGGGACAGGTTCCGGACGGGGTCGTCCTTGTAAGGACGAGTGCCCTGTGGTGAGGCTGCTACCCATATCTTAGAATTAGGGTCTTGCTTGCTAGTTAGCCATAGGGCCTATACAGGGACCCTACACTCTTGTGTATCACTGCCTGACATCATCTTTTTCATTTTTTCAACATTCATGAAGAAGCTGCCATAGGAGCATTGTCAAGGGTGAAGGTTCCGTTTCCTGTCTCACGGTACCGGTAGGACAACTGGTTTCTGGTGCCGCCGTGCACTATTTTTAGTGTTTATATGTATCTTTCATTTGGGGTGGACACCTAGGCTGTCAGCCAGTGTACATTCATCTGTTCTATCCCAAGGTTTGTTATTGCACACTTTATTTAGGAATTATGTTTTATCTGCATTATCAATAAATGTTAAATTTTAGATTACCCACCTCCTGAATCATGACATAGAAGTCAGCCTAATTCTCCAGGAACCCAAACCTGCTTCCTACACCATTTATTGAGCTAATTGTTAATTTGCCTAATATCCCACTGCCTTTTTGGTGTGGCTCGTGGTAGAGGTAGTACCACATTCGCTGTGGGAATGGGGCTAGTTTAGTTTTATTTTTTTATTTCACTAATAGTACAGCCTTCACTTTTGTAAGGAGGGAATAACTAAGGGGGCTACACTATTGTAAGGGTGACACTAACTAAGGGGGCAGCAGAGAAGCACTATTGTAAGGGGTCTCTAAAGGGGCATTCTACTGTGTGTGAGGGCACTAAATAGAATAACTATTGTGTGGGGGGCACTAAGGGGGCATAACTACTGTGTGTGGGGCACTAAGAGGACAAGACTACTGTGTGTGGGCACTAAGAGGGCCTAACTACTGTGAGGGGGCGCAAAGAGAACTAGGTGTGTATAGATAGGCATTGGGCAGAGTTAAAGGGCATCTGTCAGCAGATTTGTACCTAAGAAACTGTCTGGCCTGTTGCATGTGTGCTTGGCAGCTGAAGGCATCTGTGTTGGTCCCGTGTTCATATGTGCCCACATTCCTAAAAATAAACTTGTATTATATGCAAATGAGCCTCTAGGAGCAACACGGGGGTGCCATTACACCTAGAGGCTCTGCTCTCTCTGCATCTGCCACCCCCCATACACTTTGATTGACAGGGCCAGGCAGTGTAAATGTGCTCACACCTGGCTATGATATCTCTTAAAGTGCAGAGGGTGCAGCAGTTGCAGAGAGAGCTGTGCCTCTAGGTGATATTGTTATGCTGAGCATAGGTCATTAATATTTTACTCCCTGAAAACCCCTTCAATGTACACTGTAATGAGAGGAGAGGCTCTGTAAATGGATTTCCTCCAACTAATATTCCTCGAAAATCTTGACAATGCTGGCAATTATCCAATATATGTGGACAGGAGAACTATAGTCCAACCTCCTAAACCCCTATTTCGGGAGACTGTGTACTTGGGGTTTA
Source organism: Bufo bufo (assembly GCF_905171765.1). Classification (NCBI taxonomy): domain Eukaryota; kingdom Metazoa; phylum Chordata; class Amphibia; order Anura; family Bufonidae; genus Bufo; species Bufo bufo. The sequence continues at coordinate 70,077,131 of NC_053392.1, read as the reverse complement.
TTAAAGGGGTGGCACGACTTGTACCTCGGATGCTGATTGACAGAGGGGTCACCAGCAAGCCATTCCGCCTTGGAGTATTTAGATTAAGGTCTAGGGCAGCAAACTGAATCTTTGCCACAAGTAAAGAAAATACTTCCTAGACTTCTTGTCTTAGCTCCCTCTAGTTCAACTTTGTAGTCATATACGGAAGGATGAAAACTGTCTCTCTGTTGCCACCCATTAGTTGGTTACCCTGTGAATCATTGTCTGACCCTTTAAAGGGGTGGTCTCCAGAAGACAACTCCCATCCTGTGTCTTATTAGGACACACAGACATCATAGAGGGGGGAGTCTCCCACTTTTCACTCAACTTTAATAAGCCAGAACGGAGAGTGCTCTGAATAATAGTCATGGATCCAAGCTATCCATGTTCTATACTGATGTTCCATTCACTACCATTCCTCCCAATTACCAGCGGCTTATCTCTTACCAGGACAAAAGAATCAGGTGTTCACATTGAACCTGCTAGATTCTTCGCTTCCCCTGACTGATGATGCCTGGAGGCCCCTATACAATTTAGACAGTTGGCTGGCCCCAGCGAAAATCAGCATTTTCTGCTGATGATAATGTAATGTGTATGGGGGACTTGACTCAGTGTAGGGGGTATCCTGTAGATAAAATTATAATTGCAAGTGAGAGGTCTACATAGGCTCTTATTCGAGCTCTACTGATATCAGACCAACAAAGCCCTCTGAGATAATAGTTATGGCACTGGTATACGTTCCTGATGGATTACATTACATGAGGCTTTTCTCGGCATTATAAAGACAGGGATATTAGCATGCCAGTAGTAATAAACTTCTCTTTCGCATGTATCATTCGTGCATTACATGTGGAAGGAACGGTTCCAATTAGAGAATGGCTAAGAGCGGAATGAAGATTGATGAGCTTTTCAGTGCAATGTGAAAACAAGTAGAAAAGGACAAGAAGCGATAAGAGCCATTTGACTTATTAATGCCTTTTCTCTGAGCACTAAAAGCACAGACACAGAAAATCCTAATCCTCTTTGCTTTCCTGTGCCTAATGCACCGACTCTTGTAGCTTCCTCGACTGCAGACACCTCTAGATGTATCACATTCTACTTTGTAAACTGCTGGAACTGGTCCATTTCTCTAACTATAAGCAGAATATAATTTGCTTCTAGAGAGGACCTGTGATCTGTTCTAGGAACCAAGAAATTTACTAAGAATTAAAGAGACCAATGAAGCGTGAGGTGCAACTTGGTAAAGATCTGGGTACTTAAAGAAATATTTCCATCTGATGGCATACCGCTAGAAGTCCCATACCAGTGAATGGATAGTAAGCCACCTCTCCATTTACCGTTATGGGACTACCGGAAATAACTGAGCCAATGCACGCCTATTTTTGAAACTCCCATACCGGTAAACGGAGGGTTGCTGCACATGTATGACTACTCTCCTTTCACTTTTGGGGGACTCCGTTCTGAAGATAGGAGGAGGTTTCTGAGGTGGAACCTGCACCAGACATTGATGGCATATACTAGCAATATGCCATCAGTCTCCCAGAAGGGAATACCCTTTTAAAAATGACTGGTACTAATTCATTCTACAAACTGAATTCCAAAAAATTTGGGAAGTGATGCAAATGGTTTGCAAATCTCATGGACACATATTGTATTCACAATACATCAAAAACCACATATCAGATGTTGAAAGCTAGACATTTTAGCTGTTTATGACAAAAATAACTAATTTAGAACTTGATATTGCAAAAAAGTTGGGCCAGGGGCAACAAACAGGGGCTGGAAAAGTATGTGGTGCTAATAAATAACAGCTGGAGGAGCAATATGCTACTAAGTCACATGGCTGGGTATAAAAAGAGCATGTTAGAGAGGCAGAGTCTTTCAGAAGCAAATATAGGCAGAGGTTCACCAACAGTGATGGCCAGTTTGCATTGTTCGCCTGCGAACATATGCGGGCTGCCATCTTTTTTCACAAGTCCGGCGAGGCACAGGTAAGCCCTTACCTGTGCCTGTGCGCGAGCCGGTCTGAAAAAAAGTGCGGTCAGCGGGAGCAGGCAGTTCCAAGAACAGCCACCGGGGGCCTTCATCGGGCTGTTCTCGGAACTGCTTGCTCCCGCTGACCGCACTTGTTTTCAGACTGGCTCGCGCACAGGCACAGGTAATGGCTTACCTGTGCCTCGCCGGACTTGTGAAAAAAGATGGCAGCCTGCATATGTTCGTGGGCGAACAATGTGAACTGGCCATCACTGTTCACCAATCTGCGAAAAACTGCATCTAAAATTGTGGAACAATTTCAAAAAATGTTCCGCAGTGTAAAATTGCATACACTTGCAATATCCAACATTTACAGTACATAATATCATCAAAGGATTCAGAGGATCTGGAGAAATCCATGTGCCCAAGGATAAGGCCGATAGTCAATATTGGATGCTTGTGATTTATGTGCCCTCAGGCTGTACTGCATTAAAAACAGGCATGATTCTGTAGTGGAAATCACTGCACGGGCTCAGGCTCACTTCTAGAAATCATTGTCTGTGGACACAGTTCACTGTGTAATCCACAAATGCAAGGTAAAGCGGTGTCAGGCAAAGGAGAAGCCATAAATCAACACGATCCAAAAATGCCCCCGTCTTCTCTAGACCAAAGCTCTTAAAATGGACTGAGGCAAAATGGAAAACTGTCCTGATCAAATTTAAAATTCTTTTTGAAAACCACAGACACCGTGTTCTCTGGACTAAAGAGGAGAGGGACCATCCAGCTTGTTGTTAGTTAGTGCACAGTTCAAAAGCCTGCATCTATGAAGGTATGGGACTAGTGCCTATGGTGTGGGCCGCTTACACATCTTAAAAGGCGCTATAAATGCTGAACAGTATATAGAGGTTTTAGAAGAACATATGCTTCCATCCAGCCAACGTCTCTTTCACAGAAGACCTTGCATATTTCAGAAAGACAGTGCTAAACCACATCCTGCAGCAATCACAACAGCATGGCTTCACAGAAGAGCCCGGGTGCTGAACTGGACACCTGCAGTCCAGACCTTTCACTTATACAAAACATTTGGCACATTATGAAACAAAAAATCAGGCAAAGAAGACCCAGGACTGTTGAGCAGCTCGAATCCTACATCAGACAAGAATGGGACAACATTCCGCTCCCCAAATTCAACCAATTGTTCTCCTCACTCCCCAGGCGTCTACAGACTTGTTAAAAGAAAAGGGGATGCTACATAATGGTAGACATGGCCTGGTCCCAACTTTTTTAAGATGCGTTGCTGCCGTCAAGTTCTAAATGAGTTAATTTTGGTGAAATGTCTTCTAACACCCGATATGTGTTCTATGATCTATTGTGAATAAAATATGGCTTTTGGAATCGGGGCTTTACACTATTTAGAATTCTATTCTATTCTTCAGGCACTGAAATAAATGGCTGTAGCTTTCTCTTTGAGGTTACTGACCATTAGGGAGGTGGATATGCTAATCTTACTATGATATAACCTGGGTTCTAATAAAATGTACTTTCTGTACAAAATTATCATCATGTGCAAGTTCTTTGTGGCAGTGAATAGTTCTTTGTTGTGTACTTCCAGTGAATACTCATCTGTCCTGGTCATGTGATGCACCCATCGGTGCAGGACTCGTTTCAAGACACAGCCCTGATAACTGTCTTGTAATGAGCAGTAATGTTTCTATTGAATGACAGCAAGCAGAGATGCTGAATACCATTAGGGATTCTTACAGAAAGTATAATGCAAAAGGGACAGTGTAGGGATTGTGAAGAAGATTTAGTTACTTAGGTAGATTGAATTAGGTAGAAAGTCAGGTTTTATCATTAGGAATAAGATAGGGGCGGTATTGTGTCTTACAGCCAGGGCTGGAGCTGCTCATAACTTGCATATCTTGCACTGTGTCACAAACCAGTGTGCCACGTGACCAACCGCCTCTAAGGGCGTTGTCTAAGTGAACCCCTCATTCTTCACAGTACCCCTGATGGTGGGGATAGACTTTCCCCAGGGAAACACCAGGTTGCTACCTTTTAAGGTGAATTGGCACATGAGGCAGCGGGTCCAGGTGGACCAGGGGGTACCAGTGCAAGGTACCTGATGTACGGGGGTACCAGTGCAAGGTACCTGATGTACGGGGGTACCAGTGCAAGGTACCTGATGTACGGGGGTACCAGTGCAAGGTACATGATGTACGGGGGTACCAGTGCAAGGTACCTGATGTACGGGGGTACCAGTGCAAGGTACCTGATGTACGGGGGTACCAGTGCAAGGTACATGATGTACGGGGGTACCAGTGCAAGGTACCTGATGTACGGGGGTACCAGTGCAAGGTACCTGATGTACGGGGGTACCAGTGCAAGGTACATGATGTACGGGGGTACCAGTGCAAGGTACCTGATGTACGGGGGTACCAGTGCAAGGTACATGATGTACGGGGGTACCAGTGCAAGGTACCTGATGTACAGTTACCGAGTCAGTAGTCCGAGTCGTAACCTGGAGCGACAGTGCAGGACGACCGAAGGATGAGGCAATGTCAAACAAGCAATGGGTCAGGGCAGACGGCACAGGTACAGGTCAGACAATCCACAAGAATCATAGGGCAGGGCCAGTGGGAAAACTAAGCACGGCGTAAAAAGATGGTTCTTAGTAAATTTGCCCCAGTGTTTAATCAGTGATTTTGAGCCAAAACCAGGGGTGGGTCAAAACCACTGAACAGGTGCCAATTTATGTCTGTGAAGGCTATGCTTCAGATTTTAGGTCACAATCATTGATAGAAATCACTGATCACTGATATGGAACCATGTGCACTGTTCATAAAAGTTTTATTTGTCTTGTTTTAAAAACTAATAAAAACTAAATTTACTAAGAAATCACTGATCAGAGACAGAGGGGGAGATTTATCAAAATTTTAGCTTAGTTCCCATCGCAACCAATCAGATTTCCCCTTTCATTTTTAAGAACTGCTTTGGAAAATGAAAGGTGGAATCTGATGGGTTGCTATCGGCAACTAAGCCAGTTTTCCTTTATGCCAGCTTTGATAAGGGATAGGGGGAGGGGGGTGTTCAGGGGGTGTCCTACAATTATACATTAGTAAGTCATTACTTTCCCCCATTTTAGTATTTGGTAAATAAATATCTATCTACTACTATTGGCGGTGGTGGTAAATGAGGACAGCAGCTCACCGGTGCTATTAATAATGGGGCGAGTGCTGAATGTGCTGATGTGGAAGGGCGGCCACTCTAAGTAATGAATCTGCTGTAATGATGGCTGTCTTCTGATAACAGATTCTATTCCGGATCAGGAATAATATTACAGCGTTACCGTAATAAACTATGGAGGGATGAAAATGACATGAAGCTGCCTGTGGTCCCAATTGTGGTTTCTACTCCAAGCTCATGAGTACACAACCCCATATCTGCAGCGTTATGTGACGCTTTCCCTTGTCAATATATCTTTATATATAATAATAGGTGGAAACGCAGATTTATACAAGTTTTTTTTGTGGTTTTCATGTGGACGTTCTGCACAGCAGAGAAAGATAAAGCAAGGTATCCAGGTTCACCGGCCACTTTACTACAAAACCTGCTGCTGTTTTATTGATATTTGATATTTCTTTTCTTTTCACATGTACATGTCCAATAGCTCCTCAAGAATGGATTAACACCTTGGTATGTGTTTGCTTCAGAGATATATGTATTACTCCTTATATATTGGTATACAGAATTGTCAACTACTATATTATGACGCAATGGTATGCTATACAGAAGATACACAGGTACTTTGTTTATCTCTAGATGAATAACTTTATAAAATCCAATAAAAATCATTTGTTCTAAAAAATAAAATTACATTATCAAAATGATGCCACAGTCGACATATGGGGGATGTTTATTCATGAATATTTTATCACAATCTGTCTTAAAAGCAGAGAGATTCAAATTTAGAAAACAGTGAATTTTTTAAAATTTTCATTAACTTTTGGATTTTTTTTTATAAATAAAGGTAAAACATATTGACTCAAATTTACCATTAACATGAAGTACAATGTGTCACGAGAAAACAATCTCTGAATGGCTTGGATAAGTAAAAGTGTTCCAAAGTCATTACCACATATAGTGACACATGTCAGATTTGCAAAATTAGGCCTGGGCAGGAAGAGGGTAAATGGCCCGGTCTGGAAGTGGTCAACTTTGAGAGCCCTATAGCAGCCATATGGTTTGTCTATATGGTATGCACGCCCTTGCATGCCTTAAAGGGGATGTTCATCTTAGATATTGGTGGCATATTGCTAGGATATGCCCTCAATGTCAGATAGGTGCAGGTCCCACCTCTGGGACCTGCACCTATCTCCACCACTTAAGCACGGCCACCCTCCATTCACCACTATGGGAGTTCTGAAAATAATCGAGTGCCGGCTTGGCTATTTCCGGCAGTCCCATAGCGATAAATGGAGAGGGAGACAGGAAAGTGCAGTACACTCTCTATTCACTTCTATGGGACTTTTAAACTCCTTTGGGGGGCGTTCTGGACATAGAAGCAGGTCTGAAAGGTGGGACCCGCACCTATCTGACATTGGTGGCATATCCTGGCAATATGCCACCATTGTCTAAGATGACACAACCCCTTTATTTTTGGTTAAAGCGGACCCCCACCTCTCCTGATATATCTTTTTTTAGTAACCACTTGTATTCCTCATGTGGTAACTCTGGAGAATCTATTTTTATGACTCTATATTGTGCCATCCCTCCATTATTCCTTGCACAGTCTGACACTATCCAATCAGATGCTCCAAAATTATTACACGAGGAATGCAAGTAGTTACAGAAATGGACATGTCAGGAGAGTTGATGGGTCTTCTATAAATCACATGATGCATGATTTCCAGCTTCTTATTTTTAACTATATTTTCTATCTGGGGTGGAGCTTACCTGTCACAGTACATTACAACTGACCCCTGTGGTGATTAAAGGGGTTCTCCCGGAATGAAGAAAATGAAAATAAATATTAGTTTAGGATAAATATATTTCCAAATACCTTTCATTATATATTATGGCTCGTTTTGTCGGGGTAGCAATCATCAGGGGAAACAAAATGGCTGCCGTCCTACCAGTACACACAGAACCTGTCCTAATCACACAGGAGGACAAGTTAATTCACAACACTGAGGTAAAGAACTGCCTCATCCTTCTCCCTCTCTCTACTTGTCAGTGATTATGATCCTGAATACAGCTTATACGAACTTTAGCCGAATCTCTGGGGAATTTAGTTCAGAGGAGACATGAAGTACAGAGAGGATGGACAGGACAGACTATGGTGATATGGAGCTGTGGCAATGGAGACTGCATACAAGTGCTGCTGCTCATTACCCCCAATCTCCTCTCTTTACTTCATGTCTCCTCATCATTTCCATTCCCACGGAGCAGAGAGGAGGATGAGGCAGCTCTTTAACTCAGTGCAGTGAAGTAACTTGTACTCCTGTGTGATTAGGACAGGTTCTGTGTGTACTGGTAGGACGGCGGCCATTTTATTTCTCCTAGCGATTGCTCCGTAGACAATACTAGACACTCTAACTAATGAAAGGTATTCAGGAATATATTTATTGTAAAGGAATATTTAGGTATTTTCATTTTCTTAATTCCCGGAGAACCCTTTTAACATACGGCTGACACATTTTATGGTGTGAGAATCAATTAAATCAGATTCTTTTTACTTGCTTTTTTTTAAGGGGGAATTCTTTTTTGTTCTTGGAGGTTGTTTTGTTTAATGTGTGAACTTGACTCCAGATTATTATCTCTCCATCTGGGGGCAGAAGGACAGAATTCCAATTCCACCCCATTCCAAATGTCACAGTCATGAGAGTTTTCTATATCTGGAATCCGGTATAACGCTAAAAACAACACAAATACAATACTATTAATAAGTCAGCATCTGTCCACAGACTACACTGGCTGCAGCCTAATACATAAGAAAAATTAATGGCAGTCCAAGCCCCACAGTACTGCAACGGGCCATGGCTTCCAAAGCAGGGATGGCCTTAGGGGTGTACAATCTGTGCGACCACACAGGGTGCACTATCCTTTACTCCTGAAGGGGCACCAGATGGTCCCCTTTTCTAGGCACCCGGTCACCAGAAGGATTCATCCACTTTCCGGGTGCCCCTGCACTAGTTTACCATAGTGAAGCAGGGAGCTGTCAGCGGGCAGCACTACTGGATGAGGGCACTCAGAGAAATGGAGCTGAAATTGTTAATGGAGCATAGCTGAGATTTTCACATAGTATAACCTACAGTGATATCAGGATTAAAGATGAGCGAGTTTCTCAAAAATTCAATAAAAAAAACAAAACTTTGGTTCGAATTTATTTGTGGCGAATCGCGTTATAAAACAGCTATTTCCTGGCTGCAGAAAGCCAGTATAGTGGTGTAGAACACTGTGCCTTGCAGTAACACGTCTGCTGTGGTAGTAAAACAATACTGTGAGTCTGTATGACATGCAGATGACAGACGTCTCTCTTAGAATCACTGCACACTTCACTTATTTGGGCAGCCACGGGGCCAAACCTGACCAAATAACTCAAGCGCACTCCCTTTACACCATTGGCAGCTGATTCCACATAGAATCCGGTTGATATTTTCCCCACAAAGTGGGAACATCTACGATCGAAACTCTATTCAACATCAAGTCACTATTTAGTTGACGTCAGCATCGAATGTTCCGGATGCATTATGTCCTAATGACATTTCTTCCCTTTTTGTCCTGAACAACATTTCAGTGCACATCATTTGTATGCATAGTTTACCTAGTGGTTTTTCTGATTTTAAGCACCTATGCGTACTGAGAAATCTATAATTGTGTATTTTTAGATACTATTGTTTACTTTTATATCCAGGTTTACTGTATTTCATATATTCAGCGTACACTGAACATCGTATATATCTTATTTGTCCACAGCACTGAATATATTCAGCATATTTGTGGCCATACACCTAGTTTGTATTTAGCACTTATTATATTTACTTATTTGCAGCACCCAATATTTAGCTTGCATATAGCATTCTAATACATACCATTTATATATAGCACATTAGTGTATCCAGCCCACAATTAGCACTTTAGTGTATATAGCTCGCACTAGCACTTTAGTGTATATAGCTCGCACTAGCACTTTAGTGTATATAGCTCGCACTAGCACCTTAGTGTATATAGCTCGCACTAGCACTTTAGTGTATCCAGCTTGCACTAGCACTTTAGTGTATTCAGCTTGCACCAGCACCTTAGTGTATATAGCTCGCACTAGCACTTTAGTGTATCCAGCTTGCACTAGCACTTTAGTGTATTCAGCTTGCACTAGCACCTTAGTGTATCCAGCTTGCACTAGCACTTTAGTGTATCCAGCTCGCACTAGCACTTTAGTGTATATAGCTCGCACTAGCACCTTAGTGTATATAGCTCGCACTAGCACTTTAGTGTATATAGCTCGCACTAGCACCTTAGTGTATATAGCTCGCACTAGCACCTTAGTGTATATAGCTCGCACTAGCACTTTAGTGTATCCAGCTTGCACTAGCACTTTAGTGTATTCAGCTCGCACTAGCACTTTAGTGTATATAGCTCGAACTAGCACCTTAGTGTATATAGCTCGCACTAGCACCTTAGTGTATATAGCTCGCACTAGCACTTTAGTGTATCCAGCTCGCACTAGCACTTTAGTGTATTCAGCTTGCACCAGCACTTTTACATTATAGCTGACACACAGCATCCATTGTACCCAACCCTCATCTAGCACTATTGTATATCCAGTTCATACAGCACTTAAGTGTAGTCAGTCTACATACAACACTTTAGTTCTTGCAATCTATACCAAGCTCTCCATACCGGATATACACACTGTATCTACAAGTTGGCCTAGATACTTTAGTGTATCCAACTTGCATCAGCACTTTAGTGTATTCAGCTTGCACATAGCACTTATACATTATTAGCTGATACTCAGCAATTGTTGTACCCAGCCCACATCTAGCACTTTATACATCTAGTTCATACAGCACTTTAGTGTATCCAGTCTACATATAGCACTTTAGTTCTTGGAATCCATACCAAGACAGTCTTCCAATCAGATATATACGATTGCATCCTTTATATTCTTGTGTATTCAGCTATTTACCCAGCTACAGTAATATATATATATCCAGCCTGCTCACAACACCTGGATATCAACTATATAAGCATTTAACCAGTCTATCAAATAGTTTTTATACCAAAAGTATAAATAAATACATTTTTAAACACAACAACCTATTTCAGTTTATACCAGATGAGAGTGTGCCATCACAACTACTTTATTCAGATTCCACATAAATGTCTACAGAACCTGCTCTATTAAACGCTTATACAAGTAGAGCCCCCCTGACAGAGTGGAGAGGGTGTCAGCAGTAAGTTTGTGTTGATGTTATTTTGCCCTTCCTCTGATCCGTCAGTACAATAACCCCCAAAAAACAGATCCTATCTGTGGAGCATACGCCTTCACTCGGTCAGCACTTGGTCAGTAATCCATCAGTATTGCTAAAGCCAAAAAATAGGAGTGGGTCCAAAACAGAGATGACACATGAATGGAATATCTGCATGTCTCCTGTGTTTTGTTCCCACTCCTGCTTTTGGCTACCAAATCATAAGCCAATTCTGATGCAAAATAGAGAACATGTCATGCAGAAAAACCTATCAATTAACTGGTATTCTTAGATATCAGATTTAGGTACCCTATAATTGCGTCACATAAACCAAGAAAAGAGCGGGTAACCTTTAAAATATAACTTTTATTAGTATATATCTATAAAAAGCCCATCTGTGAAATAGTGCAAGTTATAAACGGGATAGGAATACCCCCATTTGGGTAGGTTTGTGGTTATCTAGAGAGGGGAAAATATAGTGGGGGGAGGGGCTGCTGGGTCTCTGCCCCTATTGCACACCCTAGTAAAATGATCCCTACCAATCCACCGCACACCTCCTATGCCGTCCCTATGCCCTTCCCTAAACAGTGCAATGACTGCCCAGCTTCGTCCTGAAGGGGGAAGAAAGAGGGGGGCAGGAGACCCTAAATCACAAAGTCAGCTACACCAATAGTTGTGTACCCAGGTCCCTGGGACACACTCTATACAAAGCTTGGATTAAAAAACATTGCGTCCTGCATAACCAGGCACTCAGGTGTCACAAGTAATGTATACACCCAATTTCAAAGGTATATGATCAATGCCAGAATCCATGCTTCCAAGACACCATGTGACAGCCCGACGCGTTTCTCTGGTCTCACCAGGTCATCAGGGGCCTTGACATTGATGTCAGCAACAAAAAAATGGACTGTCCCTCCGCAGGAGGGGGTCAATACAAGCATCTCAACAGGATACACAGAAATCAATAGCGAAAACTGTCATGGTATACAAATCACTTCACAGCCTCCCAATGTATTGGCAGTGTAACAATAAGCCACAACTACATAGGGCGGTTGAACAGAAAAACACTTATCTTTGGGAGAGACAGTCAGTGGACATGTTCCCAAGATGGCAGGCCTCGCACCGTACTTTCTGCTAGCCTGGTGGCTGGATCCCGCGTATGGCAGTACCGCTCCGACAGCCGGCACAGCCGCACTATTTAAAGCTGCCCACGCTGTCCGGAGACCGCCCATCCTTCCGATCACATGATCCATCGCGTGACCGCAACGTCATGGTCACGCGGGATACCATATGATCGCAGGTCCTGCGACCACACTGCACCAGAATGCATTACATGGGGAGGCAACCAGATAGGGAGCGGGCCGGACATGTTCCAACCCCGCCCACCTCTCCCACATACAGGGAACCCTGCGGAGGTATTAAATATTAACCCCTGTGGGGATAGAGCCGCAATATATGTGCGGGGGTTAACTTAAAGGGCAATGTGCCCCCACACCTATTATTGAACTAGGACATCAAATCCATATATAGGGGCAACTATTCCTCACCCGGTGGTGCCCGGACCATTGCCCAGAGTATTTAGAGGCCAGTAAAGAGTTCAAATGTTATGAACAAAGTCATTCACATCGTTCCCCATCCATCAAATAGGGATCTTACTGATGCATTTCTTGGTCATGAAATATTCAACAAATAAAGATGTATCTCCACAGCAAGATAGGCCGATTGAACTAGACCTATATTGAGGGCTGCGCAGGAGACTCGGGGTTATTTCAAATGAAACAGCTAAATGAAAGCTGTTCATTTAAACCTCTTGGCTGGACACTTTTTAGTTCCACCAAGTTTTCCACCAAAAATCCACCAAGTTTCTCTTTGAAGGATCTTTTGATCCCAATCCCCCCCCTAGGAGGGGGTAAGACAGCTTCAATGCCCATGAACCGGACCCGTGAGTAGTCACCTCCATGGGCCGATGTCACATGACGCGCCAGAGGGGTATCCCTCCCGTGACGTAGATCCCCCAAATGTTACCCTATTCTCCTGCGCAGCTCCCGTCTTGTCTTGCCCACATATTCAAGTCCGCAGCCACACTGTGCCCGATATATTACCCCTCTTGTGTGGCAATTCACAAATTGTTTGATGTCATACATTTTATTAGTCACATGGCTCTTAAATGTGTGACCCTGTCTAATGTATGGGCATGCGATGCATCCACCACAATGGTAAGAACCTTTAGGTGGTTTTAACCAGGTAGATGATGCTGTAGTTGTCCCTGAGTAGTGGCTATGCACCACATGATCCCGCACATTACGTACTCTGCGATAAGTAACTTGAGGACTGGGGGTCACCACTTTGGCTATGTCTGAGTCTAGCAGCAGTGTTCCCCAATGTCTCATCAGAATTATTTTGATCTCCTCTGCCCCCATATCATATGTGCCAATCAGGCGTATCACATTTTTTTCTTCTTTACAAGATCCACTCGGATGCAGTAATCCGAGGTAAGTGCTCTTTGGTACGCCTTTGTCAGCACATAATCCGGGAAGCCTTTTGCAAGAAACCTCTGACGGAGATCCCCTGCCTGCTCCTTGAACTGCCGAATGGTGGAACAATTCCTCCTCATACAGAGGTATTGTCCCGTAGGGATCCCTCGTTTGAGTGGCTCCGGATTATAGCTCCCCCAATCAAGGAGGGAGTTAGTGGCCGTCGGTTTTCTAAACGTATCCGTGCAAATATTCCCCTCAGGTCCTCTATCAATATAAATGTCCAGGAACGGCAGGGTCTGTGCGGATGTCTCATATGTAAACCGCAGACCCAGATTGTTTGCATTGAGGATGTCCACTAGTTGCGAGAAGGTGTTCACCGTCCCCCGGCAGATAATGAAAATGTCATCAATATATCTGGCCCACATCACCACAGGTTCGGTGAGCGGGCTAGGGGGGGTCAGTGAACACCACCTCCCTCTCCCACCAGCCCAGGAACAAATTTGCACACGATGGGGCACAGGGGCTCCCCATTGCAGTGCCCTGAGCTGGTGGTAGTAGGATCCATCAAAAACAAATAAATTAGATGTCAACGTGAATTGCAACAACTTCAAAATGAACACATTATGATTCGCAAACTGGCAGCCCCCAGTGGTCAGGAAATCTTCCACTGCCCTAAGGCCCAGCTCGTGCGGAATGGAGGAGTATAAGGCTTCCACATCTATGGATGCTAGAAGGCAATCATCCTCCAACATTACTCCCTCCAACCTTGCCAGTAACTTACTAGTATCCCTCGTATAGGATGGTAATGCCTTAACAAAGGGGGCCAATATCTGGTCCACATACACACCCACATTTTGGTTAAGGCTGTTGATTCCTGAAACAATCGGTCGTCCTTTAAGGGGGGACGTTCCCTTATGGATTTTTGGTAATGAGTAGAAGGTTGCTACTACGGGATATCGACATTCCAGGAATGCGAATTCATCCTGAGAGATGAGGCCTTGTTCCTTCGCCTCTTTAATTATTTGATGAAGTTGGAATTTATATTGTTTAGTCAGATTTTCCTTCAAGCCTCAAACACATATCCTTATATTGTGGGGTGTCTAGGACCACGACATTGCCCCCCTTGTCGGAGGGTTTGATCGTCAGATCTTTATCTTTTTCCAGATTCCTTAGCGCCAGATGTTCCTCTCTGGTACAATTAAATGTCTTTCTAGGTATCATCAAATGATCCAGATCTGTGAGGACCTGATGCAAAAAAACATCCACACAAGTAGGATCGCCCACTGGTGGCATCATAGTACTTTTATTTCTTAATGATGTAAAGGGGCCTTTCCCATCTAGTGGGTTACTATCAGTCAAACTGAAAAGAAGGCGCATGTCCTGCAAGATATCCTGAGAGACACCTAATTCCCTACTCTCTCGTTTTTCAACCAGGGAAAAATGTTTGGACCAGCGGAGCTTCCTTGCGAACAGGTAAAGATCTTTCACCCAGTTAAATAGGTTAAAAGACGGTGTTGGAACGAAGGAGAGACCTTTACTGAGGATATCAGTTTCTACTGACGATAACCACAAACCTACCCATATCGGGGTATTTCTATCCCATTTATTTAATTTGCACTATTTCACAGATGGGCTTTTTATAGATATATACTAATAAAAGTTATATTTTAAAGGTTACCCGCTTTTTTCTTGGTTTATGTGAAACATGTCATGCAGGCCTTACAGCTGTTACAAAGATAGGATCCGTTGTGCATCTCTTTTTCCTTCCTTCTGACAGATCAGAAGAAGGGTCAAATAAATGATGATGTCAGCCAGGCCGAAAGGCAAAATAGTGGCCCAGGACATAGTGGTGAAGTGGAAGCAGCATGAGGAAACCACAGAGTGGCCCAATGACAGACCCTGGATGTGGCAGCAGCATCAGGAGGAGGCCACAGAGTGGAACAATGACAGTGTGGAGGTGGCAGCAGCAGCATCAGGAGGCCACAGAGTCGCACAATGACAGAGTGTGGAGTTAGCAGCAGCATCAGGAGACCACACACTGGCAAGGTGACATAGTGTGGAGGTGGCAGCAGCATCAGGAGACCACAGAGTGGCAATGTGACATAGTGTGGAGGTGGCAGCAGCATCAGGAGACCACAGAGTGGCAAGGTGACATAGTGTGGAGGTGGAAGCAGCATCAGGAGACCACAGAGTGGCAAGGTGACATAGTGTGGAGGTGGCACCAGCATCAGGAGACCACAGAGTGACCCAGTGACAGAGTGGGGAGGTGGGTGGCAATACCAGTATCAGCTGAAGATGGTGGGTGAAAGAAAGAGCACTTGGCATCAGATGTGTGGCATCAGGTGGGTGGCAGCATCAGAATAGTAGCTGAGGCAGGTAGCCAGAAGAAACCAGTCTCTTTTGTCAAAGTGTTGGTGTAGCACCATGGATGATCTAGTCTGATGCATCAGGCATTGGTGTTTGAAAATCCTGGCTGATCCACGCCTCATTCATCTTGATAAAGGTCAAACTCTCCACATTTTGGGTGGACAGGCGAGTTCTTCTTGGGGTAACTATGGCCCCACTACTGGACGTGCACGACAGCTTTTCCAGGGCAAATTCTGCCAGTTGCATCCACAAACCCAGTTTGGCTGCCCAGTAGTCCAGCAGATCTACAATGTGGGGTGGCAGGGTGCTGTCCAACTATGCCAACACCTGCTGATTCAGGTCCTGCTCCAGGTCTAGGTGCTGCTGGTGAGTAGTTTCTTCACTAGGCGGGTGAAGAAAGCTGCGCATAAGTGGCTCTAGACTCAAATTGCTGCTGACGGAGCTGGAACTGCTCCTACCCCCCCCCCACCCTGCCACAGCAGCCATGGCAGAGGAACTGGAGCACAGAGGGCCCGGCCGGTCAGACCTGCGAGAGGATGGACGATGGCCCAGATAGGCAGCTGCCAACTGACTGGTGACTGAAAAATAAAGTGCTGCCACTTGCTGACATAGAAGTTACATAGGGGAGTACTCCTGTCCGCTTGGATCATCAAGAAATCGTTTATAGCCTTTCTCTGTTCGTATAGTCGGTCCAACATATGGAGGGTGGAATTCCAATGGGTGGAAACGTCGCATATCAGCCTATGTTGAGGGATGCCGTTCTGCTGCTGCAGCTCAAGAAGGGTGTGCTTTGTGGTGTATGAGTGGCTAAAGTGCATGCAAAGTTTCTTGGCCATTTTCAGGATGTCTTGCAGAAGGGTGGAAGACTTCTGGAACCGATTGACAACGAGATTGAATACATGTGCCATGCAGGACGCATGGCACAGCTCTCCTTGACGCAGCGCCGACACTAATCTTCTTGGCAATCTTCCCATTGTCGGTCACCATGGTTTCGATTTTGAGTTGTCGCGCAGAAAGCCAGGATTCGATTTCTTGATGTAGGATACGGAGCAGTTCCTCCACTGTGTGACTCCATTCGCCCAGAGTGACACCGCAATGCCCTGCACATGTGGTATGCTGGAGGGGCACTGTGAATTGTCCCTGCAGTGGAGGCTGAGGACACGGTGGAGGATGAGGAGGCAGAGGCGGACATTGTCGCAGGACCAACAGTGTGAGAACGTGAAGGCAGAAGCGGCGTCACCTGGCTAAGTAGCTGGTGCGGCTGTGCAGGAACCACATTCACCCAGTGGGCCGTAAAATACATGTATTGTCCCTGTCAGTGTTTTGATCTGTTCACCATCAACATTGCGTGCAGCAGCAACCACAGCCTCCCAGACACTGTTCAGAGAGGTGTACTGTTTTCCCTCCTTGTAAATCTCACATTTGATGATGGACCACAGGTTCTCAATGGGGTTCAGATCAGGTGAACAAGGAGTCCATGTCATTCGATTTTCTTCTTTTATACCCTTTCTTGCCAGACGCGTGTGATGGAGCATTGTCCTGCATGAAAATCATGTTTTTCTTGAAGGATGCAGACTTCTTCCTGTACCACTGCTTGAAGAAGGTGTCTTCCAGAAACTAGCAGTAGGACTGGGAGTTGAGCTTGACTCCCTCCTCAACCCGAAAAGGCCCCACAAGCTCATCTTTGATGATACCAGCCCAAACCAGTACTTCACCTCTCCACCTTGCTGGCGTCTGAGTCGGACTGGAGCTCTCTGCCCTTTACCAATCCAGCCACGGGCCCATCCATCTGGCCCATAAAGACTCACTCGTATTTCATCAGTCCATAAAACCTTAGAAAAATCAGTCTTGAGATATTTCTTGGCCCAGTCTTGACGTTTCAGCTTGTGTCTTGTTCAGTGGTGGTCGTCTTTCAGCCTTTCTTACCTTGGCCATGTCTCTGAGTATTGCACACCTTGTGCTTTTGGGCACTCCAGTGATGTTGCAGCTCTGAAATATGGCCAAACTGGTGGCAAGTGGCATCTTGGCAGCTGCACGCTTGACTTTTCTCAGTTCATGGGCAGTTATTTTGCGCCTTGGTTTTTCCACACGCTTCTTGCGACCCTGTTGACTATTTTGAATGAAACGCTTGATTGTTCGATGATCACGCTTCAGAAGCTTTGCAATTTTAAGAGTGCTGCATCCCTCTGCAAGATATCTCACTATTTTAGACTTTTCTGAGCCTGTCAAGTCCTTCTTTTGACCCATTTTGCCAAAGGAAAGGAAGTTGCCTGATAATTATGCACACCTAATATAGGGTGTTGATGTCATTAGACCACACCCCTTCTCATTACAGAGATGCACATCACCTAATATGCTTAATTGGTAGTAGGCTTTCGAGCCTATACAGCTTGGAGTAAGACAACATGCATAAAGAGGATGATGTGGTCAAAATACTCATTTGCCTAATAATTCTGCACTCCCTGTATGTTGACACAGGGCCGTGGTGCCAACATTGGCACACTGGCCACGCTTCACCTTCTGCCCACAAATTCTACAAATGGCCATGTTAAACTCCTCCGGCGGCTTAACAAGAAACTGCCACACCGCTGTGTAGGTGATTTTACCCCCAACACTCCGCACTGCCTGACTGCTACCGCCGCTGCTTCCGTGAACTCCTGCACCACTACTTTCCAGCTGAGCCCATGCAGTGTCCCACTGTCACGGCTGAGGGTGGGGGAAACCCTCAGCCGTGCGGTGTCAATATGAATGATAGCTGCTAGGCCAGGACAAGAATCAGGTCACCTCCTATCATGTCCCTAATTCTGACCCTGTCTCCTAGCCGTATGAGCAAACCCTG
This sequence comes from Bufo bufo, assembly GCF_905171765.1. Classification (NCBI taxonomy): domain Eukaryota; kingdom Metazoa; phylum Chordata; class Amphibia; order Anura; family Bufonidae; genus Bufo; species Bufo bufo. The sequence goes on along the minus strand of NC_053392.1, from coordinate 70,058,979 downwards.
ATGGTAGGAGGGCTCATACTTAGGAACATAAGATCCCTACTATCCCTCAGGATGACCCTGGACTAGGAGCAGGGTAAGACGACCTGTTCCTCCTAGAGATGGACGAACAGGAGTCTCACTGGCCAGGCTGCAAAGGACAGGGGAACAAATACAGCATATGGCAATGGTAGGTAAGTAAAACTAGTAGCACACCTACCTGCCACAGACACACACCCTGGTACCCATGCACAAGTGCTGCTGTCCACAACAACATAAATGGACACAGCACACACCACACATCACACAGGAACCCAGGACCATAAGCTGCAATAAAGATAGAGACACCACTAGACATATAATAACAAAAGAACAATAATGTCTAAACATAACTTATGACCACAAGGGTGGCCCTCAGTGGACAGATGAAATAATACCAGGAGGATGACTCCAGCAAACACCATAGCTGGAGTACCCCTCAGCTACTGGCATCCAGCAGGAGCTAAATAGCCCAAGTAGCCACACCCACACACAGACACACCCAGTGTTCACACACTAGGAAGGGAATTAACCCTTCCAATACCAGGCGAAGGATGAAAGCTACTTAAAGGGGAAAAGCACAAACAAGCACACACTCCACCTGTTACCGCCGGCAACGGCATGCGTGGCAACCATGTCCTGGGGATCAGCCAGAAGGCCGAGACACTGCCACCACATGCACAGAACACCACACGTTGCCACGGGCAACCACAAGTGACACTAAACACACCATAGGCCGTGACACCCACTACCCTCGTGGGTACTGCAAAGTTGTTGTGTTATGTTTTACATAGCCTGTTTTATGCTGCAATGCATCTTTATGTATAATCACTGCTTACAGGTGTATTTAGATTGCATTACACTGAGCCTACCACTAGGGGGAGATAATACCTCCCATATATATATTCCAGCTCAGGTCTAGTCTGGGTGTGTCAGTCTAGAGTGAGAGTTCTGTCCAGTTCAGTCTGGAGTCTTGAGCCCTGAGTTGAAGTGCTCCATATACTCAGCAGGATATTAATTCAGAGAATACTAAAGAAGGAGACCCCCAAAGGGTTACCGCCATCTCCATAAGCGCCTTAGGACCTTTGGATTTAGAAGTGAAGGATTTACCAGCCTCCGGCAGCCTCACTAGCCTGCACTGGGATAACAAGGACCAGCATAAAAGTCCTCTACCAGTAAGCATAAAAATCTATATCATTTAATAGCTAGAGAGACAGACATTACACCTGTCAGCAGTGGACTGGTTGAAACTTTACCTCTTTCCATCTTAAAAGAGACTGTTTAATACTTGGATGTTACTGTTAGCAGGAGCAACGTTTAGTAAAAGTTATAAGTTGAATTACACCATCCTTGTCTCAGTCTTCAGTTCCTCAATTAACACTACAGTAAATGGTTGTACCACCACAAAAGGTACTGGCGTCACAACTACAAGAGACCTTGCCATAGGCACATTAATACAGACCATCAAGGGCACCTCGAACCACCATCTGGCCTGTGTCCCTTACACCAGAGTGTGCCCCAGAGAATTATTGTGCCGTTCGACTCTTCACTTATGCAGCCGTGCCCAGGGACGACATAACCGTGAGTAACCAGAACTGTATGTACCTCGGCCCACCTAATGCTCACACCATGACCTTGTGAGATTGCGAAACAGCTATTTCTGCATAATGTCTGTACTTAAACTGTCATTTGGCATTCCGGGCACTAGAGGCCACTGTTTTGCAGCTACAGCCAGCACACTCTGAGATTTGAATATGATGACTCATGCTGCTGCCTGTGAGTGAGCCAGGAAGTGTGTTGATCTGGCATGGTGGAAGGATTGTGCTGTGAGGGACTGAATCCGATTCCATCCTGGCTTGCAGATGTCCGGCAGTTATTGGACACTCAGAAGAAGGAGAGTAGCTGTAATATCCTTTCTGTATCCAGCTCTTTTGAAAGAGAGGTTGTCCCAGGAAGACCAGTTCAGTGTGTGGACAGAAGGCCTCACCATCAAGCAAGGCCGCACGGTTGTTGAGAAGTTGGTGGCCATCTCTGGTAGGCTGCATCCTCGGGCCCAGAACGGACGCAGGTCAGTACACCTGGTTACTGATTGTAATATATTGTGTGGCGCCTGAAGTTACAGAGACTAGCCTAGGCCTCGCATTAGTTAGTCAGTTAGGATTATATCGTTTTGCTAGGCTGTACTGTACTGGACTGCAGTGCAGTTATTGACTTGCAGGCTCTGCTGCGTTTGCCACCGGATAGGGGTGTCCTCTGTAGCGGCACAGCACGACTTGCAGGCTCTGCTGTGTCCGCCATCGGATAGGCCTGTCCAGTGGGCAGGGACATTGACTGTGGGTCCGGGATATAGCGTTTCTATGCATGTTTGTATTGCTTTGGTGATGCTTATGTTATTACTTGTTGTCTAAGTAAAGTTTTCTGTTTCTTGCATATTAAGCTGGTGTCAGTGTCACTTTCCTTGTCTGTGACTTCGCTGTATTCTGGGGAGCCCACCCCGGTACACGGCTTACAACTTGGCGTAGTCGGCAGGATACAGCGACCGTTATGGATGGGAACGCGGCGGGAGATCGTCCCCCGGTGCCAGTGGTGCCGGATCAGGACCCAGCCCAGGATGCACAGGCGCAAGTCCAGCTTGCCCCCAACAATATGGCTACCCCAGTAGGATACATCCCTGTAGGTGCACTGCTGCGTCATCTGCCAAAGTATGACGGTAACAACATGACATTGCAGGACTGGACTGAAAGGGTGCGAAGTGCGGTTAAAATGTGTAACCAGACCCCTGAACTGCGGGCCGAGGTTGCATTGGGAGCCCTAGAGGGTGATGTCAGGCGGACAGTGATGGTAAGGCCTGACTCTGAGAGAGATACCCTAGAGAAGATATTATCCCTGCTAAAGAGAGCCCAAGGGGGGCGGGCCAAAGTGGTACAGTTACGGAGTCACTTCTTTAACTGACCCCAGCGAGAGGGTGAGACCCTGATGCAATATTCCAATGCTCTACAGGAGACACTGAATGAGATACAACAACGAGACCCTGAGGCTATGGGCGCCTTCCGGGAGGTGGACCGGCTTCTACGAGATCAGTTCATAGTGGGGCTCTCCAATAAATTCCTACAAGATAAATTCCAAGAGATGACCCGAACAATGGCCGATATGACATTCTACAGCGTTTATTTAGCCGCCGTAGAGAGGGAGGAAGAGTCCATACCTACGGATTGTACCCTGTCTCCACAGAGCAGCAAATGGAAATACTCCGCACTCCGGGAGGTGAAGTCCTGGTCTAGTTCTGAATGAGGAACACTGGGACAGATCTTTGAGAGACTCTACACCACCTTTGAACCCAAGACAGTGTCCGAGGTCAAAATGAGGTTCTTCAGCACGAAACAACAAGCCGGTGATTTACTCAGAGACTTTGCATTGTCTTTACAAAAAGCCCTTAGAGCTGTGGTTCAGGTAGACCCCCGTGAGGCAGAGAACCAAGACAAAACTTTGAAAGAGCAATTCATTGAAGGTGTTAACACTGACAATCTAAAAAGCCAGTTGAGAATGTTAGCTGCACAGCACCCAAGTGTCACCTTCTTGAACTTTAAAGAGCTAGCCATTAGCATTCTGGAAAAGAGTCTGCAGCCAGAGCCTGCTAAAATTGCTGAAACTCTTGTCCACACGCCTGCTACCACTTCCGAGTGTTGTCCGGTAGCCAGTCAGGTAACCCAAACACCAGACCCTGATGCCGTAACAGTCTTGACAGAACAAGTTAACTTTTTGACAAAAAGCCTGGAGAAGGTGTGTCAGAAATTAGAACAGTGGGAGAAGCCTTTATTATTGGAGGATGAGACACCTGTACGAAAAGAACTTTTCCCTCCTGAATACAAAGATATATATCCCAGAAGTCCTGGTGGGCGTCCAAATGACCACTCCAACGCCCGTAGGCGACCTATTTGCACCTACTGTCATAAGATAGGGCATACGGAATCAATGTGCTGGCGGTTAAAAGAGAGACCTTCGAGTCTAAGCACCGCCCCTCGAGAGGTAAACCAGAAGGTCCACAAGATCCCAACTGGATGCCCAGATACGTATGATCCCGTCGGGAAGTAGCAATCCGAATTAACGGAATTCCCTTTGTCGCCCTACTGGACACCGGATCTCAGGTCACTACCATCCTAT